>NW_026046443.1:4955892-6194865 GCF_023864275.1 Schistocerca cancellata | reverse complement strand
TGTGTCACTCTGCCACCCTGTCTCAGTCACTCTGTGTAATCACCTTGAAAAAGTTACACTATGTTTACTAAGAATTTCGCTTTATCTGATAATTTTATTCCTGGTATTACTTATTTTTATTACTTATTTGAATTTAAGTTATCCACTTTGAAAGCACACCAATAATTGTACACAAAACAAGAAGCAGCGTATATTAGGCACAATTCATGTACATCAACTTTTGTAGTCGACCTGCCCAACCACAGGTCGCGCTCCGTATAATTACTTGTTTAGCTCACTCGCATCCAAATACTGTCCAGCTATTTAAGGTGTTTTTGGTACAAATGATTTCATGTTTTTATATTATGATGCTGCAAGTGATACGTACCACTCTTGTCTATTACATCGGCGCTCTTTTGACATCTCTATACTTTCCAGGATGAGGAACTTAGACATCTTGACATTAAATATAAGTGGCACTGCTCGCATTCTAAATGGCCTCTCTTACACTGATTTATTCCGCTTGCTTGCTTCCTTCTATTTTACCTACGAAATTTTCCCCATTTTCAATATAAAAAACATTGTCTACGAGAAGTAGAAAGGGGAACTAGGAAGCATACAAGACGGAAACGTTCCCCTGGCGACAGTTTTATAAGAGAGTACTGGAATGAACTCGAATTTGGCAAGGGATGTATTCCTTTCAAAGGCTCTATCATGACATTCGTATTAATCGATTTAGGGAACCAGAACACGGGCATACACATTTGCCTTTCGCTAAAAAAGATCTGAGTTCGATGAATAATCTGAACACCTATGTTTAATTACAATCCACATCTGGAGCAAACACTTCAGAGATTTCATTTTTACAATTCCTTGGTTGCATAGGCGTTTGAGGTCTACCTTCAGGAAAGAGGAGGAAAATCCATCCTGTGTACAGGTCCAAACAGTGAGCTATCTTTCACAAGCTGCGACACCGTCGCGAAAAAACAGTGACCCGTTTATATAATAAGGTTCCTTTAATTTACGTCTATGGTCACAAACTTTTTGTTGACAGATTACCGGTTTCGGTCTTTAATTACCATCATCAGATCTGTTTCATAAAAACGAAGTCATTATGTACTGCAGCCATAGTGGCATCGTCAAATGTTAAATGCAGAATCAGCACCGGCATCGTCAAATACCTATAAATAACATCACATGCAGGAGTCATGTAGTCATTAGTACTAAATGCACGAATAGCTTCTGTACACAAAATCAAACTGTAGGCAACTACTTACGGTTAGCCGGCCGAAGTGGCCGAGCGGTTCTACGCGCTTCAGTCTGGAACTGCGAGACCGCTACGGTCGCAGGTTCGAATCCTACCTCGGGCATGGATGTATGTGACGTCCTTAGGTAAGTTAGGTTTAAGTAGTTCTACGTTGTAGCGGACTGATGAACTCATAAGTTAAGTCCCATAGTGCTCAGAGTCATTTGGACCATTTGAACTTACGTGGTTAGAGAATGGGCATGTCAGCCCGAAACTGGTAACCACTGCAGCAAACATTGTACATTGATGACACTGAGACGGACGGAATATTAAATTATCCAATTTCCTCAGTGCTGAACAATTGCAGACCAATCATCCCATGGCAGCAGCGTATCTAGAATTAGCAAGAAATTCTTTTTATTACAGACCACTGAAGACGCCCAGTGCGAATAGATGAAACATGTTTAGTTAGAAACAAAGTAACTATTTAGTTGGAAAAGAAATAATTTTTATTGTTTACGTCATAAACGTAATAGGGAAACACTTCACATTGAAATCAGTGGTGGCTGGTAACACATTCGCAATTATCTCCCAAACGGCTCGTGGGCAGAACCATGCTTATTGAAAAAAAATTTGCTTCTCTAATCGTGTACTTCCAGCTTTGACAGTTTCCGCTATTAATTGTGTTACACCTGTATAGACAAAGTTATGTGGGGTTGATGTTGCGTTTCAGTTACAGCATGGACGAAGCGTTAGAGCACAGTTGGGCCTTACCTACAGAGAGCTGTCTGAAGACAACTACCCCGTTTCCGTAAGTACAGATTGTGACCGCAACACGTGCCGGGGTCGAGCACGCGTCTAGACATCCCGGAGAGCTTGCTGGCAACACTCAGCAACTGCTGCGGCGGACACAGCCGCCTAGAAGCTTCCGAGCAGCATTACTTCTGTCCTTGCGCCAAGTTTCCCACTGCAGCGGTTCTCGACATGAGAGCAGCCAGCGAGTCGGAAACCGCAGTGGCGGTAGAGACGGTCTTTGTTTCCCGACTAGACAAAGTGATACCCCATCTCAGCTCATAACGTCTCGTATTCTAACACCGAACCTGTAAGCCAACGATACTGCCTTCTACGTTATCGTTAAATAACACGCTGCGTCCAGTCCGTAACTTTTAACCCAGGGGCGGGCAGGAATCCTGCACGTGTGCGGTGCACTTGAGCGTGTGCAGTAAACAGGTGTTTTGCGTGCACACAGGAGCAAGCTGGCCACCCGCTTCTGCAACTCCCCACCATACCGTCTCTCCGCTTGTTCCTCTGTAATGCATTTTGTTTCCTGGCCTGCTTTATTGAATGAAGGAATAAGGTTAGTAGGAGTGCTCGAAAGAAATCATGGTTTGAAACATTACCTATTACCTACGATACGTTGTATTTAATTATCACAGGTGGAGTTCACAATACGTTTAATGTCTGGAACAAAATTTCTACATACAGACAAACGCGAACAGTTACGTAAATTTTCATTTCTGATGTTTACTCTTAACCGAGACTTATTAATTTTCATAACAGAAAAAAAATCTCTCCCAAACGTATGTCAAGCCAAACATATTATCTTCGAGGCTTCACGATTGAGACGAGGAAACTCTTGCTGTGGAAAGGTATGATAAAAATCTATTACACGTCTTGCCAAAAGGAACTTACTCTCATACGAGAATTACGCTGTAGAATCTACAGTGTATATCTGTTAATTCCATTTGCAAACTGAGATGAATATCATCTACAGAAACAGCAAATTGTCTCGAGAACTATTCAAAACCTTGGGACAAGTATGATATATCCCCAAATCGCTTGAGAATTTCCTCTTTTATTGCACTGAGTACGGGAACATATTGAAATTTATTATAATGGCGTTCAATATTAAACTTCCGCTGATCAGCGAGAATACTGTCATTTCGAATTTTCACGTTTTTGAACAAAGAAAAAATGATTCTCCCATTTCTTTTTAAAAGATAGCAATTCCTTTTTAAAACATCGCAAATCTCCACTTCTCCGTTACCTTGATTCACTCTGCATTTTCCGGTTCTTGAAATACAACGTTCACTACGTAGTGGTCGCTTCGCTTCAACGTCCACAGCTTAACCTGGTACTACACTGCCGCAACCTGCCGGCTGTCGCCACTGTCCCGGTCGACGATTGCACGCGAGCAGCACACGTGCAGCGCTGTGTGCTCATGAGCCGCGTGCAACGTTTGCCCGCCCCTGTTTTAACCAATCAAAGTGCTCTTACCAGTTTTCGAATTTAGAAGCAGACGTCGCGCGAGAACCACGCTTGAGATTATGAAGCTCGTAGCATTTGATGAAGTCGTGCAGTCTCTTCTCCTCGACGTCAGGTATATAATGAGGAGCGTATATGCATACTTTTACAATTTTTGTTTCCGTTAATTCTTCGTGTCTTTGACTTTAGTGAGTACATATTGGTATGACTAAGCTTTTACTAACGCCATTCTACCTCTCTCTATTACCTTCAACTGCCAATTCCAACAGGACTCACGCTTTACTTTGTGCTAACAGGTACAACGTAATGCAGTGGACTGCAATTAATTTATATAACTTTAAATTCAAGTATTATAATTGAGCTGACAACAGTCGTGGGATACCTTATAATACCTTGTCCTATCTCCGTTTGCTCGGCGTAGTGCAGCAAATAGATGTGGAATTGACTCAACAAGTCGTTGGAAGTTCTGTGCAGAAATATTGAGCCATGCTACAGGATCATTTAGTAATCGCGAAAGCGTTACGGAGATGATAGATAAACTCCAGTGGAAGACTCTGCAGGAGAGACGGTCAGTAGCTCGGTACGGGCTTTTGTCGAAGTTTCGAGAACTTACATTCACCGAAGAGTCAAGCAGTATATTGCTCCCTCCTACATATATCTCGCGAAGAGACCATGAGGATAAAATCAGAGAGATTAGAGCCCACACAGCGGCATACCGACAATCCTTCTTTCCACGAACAATACGAGACTGGAATAGAAGGGAGAACCGATAGAGGTACTCAAGGTACCCTCCGCCACACACCGTCAGGTGGCTTACGGAGTATGGATGTGGATGTAGATGTAGATGTAGATGTAGAAAAATATGGAAGTGTTGCCAGTGCAGGAATGTTACTGGAGCAGGATTTTGTGCACGAACCGACCTCTTAATTATTGAAACGTCCCCTTAGAACAATAATTGTACATGACTGTGGTTAAACTAACACACAATATTTTTTAGCGCAACGCAATCTGACTTTCAGAAATCCCTACAAAGGAATGGCCCTAACTAACATTAACCTGTACCTTTCACAAATCACTTACCTCACAAAAATCTTCGTTACTCGAACTACTGCAATACACCGAGCGCCACTACTGCCAGCTAAATAAAAGATTCAAACTACGGAAGGCACTAACTACTGATAGGGATAGTTAGCAAATGAAACATTTTGATAGAGAACAAACAATGTATTTACCTTAATATCATCAAAAGTCATAATATATGTAATTTCAAAACTCTGCCATTTCCTTCCACACATCCACCACTTCTGGCGGCTCACCTCTAACTGCGCAACGCTACGCGCTGTTCACATCCAGCTGCCGCTGCCCAACACTACAATGGCAGACAACAATGCAAACTAGCCACAGACTTCACACAGCACAGCCAGTGATTTTCATACAGAGCGCTACGTAACGTTGCCAATAACAAAACATAAACAGCCTACTTACATTATGTCCCATAAATATTCGATAGGATTCGTGTCGGGCGATTATAGTGTCCCTTTCCATATATTTGACATGAATAATGTAAATAACGACAAAAGAACCATACATGCGTAATGTTGTGTGAATTTTAATGCCTAATTGTGATACAAACGAAGTGACGAAATAACTTTAAAGACAATTTATCGATTCTGATAATAGAAAAAAGACATTCTCCGTGATATATGATCATACGTGTAAACTAAAGAACTGAACACTATAATCTTTGTTATATTACGAAAGGACTGGAAGACAATGAACTTAGTCGTCTTCTGATGTTTTCTTGTGTCTTAGCTATTGTTTGAGTGCAGAAGGTACGATTGTATTGCGATAGCTTTTGTCTTGCTCTCGTTTAATTACTAGAACATAATTGACGTATAAAAGAGTTTAGAAAATATAATAAGCTAATCTCGAGTGCAGAGTAATCATTTAAGGAACCCACGCCACATTTGTTATAACGCAAGAGTTTGTGTAGCACTTTTTGCAGCTGCTGCGGAGCTAGCTGCGATCGTCTTTGACTGAGAAAGTTGGCCGCCATTACGCTGCGCATTTAAACTTTTTGTTTCCACAGGAAATACGACGAAGCCGGAGCAGAAGAACTTATTTAAAAATACTATCAAAATTAATTACATTAATTCACAAGATTTATTTTATCATAAAGTGATACAATTTATTATAGGTAAGGTGCCTCTTTGAATAAATTTTCTTACGCTAACGCGTCTAATATTATTTGTAGGCAGTGTGGCGCTAGTTTTCTATCAGAATTTAAAGTTTAATTTGGCAACCTGCAAATATAATATCGCTTATTTGCTATTGTTTCTTACGAGGTTTTATGAAAGATAGCTTTACGAAATTTAACTTCACGAACTTAATAGAATCGTCATATAACTTATAGCAGAAAGAGACATTACACGATCTGGCTGGCCATAACGTTCGTTCGAATTGTCCAGAATGTTCCTCAAACCAATCGGAAACAACTGTTGACCGATGACATGACATCGTCGGTTGGTAACATGAAGTTCGTGAATGGCTGCAGGTAGCCAAAAATAACTATTTCCAGAAGACCCACTCCATTCCATGAAAACACAGTCCACATCATTATGGAACCACCACCAGGTTGAACAGTGCTTGTTCACAACTCTGGTCCATTGCTTCTGGAGTCTGCGTCACATTTGAAACCAACGATTAGCTCCTTCCAACTGAAATCGGGACATCAGGCAAGGGTTTTCCAGTGGTCTAGTGTCCATCCGATATGGTTACAAGCGGAGAGACAAGCTGCTGCCGATGTAGTAGCGTTAGCAAAAAAACATTCACGGCGGTTGTCTGCTGCCATAACTCGTTAATGCCAAATTTCGGCGCGCTCTCCAAGCGGATACGTTGGTCGTTAAGTCTCACATTGATTTCTGCGGTTATTTCACTCCCTATTGCCTTTCCCTTAGCTGTGATACACAAACGCCGCAACTCTCGGACGTTAAGTGAAGACCTTCGGCCACTACGTTGCTCGTCGTGGGAGGTAATGCCTAAACTTCGTATTCTCGGCAAGGTCTTGACACTGTGGATCTCGGAATATTTAGTTCCCTAACTACACTTATGCTCATAAATTGAGGATGATTGCAGAATGTGGTGCCACACAACGTTGCACTACACAAAAATTGCGCTAATAGCATAGGCAAATAGGGAACACACACGTCACATAAGTCCACGGTATTGGTGATAAGATAAGAAAACCGTCCCGAAACACATGTGCTACAAAACGTCCCTGTTTCCTGCACATGTACCCCGGCATCAATTGGGGATACGATCACCATGCTCACGTACACAGGCCGCACAACAGGTTGGCATACTCTGGGGTCAGGTCGTCGAGTAGCTGCTGCGGTATAGCCTCCCATTCTTGCACCAGTGCCTGTCTGAGCTCCTGAAGTGTTGTAGGTGTTTGAAGACGTGTAGCGATACGTCGACCGACAGCATCCCAGACGTACTCGATGAGGTTTAGGTCTGGACACTCCATTTGCATGATATATTCTGTTTCAGGTTACTCCTCCACGATGGCAGCTCGGTGGTACCGTACGTTATCATCCATCAGGAGGAAGGTGGGACCCACTGAACCCCTGAAAAGGCGGATATACTGGTAAAAAATGAAGTCCTGATACAGTTGACCTGTTGTAGTTCCCATATGAAAGACATGTAGCGGTGTACGTGCACCAATCATAATCCCACCCCACACCATCAAAACACGACCTTCATACAGGTCCTTTTCAAGAACATTAAGGGGTTGATATCTGGTTCCTGGTTCACGCCAGATGAAAAACCCGGCTGGAATCACTGTTCAGACTATACCTGGACTCTCCCGTGAACATAACCTGGGAGCACTGTTCCAGTGACCATGTACTGAGTTCTTAACACCAGGCCTTACGGGCTCTTCTGTGACCAGGGGTCAGTGGAATGGACCTTGCAGGTCTCCAGATGAATAAACCATATCCGTTCAGTCGTCTGTAGACTGTGTGTCTGCAGGCAACTGTTCCAGTGGCTGCGGTAAGGTCCCGAGCAAGGCTACTGCAGTACTCCGTGGCCGTTTGCGGGCATTGATGGTGAGATATCGGTCTCCTTGTGGTGTTGTACAGTGAGGACGTCCCGTTCTGTAGAGCCTGGACAAGTTTCATGTCTGCTGGAATCGTTGCCATAATCTTCAGATCACACTTTGTGGCACACGGAGAACCCGTGCTAAAACCTGCTGTGTTTGACCAGCCTCCAGTCGTCCTAGTATTCTACCCCTCATAACGTCATCAATCTGTGTTCTTTGAGCCATTTTTAACACACAGTTACCATTAGCACGTCTGAAAACGTCTGCACACTTACTCGCTGCACCGTACTCTGACATGCACCAATAAACTTCTGCGTATGTGGACTGCTGCCAGCGCCACCGTGCGACGACCGCAGGTTAAATGCACTGCATGTTCATACCCCGAGGTGATTTAACCCCCAATCCGCTCACCAGCGCGTTGTTTCATCATGTATCAGCATTATCCTTAATTTATGAGCATGAGAGTATATCGGAAATGTAAAGTCCCATGCGTCTATCTCCAACTACCATCCCGCATTCGAAGTCCTTTAATTCCCGTCGTACGGCCATTATCAGGTCGGAAATCTTTTCACATGAATAACCTGAGTAGAAATGACAGCACCGTCAATAGTCAATGCACTGCCTTTTGAATCCTTTTTTTTTTTTTTTGGTCATCAGTCTACTGACTGGTTTGATGCGGCCCGCCACGAATTCCTATCGTGTGCAAACTGCTAACCTCTTCATCTCAAAAAAATGGTTCAAATGGCTCTGAGCACTATGGGACTCAACATCTTAGGTCACAAGTCCCCTAGAACTTAGAACTACTTAAACCTAACGAACCTAAGGACACCACACACACCCATGCCCGAGGCAGGATTCGAACCTGCGACCGCAGCAGTCCCGCGGTTCCGGACTGCAGCGCCAGAACCGCTAGGCCACCGCGGCCGGCTCTTCATCTCAGAGTAGCACTTGCACTCCTGATTTTAAGTTTCTCGCAGTTCTGATTTCTACTACTTCTCATTACCTTCGTCTTTCTCCGATTTACTCTCAAATCATACTGTGTACTCATTAGACTGTTCATTCCGTTCAGCAGATCATTTAATTCTTCTTCACTTTCACTCAGGATAGCAATGTCATCAGCGAATCGTATCATTGATATCCTTTCACCTTGTATTTTAATTCCACTCCTGAACCTTTCTTTTATTTCCATCATTGCTTCCTCGATGTACAGATTGAAGAGTGGGGGTGAAAGGCTACAGACTTGTCTTAGACCCTTCTGAATACGAGCACTTCGTTCTTGATCGTCCACTCTTATTATTCCCTCTTGGTTGTTGTACATATTGTATATGACCCGTTTCTCCCTATAGCTTACCCCTACTTTTTTCAGAATCTCGAACAGCTTGCACCATTTTATATTGTCGACGCTTTTTCCAGGTCGACAAATCCTATGAAAGTGTCTTGATTTTTCTTTATCCTTGCTTCCATTATTAGCCGTAACGTAAGAATTGCCTCTCTCGTCCCTTTGCTTTTCCTAAAGCCAAACTGATCGTCACCTGGCGCATTCTCAATTTTCTTTTCCATTCTTCTGTATATTATTCTTGTAAGCAGCTTCGATGCATGAGCTGTGAAGCTGATTGTGCGATAATTCTCGCACTTGTCAGCTCTTGCCGTCTTCGGAATTGTGTGGATGATGCTTTTCCGAAAGTCAGATGGTATATTGCCAGACTCATATATTCTACACACCAACGTGAATAGTCGTTTTGTTGCCACTTCCCCCAATGATTTTAGAAATTATGATGGAATGTTATCTATCCCTTCTGACTTATTTGACCGTAAGTCCTCCAAAGCTCTTTTAAATTCCGATTCTAATACTGGATCCCCTATCTCTTCTAAATCGACTCCTATTTCTTCTTCTATCACATCAGACAAATCTTCACCCTCACAGAGACTTTCAATGTATTCTCTCCACCTATCTGCTCTCTCCTCTGCATTTAACAGTGGAATTCCCGTTGCGCTCTTAATGTTACCACCGTTGCTTTTAATGTCACCAAAGGTTGTTTTGACTTTCCTGACTTTGCTGAGTCTGTCCTTCCGACAATCATATCTTTTTCGATGTCTTCACATTTTTCCTGCAGCCATTTCGTCTTAGCTTCCCTGCACTTCCTATTTATTTCATTCCTCAGCGACTTGTATTTCTGTATTCCTGATTTTCCCGGAACATGTTTGTACTTCCTCCTTTCATCAATCAACTGAAGTATTTCATCTGTTACCCATGGTTTCTTCGCAGCTACCTTCTTTGTGCCTATGTTTTCCTTCCCAACTTCTGTGATGGCCCTTTTTAGAGATGTCCATTCCTCTTCAACTGTACTGCCTACTGCGCTATTCCTTATTAATGTATCTATAGCGTTAGAGAACTTCAAACGTATCTCGTCATTCCTTAGTACTTCCGTATCCCACTTCATTGAGTATTGATTCTTCCTGACTAATGTCTTGAACTTCAGCCTACTCTTCATCACTACTATATTGTGATCTGAGTCTATATCTGCTCTTGGGTACGCCTTACAATCCATTATCTGATTTCGGAATCTCTATCTGACCATGATGTAATCTAATTGAAATCTGCCCGTATCTCCCGGCCTTTTCCAATTATACCTCCTCCACTTGTGATTCTTGAACAGGGTATTCGCTATTACTAGTTGAAACTTGTTACAGAACTCTCCTCTTTCATTTCTTGTCCCAAGCCCATATTCTCCTGTAACCTTTTCTTCTACTCCTTCCCCTACAACTGCATTCCAGTCGTCCATGACTATTAGATTTTCGTCCCCCTTTACATACTGCATTACCCTTTCAATATCCTCATACACTTCCTCTATCTGTTCATCTTCAGCTTGCGACGTCGGCATGTATACCTGAACTATCGTTGTCGGTGTTGGTCTGCTGCCGATTCTGATTAGAACAACCCGGTCACTGACTTGTTCACAGTAACACACCCTATGCCCTACCTTCCTATTCATAACGAATCCTACACCTGTTACACCATTTTCTGCTGCTGTTGATATTACCCGATACTCATCTGACTAGAAGTCCTTGTCTTCCTTCCACTACACTTCACTGACCCCTACTATATCTAGATTGAGCCTTTGCATTTCCCTTTTCAGATTTTCTAGCTTCCCTACCACATTCAAGCTTCTGACATTCCACTCCCCGACTCGTAGAACGTTATCCTTTCGTTGATTATTCAATCTTTTCCCATGGTAACCTCCCCCTTGGCAGTCCCCTCCCGGAGATCCGAATGGGGGACTATTCCGGAATCTTTTGCCAATGGAGAGATCATCATGACACTTCTTCAATTACAGGCCACATGTCCTGTGGATACACGTTACGTGTCTTTAATGCAGTCTTTCCATTGCCTTCTGCATCCTCATGTAGTTGATCATTGCTGATTCTTCCGCCTTTAGGGGCAATTTCCCACCGCTAGGACAAGAGAGTGCCCTGAACCTCTATCCGCTCCTCCGCCCTCTTTGACAAGGCCGTTGGCAGAATGAGGCTGACTTCTTATGCCGGAAGTCTTCGGCCGCCAATGCTGATTATTTATCAAAATTTAGGTTGTGGCGGGGATCGAACCTGGGACCGAATACGTTTTAATTATGAATCAAATACGCTGCCCCTAGACCACGGGTACTTCTTTTTTCTTTTTGTTTTTTATTCTATATTTTGAATCATATGTACGCGATACTAACGCCATTAGTATATGTACATACTGCTATCACATGACTTTTGTCATCTTAGTATGTATCCACATCTACACCAGCACTCCGCATGCCACCGGATGGTAAGTGGCGGAGCGTAATTCTGGTAGCAATAAATTGCCCTTTTCCCCCTTGCTTCCCTGTTCCACTCGCGAATGGTGCGTGGGAAGAATTATTGTCAGAAAGACTTTACATTAACTCCAAATTCTGGAATTTCTTCGTCATCGTCATTTCGCGAGATACCGGGTGATAAGTCAGTATAAATTTGAAAACTTAATAAAACACGGAATAATGTAGATAGAGAGGTAAAAACTGACACACATCCTTGAATGACATCGGGTTTTATTAGAACAAAAAAAAAGTTCACAAAATGTCCGAAAGATGGCGCTGGACAGCAAAACGTCAGTGACTGCGCATGACAATCGTTTATAAAAGGAGCTGTAATGAGAGAGAGAATCAGATGCGCCAGCAGTCACAGCATGTTGACTTTACCTGAAAAGGCGCTTTTAGTGAAGCTGTATTATCAGAATGGGGAATGTGCTAGTTCAGCGTTACGATCCTATCGCCATAGGAAGGTGATTCGAACGGGTAAAGGTCCGTTGACAAATGTAGCTGTGGCGAGAATGATTTCGAAGTTCGAAGCCACGGGTTGTTTAGACGATTGACCCCGTAGTGGCCGACCGAGCACAAGGCGTAATGCTGCTGAGACAGTTCAGGAAGAAATGGAGACTTTAGCGGATTCGTCTATGCACGGGGAAGTCAGCGCTCGTGCAGTCGCACGTCGCACCGGCATTCCATACACTACTGTTTGGTTGGCACTGAGGCGTACATTCCGATGCTATCCGTACAAAATCCATCGGCATCATGAACTGTTACCTGGCGATTTAGTGAAGCGGAGGGCTCTTACGGTGTGGGCGTTTCAAAAGATGGCGGAAGATGACGATTGGTTGAGTAACGTGTTGTGAACCGACGGAGGTCATTTCACGCTCCGACGGTGTGTCAACGCCCAGAACTGCAGAATTTGAGCTACCGAAAATCCTAGAACTGTCATGGAAACTCCATTGCACGACTAGAAAGTCACGGTATGGGTTGGATTTACCACATCTACCGTTATCGGGCCTTTTTTCTTCGAGGAAATGCGTGATTCTGGTTTTGTAACTGCTACCTTGACGGGTGAGAGGTACGCCGATATGTTACAGACTCGCATCATCCCCAGCCTGGCTGGAACGTACGATGTTAATGCAGGATGGCGCTCCACCCCATATTGCTAGACGCGTGAAAGATCTCTTGCGCACGTCGTTTGGTGATGATCGTGTGCTCAGCCGCCACTTTCGTCATGCTTGGCCTCCCAGGTCCCCAGACCTTAGTCCGTGCGATTATTGGCTTTGGAGTTACTTGAAGTCGCAAATGTATCGTGATCGACCGACATCTCTAGGGATAATGAAAGACGCCAATGCCTCACCATAACTCCGGACATGCTTTACAGTGCTGTTCACAACATTATTCCTCGACTACAGCTAGTGTTGAGGAATGATGGTGGACATATTGAGCATTTACTGTAAAGAACATCATCTTTGCTTTGTCTTACTTTGTTATGCTAATTATTGCTATTCTGGTCAGATGAAGCGCCATCTGTCGGACGTTTTTTGAACTGTTTGAATTTTTTCGGTTCTAATAAAACCCCATGTCATTCCAAGCATGTGTGTCAATTTGTACCTTTCTATCTATATTATTCCGTAGTTTATTCATTTTTCAAATTTATACTGACTTTTTTATCACCCGATGTATGTGGGAGGAAGTAATATGTTTTCTGACCCTTCCCAGAAAATATTCTCTCGAAATTTCAGTAGTAATCTTCTCCGTGATTCACACCGCCCCTCTTGCAGCGTCTGTCAGTGGAGTTTGTTGAGCGTCTCTCTAAAGCTGTCGAGCAGACCAGACGATCCCGTGACGAAAAACGCCGCTCTTCATTGGATCTCTTTCATCAGTCCTATCTGGTAAGAGTTCCAGACCATGTACAGTACTCAAGAAGTGGTAGAACAAGTGCCTCGTAAGCCACTTCTTTTGTCGATGAGTTTGATTTCCTTAAGATTCTTCCTATGACTCTCAATCGCGCGTTTCCAGACTGAAGCGCCTAGATCCGCTCGGCCACAGCGGCCGGATCAGCCTCTTAATGGTCATCCGCAGTCAAGAACACCAACTCATATCTGTTACCTGCAAATTAAGGATGTATCGTACGCTAAGGTGAATGCAACGGCACTGGGAATTGCCTTTCTGAAGAAATCTTGGAGAACACTGATGAGATAGAAAATACGCAACCACCTGCACAAGATCTATTTGGTCTCTAGGCGCCCACTGTACAAACATCCCAGCACCAAGATGTGCGGAGAAAGGGGGCAAGAGAGTATCTGGAGTGCAACTTGTATCAACGCTCTCGTATTTTCTCCTTATAGGAGTGCAGTGTATATCTGTTGCCTGAGGAGTCCATTGATAACTAGTCTACTACCTATTCTCCCGACATTCGTGAGTTTGGCCAGTGTTCAGGTTTTGGTAACACGAGAGATTTATAAGCCACTCCTGTGAAATGTACAGTAATGAAATTTCGGGAACACATTTGTCTAGGTGACATTGCAACCTCCCCCTCACTTAATGACCTTCATGACAGTGAAAAATTAAACCACGTATACCTAATGGAAATTTGGGAATATCAATCGTCACCGAAGTTAATCTGTCGGTAAAGAGGGAGGAAGGGTTACATGTAAATAAAAGGAAAAATTCAAATGAAATTGGTGGAAATTAATTTTGAAAAGGGTAAAGTTAATAAAGAAAGTAAATGTGCTGTTAACAGTTAAATGGCGTTTATTAGATATTTGAGATTTGGGGAAAATTACGGTCGCCAGTCGTATGGACAACTACTATAAAAACTGAAAAAGAAAGGTTAATGCACATATAATTAGCACTAAAAACGCGGCAACTGTAGGTTGACACGTGTTGTGTGAAAACTGAATGTTTATCAGAAGTAATAAATTTCGCTACACTCTGACTTAATTTAGCAAAAGAATTAATGAAACTAGAAAATTGTAAGTTAATTTAGTGACTGAAATTAATAGTCAACTTTGTTTCTGAAGCACCACGAAATTAAATAAAATAAGGTTAGTCTTGGGCTACCTCAACAGTCATCTCAAAAGCAACTTGAATCTACGCAATTTAGAAATAAGAGATTTAACTTTGAACTTGAATTAAATGATTTTGAACAATTAACAATAGTAAAATTTAGTACGTACCAAGTTGAGCTGCAGTCACAGGTAAGCTAAAATATGGTAATAAAACTCGCACTCTTAATTTGTGCTTGTGGAATCTAAATATAGTCCTGTTTGGTTATTGTAGCCAGATATGAATACTTTAACTTAACTTTGACATTAAAGTAGTGGAATGGAATGATGTTACTTTAATGCTGGCGTTTGAATTACAACGACACTAGGGTTCATTTCGGAAAAGGAAGGGACCCTGCTTGGTAATGCAATTGGGACAATGAGCAAAAAAGGTTCATGCTAATTTGCTGTATTTTAGTGATGCAAATGGAACAGTTTGAAAAGCTGAGGTCTGCCAAACAGTTCTAAAACTTACGTGATTTCAGTCTTCCTTGTTGGTTGATTGAAGGTTTGAAGTCGTCGATCAAGGAGGTAGCGACAATCACTTACTGTCGGCCGTCGCTGTTGCAGAAGCTGGATGTTGGCGCGCCTTCTTCTCGACACGGTCACCAGGCGAAACGGGCTCTTGATGTGTGCCAGCTAATGTTTACCGTCAACGACACCGTGCCAGAAACTATCATAGCAAGTCGAGCGCAATTACATGCTGCCAAACACCGAAAGCGTGGAAACTCGCGAGAGCGTCACTCAACACACCTATCGATGTAATCGTTGGTTACCATAGTTTTCTCTAGGCAAGACTCAGCGTAAAAATACAAATAATATTTGCAAAACATACCAATTATATATCGATATAAATGCATATATATATATATATATATATATATATATATATATATATATATATATATATATATATATATAAAGACAGAGAAATGTCATTTTTAAGTAACAAAATAAGGAAAAAATTTATAGTACAATAGGTGGAAAAAGGAGGATATGCATTTCCGACTTTTCAACTTATGTAAATGATTAACACTGCAACATCGCTGGTTAATTCAAGCGAAGAAAAGCCATTGCAAATGTGAAATGCTGGTACATTAATAACCGATGTAACTGCCAGAATATCATTTTGAGGAATGAGTTCCACGCTTGTTGCACTTGGTTAGGCAATAGAGGGATGCTTAAAGCTGTTTCTGGGTGAGCCAGGCGTTGTCGTCCGATGACATCACATACCTGCTCGATTGGAGACAAATCCAGCGATCGAGCAGTCCAAGGCAACGTACCGACACTGGATTACAACAGCGGTATTTGGGCGGGGATTATCCTGTTGGAAAACACCATCTGGAATGAAACTTCCTGGCAGATTAAAAGTGTGTGCCGGACCGAGTCTCAAACTCGGGAGTTTTGCCTTCCGCGGGCAAGGGCTCTACCAACCGAGCTACCCAAGCACGAGTCACGCCCCGTCCTCACAGCATTACTTCTGCCAGTATCTCGTCTCATATCAGCGCACACTCCGCTGCAGAGTGAAAATCTCATCTGGAATGCTGTTCGTGATTGGGACCACAACAGGTGGAATCGCCAGATTGACGTACAAATTTGCAGTCAGGGTGTGTGAGGTGACCACGAGAGGGCTCCTGCTGTTATACAAAGTCGTACCGCAGACCATAGATCCAGGTGTAGGTCCAATGTACCTATCACTCAGACAGACTGGTTGCAGACCCTCGGCTAGCATCCTTCGGTTCAACACACTGTCATCAGCGTCACCTAGGTGGAACCAGCTTTCATCAGAAAAGACAACAGACCTCCATGCTGCCCTCCAACGAGCTCGTAGTTGACACTACTGTACTCATGAATGAACCGCGTGGGGTAGCCGTGCGGTTTGAGGCGCCTTGTCACGGTCTGTGCGGCATCCCCTGACGGAGGTTTCTTGTCCTCCCTCGGGCATGGGTATGTGTTTTTTCCATAGCGTAAGATAGTTTACGTTGGATTAAGTAGCGCGTTGGCTTAGGGACCGATGACCTCAGCAGTTTGGTCCCAATGGGAAGAGGAGTGGCTGGCAGTCGGTGAAAATATGCTGCGTCTGGTCAAGGCCACCACGCGGCCATGGCGTACGTCCTACCAGTCATGCAGGCGGGATGAGGTTCTCCTCACTCGCCTCCGCATCGGGCACAGTCCCTTAACGCACGGTTTTTTACTCCGGCGGGAGGACCCCCCCCCCCCCCAATCTGCAGTGCTTGTGGCGTCCAGATTACGGTCCGCCACATTCTACTTGACTGTCCTTTATTCTCTGACCAGAGGGCGGTGGTTTCCTTGCCACCGGATTTGCCCTCTATTTTGCAAGACGACGCAACGACTGTGGTTAAGGTCATACGGTTTTGTGTCCTGTCCAATTTGTTGCCTCCGATTTTAGGGAGAGGATTTTAATGTGCTGCTGGGTGACTGGCTCACCCAGGCTTTAGGTAAGTGGTCCGCCAGTCACGATTACCTACTTGTTTCACTTCGATTTCTGTTCTCTGTTCCTTGTGTTTCCTTTCCTCTTTTAGTGCGTTTCTTCTCCTCTTGTTTTGCCTCTGTATGTGACGATTTGGAACTGCGTCAGGTCTGTGTCTTTTAGCCGTTCTCCTTGTTCGCTGTCCGTCTTCGTCGCTTCACTGCATGTGTTCCTGTTTCTATGCGTTTGGGCGCTGATGACCACGCTGTTTAGCGCCCGAAAACCTCAAACCACAAACACACACCAGAAGACCTTATCACAAATTTCCAATTTTCTCATAAATGGCGGTGATTTGGGGTCATTAGAATTCAACCTAAGGGGCGTCGGGCTCGGAGGTGTCCACGAAATAATCGATTTCTAATAGGTCGTTGTGGCACTGTGGTACCAAAATCAAAATTTAAAACCGGCTTGACCGCAATCTTGTTAAAATATTTTTTGTTCGAGTGAGTGATCGGTTTCGACTCTTTCATAGAGTCATCTTCAGACTCTGTAAAGATATACTGCCAAAGTAGTGTAGACGTTATAATAAGCATATAAAAATATATATAAAAAGAAGATAAATAGTAGCAAATTATACCCAGAGGAGTGGAAGGGCACTGCCACACGAGTTTCATCGACCCTCGACGCTCGTGTAACTGCTGATTGTGCAAGGAGGCAACGGGTATTAATAGGGCTGGACACACCCACCGTTCTGAGTATGACATCGTAAGTAGCCAATCAGAAAACGCGTTCATGATTAGATAACTTAATACATAACTATGAAGGAACGGTTACAGTTGGAATACATCATAATCTCAATTATTGATCATTATTCGTCAATGAATATAAATTTCTTATTAAAATGGTTCATTGGTATGAAATAAGGCTTAGAGTATGCTGCCCTCTAAACTCAGAGCTACAAATCTGCTCCATAGATTGACGTTGCCCCAGCGTTTACGTGGTTGATTGAGGGTTACCGTGCAACTGGCGTTCTGTTCCGCTGTGGACGTTAGTGGTGCTGTCAAAGATTGTACCAGGGGGAGATACGTCGTATGTAACGATTATGTGTCATAGAAATACGGTTAATTTTGCTCTCTTCTGATGTCAGCGCCATGAAAATAACTGTACTATGGCGGAACCACAGTAATATTTCTGTAATAACAGCGGAACGATGTCACTAAAGTGCATCGATAGTTGCCGTAGAAACGGCACCCTAGCCCGGTGAGGCAGGCATCAGATGGTCAGAGATTATTGTGTACTGCGAAAGATACCTCAAGGGTCGACATTTCGAAGACGAAAACAGTGTTTGCATAGATATATCGGCGGTTGTTGTGGAAATAGCGTCTTATTCCCACTGCGACCATCTATGGTGCTGTAACAAAGTTATAATTGGCGGAATTTGACGCCTTTGTCAGTATAGCATAGCATTCGTCATTATGATAAAATTATACGTCATAAAAGGATAAAATTATACGGTTATAATCAGCTTAAAATTAGTGACTCTAATAAAAAAATATTTTAAAATAAATATTTTAACAAGAACAACAAGTGAAAGAACTGGAAGCGAGGTGTAGCAAAGCTAATGCAGTGAGCGCTCAGCTACGATCTACTCTCTTCTGCAAGAAGGAAGTCAGTACCAAGACTAAGTTATCTGTGCACCGTTCAATCTTTCGACCAACTTTGTTGTATGGGAGCGAAAGCTGGGTGGATTCAGGTTACCTTATCAACAAGGTTGAGGTTACGGATACGAAAGTAGCTAGGATGATTGCAGGTACTAGTAGATGGGAACAATGGCAGGATGGTGTCCACAATGAGGAAATCAAAGAAAAACTGGGAATGAACTCTATAGATGTAGCAGTCAGGGCGAACGGGCTTAGATGGTGGGGTCATGTTACACGCATGGGAGAAGCAAGGTTACCCAAGAGACTCATGGATTCAGCAGTAGAGGGTAGGAGGAGTCGGGGCAGGCCGAGAAGAAGGTACCTGGACTCGGTTAAGAATGATTTTGAAGTAATAGGTTTAACATCAGAAGAGGCACCAATGTTAGCACTGAATAGGGGATCATGGAGGAACTGTATAAGGGGGGCTATGCTCCAGACTGAACGCTGAAAGGCATAATCAGTCTTAAATGATGATGATGATGATGATGATGATGATGATGATTTAACAAGATTGCGATCAGGACTGTTTTAAATTTCAATTTTAACAAATTTTAAGATCGCTGACTATGTTTTCAAAAATTTCAAAAACTGTGGTGGCAGCTACTGCTCAGATTTCTGCTGCATATGGGTTACGATGCACCAGACCTGTACGTCCAACACGGTGACCTTCCCTCTCTGTAGTGACATTTCGCCTACCGGAGCCCGGTCTTCTTGGGACCGTACATTCTCGTGACCACAGCTGCCAGCAGTCATGTGCAGTGGCTACATTCCTGCCAAATCTTTCGCAGGAGGAACATCCAGCTTCTCGTAGCCCTATTACACGACGCCGTCCAAACTCAATGATGTGTCGGTAATGGCGTCTTTGCCGCCTTAAAACCATTATTGACTAACATCACTTATTATGTCTAATCGCGAAGGTAATTGACGCTCACGACCGTCACCGCCTGTATTTAAAGCAAACCTGATTTGCAATCCTGCTAGTGTCGCTTGCCAGCGCCACTGTTATGCGACTGGCGTGAAATCCAAATAGACATCATTGAGACCTGGTACCAAGGAAGGCAGGATTAGGCTACGATTGTGGACGGGGCAGTAATCAATTACTGTTGGTTAGTTTATTTTTCAATCACGTACACTTTGTTTGGAAACAATAACAAATAAAAGGTTACAATTAATTAAGAAGTGGTCCACGGCTGAAAGTCTTAATGACAGCAAATTCAAAACTATTTCGCGGCTGAAGGCCCCAACAGTAATAATTTTAAAAACTGTTTCACGGCTGAAGGCCGGGATAGCAATCTTTTAGGAATCATTTCTTCAATTTGCAATTTCAATTATTAAAATATTTTTAAAAGAACAATCATCAAAGTCTCACTTCTAGAATACAATTCTCTAATTACAGTTTTAAGACAAGTAACACTCATGGGTGAAGACCTTAATAACAACAAATTCAACTATTTCTCGACTGAAAGCCCCAATAGTAATAATATAAAAACTGTTTCGCGGCTGAAGGCCTGACTAGCAACCCTTTCAGAACGAATTAAACATCTTCAAACTTGAAATTACAGTTATTAATTTTTTTAATAAAAAAAAGTCATCAAATCTGACCGAACCAAGGGGGGAGGGGTGTGTGCAGTCGTTGCTCCAAGGATCGACCTGGGAAAGTCCCTCAAAACTTCGCAAGCAATGAGACAGGCAGCCATGAATAGCATTCACTTCACGAGATGGTAACTCAGACTAGCGGCAGTTTAAACCCATGGCCAATAATCAATTGCCGATTCTACCTAACGTCTGATGACCAATGCAATGATGGAATAACACACCCAAGCTGGAACCGGCGGTCAGCACCGCGTCTTCACACTGGTGTTTAGAGCATCTGGAAGCAGAAAGGAACCACTACTACCAGAGTAGGAAAAAAAAAACACCCCCCAGCCCACAAATCAAGGAAGATGTCGAACTACACGCCTTACCAGGCAGCACCGGCAAGGCGAGGAAAAATACACTACTGTAACATACACTAAGCTCCAGGGCAGTGTAGTGTGACGACGTAAGTTTTTTATAAATGGTTTTCTTTGATATATGACCATGTGCAGACTTCGTCACCTACGTCAGTTACAACCCACTTCAAAATTATTTATATTCTTTTTAAATTGGCTCAGAATGGTTCTTGAACGAAACTGTAAAACATCATTTCAGTCGTATGCACAGAATTACGTCACTCGGGTCAATTGGTTTTCGTAAACTTTTTCAATTTTAGATGTCGTTTGTTTCTCCTCAGAAATTATATTGATACACGTTATCTGATTTAATCGATATTAGAACCACATTGAATAAACTTTTTGAGACTCAAAGTTGCGATGAACGCTGTCAAAATTCAATAATCTTGTCAAATATATTATTAATCCATTCACATAATTCTTCATAAATAAATCCTCAGAACACGTATTTCAACTTTAGTAGCATCCACTAGTTTATTATCTTCCTACATACAGACGTGAACCTGATCCTTGACAAGATAGGACTAACATTTTCAATAAGATTAAACTTCCTATGATATCATTGTTGTACAAAAAGATTACATATTTTTCATTTATCAATTTTTAGAAGCACGACGCAACAACTCGGTTCCAGGATCTTCTGTTGCTCTTTGGCTGTCGACCCGCGACGTATAGTGGCCAGCAATTTTCTCTCTGGTCGCGGCAGCGAAGATGCTGTCTCCGTTCGTTGCGCCGCCCTCTCCGTACATGAAACATAAAAAAATACAAAAACTTGAGGCAACTCACAACCATTACAAAACATTACAAAAATACATAAACAAAAACTAAATTAAACTTATATTCACCTGCAAACTGGGCTGACACTGGTGGATGGGTGACGCTTCAATTTCGTCCCACTACAGCAAGTAACTGGGATGTTAGCAGTCACCAGGCAGGAAAAAAACCACTGGCTGAACTTCACAAATAATAACATACAAAAGGAAACAATTAATAACGAGAAGTGGAGAAAGGCTAATTAGGTTCGCCTTCCCCAAACGCTCCACTCGCTGCTCTTCGTCTCGGCAATACTACGAGTAGCCACATGCAAACAAACGGCGAGATCTCACTATGCTGGAGGTTTCACTACTTGAACTAAGGCCCACTCAACTTAAACTTCCTGGGTCCGGTTGACAACGAGGTTGTACCCGTCGCGCATTTCCATACGGCAGTGCACGAGTGCCGCCAGTGGTCCCGGTGTGTTCTCGCGCTAACCTGGATGCTCGTCCTTCCCCAACCGAACTGCCGACTCACACGACACGGAAACACCACAACGTCGCCCCAAAGATAGAACCACCGTTACTAGATACCGATAACCACCGCTGCTGCCACCAGTGGACAACAACGCTTGCAAACGGAGTGGCGCCAATGAACACAAGAAGAACACGACAACCGTGACTATACCAACTAAACGATGTCAACCTAGCAACGGCACCAACGCGAGCCGCAGCACGGCTCAACCATCTTTCATACGTAAAAATACGCCTGCCAACTCGTTTATGTAGCACGACACCTTCTTGGTGTTGCAATTATTTTTCCATAAATGTGTATGCTGTTGACCGTTGTCGACATTTAATCAGAATGAAGATCGTGAGATTCGTGCGAGATGCAGATTATCATTTGTATGAAATAGGCGAGGAAGAAGTCAGCTTCGAGTCAATGATCCCGAAAATAATGGGGCGCATTCTGAGAAAATAGTTAACCGATCACTAAAGAAGAACTAAATAAAACTTAAAGGAACATATTTTGAGTTGGACTGAGTACTGAGTGTGTTTATTTTATAGGTTGTTATTTATCAAACTATTTAAAACTTACTTTCAAATTACTCACCATTTGTGGCAGACAAAATTTTGCTCTTTTCAGTGGACGTTTAAGAGATGACATAATTACGGTCAATCGTTGCTAAGGATATGTAGTTTTGCTTAACTAGCGGCAGTATTACCACGTGGCATATTTGCGGATCTATTATTGCCATTATAGTTTTAGGAGAATTTTTGAGAATCAGTTAAGCTAGAGGGGAAGACTGACGTGTTGACTCATTCGTCGTTTCGACAACTATCCACGTGTAACGCCGGAAATGCATATCCTCCTATTTCCATCTATTGTACTATTTTTTTCCTTGCTTTGTTACCTCAAGATATGACATTTCTGTCTCTTTGTATATTGTAATTGTTTTACTATTTGTATATTTATGCATTTATGTCGATGTATAATTGGTTTGTTTCGTAAATATTATTTGTATTTTTACGCTGGGTCTTGCCTAGGGAAAACTGCTATCGAACGATTACGTCGATAGGTCGTGTGAAGAATCAAAGTGTGTAGGATCTTTGGTAGTGTTAACTCTGCCGCGTGGAGCGCGGGCTGAGAGAGAGTGTGGCGGGAGTAGCGAGTGGAGCAGGTGTGTTGTGTGACGCTCCCGCGAGTTGCCGCGCTTTCGGGGTTTGGCAGCATGTAATTGCGCTCGACTTGCGATGATAGTTTCTGACATGGTGTCGCGGACGGGAAACATTAACTAGCGCACATCAAGAGCCCGTTTCGTCTGGTGACCGTGTCGAGAAGAAGGCGCGCCAACATCCAGCTTCTGCAACAGCGACGGCCGACAATGACTGACTGTCGCCACCTCCTCGACCGACGGCTTCAAACCTTCAATCAACCGACAAGGAAGACTGGACGCACGTAAAGTTTTAGAGCTGTATGGCAGACCTCAGCTTTTAATCTTGTTCCATTTGCCTCGCAAAATTACAGCAACTTAGCATGAACCTTTGTTGCTCATTGTCCCAATTGCATTACCAAGCAGGGTCCCTTCCTTTTCCGGAATGAACCCGAGTGTCGTTGAAATTCAGACGCCAGCATTAAAGTAACATCATTTCACTGCTTTAATCTCAAAGGTATTCATAGCTGGCTTCAATATTCAGATTACACAAGCACAAATTAAGAGTGCGAGTTTTGTTATCGTATTTTAGCTTACCTGTGACTGCAGCTCAGCTTGGTACGTACTAAATTTTACTATTGTTAATTGTTCAGAATCATTTAATTCAAGTTCAAAGTTAAATCTCTTATTTCTAAATTGCGTAGATTCAAGTAGTTTTTGAAATGATTGTTGAGGTAGTCCAAGACTAACCGTATTTTACTGAATTTCGATGTGCTTCAGAAAGAAAGCTCACTATTAACTTCAGTCACTAAATTAACTTTCGATTTTCCGGTTTTATTAATTCTTTTGCTAAATTAAGTCAGGGTGTAGCGAAATTTATTACTTCTGACAAACTTTCAGTTTTCACACTACACGTGTCAACCTTCAGTTGCCACGCTTCTAGTGCTAATTATATGTGTAATAACGTTTCTTTTTCAGTTACTATAGTAATTGTCCTTAGGACTGGCGACCGTGATTTCCCCCAAATCTCAAATACCTAATTACCGCTAGTTAATTG
This sequence comes from Schistocerca cancellata, assembly GCF_023864275.1. Classification (NCBI taxonomy): domain Eukaryota; kingdom Metazoa; phylum Arthropoda; class Insecta; order Orthoptera; family Acrididae; genus Schistocerca; species Schistocerca cancellata. The sequence goes on along the minus strand of NW_026046443.1, from coordinate 6,170,810 downwards.
TTAACGTAACGGCTGCACATTTACTTTCTTTATTAACTTTACCCCTTTTCAAAATTAATTTCCACCAGTTTCATTAGCACATTTCCTTTCATTTAGATGTAACCCTTTCCTCCCTCTTTACCGACAGATTAACTTCGGTGACAATTGCTTTTCCAAAACTCCCATTAGGTACACGCGGTTTCATCTTTCACTGTCATTAAGGTCGGTAAGTGACGGGGAGGTTACACGTGGCGACCTGGTGACAGGACAATCTTCGGATTTGAGGTTGTTCTGGACACGAATTTTGCATTGTGCAAATCTCGTAACAAAGTACTTTTTACGTACAGGCCGTTACGTCAGCGAGAATAAGTAGTGGGAGTAATCCTAATTATATTTGAGGTTTGGCATTTATATTGAAAATTATTAAAATGAGTGAAGGCAACAATTGCCTAAATTTGGTAGACTTGGATACGGAACAATCGGTCGAACAGTGGGAAACGCGCACCGCGGTACCCATTGTTCAGGGGCAGGCGGCTAGCATGAAAGACGCGACCGCCGAAACGCAACAAAGAGCAGAAATGGAATTCCACACTTTAGAAAATGTTTCGGAATCGGAAGTGAAAATCAAATGTGAATCCCTTGATGACGAATACGGGGGGACAATTAAAGAGGAAGCCGCTACGGAAGTAAAACCGGTAGTTTCCGGGAATTTAACTGATTTATTGAATGTTTTGATTAACGAAATCAAGAGTCAATCGGCAGAAATTAAAGCTCTGTCTGCCAAGCAAGAAGATCAGGCTGCCAAGCAAGAAGCTCAGGCTGCCAAGCAAGAAGCTCAGGCTGTCAAGCAAGAGGCTCGGGCTGCCAAGCAAGAAGCTCAGGCTGCCAAGCAAGAAGCTCAGTCTGAAAAAATTGAACGGATGCTAGACAATCAGAACAAAGCTATTAACGTTGTTAACAACAATGTTGGAGTTGTTAATACAAAAGTTGATAAAATCAAAGAAGATATTGTTGTAATTAATACCGAAATCGGTAATCTTAAACAGGAAATGATAGGCGTTCAGGCGGAAATTGCGAGCATAAATACTCGTTTTGATTCCGAAATTAGCAGAATCGAGAAAAGTGTAGGAGAAGCAGTTGCTCCGATCATCGAGAATAAGGTGACGGAACAAATTCAATTAGTGAAAAAAGAGGATCAACAGAAGGTGGAAACTTTAAAGGCTTTAGTGTCCGAAGTAGACACTAAAGTGAGGGAGCAGGCTAATACCTGCGAAGAGAAAAAGAGGGAAGTGGAAACGCTTGCGACAACCACTTGCCAAGTAATTTCGAGAGTGTCGGAATTAGAAAAGAAACTTGACGAAAAACAGAGCTATGTGCCAATCTGTGCACATAGTTCGGAATTGTTGACGAAAGAGGAGCGGTTCGACCCCTTGAAAAAAGGCGGTATACACGCGACGGATTTCATTAAAAATTGTGAAAGAGTTTTACCCAGATCATGGACTAATGAGAGAAAAATTAATGCGGTTATTGATGTGCTGGCTGGTGATGCCAAGCGTTGGGGCTTAAACCTCAACATTACGAAACTGACTTTTGACGAGTTTAAAAATTTGTTTCTGGCTGAATACTGGTCAGAGCAAAAACAGCAAAGTGTCTGGCGCGAATTTGTCGTATCGAGGCCTTTCGATGCGAATTCGCGCGGTTCGATGAGGGAGTTTTGTGAGGGCTGGATCCGCAAATTGGAATATTTGCGTGATCGCCGCACGGAATCCGAAATAGTCTGGGAACTCTACAAGAAGCTTCCAGATGATACAAAACGCTACGTAGGAAGCAATTATAGGACAGTCAATGATTTCCTGGAAAGAGTTGAGGACGAGGACAATTGGCGCAATAATCGCGACAGTGGTAGAGGCCGTGGTAACAACAACGGGTACCACAGCAACCACAACAACGATAACCATGGAAATAATGCATACCGCAACCATGGCAGCAATAACAATAATGGTTCGGACCGTAATAACAATCGGTACAATGCAAATAATAACAGGAATGACGGAAACCAGTATCGTACTAACGTGATACGGGCCTCACAGAATAGTAATAACGCCAGAGGGTGTGATGAACCACCTCAGCAGCATCCGGGGAGCGTATCTGCTGGGACGAGACAGGGAAACCATTAGCCGCGCCGGTGAGGGGCCGAGCGGGCGTGGAGAAATTTTGGCGGCCCAATAACAGGAGAAAACCCAGGTATCGTCATTATGAAAATTCCGTGTGGAATAATCAACGGCGGGAGAGTGTGCCAGTGTTAGGAGAAAGGAGTGCGCCCACAAGTAGTAGATCAGCTGTATACACGGCAGTAGGTAATACATTCACTGTCAGTGAGAACAATTTAAGTAGTGTTCCGGAAATCGATTATAAAGTTTATCAAAACTAGACATAGTTGTCTCACTGGGAATTCCGCGATCGTTCAATAAGTAAAATATGGAGTTTCAGTCTTCGATCGCTATTCTTTATTTTCAATTACCGGTTTCGGGCTAGCTGCCCATCTTCAGATCATATGTTGTAGTTACAGAGTAACTTGTCCGTACAGAACACACTGTTCACTGTCATAAGTAAAGTAAATTTACTTTACTTATGACAGTGAACAGTGTGTTCTGTACGGACAAGTTACTCTGTAACTACAACATATGATCTGAAGATGGGCAGCTAGCCCGAAACCGGTAATTGAAAATAAAGAATAGCGATCGAAGACTGAAACTCCGTATTTTACTTTTCGATTATAAAGTGGCAGCTGTAATACCCACAGCGGAACTGGAGATTGAGTTTAAGAATGATTCGCAATTGTTGAGAGAAGGTCAGATGTCGGATAAAACGTCCGTCATCGAGCGAGGGGATGCAGAGAGGGATGAGGTCTGGTTAAGGCAGTTCGGTCGCTTATACGACGAACTAAGAGATTATAGGGGTCTGTATGGGAGAAGTGTTTATGGGGAGCGCGTGCAGGATTTGCCGCGTCTCGTCCCGCAGGAAGATAGTGTTTGTGAAATGATAGAAAGTTCTGGCCCTAATCGGCAGACTTTACTAGAAATAGCTGATGTTAAGGGGGAGCACGAGCAAGATTCGTCGTGTTTCGTCCCGCAGGAATTAGATGTTGAAGTAGTAACGGAAAGTTCTGGCCCTAACCGGCAGACCTTACCGAAAGTTTCAGTGGTAGAAGTAACCGACCCATCCGACGCAAACCTCCAGTTTAAACATTGCGAGAGTATTAAGGAGAAAGATTGCGAAAATTTTAGTGATAGCCGGACACGATTGGTAGAAAAGCACATAGATTACAACGTGTATGAGGTTAGAGCTGACGTTATACGGTCAGACGGTAGCAGTGTGGGTTGCGCAGATCCAGAGGAAGTAATTGCAGATACTACTGGGTACATTTCTCCAGGTAGATTGGCGGATGAGATTAATCTGACCAAAGTGGAATCAACGAAGGTGACGATTAATGAATTGATAGCAAAGCAACACTCACTAGTTGACGAGTTACAGGAAAAGGTTTCGGTATTGGAGGCGAAGCTACAGACTACGCCTCAGGACAAACGTGTTGAAATTAAAACTGTATTTGAACAGAGGCTGAAAAAGCCGCCAGATAAGCCGGATTTAGGATCAAAGCCGGATGGTTTTTTCTGGAATGACCTGGATATAGACGAGGATTTACTGTGGGAAAATAAAGAAACAGTCGAGGACAAGTGTAGACAGATAGTAGTGTCTGTTAATATGCACGACCTACAACTAAACGTGTTGATTGACACCGGTGCAGAATTGAGTGCTGTATCTGGGAAAATATTTGAGTTACTGAAAGACAGACCCGGCATCGTAGTTATGCCAGTAACAGGAGTGAAAATTATCGGTACTACTGGGAAGGCCAGTAAACCGGTCACAAAACATATTTTTGTCAACTTCGAGATAGGTGGGGCACGATTTGAACAAGAGTTTGTCGTCGTGCCAGACTTGACTACGGAAGTAATTATCGGGTTAGATTGGCTATTAAAGTACCGTGCAGTGATTAATTGCGAAAGCAAAACTCTGACATGTACGTCACAAGATAAAACGATAGTAGTTAGTTTTGACGAGGCAGGAGACGGTGTGCATAAGCAATACCAGCCTATACACATTGTTAACTGGCCGGATGACATTTACGTAGGAATGAATTTGAACTGCCGTAACGTGAGGAATTTCGGCAGTGACAAAAGTGTAGAAAGTGAATTGGAAGAGATAATCAAATTCCCTCCACGGATTGACATTAGTATTGGTGTGAAAAAAGATCGTTTGAAGTAATGAAGCTAAAAGACGATGCTCGCATACGTCGTCATGACGCTAAAACGCGTTTTGCTAAGTTTGCAATCGGAGACTTAGTACTTGTAAAAGCTCATGAGAAATCGAGCGAGATAGACAATGAAATCTCTAAATTTAAGTTTGTTTATAATGGACCATATAAAGTCATTGGTATACCTCACACAAATGCTTATTGCTTAGAGTATCCAAGCTCTGGAAAACGATTAGGTATACGGAATATTGTAGACTTGAAATTGTACCAACCTAGGATCGATTAATACCACACAATGGGTAATTTGTACAGTATGTAAATATAGAGTGTAAGATTTAAGGATGTGCTATGTTACGATGCTTTTGCCTGACCTAGAGGTCATTAAAGAAGTTGTAATTAATAAGTAATTAATTTTGACTAAATGATTTAAGAGTAACTGATTAGTAATCATCTGAAAAATCCAAGCTGCTAGTTTAAGTTTTCAGCTGAGCCACAGTAGATTAAGCAATGTAAATATGATTTTGTAACTTTCTGTAATATTTCATGAATGTGTGTTTTTATTAGTCATTGCCGATGTACTTAGACGCTGTTTTAAGTTTCAGGCTAGTACATGCGTGTCATGATGGACAGTGTTGAGTTATCCGCTGTGATAGTGTTTATGGACTCCTTGAGATTACTCGGGAGTGAGTTTTTCCGAAAGAATTCAGTGAAACGGACGTTCTGGAAACGCCGTTACAAGGGCGAGTGAGATCAAGCGTGCCGCACAGGCGGGCGCAACAATACTTGCGAGGCGAAGCCGCTGTCGGCTCTTGTGCCGCTGTCGGCTTTTGTGCCGCTGTCGGCATTCTTTGTACTCGCGGGTACGGAAGGCGGAACTGTTTTTCTTCCTGGACAGCTGAAAGAATTCTACTGTCAATATTTATGTTTTATTTTATCTGCTGTATATTATTTTCTTGTTTAGCGTTAATTGGACATGACGAGAATATTAATTATGAAAAGGTTACATAATATTGTGTATTCTATGTAATTAATTATTAGTTTGCGTATTTTGATATACCTGTTTTTTATGACCATGTACTCTGATCAATTTTGCAAATAGTATTCCATTTCTTACAGTGTTACGAATTTTAATGATTTTGGAATAGCTAAACCATTTTCTATGTTTTCTATGAATTTTGATATGTTGTCAACCTGTTTTATTTTGTGCAAGATGACAGAGTGGAATAAGATTAGGAGTGTCTCCACTCAATTATTATTGTCTAAAAAATTGGGTTATGGTTAATTAGACGAATGCTAAATCTTTTTGATGTTTTGAGCATATGCATTTCCGCTGTTTCTTTTTTGGGACATTTTCTGAGTCTGTTTACGTTACACGAACATCCTCAGACAATGTGGGGCACGTGTAACGCCGGAAATGCATATCCTCCTATTTCCATCTATTGTACTATTTTTTTTCCTTGCTTTGTTACCTCAAGATATGACATTTCTGTCTCTTTGTATATTGTAATTGTTTTACTATTTGTATATTTATGCATTTATGTCGATGTATAATTGGTTTGTTTCGTAAATATTATTTGTATTTTTACGCTGGGTCTTGCCTAGGGAAAACTGCTATCGAACGATTACGTCGATAGGTCGTGTGAAGAATCAAAGTGTGTAGGATCTTTGGTAGTGTTAACTCTGCCGCGTGGAGCGCGGGCTGAGAGAGAGTGTGGCGGGAGTAGCGAGTGGAGCAGGTGTGTTGTGTGACGCTCCCGCGAGTTGCCGCGCTTTCGGGGTTTGGCAGCATGTAATTGCGCTCGACTTGCGATGATAGTTTCTGACATGGTGTCGCGGACGGGAAACATTAACTAGCGCACATCAAGAGCCCGTTTCGTCTGGTGACCGTGTCGAGAAGAAGGCGCGCCAACATCCAGCTTCTGCAACAGCGACGGCCGACAATGACTGACTGTCGCCACCTCCTCGACCGACGGCTTCAAACCTTCAATCAACCGACGAGGAAGACTGGACGCACGTAAAGTTTTAGAGCTGTATGGCAGACCTCAGCTTTTAATCTTGTTCCATTTGCCTCGCAAAATTACAGCAACTTAGCATGAACCTTTGTTGCTCATTGTCCCAATTGCATTACCAAGCAGGGTCCCTTCCTTTTCCGGAATGAACCCGAGTGTCGTTGAAATTCAGACGCCAGCATTAAAGTAACATCATTTCACTGCTTTAATCTCAAAGGTATTCATAGCTGGCTTCAATATTCAGATTACACAAGCACAAATTAAGAGTGCGAGTTTTGTTATCGTATTTTAGCTTACCTGTGACTGCAGCTCAGCTTGGTACGTACTAAATTTTACTATTGTTAATTGTTCAGAATCATTTAATTCAAGTTCAAAGTTAAATCTCTTATTTCTAAATTGCGTAGATTCAAGTAGTTTTTGAAATGATTGTTGAGGTAGTCCAAGACTAACCATATTTTACTGAATTTCGATGTGCTTCAGAAAGAAAGCTCACTATTAACTTCAGTCACTAATTAACTTTCGATTTTCCGGTTTTATTAATTCTTTTGCTAAATTAAGTCAGGGTGTAGCGAAATTTATTACTTCTGACAAACTTTCAGTTTTCACACTACACGTGTCAACCTTCAGTTGCCACGCTTCTAGTGCTAATTATATGTGTAATAACGTTTCTTTTTCAGTTACTATAGTAATTGTCCTTAGGACTGGCGACCGTGATTTCCCCCAAATCTCAAATACCTAATTACCGCTAGTTAATTGTTAACGTAACGGCTGCACATTTACTTTCTTTATTAACTTTACCCCTTTTCAAAATTAATTTCCACCAGTTTCATTAGCACATTTCCTTTCATTTAGATGTAACCCTTTCCTCCCTCTTTACCGACAGATTAACTTCGGTGACGATTGCTTTTCCAAAACTCCCATTAGGTACACGCGGTTTCATTTTTCACTGTCATTAAGGTCGGAAGTGAGGGGGAGGTTACACACGCACGATGAAGACATGCGAAGTCAAGCAATTTACTGTTCACTTGAAGTTTTTAAGGTTCTCCATGATATTCTGGTTACTTCTTACGCCTAGATAATTCGTTCAGTTTCATTCATTTTAGCTAATTCTGGGAACTCTCGAACGCAAGTGGTCATTTAGACTCAGCTCGTGTTATATCACGTTTTCAAACCTTTGCGTAGTACACCTGAAGAATGAATTTTAATGCCAGTTGTGTTTATAATCCTTTACAACTTTTTTTTATTTTGTGGACGTTTACGGTGAAATTTGTCATATTGTCGAAAACTGAAATATGTCCGGACTGCATGACATAAAGTGAATTTTTCACTCTGCGGCAGAGAGTGCGTTACTTTGAATCTTCGTAGCAGCTTAAAATTGTGCAATTACAATGAAATGAACACCCTTAGCTGCTTACAGATGGATAGAGCGTCTGCCATGTAAGCAGGAGATCCCGGGTTCGAGTCCCGGTCGGGACACACATTTTCATCTGTCCCCGTTGACGTATGTCAACGCCTGTAAGCAGCTAAGGGTGTTCATTTCATTGTAATTGCATTGTAACGAGCTGCATGGTCACCGATGGCATCTGTTCTTTCGGACATGACCGAAAGAACAGATACAATCTTACTACATATTAAAATTGTGCGCCGGACCGGATCAAGAGCCCAGAATGTTACCGATTGAGCTACCCAAACACTCCCGTCATGCCTTTCTAAACTTCACAGAAGTTGTCCTATATACCTTGCTGGACGAGTATTACCGGAGAAGCTGATACTGTGGAAACACGTGTTTTTCTGGATAAATGAATTACAGATTTAGACGACTTGTGCGTCATAACCTTTGCCCTAAATAAGACCGGATGAGAGGTGTCATTGTCGAGCCATTTGATTCATGGGAGCTCAATGTCTTAATGATTTGAGAGAAGTGAGTTACTAATTCTGTGTTATAAAAATGGGTGAGCGACCTCCCTATGGGCAGAGAACTTTAATGGATAATAGAAATTTTTGAATCATCTGTTGGCACAGATATGAAAGAATTCTCTCACTATCAAGCAAGATTACACAATGCAGCTGAGCAAAGAAAACACGAAGAGAACATTTCCAGATATGGAAAACGTATTTTTGACTAAAAATATGTACTAGTTTCAAATAATAGCTCGAAATTTAGGAAAGTGTTACTGATCATTATCTCTTGAAAAATGTTGTGTGATTAGGTGAAACGAGGGCAGTGGGAAGAGTGGAGAAAACGAACATTCGGGTGCTTAAAATGTGGTGGGCATCTTGTCAGACAAAATGAGATACAAGCAGTTATCAGAAACAATGATGCATGGCGTGGTTTGACATCGTGGAAATGTGACAGGTGACGTCCTATTCAAAGGAACCACGCCGATAATCGACTTGCGGAATTAGGGAAACTGTAGAAAATTTACATGTCGATTTCCATTAGCAACCGCAACTCCAGAATTGACTCTCTGGTGCCTTCACCTTTTCTAAAGCCAAACTGATCGCCATTTAACTGATCCTCAATTTTCTTTTCCATTGATCTGTATATTCTTCTTGTCACTAACATTGATGCAAGGGCTTTAGAGCTGATTGTGCGGTAATTCTCGCAGTTGTTGGCACTTGCAGTCTTCAGAATTGTGTGGATGATATTTTTCGGAATGTCGGACTGTATTTCACCAGACTCATTTGTTCTACATGCCAACGCAAATAGCTGTTTCGTTACCACTTCCGCCAATGATTTTAGAAATTCTGATGGAATGTTATCCATCCGTTCTGCTTTATTCGATCGTAAGTCTCCCATAGCTCTTTTAAATTCTGCTTCTAATATCGGTTTTTCTTCGTATATTCCTTTTATATCGACTACTATATCACCTCCTATCACGGCATCAGAGAAGCCTTCCCTTCATACAGAACTTCAATGTACTTTTTCCAGCTATTCGATCTCTCCTCCGCATTTAAGACTGAAATTACCATTGCTTTTAATTTCAAGAAAGGTTGTTTTGACTTCTCTGTATGCTGAGTCAGTCCTTCCGGCAATCATTTCTTTCTCGTTTTCTTCTCATTTTTCTTTGAGTCGTTTCGTCTTAGCTTCCCTGCAATTCAGGTTTATTTCATTCCTGAGTGACTCGTATTTCTGTATTCCTGAATGTTCCTGAACATTTTTGTACTTCCTTCTTTCATCGATTAACTGCATTATTTCTTCTGTTACCCACGGTTTCTTCACAGTTACCTTCTTTGTACCTATGTTTCTCTTTCCAACTTTTGTGATTGCCCTTGGTAGGGATGTCCTTTCCTCTTCAACTGAACTGCCTTCTGAGCTATTCCTTATCACTGTATCTATTGCCCCAGAGAATTTCAAGCGTATCTCCTCATTCCTTAGTACTCCCCAATCCAACTTCTTCATGCATTGAATCTTCCTGACTAGGCTCCTAAATTTAAGCCTACTCTTCGTCACTACAAAATTGTAATCTGAGTCTATATCTACGTTTCGGTCTGCCTTACAATCCAATATCTGGTTTCGGAATCTATGCCTGACCATCATGTAATGTAACTTAAATCTTCCCGCATCTCCTTGCTTATTCCAAGTACACCTTCTCCTCTTGTGATTCTAGAGAAGAGTATTAGCTTTTACTAGCTGAAATTGATTGTAGAACTCAGTTACATTTCTTCCCTCCTGTTCCTACTGCTCAGCCCACAGTCTCCCGTAACCCTTCCTTCTAAGTCCTTCCCCTACAACCGCGTTCGTAGTCCAGTGACTAATACATTTTCATCTCCCTTTACGCACTGAATTATCCGTTCAGTACCCTCATACATTTTTCTGATATCTTCATCATCTGTCTGCGGCGTCGAGATGTACACCTGAACTATTGTTGTCGCTGTTGGTTTGCTGTGTACCACACTCAATTCTCTGCCTTCCTATTCACATCGAATCCTACTCCCGTTATACCATTTTCTACTACTGTTAATACTACCCTATACTCATTTGATCAGAAATCCTTATCTTCTTTCCGTTTTCACCTCACTGACCCCTACTATAGAGTGAACCTTTGCATTTCCCTTTTGAGATTTTCTAGCTTCCATGCCACATTCAAGCTTCTGACATCCCACGCCCCGACTCGTAGAACGTTATCGTTTCGATGGTTACGCAATCTTTTTTCTCACGGTCACCTCTCCCTTTGCAACCCCCTCCCAGAGATCCGAATGGGGGACTATTCTGGAATATTTCACCAGAGGAGAGATCATCATGACACTTTTTCATGTGGATACACGTTATGTGACGTTAATGCAGCGGTGTCCATTGCTTTCTGCATCCCCATGCCGTTGATCATTGCTGATTCTTCCGCCTTTAGGGGCAATTTCCTACCTCAAGGACAAGAGGGAGCGCTGTGTCCGCTCCGCAGCCCTCCTTGAGAAGGTCGTTGGGAGAATGACAGGGACTTATTAGTCCATAAGTCTTCGGCCGCCGTTGCTGATGATTTTTATTAAGTTTAGACGGTGGCGGGTTTCGAACCCGGGACCGAGGATGTTTCGATTAGTAATGAAACACGTTACCGCTAGGCCCTTATGTTATACCTGAAATATTATACACCTGTTCAAGTTTACTCTTACGTTTCATGAAACTGCTGAAAAAATATGAAGTACACATTCCTGGTACAGCGAGGGCAGCGCCAATTCGCAACTATTTGTCCAGCAGTGGCTTGAGGCTGCAGTCACGATTGCACCGTTGGAAATATCTTCCATTATTCTCTAACTAGACCAAGTATACGTGTCCGTCTGTACCCCATGTCCGTGATTCCTCCAGTCTCCCTTATCACTTACTACGAGTAAATTTGCAGAGGTGTTCGATGACTCCACAATGGCGTAACACGCTGTGACGTGTTGCATCCTCAGATGTGGTACAGTGGAAACTAAGGCACAGGTTAAGCCATTAAAGACCTGTTTTTCCAATTTTAAAATTCCATTCTGCCAACACTCATGCTTACCGAGCTTATACAGGGTGTTACAAAAAGGTACGGCCAAACTTTCAGGAAACATTCCTCACACACAAAGAAAGAAAATATGTTATGTGGACATGTGTCCGGAAACGCTTACTTTCCATGTTAGAGCTCATTTTATTACTTCTCTTCAAATCGCATTAATCATGGAATGGAAACACACAGCAACAGAACGTACCAGCGTGACTTCAAACACTTTTTTACAGGAAATATTCAAAATGTCCTCCGTTAGCGAGGATACATGCATCCACCCTCCGTCGCATGGATGCGCTGATGCAGCCCTGGAGAATGGCGCATTGTATCACAGCCGTCCACAATACGAGCACGAAGAGTCTCTACATTTGATACCGGGGTTGCGTAGACAAGAGCTTTCAAATGCCCCCATAAATGAAAGTCAAGAGGGTTGAGGTCAGGAGAGCGTGGATGCCATGGAATTGGTCCGCATCTACCAATCCATCGGTCACCGAATCTGTTGTTGAGAAGCGTACGAACACTTCGACTGAAATTTGCAGGAGCTCCTTCGTGCTAGTACTGTAGAGCAATGAGTCGCATGTCAACACAAACACCGAAGTCAACATTACCTTCCTTCAATTGGGCCAACTGACGGTGAATCGAGGAAGTACAGTACATACTGACGAAACTAAAATGAACTCTAACATGGAAATTAAGCGTTTCCGGACACATGTCCACATATCATATTTTCTTTCTTTGTGTGTGAGGAATGTTTCCTGAAAGTTTGGCCATACCTTTTTGTAACACCCTGTAGAGGAAATTGCACTGCAGTTTGGACGACTTTGTCATTTAGAATTAAGAACATTATCTCCAAGGTGTCCCTAACTGACTGCCAATAGGAGCTGACTACTTACTACTGAGTTGCACAAGTCATCGAACGCGCCCAATGCTAAGGGTGGCGCTTTGTCAGAAGGGCGAACGTGTTCAGGGTTTCACACAAGAGACAGTTCCGTTGCTGTACGCATACCTGATAAATCGCAGTGGGGGAGTGAGATGGGCTCACAGGAAAAGGTCCAAAGATGAAGTACGCGCGACACTAAGATTCTTGCGGGTAAAACGTTTAAATTGTACTCAGATTTACCGTGAAATTCTGGCACTATGAAGACCAAATGCAACATCTACATCTACATCCATACTCCGCAAGCCACCTGACGGTGTGTGGCGGAGGGTACCTTGAGTACCTCTATCGGTTCTCCCTTCTATTCCAGTCTCGTATTGTTCGTGGAAAGAAGGATTGTCGGTATGCCTCTGTGTGGGCTCTAATCTCTCTGATTTTATCCTCATGGTCTCTTCGCGAGATATAAGTAGGAGGGAGCAATATACTGCTTGACTCTTCGGTGACGGTATGTTCTCGAAACTTTGACAAAAGCCCGTACCGAGCTACTGAGCGTCTCTTTTGCAGAGTCTTCCACTGGAGTTTACCTATCATCTCCGTAACGCTTTCGCGATTCCTAAATGATCCTGTAACGAAGCGCGCTGCTCTCCGTTGGATCTTCTCTATATCTTCTATCGACCCTATCTGGTACGGATCCCACACTGTTGAGCAGTATTCAAGCAGTGGGCGAACAAGCGTACTGTAACCTACTTCCTTTGTTTTCGGATTGCATTTCCTTAGGATTCTTCCAATGAATCTCAGTCTGGCATCTGCTTTACCGACGATCAACATTATATGATCATTCCATTTTAAATCACTCCTAATGCGTACTCCCAGATAATTTATGGTATTAACTGCTTCCAGTTGCTGACCTGCTATTTTTTAGCTAAATAATAAAGGATCTATCTTTCTGTGTATTCGCAGCACATTACACTTGTCTACATTGAGATTCAATTGCCATTCCCTGCACCATGCGTCAATTCGCTGCAGATCATCCTGCATTTCAGTACAATTTTCCATTGTTACAACCTCTCGATACACCACAGCAACATCTGCAAAAAGCTTCAGTGAACTTCCGATGTCATCCACCAGGTCATTTATGTATATTGTGAATAGCAACGGTCCTATGACACTCCCCTGCGGCATACCTGAAATCACTCTTACTTCGGAGGACTTCTCTCCATTGAGAATGACATGCTGCGTCCTGTTATCTAGGAACTCCTCAATCCAATCACACAATTGGTCTGATAGTCCATATGCTCTTACTTTGTTCATTAAACGACTGTGGGGAACTGTATCGAACGCCTTGCGGAAGTCAAGAAACACGACATCTACCTGTGAACCCGTGTCTGTGGCCCTCTGAGTCTCGTGGACGAATAGCGCGAGCTGGGTTTCACATGACCGTCTTTTCCGAAACCCATGCTGATTCCTACAGAGTAGATTTCTAGTCTCAAGAAAAGTCATTATACTCGAACACAATACGTGTTCCAAAATTCTACAACTGATCGACGTTAGAGATATAGTTCTATAGTTCTGCACATCTGTTCGACGTCCCTTCTTGAAAACGGGGATGACTTGTGCCCTTTTCCAATCCTTTGGAACGCTACGCTCTTCTAGAGACCTACTTTACACCGCTACAAGAAGGGGGGCAAGTTCCTTCGCGTACTCTGTGTAAAACTGAACTGGTATCCGATCAGGTCCAGAGGCCTTTCCTCTTTTGAGCGATTTTAATTGTTTCTCTATCCCTCTGTCGTCTATTTCGATATCTACCATTTTGTCATCTGTCCGACAATCTAGGGAAGGAACTACAGTGCAATCTTCCTCTGTGAAACAACTTTGGAAAAAGACATTTAGTATTTCGGCCTTTAGTCTGTCGTCCTCTGTTTCAGTACCATTTTGGTCACAGAGTGTCTGGACATTTTGTTTTGATCCACCTACCGCTTTGACATAAGACCAAAATGTCTTAGGATTTTCTGCCAAATCGCGTACAGCCGTTACGAAATGACGCCAAAAATTTTACCTAGGGCGCACCAGACACGGGTGATTCTGATCGGATGGGAAGGCCATCCATATCGACCAGAGACGGCAGTGTGGAGGCAGTCGACTGCCTGACTGGCAGCAATTAGCCAGTGACTGCCGCGGGCATTCTTCAGCGGACGCGCACCTCAGCAGGCAGTGGTCATTCTGTCACGTGAGCTGTTTTGCAATATCGGCAATTATAGGCCACAGGTATCCCGAAAAGTTATCGATATATACAAGGTGAGTCACCTAACGTTACCGCTGGATATATTTCGTAAATCACATCAAATACTGGCGAACCGATTCCACAGACCGAACGTGAGGAGAGGGGCTAGTGTAATTGTTTAATACAAACCATAAAAAAATGCACGGAAGTATGTTTTTTAACACAAACCTACGTTTTTTTTAAATGTAACCACGTTAGTTTTGTTAGCACATCTGAACATATAAACAAATACGTAATCAGTGCCGTTTGTTGCATTGTAAAATGTTAATTAGATCCGGAGATATTGTAACCTAAAGTTGACGCTTGAGTACCACTCCTCCGCTGTTCGATCGTGTGTATCGGAGAGCACTGCAACATACATCGCGTTTCTACAGAATGATCTGCCAACGCTGCTCGAAAATGTCCCACTGGAAACGCGTCGACGTGTGTGGTATCAGCATGATGGTGCACCTGCCCATTCCGCAATTAACACTAGGCTGACCCTTGATAGGACGTTCGGCGGGCGTTTCATAGGACGTGGAGGACGCATAAATTGGCCAGCCCGTTCTCCTGATCTTACACCTCTGGACTTCTTTCTGTGGGGTACGTTAAAGGAGAATGTGTACCGTGATGTGCCTACAACCTCAGAGGATATGAAACAACGTATTGTGGCAACCTGCGGCGACATTACACCAGATGTACTGCGGCGTGTATGAGATTCATTACGCCAGAGATTGCAGTTGTGTGCAGCAAATGATGGCCACGACATTGAACATCTATTGGCCTGACATGTCGGGACACACTCTATTCCACTCCGTAATTGAAAACGGAAACCACGTGTGTACGTGTACCTCACCCCTCATGGTAATGTACATGTGCATCAGTGAAAAAGACCAATAAAAAGGTGTTAGCATGTGGATGTAATGTGACGTTCCAGTCTCTTCTGTACCTAAGTTCCATCTCCGTTCCCTTTGAATCGCTACGTAATTCGGTGCTCTCCGATACACACGATCGAACAGCGGAGGAGTGGTACTCAAGCGTCAACTTTAGGTTACAATATATCCGTATGTAATTAACATTTTACAATGCAACAAACGGCACTGATTACGTGTTTGTTTATATGTTCAAATGTGCTAACAAAACTAACGTGGTTCCACTTGAAAAAACGTAGGTTTGTGTTAAAAAACATACTTCCGTGCATTTTTTTATGGTTTGTGTTAAACAATTACACTAGCCCCTCTCCTCACGTTCGGTCTGTGAAATCGGTTCGTCAGTATTTGATGTGGTTTACGAAATATATCCAGCCGTAACTTTAGGTGACTCACCTTGTATATATCGATATTTTTCGGGATACCTGTGGCCTATAATTGCCGATATTGCAAAACAGCTGACGTGACAGAATGAGGTTTCCGATAGGTCCGTTGTTGGGATTTGTCACATATCGGATGTGTCCGGAACATTTAATGTCAACTCTGTTGTGTCTAGATAAGACAGTCTAGACACAAGGCGAGGAAACTGAAAGGGCACGCGTCAACTCACGCCGACTGGCGTGAGGTCTGGAACAAGATACGTATTGAATGCTATAAAGAAAAGTACGTAGCTGCGGTTATACTAAAGTTGATGTTTGAGCTTTAGCGTTTAATGAAGGTCTTCACTCAGTTTCATTAACCTGGTCGCGAGCCGTATGGCATAATTCCTGTTCACTGAGTTTGACATTTTTTTACGTTTTGTAAGATTTGTGATTTTACCTTTTAATTATTGTAAGGGGAATAGCCTGTATTCATATGTGTGTTTTGAAACTAGGTTCTAGATTGTTGCCAAGCCTGAGGACTGATTCAAGGAAACACTGATCCTAATGCATCGTCACTAAGCATTCCCTTGGAGGGGTAAGCTTAATCATTTACTTGTTCTGTCTGTTTGATTCACGTAAGCACCTGTCCGTGCAATTTTAGCGTAAAGTTGGCGTAAGTTGGTTTGGGAGACGTTGATTACTATATTTTTATACTCCCTTACTAGTGATTTAATACCTACACTCCTGGAAATGGAAAAAAGAACACATTGACACCGGTGTGTCAGACCCACCATACTTGCTACGGACACTGCGAGAGGGCTGTACAAGCAATGATCACACGCACGGCACAGCGGACACACCAGGAACGGCGGTGTTGGCCGTCGAATGGCGCTAGCTGCGCAGCATTTGTGCACCGCCGCCGTCAGTGTCAGCCAGTTTGCCGTGGCATACGGAGCTCCATCGCAGTCTTCAACACTGGTAGCATGCCGCGACAGCGTGGACGTGAACCGTATGTGCAGTTGACGGACTTTGAGCGAGGGCGTATCGTGGGCATGCGGGAGGCCGGGTGGACGTACCGCCGAATTGCTCAACACGTGGGGCGTGAGGTCTCCACAGTACATCGATGTTGTCGCCAGTGGTCGGCGGAAGGTGCACGTGCCCGTCGACCTGGGACCGGACCGCAGCGACGCACGGATGCACGCCAAGACCGTAGGATCCTACGCAGTGCCGTAGGGGACCGCACCGCCACTTCCCAGCAATTAGAGACACTGTTGCTCCTGGGGTATCGGCGAGGACCATTCGCAACCGTCTCCATGAAGCTGGGCTACGGTCCCGCACACCGTTAGGCCGTCTTCCGCTCACGCCCCAACATCGTGCAGCCCGCCTCCAGTGGTGTCGCGACAGGCGTGAATGGAGGGACGAATGGAGACGTGTCGTCTTCAGCGATGAGAGTCGCTTCCGCCTTGGTGCCAATGATGGTCGTATGCGTGTTTGGCGCCGTGCAGGTGAGCGCCACAATCAGGACTGCATACGACCGAGGCACACAGGGCCAACACCCGGCATCATGGTGTGGGGAGCGATCTCCTACACTGGCCGTACACCACTGGTGATCGTCGAGGGGACACTGAATAGTGCACGGTACATCCAAACCGTCATCGAACCCATCGTTCTACCATTCCTAGACCGGCCAGGGAACTTGCTGTTCCAACAGGACAATGCACGTCCACATGTATCCCGTGCCACCCAACGTGCTCTAGAAGGTGTAAGTCAACTACCCTGGCCAGCAAGATCTCCGGTTCTGTCCCCCATTGAGCATGTTTGGGACTGGATGAAGCGTCGTCTCACGCGGTCTGCACGTCCAGCACGAACGCTGGTCCAACTGAGGCGCCAGGTGGAAATGGCATGGCAAGCCGTTCCACAGGACTACATCCAGCATCTCTACGATCGTCTCCATGGGAGAATAGCAGCCTGCATTGCTGCGAAAGGTGGATATACACTGTACTAGTGCCGACATTGTGCATGCTCTGTTGCCTGTGTCTATGTGCCTGTGGTTCTGTCAGTGTGATCATGTGATGTATCTGACCCCAGGAATGTGTCAATAAAGTTTCCTCTTCCTGGGACAATGAATTCACGGTGTTCTTATTTCAATTTCCAGGAGTGTATTTTCTTTAGGCCGGTTTTTGAGAATAATACTTGCTACCTCATTTTATGACGGATTTTTGGGGTTATAGCAGTGATCTCTTGAGAAGGTGTGGCTTGCTGTTCATATAATTTCTACTTCCGTAGCCTTTATCTCCACGTATGTGGTGTCCGTTAGCAGCGCATCTTAGTCTCGTGAAGTGCGAGCCCGACATTTCAGCGGCAGCTGGCAGCTAGGGGCTGTTGCTCTTGTGCCCCTGCACGTGTCTTCCGGCTGTGTTTGAGGAGTGTCCGCTATTGCTATAGTGGATCTACTCACCTTGGGAGCTTGCCTTCTTTAAGTTTCGCATTTCCCTTCTTAAGGCTCTTATGGACTTGCTTTAATATTCTGCCTAAAGGCCTATATGTGAGCGATGTTGTAACTAAATTTTCAGGTAGTTCCTTTGCCTCTGAAATATTTGCGTGTATGCTTGGTAAGCAGAGGAAAAATTTAATGTAATATCCGTTGTAATGGTCACCGTCTTAGATTTCTACTTTTAATAATAACTCACTATTGTTTGCTTGAGCTTAATTAGTCATTGTATCCGTTCCATGGATACAATAAAATTTGCAATATTTGTCATGCTTGGGTGTATATTCTCAATTAGCATTTGTTAACTTAATAACTGTGACTGTTTAAGACGATCGTGCACGAGATTTTTCTTTATTGCTTGCACTGATTCCTTAGGGTAGCAAGAATTGAGAGTTTAGTCATGTCAATCTGTGGTTAAAAATTTAAAAAAGAGGCTTATTATCAGTTAACAACCTCTTACGTTCAGAGATATTTGGTGTTTATTGTATTTAATTTTCTGCTGTTATGTGCATTGTAAACAAATGCGATCATTCAAACGACAAATGTTGCAAGAATTGTGGACCCACCCTTCCAAGTCATTCTTTTCGTGTAATTACTTTTTGAAGGTCCCTCGTACATTGCCAACTGCCAACGGACTTTCCTGCTTTGTAGATTGTTTGGTATCACGTACAGACAAAAGCTTACGTAGGTTTGATAGTCCGTGGTAGAAACGGGCATTCATCAAGACTAATCCAACTCGCCGTTCTTCGCAACCTGTTGACGCTTTTCACCTTTGACTCTCTCCCCTTTGATTGAACAATTGTTTGCAACGCGTTCGCTAATTGCCCCAGCACGTTTCCCGCACTCGCAGCCGCCTCGCGCGCGGAATTCGTGGTTCCGCCCGCCCCCGCTTTGAGCCACGCGTCAGCAGTTGGAGAACGGCACTCCCACTGATTGGCGCAGAGAGAGGGCCTACACTCAAGCGGTCGTTCACGTGTGGCTGATGTGGCGGTGGGCGTATCAAAGGGCACGCCGTGATCCGCCCCACAATGGCCGTAAGCGATATTCGTCCACCGAAGGTCACCTCGGTTAACTTACGTGTTATATGAAACTGCGGAAACTGAACTTCCACTTTCGTGCGGGTACATGAAACAATCGTGTATGAGCTCACCATAGAGTTTTAACCAAAGAATTTCTTTGGTGTGCTTCACAGCGAAAGTGCCGAGTTTGTACAGTACTACATTTTGCTTTGTTACTACTGAAAAGCTGATTAGCTGGTTAAATGGCAGTGGAGAAACATCGATGACCATAGCGAATAGAGATTTTCAAGAACTGAACTCCCATACACACTGAAACGCCCAAGAAAGTAGTATAGGAATGCGTACTCAAACACAGAGATATGTAAACTGGCAGAATACGGCGCTGGAGTGTCTCGCGTCCGTCGGCCGTTGTAATTTAATGTATTATTTATTGGTAATATTGATTGTTGACGACTTTCCTGGTGGGCCTCAATCAATATGATATTTCATTTTATTTTGATTTACGATTACATGCTTTTGTGAAGTTCTCTTTTTTAACAGTAATAGTGTTCAGTGGAATTAGACTTGCTGAATCTTAAAGCATGAACATCTAAGTTGAACAATGTACTAAACTTTTCATAATAATTTCCTCGGCTAGTCAGTTCACTTTAAAGCAAAAAATCTTTATTTATTAATTACAACTGCGGCCCACACCCTATTTCTTCGCCGGCCGGAGTGGCCGAGCGGTTCTGGGCGCTACAGTCTGGAGCCGCGCGGCCACAGCGGTCGCAGGTTCGAGTCCTGCCTCGGGCTTGGATGTGTGTGATGTCCTTGGGTTGGTTGGGTTTGAGTAGTTCTAAGTTCTAGGGGACTGATGACCTGAGCAGTTAAGTCCCATAGTGCTCAGAGCCATTTTTGAACCCTATTTCTTCTTACCTCCGTTAACCATTGCATTGTAGTCCGCCACAAGAAACTCGATGACAGCTCTCTGCTTGGAACGCTCCTCCGACACAGTACATTGCAACTTAAGGAAGTCAGAATATTTCAAGATGTCCCTCAACAAATTCCGCGCTTCTGCGACCGAAATCGGTAGAGAAAAAAAAAAGTGCTGCATTACCTATTCAACGCCCCTCGTAGATTTGGATGATTACTTTACGGAATGTCAAAAACTAACCTCAAAGTGGAAAATATGTTGGGATATTACAAGAACATTATTTCCGAGTTCCTTAGTGTACAGCTCTCGCGTATCTGTACATGTATCTAAAATTCCTCCGCATTTCATTTGAGTATGGGGGAAGTGGCAACAAAACGACTATTCACGTTGGTGTGTAGAATATATGAGTCTGGCGATATACCATCTGACTTTCGGAAAAGCATCATCCACACAATTCCGAAGACGGCAAGAGCTGACAAGTGCGAGAATTATCGCACAATCAGCTCAACAGCTCATGCATCGAAGCTGCTTACAAGAATAATATACAGAAGAATGGAAAAGAAAATTGAGAATGCGCTAGGTGACGATCAGTTTGGCTTTAGGAAAAGCAAAGGGACGAGAGAGGCAATTCTGACGTTACGGCTAATAATGGAAGCAAGGCTAAAGAAAAATCAAGACACTTTCATAGGATTTGTAGACCTGGAAAAAGCGTTCGACAATACAAAATGGTGCAAGCTGTTCGAGATTCTGAAAAAAGTAGGGGTAAGCTATAGGGAGAGACGGGTCATATACAATATGTATAAAAACCAAGAGGGAATAATAAGAGTGGACGATCAAGAACGAAGAGCTCGTATTAAGAAGGGTGTAAGACAAGGCTGTAGCCTTTCGCCTCTACTCTTCAATCTGTACATCGAGGAAGCAATGATGGAGATAAAAGAAAGGTTCCGCAGTGGAATTAAAATACAAGTTGAAAGGATATCAATGATACGATTCGCTGATGACATTGCTATCCTGAGTGAAAGTGAAGAAGAATTAAATGATCTGCTGAACGGAATGAACAGTCTAATCAGTACACAGTATGGTTTGAGAGTAAGTCGTAGAAAGACGAAGGTAATGAGAAGTAGTAGAAATGAGAACAGCAAGAAACTTAACATCAGGATTGATGGTCATGAAGTCAATGAAGTTAAGGAATTCTGCTACCTAGGCAGTAAAATAACCAATGACGTACGGAGCAAGGAGGACATCAAAAGCAGACTCTCTATGGGAAAAAAGGCATTTCTGGCCAAGAGAAGTCTACTAATATCAAATACCGGCCTTAATTTGAGGAAGAAATTTCTGACGATGTACGTCTGGAGTACAGAATTGTATGGTAGTGAAACATGGACTGTGGCAAAACCAGAACAGAAGAGAATCGAAGCATTTGAGATGTGGTGCTATAGACGAATGTTGAAAATTTGGTGGACTGATAAGGTAAGGAATGAGGAGGATCTACGCAGAATCGGAGAGGAAAGGAATATGTGGGAAACACTGATAAGGAGAAGGGACAGGATGATAGGACATCTGCTAAGACATGAGGGAATGACTTCCATGGTACTAGAGGGAGCTGTAGAGGGCAAAAACTGTAGAGGAAGACAGAGATTGGAATACGTCAAGCAAATAATTGAGGACGTAGGTTGCAAGTGCTACTCTGAGATGAAGAGGTTAGCACAGGAAAAGAATTCGTGGCGGGCCGCATCAAACCAGTCAGTAGACTGATGACAAAAAGAAAAAAAAAAAAGAAAAGTGGAGCAAGTGAAGAATGAGTGCTTAAATGTCACTATGAGCGCTGTAATTAGTCTCGTCTTGTTTTTTTTCCTTCTGTCTATTGTGGTGCAAACGGGAAAGAGGATGTCTAATAATCTTATATTTCTGATTTTATACTTGTTCTTGAAATTCTGACGTAAGACTTACGCTGAATAATTAACTTCTACCTCAAACCGCCTGCCCGTTCAGTTATTCTCTGCATTTCCGTGATGCTCCCAATGAGTCAAACAAACCAGCTGCAGTTTTTTATATACACTATATATATTGAATGTTACTTCTATTTGGCACAAGCGTCACATGCCTACGCAGAATGCTGGTATGGGAGGCAAATACTTTTTGAAGGCAATTTCCTTTGTCGATTGATAGCATTTTGCCAGTATCATACTAATGAATCGAGGTCTCCCACATTTATTACCTATGTCTGATCCAAAAATGGGAACCAGTCCGATTATAAACATCTGAAGGTCAGTAAACATATGATATAAACTCCGCACGTCACGGTAAATGCTCAGTTAGAGCATAGCACATTCTTATGGTTAAGCCTTACGTGATGTAATCAGTCAGACACACCGCACACATTCTGACCTCAGTTTTGGAGATACAGATTAATTTTCACATACCATAAAGTGGTAGTGCAATGTAAACGTTCTTCCATAAAATTTCGGGCGAACTGCGGCATGTCTACAATGTGCTGCCACGATATTCCTGAGCGGAGACTTCTGCCCATCTTCATGTGTATACTGACGAAAATGCACTGAACTCACTCATTTAAGACCCCGCCGGCACTGTCTGTACTTGCTGGAATGAATATTCACTGTTCAGGAACACGGATTGCAGTCAGTCGTGTTTCGTTTGCAGATTATCGGTCTGTACGAGTGGGCTTTCGAAACACCGAATGCACAATTGTGCCATCGCTCTTACGTCTCACCAAGACGTCTGTAAGGGGCGGTATCAGATTGTTCAAAGAACTTACTATTAAATATGTCGAAGAGAGAATGTGCTCGAACAAAGCTGTAATTCAAGCCCAAAAACTTATTGACAGTGAGATGTAGTGAATATCAAACGGACATTTGTAAAAAGCGAAACGACATCAAAACTAACCGTCAAAACGTTTCTTGAAACTTCCTGGCAGATTAAAACTGTGTGCCCAACCGAGACTCGAACTCGGGACCTTTGCCTTTCGCGGGCAAGTGCTCTGCCATCTGTAGTCATGCTTCGGTAGCTCAGATGGTAGAGCACTTGCCCGCGAAAGGCAAAGGTCCCGAGTTCGAGTCTCGGTCAGGCACACAGTTTTAATCTGTCAGGAAGTTTCATATCAGCGCACACTCCGCTGCAGAGTGATAATCTCATTCTGGAAATCGTTTCTTTCCTGCTTAAGTGGCTGAAATCTGCTGATAAGATCTCTAGAATGTCTTATATGATGTGCTCACTAGCCTACAATGGTCCTGAATGGTTACTGAATGATGAGTGCTATTTATCATTAGAATGTCTCCGAGCTGTTGCTGTCCTCTCAAAAAATTTGAGTAAAGGAACCAAGAATTTGCAAAATCATAGGCACACAGTCCATACAGCCTAGATGGATTTGCAGTATTTTGTCTCAGTCTCTTAATGGTCTTTGGAAGGGAACTGTTACACTGAAGCTCTGTTGTTTTTCGCGACACTATTAGTAAGATTCTTGTCGACTTTGCAAGACGTTGAGTCATACAATGAAAGATTTACCTTATTAATATAGTCCTCTCGTGGCATGAGGACTTGAGTAGTATCTCATCCACATCCATCTGTCACGGAGGTCTACTCTCTCCTTAGACGAGATACTGGTCTTCGATGATGCGGCTCTCGTCAAACCACGGCAAGAATCTCGACGAATTTCCTTTGCTGCGTCTGTTGGAAGACGGCGAAAACCCACTATGATGTAACTGACAAGGCACTCTAGTTGCGGTGAAAAGGTGTAGGAGCAAAATTAAAACATCTGTTGAACACGGACACAGTTGCAGAATTCTGATAGTTCTCCCGAAACTTTATCAAACAACATTTACCCCGCAGTACAGCTTTGCGATGTGTGAAAATGAATCTGCAAAATCAAAACTGAGATCAGAGTGTGTATACGTGTCTCACTGATTGCATCATATAAGGCTTAAGAGTAAGGATGTCCTGCGCTCTAACTCATCTTTTAGAGCAATCTTCGGGTTTTGTTCCACATGCGTTTTATTTCTTCTTTGAGTCGTCCTATGACTGGTTTGATGCGACCCGCCAGGTAGCAGAGTAGCACTTGCAACCTACATCATCAATTATGTGCTGGATGTATTCCAGTCTATGTCTTTCTCTACAGGTTTTGCCCTCTACAGCTCCCTCTAGTCATATGGAAGTCACGCCCTGATCTCTCAACAGATGTCCTATCATCCTGTCCCTTCTCCTTGCCAGTGTTTTCCACATATTCCTTTCCTCTCCGATTCTGAGCATTCCTCAGTCCTTATCTTATCAGTCCAGCTAATTTTCAACATTCGTCTTTGCACCACATAAATTCTCTTCTGATCCGGTTTTTTCACAGTCCATGTTTCACCATCATACAATGCTGTGGTCCAAACGTACATTCTCAGAAATATCTTCCTCAAATTAAGCCCCATGTTTGATACTAGTAGACTTATCTTGGCAGTAATCCCCTTTTTGCCAAAGCTAGTCTGCTTTTGACGTCCTCTTTGCTCCGTCCAAATGTTTACTGAGCTTAAAAGTTTTTAAAGGCTTTATTCCCTTTGTTGCATCAGCATAGGTAATAAATGAGACAAATCTCAATTCATTCGTACAATAATGCCAAATGCTGTTGCCTACGAAAGTTTGTGGGCCTTATCCGAACATTTTTCCACTGATGTGTGGGACTTGTACCGAATTGTAATACCATCGAGTATATAATCATGTGTGAGCATCAAGGAAATACAGAAAGAAACTGTGTTGTGGCTTGGCAAGACAGCCAAGCCACGATGAGGAAGCCGAAAGGCACGCGTTTAAGCTCACGCAGGCTGGCGTGAGGTCTGGAACATAACAAGTAATTGAGACTAGCAAAAATAGTACCTATCTGTTGGAATACTTAACTTTAATCCATAATTGGTGAACATCGCTCTTGACGGTACATGTTTTACAGCATCAATAGTAACTGGTAATGGCGCCTTGCTAGGTCGTAGCAATTGACGTAGCTGAAGGCTATGCTAACTATCGTCTCGGCAAATGAGAGCGTATTTTGTCAGTGAACCATCGCTAGCAAAGTCGGCTGTACAACTGGGGCGAGTGCTAGGAAGTCTCTCTAGACCTGCCGTGTGGCGGCGCTCGGTCTGCAATCACTGATAGTGGCGACACGCGGGTCCGACGTATACTAACGGACCGCGGCCGATTTAAAGGCTACCACCTAGCAAGTGTGGTGTCTGGCGGTGACACCACAAACTGAATCGACAAACAGCAGAAGATAGTAATTATTCCGCGAAATGACACACTGTAAAACTTCAGAGTTTTAATTATATTTCTTCCTTCTACCGGAATGTCACGACTTTTTACACAAGAATTTTATTTTCATACATTTGAGTAGTCCTACTACACTTTCTTGTTACTTACGTTTCTAATGCGATTAATGTCTTCTTGACGAGATAAAGTATGTGATTTTAAAGCTCTGTATTATTTTCCATACACGCGTTGGTCGTACACTTTAAGCCTATTCTACTCTTTCTTCTATTCACTAACCACAGTTCATGTGCAGTAATTTAGTTTCCATCTATACATTCTGTGTAGGTGAACTTCACACATCAAAAAAAGTTTTGCATCACCCCAGTTCCAAGAACTCATGAAGAAAGACGTTGACAGTGGATAGTGTGTCACAGACACAGTCCCTTTGACTGTCCATAGATGTCATCAAACCCGCGCAAAGATGTAACCTTCCATGCATGAGCAGCGCCTATTAGACGGAGGGGGTTTGGCCAGACGTGTTCAGTTCCAGTCATTCCACCGGGATGGAGGTAAATAGCTCGTGTTGTCTGTAGTTCAACCACGCCTAGACGGTCAATACCGCGGTTTGATCGCATCCGCATTGTTACTTTGTGCCAGGAAGGTCTCTGAACAAGGAAAATGTCCAGACGTCTCGAATTGAAACAAAGAGGAGAAACATGGAGGAGACACAGAGAAACAGGAACTGTCGATGACATGTCTCGCTCAGGCGGCCCATGTGTTACGACAGCAGTAGATGGCCGCTGCCTACGGACTATGGCTCACAGGAACCCTGAAAGCAACGCCACCATGTTCAGTGGTGCTTTTCGTGCAGCCTCAGAAAGTCGTGTTACGACAAAAACTGTGCGCAAAACTGCATGATGCGCAACTTCACTGCCGACGCCCATGACGAGGTCCATCTCAGCAACCACGACACCATGCATCGCAGTACAGATGGGCCGAACAACATGCCTGATGGACAGCTCAGGATTGGCATCACTAACTTCACCGATGAGTGTCGTATATGCCTTCAACCAGAGAATCGTCGAAAACGTGTTTGGAGGCAACCCAGTCAGGCTGAACGTCTTAGATACACTGTCCAGCGAGTGCAGCAAGGTGGAGGTTCCCTGCTGTTTGGGGTGGCATTATGTGGGGCCGACGTAAGCCGCTGGTGGTCATGGAAGGAGCCGTAACGGCTGTACGATACGTAAATGCCATCCTGCGACCGAAAGTACAACCATATCGGCAGTATATTGACGAGACATTCGACTTCATGGACAAAATTCGCTCCCCCATTGTTCACATCCTGTGAATGAGTTCCTTTAGGATAACGACATTGCTCGACTAGAGTGGCCAGCATGTTCTCCAGACATGAATCCTATTGAACATGCCTGGGATGGATTGAAAATGGCAGTTTATGGACGACGTGACCCACAAACCACTCTGAGGGATCGACGTCAAATCGCTGTTGAGGAGTGGGACAATGTGGACCAAGAGTACCTTGATGAGCTTGTGGATAGTATGCCACGACGAATACAGCCATGCATCAACGCAAGAGGACTTGCTACTGGGTCTCAGAGGTACCGGTACACAGCAGTCTGGACCACCACCTCTGAAGGTTTCAAGGTATGGTGGTAAAACATGCAATGTGTCGTTTTCATGAGCAATAAATAGTGCAAAAGATGTTTATGTTGTTCTCTATTGCAGTTTCCTGTACAGGTTCCAGAAGAACCAAGGTGATGCAAAAAATTTTTGTTATGTGTGTGTACTTGGAGGAAATTGATCCTACTACTCGATTCATATATTCATGGAAACATAATTTACGACCTCTATATTGTCTTCTCCGTCAAAGTGTCAACACTTCCTTTGTACTACATTTCTACAAAACGTTTCTGACTTCGTATTGACAATAATCTATATGTATTTATTCCGTATACTGTAATTTATTGATCTTGTATAACTGAACTCTAATTAGGTTATCATCATACTGCATCATATACACTGACGGAAAAATCGCAACACCAGATATAGTTGTGTACCATAAACGAAAGTTGGTATGCGTATTTCTACGTCTAAAAGATTATGCCTATTCAAATGATGCGCCAGTCGCTTGAGACTGGTGCTAGTACCGCCACAATTAGGATGCAAATCAGGTTTGTTTCAAATACACGATGTAACTTATTACAATTACGTACAACTTCAGTTGGAAGGAACACGCAGAAAATGTTGTGGGGAAGGACAACCAAAGACTGCGTTTTACTGACAGGACACAGAATACGTAACAGATCTACTATGCTTGTCCGTCCTCTCTCAGAATACTGCTGCGTGGTGTGGGATCGTTACCAGATAGGACCGACGGAGTACATCGAAAAAGTTCAAAAAAGGGCAACACGTTTATTATTATCGCGAAATATGGGAGAGAGTGTCACTGAAATAATACAGAATTTGAGAGAAAGACGTTTTTCGTTGCAATGGAACCTTATCACGAAATTCCAATCACTAACTTTCTCCTCTGAATGCGAAAATATTTTATTGATACCGATATACATAGGGAGAAACGATCGCCACGATAAAATAAGGGAAATCAGAGCTCGTACGGAAAGATATAGGTGTTCATTCTTTATACGAGATTGGAATAACAGAGAATTGTGAAAGTGGTTCTATGAGCCCACTGCCAGGCACTTAAATGTGATTTTCAGAGTATCCATGAACGGTCGTGAGTGTTAGTTACCTCTGAAATTGGGTGAGGTACGTGGTCTAGGGGTAGCGTCTTTGATTCATAATCAAAACGTCTTCGGCCCCGGGTTCGATCCCCACCACTGGCGGCCGAAGACTTCCGGCATAAGAAGTCAGCCTCATTCTGCCAACGGCCTTGTCAAAGAGAGCGGAGGACCGGATAGAGGTTCAGGGCACTCTCTTGTCCTTGGGGTGGGAAATTGCCCCTAAAGGCGAAAGAATCAGCAATGATCAACGACATGAGGATGCAGAAGGCAATGGAAACCACTCCATTAAAGACACGTAACGTGTATCCACAGGACATGTGGCCTGTAATTGAAGAAGTGTCATGATGATCTCTCCATTGGCAAAAGATTCCGGAATAGTCCCCCATTCTGATCTCCGGGTTGGTGTTTAACGTCCCGTCGACAACGAGGTCATTAGAGACGGAGCGCAAGCTCAGGTTAGGGAAGGATGGGGAAGGAAATCGGCCGTGCCCTTTCAAAGGAACCATCCCGGCATTTGCCTGAAACGATTTAGGGAAATCACGGAAAACCTAAATCAGGATGGCCGGAGACGGGATTGAACCGTCGTCCTCCCGAATGCGAGTCCAGTGTGCTAACCACTGCTCTGATCTCCGGGAGTGACCGGGTTGTTCTAATCAGAATCGACAGCAGACCAACACCGACAACGATAGTTCAGGTATACATGCCGACGTCGCAAGCTGAAGATGAAAGAGAAAGTGTATGATGATATTGAAAGGGTAATGCAGTATGTAAAGGGGGACGAAAATCTAATAGTCATGGGTGACTGGAATGCAGTTGTAGGGGAAGGAGTAGAAGAAAAGGTTACAGGAGAATATGGGCTTGGGACAAGGAATGAAAGAGGAGAGAGACTAATTGAGTTCTGTAACAAGTTTCAGCTAGTAATAGCGAATACCCTGTTCAAGAATCACAAGAGGAGGAGGTATACTTGGAAAAGGCCGGGAGATACGGGAAGATTTAAATTAGATTACATCATGGTCAGACAGAGATTCCGAAATCAGATACTGGATTGTAGGGCGTACCCAGGAGCAGATATAGACTCAGATCTCAATATAGTAGTGATGAAGAGTAGGCTGAAGTTCAAGACATTAGTCAGGAAGAATGAATACGCAAAGAAGTGGGATACAGAAGTACTAAGGAATGACGAGATACGTTTGAAGTTCTCTAACGCTATAGATACAGCAATAAGGAATAGCGCAGTAGGCAGTACAGTTGAAGAGGAATGGACATCTCTAAAAAGGGCCATCACAGAAGTTGGGAAGGAAAACATAGGTACAAAGAAGGTAGCTGCCAAGAAACCATGGGTAACAGAAGAAATACTTCAGTTGATTGATGAAAGGAGGAAGTACAAACATGTTCCGGGAAAATCAGGAATACAGAAATAAAAGTCGCTGAGGAATGAAATAAATAGGCAGTGCAGGGAAGCTAAGAAGAAATGGCTGCAGGAAAAATGTGAAGACATCGAAAAAGATATGATTGTCCGAAGGAGAGATTCAGCATACAGGAAAGTCAAAACAACCTTTGGTGACATTAAAAGCAACGGTGGTAACATTAAGAGTGCAACGGGAATTCCACTGTTAAATGCAGAGGAGAGAGCAGATAGGTGGAAAGAATACATTGAAAGTCTCTATGAGAGTGAAGATTTGTCTATTGTGATAGAAGAAGAAACTAGAGTCGATTTAGAAGAGATACAGTATTAGAATCGGAATTTAAAAGAGCTTTGCAGGACTTACGGTCAAATAAGTCAGAAGGGATAGATAACATTCCATCAGAATTTCTAAAATCATTGGGGGGAGTGGCAACAAAACGACTATTCACGTTGGTGTGTAGAATATATGAGTCTGGCGATATACCATCTGACTTTCGGAAAAGCATCATCCACACAATTCCGAAGACGGCAAGAGGTGACAAGTGCGAGAATTATCGCACAATCAGCTTAACAGCTCATGCATCGAAGCTGCTTACAAGAATAATATACAGAAGAATGGAAAAGAAAATTGAGAATGCGCTAGGTGACGATCAGTTTGGCTTTAGGAAAAGCAAAGGGACGAGAGAGACAATTCTGACGTTACGGCTAATAATGCTAGCAAGGATAAAGAAAAATCAAGACACTTTCATAGTATATGTAGACCTGGAAAAAGCGTTCGACAATATAAAATGGCGCAAGCTGTTCGAGATTCTGAAAAAAAGTAGGGGTAAGCTAAAGGGAGAGACGGGTCATATACAATATGTACAACAACCAAGAGGGAATAATAAGAGTGGACGATCAAGAACGAAGTGCTCGTATTAAGAAGGGTGTAAGACAAGGATGTAGCCTTTCGCCCCTACTCTTCAAACTGTACATCGAGGAAGCAATGATGGAAATAAACGAAAGGTTCAGGAGTGGAATTAAAATACAAGGTGAAAGGATATCAATGATACGATTCGCTGATGACATTGCTATCCTGAGTGAAAGTGAAGAAGAATTAAATGATCTGCTGAACGGAATGAACAGTCTAATGAGTACACAGTATGGTTTGAGAGTAAATCGTAGAAAGACGAAGGTAATGAGAAGTAGTAGAAATGAGAACAGCGAGAAACTTAACATCAGGATTGGTGGTCACGAAGTCAATGAAGTTAAGGAACTCTGCTACCTAGGCAGTAAAATAACCAATGACGGACGGAGCAAGGAGGACATTAAAAAGCAGACTCGCTATGGCCAAAAAGGCATTTCTGGCCAAGAGAAGTCTACTAATATCAAATACCGGCCTTAATTTGCTGAAGAAATTTCTGAGGATGTACGTCTGGAGTACAGCATTGTATGGTAGTGAAACATGGACTGTGGGAAAACCGGAACAGAAGAGAATCGAAGCATTTGAGATGTGGTGCTATAGACGAATGTTGAAAATTAGGTGGACTGATAAGGTAAGGAATGAGGAGGTTCTACGCAGAATCGGAGAGGAAAGGAATATGTGGAAAACACTGATAAGGAGAAGGGACAGGATGATAGGACATCTGCTAAGACATGAGGGAATGACTTCCATGGTACTAGAGGGAGCTGTAGAGGGCAAAAACTGTAGAGGAAGACAGAGATTGGAATACGTCAAGCAAATAATTGAGGACGTAGGTTGCAAGTGCTACTCTGAGATGAAGAGGTTAGCACAGGAAAAGAATTCGTGGCGGGCCGCATCAAACCAGTCAGTAGACTGATGGCAAAAAAAAAATAAAGTTGATGTTAGTCAAGAATGCCTTTATGGCGACAAAGATTGTCAAGATCAACACCTCAGTGAATTTGAACGAGGTCGTGTAACAGTGCTACTAGAAGATGAATGTTCCTTCCGCGATATTACAGAAAGATTCCACAGGAATCTCCACCACTCTACATGATTCCTGGTGCTCAGAGACATTTGAACCATTTTTGATGGAGGTCTGTTGTGTTTTCTTAGCAGGCCCGTTCTGTCTCGACGGCAATGATGGTTTGTTATTAGGAGGCCAGTTGAGGGCTTGCAACGAACCTGGCTGTACGCTAGACACACTTGGCCTACACCTGGAGTTATATGGTCCGGGGTGCGATTACGTGTGACACTAGGGGAATTCTCGTGGTTATACCACACACCCCTGACAGGAAATTTGTGTGTCAATCTGGTAACTGGACCTGCCATTAAAGAGCAGCATTACAAGGGTGTTTTCCAGCAAACTGCAGTTGCAATCCAGCATGCTCTACAGAGTGTCGACGTGTTGCCTTGGCCTGAACATTCATTAGATCTGTCTCCACCCGAGCACATATGGGCCAACTCCAGTATCGTCCATTAAGAGCATTGACCCTCCCTGTATTGACTTACCAAGTGCAACAGGCGTCGAATTTCATCCCACCAACTGATGACATACGGCACTTATACAACAGGTTCGAATCCTGCCTCGGGCATGGATGTGTGTGATGTCCTTAGGTTAGTTAGGTTTAAGTAGTTCTAAGTTCTAGGGGACTGATGGCCACAGATGTTAAGTCCCATAGTCCTCAGAGCCATTTTTGACTTATACAACACAACTCAAGCACGTTTGCAAGTTTCCATTCAGCATTCTGGCTGTTACACCAGCATTCTACATTTGCAATCGCTTACCTCGCACTTACAGTAACCTGTGATCTTGCAATGTTATTCACTTGAATATGTTACCTAGACAAATGTATTCCCAAAATTTCAATCTTTCTCTCTTTCGCTTACGCCATAGTCCCGCAGCGATCGCAGGGTCGGCGTGGTTACAACGGATTTGGCAATGTTAGTGTTAGGGGTGGCCGGAAGCTCTTCCTGCCTCCACACCCGTACCCCCCAGGACGAAATCAGTGTACCCCAACTGTCTGCGACTAGTGTGAATCGTGAAATAGTGCGGACGTGTTTCATATGTCTGCGACGCGTCTAACTGAGGCGGAACGTGGGGACCAGCCCGGTATTCACCTAGTGGGATGTGGAAAACCGCCTAAAAACCACATCCACGCTGGTTGGCACACCGGTACTCGTCGTTAATCCGCCGGGCGGATTCGATCCGGGGCTGGCGCGCCTACCCGGGTCCAGGAAGCGGCGCGTTAGTGCGCTCAGCTATCCTGGCTATTCCCACAATTTCATTGCTCTACGTTAATTAATTTTTGAAATTGCGATTTTTCTTCCCTCAGTGTTTACTAACCTGGGGCTGCCTAGGGCAAATAAACAACAGTTATAATTGAAACTTGCTGGCAGGAGTGCTAGTTCTACAGGGTTCGCAGGAGAGCTTCTGTAAAGTTTGGAAGGTAGGAGACGAGGTACTGGCAGAAGTAAAGCTGTGAGGACGGGGCGTGAGTCGTGCTTGGGTGACTCTGTTGGTAGAGCACTTGCCCGCGGAAGACAAAGGTCCCGAGTTCGAGTCTCGGCCCTGCACACAGTTTTAATTTCCCAGGAAGTTTCATATCAGCGCACACTCCGCTGCAGAGTGAAAATGTCATTCTGGAAACAATTATAATTGTGTACAGCTTATTAGCAACTGGAGCCCATGTAATAAGTATCGAATTGCCTGTAAATGTTAATTTTTTATTTTAGCACGCACTGCACATAAACCCGCCCTGGTCTCGGTGCGCAGTTATAGGGCCACATCCGGGGCGGGGAGATGCCCCGGTACAAGGCCGAATCCGCTTGTCGGATTAACGACGAGGATCTGTGTGCCGGCTAGCCCACTAAAGCAAAAGGTGAATACTGGGATGGTACACAATTCCCACCTCACAATCAGTTAGACGATTCGCAAACACTTCGATAACTTTAGCTCACTTTCACATGAATAACAACAGACGCAGACGGTTTGAGAACACATATGCCTTCCTGGGAGGGGTGGGGATAGGGGGGGGGGATGAGGGTCAAGTCGTGACCACATGATGAGCATCCGATCAATCCTGAAACTAAGCTTGCCAAATCCGTTCATAACCATCCCAACCCTGCACCGATGCAGGACAAAGATACAAGAAAAAGAATAACAGCACCTGACGAATTTAGCGGCGTAAGCAGCTACACTAAAATAACTACCGAACTTATACTTTTGATTTTTGAGGGTATTTTTTATTCTGTTGTTGCAACTACAAAAATGCGTGTTATTTCACCAGGCGCGTTTTGCTTTATTGAGGTACGGTATCATCACTGGTGGTGATTTTCGCTTGATTTCTCGCTTACATCGGGAAATGCCGTCGCTAGCACATCGTTGATGTTTTTCGTCTTTAGATACTGGTAATTGTGGTCTAATTTTTATTTGTTCTGCAGGACAACGCATTTTTTATGTTTTCCACACCACACTTTTTCGCCCACCACTGTTTGCTGTTTGTTTTTATACTCCTAAGTATGTGTTGTAGTTAGAAGCCTTAAAACAAATAGTAAACAGTGGTCTGCAAAAAAGTGTGCTATGACAAACATAACAAATGAGTAGTACTGGAGAACAACTAAAAATTAGACCAGAACTATCAGTGTCTAAAAAAGAAAAACATCAACGATGTGCTAGCAGACGGAATTTCCCGATGTAAGCGAGAAATCACCACCACTACTGATGATTCACCTCATTAAAGCGAAACGTATCTGGTGAAAAAACCACGCATTTTTGTAGTTGCAACGACATCTCCGAGCTGACAAGCAAACAGTATAGACCTACGATCGCAAAGCCGTTCACATTACAGCTAATCGCCTTCTTGTAGAGTAAGTACATGCAACCTCAATAATTATAAAGCAACTACGGATAACATAGCCACAAAAATGAAGGATCCTTCGATTATGTTCGTTTCTCGTGCTGCCGCGACTACTGCCTTGATATTGACAGCTAACATCAGTGTGGGGAGAAACTGTAAATGTCAGCTACGTTTACGTTGTTGGGATATTTCGTTATTTCAGCCACTTCATAAATGTCTCTACCACTGCCATTTTAATTCAAGTATCGTATAGTTTTTCAGAAATTAACCAGTTTATCTTACTTTGCGCAAAGTGGTTTGCGTGTCAGCACCACTCACTGTTTCAGCAGTGTCAACATCTCCGAGCTGACAAGCAAACAGTATAGACCTACGTTCGCAAAGCCGTTCACATTACAGCTAATCGCCTTCTTGTAGAGTAAGTACATGCAACCTACTGCATTTCTGTTTGTTTCTCCTCCTGCATCTCTCATTACTGCTGTCAGTTGGAGTGTATTATTGTATCCGTTGCAATAGAAAGGATACACATATCCTTATTTTGCCTGTATAAGTAATCTTTTACATATTCGACGTCAGATATCGATTCAGCATCTCCGCCTCAGGACTTTCACATCCTGACATAATCCTGATACCTAAACATCAGTTCTGAAAAACCCCACACAATACCAGAAAGTAACCCACTAGCGTATACCACACCCAAGCCCTTTATCTAAGAGGATTGTTGGTTGACACTTGTCCAATCCATCTTACTAAATGCCTCGATCTAAAACTCAGTAAGATACTAATCAGGAATCCACGTCTACTATCTATCCGAAAATAAGCTCATGGGCGAAAGTATTAAAATTTGTTAGCTACCTAACATGAGGTCTACATTCCATGAACATTACCCACTCAATCAAGACCTTAATCCAACTCATCATCACCTTAGCAAATTTTCATAGACGAGCAACCTCCAGCATTTTATCACTTTCTG
Organism: Schistocerca cancellata; assembly: GCF_023864275.1. NCBI lineage: Eukaryota > Metazoa > Arthropoda > Insecta > Orthoptera > Acrididae > Schistocerca > Schistocerca cancellata. The sequence continues at coordinate 6,135,526 of NW_026046443.1, read as the reverse complement.
CCACAAACCAAGAAGATCTCATTCTTTGGCTTGCTTTCTGCATGCGAATACTTTCTTCCAAAAGCATCCAGTATCATTCTGTAACCTCACTTTGTCGAACACCTAGAACTTCATCGATTGTATTAGCACATTCACTTCCCAACGGTTCGCCCGCATCTCGTGGTCGTGCGGTAGCGTTCTCGCTTCCCACGCCCGGGTTCCCGGGTTCGATTCCCGGCGGGGTCAGGGATTTTCTCTGCCTCGTGATGGCTGGGTGTTGTGTGCTGTCCTTAGGTTAGTTAGGTTTAAGTAGTTCTAAGTTCTAGGGGACTTATGACCACAGCAGTTGAGTCCCATAGTGCTCAGAGCCACTTCCCAACGCTCTGAATCATTTCCCAGGACAATGTTAATCACACACACCTCTCAGATCATCCATTAATTCTCGAGATGTTCCTATCCCATCTCTCCCATGCTAAGTAGAGAGTCTAGGGCAGTATTTTCCTGCAAAACAGGAAGTATTTCTTGTAGCCTACATACCGACAAACAGTAACTTTGTGTACACGAGGGTTAGAACTTTAATAGTGGCAACTATTTATTTACAGCTCGTACAGAATTGATACGTGTTTAAAAGTTTTACTGGCCTTCAAAGTAGTCACCAGCATTGTGTATAACCCGTAGGCAGCGATGTGCAAGTCGTGGGATACTCTTAGCAGTGCCATTTGTGTTGACAGTTCGAGCGGCGCGGCCTATTGCCCGACGAATTTGTAGCAGTTCTGAAGCGGATGCCGAAGAAGGTCAGGATAGAAAAGGTACTACCAGGAAGAGACGGCAGGGTAAGGACGATAATACTCCGGACACCAGAAGGTCACATCATTAGTCGTCCTGTGCAGCTGGCCGCACCTTTGGAGGCCGACCAGGGTGTGGGGAGGACGTCACAGAGTGATATATTTCTGGCAAGTGATATACTGTTTGTTTACTCTTAGGACAATGTATCTTTGACTTGTTGTATTGTATGTTCTGTGACTATGTAATAAAGTGTTGTTAGACTCTCTCTGTGATTCACGACATAGGCTATTTGAAGGCAGCGACACACTGAAAATCCACCCAAAACGCATTGTTCTCGGTACAATTTGTTATAATTAAATTTCAATTAGTAACATAATTATCTACGGTTAACGTTTTTACCAATGGATAACATAATATGATTATGTACAGCGAGCGTGTTGTTGGTTTAGTGTAATGAAGAAAAAAATCTGTCCAGTAATTAGTTTTTGTTGGGGCGGTGGTTCGCGTCTGAACACTTCCAAATTTTTTTCCTAACATTGGCGTTTTTATTAGGTTCTGATCGTTTATTATTAGTTTAATTTAAGTATATGCTATAATATTTGATGTTATGTAAATATAAGTTCACCTTTTTTTGAGCGGTGACTTTGTTCGATTGGCTTAATCTGCAAGACAGCTTGCGCTACTTGTACGCTTCGTAATTCACATCTTGCAAAGATTCTGCTACTAGATAGGAACAGTGATCAAGTAAGACTGACCTTGGGGTTTTACTAGAATGTCGGAATGATGAAATAGTGTTCATTTTATGCGGAGAAGTATTCCAAATTTGTACCGCACTGTTTGTAATGGAACTTTTATAGGCCTGTGTCCTTATTGATTGGACACGGTACTTTCCTTTTCGTGGACGATGGAGGAAATGTGTGTTTTAATAGAGCTAACGTGGGAATTTTACGCGCGCCTCTTGAGTAAACAGTGTGATTTACGAACTGGAAACATCCCTCGACTGCCGCTGGAGTGCGTTGCGATCGCGTATACCACGTTGGGGCCCACGTACCGTATGCACAAGTGGCATCGTTTCCTGAGCGTTCAGCAGCACGTTGAACTTGGCGCGCTCAACGTTAACGTTCGACAGCACGGTCCGTGTGCCGAGTAGAGATGGGCAAAACTGTTCTTTTCAGAGATCGGATCAGAACTGTTCACTCCCTGAAATGAGTTAGCTCTTTTTGATGACTCACCACTCATTTACAATAGAAAATAAATGGAAGGCACATTGCCCTTTAAACTTGCTTTATTCCAGTAATATACCTGTATTTTGATCTTATTTGATCCTATTTTGAAGTAACACAGATAATGAGTAAGAATTTTGTATTGTCCATTGAAATTTCCACGATACGACAAAGTTTTTGATTATTGATTAATTTTGCACTATCGTGTTTTTTTGGGTGATCGGAAAATGTTGTAACTTGAGATTTACATTAACAATATATTTGGGTATAATGTATTAAAATTTCATTAACCTCATACAAATACATCGCAAGCCATATATTTTTAAAGTGAACGTTTCCTTCCGAAGACGCCTAAAATCGCAAAATCCGTACCAGAATAAGAAAAAAAAATATAAAATTGATTATAAAACGAAAGTGCTGCATATAGCCTTACGCAGAATAAAACAAGGAAAATATTGGTGTATCACATTTTGCGATACGTTTATCAGTTATAGCATAAATTCGAGTGTCCATAACAAAAACCCTATAGTAAGAGGAGTCGTCAGGAACCTAATCTGATCAGTTTAAACAAATAAAAATAAAATAAAAACAAATGATGTATACATAACAAAATAATGTAATATACATAGCGGTATTACTATGAAGAACAATATCCAGTAGAGACGAACTCCGATGCAGAAGCACTGAGTCGAGCAAACTTATTTATCAAGTGAAACTTCCTGGCAGATTAAAACTGTGTGCCCGACCGAGACTCGAAGGTCCCGAGTTCGAGTCTCGGTCGGGCACACAGTTTTAATCTGCTGGGAAGTTTCATATCAGTGCACACTCCGCTGCAGAGTGAAAATCTCATTCTGGTTATTTATCAAGTGATTATCTAAAATAATCTAAGGAGTTGGTTAAAATATATAACATTAGCCGCGAGCTGTATTACTGCGTGAACTAAGATCGCAGAGACCAGAGTGACACCTGAGTTGCTTTGCTCAACGCTCTGGCTAGAGTCGAGAACGGTGGGGTGAGCGTTGAGCGGGCGAGTTCCGAGGGTGGGGGGAGCGGTGAACTCACCCGCTCCGAGACAAATCGTCCGTTCCCTTGCAAGCAGGTTGTTGCAAGTAGTTCCTATGTTATCCGCTAGGTGGCTCTCTGTCCTGTTGCTCGCATTGTAAGTAGGCTGTTTAGGTTCTTATATTGGTAACGCCGCCGCCACGTAGCGCTCTCTGTATGAAAGTCACTGGCTGTGCTGTGTGCAGTCTGTGGCTAGTTTGCATTGTTGTCTGCCATTGTAGAGGGGCAGCTGGATGTTAACAGCGCGTAGCGTTGCGCAGTTGGAGGTGAGCCGCCAGCAGTGGTGGATGTGGGGAGAGAGATGACGGAAGTTTTGAAATTGAACTGCTATATATATTGTGATTATTAAGGTAAATACAGTGTTTGTTCTCTATTAAAATCTTTCATTTGCTAACTATCCCTATCAGTAGTTAGTGCCTTCCGTAGTTTGAATCTCTTATTTAGCTGGCAGTAGTGGCGCTCGCCGTATTGCAGTAGTTCGAGTAACGGAGATTTTTGTGAGGTAAGTGATTTGTGAGAGGTATAGGTTAATGTTAGTCAGGTCCATTCTTTTGCAGGGATCTTTGATAGTCAGATTGCGTTGCGCTAAAAATATTGTGTGTCACTTTAGTGAATGTTTGAGTACGTTCAGTTTTGCTCAGCTGTTTGAAAAGCAAATAGTGTAAGAGGTTTATCAGCACAGTCGTGTATAAATTGTTCTAAAGGGGACGTTTCAGCATCAACTGCCCAGAGGGCAGGACGTGCGACTGAAACGATCGCCGACAGAGTGCGATGCGAAGTTAAGCTGCGCCAGACACTGCACGCGGCAGACGACGCACAGAGACGGCACGGCATATGTGAAACACAAAATCCAATGGGGCACTGCACAATGCAGGCAGCCAAGGTAGAAGCAGGGCAGAGGCCGGCGCTGGCTGTGTTGTGTGGCGTGCACTGTGCTGTGACCAGCAGAGGCGCTGCTCATATGCTCCGTCTCTCTCTCTCTCTCTCTCTGCCGTGGGAAACGTTTGGAGCTACCGTTCTTTTTTTCTGAATCACTGATTGTTCACTCCTTTGAAAGATTCAACTCTATGAATTAGTTCAAGAGCGGATCCCCCATCTCTAGTGCCGAGGGGTTTATTGAGCAAGTGTCCAGGCGGCAGCCGTGAGGCAGCTGCGGGTGGGGGAGCCCGGCACGCGCCAGCAGGACTCGGCCGCCTCGCCTCGCCTTGTCGGACTTCCGGCCGCCGCTGGCCGGACGCCGGAACGGGCGAGCCGCCTATCGCGCAACTCTGCTTTCTCGGCTCCTCGCCGCAACGCGATGCGCCACTGTGCGCTGTTGGCACGCGCGCCGCGCCACGTCACGTCACCCAACAGCCGGCCGAAGAAAGCCACGCCCTGGCCAGCTGGCGGCGGCCGAGTGGCGCCACATCCGACAGAAAAATTCCGCGAAAGTGTATCTGAGAGTGGCCACAAAAACTGAAGTTGCCAGTTATGACACTAGATTCGGTGTATTAGAATACGTATCGTGATCAAAGACTAAATTTGATAAAAAAATACTCTAAATTTATTGTACTGTAAACATTGTACTCTTACTTAGTACCGTATTTAGGGTGAAGTGGTCTCCGTAAAGGTACATATTTACACTGAGGTTGTTGTGAATTGGCAGGAGCCAATTCACGAAGTTTGGAGGAAGCCGAAAGGCACGCGATTAAGCTCACGCAGGCTGGCGTGAGGTCTGGAACAGGCCAGAGAAAAAAGACTAGCGAAACAAGAGTAACTGGTAGAATACTTAACTTTAATCCACAGTTGGTGAACATCTCTCGTTCCTGTACAGGCTTCACAATATTAATTATCAAATGCTATGGCGCCTTGCTAGGTCGTAGCAAATGACGCAGCTGAAGGCTATGCTAACTATCGTCTCGGCAAATGAGAGCGTATTTGTCAATGTAGCAGCTGAAGGCTATGCTAACTATCGTCTCGGCAAATGAGAGCGTATTTGTCAATGTAGCATCGGTAGCAAAGTCTGCTGTACAACTGGGGCGAGTGCTAGTACGTCTCACTAGACCTGCCGTGGCGGCGCTCGGTCTGCCATCACTGACAGTGGCGACACGCGGGTCCGTCGTATACTAGCAGACCGCGGCCGATTTAAAGGCTACCACCTAGCAAGTGTGGTGTCTGGCGGTGACACCACAGAGGTGACAAAACTCACGTTACATCTCTTAAAATCGTGTCGGACCTCGTTTTCTCGGAGTAGAGCAGCAATATCTACATCTACATCTACATCCATACTCCGCAAGCCACCTGACGGTGTGTGGCGGAGCGTACCTTGAGTACTTCTATCGGTTCTCCCTTCTATTCCAGTCTCGTACTGTTCGTGGAAAGAAGGATTGTCGGTATGACTCTGTGTCGGCTCTAATCTCTCTGATTTTATCCTCTTTGTCTCTCCGCGAGATATACGTAGGAGGGAGCAATATACTACTTGACTCCTGGATGAAGGTATGTTCTCGAAACTTCAACAAGAGCCCGTACCGAGCTACTGAGCGTCTCTCCTGCAAAGTCTTCCACTGGAGTTTATCTATCATCTCCCCAACGCTTTCGCGATTACTAAATGATCCTGTAACGAAGCGCGCTGTTCTCCGTTGGATCTTCTCTATCTCTTCTATCAACCCTATCTGGTACGGATCCCACACTGGTGAGCAGTATTCAAGCAGTGGGCGAACAAGTGTACTGTAACCTACTTCCTTTGTTTTCGGATTGCATTTCCTTAGGATTCTTCCAATGAATCTCAGTCTGGCATCTGCATTACCGACGATCAACTTTATATGATCATTCCGCTGCGCGGGATTAGCCGAGCGGTCTTGGCCGCTGCAGTCATGGACTATGCGGCTGGTCCCGGCGGAGGTTCGAGTCCTCCCTCGGGCATGGGTGTGTGTGTTCGTCCTTAGGATAATTTAGGTTAAGTAGTGTGTAAGCTTAGGGACTGATGACCTTAGCAGTTAAGTGCCATAAGATTTCACACACACACACACACACACATATGATCATTCCACTTTAAATCACTCCTAATGCGCTCTCCCAGATAATTTATGGAATTAACTGCTTTCAGTTGCTGACCTGCTATATTGTAGCTAAATGATAAGGGATCTTTCTTTCTATGTATTCGCAGCACATTACACTTGTCTACATTGAGATTCATTTGCCATTCCCTGCACCATGCGTCAATTCGCTGCAAATCCTCCTGCATTTCAATACAATTTTCCATCTTCATCATCCGCAAAAAGCCCCAGTGAACTTCTGATGTTATCCAAAAGGTCATTTATGTATATTGTGAATAGCAACGGTCCTACGACACTCCTCTGCGGCACACCTGAAATCACTCATACTTCGGAAGACTTCTCTACATTGAGAATGACATGCTGCGTTCTGTTATCTAGGAACTCTTCAATCCAATCACACAATTGGTCATATACTCCATATACTCTTACTTTGTTTATTAGTCGACTGTGGGGAACTGTATCGAACGCCTTGTGGAAGTCAAGAAACACGGCATCTACCTGGGAACCCGTGTCTATGGCCCTCTGAGTCTCGTGGACGAATAGCGCGAGCTGGGTTTAACACGATCGTCTTTCTCGAAACCCACGCTGATTCCTACGGAGTAGATTTCTAGTCTCCAGGAAAGTCATTATACTCGAACATAATACGTGTTCCAAAATTCTACAACTGATCGACGTTAGAGATATAGGTCTATAGTTCTGCCCATCTGTTCGACGCCGCTTCTTGAAAACGGGGATGACCTGTGCCCTTTTCCAATCCTTCGGAACGCTACGCTCTTCTAGAGACCTACGGTACACCGCTGCAAGAAGGGGGGCAAGTTCCTTCGCGTACTATGTGTAAAATCGAACTGGTATTCCATCAGGTCCCGCGGCCTTTTTCCTCTTTTGAGCGATTTTAATTGTTTCTCTATCCCTCTGTCGTCTATTTCGATATTGAGCCAATCTGTGTCTGTAGCCGTCCATAATGTTGCGGAAGTGTTGAAAAGGCAGGATTTTGTGCACTAACTTACCTCTGGATTATGTTACAGTTCTGAACGTCGCTGTCACTCAGCAAACCGTATAGCGAAACAAACTACACAGCGCATACTAATTCCCATCGTGCCTTGTGGCCAACCGTGCAGTCTGAACGTCATAACACAAACTATTCTGAAGTTATGGCCATTTTAGTTAATATTGGTGAATAACTGTCACCTGTAGATCATTGTGTAGTGTAACACATAGCGCACTATTCTGCGAGATAGGGAGGAAAGTGAGACGGGGGAGAGTGAGCCGCGGTTCGAATTCGTATGGCACATTCCCTTTCGTGAGCCCGAGCGTGGTTTTTCAGCGGTTACCCTCGCCGATTTTGGCAAATGCTGGGCCAGTGCCCAAATCCCACCCCAGAGAATATGGTACACAAACAGTTAAATAAACTACGCGTTTCAGCTTATTTAGGCATCTTCAGGCTGATCCTAATTTGGTATTAAGATCAGCCTGAAGATGCCTAAATAAGCTGAAACGCGTAGTTGATAAATAAATAAATAAAATTGCAACCAAGGCTGTTTTCAACTAATAATACTAAACAGTGGTTTGCTGATTCATGCCACAGATGGATTGGAATAATTTCTATAGTTAAATAAACTGTTAAATACGATCACACAGTCTTCCTTCCCAGACTTCCTACGCATAGGCTAACTTCACGACTGTGGCCTCAGCGGGGACATCCGGCCGTAAAGTTAGATACTCAAATAAAATGTGCAAAATTGTGGCAAAGAGGAAAGAAGATGTGATCAAAGACGCCGTGTTTTAGAGTTCACGATCCGGGCATGGTTGTGTCCTCCGTTGTTCTTAGCAGCTAGTTTAAGTAGTGTGTAAGTCTAGGGATCGATGATTTCAGCAGTTTGGTCCCATAGGAATTCACACACATCTGAACTTTTTTTTAAAAAAGTTCATGATCTGAAATTACTTCTTTATATGACTAAATCAAGCGCTTCCTGTAAGTTAGGGAGTAAAGCCAGAAAATATTCATAAAATATATTTCTGCTCACATACAAATACTAGAGAAAAGAGAAGCAGCTGTATGAATATAAGCCGGCCAGGGTGGCCGAGCGGTTCTAGGCGCTACAGTCTGGAACCGCGCGACCACTACGGTCGCAGGTTCGAATCCTGCCTCGGGCATCAGTGTGTGTGATGTCCTTAGGTTAGTTAGGTTTAAGCAGTTGTAAGTGTAGGGGACTGGTGACGTCAGATGTTAAGTCCCATAGTGCTCAGAACTAGAAACCATACAGCAGTGGGAAGAGTCGAGGATCAGTAAAACGGAAGCAGTGACTAAGAAGGGAGTCAGATCTGAACACTGAGCAAGCAGTAGAGAATACCAAAGAAAAATTTGGAGCAGGAATTACAGTTGAGGTAGAAGAAACAAAAAACTTTCAGGTTTGCCAGTGAGACTGTAATTCTGTCAGAGACAGCGAAGAACTTGGAAGAGCAGTTGAGGGGTATGGACAGTGTCTTGAAATGAGGATATAAGATGAACGTCAACAGAAGCAAAACAAGCATAATGGAATATAGTCGAATTAAATCAGGTGATGTTGACGGAGTTAGATTAAGAAACGAGACACGTAAAGTAGTAGATGAATTTTGCCGTTTGGGCAGAAGAATAACGGATTACGGCGGAAGAGGAGAGGATAAATTACGTAGACTGGCAATGGCAAGAAGAGCGTTACTGAGGAAGAGAAATTTGTTAACATCGAATATAGATTTAAGTGCTAGAAAGTCTTTCCTGAAGGTATTTGTATGGAGTGCAGCCGTGTACGGAAGTGAAACATGGACGATAATTAGGTTAGACAAGATGAGAACAGAATATTGTGAAGCGTCGTGCTACAGAAGAATGTTGAGAATTAGATGGGTAGATCTCGGCTCTAATGAGAAGGTGCTGGACAGAATTGAGGAGGAAAGAAATTCGTGGCACGGCCTGACCACAATAAGGGATCGACTAATAGAACACATTCTGCGACATCAAGAATCCAGCAGTTTAGCTGAGAGCGCTAATGCACTGCTTCCTGGACTCGGGTAGGCGGGCCGGCCTCTGGATCTATTCCGCCCAGACGATTAACGACGAGAGCCAGATGTGATTTTTAGGCGGTTTTCCATATCGCACTAGGTGAATACCGGGCTGGTCCGCAAGTTTCGCCTCAGTTGCACGAGTCGCAAAGATCTGAAACGCATTCGCACTATTTCATGATTTACACTACATACAGACAGTTGGAGTATATTGATTCCATCCCAGGGGATACGACGCGGCGTCAGGAAGGGCATACAGCCACCCCTTCAAACCAACTATGCCAAATCCGATTGTAGCAATGCCGACCCTGCGCAGACTGCGGGAAAAAGGCACTAACGAAGCAATTCTGAGTCATCAACGGTTAACCAATCTAGTATTGGAGGGAAGTGTGGAGGGTAAAAATCGTAGAGGGAGACCAAGAGATGAACATAGTAAGCAAATTCAGAAGGATGCAGGTTGCAGTAGTTTTTCGGAGATAAAAAGTCTTGCACAGAGAATAGGCAAGGAATTAGGATAGCAGGGAAAATATTGCTGGAAATAAAACAAAAATAACCAGATAGAAATTTTTCAAGGGGAAAAACAAAAATTTAAAAAAATCGCGTACACGGAATTTGTTGCCTACAGATCCCTACATCAAATAGTGTTAATGAATATAGTGAGTTTTTTCTTGCCTTCTGTTTTTTTATTTCTTTTATGTTCACTGTTATGAATTCTACAGAGATAAGGAGTCAACAGAGAAAATATTGCTAGGTATTAAAAATCAGTAAGAAATGTCGGTTTTCAGAGTGGAAAAGCATGTAGTAACGTTCACAAATGCATTTTTACAGATTTTCTTTACTTACAAAATCCCACATCAGATTGTCTTAAGACATTTATGTGGTTATATTCTTGCCTTCTGTTTATTAAATTTGACTGTGAAAATTACGTAGAAGTTTTTAAGTGCATCCCGGCAAATTGCCTGCCATGAAAATTAACTAGTTAGCTCCATGAAGGGGCGTCACAATGAGAAATTAAGCGTTTGTCATAAAGTGAAGTAAGTTGTGCTGGACTACCACCGAAGAAACAAAACAGATAATCAACGATGATTAAGTGCCTGCAAAGTTCTGTCACGAATCGCCACCGAGATGAATAGTAACACAATAAGGGACCCTGAAGTGTAAGAAACAAAGTTCAATAGCTTGCGCACAAATTAATCTTGATAAGAAACATGTGTGCACTATTCGGCTCTGCATTCACGAGTAGGCTCACATGACGAGAGAAAAATTTTAAAAGACTTTTCCCTACGGCAATGTAGATGAAAATTGTGTAAAGACTTCGTCAGACAGTATTGCTGCTGAAAATACAAAATTTTAGCACCCTTCTACAGGAACTGAAGAGTGAAAGCCCTCAAAAGCACAACGTGTGATTCATTTGCAAAAGACGTGGTTCACATTTTCTCATTATTTTGAAATATCTGCTACATTGTATATAAAAAGTAAGAATGACGATTACCTCCGCATCAGTTGTTTCCAGATACCTAACTCATTAAACAATGCTCAATTTACCAGATGACGAAAGTGGCAATGCGAGAAAAATCGCATTAACTGTTTTTGACCAGTGTCATTTCCTTGTCAAATGAGGGGCTGAGAGTACAAGTGGTCGGAGTCTCATTTCACAAGAAAATCATCTAAGCACGCAATAGTTAAGCTAACGTGTGACTCTCTTCATAGCAGAAGAATTACAATTCCTGTATAGTTTTGCACCCTGTGATGATAAAGTATAGGCTCTAAGCCAATGCCTGGACTGCATTTAGACCACACCTAGTACAACTGAAATGGTGGACGAAAGAAAAATTGCTGATATCTTTAATGAAGCTTGAGGTATGTTTATTTCTTAAAGTAGTGCAGCAGCCTAATGTGCAGGATTTTTCGGTTACTTATAGTACTTAAATTGGGCCTGTTGTGTACATAGTTCCGCGTAGTCAGCGCGTACACAACTTTCCCATTAGAGTGCGCCACACTTTGCACAACAGCACAGGCGCAGCGCTCATCCGTCTCCGCACTACGAGATGGCGCTGTCTTAGAGACGGACCAAATTCTGCTTCCGCCGATCCGCGTATTAATATGAAACGCAGCCAATGAGACTGCTGCTAATGTAGAACCTTTTCTCCTCGCAGATCACACTCGCGCAGTGATACCTGAACGCTCGAGGTATTATAACGAGTGTACAGACCTCCGATTAGTCCCGCCCCCTGCCACATCTTCACTGTTGTGTCCGCCCTACCCTCCATCTCTACACCCTACATTTCCTTTCCCAAGGTGGCTTCCATCAACTCCCCCTCCCGGATGATGCCCTCTCTCCCTCCGTTTATCCCTCCTATCAACTCTGATCCTCACTCACCCTCCTTTCCTCTGTCCTTTTCCTGGGCTCCCTCTCCCCCTCTTCCATCCTCTTTCTTCCCCACCTCCCCTCTCTTTGCCCCCTTCTCTCCCCCGAGTCCATTTACATTTCCCTCCTCTGTCTCCTCTCATTCCCTCTCGCATCTGCCCTTCTCCCCCTTTATTAGTGCTCTCCCTCCTTGTTCCCCCCCCCTTTTTCGATTTTTGTTCCTTCCTCCCTCCTTGTTCTTCCCCCTCCACCAGGTCCCCCCCCCCCCCATCCGCCTTTGGCTCGGGAGTGTCATCTTTGTGCCGCTACTTTCGTGCAGTGTTCTACAGCGAGTGTTTTACAGTGAGTGTTCCGTGTTGTGTTTTTTGGGTAGTGTTGCGAACGGCAATCATACTTTCGCTGGGTGTGCCTTTTATCTCTTGCAAACAGAAACCAGACTGTCGCCATGTTTTTTAAATTGTGTGTGTACTATGTTACTTGTCTGATTCCTGTGTCTTTTATTAACGTTGCCAACCCCTTTTGCTTTCTGTTTTAACTTTCCGCATTTTTCCGCCATTTTACACTTGACGTCACCGTTTTATCGCCTGTTTTTCTTGTTTCTTTTCTTCTTCCGTTTTTTAAAATAAAAGTCTGCAGGCCGTAGAGCAGCGTACTAAGCTGCTGCCAGCCCGCCCCCTTTCGGGGGGAATTGAAAATCAATAAAGGAAGAAAAAAAATTCCGATTAGTCAGTCTGCAGTAGTCTGTACCAGTCTGCATTAGTCTGTACCAGTCTATACTCAAGTTTCAGTCTGCGCCTAATAAGATTATTATATTCCTGTACACAGCCATGAAGATGAATGTATAGACACTTTTGTCAAGTATCAGAGATTTGTGAGAATAAGATTAAACGTGCCAAGGAACTTCAGATTGTCGATTGTAAACAGCATCCGGAATCAAGTTACGTGATATCTATGTTTTTTATTATTTTAATAAATGTGTGTGAAAATTAATCAAGTTCTGTTTAAAGTTGGTCACCGTCAATCTGCTACTCTAAGCGTGCAAGTGGCATTTCTATCGTCTGACCTAACGGCAGAAGATAAACACGCCACGATAAGACCACGAGACATATTGCTGACACTCGCCCACTTCGTTAGAGCGACAAGTCAAATAACCTGATGGTGTGTGTACCGAAGGTCTTACAGTACGAACCCCACAGGCCCTCTTTTTAAATAGGGGATTTACGTCTTGTGGGATAGTCAGCATATTGACACAATAGAAGTACCACGATCCTGCCCAACCGTACAGGGAATTTGATAATTCAAAAGAAACATTTGAAATATGTGTTCGTTCTGTAAGACAGGATGGAAGCAGTGAAGAAGCCTAAAGTTTACCATAGTGGAAATGAAAACAGTCCACTTACTTTCAATTAAAGATGTGGATACCATAGCAAAGGACACATCTGCGAAAGACACTCAAGGAAACATCCGCATTTACGTGGATACTCTGCAAATCACACTTAAGTGCCTGGCAGAGGGTTCGTCGAACCACCTTTACAATAATTCTGTGTTATTCCAATCTCGAACAGCGAGTGGAAAAAACTGACATCTAAAATTGTCCGTGCAAGTTCTGGTTTCTCTTATTTTATTATGATGATGGTTTCTTCCTATGCAGGTCGGAGTCAACAAAATATTTTCGTATTCGAAGGAGAAAGTTGGTGCTTGAACTTTCGTGAGAAGATTTCACCGCAACGGAAAATACCTTCGTTTTAAAGATGTCCACACCAAATCCTATATCATGTCAGTGACACCCTTTCCCCAATTTCGCTATTGTACAAAACATTGTGCTTTTCTTTTAACTTTTTCAATGTACTCCTTTAATCCCATCTGGTGAGAATCCCAGATCGTGCAGCAGTATTCCACAGTAGGCCAGACAAGCGTGATGTAGGCGGATTCTTCAGTAGATGTATTACATTTTCTAAGTGTTTTGCCAATAACACGCAGTCTTTGATTCGCCTTCCCCATAAAATTTTCTATGTGTTGTTTCCAACTGAAGTTGTTCATAATTGTAATTCCTAGGTATTTGTGACCTCTAGATCTGACTAATGTGTCGTCTAATCGAAGTTTAACGGATTCCTTTTAGCATTGATGTGGATGACCTCACATATCTCATTATTTAGAGTTAATTGCCAATTTTCGCATCATGCAGATATTTTTTTCTAAATCGTTTTGTAATTTGTTTTGGTCTTCTGGTGAGTCTACTAGATGATAAAAAAACCGCTTCATCTGCAAACAACCTAAGACCGTTCCTCAGATTGTCTCCTAAATCGCTTATATAGATAAGGAGCAGCAGAGGGCCTACAACACTACCATGGAGGGCGCCAGAAATCACTTCTGTTTTACTCGATGACTTTCCGTCAATTACTGTGACCTCTGTGGCAGGAAATCACGAATTCAACAATATAACTGAGACGATATTTTATAAGCATGCAATTTCATTACAAGCCACTTGGAATGAAATCTATAAATACGGAATCATTTTGAAATTCTTGTCAACAGCACTCAACACTTAGTGTGAGTAAAGATCTGGTTGTGTTTCGCAATAACTATGTTTTGTAAATCTGTGTTGACTGCGTGTTAATAGAACGTTATCTTCGAGATTATTCGTAATGCTTGAACACAATATATGTTCCAAAATCCTGCTGCATATCGACGTTAATGACATGGGCCTATTATTTGGTGGATTACTTCTACTACCTTTCTGGAATATTGGTGTGATCTGTGCAACTTTCCAGTCTTTAGGTACGGATCTTTCGTCGAGCGAGTGGTTGCATATGATTGATAGATATGGAGCTCTGAACGGAACGTAAATGGTATACAGTCTGGACAAGAAGACTTGTTTTTATTTTGTTAAGTGACTTAAGTTGCTTCACTACTCTCAGAATATCTATCTCTAAGTTATCTATGTTGGCAGATGTTCTTTATCCTAATTCTGTAATATTTACTTCGTCTTCTCTGATGAAGGTATTTCGGAACGCTGTGTTTAATACTTCAGCTTTGGCAGCACTGTCGTAGTTAGTATTTCCACTGCTATAGCACAGAAAAGGCATTGTTTGTGTCTTGCCGCTTGCTCACTTTACATATGACTGGAATCTCTTTGCTTTTTCTGCCAAGTTTTGAGACAAAGTTTCGTTGTGGAAACAATTAGAAGTTGCTCACATTAAAGTCCGCGCTAAATTTCGAGCTTCTGTAAAAGATCGCCAATCTCGAAGGTTTTGTGGTCGTTTAAATTATATTAAAAATCGTTGTGAAGCAGAGAAGAAGTTGGAAATATACACAGCCCACTGCAAACCGTCTTTTTCTACCATGAAATGTGTGTAAATGAAATCCCTTTAAAGGATGATTCAGTCTCTTTGCCTTTTCGTCCGTGGCTATGGGCGGAATTGTTGGCTCTTGCGGTCTTTTGATATGTAACTGAAAGCACTATTCAGTCTCTTTGCATTCGCAGCGCGTGGCACGTCGACGGGGCTTCGGGCAGAATTGTGGACGATTGCGCGGTTTTGATATGTAACTGAAAGCTCCATTCAACCTCTTTGCTGTAGCTAAGCAACACACGGCTTAGGGTCGCGCCATGGGGCGCGCACGTGTTCCGCCTTGTCTAATTGTCGACCTTACGCCGGCCCACATCAGCTCCGTCTCAATAGTTGTCGGCCCATAACAGAGGGTGTCTGTCTGGCGACAGTGGCTGGCAGTTATGCTGGACTTGGACTCTGAAGGCACCTGCCGGAACTGAATAACACTTTGAGCAAAATTCTGCATTTCCAATCTGTCAACTTTCCAAGGGGAAGCCACGACGTTGGGACCACGGATTTACTTCAAGCTTTATACACCTTCAGTAGGCCATTAAAACAACTTAATGTGCAAGTAGTAAGGTGCAGTACTCTGGCAATTCCGAGAAAATCGCAAGAGATGTTTTACGCGTCTGTTATGTGTCTTGTATACAGGGTGATCCATTGATTGTGACCGGACCAAATATCTCACGAAATTAGCTTCAAACGAAAAACCGACACAGAACGAAACTTGTCTAGCTTGAAGGGGGATCCAGTTGGCGCTATGGTTGGCCCTCTAGATGGCGCTCACATAGGTCAAACGGATATCAACTGTGTTTTTTAAAATAGGAACCCCCATTTTTATTACATATTCGTGTAGTACGTAAAGAAATATGAATGTTTTAGTTGGACCACTTTTTCGCTTTGTGATAGTTGTCGCTGTAATAGTCACAAACATATGGATCACAATTTTGGACGAACAGTAGGTAACAGGTAAGTGTTTTAAATTAAAATACAGAACGTAGGTACGTTCGACCATTTTGTTTCGGTTGTTCCAATGTGATACATGTACCTTTGTGAACTTATCATTTCTGAGAACGCATGCTATTACAGCGTGATTACCTGTAAATACCACATTAGTGCAATAAATGTTCAAACTTATGTCCGTCAACCTCAATGAAATGGGCAGTACATCTAACGACATTCCTCTCAACAGCGAGTAGTTCGTCTTCTGTAATGTTCGCACATGCATTGACAATGCGCTGACGCATGTTGTCAGGCGTTGTGGGTGGATCACGATAGCAAGTATCCTTCAACTTTCCCGACAAAAAGAAATCCGGAGACGTCAGATCCGGTGAAGGTGCGGGCCATGGTTATGGTGCTTTGACGACCAACCCGCCTGCCATTAAATATGCTATTCAATACCGCTTCAACCGCACGCGAGCTATGTGCCGGACATCCATCATGTTGGAAGAGCATCGCCATTCTGTCATGCAGTGCAATATCTTGCAGCAACATCGGTAGAACATTACTTAGGAAATCAGCATACATTGCACCATTTAGATTGGCATCGACTAAAGTGAGGGCCAATTATCCTTCCTCCCATAATGCCGCACCATACATTAACCGGCTAAGGTCGCTGATGTTCCACTTGTCGCAGCCATAGTGGATTTTCCGTTGCCCAGTAGTGCATATTACGCCGGTTTACGTTACCGCTGTTGGTGAATGACGCTTCGTCGCTAAATAGAACGCGTGCAAAAAATCTGTCATTGTCCCATAATTTCTCTTGTGCCCAGTGACAGAACTGTACACGACGTTCAAAGTCGTCGCCATGCAATTCCTGGTGCATAGAAATATGGTACGGGTGCAATCGATGTTGATGTAGCATTCTCAACACCGACGTTTTTGAGATTCCCGACTCTCGCGCAATTTGTCTGCTACTGATGTGCGGATTAGCCGCGACAGCAGCTAAAACACCTACTTGGGCATCATCATTTGTTGCAGGTCGTGACTGACGTTTCACATGGGGCTGAACACTTCCTGTTTCCTTAAATAACGTAACTATCCGGCTAACGGTCCGGACACTTGGTTGATGTCGTCCAGGATACCGAGCAGCATACATAGCACACGCACCACCCTCTATATGTGCGTAGTTGCCGGACGGTGGAGTTCATGATGGTCATGTGATTATCGTTCGAGTTTCCTAAGACGACCGTGTATGTTGCAACGGTTCGACTCACACTCAAATTTTATTAATCTATTTTTTTCATATGTCCGCAGCTCGTGGTCGTGCGGTAGCGTTCTCGCTTCCTGCGCACGGGTTCCCGGGTTCGATTCCCGGCGCGGTCAGGATTTTTCTCTGCCTCGTGATGACTGGGTGTTGTGTGACGTCCTTAGGTTAGTTAGGTTTAAGTAGTTCTAAGTTCTAGGGGACTGATGACCATAGATGTTAAGTCCCATAGTGCTCAGAGCCATTTGAACAATTTTGACCCGGGCATATTATTTAATTTTTCTGAGGTTTGAGAGGACGATACAGGGTGTTCCATTCAAACCTCCCTGATTTCAAAGACTCAGGAGAGAAAATCCACGGCAGATACGACAATGAAAAATGCACCACACTGTATGGCATCTAAAAGAATTTATTGGGTGGTGCTTGAAATGTTGTATCCCGCCTGAAAGGCGTGGGTCTGCTCGGTAAACTGAAGGATAGACCGAATGTAGGAAACGAGTAGGAGCAGGTGAGGTAAAATTTCGGTACTGTTTTTATCGTAAAAGTACATTTCATAGAGAATATTAGTTCAAATGGTTCAAATGGCTCTGAGCACTATGGGACTTAACATATTAGGTCATCAGTCCCCTAGGACTTAGAACTACTTAAACCTAACTAGCCTAAGGACATCACACACATCCATGCCCGAGGCAGGATTCGAACCTGCGACCGGAGCAGTCCCGCGGTTCCGGACTGCAGCGCCTAGAACCGCACGGCCACCGCGGCCGGCGGAGTATTAGTCAATGACATATACGTAACTTTTGGCAAAGATAAGCACGTAGGTCAGAAGCCGGATGTATCAAAACTAACACAGGCAAAAACTATAGTGGCTCGCCCACTATGAAGATGAAACAATGTTGGTTGGTCGTCAGTGCAATTTTAAGGGCGGGGGAAGGGAGGGGTGGGCAGATATCAATTGGAATACGCTGCTGTGTTCCTCGACTCACTCAAATGACGCTCCTGGCCATATGACATGGCGCATTATCTTGCTGCAAAATCCCACTGCCCTCGGGAAACGTGACCGTCCTGAAGGGGTGTACGTGGTCTGCGACCAGTGTAGATACTGCCTGGCATTCATGGTGCCTTTCACGAGCTCCCACGGATGCGCACGTGGATGTTGCCCAGAGCACTATGCAGCCGCCGCCAGCTTGTCTCCGTCCCGCAGTACAGGTGTCAAGGAGCTGCTGCCCTGGAAGATTACGGATTCGCGCCCTCCCATTGCCACGATGAAGAATGTGAAACGTCCCCCTTGAACATTTATACATGACTGTGCTTAAACTGACACACAATATTTTTAGCGCAACGCAATCTGACTTTCAGAAATCCCTACAAAAGAATGGCCCTGACTAACATTAACCTATACGTTTCACAAATCACTTACCTCACAAAAATCTTCGTTACTCGAACTACTGCAATACAGCGAGCGCCACTACTGCCAGCTAAATAAAAGATTCAAACTACTCAAGGCACTAACTACTGATAGGCACAGTTAGCAAAAGAAAGATTTTAATAGAGAACAAACAATGTATTTACCTTAATAGCCATAATATATACAGCAGTTCATGACATACATTTTTAAAAATTTCAAAACACCGCCATTTCTCTCCCCACATCCACCACTGCTGGCGGCTCACCTCCAACTGCGCAACGCTACGCGCTGTTAACATCCAGCTGCCGCTGCCCAACACTACAATGGCAGACAACAATGCTAACTAGCCACAGACTGCACACAGCACAGCCAGTGATTTTCATGCCGAGCGCTATGTAACGTTGCCAATAAGAAAATATAAACAGCCTACTTACATAGCCCCCATGCTCCCCACAAAAAATTTTACAAATTGTTTTGGGCACTGGCCAATACATATTTGTTAAATTTTTTTTACAATTACAATAACAAAGAAATCAAATGCACACACGTATTGCTACAATGTTGGTCAAAAGCTAAAATTTTCTCACAGTCCATAAAGATAGTCCTGATCATTCATCATAATAGTAATTACAGTTTTTGTTTTTCACAAAGTCGCATTAGTAAAAGAAATTGCACACAGAAGTAGTGGATTTCCATGCAGTCTTGAAGAAGTAGTGTTGTCCTTCCCACAGAAAGACATATGAAACGTCCCCTTAGAACAAATTATACAAGACTGTGCTTAAACTGACACACAATATCTTTAGCGCAACGCAATCTGACTTTCAGAAATCCCTACAAAAGAATGGCCCTGACTAACATTAACCTATGCATTTCACAAATCGCTTACCTCACCAAAAATCTTCGTTACTCGAACTACTGCAATACAGCGAGCGCCACTACTGCCAGCAAAATAAAAGATTCAAACTACTGAAGGCACTAACTACTGGTAGGCATAGTTAGCAAATGAAAGATTTTTATAGAGAACAAACAATGTATTTACCTTAATAATCATAATATATATGCCATCCAGTCTTACAAATTTCAAGTCTCCGCCATTTCTCTCCCCACATCCACCACTGCTGGCGGCTCACCTCCAACTGCGCAACGCTACGCGCTGTTCACGTCCAGCTGCCCAACACTACAATGGCAGACAACAATGTAAACTAGCCACAGACTGCACACTCGAAACTCCGCCATTTGTCTCCCCACATCCACCACTGCTGGCGGCTCACCTCCAACTGCGCAACGCTACGTGCTGTTAACATCCAGCTGCCGCTGCCCAACACTACAATGGCAGACAACAATGTAAACTAGCCACTGACTGCACACAGCATAGCCAGTGATTTTCATACAGAGCGCTATGTAACGTTGCCAATAAGAAAATATAAGCAGCCTACTTACAAAGGTATCGGGATTTATGAGACCATGCAACGCTCTGCCACTGCGCCAACGTCCAGTGCCGACGGTCACCTGCCCAGTCCAGTCGTAGTTGCTCATGTCGTGCTGTCAACATTGACACATGCGTGGGTCGTCGGCTGCGGAGGCCTATTATTATGAGTGTTCGGTGCACTGTGTGTTGAGACACACTTGTACTCTGCCCAGCATTAAAGTCAGATATTAGTTCCGCCACAGTTGGCCGCCTATCCTGTTTCACCAGTCTGCCTAGCCTATAACGGCCGACACCTGTAATGATGGGTATCCGTCAAATAGTGCAGTTTCCGAAATGCTCGTGAAGAGTCTCCGAGCCATCGCAATCTACAGCCAGTCATACTCAGATAGATCGCGCGCCTTCCCCATTGAACACAATGCACCAAAGCCACTGATATTACATGCAACGTGCGTGTGTCTGACTACCCGTCATTCCTCGCCAGGTTGGAGGTCACAATGTTCTGGCTGATCACAATAGATTCATTCCTCAGCTTCCCGATGGTATATACCATGTGATGCCATTCATTAACAGAGACGAAGAAACACTAAGGAGTAACTATAACTGCTCTGCCCATCTCACAGCCGGTAATGTAATAACTGCTTTGAAACCTGCGACAGGCTGTTAGTCGTCGGTATAAGCCACTAGATTAAATAGCCACTAGCTTTACCGTTGGAACTGTTCCCCACAGGGCCTAGAGATTATGATCTCATTTATTTCGTATTTACAGCAGGACTCTCCCACAACTGCAGCAGAAGTCTCGTGAGCGATGGCAGCCTGAGATGACGCTGTGTACCGCATTGTCGGGCATTGAGATGCGTTGTGGCAACGCTTTGATGTGCCCCCGCCGCACCAGGTCATTCAACTCGCCTACTTGTGACTAATTAGGGACAAGCTGTTGCTTCGCTTGCTTCCACTAATGCTCCCACAAAGCAACATGCCCTCTGGTCGGTTTTCGCCTTCTTCTTACCATTATACCCCTGAATGGTTCAGAAAATCGTAAGAGGCTAGTATGTACTACCTGTCGTTAACGTCAACCATAATGGTCTTTCTCGATCTTAAATTGAACGTGATAAGAACTCACGATTTAATACAGAAATGTGTTGTTTGAATTTGACTCTCTACCACTCCAGAAATGATGCAATTCTTGTACGTTTTCAGGCTCATTCTCCTCTCCCTACCTCGGCTTATGACGCAAAAGCTACCCAAGGCATCCATCATCGGGCCCTCAGTGCCATGTTCGACAACATCAGTTAATTAAAGAAGAAAACATATTATAACCAGTATAGAAGATGCTGAGTAGATTACAGGTACCACTCATAATATTCATGAATTATACACAGAGCACAAAGGCAACAGACAAAATAAGCAGAATAACCGCGAAACATAACAGAATTTACGAATGTAACTATCGGTAAATGCCTTTTTACCAGTACTGGGGTTAACTGAGGCAGAAATCACACAGAATTTTTTTTTTTAATTTATGGCTTATTTAACCTGATCAGATTACAGCCTTAAGGACCTCTCTTACATCTGACCAGGGACGAAACATACAAAAAATGTTAAATAACAATCACAATAATAATAATTTGCATTACTAATAAAATAATAATTGGCAATACTGTAATAGTAAAATAATAATGTTGACACAATAATGGAGGCATAAATAATTATATTAATTAGTTGTTACATAACAAAGCCAATAATAATTGTTGCATATTTTACAATAATAATAACAATAACATTAATAGTAAAGTAATGGAGGCATTAAGAATGATACTGCTTAGTTTAGCAGTTTTGAAATCTTGTTTCGTATTAGAAGATGTGGAAGGGATAATAAAAGAGAGGAGGATTGAAATCAAAGTCAGAATGGCTGCTAGGAAAGAAGAGGATATCAGCAGAGATCTCTGTAGACAAGGCGTGGGAAAAATGACAGGGGAAGGGGGGGGGGGTTGACGAGAGAGCGCTGCATGAAGAGATAGCTATTGTGACAGAATGTGAACCACTGGCTTTCTTTTGAAGTTTCAAATAATTTTGCTTTTATGTATCTTGAGGCAGACTGTTCCAAAATCGAGTTCCTGATACAGAAAACGATTTAGAGAACATGACAGTGCTCTGTAGTGGTTTAGAGAGGATTTTGCTTCGTTGAGAACGGGTATTTCTGCTGTGTAAGGTTTGAAGATAAACAGGATCGAGTGCAGTGATTGAGAAGATACAACAAACGCAAGGTGTGATAACGTCTACGCTTACCAACACGCCGCCGTGATAATTGTTCATAGGCAGTAGTGATAGGGTCGAAATGGGGTACGTCACGAATACATCGCACACGAGCATTCATCGTTGGTTTCATCCGACGTGAGCTCTAATTCAAAAGTCGAGGATGGCGAGTATTGTGACTGTATGAGCTTCTTTTAAAGCTCGCACGGAAATACTTAGAACTGCACAGTACAAATGACAACTGCAGATAGCTTGTCGTACACTCTACACATGAAGATGCTCACCAACGAAGTAAGTCCATGTGACTCAGCCATTCTACTTTCGATGCAGTTTCCACAGATACCAAACAGCAGACGTAACACCAAGGCCGTCTGCCAATAGATTGGAGCGTTACGTTTCTCAGGGATGTAACAAGGAGAGGCTACAAAGTTGCAATCAAGGATATACATCAAACTTTGTATACCTTAACACAACATGATGTGCAAGTAGTAAAAGCGCACTACTCTCGCAGTTCCGAGAAAATCACGAGAGAAGTTTTACGCGTTCACAATCATTGGTACAATGATGTATAACTGCTCTTCGGAAGTGCTCTCGACATCACACGTTGCAGGACGGTATTTGTCATACAGACATGAGAAACATAAACTGAAACTTCAGGCTAATACACATGTTTTTTTCATTGTCAAATTTCGTGAGAATTTCATGTGGTATCGATAGCTAGGATGCCACACTGTAGGTACAAGTTCTTAGGTTGGCACTACGACACCGACACCGACGACAGCGCCCTCTAGCCGGCACTGTGGCAGCTCTACGAGCGCCGCTCCAGATTCTGCCCATTTTGTTCGCTGCTATTACCAATGCCAAAGATGGACATACCGGCTATTAGGTAGGTGGTCATAATGTTCTGATTGACCAGTGTATGTAGTGGTCTATAGAACACTCAATTTACTTCGATATTAGCAATCGTTTTCTGGTTCAGTAAGGATTATCCCCCGCCAATCCCATCAAGAAAACGCTCCCCACAAATTGTGTAGCGTGCAGACCAGACAAGAAGTAAAGTGATACCCACAGTATGAATGTGAGAACTGTCTAGTGGCAATGCACATTCCTATATTTGTCGAGTATACCACACCAACAAAAACTTCTAAAACAGCATTATCTTCACTCCTGATCACTGCAATAAATGGTAAGGATAGATTTACAAAGAATTCCTATCAAAAATGATATACTTTTGAGAAAAATTTGTAAGACTAAATATACTGATTTTTGTTGATTTTAAATATTAAATATAGGTTAGATTATGGGGAAAAAATTAGTAAGCCATTGGGTTAAAGTGCCTTACAGTGCAGAGCGTTGCTATCATTGAGGCACGAACTGTAAATGCATGTTCCTGCAGAGGAACAATCTAGTTCAAATGGCTCTAAGCACTATGGGACTTAACATCGGAGGTCATCAGTCCCCTAGACTTAGAACAACTTAAACCTAACTAACCTACGGACATCACACACATCCATGCCCGAGGCAGGAATCGAACCTGTGACCGTAGCAGCAGCACGTTTCCGGACTGAAGTGCCTGGAGCCGCTCTGCCACAGTGGCCAGCGGAACAATCTAGTAACGGCCATTAAATATGTAGTTCAGATTCAGAACAGTTTTTGATGCTTACTGGGAAGAAAAGGTTCAGGACTGATTATTAACTTTTTTCACTCAAGCCATAAGCCTTACAGATATGAAAGCATTGTCACTCCTCTTATCCAATTTTGAGCGGTGCGCAAGAAAATGCAGGTGGGGAACGCCCTGGTATCACCCTTTCTAGAGCAGCAATCCGAGTGTGCATTACAAGTACCTATAACGTTAATAATAGTTATTCAATAATAGTCATTTACTTGAACATTTACGTCTCTATTGTGGCTTGTTCTTGGTGCCATAAATGCAGTAGATTTTTTTTTTTTCAGTTTCACTTATATCGGTTAGTTCATTAACATACATTACCAGTTTTGTCTTCATATATATGTTAAAACTCAAATGTGCGTGTGTGTGTGTGTGTGTGTGTGTGTGTGTGTGTGTGTGTGTGTGTGTGTGCTTTACCCCTTCACGATGAAACAGCTGAACGCATTTGGAAGACATTAGGAATCTATATACCTTATACCATGAATTAACACGCACGCTACTTATACAGGTTGAGGCAAATAAAAATGGACCAGACGATTTGTGGCAACATTAACGGAGGAAAAGGCCTACAGTTAATTCCAACTGGATGGAACAACTGCCCTTACAGCCGGCCGAACCCTGGAGCAAATTCACACAATCTTCGCGCCTGACATAATTGCTAGCAGGGGTCAGTTTTGTCACGGCCTACTTTGAGTGGGGAGTGATGGTGGTGGTGCTGGTTAGTGTTTAACGTCCCGTCGACAACGAGGTCATTAGAGACGGAGCGAAAGCTCGAGTTAGGGAAGGATTGGGAAGGAAATCGGCCGTGGCCTTTCAAAGGAACCATCCCGGCATTTGCCTGAAACGATTTAGGGAAATCACGGAAAACCTAAATCAGGATGGCTGGAGACGGGATTGAACCGTCGTCCTCCAGAATGCGAGTCCAGTGTGCTAACCACTGCGCCACCTCGCTCGGTGAGAGGGGAGTCCTGAAGCCTTAAGGTGTATCGCAACAACGGTTGAAGTCTTCAAGACCTACAGCAGAACATTTCGTATAAGTTTGCAGCAATTCCACCAGTCCAGCTTCGATCCACCTTCAGCAGCTTGCCACAAGTGCCAAGAGACGAGTGGTGGTCACATACACCATTTTCTATAGTCAGGTTAGTACTGTATTTCCTTTCCTCTGCTGTGTTCCTTTATACAGTGGAACTCTGTTCTCCGAACCACTTTTATCTGCTCCACCCTGTATATACCAATCTATCGCGGGGGCGGTGGTGGAAAAGAAGTGTAGCGCACGACACATGAATACCCGTGCTTTATTCGTTCAGTATCCGAGAATGAGAGCACTTCGTGACACGTAATACTTCCCGCTGACAGCCCTCACAAAATTGTGAAAGGAAAAAAAAAATTATCGCTTATTACATTTTCGCAGTTTATGCAGTAAAACTGCCACATGTAACGTGACGTTTTAGTTTATTGTTTCTTTCCGACTAGCTGTATTAGCACATGTTTTATTAACGGAATTTACATATACCACTGAACGTACCAGCAGAATTATATCACTGCAGAGCACATAGTTCAGGATATATGAAGTCATAAACAATGAGATGCCTGAAAAACTGTCGCATCGCAGCGCGGAGTTGCCGCGTTGTTCGAGGCGCCACATCACGGATTGCGCGGCCCCCTCTCACCGGTGGTTCGAGTCCTCCCTCGGGTATGGGTGTGTACGTTGTACTTCGCATCAGTTAGTTTTAGTAGTGTAAAAGTCTAGGGACCGTTGACCTCAGTAGTTTGGTCCCTTAGGAATTCACACACACACACTGTCGCATCGCGTATGAGGTATAAATTTATTAATTCTATGCTATTAACTCTATTTGTAACATATTTTGCAAAGAGTTTCGTCATATGTCACTGAATGTACCTACAAAAATATGCTATTCTACGACATATAGATCACTACATATGTCATATACGAAGATATGAGATAATCTGTCGCATCATCCATGACTTTTTAATCTTTTGCTTCCTTACTAATTTATTTCTTTACTTCTAACTGTATTCACAACCTATTTCTCACACTGTAGCCACATATATCACTGGATCTTTCTTTCTTTCACTGGTGCCATGTCCCGCGCTGACGCAGGGTCGGCATTGTTAGGAACGGATTTGGCAAAGCGGTGGCCGGATGCCCTTCCTGCCGCCACCCTGTACCCCCCAGGACGGAATTAGTGTACCCCTACTGTCTGCGTCGAGTGTAATGAATGGAAAAGTGCGAGCGTGTTCAGATGTCTGCGAGTCGTGAAACTGAGGTGAGTATTCACCTAGCGGGATGTGGAAAACCGCCTAATAACCACATCCAGATTGGCCGGCAGACCAGCCCTCGGCGTTAATCCGCTGGGCGGATTCGATCCGGGGCCGGCGCGCCTACCCTAGTCCAGGAAGCAGCGCGTTAGCGCTCTCGGCTACCCTGGCGGGTCAAATATATCACTGGTACCTACAAAATTGTGTAGTTGCATGACACTTAGTTCAAGAGGTATGACGTCATAAACATTGAGCTGTGAGAAAATGAAACCTCACGGCGATATTGTCTTGAGTTACAGGTGAAATATGTGTACAAATACGAATGAAACATGTGAAACATATTCTACATGTGTGTACACGGGCAAACAAGGGGTGAAAAGATCATCCCAAACCCCCGGAACGATTTCAAATAAATTTGGTGCTCGTACTACTATAGTTACGATCTGGAAAGAAATATTATGGGGGTAAGAACAACCGGCCTTCTACTGGCGTCACAGTGATAACGTGGAGACAGAATGGAAAATAAGAAGGTGGACAGACAGAGAGAGGGAGGAGGAGATGGATATGTATGGGGAGGAAGAAAGAGATAGACAGGGATAGGGGCAGCAAGAGATGGACAGAAAAAGGGGAGGGCGAGATGGATAGGAAGAGAGAATAGGAGGAGACGTACAAATAAAGGAAAGGGAAAGAGATGGACGGAGAGAAGGGAAGAGGAGATGAAAACCGAGAAGGGGAGTATGAGATGGACAAATAAAACGGGGTGGAGGAGATGAAGATTGGATGGTGATGAAGGGGGACGGAGATAGCGAGTAGAGAAGATGAGCAGAGTGAGGGGGAAGGAGGAGATAGACCAATAGGAGTTAGGAGAACCCAGGCATCTTTTTTATAATAACTGTTAAACCACACGTAACACCGCAGGGCAGAGGTAGTTGTTACATAAGTATGGATTAAACTTCTTCCTGGAAGTTAAGAGCTTTCTTTCAGCGTTGCTGTTAAGTAAATTTAGCAGAGGGCTTTTGATTAACAGAAGGAATTACTGCAGCGTATAAGGAGTTTTACGTAACTCTATAATGACAGAGGTCGCAGCTCGCGGCATCCAAGAGAGGAAAAATTCTGGCCGCCGGGCCTTGTTGATATTCTCGTTTGAGATTTTCTTCTACGCGTTTTACGTCCCTCGGCGAGAAAACAAGGACAGGCTAGCTGTCTTTTTTAAACTGGGTATTTCGAGCGCCGCAGTATTTTGCGGGGAACACGTGGATATAGGAATTACGACCCTTGTTGATGGCAGAAAATAATATGAAACTTAGAAAGCCTTACTGATATTGCAACCGACAGAAACTGACGTTGTCTGGTAAAGTAGAGGCGGTGAGAAAGCAAGGACAAGCGATAAGGGGCGTCGCCAGTAGCGAACGCGAGTGGAAGCGTAGATGTATCAAAACAATGAAAGTAAAGAACGAGATCGGTTGAAAAAATTGGTAGAGTACTTGAAGATACACTACTGGCCATTAAAATTGCTACACCAAGAAGAAATACAGATGATACACGGGTATTCATTGCACAAATATATTATACTAGAACTGATATGTGATTACATTTTCACGCAATTTGGGTGCATAGATCCTCAGATATCAGTACCCAGAACATCCACCACTGGCCGTAATAACGGCCTTGATACGCCTGGGCATTGAGTCAAACAGAGCTTGCATGGCGTGTACAGGTACAGCTGCCCATGCAGCTTCAGCACGATACCACAGTTCATCAAGAGTGGTGACTGGCGTATTGTGACGAGCCAGTTGCTCGTCGACTATTGACCAGACGTTTTCAATTGCTGAGACATTTGGAGAATGTGCTGGCCAGGACAGCAGTCAGACAATTTCTGTATCTAGAAAGGCCCGTACAGCACCTACAACATGCGGTCGTGCATTATTCTGCTGAAATGTAGGGTTTCGCAGGGATCGAATGAATGGTACAGGCACGGGTCGAAACACTTCTGAAATGTAACGTCCACTGTTCAAAGTGCCGTCGATGCGAACAAGAGGGGACAGAGACGTGTAACCAATGGCACCCCATACCATCACGCCGGGTGATACGCCAGTATGGCGATGACGAATACTCGCTTCCAATGTGCGTTCACCGCGATGTCGCCAAACCCGGATTCGACCATCATGATGTTGTAAACAGAACATGGATTCATCCGAAATAATGACGTTTTGCGATTAGTGCACCCAGGTTCGTCGTTGAGCACATCTTCGCAGGCGCTCCTGTGTGTGATGCAGCGCCAAGGGTAACCGCAGGCATCGTCTTCGAGCTGAAAGTCCATGCTGTTGCAAACGTCGTCGAACTGTTCGTGCAGATGGTTGTTGTCTTGCAAACGTCCCCATCTCTTGACTCTGGGATCGAGACGTAGCTGCACGATCCGTTACAGCCATGTGGATAAGATGCCTGTCATCTCGACTGCTAGTGATATGAGGCCGTTGGGATCCAGCACGGCGTTCCGTATTACCCTCCTGTACCCACCGATTCCATATTCTGCTAACAGTCATTGGATCTCGACTAACGCGAGCAGCAATGTCGCGATATGATAAACCGCAGTCGTGATAGGCTACAATCTGACCTTTATCAAAGTCGGAAACGTGATGGTACGCATTTCTCCTCCTTACAGGAGGCATCACAACAACGTTTCACCAGGCAACGCCGGCCAACTGCTGTTTGTGTTTGAGAAATCGGTTGGAAACTTTCCTCATGTCAGCACGTTGTAGGTGTCGCCACTGGCGTCAACCTTGTGTGAATGCTCTGAAAAGCTAATCATTTGCATATCAGAGCATCTTCTTCCTGTTGGTTAAATTTCGCGTCTGTAGCACGTCATCTTCGTGGTGTAGCAATTTTAATGGCCAGTAGTGTATGTCACTGAGACCTTAACACGCAAAGAGAAGATACACACGGTATTAGCCGATAGTTACGGAATCTCGGCTTAGCTAATCGCAAATAAAGAATCAACGGAAGTTCGATAGCGAAGTACGGAAGACCCACCGCATTATGCCTTGTCCACAATTACAGATGGGAGCGCGGAACCATTTGTATCTGTTCTGAAATGATTCAATCGTTTGCTTTAGATCCATCATCAGCAAATGTTTGTCTCATCTTGCATTGTGTTTTCTCATAGTTAATTCTTTCTGTAAAACGTTCTCTAATTTATCTTATATACTTCTGCATGCTCCTTTAATCGATTATGCGTTTTCGATGCTCTATTGAGGTGCTGCGACTGTGAAACTTTCTTCAGAAGAGCCATATTTATGAGAATTATGAACACGTTTGATTTTTCAACGTGAATTAAAAGTTGTTCAAATGATTTTATGTCTCTCTACTAGTAAACCCGTATTCTTGTACCTTCTTTCCCACTCTAAGTTGCAGTGAGCGAGGTGGTGAAGTGCTTGTAGCATCTGAATAGAATTCGTAACCTGTCAGCCGATACGAGTATGATAATTTTAGATCCCTGACCTTAACTAATACTGTGACAGCTTCATCAAGAAAAATCTGTGATGAATGTTATTGCACTTGAGGTTCTTCCCCGTCAAATTGATTCTGATGTTATTAGCGCATTCCCACCCTCCTTCTACTGATCTATTGTCCTTAATATTTATGTTTGTATGCCATAGAAACGAATCTGCCTCTCTTACGGCTAATTGAATGGACTTCTCTATGAGGAATTTTTAGCCTCGTAATTAAACTCGTATTATTCCTCCAGGCATGGAATATCTCTTCTGTTTTAATCTATTGCAGACGCCCATATTCAAGTAAATGACGCTAGATAATCCCTAGACTGGCTAATAATAAGCGAAATTCACTACCTGTACACCTTTATAATGTTGAGATTTAAAATAATTTTCTTTCTTATTCACTTTCGTACAAAGTCTGATTTTCTTGGAGAGTGTTCATCTGAACACAATAGTCCATTGAAAATTAAGGTCGTCTTAAAGAAAGTATGATATTTTGCTCCCTTTCACATAGAAGTTAACAGAATTACCTTGTATAGGGACCTACTTTTTAGCACAAAATGCGGATTATATGAAACATGGAATTCGTGACAAAGGACTGAAGCGTTCGCCGCCATTAAAATCACGTGAAATCCATAGATGAAAAAGAAACGTTCCTATACTGAAAATCTGAAATCTCTGATGTGTTGACTGGCCTTACCTCATATATAACTGAACCACTACAAGCACTTCAACGTACATTTATATTATACATACAACGCCCATAGCTTTATTGTTCGGGCAATTAAGTGAATAATATTCAGTACATTTGTATTTAGGATAATGGAAATGATAATTACTCTGTTTGTGCCATCTGTATTTATAATAAAGCAGATACTGACATGTTATATTACGAATACAGAGAGAACGCGGTTTAACATGTACATGTGTGTCGCATGCTGGCGCTACTTCATATACTTATGACTGGATGATACAAGCAGGTATTACTTTCTGAAAGGTCACATCTTTCATAAAATTGCATCCATCGAACAGCAAAATAATTTACGTTTTATTCTGTCCTCTGGTCATATTTTGTGTTTGTTTCAAACGTATCTGTTGAAATAATGAATCCATCGCAGAGCAAAATCATTTTCGTTAGTAACTGGGGTAAAAGCAATGGAATGGAAACGGGATGGGAAAGAGAGAGAGAGGAAGTAACGACTTTAAGCCGCACAGGCCATTGCAGTAATGTAACGGCGATATCTGAAATTTTGTGTCGGACTGGGATTCGAACCCGGATGCTCCGCTTCTTTAGAGAAGTTTCCCTAACCGCCTCGGCCATCCAGATACGCTTTCCGTCACACTCAGTCTCACAACTTCCCTCTCATTTCTGATTCCTGTAGTAGTTAGGATGCTGGATGCGCACTTTTCATTAAACAGTCGTCGCCCCTGTGGAATTATATATGTGAGTGGTGTCTTTTCTGTCGGACATGTCCGAAGTCATTATTTCAGTTCCCATCTCCTTTCCGTCCCGTATCCTTTCCACTCCTTTCATTCCAGTTATTCATGTATATGCCCCAACTGATTCATAGCGAATGGTGACTGTTCTGTCACTCTACTCATGTGTAAAATCATTTCCGTTCTAGTTCGCCTTATGGTCATGCTTCTTCATGTTTGTTTCAAATAAATTACGATAAGATAGATTCGAACTGTAATACTGTTTCCTGTTTGATTGTTTTTTTTTTTTGTTATAGGGCGCAAAAGTCATTGGGGTCACACGCGCCCAAGTCAGAATTATAGTACACGAACACAGAGACAACTGGGGTCATACGCGCCCAAGTGAGAACAATAGAACACGAACACAAAGAGGAGGGAAACGACTATACGTCAGTCCCAATGGACAGAATTGGAGACAACTAAAAACAGGCACGTGGGAAAGGGGCTAAAAAAACGCCATACAAAAATGGGGGTCCAAAACTGAAAAATTAAGTTTCGCCATATTGCTTTCGCGGATAAAAAATAAAACGCTGTCGACAGCCCGCGCGTCATTCGCTGAAACGGCTGATAAATCAGACGACAAATGTAATTTGTTCAAAAAAGGGCATTCCAGCAGGAAGTGGCGTATCGTAACTTAAGGTTCAAATGGTTCAAATGGCTCTGAGCACTATGGGACTTAACATCGATGGTCGTCAGTCCACCAGAAATTAGAACTACTTAAACCTAACTAACCGAAGGACATCACACAACACCCAGTCATCACGAGGCAGAGAAAATCCCTGACCCCGCCGGGAATCGAACCCGGGAACCCGGGCGCGGGAAGCGAAAAGGCTACCGCACGACCACGAGCTGCGGACTCGTAACTTAAGGAATGATACTAAGAGACTATTGTTGTTCTGGTTTCAAGTCCGACAGCTCTCCACGCTAGTACCTACATGGAGTCCTCTTCATCTCTGCAGATGCTATAACCATTTGATTTATCCGTATTCAGGGTGTGCCGTAAATTTCTTTTCACTCCAATTCGATTCAGTACTTCTTTATTACTCGGCACAATCATCCGATATTCAGTACTCTTCTGTAGCACCACATTTCAAAAGCTTCTATTCTCCTCTTGAGTGATCTACTGTACAGGCCTGCACACCAAATATATTCATAAACAAAGTTTTTAAGCCTCATATTTATATTAAACGTTAAAATATTTCCTTCTTCAGAAACGCTTCCCTTGTTATTAAGTTACAAAATGGTTCAAATGGCTCTGAGCACTATGGGACTTCATCTAAGGTCATCAGTCCCCTAGAACTTAGAACTACTTAAACCTAATGAACCTTAGGACATCACACACATCCGTGGCAGGATTCGAACCTGCGACCGTAGCAGCTGCACGGTTCCGGACTGAGCGCCTAGAACCGCTCGTCCACCGCGGCCGGCTTAAGTTACTCTTTACCTCTTCCTTACTTGGTCCACAGTCAGTTATTCAGCTGCTTTAATAGCAACTATCATCTTGTGTTATTAGTGTCTCATTTCCTTATCTAATTTCCACAGCTCAGCCAAGCTTAATTCGACTATACTCGAACACCCTTGTTTTGCTGTTAATGATGTTCATGCTATAAACTTCTTTTGTCATCGGCAAACTTTAAAGACTTTAATCCCTGCCCCAGAACTGTAATTTACTTTCCAGATTTCTCTTTTGCTTTCTCTATTTTCTGCTCAGTGTACACATTGTAGAGACAGGCAAACAACCTGTGGCGTTCTGTTCTCAACGGCTGTCTCCCTTTCATGTTTTGGTTCAAATGGTTCAGCTAGCTCTAAGCTCTACGGGAGGTCATCAGTCCACTAGAACTTAGAACTACTTAAACATAACTAACCTAAGGACATCACACACATCCATGCCCGAGGCAGGATTCGAACCTACGACCGTAGCAGCAGCGCGGTTCCAGACTGAAGCGCCTAGAACCGCTCGGCCACAGAGGCCGGCTTTCATGTTCTCCGACCAGTATAACTGCTGTCTTGTTCCTACACAAGGTGTACAAAGCGTTTCGCTTCCTTTATTTTTATTTGTGAAAACTCCAGGCTTTTATGTAGCGTATTCCGGCCAACACTAAGAAATGCTTTTTCTAGACTTACGAATGCTACCAATGTGTGCATGCCTTTTGTAGATCTGTCTTCTAATACCGAACACGACGTAGAGCTAAAACGGTTTCCTGTGTTCGTGTACGTTGCTCCTACATTTCTCTGAAATCCAAACTCATCTACCTCCACATCGACTTCTACCAGTCATTCCATCCTTCCGTAAATAAATCATATTAGTTCGTGTTAGTATTCGGCAACCATAAATTACCAAATTGATGGTTGGGTAATACACGAGTCGCTAACTTCAATGAACTTCTCTGTTATTGATATCTGACTATATTTCGCCTCTCTCGTATATTATACTTATCAATATAGGTTTGCCACAGATGCATCGCCCAAGGATCTTCAGTTCTGAAGGAATACCGTCCACTCCAGGTGCCTTCGTTTTGTAGATATTTTTCTATGTTTCATACTTCCCTTATTTCGTTGGTATTGGCTTGCTATCTGATAAGAGAGCACTTCATAATCATACAGCCCCTTCTCCTTTGTCGGCCGGTGTGACCGAGCGGTCCTAGGCGCTTCAGTCTCGAACCGCGCGACCACTACGGTCGCAGGTTCAAATCCTGCCTCAGGCATGGATGTGTGTGATGTCCTTAGGTTAGTTACGTTTAAGTACTAAGTTCTAGGGGACTGATGACCTCAGATGTTAAGTCCCATAGTGCTCAGAGCCATTTGATCCATTTTCTTCTTTCTGCGAAGGTTTCTTTAATGTTTTTGTATGCCGGCCGCGGTGGTCTAGCGGTTCTGGCGCTGCAGTCCGGAACCGCGGGACTGCTACGGTCGCAGGTTCGAATCCTGCTTCGGGCATGGGTGTGTGTGATGTCCTTAGGTTAGTTAGGTTTAAGTAGTTCTAAGTTCTAGGGGACTTATGACCTAAGATGTTGAGTCCCATAGTGCTCAGAGCCATGTTTTTGTATGATTCATCTATATCTCTGTCTTTCACACTTCTATTACTTTTCATTTCTCCTCTATCCATTCTGCTTTGCAGTTTTTTTTTATTTTCTATGAGTCTAATATTTTAAACGTCTGTATTCCTTTTGCAAACGTCAGTTGCTGTATTTTCATAATTTCCACTTTTATCCATTAAAGTTTAACATCTCGCATGTTATCGTGATATTTCTACTGTGGTTTGTCTTTTTGCGTAGTTGTTCCTCTTCTGCTTCATTATCTCACCACCCCAAAGCTACCAGTTCCTTTTCTAATGCATTTCCTCCACCGTTGCGTATTGCTGTTTCTGAAGAGCCTTTATTTCAACTCATTACTTTAGAACCATTTTTTTCAATTTTGCAGATTTATCATGCCTTGTTCAGACGTGTAGGACACCAGGTTCCTTTCTAATAACACAGTCCTCCTTATTAATCCCCGCGAAAATTCGAATGAGGGATTATTTTATCCCCGCTATATGTTAACAAGAAAAACTTACAGGCAAACATATTGTAGAATTGCATGTTCTTCGACTGCTGTAGTTTTCCTCACCTGCAGCCGTCCGAAGAACCAATATACATATGACAGGTCGGCTAACGCATAAAGGACAAATAAGACTTGAAGGATGTTGTCCTTTCAACTACTGAAAAGCTGCTGTCGCTCTTTAGGAACAATAGCTTGATCTGTTCATAGCTACACCTCCGCTTTGGTCATTCCTACTGTAGGTATCCGTTGAAGCTTGCAAACCAACGTCGCAAAGTTCATAGTTCGTGAGGAAAGGGAAGGATGGTGGGGGATGGGGGGGGGGGGAGGGATGGGGCGAAGGTTGGTGGATTAGTTGATTACAAATTAAATAACAATATCGCCTTATAACTATGTATGAGACTAAGCGATGTGCTGTGTCTCATCACGAGTCCAATACCGCCTGTAAAGGACGTGTCATAATTAATAACGAAAACTGACATAAGTATGAGAGAGGAGAAGCTAAGCCGTTATAGAGACCACGGGCTTATGTGGTTAAGAACCACTACTTCTGTCTGAACTATTGTCATGGTTAGCGCAAATGTATTTCAAATGTAAACCTTTTGATTAACAAGGGATACAGTTCTACTTCAGAAACCTAGATGTTACAATTTAATGTACTCTCGAACCTGTAGAAGGAGGTTTCCGTTTGAAGGCATTTGTTCTAGCATTTGGGTGCAGTACTGAACTTATCCTTCGATGAACTATGAAGTCTGCAAAGACCCCATATGATCTCGCAAATCTTGACAAGACTGTTGTTTTTGCTTCTGCATTTCTTCCACCTGAAATGATTCTGTTTCCAAAACTACATGGAAACAGCTCTTGCAACTTTGCACACAGATTGTTTTCTTCGAACATCACAAATTGCTGATCCAGTATATTTTTAAAGTTCAGGGATAGAGAAATCTTTTGCCAAATGTTCGAAAGATAATAACGTAGAGAGAGATGTACTCATATATTCTGAATATAGTTGAAACCTGGTTGGTAGGTACACAAGAGAGCGCAAAGGATAAGGTTATGATTGTGGATGGGGCCGTAAACAGTTACTGTGAGTTCCACAAACAAACACAACTTTGTTTTTCTAAGAACCATTTATTTACACATTTCTTTAAGAGATCACAACTAAACAATACGGCTGAAGGCCTAGTTAAAGAACTTGAGATACTTTCTGAGCTGAAGGCCCAAAACTACACCAAAAACAAGAACGGCTGAGGGCCTGTTTTAGAAATCAAAAGCAATTAAAAACAGAAGGTAAATTATTTTTTTTCTATAAATAAAACATGCAGTTGAAAACAATTAGTGGCTGAGGCCCTACATTACACATCTGAGGGACAGCTATAGTTAGAACACATTAATAACCAATTTTTCCAACTATGAAATTTCTTTTTAAACTTACAACAGAACGGCCGCAAGTCTAATTAAAGAAATATTAACTTACTGTACGGTTCAAGGCCACAAACAAATGTGAAACAACAGCTGAAGGAATGAACAACAAGTCAGACAAACAATTTAAAATAAACCTCTTCCTTCTTATAAAAAATTTTCCTTTAAAGATTACACACGGCTGAGGGCCTTATTAAAAGGGGTTCGCGTAAATCCTTGGCTGAAAGCCACACATAACATATCTACCAACTAACTGCTTGGGGTCTGGATTACAAACAATTTCAGATAGAAACAATCTTAAGGAAAGAAATTTTTCTTCTTTTTAAATAAATTCAAACTTCAAAATTTAAATGTAACACGGCTGAGGGCCTTTATGTAAAATTTAAAAAGAACTAAATTTATACTCGACGGAAGGACTCGCACAATACTTTAAACCAAAATGAAAATCACAATCTAAAACAAACAAAACAAGTGGTGCTCAGAAGAGTTCCAAGGGTCAGCCTCAGAAGGTAGCTCAAATGAGAGGTGAGTTGAGACAGGGATCCAAGAGTTGAAGTTAAATAATCAGATGGCAACCCAAAATAGGGATGGCCCAAGGACTGACCAACTATTTAACCAATTCCCTTCGGTCCGACCAATGGCACTGAGGACGAGGATACGAACAGCAGTATGTTATCAGAAATTGGCATCTAAAAACAGCCTAGGGAACAATAACCACTCTAAGCAAAATAACCAAACAACTTAAAAGGCTGTCGAACTACACGCCGTGCTGGGCAGCTTCCAACACGACGAGGAAAAGCACTCTGCCCAAAAACTATGCTAACCACCAGGGCAGGTAACTGGGGCGTTAACGGCCACAGGGCAGAAAATCCGCTGGTGCACTTCACTTGCAAATAACAGTCAATTTAATCAAAATATCCCCGGGTGTACTGCCGGTCCACAGTGTCCAACGGGCACAATATTTCGGCGTTCACACATGTCGCCATCATCAGGTGAACTGACGTACTGAGCTCCTGTGATTGTGCCGGCACGGAGATCCGTACGCTATGGCTGCTCAGAGGGAACTGGGTTCGGTCGCGGCGGCGGCCGATTTAAATACCCTCCGCCCGCGGCGCGCTTCCGCCACTGTCCGCGCCCCGCGCCACGGTCGCACGGTGGAACAGATTGCGACGGCGTCTGAGATGACGTCGGAGTGATGGCTCTGTCCGCCGTGGTCGTCACAACTATACGTTTGCTCGATTTACTCTTGATTAACCCAATCGCTGGTTCCCAAGCCTTGCTATGATTATAGCCACAGTCACGGTTTACGAGGTCGTCATTGGTGCGAATTTCGATGGCCTCTCTAATAACGCTGTCCCAGTATCTCGACGTCTGTACGAGAATCCTCGTGCGTTCATACTCCATAGCGTGATTTTCCGACAAACAATGTTCGGCTACCGCCGACTTGCTCGGATACATCAGTCGAGTGTGCCTCTGGTGTTCACGGCATCAATCCTCGACGGTACGCATCTTCTGACCAATATACGACTTGCCACATTGACACGGAATCTGCTACA
Organism: Schistocerca cancellata; assembly: GCF_023864275.1. Classification (NCBI taxonomy): domain Eukaryota; kingdom Metazoa; phylum Arthropoda; class Insecta; order Orthoptera; family Acrididae; genus Schistocerca; species Schistocerca cancellata. The sequence continues at coordinate 6,097,978 of NW_026046443.1, read as the reverse complement.
CGCCGGCCTTCCTCAAACCGAGGTCATCTTTGGCGCTCCCCACCAGTGCACAAGTTTTATTCGGAGGCCAAAACACAGTTCCGACCCGGTGTTTCTTCAAAATGCGGGCGATTTTCCCCGAGAGTGCGCCTGTATATGGAATAAACGCAGTGCCTACCTCCTCCCTCGTGATTTCATCCACCTCCACAGGTTGTGCTGTAGTGGTTTGGCGGAGAACTCGTTGAATCTGCCACTCTGAGTACCCATTTTTTTGAAATACAGTTCTCAGATGTTCCAATTCCTGGGGTAGACTCTCTAGCCGTTCGTGGCCTGTGGACGCAGTATCTCCGACGTTGTGGCGTTCTGCCCTCCTGGGCGCTACTGTTTGCTTCGGCACATCGCTCCTTTCACCGCTCACCGAAAGTGATGTGGGTGGCTTGATGTAATGTAGGGATAGGATAGGATAGGATAGGATAGTGATCTCTTTTGGTACGATAACGTCCTGTGGTAGAGAGCCGGTAAGACGTTGAAGGCACGCCAACCTAACATGGCCTTGTTGTCCGCTGCCAGAGCAAGTTCGATGCTGGATGTTGTACATGATGATGGCACGACGCTCACCTACATTCAAGGGCGACGGGATATGTTTTGAGAGTTCGAATATCGCCTGGCTTAGTACGTTCTGGATTGAGGCGTGTTGCGGCTTGAGTTGGTGCCGTTGGTAGGTTGACGTCATGTAATAGGGATATTGGCGTCTCGTTTTCTACTTGAGTTTACTGGCGCCACTATGTTTGCTAGCATTGTCCGTCCATGGGTGGCAGTAGCAGCGGTTATCGATATCTAGTACCGTGGTATTATCTTGGGAGGGACGTCAAGTGTTTTCCGGGTTGGGGTGTGTTGAGGTGTTCGGTTGGGACGGAGCAGCAGTGAGGTCCGACAGTGCGAGGACATGCCAGGATCGCTGGCGGCATGCAGGCACTGCCAGATCGAGGGGCTGTAGTTGCGAGGGTCACAACCTCGTCGTCCACCAGACCCAGGACGTTTGAGTTGAGTGAACATTAACCCAGTAGCGATAGCTCCACTATTTTGAGATCACGCCATTTCTCCGCGCATTGCTGCTGGCAGTGTTGCTGAGACAAGGATCAACGAGTGGAGTGTTTGGAGTTGGCGAAATTAATTAGCCATCCTTCGCTTCTTATTATTAATCATTGAATTCCTTGTGTTTATTGATGAAGTTCAACCAACGGTATTTTTCTGCCTAGTCGCGGCTAACGCCCCAGTTACCTGCCGTGGAGGTCAGCGTATTTTCGCAGCAGTGTACCTTCCCTCTCACTGCGGCTGCTGTCCGGTAAGGCGTGTAGGTCGACAGCCTCCTTGATTGTGTTTCGGATGTTTTGTTTCTTTTGGGCTACTTTGTTCGTCGTGGTTCCTTCTGCTTCCGGACATTCTAAAGACCGTATTCTGAAGACGCAGTGCTGTCCGCCGGTTCCGCCTTGCATGGGTTATTCCATCGTTGTTTTGGTTATCAGTCGTTAGGCAGAGTGTTGGCTGCGTTTAAACTGTCACTAGTTCGAGTTTCCAACCGGTTAAGTGAATACAACTCTAGGCTGCCTGTCTCAGCGTTTCGGAAGTTGAGCGACTTCCCCAGGTCAATCTTTGGAGCACTGTCTGAGGCCCACTTCTGTCTTGATTTGGTCATATTGTGATGATTGTTCTTTTTTTAAAAACAAAAAAAGTATTTTAAGTTTGAATTATTACTGTTTGGGCCTTCAGCCGACGAAAAGTTTGAATTTCTTGTTAATAAGGCCTTATCTTAAGAAATTTTAATTAGACAAAATAACTTAACACTGAAATGTTGATGATTGTCCTTTAAATATCTCTCGAAGAAGTTGGATTGGATCTCAAAAATTTGCTATCCAGGCCTAGAGCCGACCAACTGTTTTTTTTTTTTTTGAGTTATTACTATTGGGGCCTTCAGCCAACAATTAATTTGAATTTCTTGTCAATAAGGCCTTCAGCCGTGAACGCGATTGGTCTTAAGAATTTTTAATTAGATATTGTCTCTTGATGGTGAAATTTTGATGGCTGTCTTTTTTTTAATATTTTAGCATCCATTGGAGAAATTTAACTGGGTTTTAAGAATTTGCTATCCAGACCTTCAGGGGTCAAATGGTTTTTTTAGTTAAAACTGAGCAACCAACGGTAACTGATTAGGGCCCCGTCCACTCCGAATTCTGCGTTTCCCTAAGTATCAGGTCTCACGGATGTTTGCCAGTTTTTCGCTATATGGCTGATCAGCCCGCCATACGGTCGACACGCTGTCTTAAGGGGCTCCGGAACGCCCTATACTTGCAATGTTAAAATAACGCTTATAAATTACATCTTTCCTCACAAAGTATTTGAGGTAGGAAGTTGAACTTTTTACAGATTATTTATTGGAATATGGGCTACAACTTAACACAGGGATTTTACGAAATTTTAGTTCAGTTATTAAAGATGATTTTTTTTTCAATTGTAATGAAAATTCACAACATTTTTTTGCAATTTTTTATTTATATATTCAAAAATATACAGTTTTTTGGAAAAAGACTGTGTTAAATTATGCAGAAGGTACTGTTTAACATTTAAGGAAAGTTTGAAACAAATATGTTTCGAAGATCCTTAGAAAACATGTAATTAGTATGAGAAAATAAAAGTTTTGGGAATCGAGCGACAAAGATTGGATTAACTTTTTAGTGCATTCCACGTCCATAGGATGGATTATCTTCATCCTCTGCAAACTCCTCCTCCAGCTTCCTCTTGTTCCTCCTCCTGTTTACTCTTGCTTGTATTTCTAGACTCTTTACAGCCCTGTCTGCAGCCCGAAGGCGTTCCTTGTCTAAAGCAAGCATCGCTCGTACCGTGTTAGAACCTATCTTCATTCCCATATTTCTAAATACCTTGCACCTTACAATGTTGCCATCATTGAAAGTCGCAACAGCATCATACACACCAAAGTGAAGTGTTTCTATTCCAACAAATACAGTCTTGGGGATTCTCGACCACATAACACTATTTACACTTTCATTGGGGTTTTGAGTTTTTCCGTGAATACACTTTTTCAGCAGTTCAGATGCTGCTAAGTCTCTGAAAATAGGTTAGCCACAACACATACTTTATCTCACATCACTAAAATGTACCTGATGAACACGGACGTTAATAATAACACCATTTGACAGCAGTTTAACAGCGCCACAGTGGGTCACGCCCATGTAGAACACATTTCAAAAAAAATTTAAAAATAGTTGTAGTCTTCGGAATTGAATAAATTATATATCTATTAAAAGGTAATAGTCTGCAGATTCAGAAAACGCAAAAAAGTAAAAATTGAACTTTTCATGATTTTGAGCCTTTCCGGAGCCCCTTAACATCTTCCGACGCCTGGAAAGGAAGCTCAGATACTCGCATAATGTCCCGCGTGGTCCACCGTGACGGCTCCGACATGAGTGTCGTAGCGTTTCAGCTTAGGGGCGTCGGCGAACTTACTGACCACGTCAGTGCACGCGGTCGCAAGTGACATCATTACGTAACGATACTGGCCGTGATGGTAAAATGTATCCCCACAATGAGCGATGGATCAACTCTGAGCTCATCTCGACGGTACTGATCTACTTCGTAAGCACATTCTCGGACATGGTCCTATTGAAAAGCGATCTACACCGTGTCCTGCCTGTAGGAATGTGCCGTACCACGCTGAACGTAAAACCGAAACTAACCCGAACCGAGAAAGTAAACACAAAATACCCGCACGCGGTTTCACTGCTGGGACACAGCAGACGTCCTCAACTCGACGCTGCCAGAAGCGGACGTAAGCGTACTGGGCAGCGCAAATTTGCTTGCACATTACGAGGCCGATCGTGACAATTTCTTGTCTAACATCGTCACAGGTGATGAAACATGGGTTCATCACATCGAACTGGAAACAAAACTGCAATCCATGCAGTGGCGCCTGGGATGTGGGTCTCAACAAGACACATAAATCACACGAAAAATCCGTTGTAGTTGCCACATATTGGTTTATTAGAATCATAAAGCTTTTATCAGATCCCAATCATAACAACAATACAAAGGCGATTGCCTTATAAACCCACAAAACTTTAACACATGACATAAACAAATTTCTTTAATTAGAACAATGCCCATAAAACCTGAAAAATTGTATGTGACTATGTGAACAAACTCAGATAAATTTCATTACATAGATAAAACTAATGTCCACACGACTCCTATCAGAACTCTAATTACTTCCAACCGCAAAGAAAATACATTAAGTCGAAAACACAGATCTTTCAACATTTGGCTAGCCAACTTTCCTTAAATAAAACAATATTCATAAAAGCTTTATTAGTAAAAACAAGAACCAGTTCCACGATTGAGGAGGTGCATTAATTTCACCACAGAATTTTTTTAAGTTTGGTTAACCAAGTTGATTAATGAAAAATATTCATAAAACATTACTACTACACTCCTGCAAATTGAAATAAGAACACCGTGAATTCATTGTCCCAGGAAGGGGAAACTTCCTGGGGTCAGATACATCACATGATCACACTGACAGAACCACAGGCACATAGACACAGGCAACAGAGCATGCACAATGTCGGCACTAGTACAGTGTATATGAACCTTTCGCAGCAATGCAGGCTGCTATTCTTCCATGGAGACGATCGTAGAGATGCTGGATGTAGTCCTGTGGAACGGCTTGCCATGCCATTTCCACCTGGCGCCTCAGTTGGACCAGCGTTCGTGCTGGACGTGCAGACCGCGTGAGACGACGCTTCATCCAGTCCCAAACATGCTCAATGGGGGACAGATCCGGAGATCTTGCTGGCCAGGGTAGTTGACTTACACCTTCTAGAGCACGTTGGGTGGCACGGGATACATGCGGACGTGCATTGTCCTGTTGGAACAGCAAGTTCCCTTGCCGGTCTAGGAATGGTATTACGATGGGTTCGATGACGGTTTGGATGTACCGTGCACTATTCAGTGTCCCCTCGACGATCACCAGTGGTGTACGGCCAGTGTAGGAGATCGCTCCCCACACCATGATGCCGGATGTTGGCCCTGTGTGCCTCGGTCGTATGCAGTCCTGATTGTGGCGCTCACCTGCACGGCGCCAAACACGCATACGACCATCATTGGCACCAAGGCAGAAGCGACTCTCATCGCTGAATACGACACGTCTCCATTCGTCCCTCCATTCACGCCTGTCGCGACACCACTGGAGGCGGGCTGCACGATGTTGGGGCGTGAGCGGAAGACGGCCTAACGGTGTGCGGGACCGTAGCCCAGCTTGCGAATGGTCCTCGCCGATACCCCAGGAGCAACAGTGTCCCTAATTTGCTGGGAAGTGGCGGTGCGGTCCCCTACGGCACTGCGTAGGATCCTACGGTCTTGGCGTGCATCCGTGCGTCGCTGCGGTCCGGTCCCAGGTCGACGGGCACGTGCACCTTCCGCCGACCACTGGCGACAACATCGATGTACTGTGGAGACCTCACGCCCCACGTGTTGAGCAATTCGGCGGTACGTCCACCCGGCCTCCCGCATGCCCACTATACGCCCTCGCTCAAAGTCCGTCAACTGCACATACGGTTCACGACCACGCTGTCGCGGCATGCTGCCAGTGTTAAAGACTGCGATGGAGCTCCGTATGCGGCGGTGCACAAATGCTGCGCAGCTAGCGCCATTCGACGGCCAACACCGCGGTTCCTGGTGTGTCCGCTGTGCCGTGCGTGTGATCATTGCTTGTACAGCCCTCTCGCAGTGTCCGGAGCAAGTATAGTGGGTCTGACACACCGGTGTCAATGTGTTCTTTTTTCCATTTCCAGGAGTGTAAAACATAACAATATCACAAACAGCCCCTAAAACGAGGCCGCTTCAATGCTGCGTATGAATCAGATAGACGCGAGCATTCCGAAGGATTTTAAGCGATACAAGAGATCCACGGGACAGAAAATAAAATAGAAATGTACTCAACTTTGCGCGGCAAGTTAAACTTCAGACACCGTAACTCTTCACCGAAAGGATGGAATCACAAAACAGTAACAACATAAGCCGATATGCTAGGGGGGTGGGGGGGGGGGGGGGGAGTGGAGGCAGGGCCTTAAATATCATTCTACCACCGTGTACTCGGCTGCCAGTTTGCTCGCGTCGACCACTGTCAATGATCTGATACATAAAACACATCAGCGGCAGACAATATTCTGAGGCATGAGGTACACAATCTTATCTAGAGAACAGGTTATCAATAATTTTCAATGATAAACGTCACAACTAAATGCAATCATAATTAACCTCAGAGAGTTTTTTGGCCAGTGACGGCCTTTAAAATTTTATGAGCCAGTTGCTTAAAACCACCAATAAAATAATGACCTAGAAGTTAAAAAGACACACAATTATCTAGGCGCACATTTAAACGCCAGACTACAATAATGAACTACAAGGTAGAATGGGACATATATCCCGGCGTGGCTTGGAACGCCAGACACCGACTTACGCACTACTTGTTGCACTTCTAGCTACGCATTTAGCCATACTTCGTGTCTGTTGGGCGTTACTACACTTTCTTAACTTGTAAGTAGGCTGTTTATATTTTCTTACTGGCAACGTTACGTAGCGCTCTGTATGAAAATCACTGGCTATGTAGGCTGTTTATATTTTATTATTGGCAACGTTACGTAGCGCTCTGTATGAAAATCACTGGCTGTGCTGTGTGCAGTCTGTGGCTAGTTTGCATTGTTGTGTGCCATTGTAGTGTTGGGCAGCTGGATGTTAACAGCGCGTAGCGTTGCGCAGTTGGAGGTGAGCCGCCAGCAGTGGTGGATGTGGGGAGAGAGATGGCGGAGTTTTGAAATTTGTCATGAACTGCTATATATATATTATGACTATTAAGGTAAATACATTGCTTGTTCTCTATTAAAATCTTTCATTTGATAACTATGCCTATCAGTAGTTAGTGCCTTCCGTAGTTTGAATCTGTTATTTAGCTGGCAGTAGTGGCGCTCGCTGTATTGCAGTAGTTCGAGTAACGGAGATTTTTGGTGAGGTAAGTGATTTGTGAAAGGTATAGATTAATGTTAGTCAGGGCCATTCTTTTGCAGGGATTTTTGAAAGTCAGATTGCGTTGCGCTAAAAATATTGTGTGTCAGTTTAAGCACAGTCGTGTACAATTGTTCTAAGGGGACGTTTCAAACTGCCATCTAGGTATTAAGTCACGACACCGAATTGAGTGATATACAACTGGAACAGTCCCAAATGGTTTTAGTACACTGGAATATTCAGTTATGATGTACACAACCCACAGAATCAACTCAGCGACTCCAATTCATTCGGCCTGTGTAGCTTGTAACAGACTCGAAGGGACTTGTCCTTCCAACCTCTAGGAAAACCCCATCACCGTTGGAAATGGATCTGCCTTGCACGATTAAACACGTCGTAGCGGCTGGCCACGCTCCTTCGTGATGCCGACTCGGGCTCTGCCGTGCTACATACATACATACAGCGTCTGACGTCACTCCACCTCACACCGCGGATACCCGCAACCCTCTGTGACAGAACGCACTCGCTGCCGTTAAATCCCACCGCCAAAGATATGAAGAAGACAAAATAAGCATCGAAGTCGACTCAGAGATGAAAATGACAACCGATGGAAACTGGCGCGAGAAACGCACCCGCTCAGCGCCACATCACCTGTTCTCTGAAGGAAAACTTCAAAGTCGCAACCTCAGCCGGTGAAGTCATGGATACGAACTTATGGGACTTTGAAGGGGTTATTCTGTTTGAGTGCAGTGATCAAGTGTGAAGTATATTGTGTTATGTCCTGGAAAACGAAGAAATGGCTTCAGCGTGTTCGTAGCCACAAAAATGCAAACGAAATTCTCTTTCTCCATGACAAAGCGAGGCCTCTCACAAGGCTGCGCACCCCGAAGGAGCTCACAAGACTTCGGTGGTCTGTTCTTCGTCATTCATCCTACAGCCCGAATCTCGTAGCTTCCAACCTCTGTTTGGCCCAGTGAAGGATACACTCTACGAAGCAGTACGTGGATGATGTGGAGGTTATTGAGGTAGGAAGACGTTGGCTCCGACGTCGACGAGTTGAGTAGTTCCATGGGGACATACAGGCTCTCTCACTAACGCGGCGACAGGTCTTCGTACTGAACGGATATTATGTTGAAAAATAGGGTTTTGTAGGCAAAAAGGTGTGTTGGAGACCTGATCAAAACCAGCCTCCTTTCAGAAAAAGTCCATCTCTCGGACTTTGCATTACTTACGTGGGGCGTTTGAAAAGTCCATGCAAAACTAAAAACTACTTACGTGTTTGGTGTAAACCTTCTTTTTTTCGACATAGTCTCCTTGTAGACTTATACACTTCGTCCAATGCTGTTCTAATTTGTTGATCCCTTCCGAATAATACGAATTTTCCAAGTCTGCAAAATAGCTCACCTCCTCGTTTGAATAAAATCTGTGTGCCGCCAGCCATTTCATCAAACTGGGGTACAAATAGTAGTCTGAGGAAACCAAGTCAGGAGAATAGGGGAGATGTGAAACGAGTTGGATTCCTATTTCGATTAACTCTGCGACCACAACTGCTGAGGTGTGTGCTGGTGAATTGGCGTGATGGACTTTTTTGCATCCAATCGCCGGCGTTTTACTTGCAGCTCGGTTTTCAAATGGCCCAATAATGATGAATAATTTGCACCTGTAATAGTTTTACACTTTTCTAGACAGTCGATGAGGATTATCCGTTGCGAATCCCAAAAGACATTCGGAATAATCTTTCTGGCCGAAGGAACGGTCTTCATCTTTTTTGATACAGATTCTTCCTTGGTAACCGATTGTTTAGATTGTTTTTTGGTCTCAGGAGTATAGTAATGACGCTTACAGTCCTGCGGATTCTTCCTGAACAGCTGCAAACCACCATTGCAACGCTTCAAGCGTGAGCAATTGCGGAACCCATCTTGTGGATAGCTTTCTCGTATCCAAATGTTTGTGCAAAATACTGTGTACCCGTTCATTCGAGATGCCCACAGCACTAGCAATCTCACGCACCTTAATTCTTCTGTAATCCTTCACCATATCATGGATTTTATCAATGATTTCTGGAGTCGTAACATGCACAGGGCGTCCAGAACGTTCAGCATCACTTGTGCCCAAGTTCAGAGTCAACGTAATGTTTATCAAGCTTGTCTTTATTCTCCTGAAGCGTTTTACCTTTCACAAATTAATGTTTATGTTGTGTCTAGACAAGACAGCCTAGACACAATGAGAGGAAGCCGAAAGGCACGCGCTTAAACTGACGCAGGCTGGCGTGAGGTCTGAAACAGGATACGTAATGAATGCTATAAAGAAAAGTACGTAGCTTCTGGAATACTTAACTTTAATCCACATTTGTAGAACACCGCTCTTGATGATACATTAATAGAATCTCAATATCAATTGAATACGGCGGCTTGCTAGGTCGTAGCAAATGTAGCTGAAGGCTATGCTAACTATCGTCTCGGCAAATGAGAGCGTAATTCTCAGTGAACCGTTCCTTGCAAAGTCGGCTGTACAACTGGGCTGAGTGCTAGTCAGTGTCTCTAGACCTGCCGTGTGGCGGCGCTCGGTCTGCCATCACTGACAGTGGCGACACGCGGGTCCGTCGTATACTAGCGGACCGCGGCCGATTTAAAAGCTACCAACTAGCAAGTGTGGTGTCTGGCGGTGACACCACAGTTTAACCATCACACGAAATTCGTTTTCGTCCATTTTTTTGACAATCACTCAACTTCTTTGATTCACACTAATACCAAACCCAAAGACATAGACCAATATGGCTGAAACTTGACGTGTGATCTTTCCAAAGATGCTACTAACTAAACATGACCTCTATACGCAACGGTGGTTCCATCTCTCGGACTTTGCACGGACTTCTCAAAAGCCCCTCGTATTGTGCCACGTCCTGGAAAAAGAAGAAATGGCTTCAGCGTGTTCGTAACCACAAATATGCAAACGAAATGCTGCTTCTCCATGAAAAAGCGAGGCGTCGCACAAGGCTGCGCACCAAAAGGGATCTCACAAAACTTCGGTGGACTGTGCTTCGTCATTCACCCTACAGCCAGGATCTCGCGCCTTCCGACTCCCACATCTCTTTGGCCCAGTGAAGGATACACACTGCGAAGCAGTACGTGGATGATGGGGAGATTATTGGTGTAGCAAGACGTTGACTCCGACGTCGACGAGTTGAGTAGTTCCATGGGGACATACAGGCTCTCTCAATAACGCGGCGACAGGTCTTCACACTGAACGGATAATACAATGTCAAGTGATGAGTTTGCTGGTACTAACCCTGTTAATACACCAATTATAAATAAGAAAATAAACCCTAGAGCTCATAATAATGATGGATTAAACTTTAATTTAGTTCCATATAATGTGGCTAATCATCTGAACACCTTAAGTATGTTGAGAAATAGGGTTTTTTTTTAGGCAAAAGCGCATGTTTTAACCGTGCATGAAACCAGCTTCCTTTCAGAAAAACATGCGTTGCATTACGAGGTGCATTCAAGTTCTAAGGCTTCCGATTTTTTTTCTCGGGGCTGGAAAGAGATAGAAACATGCGCATTGTTTTAAAATGAGGTCGCGTTCATTGTCAATACGTCCCAGAGATGGCAACACCATGCGGCGGATGGAATTTTACCGCCAACGGCGAGAATGAGAACAGTTTTAAATACTTAAAATGGCGACGTTTTCCTTACTTCAACAGCGTGCAATCATTCGTTTTCTGAATTTGCGTTGTGTGAAAGCAATTGGAATTCATCGACAGTTGAAGGAGACATGTGGTGATGGAGTTATGGATGTGTCGAAAGTGCGTTCGTCGGTGCGACAGTTTAATGAAGGCAGAACATCGTGTGACAACAAACCGAAACAACCTCGGGCTCGCACAAGCCGGTCTGACGACATGATCGAAAAAGTGGAGAGAATTGTTTTGGGGGATCGCCGAATGACTGTTGAACAGATCGCCTCCATAGTTGGCATTTCTGTGGGTTCTGTGCACACAGTCCTGCATGACGACCTGAAAATGCGAAAAGTGTCATCCAGGTGGGTGCCACGAATGCTGACGGACGACCACATGGCTGCCCGTGTGGCATGTTTCCAAGCAATGTTGACGCGCAATGACAGCATGAATGGGACTTTCTTTTCGTCGGTTGTGACAATGGATGAGGCGTGGACGCCATTTTCCAATCCAGAAACGAAGCGCCAGTCAGCTCAATGGAAGCACATAGATTCACCGCCACCAAAAAAATTTCGGGTAACCGCCAGTGCTGGAAAAAATGATGGTGTCCATGTTCTGGGACAGCGAGGGCGTAATCCTCATCCATTGCGTTCCAAAGGGCACTACGGTAACAGGTGCATCCTACGAAAATGTTTTGAAGAACAAATTCCTTCCTGCAATGCAACAAAAACGTCTGGGAAGGGCTGCGCGTGTGCTGTTTCACCAAGACAACGCACCCGCATATCGAGCTAACGTTACGCAACAGTTTCTTCGTGATAACAACTCTGCAGTGATTCCTCATGCTCCCTACTCACCTGACCTGGCTCCTAGTCACTTTTGGCTTTTTCCAACAATGAAAGACACTCTCCGTGGCCGCACATTCACCAGCCGTGTTGCTATTGCCTCAGCGATTTTCCAGTGGTCAAAACAGACTCCTAAAGAAGCCTTCGCAGCTGCCATGGAATCATGGCGTCAGCGTTGTGAGAAATGTGTACGTATGCAGGGCGATTACGTCGAGAAGTAACGCCAGTTTCATCGATTTCGGGTGAGTAGTTAATTAGAAAAAAAAAATCGGAGGCTTTAGAACTTGAATGCACCTCGTACTTACTGAATGCCCCTCGAAATTTTTTCCAGAGTTAATCTGTTCCTCATTAACGGATCGGAATATCTCCCAACTTTTCTTGCCGTACGATGATTAAGGCCCGTGACTGTAACTCCTTGAGTTGTTGTTGTTGTTGTGGTCTTCAGTCCTGAGACTGGTTTGATGCAGCTCTCCATGCTACTCTATCCTGTGCAAGCTTCTTCATCTCCCAGTACCTACTGCAACTTACATCCTTCAGAATCTGCCTAGTGTATTCATCTCTTGGTCTCCCCCTACGATTTTTACCCTCCACGCTGCCCTCCAATACTAAATTGGTGATCCCTTGATGCCTCAGAACATGTCCTACCAACCGATCCCTTCTTCTGGTCAAGTTGTGCCACAAACTTCTCTTCTCCCCAATCCTATTCAATACTTCCTCATTAGTTATGTGATCTACCCATCTAATCTTCAGCATTCTTCTGTAGCACCACATTTCGAAAACTTCTATTCTCTTCTTGTCCATCTTTCACTTCCATACATGGCTACACTCCATACAAATACTTTCAGAAATGACTTCCTGACACTTAAATCTATACTCGATGTTAACAAATTTCTCTTCTTCAGAAACGCTTTCCTTCCCATTGCCAGTCTACATTTTATATCCTCTCTACTTCGAGCATCATCAGTTATTTTCCTCCCCAAATAGCAAAACTCCTTTACTGCTTTAAGTGTCTCATTTCCTAATCTAATTCCCTCAGCATCACCCGACTTAATTCGACTACATTCCATTATCCTCGTTTTTCTTTTGTTGATGTTCATCTTATATCCTCCTTTCAAGACACTGTCCATTCCGTTCAACTGCTCTTCCAGGTCCTTTGCTGTGTCTGACAGAATTACAATGTCACCGGCAAACCTCAATGTTCTTATTTCTTCTCCATGGATTTTAATACCTACTCCGAATTTTTCTTTTGTTTTCTTTACTGCTTGCTTAATATACAGATTGAATAGCATCGGGGAGAGGCTACAACCCTGTCTTACTCCCTTCCCAACCACTGCTTCCCTTTCATGTCCCTCGACTCTTATAACTGCCATCTGGTTTCTGTACAAATTGTAAATAGCCTTTCGCTCCCTGTATTTTACCCCTGCCACCTTTAGAATTTGAAAGAGAGTATTCGAGTCAACATTGTCAAAAGCTTTCTCTAAGTCTACAAATGCTAGAAACGTAGGTTTGCCTTTCCTTAATCTTTCTTCTAAGATAAGTCGTAAGGTCAGTATTGCCTCACGTGTTCCAGTATTTTTACGGAATCCAAACTGATCTTCCCCGAGGTCGGCTTCTACAAGTTTTTCCTTTCGTCTCCTTGAGTAGCTGCTCTTTAATTATAACCTCACAGTATCAAGCGTACCCTGCGCCACGCTCTGTAGGGCGGCTTGTGGAGCGTAGGCGGCGAATTGAATTCAGTTTTCTCTTTGGAATGATTGTTTGCGGTTCGATTCGAGTTAAACGTGAGCTTGTCGGGCTGGAGCGCGTGTCCACACACGGTGCTGTTTAGGAAGCGGCCGGCTTCCTCATCGCCGTCGCATGAGCCATGTGTGGCACGTCCCGCAGTGAAAGCCCGAGCGCGGCACGCGGCCAGGGCGTCACAGGATGTGCTGGCCAGACCCCGCTACTATATAAGCGGACGTTCGCGGCCGCCTGCACTCCACGCAGAGGTCTGCAAGCAGCACACTCCACTGGCAGCATGGCGAGCAAGGTGAGTCCACTGGCCGACAAGTAGCACTCCGGTGTGGAGGTGCGGACGCAGGGTCGCGAGGTCGAGACGCACACTTGGCAGCTGTGTGGCTTTTAAACGTGTGCGGCCCCACTGCAGCGATTACACTGTACATCAGAAGTGACTCAACGTGAGTGTGTGCGTGTAACGAATACCAGAAAAAATCACGAGGGAGAACTGTTTAACTACCGACATCAGAATACCGAAATGTAGTTATGACAGCCTGTCAGGGTGCGATATGTGCCCGAGTGTTCGCCAGAACAGGTACATATACAGGGTGGTCAGAAAATGTGTGAAATGCTTGTCGGGATGTTATAGGGCAGTTTGTACTGACAAGGGAACCTCCCCATCGCATCCCCTTCAGATTTAGTTATAAGTGGGCACAGTGGATAGGCCTTGAAAAACTGAACACAGATCAATCGGAAAAGCAGGAAGAAGTTGTGTGGAACTATGAAAAAATAAGCAAAATATACAAACTGAGTAGTCCATGTGGAAGATAGGCAACATCAAGGACAGCCTGACGTTAGGTGCGCCGTGGTCCCGTGGTTAGAGTGAGCAGCTGCGGAACGAGAGGTCCTTGGTTCAAGTCTTCCCTCTAGTGAAATGTTTAATTTTTTATTTTCAGACAATTATCAAAGTTCAAGCACTCAAACATAATCAACTTCGCTCTCCGAAATTCCCGGACATGTTCAGATTTGCTTGGACATATACAGGATTTGACGGTCTACACAGGGAAAAATTTGAAAACGATAAAAACATGTGTTTTGACAGGTCACAGGGAAAACTGTGCGACTGTGAAACTGTTGCATTCATTTGTTGCAGTTTATGTGACAAACGTTTATGTTTTCATCACTTTTTTGGGAGTGATTTATTACGTTCACAAGAAAACCTAAATCGGGCAAGGTAGAAGAATCTTTTTACCCATTCGGCAAGTGTACAAGTTAGGTGGGTCGACAACATATTCCTGTCATGTGACGCACATGCCGTCACCAGTGTCTTATAGAATATATCAGACGTGTTTCCCTGTGGAGGAATCGGTTGACCTATGACCTTGCGATCAAATGTTTTCGGTTCCCATTGGAGCAGCACGTCCTTTCGTCTACTAATCGCACGGTTTTGTGGTGCGGTCGCAAAACACAGGCACTAAACTTATTACAGTGAACAGAGACGTCAATGAATGAACGGACAGATCATAACTTTGCGAAAATAAAGGAAGTAAACTTTGCACTAGAGGAAAGACTTGAACCGAGAACCTCTCGTTCCGCAGCTGCTCACGCTAACCACGGGACCACGGCACTCCTAAGCTCATGCTCTCATTCATGTTGCTTATCTTCCACATGGGCTACGCAGTTTGTATATTTTGCTTATTTTTTTATAGTTCCACACAACTTCTTCCTGTTTTCTCAATTGATCTGTTTTCAGTTTTTCAAGGCCTATCCACTGTGCCAACTTATAACTAAATCTGAAGGGGGTGCGATGGGGAGGTTCCCTTGTGAGTTATAAATGTTAAGAAAAAATTCGATGCGTTGCGCCGTTTCCGAGTTATTTAGCATTGAAGTTAGCCAATCAGACCGTCGCGCGCGTAAATTCAAGTTTCAGCTAACGAGACAAAGCACTCGTTGGGCAACACCGCCCCTGGCAGGCCGCTTGAGTGTGTGCGCGCGACGACCCGATTGGCTAAATTCTACGCTAAATAACTCGGAAACGGAGCAACGCATCGTGTATTTTTCTTAATATTTATGCCTCAGTACAGTCTGCCCTGTAACATCCCTACAAGAATTTTACACATTTTCTGACCATCCTGTATGTGCAGCCCGGTGAGCCACAGGTATACAAATTCTCCTTCCAGCCTCCCTGCCCCCGGTAGCGTTCTCGCTTCCCACGCCCGGGTTCCCGGGTTCGATTCCCGGCGGGGTCAGGGATTTTCTCTGCCTCGTGATGGCTGGGTGTTGTGTGCTGTCCTTAGGTTAGTTAGGTTTAAGTAGTTCTAAGTTATAGGGGACTGATGACCATCGATGTTAAGTCCCATAGTGCTCAGAGCCATTTTGAACCAACCTCCCTGCCCCTATCTCCACCGCAACCATTCAATCAATTCAACCTACCGCAAGGCAAATATAAGTTTACATGTGTACTGAGGCACAGTGGTTAAAGCAATCCAACTCGGGTTTCCGCAACCCTGGCAAGCTTCAAAGGCAATCGTTCAGCCTGTTGCACCAGTCAACAGGTTGCGCTATCAATCCTGCTTGGCTAGCCAGTTACTCATTGAGATGCTACATCTACCTCTACTTGGATACTCCGCAAGTGGCACTTAAGTGCCTGGCAAAGGGGTCAGCGAAACATGTTCACAGTAAATGTAAATGCCGTGTGGCCAGAGTCTCCCGTCGGGTAGACCGTTCGCCTGGTGCAAGTCTTTCGAGTTGACTCCACTTCGGCGGCTTGCGTGTCGATGGGGATGAAATGATGATAAGGACAACTTAACACCCAGTCCCTGAGCGGAGAAAATCGCCGACCCAGCCAGGAATCGAACCTGGGCCGCTAGACATGACATTCCATCGCGGTACCAGGGGCGGACATCTTCACAGTAATTGCCTGTTATTCCAATGTCGATCAGTGAGCGGAGAAAACGAACACCCATACCCTTTCGCGAGATCTCTAATGTCCCATGATTTATTATGATGATCGTTTCTCCGTTTGTGATACCATGTCGGACTCCTTTTTCCGGCAAAGAGCGGCAACTCGACGTGGCATGGATTCAACAACTCGTCGGAAGGTCCTGCAGAAATGTTGAGCCACGCTGCCTCTACAGCCGTCCAAAATTGCGGAAGCGTCGCCGGTGCAGGATTTTTTGCACGAACTAACGTCTAACCTATCTATTATGTCACATAAATGTTTGACAAGATTCATGTTGGGAGATCTGGTTTGCCAAATCATTCGCTCGAATTGTCCCAAACTTTCTTCAAACCAGTTGCATGACGCATTGTCATCCATACAAAAATCCGTCGTTGTTTTGCAACATAAAGTTCATGAATCGCTGAAAACTGTCTACAAGTAGCCGAACATAACCATTTCCATATCTAATAAAATAGACCACCTGCATCCGTACTTTCGATTTATTTATTACATAGCTACCAGTTTCGGTGATTCAATAAACCATCTTCAGGCACTAACCGACGCTGATGGGATGAACTCCGGCCGTAAACACGGTCCAGTCAACCGCCAACGTCTAAGAACTGTTTTCCGCAGACTATTATACCAGAGACGCTGTGTCTGCAACCGTCAACTACCACAGTGTTGTCCGCGTTGAGAGGTAACACCTGAAATCTTGTATTGTCGGTACACTCTTGACAATGTGGATTTCGGAATATGCAATTCCCTAACGTTTTCCGAAAGGAAATGTCCTACGAATCTAGATCCAATTACCACGCCGCCTTAAGTCTGTTAGTGCCAGTCTTGCGGCCATAATCAAATGGCTTCAAATGGCTCTGAGCACTATGGGACTTAACTTCTGAGGTCATCAGTCCCCTAGAACTTAGAACAACTTAAACCTAAGGACATCACACACATCCATGCCCGAGGCTGGATTCGAACCTGCGACTGTAGGGGTCGCGCGGTTCCAGACTGTAGCGCCTAGAACCGCTCGGCCACTTCGGTCGCGGCCATAATCACATCGTAAGTAGCGATAGGCACTATACCAGTCTTGCCAGAAAAGTGTTGTTTCATTTTATAACTAATTTCGGCCAGGAATCATAATATTCAGACTAAGGTGCAAGAATCTGCCATCCAACATATCTACGATACTAGTAATCGAAAACATACATCACTGTCGTGGTTTGACTCAAATAAACTGGAAAACGCGTGGATGGAGATACTTCTACATCTAAACAAAACCTTCTTTGATCTTACACTGCAACATTGGCCTATGTCAGCATGTTGGGAGCTTCGTAAAATCTGTGTGTCTGCGATCGTGTACAGTTACGTAAAACTAACTACTTGTGTATTGACATGGCCGGCCAGAGTGGCCGAGCGGTTAAAGGCGCTACAGTCTGGAACCGCACGACCCCTACGGTCGCAGGTTCGAATCCTGCCTCGGGCATGGATGTGTGTGATGTCCTTAGGTTAGTTAGGTTTAAGTAGTTCTAAGTTCTCGGGTACTTATGACCACAGCAGTTGAGTCCCATAGTGCTCAGAGCCATTTAAACATTTTTGTATTGACATGTATCTAATATTTCGTTCCAAAGAACTTACGGGCCTATCCCAGCGTAAAGTTGTTATAGACTTCTTGTAATATTTTCATGCGAGATCAAAATTAAAGCTTTAGTCAACCAGAGCGTTCCCGAACAGAGTTCTGTCTGTGATGCTACCACGTTCCTTCCTCGGAATAATGGACCATGACAATTACGAACAGAGAACGACATAAATTTAACATAAAGTCGCGCTACAGGCAGGCGATAATTATTATAAGTACCATATACTTTTCATAAAATATTTTGTTTCTTTATTTTTTGTAGATACATGATGGATGAATTTCGAAGCTCGTCATATGAGCGATAAAGTCATTCTTTGCCTGATGTCTGACTTTTACTTTTTGCGACCAAGTCAGTCTGAATCCAGAACCAATGATTATTAGAATCTACAGTTTTGCATGTTCTAAATTGATCGTGATGGAAGCCGTGAAAACAGCCAGGAAGATAGACGGACAAGTCCGCATCTCGTGGTCGTGCGGTAGCGTTCTCGCTTCCCACGCCCGGGTTCCCGGGTTCGATTCCCGGCGGGGTCAGGAATTTTCTCTGCCTCGTGATGACTGGGTGTTGTGTGCTGTCCTTAGTTAGGTTTAAGTAGTTCTAAGTTCTAGGGGACTGATGCCCATAGATGTTAAGTCCCATAGTGCTCAGAGCCATTTGAACAGACGGACAAGGTATACGTACCCACCGTGGACAGTTAATCTCACTCACCCAGCCAAACAACATTATACAACGAACACACCGACATGTATTGCAAATGTTTTTGCGTTTCCCCGACCTTCAGACATAGATTCATTCACTGCATATACGTGCCATCCACCATCACTGAAGATATAAGGACCTCCCACTCCGTATTATTATGAGCTAATAGTTACTTTCTCTACGGTCACAAGGGGTTGCGGTAACTTACCTAGATCATAGTATTTATAAACCAAGCTACTTCCACTTTTGTATTTTTTTTATATTACAAAACGGAAGGGAAATCCCAAAACTTCATTTCCCTAATAAGTCGTTAACATGCGTGTTTTCGTCTTTTGTATTTGGTAATCTGTCCGAACTGGAAACCAAATTAACGTTACTCGTATAAAGCTTGGTTTTATTACTGTTTGTCTGATTAAACCCCTCTAGATTTTTTAATTTTAAATAATCTGTTACGATCTTTAATTTTTCTCTTATTATGTGAGCAACGAATACAGCGAAACGTATTCGCAGTTGCGACGATGGACAACCATCAGCTGTATAACGGAATGAAGACAATGAAAATTTGTGCCGGACCAGGATTACTCGCTTATCGCTAGGCTATGCGAGCACGCCTCACGGCCAAACCCAAACTTTCATACGTGGTAAACATGAAAGCATATTCTCTAGAAAGTCCCATCAGAGTAATCATAATGGTCTTCGAAAACCTGAGAGATAAGTTTAAATTTTAAGTGGCTGTTGCACCGAGAGCAAATACTTGTTTTTCAACACAGAATTTATTAGAAACGTCCTGTTTGTCAGGAAACCGTATTGGATGAAGTGCTGTTGGTGGAGATAATATGTATGGTGCTAATTACAGTTCAACATAAATTAGGGTGTTGCACGTCTCAACTTTTATCATTTAACCATGTCGCACTTGAGACACTGCACATAGGTGAGGAAACTGACGAGCTTCTCTTCCACCTCTTGTTTCTATAATATTGATTCTAGTTTAATTTCAGGGTAAAGTTAGAGTAACTTTACGCAAATGTAATAATTTAACGGTAGAACGCCTAATAATGACAAATAATTACCACTCTTCAGTTCTGATTTCATCAGCTAAGGAAGTAGGCCGCCGTCACACAGTGTCTCCTTATCCTCAGATATCATCAAAGATTCGCTTTCAGCTGTTTCAACTATCAATGCTTTAACTACGAAGGACGTAAAATTCTGGTGATACCAGGTGTGGGCTGCATGGTGACTCGGCTCAAAATTGGGATATACAAGTTTCACAAAGTTTTCAGAAAATCTAGATTGTTAATAATTATCCATTTTTTTCATCAAAAGGGAGCGCATAGAACAAATCACACACTGTTGTCAAGTCGTTAATGCTATGGACAAGCTGTATGCCCGAAGTCATTTGTTCCATTTGTGCTACCACTGCGGATTCCGTTAACTCCCTGATCATAGTGAGCGAGACCGCACAGTGATAAGGCATTGGCAACGAATTCTGGACGACGGCGGTTCGTATCACGTCCGCCAAAGCAGAATAAAGTGACTCGTGAATCACTCAAACCATCTGAAGCTCATTTCAGGACGATTATTTTCAATTCTGTACCGCAGATTTCTTTCCCCGTCCTTTTCCGGTCGTAGCTTGTATTCCGCCCCTAATGACCTTCTCGTCGATGGGACGTTAAATCCAAATTTTCCCTCATTCCTTCCATTCATCCCTGTCTCCTGTGGAGATCCAATTCGATTGCAAAATAGCACTCACATCATTAATAACATACAAGGGTTCATGGATAACAATATTTTTCAGTTCTTTGAAGGAACGGTTCTTTCAGAGATAGTTGTTGGGAATGCAAATCAATGTCAGTCATTTTGTAACACGCGACTGCGATGGCAGTAACAAAGTAAGGAGGGAGTGAAGGTAAAAATTTAAGTACCTAGTGTTATCAAGCTCATTAAAGTGAAAAACATGATCAGTTGGACTAGTGTAGACAAGAAAACACTTTGATTTAAATGGCCCTCGTTAAGGAAGTAAAATCTACATCAGGAACAGTGGAGATAGAATTGAACACATTTAACACCGAATACGAATCTATTAGCATAATCTCTGTGTCATATTTTTTAGCAGTACAGTCGACCTCTAAAAGATATACCAGCATATTTAAACAAACCCTCAAAATAGGTACTTTTATTTATTCTTTCGAGAAACGGATGCAAAGGAGACAGTACTTTCTCAATAAGCCTAGTACAGCTTGTATGGCGCTGTAGTCCAATTTGGATTGCACAACAGTGAAAGCGGGAAGAGAGTGAGAGAAAGTGTAACAATGCACGGGTACATACGAGCGCTTGAAGTGTCTTCGTAATGCGACCATATTTCTTAAGTACCGTGCTGCAATCAGCTATGATGTACGTGAGCCCCATGCAGGCCCAAGATAGACTTGACGTGTTGCCGAGATTCTTTGTTTTCAATCAACGACTGCAACGAGCAAGAATTCTCAGTTTGTAGAAAGAAATGTGAACACCATAGTGAAACAACGAATATGATTTCACTATGACTTGTGCACTGACACACACACGCAGACGCGCGCGCGCGCGCACACACAGACACACACACACACACACACACACAAACACACACACACAAACGAACACACTGTGTGCCAAACATATTACACAAACGGGGCCTTCATATAGTATGTAATGCTCCACAAACCTATCTCACAGGTTTGTATCACTGACGTTTCGACCGTCTTCAAGGCGGTTTACTGTTAGACTTTAGCTCTTAGCAGTTAATCGCCCTGAAGATGGCGCTGAAAAAAGGGTCGAAACGACAGTGGTGTAGTTCTTTTAATGTTCATAATGTACCCCCAAAATGATTTTATTCACATTGTCACTGGCCGTGAATGACTGTGGACTTAACTCCAAACAAATTCAGTCAACCAACAGCCAATATCGATAAATTCCAGGGAGTAGGAGGGTACAAACTTTAATGCCGCATTTGTGATGCAGTGTACATAGGAATGACACTAGATATTTTATAACACTTTTCAAAGAACGGATCAGGTGCTGCAAGTATGAAACAGACGATTCCACATTCGCAGAACACTTCAAATACCGGAATGCTCGCGCGATACACACACCACACACACACACACTCACACACACACACACACACACACACACACACACACAGTCAGCGGCTGGCAACAACATTCAGTAGCAGATAACAACATTCGAAGCAGAACATGAAGAAAACGTGTGTAAATATCGTCAGTGCTGCGTTCATATGAATTCGATAGCAGAAGAAAACCTTTAAACCCAGCAAAGCAAGGTCACAAGAATAGCAGCATTAAAAACAGAAACCATTACTACGTTCCGGAAAGTGACAAAGTGACAGAAATATTTCTAACCCTTAAGTACAGCTTGTAGTTGGTAAAGCAAAAATAGTATACTCTGAAGCACCAAAGAAACCGTACAGGCATGCGTATTCAAATACAGAGATAAGTGAAGAGGCAGAATACGGCGTTCCTGTCGTCAACACCTATATAAGACAACAAGTGTCTGGCGCAGTTGTTAGACTGATTACTGCTGCTACACGGGCAGGTTGTCAAGTTTTAAGTGAGTTTCAACGTGGTATTATAGTCGGCGCACGAGCGATGGGACAGAGCATCTCTGAGGTAACGGTGTAGTGGTGATTTTCCCGTACGACCGTTTCACGATGTACCGCGGATATCAAGAATCCAGTAAATCGTCAAATCTCCGACATCGCTGCGGCCGAAAAAAGATCCGACAAGAACGGGATCAACGACGACTGAAAAGAATCGTTCAGTGTGACAGAAGTGCAACGCTTACGCAAATTGATGCAGATTTCAATGCTGGGCCATCAACAAGAATCAGCATACGAACCATTCAACAAAACATCATCGGTAAGGGTCTTTCGGAGCCGATGGCCCACTCTTGTACCCTTGAGCACTACGCAAAGCTTTACGCCTCGCCTGGGCCCGCCAGCATCGACATTGGACTGCTGATGACTGGAAACATGTTGCCTGGTCGGACGAGTCATGTTTAAAATTGTATCGAGTGGATGGACATGTACGGGTATGGAGACAACCACCTTGAATCAATGGACCCTGAATATCAGCAGGGGACTGTTCAACAAGGTGGAGGCTCTACAATGATGTCGAGCGTGTGCATTTGGAGTGATGTGGGACCCCCGATGCGTCTAGATACGACTCTGACAGGTGACACGTACGTAAGCATCCTGTCTGATCACCTGCATCCATTCCTGCCCGTTGTATATCTCGACGCACTCGGGCAATTCCAGCAGGACGGTGGGACGCCCCACAGATCCAGAATTGCTACAGAGTGGCTCCAGGGACACTTTTTTGAGTTTAAACGCCGGCCGATGTGGCCGAGCGGTTCTAGGAGCTTCAGTCTGGAACCGCGCTGCTGCTACGGTCGCAGGTTCGAATCCTGCCTCGGGCATGGATGTGTGTGAAATCCTTAGGTCGGTTAGGTTTAAGTAGTTCTAAGTCTGGGGAATGATGACCTCAGATGTTAAGTCCCACAGTGCTCAGAGCCTTTTTTTTAATTTAAACTCTTCCGCTGGCCACCCCCTCGTAGTCTTTAGGATTTACGGACAGCCCTGCAGGATTTATGTCAGTTCCCTCCAGCACTACTTCAGACACTAGTCGAGTTCATGACACATCGTGTTGCGACACTTTTGCGAGCTCGCGGGTTCCCTGCACGGAAGGCAGGTGTACCAGTTTCTTCGGCTCTTCAGTATATGTACAGGGTGTATCATAATTAATGGCGTAAACGCATACAGTTGAAAGTACACGATACGAGAACCAAAAAAGTCTCAGTAAACATATGGTCGAATATGCAAACCATATGAGCTACGAGCAATTTTTCATCTTAGATACCATAAAACAAATCTCTCCTACTGCAAGATCTTTGCTTTCCATATTTTGGGAAGTGGCTGTACTGACCAAAACAAGAAAAAAATGACCAGTAAACTTGTGCTCTAAAATGTATACGTTAAGAGCTATGAGCACTTTTTCATCTTCGCTGCTTTGAAACATAAGTCTTCTAATGAACAAATGCTCATAACTTTTAAGGTATGTATATTAGAGCACATGTTTACTGGACATTTTTATCTTGTTTTGGTCCATACTGCCACTTCCCAGAATGTGGAAAGCAAAGAGCTTGAGATTTGTTTCAAAATTGCTCGTATGCATTTTCGACCCAATGTTTACTGAGACTTTTTTGGTTCTAGTATCATGTACTTTCAATTGTATGTGTTTACGCCATTAATTATGATACATATATGTCACTGCTGATAACTTTGAAAACATAGGCGAAACGTCTATGGCATGGCAAAAATTGCATTTATGCAGTTGCACACTGAAATATGAAACTTATCAACAATATTACTCGCAACTGAGGATGAAAGGACAACAATAATAGGTAATATGTTACACAAGATACGTTATAGACGTAACATGGCTTTAGCACTGAATTACAGTGAATGAATTATGGACTGATGGAAACCGAAAATCAAGACAATCTAAGCATCTGATACGTGATATTTCGAACAAACGTTGAAAATTAAGTGGTCTGTTAGTATAAGAAATGATAAGAAACTCCAAAAAATTGGAAAGAGAGGTATGGGGAAACGTTAGAAGATGGGTTATGAGGATAGGCCGAGTGTTAAGATATCGGGTAACAGTTTCCATGGTAGAGGGAAAAAATTAAAGCGGAAGACAGAGACGCACATAAGTGATATT
The DNA here is from genome assembly GCF_023864275.1 of Schistocerca cancellata. Classification (NCBI taxonomy): domain Eukaryota; kingdom Metazoa; phylum Arthropoda; class Insecta; order Orthoptera; family Acrididae; genus Schistocerca; species Schistocerca cancellata. The sequence goes on along the minus strand of NW_026046443.1, from coordinate 6,073,643 downwards.
CTGAGGAAAAAGGCCACAAATGGGCCAGAAAATAGATAAAAAATAAGTTACAAATTAATGGCTCCATGACATGGTTATCAAAAGGATAAAATCTGCATCTACGGAAAGCCGTGATAAGAAGTCTAAAGGACAAAAAATCCATATACCCACAAAGGTAGAAATTTTAGTCAGGCTATGTGTAATGAAACGTAGTTTTCTTCTTCCTGACTCGTTGCTATATTCAGTTGATACGTCTTACATATATACTCCGCAAGCGACAGTGCGGTACCTGGTTGTGGTTACTTTGTATCACTACTTGTTATTTCTTTCCCATTTCACTCGCAAATACGGCGAGGGAAAAACAGCTGTCTAAGCCTCCTCGTACCTTATCTTCATGGTCCTTACGCGAAATATATGTCGACGGCAGTAAAATATTTTTGTAGTTAGCTTCAAATGCCGGTTCTCCGAAAAGAATGTCTCCTTCCCTCCAGGGATCTCCAGTTGAGTTCCAGATGCGCCTCCGTAACACTTGCCTGTTGTTCAAATCTACAGATAACAAATCTTATGTTGACCGCCCGGTGTTTTATGAGAAACCACTCGTCACGTACCTTCAACACAAGTATCTATAGCGACGAAATGAACTGGTAACTGCAAATGTTCTCATATTTTTACAAATACGTAATATGAAACACTGCAGATATGAGTGTTTTCCGACAAGAGAAGGAACAGGCCAAGTGAGAATTACTTTTTTGTTGTTTTATCATCACAAAACAAAGACAGTTAATTTTCTTCATAGTCTGACGTTACAATTTCGCCATGTGTTGTCAACGATTTGGGAGAGACGGGGGAATATAGTGTGGGGTGGGGGGACTTCGGCTTATGTATGATAACGTCCTGGTAAACCAAAGAACCGCACTAATTGCTATGACTTCGCTGACACGAAACATGGGTAACCAAAGTGCATTGCGCTCCTATCGTAATCAAACGAACAATAACAATATTCCTATGTTTGTCGCTCATATATCCAGTGTATGGTGTGAACATTTGAACTAAGTGCGTTCCTCAAAGAGATGAAACTTGTAGCTGTTTGAGCCTTATCAGTCTTCATTCATAGTCGCTGGAAAGAATACCAACGGAGGTAAACAGAAATGGAACTTCCTGGGAGATTAAAACTGAGTGCCAGAGTGGGACTCGAACTCAGGACCTTCGCCATTCACGCGCAAGTGCTCTAATGACTTTTTTTGTGCTAACCACTACTTTTCTTATATTGTTCTATTCCGTAGACCTCTCCTAATGACTGAGCTACTCAAGCACGACCCCCGACTCCTCCTCACAGCTTTAATTTCGCCAGTACCTCGTCTCCTACGTTCCAAACGATGTACTGACGGAAATAAAGCAGTGAGCAGGAGTCGTGCTTGCGTAGCGCAGTCGGAGCCGGCATGGTAGCTCAGCGTGTTCGGTCAGAGGGTTAGCTGTCTTCTGTAATTAAAAAAAACTGAGTTAATGGATCAACAAAGAACTTGAACAAGCGTCATGGGACGTCCGCCCTGTAGCGTTGCTCTGGGGGGCGGGGGGGGGGGGGGGGCGGCAAAAAGAAAAAGAATTGTTATTTTATATTTTTAAAAAAAGTCGAAAAATGAATATTTTGGTGGGCCACTTGGCAACAGAATCATGGATTGATTACACTATTTTAATAACATACTTTGAGCATTAAATACCTGAATGAGAGAAACATTATCATTTCTATGCATTTTTATATTCGCGATGTAGTCATACCCGGATCAACACTAAGGGACCAGAAGATTTATGGACTTTAAAAGAAATGCAACACTACACAATTAAAAAAAATTGGCTCAGAAATAATAGGAAAACGATAATGTTCCTTCTGCCTCATGCTGCGTTCGGCCCATCAGCGTGATCGTAATTTCTGGTGATGAACTTTTCATATTAAATTACAATAGATGACCATTGTGGTTAAATACTTTATACATAACAGTCAAAATGTCCTCTTGATGCTGTCTGTTCGTAATCAGTTACAAGAAACTACATGTTTTCTGATTGAAAAAAAAAATAACATTTAGCATATTCTCTCAATATTTTCACATAAAATATAAAATGCAGTTGTGGAACGCAGCAAGTCCGAGTCCGCCTCTCATGGAATAGAAACAGTAAAAGGTGAGGCGCCAAAAGCCCTATTTGTCTTGAAACAACAGAATTCTTTTTTACACCATTAATCGATACATGTACATAGAGATTTACTGGCACCGCGCAAGAACGGCAAAGATAAAAAATAATAGATTCTGTCGCTGCTATGCGATGGTTCATTTCTTTTACTTTACAATTGTTCGATAACTTTAGGCCATCAGGCGTTTACTATTGAGCGTATATTAATGTTTGTGAGACGAAAATTACTAATATTACAGCCCCGAACAAATCGAACGAACAATAACGAACAAAATGAGATAAAAAAAAGATCGATAGAGGATTTGCTCATGAAAGGCCAAGGTCACGTGTTCGAGTCTCGGTCTGTATACACAGTTTTAATCTGCCAAGAAGTTTCACATCACCGCACGCTCAGCTGCAGAATGAAAATTTCATTCTGTAAAAAGAGATTTCAGAAGCAGATGTTCTCTTTGCACCAGCCCCCGAAGCTATAGAACGAACATTTTCAACTCTCGGAGGAGATCTAGACATTTCTTTAAGGGGCTCCGGAACGCCCTATACTTGCAATGTTAAAATAACGCTTATAAATTACATCTTTCCTGACAAAGTATTTGAGGTAGGACTGTTTACAGATTATTTATTGGAATATGGGCTACAACTTAACACAGGGATTTTACAAAATTTTAGTTCAGTTATTAAAAGATGATTTTTTTTCAATTTTAATGAAAATTCACAACATTTTTTTGCAATTTTTTATTTATATATTCAAAAATATACAGTTTTTTGGAAAAAGGCTTTGTTAAATTATGCAGAAGGTACTGTGTAACATTTACTGAAAGTTTGAAACAAATATGTTTGGAAGATCCTTAGAAAACATGTAATTAGTATGAGAAAATAAAAGTTTTGGGAATCGAGCGACAAAGATAGGATTAACTTTTTAGTGCATTCCAGGTCCATAGGATGGATTATCTTCATCCTCTGCAAACTCCTCCTCCTGCTTCCTCTTGTTCCTCCTCCTGTTTACTCTTGCTTGTATTTCTAGACTCTTTACAGCCCTGTCTGCAGCCCGAAGGCGTTCCTTGTCTAAAGCAAGCATCGCTCGTACCATGTTAGAACCTATCTTCATTCCCATATTTCTAAATACCTTGCACCTTACAATGTTGCCATCATTGAAAGTCGCAACAGCAACTTTACTTTTACTCATTATTATACTTCAACAAAACAGAGACTCAAGAAACAGAATTAATTACGAATATTTTCGAGATAACGACAGAGTAAATAAACATGAAACAATCGACAATCACACCAGCGATATATATTGAACCATCACAGGTTAGCCACAAGACATACTTTATCTCACATCACTAAAACGTACCTGATGAACACGGACGTTAATAATAACACCATTTGACAGCAGTTTAAGAGCGCCACAGTGGGTCACGCCCATGTAGAACACATTTCAAAAAAAAATTAAAAATAGTTGTAGTGTTCGGAATTGAATAAATTATATATCTATTAAAAGGTAATAGTCTGCAGATTTAGAAAACGCAAAAAAGTAAAAATTGAACTTTTCATGATTTTGAGCCTTTCCGTAGCCCCTTAAAGAAAGAGGATGCTATCATTAATAACCTCTGTGACTTCTCCTAATGAAACATTACAGTCTTGCACATCCCTTCGGCGAGAGACTCGTTGCTTTCGTGAGCCTGCTGCGTCACGACCCGCCTCAGACTCGGCGGTAATCTAATCTCGTCTGTGGCAGTAAACAACTCATAACGTCAGATCCGGCAGTGGCGGCAGCCCTATTGTTTGCACAGCCGAAAGCCAATGTTCCGGCAGCGGTGGAGTGCCTTTAAGCTGTTCGTTATTGGGGCTACGATATTGACTGCACGGCTACATCGGGTACCCACTGTGTGCGGCAACGCGGGGCGCCTAAGCCACAGGCGTTCGGGGGCGGGAGCGGCCGGAAGTAGTTCCACTTGCAACGAAACCTGTTCGCTGCTTTCTCCATTTAGGGGCGCCTTGTTCATCACCGGCAGATTAACGTGCTCAAGTCGCGTTCGTTTGCACCTCTTCACTTGCCAATCCCGACAGTACAAGCTCTATTGTGTACCACCGTTTCTGGAAGAACTGGGGTTTAATTCCGGGTCCTGTTATCCAGATTTGGGTTCTCTGCCTTTCCACTAAATGTAATAAGGCAAATACGTGGATGTTTTCTTTTAAAGAGGACCCCGCCAATTTCCTTTCACATCCTCATTAAATCCGTACTTGCGCTGCGTCTTCGGCAGGACGTTACGCCTTAACGTTCCCTCTTTCTTCGTCTGTGCATTTCTCCAACAGATTGAAGTAACTCCACGTCTCGAGTTGTAAATGAAACTCTTCTTGATATTCCAGAAGATCTGTGAAAGTCACTCTCACGTTCCTCAATGTGGGTTTAAATTCTCTTCTTGATGTTCAAGGAGATCTGTGAAAGTCTCTGTGAGAGTGTGGGTTTAAATTCTCTTCAGTGGAAGTCTGAGATACCGCAGATGGTAAGGACAGATAAATGTGAGATAACTACGAGAGCTACACCACAGTAAGCTGACGAGATTAATATACAGAAAAGCCGTAAGAAAAATTAGAGATGACGACCAATTAGGATTTCGGATATACAATGGCATCAGACAGGCAGTTCTGACGTTGCACTAGAGATAGGGGAAGAGAGACAAGAAACATCAAGACACGCCCACTAGATTTTTGTTGACCCAGAAAAAGATTTCAATTACGTAACATGGTGCAAGAAGTAATATTCAATATGTAGAAGAACCGAGAGGGAAGAATGAGAATGGAATGCTAAGAATGAAGTGTACAATACTTGAAGTACTCACAGTAACATGGGTGTAAGACAATCAGCCTTTCATCACTATTGTTCAAAACATCCGAGGTCATCGGTCCCCTAGTCATCGGTCGCCTAGATTTAGAACTACTTAAACCCAACTAACCTAAGAACATTGCACACATCCATGCCCGAGGCAGGATTCGAACCTGCGACTGTAGCAGCAGTGTGGTTTCGGACCGAAGCGCCTAGAACCGCTCGGCCCCAGCGGCCGGCCACTATTCTTCAGTTTATACATCGAAAAAGCAATGACGAATAAAAGAAAAGTTGAATAGTGCGAAAAAAATCAGGGTGAAAGGATGTAAACGGTAAGATCTGCAGGTGACATTCCTATCCTCATCCAAAAGAAGAAGAAGATTTACAGGGACCGCCAAATGGAATATGAAATGAGCAGACTAACGAGTACATAATGTGGGGTGAGGATAAATCTAAGAAAGACGAAATATATGAGGAGTAGCAAAAATGATATTAACGATTAACATCAGAAATGGGGACCACGAAGTAGATGCAAAACAACACGTTACGGACGAAGCAAGGGGGGATTAAATAGCAGACTAGTACAAGCGAAGAGGGCATTCCTGGCCAAAATATGTATGCTAGTATCGAATACAGGCTTGGAAATCAGAAAACCTACATCTACATCTACATTTATACTCCGCAAGCCACCCAACGGTGTGTGGCGGAGGGCACTTTACGTGCTACTGTCATTACCTCCCTTTCCTGTTCCAGTCGCGTATGGTTCGCGGGAAGAACGACTGTCTGAAAGCCTCTGTGCGCCAGTGAGGTAAGAAATAAAAAGGATCTCCGCAGGGTAGGTGCAGAAAGAGACACATGGAAAACAACCATAAGAAGACGGGGCAGGATGACAGAATATATATTTTCACATAAAGGAATAATTAGCATGGTACTATACGGGGTCTGGAAACGTGGTAAAGAGCGTGAGAGAAGTCTTCTGACCCCATGCCGCCCTACACCGCGACGAATGACGTCACTGCAAGGGGATGACACTGGGGTCGGTCGGTACTGGATGTGTCCTATTCATTGACCCCTTCTTTTCGTCAGGTTATGTCATGAATTCACTTCTTCCCAAGTGCGGTTCAGTATGTTTTCTCAGTACGTCCTCATTAATTATTCGATCTACTCATCTAATTATGAGCATTCTTCTGTAGCACAACGTTTCCAAAGCTTCTACTACCATCTTGTCTGAACTGCCGACAGTTCACGTTTCGTTTCCATAACAAGCTGCACTTCCGACAAATACTCCAGAAAACAACATTTAAATTTATATTCAGGGCTAACAAATTTCTCCGATGAAAAAGAGGATGAGATATCTCCTCGTACATCCACAATGCCCAGATTTCAGTATTACTTAAGAATCGTAGGGTGCACCTGAAAACATTATGTCTCCTTAACCTTCTGTCACAATATTTACAGTTTCTTTCAGAGTAATAACGTAAAATGCTATTTTTCACAAATTCCTGTTGAATTTCATCGATCAAATGCTTGCATATTTCGATCCTAATAATATCCTTAAGTCGTATTACGTAGGTATTAATATTACCTCGTTTTCCTAGATATAAAATAAACGGAGGCAGGGAATAAAATAGAAGTGCAAGAGTTACATTAGACTCTGTACATAGTGGTAATGTTCCACGAACAGGATCGATGTTATTACCATTCACATCGATAATGTCTATGATATAGTTATCACTGATGGAGCACATTGGTAATCACGACTACTTTTGATATCTCTCTCTTGTAACACATACAATGAGCGTATAAAGCAAGATCACATCAGAAGTCTTTATTTTATGTACGAAAGCAGCCCTCTTGTTGGAAATGTTAAGTCCATTTGTATTACAGATATTTCAGTACAAATGTGACCGTCAACAGGTTTATTTGAGGCAGAATGGAAAGGCATTTCTTGGGTATCGCTGTAGCATATCCCGGAATTATCAATTGTTTCATCAACATGTTTCTTTGTTGTCAAACAGTCAAGGTCTTGAAACCGCAATATCATTTTTGCGGGATGTTCTGTAGACAGCTGACGAAAATCAAATATTGTGATCGGGACATGAATTTGCTGACAGGAAAACATAACTAAAGATACTGTATAAACGAGTTATTAATTTAAGCTTAAAAATGTTAACTAATTTCAATCCCAAATCAACCAGCCCAAGCTACCAGATGAAAACAATGGAAATTAGCGATTTTTTTAAAGACTTGATTTTACAAGATTCTGAGAGATTTGAAAACCAAGTGTGGTAAAAGTAATGACAGTGAAAGGGTTTCTGTAAATATCTAATAAGATGTGGAGTAATATACAATCTGTACTTGTTGTAGTCTTAATTGTGAAGACTGGTTTGCTGCATCTCTCCATGGCGGTTGATTTTTCACTTAGTTACAAAATGTCAGGCATGTCATCTTAAATAAAAAAATAAAATAAGCCTTTTTTCTCCTTCATCCATATTATAATATTATGCTACAAAAAAGGCTTTTACACTACTCATTCGTCAACCTATAAGAACCTCACCACACTGACTGAAATGTTGAGCCCAGAAAAAAAAAAGTTATAATTTTCTGTCACTGAACCAGGGCATATGATTTTTGGGTAAGAACCATTAAACAAAACTATTTAGTGCAGAATAACATTTTATTACTATTACTGTTATTATTACTCGTTCTTCCGACCAGCCGACCGGTGTGGCCAAGCGGTTCTAGGCGCGTCAGTCTGGAACCGCGCGACCGCTACGGTCGCAGGTCCGAATCCTGCCTCGGGCATGGATGTTTGTGATGTCCTTAGGTTAGTTAGGTTTAAGTAGTTCTAAGTTATAGGGGACTGATGACCTCAGATGTTAAGTCCCATAGTGCTCAGAGCCATTTGAACCATTTCTTCCGACCACTTTGATCTGAATTGCTTTCGTTTTTGTTGCCTTCATGCAATTTCCCATTTGTCTACTTTATGTCTGAAGGCATCGCTTTTTACATTGTCAGTTAGTCCTATATTTGCGGTTTCGATCCCCTTTCAAATTTAGTTCACCCAGGTTGTTGAGCTCTTTTGTGATGTTACATAGTCTATTATCCATTTTGTTAATAACGTTTATGACATTCTTTTGAGATGACCAAATAATTTCATTTGCATTTCCTTAATGTGAGTTTCCATGTTTCAAATTTTTCTGTTGTTTGACTGATTGTATGTAGCCTGTAACCGTCTTGTGTATATCTTCTTTTTTAAAATTTTTGTAATGATCTTTCTCTCTTCTTCTCTGATTTCTTCAATTTCGTGTTTTCTGTTAAGTGTCAGTCTTTTGCTTGCGTAGAGGACTGTTGGTTTTATGACTGGGTTGTAGTGTCGAATTTTTGTCCGTCTTGACATGAATTTTTTAGAGGTTTTGGACAACTTTTGGACTTTTTTGAAGACGATTATTTTGCGATGAGATTTTTTCAAAAGTGGCTCTAAGCACGATGGGACATAACAACTGAGGTTAGCAGTCCCCTAGACTTAGAACTACTTAAACCTAACTGACCTAAGTACATCACACACATCCATGCCCGAGGCAGGATTCGAACCTGCGACCGTACCAGCAGCACGGTTCCGGACTGAAGGGCCTCGAACCCCTCGGCCAAGATTCTTTCAAGACTTGTCGGTTCGATGTATCCTCCGCGGTATTTAAAATATAGGACCTCAGTTATTTTATCGTGTTTTATTTTCTTGTTCGCGGTTTCTGTCTTTGAACTTAAGAATTCACTTTTCTCGAATGAGATTTGTAACCTTACTTTAAATGCATATACTTCAAGTACCTCGAGGTGTCTGACGGCACTCTCTTCATCCTCTGAAAGTATAACCAGGTCGTGCGCAAAAACGAGATGTGTTATGCATAGAGGCTGTTTCCACTCGTTTCCAAACTCTACGTTCCTTGAGTTCTTTCTCCCAGTCAATAAAATTCTTCTGGGTTTGACGCCGCATTGTCATCTATAAATTTCCGACGTTTCGGCACCTGTTACAAGGTACCTCCCTCAGGGTGTATTGCTAACTGTTATCAATACACCCTGAGGAAGGCGCCTTGCAACAGTCACCGAAACGTCGGAATTTTACAGATGACAATGTGGCCTCAAACCCAGAAGAATCTTATTGAATGTGACAACGGCTGCGGAAACCTACGTTTACAATCTTCCTCGCAGTCTTCCATCAAATTCTGTAAGACGACGTTGAACAGAACAGGAGATAGTCCATCTCCTCGTCTCACACCTGTCTGAATGTCAAAGGATTCTGAGATTTATTATTATATAATGTTCGTTTACCATTCCCTACTCTGTATTAACTTAATAACCCTTTACTCTGTCGTACGAATTATTTAAGAGCTATTCTTTAATAGACTCTTTCAGATGCGTGTAATTTAGCTCTCGTATTAATCTCCTTGGGCTCTTTATTGCACAGTTTTATACCCTTACATAAAATGTTTGTATTCTTTGTTTGTTTACCCTTGTTATACGTAAATTTAATCTAGCTGTTTTATTCTGGTCTTAAAGTAACTTTCCATCGTAACTCCCGATCATTCAACATCTACTGTAATACACCCACCAGAACCTTCGTACTGCACTAAATCATCGGTTTCCCACTATAGTTCTTAGACCCCCTTCTTCCTGCCCCCAATTTCTTCCATAGCCAAACTGGCGTTTCTTGATGTCTCAGGACGTGTACTGTCCACGGGATCCTTCTATTAGTCATGTTGTGACACAAACTCCCTTTCTACCCGACGCGATTCCGTGCCTCTTCTTTCTTCTTTAATTGTCAGAAATCTTGAGTACTCTTTTATAGCGCAGCATTCCTTGAACGAACTGCTTATCGTCCACGTCTGATTTTCGTACGAGACTACGCTTGAGAATAATACCTTCAGGAAAGATTTACTAAAATTTAAACTTGTATTGGATGTTAAGTAATTTCTTGCTTTAGAAACGGCTTTCAAAGTTATTTCCAGTTTGCGTTTTACATCCTGCCTACTTCCACCTTCGTCAGTGATTATGCTAACCTAATAGCAAATTCTATCTTCGATTATTAACGTATTTCCTATTCTACATTTTCACAGCATCATCTTTTCTAATTCGACTACATTATGTTACCTTTGTTTTCCTTTTCTGGATATTCATCTTATAACTTCTTTTCAAGACACCATGCATTGTGTTCAACTAATCTTCCAATTCCTTTGCTGACTTTTAGGATTACACAGACGATTTTTATTTCATTTTCCTGAATTTTAAAATCCATTCCAGATTTCGTCTTAGTTCCATTACTGCTTTTACAAATAGAGACCGAATCATAACTGTGTTTCAGTTCCTTCTCAACCACCAGCTCCTTTTCATGTCCCTCGGGTAAAGTAAGGCTTCTGAGATAACCTGTAAAGTAGGAATCCTAAACGAATTTTCTATTACTTCATAAAAATGGTGTAGTCAAAGAATATGACGCACCTCCTCGAGCCGTTGGGACCTGTTGTTTAAGATACAAGCAGTCAAATTAGTAGGAGTAAAATAAGCTTTCAGTCGAAAGGAAAAATAGCAGCAGCAAAGCGTGGCATTATTTTCAAAACAATTTATTCGCACATTTCATTTCACTCTGAAAGTACTGGGAATTCGTGGCTCTAAATTTTATTTCACCATGAACCATCTACAGGCACTAGTTATTAAAATATAGAAAGGACATAACATTTGCGTTGACGTTGGAGTATTTCGAAATATAAAATTGGTGTTTTATGTTTTATTATTTCATTTTGGGTTACACAATATGAGAATTACTACCGTCGATTGGCTCTGTCGATCAGAATACTTTGAAAGACCTCCAGTTGATGTTTTTGCCGCAACGACATCATGACCGAACGAGATCTGCACTTCAATGGAATTTCGACTGGACTCTGCCTTATATTACAGTCTAGTTTCAAATTGGCTGTATTTCTGTTCCGATAGCTATTCTAAGGCTTCTCTGCGTAATGAAGAGCATGGCCGTTGCATCCCTTATACTTTTAGAACAGTACTTTGGCTTAGTGCATAAAAGTCGCACTGTCGGTAGCAAATTTTCTATTTTTGTTAAGACAAGTCAGTGTTTCTTTTTTTTCTATCCCATATGCCTTATTTGTTTCATCATTTTTCCTAAGCACACCGTTCTCAGTTACCTTGATTTTATGGCTTTATTTTTTCTTCTTCTTGTCCCATTTTACTTTTCTGCTGTTCTTGATTAGTTTCGCATAGCTCAGTACACGTTCATAAATGTAATCTTTACTCCGTACGATGAGATTTCTTTCTGCTCACTGTATTTTTGACACATTTCGGTTTGCCAAATTTACAGTCGTTTCTCCTTGTGCTGTTTTCATTGACTTCCCTTGCGTAGGATATTCCCATGGTAGTCAGGAACTCTGCCTTATTTGTAGATTATTGACGTAAAAGCTATTATGTTTTACTAATATCTCGTGGCCTTATATGACAGATTACACAGCTCTTTCACAGCTTCTGTTTTTTTTTCGCACCTGCTATTCATTACTTCTACCTATTTTATTAAATATACCGTCTTGGCTTTGGTAAATATATGAAAACAAAATTCAAAGCAATGTCGGAAGACATCAATATTTTTAGATAACGACTTTCAATGTAAACTAATAGTCAATAAAGTAAATAGCAATGGGATTTGATTATTTCTCTTTATCAGGCACACATCTAGCCCCAATACCTCTAGTGACGTCCTCAATACATCTAGCTTAAGCCAGCGCGGTACCGCTTCGTGGCTAGTACGATAATCACTCTGCACTAACAAATAGTTCCATTGTTAGGCCAATAACTTCGGGCTTGCTACTGCATTTTGTGCCAGAATTATTGCTGCATTCGTCTCGATTCTTTATTCTGTCTCTTCCGCTGTGCTGACTATATGCCATTTGCAGACGATTCACACGTAAAATAGAATTAACTAAGATCGTAGATTGCCAGTTTTCTGCTACGACCACTTTCAGGCAAAACATAGTGCTTAGTTCCAACGGCGTTATAATTGCTATAAATTCACGTAACCTGAGTACTGAAATTTTCTTAGTTGTTGCGTTGTTTCCAGGGCTATAATAGATGCCTTCTATATAACTTTAATTTGTACTGTGTTGGTACCACCTGCTATGTTTGAAAGTGGCGCTATGTAATAGCTAGTTTTTTGCATTGACAACTGAAAATTTTCAGCTAATTATAGTTAATATCTACGCCATTACCGTAAGTCACATGGAGTCCCACTGACATTAAGTTTTCCAGGGAAAACTGGTATTCATCAGTGAAATCACTGCATTTATCTTTCAATTTACCACTTTTACGCTCTTCACATATCACATGTCTGCTTGTTGGGAAATCAGCGTGTAAATCATTTCATCGAATACATTTGTTGGGGGGAGGGAGAGGAATTATATTTAGCCATTTAGAAGTTTTATGACCATTCCTCTCGAATTTCCTACTGGATTGGCTCTTTAACTACTCGCCGACTAATATTATTTGCTGTGCAGCTTCCAGATTTTTTTTGTCGCTACCTCGGTCATCTTGCATCTTTAATTTTAAACAAAGCGTCGGATGAATAGCAGGGACTGGTTATTAGAACTGATCTGGAAACCGACAATATCACTGTTTCGTTGTGTTTTCTAACTGCTGTTGGTAATGCAACCAACCTCAAGCCAACGTACGTATAACGGAATAATGCTTTTCATGAGAATATACATATTGTAACCAGTTTTCTGCTTTTTGCAAGAAACTGTTTTGAGAATTGTTGCAAAACCTACACCGGTTTGCAGACACATATAAATCCCGATTCGAACTCTTTTAAGATCCTTTCGATATTGAACTTACATGCAAAGAAAATTAATCATTTGTTGACAAATGTATATGTGATTCGTACAAGGAAACTAGATGTTGTCCGTGTTGCCCTATTGCAATTCCTATACAGGAACTAGTGTTTGGTTCGCTAATTTAGCAGAACATTAAGAATAAATTTCGAAATACTAACACGTCTGAAACCTCTCGACACAAGGAAAAGTAAAAACGACAAAAGAGAATGTCGGACGACGTCTTGTTCCAAAACACATTGGGACTTACCTGTGTACACACTTTGAAAATGCGTATTCGTCATTATCCCACATCTGCAGGCTATCACTATATGAAAATAATTTAAGTTCTTTCAATAGTGGTATTCCACGTGAGAAATAGGATGTTGCAGTTTAGACTTGATATTGATTCTGTAGCGACTAGCGATACCAGAAGGAGTTTCTAATTCAATATTCAGCACACACGGGTTATTACGTCTCTTTAGGATCGCGAGTGACATGTTAATCACGTTCTCAAAACTTCTGTATTTCCCCCGTCCCCCTCCTCCACGTATTTATTTCTGTATTCTGGTATTTCTTTCCTGTTTTCGCACTGTTGTGGCTACATTTTACCGTTTTGTTCTATTATTTTCCAGTCCTCCTCGGCTTCTGTTAAAAATGTAGTGTTCATACTTACTTGGCCAACATTTTATTCTGTAATGCGGATGGAACCCAAAAAGAATTTAAATCGTGTTATGCAGTTCAGCGCACTTTAATAAATAAAAATAAAATTGTTTTTCCTGCTGTTGGCTGTTGCCATACCTAATTGCTAGATTCAGAATCAATTATGACACAGCGTGATATCTGCAGACTTTCTTTGGCCGATTATGAGAACTTCTGCCTTTCACAGGCAACATCCTACTACCAGAAATACACTACAATGTTTGACGGGCAAAATAAGCCACCTCTCTCCTTCCTTCCAACCTCCACAGGGGCCCTCATTGCTCTACTTCGTCTTCTGTGGGGAAAAAAGATAATGTGGAAAATGGCGTAGCAAAAGCTTAGGAATAGTTTCCGGAACGAATCTTTCATTGTGCCCAAGAACCGTACGCCGCCGTTGGAACGAACTGACTGCGAAAGAATTTCTTTCCTTACTTAGCACTCTCTTTGTTAGGTGGCCTGACCTATGAAGGGTCTAGCTTTAGATTTTGAAGATGAAATACTCTCGATACCGAGGCCCCATTCATTCTGCTGAAGAACCCCCAGCTTTCGATGTCTACCCTAGATGCTCCTAGAGGTTTTGTGCGATTTCGTTCTCAGATACACGTCTAGCGATATGTAGAGGTATCTGTAGACAAAGACTAGTCTCGTATACCACTGCTGGCTGGACAAAAAATTACAGATCCCCTTCAGAATTGGAGAAGAGGTGCACCTGTTCACAAGTTGTGCACTAAGGTGATAACGTGCACGTTGTATAGGACGAGACACCTCTCCTGCTTCCGATGGTTTGAGCTATGAAGGACGAACTGCTGTAAATCCTGTCCTATTTTTGAAAGCAGTACGTTCACCTTTCCACCTATTCCCACTTCCAGTGAGATGTTTGTATCTGCAAAACTCTTGATTCCAATGGCGATTTTAAGGTACGTCTTCTCGAACAGATGACAAAAAATTAAATACAGGTACTTACTAGAAAGACATTGTACCATGTGTATTGACATGGAAGAGGACTTTGCTGTTTTCCTTCTTTTCTATTTCTTTTTTTGCGACAAAATCACTTTTAAAAGCACCTTGCCTTTTTATTAGAGGGTACTGTAATCTTCCCCATACCTTCGTTTCTCTTAAAGTGGTAAAAAATTTCAAGAGTGCTATTTCCTTTGTAAACAATAACGGAAAAACGATGCAGGTCCACTCGGAGACCAGTCACTCTAGTACTGTAGAGTGCACCACCCTACTCTGCCTCCTTTCGGACTATGCCGGTGCATTAGCTCCATACTTAACAATCATATTCAACCGTTCGCTCGATGAAAGATCCGTACCCAAAGACTGGAAAGTTGCACAGGTCACACCAATATTCAAGAAAGGTAGTAGCAGTAGTCCACTAAATTACAGGCCCATATCGTTAACGTCGATATACAGCAAGATTTTAGAACGTATATTGTGATCCAACATTATGAGCCGGCCGGTGTGGCCGTGCGGTTCTAGGCGCTTCAGTCTGGAACCGCGTGACCGCTACGGTCGCAGGTGCCAATCCTGCCTCGGGTATGGATGTGTGTGATGTCCTTCGGTTAGTTAGGTTTAATTAGTTCTGAGTTCTAGGCGACTGATGACCACCGAAGTTAAGTCGCATAGTGCTCAGAGCCATTTGAATCATTTGAACATTATGAATTACCTCGAAGAAAACGGTCTATTGACATACAGTCAACACAGGGTTTAGAAAACATCGTTCCTGTGAGACATGACTAGCTCTTTATTCACATGAACTGTTAAGTGCTATTGACAAGGGATTTCAGATCGATTTCGTATTTCTGGATTTCCGGAAGGCTTTTGACACCAAGCAGCTCGTAGTGAAATTGCGTGCTTATGGAATGTCGTCTCAGTTATGTGACTGGATCTGTGACTTCCTGTCAGAGAGGTCACAGTTCGTAGTAACTGACGGAAAATTCATCGAGTACAACAGAAGTGATTTCAGGCGTTCCCCAAGGTAGTGTTATAGGCCCTTCGCTGTTCCTTATCTATACAACGATTTGGGAGACAATCTGAGCAGCCGTCTTCGGTTGTTTTCAGATGACGCTGTCGTTTATCGACTAATAAAGTCATCAGAAGATCAAAACAAACTGCAAAACGATTTATGAATGGTGCGAAAAGTGACACTTGACCCTAAATAACGAAAAGTGTGATGTCATCCATATGAGTGCTAAAAGGAATTCGTTATACTTCGGTTGCACGATAAATCAGTCTAATCTAAAAGCCGTAAATTCAACAAATACCTAGGATTTCCATTACGAACAACTGAAATTGGAAGGAACGCATAGAAAATATTATGGGGAAGGCTAACCAAAGGCTGCGTTTTATTGGCAGGACACTTATAAAACGTAACAGACCTACTAGGGAGACTGCCTACACTACGCTTGTCCGTCCTCTTTTAGAATACTGCTGCGCGGTGTGGGATTCTTTCCAGATAGGACTGACGGAGTGCATCGAAGAAGTTCAAAGAAGGGCAGAACGTTTTGTACTATCGCGAAATATGGGAGAGAGTGTCACTGAAACGATACAGGATTTGGGCTGGGCATCATTAAAAGAGACGTATTTTTCGTTGCGACGGAATCTTTTCTCAAAATTCCAATCACCAACTTTCTCCTTCGAATGCGAAAATATTTTGTTGACACCGACCTACATATGGAGAAACGATCACCACGATAAAATAAGGGCAATCAGAGCTCGTACGGATAGATATAGGTGTTCATTCTTTCCGCGCGCTATGCGAAATTGGAATAGAGAATTGTGAAGGTGCTTCGAAGAACCCTCTGCCAGGCACTTCAATGTGATTTGCAGAGTATCCATGTGGATGTAGATGTAGTCATCTGCATGTAGATAACACCACAACGCCGTTTACTTAGGCAAAAATTGCGATGGACTTCGTGGGAAACTGTGATGTTCCATTCCAGCTGACTTAGCCAAGACATCGAGGGGATTCAATCATAAGTTCAAAACGTGAAACTCATGGCACTGTCCCAATGATGGAGTTTCGACCGTTTGTCACACTCGAGAAATTATGATAAAAAGAGATCAAATTTTAAGGGACGAACGATGCCTCTTAGAAAATAACGTCGATTCATCGAGTACAGGTTTCGTGAAACCAGTTTTGTCCTGCTTACCCGTGAGGCACCTACATTGATGTCTTGTTTCTCAACCGTAACAAAACGACACTGAAAGACCTCCAGAACTCGTAGAGAGTGTAGTGAGGGCAAATTCAGTATAGGAACTAATGTATAGAAACGTCGTTCAAGAACACGTTACGAAGACCTACGCATGACACTACCACCACAGCTAACTTATGTTTATAGAAGTTGAAAAAGGTAAAAATGGACCGAAAAATAATTCATACAAACCATCTTACATCACCAGTCTCGCGTGCAGAAGATGTAAGCAGTGTTGCCTATCTTAAGGTGAAGTTCTACTTTGTCCACTCTGTACTTTCAGGCAGTGTTGTTTGAGAAGGACAGACAGACTGGACGTTTTTTAACGGCCTGAATGCTAAAAGGTAATTGTCGGAAGTTAAGTTTGCTGTTCCTCAGCCTATAAACTGATCTTTGCTCTGAAAGTGGATATGTAGTGGCAGCCATTGGTCCATACATGAGTATATAGGACGCTCTGTAGCTTCGTTGGATGATGTTGGCAGAGACAGGTTCCCATGTTCAATGTGAAAGCCTCTTCAATCCCTTCGTCGGATCATTTTATTCCATACTGCGTGATAACAACATTGAGACAGGTAACTGTTTGTATTTAAGCCCTCCTGGAGAACAGAATTAACACTCTTAGACAAATTTAATTCTTGGTGTTGTTGACGATTATGAGTGGAAGATTTTCGAGGCTGTTTGCAAATGTGATGATTGAGGAGATATTAAAATATTGTCAAGAAATGCGAAAAGAGTTACTGATGATCAGCACTTGGTGCAAATACGTTGGACAGAGGTGAATGCTATCTAATGCAGAAAAATGACGAAAAGAATCGCTATGATTTGACTGTACTGTCAGCAACAAACCAATGGAACCATTCACAAGCATCAAGTATCTAGTGATGTTCTTGGGGATGGGGTTCGTCTATGCAACTAAGTGAAAGGCTGTTTATTTTATACTGTAAGCTATTCGCCTCTCTTTATTTGTGAAGCATCTTCACAGCCAACTTAGAGGTCTTATTATTCCGTATGTCTCGTTCTGAGTTGTTCTTAGGTGGTCTGCGTGTATCAGGATGTTCGATAAACACCCACAGTGGAAGTAAAATGTTCAAGTGAAATGTGCTCGCAAACGCCGAGTAACGGACATCCTGGTGTAAGCAGGACGACTAAGAAACGCTCCAAGACATACATTTCGACTAATAAGATCGCAACATCTTCACTCAAGATACTAAATGAAATGAAGCAAATCAGCCTTTCACTTAGTTTCATTCACGGACCACATCTGTGAAAACATGGAACGAATTAAGGAACCACAGAAAATACAAAAAATGACGATTTCCAAGAATATGTTTCCCGAACAGTTAAAGATTGAAACAATCGCGTAAGTGTTGAAGACAGATTCTGCACTGAGTTTTATGGAAAGCATTCTAAGGAGTACAATTCCCTCTCGAAGGAGATCGTTTACAGGACTTTCTTTCGACAAATTCTTGAGCACTGTTAATCCACTTGGTATTCTTACCAAGTCAATTAGTCACTGTCCGCCTCCAGTAGCTGAGTGGTCAGCACGACAGAAAGTTAATCGTAAGGGCACGGGTTCGATTCCCGTCTGGCTCGCAGATTTTACCTGCTAATGCACTGGGTGTTGTGTTGTCCTCATCAGCATCATTTCATCTCCATCGACTCGCAAGTCGCCGAAGTGGCGTCAAGTCGAAAGTCTTGCATCCGGCGAACGGTCTACCCGACGAGAGGCCCTAGTCACACGACATACAGATTTATTTTTACAGAACAGTCGGTGGATTTGTTTATACAGCTTGAACGTGTCAATGCTCAGCGGTCTTTGCTGAGAGGTAGTATAAGAAAAAAAGCTGTGTGACTCGAAAATGAGCGCACAAAGTTTCGACAGCCTACGCCATAGCTCGTACGAAAAATAAAAGCAAAGTAGTAGAGTAGCAAGGAGGGACAATATACTGTTGCATTACGTGTCCCTTCTGTGCGCATCGTAGGACAGATTGCATAGCACACATATGTAAATACAAATGAAGATGCGAATGTAACTGCTCTGCAGATCTTAAAGACGAGATAGGTGACGTAACGTGACAGATTGACAACTAGATGGAAATGAATGAACGTGTGGGAGAATCGTTGCTAGAGATGTCCCAGTCGCACAGACAAGTCTTGACGTCAGAGGGCGTGATACCACCGTGACTGTAGCTCCAAATGGAGATGTCACCACAACACGAGGCAGTTGAAAAATGGGGTCAAATGGCTCTGAGCACTATGGGACTCAACATCTTAGGTCATAAGTCCCCTAGAACTTAGAACTACTTAAACCTAACTAACCTAAGGACATCACACATACCCATGCCCGAGGCAGGATTCGGACCTGCGACCGTAGCAGTCCCGCGGTTCCGGACTGCAGCGCCAGAACCGCTAGACCACCGCGGCCGGCGAAGATATGGGGAAAGATAATGTGTGTGTTTGTGTGTGTGTGTGTGTGTGTGTGTGTGTGTTAATCAGTGAGCAGTTACGGTGCACTGTGGCCTGGAGACAATATCTGGCTGACTTCAAACGTCGAATAATTATCGGGAACCTGGAAGAAGGACGAGGAACTAAATGTGACGAATGCTGCCCAGGAGTTTGGTATTGCTAACAGCACTGTTTCCCAT
The DNA here is from genome assembly GCF_023864275.1 of Schistocerca cancellata. Lineage (NCBI taxonomy): Eukaryota > Metazoa > Arthropoda > Insecta > Orthoptera > Acrididae > Schistocerca > Schistocerca cancellata. The sequence goes on along the minus strand of NW_026046443.1, from coordinate 6,054,256 downwards.
GCATAGGGAGCGTTCCGAACCACAGGCACTGCTGTCGGAAGGACAGGAAGTGCTCAGTCACTCTTAAGTTCAACAGCAGTTGACTGCTATATTGCGCATCGGGCAGCAAAGACCAACGTCGGACAACGAGTGCTGTTGCAACCATATTTAACTGGACTGCTACGCACGCAGTCTCACGCTTCACAGTGGCACGGCAACTAGAGGGCTATTACAAATGATTGAAGCGATTTCATAAATTCACTGTAGCTCCATTCATTGACATATGGCCACGACACACTAGAAAAAACTCATAAAGTTTTGTTCGGCTGAAGCCGCACTTCAGGTTTCTGCCGCCAGAGCGCTCGAGAGCGCAGTGAGACAAAATGGCGACAGGAGCCGAGAAAGCGTATGTCGTGCTTGAAATGCACTCACATCAGTCAATCACAACAGTGCAACGACACTTCAGGACGAAGTTCAACAAAGATCCACCAACTGCTAACTCCATTCGGCGATGGTATGCGCAGTTTAAAGCTTCTGGATACCTCTGTAAGGGGAAACCAACGGGTCGGCCTGCAGTGAGCGAAAAACGGTTGAACGCGTGCGGGCAAGTTTCACGCCTAGCCCGCGGAAGTCGACGAATAAAGCAAGCAGGGAGCTAAACGTACCACAGCCGACGGTTTGGAAAATCTTACGGAAAAGGCTAAAGCAGAAGCCTTACCGTTTACAATTGCTACAAGCCGTGACACCCGATGACAAAGTCAAACGCTTTGAATTTTCGGCGCGGTTGCAACAGCTCATGGAAGAGGATGCGTTCAGTGCGAAACTTGTTTTCAGTGATGAAGCAACATTTTTTCTTAATGGTGAAGTAAACAGACACAATGTGCGAATCTGGGCGGTAGAGAATCCTCACGAATTCGTGTGGCAAATTCGCAATTCACCAAAAGTTAACGTGTTTTGTGCAGCCTGACGGTTTAAAGTTTACGGCCCCTTTTTCTTCTGCGAAAAAGAACGTTACAGGACACGTGTATCTGGACATGCTGGAAAACTGGCTCATGCCACAACTGGAGACCGACAGCGTCGACTTTATCTTTCAACAGGATGGTGCTCCACCGCACTTCCATCATGATGTTCGGCATTTCTTAAACAGGAGATTGGAAAACCGATGGATCTGTCGTGGTGGAGATCATGATCAGCAATTCATGTCATGGCCTCCACGCTCTCCCGACTTAACCCCATGCGATTTCTTTCTGTGGGGTTATGTGAAAGATTCAATGTTTAAACCACCTCTACCAAGAAACGTGCCAGAACTGCGAGCTCGCATCAACGATGCTTTCGAACTCATTGATGGGGACATGCTGCGCCGAGTGTGGGAGGAACTTGATTATCGGCTTGATGTCTGCCGAATCACTAAAGGGGCACATATCGAACATTTGTGAATGCCTAAAAAACTTTTTGAGTTTTTGTATGTGTGTGCAAAGCATTGTGAAAATGTCTCAAATAATAAAGTTATTGTAGAGCTGTGAAATCGCTTCAATCATTTGTAATAACCCTGTACATACGCGTCGTGTCTTTTCCTGACGGCCAGTACGCCGTATTCTGTTGACACCCACACGTCAGCGACACTGTCTGCGATGGTGCCAGCAGCGTAGAGAGTGGACCAGTGAGGAGTGGTGTCGCGTTTTCCCCTCAGGTGAAACCAGATTCAGTCTAGTGATTGTAGACGTACTCTCACATGGCGAGAGGTCGATGCACATAATACACCCAGGAACATCGCTGAACGTTATCGTTTTGGTCGTCCAGGTGCTGTGTTGTGAAAAGCAAACGTCGCATGGGCGTACTGACGTTCCCATGTGTGTCGTTTCATGCGTAGTTTCTGGTGACAACGCGAGAATACATTGAACAGTGCAAGGAAAAGGACATCTTGGAACAAGAGGCTATTTGGCGAATGGACTTGCCTGCCGGATCCCTTGACTTCAGTACTGTAGAGCAAGTGTGAGATGCGTTGGAAGAGGTATTGCCTTACGTTTACATCTCCCGTCGACCATTCTGTAGTTGTCCACGTCACCCACCTTGTCGCCGGCATGGCATTACGTTTGAGGGTACTCATTGCTCCACGTGGTGATCACATACGGTACTGTAATGTCTAGGGTACTACCGTAAATCGTGGTGCCTTCAGTGTAATTATTGTAGTTGAATCATGGTCGCTCTGGATATGTCAGTTATTTTCTTTACGACTCTGTAGCAGTTCTTTCTATGTCTGATCCAAGTGTAGCCCAGCTATGTTATTTGACAATGATACATCTGGTGACAATTACTTTCATCCTTGCCCGTATTGTTGTGGAACGAATGAGAACAAGGTACACCGGAAATGCACTCTAACTGCGAATATGAACCACCATTCGGCTGTATGTTGGACTAAGAGGACTCGAACCCCGATTTCCTGCTTTACACGAGCGGTCCATTCGACTATCTATGTCCGTGCATTTCGTCCTGTAGGGGGTTCGAGTCCTCCCTGGGGCATGGGAGTGTGTGTTGTCCATAGCGTAAGTTAGTTTACGTTAGATTATGCAGTGTTTACGCTTAGGGACCGATGATCTAAGAAGTCCAATAAGACCTTTCCACAAATTTCCAATTTTTTTCCACTATCCGTGCACTAATCATGGCTAGACCCAAAATTCCCTATGTCTTCATCCATGTGTCACAACCTCCACTCACACGTTATCTACACTCATGCTCATAAATTACGGATAGATGCAGAATGTGGCGCCACACAACGTGGCACTACACAAAACTGGCGCTAATAGCATAGGCACATAGAGAACACACAGGACACAGATCTGTAAATCCACAGTATTGGTGATAAGTTGAGAAAACTATCCTGAAACACATGTGCTACAAATCGCCACTGTTTCCTGCACATGTACCCCGACATCAATATGGGATGTGATCACCATACACACGTACACAGGCCACACAACAGGTTGGCACACTCTGGATCAGGTGGTCGAGTGGCTGCTGCGGTATAGCCTCCCATTCTTGCACCAGTGCCTGTCGCAGCTCCTGAAGTGTCGTAGGGGTTTGAAGACGTGCAACAATACGTCGACCGAGAGCATCTCATACGTGCTCGATGGGGTTTAGGTCTGGAGAACAGACAGGACACTCCATTCGTCTGATATCTTCTGTTTCAAGGTACTCCTCCACGATGGCATCTCGGTGGGGCCGTGCTTATCATCCATCAGGGGGAAGGTGGGACCCACTGCACCCCTGAAAAGGCGGACATACTGGTGAAAAATGACGTCCAGGTCCACCTGACGTGTTACAGTTTTCTCTGTCAAAGACATGCAGAGGTGTACGTGCACCAATCATAATCCCACCCCACACCATCAAATCACGACCTCCATACAGGTTCCTTTCAAGGACATTAAGGGGTTGGTATCTGGTTCCTGGTTCACGCCAGATGAAAGGCCGGTGAGAATCACTGTTCAGAGTATACCTGTACTCGTCCATGAACATAATCTGGGACCACTGTTCCGATGACCATGTACTGTGTTCTTGACACCAGGCTTTACGGGCTCTCCTGTGACCAGGGGTCAGAGGAATGCACCTTGCAGGTCTCCGGACGAATACACCACGTCAGTTCAGTCGTCTCTACATTGTGTGTCTGGAGACAACTGTTCCAGTGGGTCTGGTAAGGTCCCGAGCAAGGCTACCTGCAGTACTCGGTGGCCGTCTGCGGTCACTGACGGTGAGATCTCGGTCTTCTTGTGGTGTACACTGTGGAAGTCCAGCATTGTAGGGCCTGGACACGTTTCCTGTCTGCTTGAATGGTTGCCATAATCTTGAGATCACACTTTGTGGCACACGGAGGGCCCGTGCTACGACCTGCTGTGTTTGACCAGCCTCTAGTCGCCCTAGTATTTATTCTGCCTCTCATAAGTCATCAATACGTGTACTTTGAGCCATTTTAAACACACAGTCACCATTAGCACGTCTTAAAACGTCTGCACACTTACTCGCTGCACCGTAAACTGACATGCACCAGCACACCTGTGCGTATGTGGACTGCTGCCAGCGCCACCGTGTGACGACCGCAGGTCAAATGCACCGCATGGTCACACCCCGAGGTGATTTAAACCTGCAAACCGCCCACCAGAGCGTTGTTTCACCATGTATCAGCATTATCCTTAATTTATGAGCACAAGTGTATATTCCCGTCCGGGAAGGTATTGAATGAATACGAAATAGCAGTGCCTGAGTTATTAAGGATCCTTCAGATATGCATACACGTCCGGAGGAATACTGCATTGTACTTCTTAATAACAAAGGCATTGAAATGTCGTATGAAAACGAGTTGTTCCTAGTGTGTAGCTGGAGAGCAATGGGGTTTCGTTGTGTCTGCAGCAGGTGGTGGTAGCACTGGTGGCGACGTGGCTGGCGGGCTGCGTGTGGAGCCAGCAGGTGCCGTTCAACGGGCTGCAGCTCTCCATATCTGGGCCCGGCTTCAGCCACGTCCAGTCTGTACCCGCGCCGGCGGCCGCCACTGCAGCCAACCCCACGCTCAGCAGCCTCTTCGCCGCGCAGAGGACGTATGCGCAGGTACGTGTCTTGTTTACACTGCTTGACTAAAAAAAGATGAAGCAGTCAGAAGGGAAGAAGGATACGAAGTGAAACATCAAAGGTTGACAGAACGTGTGATGTTACTTCAGTAATGACCAACTGGTATGAAGTTTACACAGAACTTGACAGAATGAGGGCACTAATCAGTATGACCTGGCACCCACTTGACCTGGATGCGCGCACCAATTCTATTGGGGAGGTTGTCCTACAGCCGTCGTAGCCTCTTCTGAGGTAAGATGCCCAACAACTGTTGTAACTGACCGTTGAATTCTGGGGTGCTGGGGTACTGGGACGAAGATGATGTGCGAGCTCATCCCAAATATTGAAAGATTACCGTCAAACCTCCTTGCCTAGGGACGCCAGATGAAAGTTGATGTCGTCAAGCGCTGAATGGAAATTGCGCAACGGATAAGTGGGGAGGGGAGCTTGAGAGCGCTACCTAGAGAGCGTGCCCTTTCTGTACGATACTAGGCAAGGGACTGGAGGACTCAAACGCTGATGTGTGGGTCCCTGCATATCTGTCATTTTAAATAAATTCCTTTAACTTGACTTCTTTGTGATTTTTAAGGTATGTTAAAGATTGATGACAGTTGATTACCTATTTATTTTAAACATTATCTCGACTTTACAGCGATTGCAGCAATTGTTTCAGTTTTCAGATATTACAATTTTACAACTTATAGCTCGGGTATATTATATACTAATCTGTACGCGCATTTCTACGGGTAAGACGGAATTGCGTTGGCGAAACGTATACCACCAAAGTCTCCCAATCTTTCACATAGGACATTCACTATGTGAGGAGGATAACGGGCAAACTGGGCATCAGATACATTAACACAGGGGGTCAAATTTCCGAAATTAAACGAACACATTCATTTCCTTACACAATCCGAAGCTGGAAATAAAAGAGTTAGTACAAATATTCAAATACCTCTCTTCCATGCGTGAACATTGAGACAGACGCACTGAGGTCATGTCTGCTCACTTACTCGTCTTCTGTAACACTCCCCGAATATGGTGGGCACCCGGAGGTCTTCCTGGGTCCCGGTGGAGGGGATGGTCCAACCACTTGGCCGTGACCAACCTCTCCACCCTAAATCTTGTGACACTGGAAAGTCTTTGACTTTTATCTGCCTGTGCAGTCTCTCTGATCCCCTACTCAGGAGTAAGGTTGGCACTACTATACTAGAGAACTACTTCCCAAATAAGATTTGCCACGCTTTATGGAAAGGTGTGAGGGGGAATAGGAAAGTTCATGTGCAGATTCACATTCACGTACAAGAAATGCATAATACACGACACATATAAATATGTATTATGAAACCTGACACATTTATTTCCACCCGTCCACATGGGTTCTGTTGCACCCGCGGCCGGCCACGTCGTGTAACAAAATTGGCGGTGGAGCCGCCTCTGTCTGTATTTCCTGGTGCGAACGAGCAGCGAAACCTGCTGCTTATGGAGCGGAAACTACTGTACCGTTTCAATATGTTGTATCAGGGATCTTTCTGCCCACGGTAACACTTCAGCACCAGACACTTCATACAGACATGTGCCGTGCATGATCGAGCAATGTCCTGTTGAAAAATGACACGTTATGAGAGGTATCACATGAGGGGACAGAATGTCTTTGACGTAGTGTCAGTTCCCTTAATCACTACCAGACGTGTTGTGAAGCCCTACCCGATGGCTCCCCATACCATGACACCCGAAGTAACACAGCTGTTCCTCTTCAGAACAATTAAAGAATGCGAAACGTCTTCCCAACGTCGACGTCATGCTTTCCGATGGACATCATCTGCGTTAATACAGAACTGCGGTTCACCACTCAACATAACACGACACCGTCCATCAACAGGCCAACAGCCTCGCCGCAGCGGTAACACCAGCTCCTGTCAGATCACCGAAGCTAAGCGCTGTCGGGCTTGGCTAGCACTTGGATGGGTGACCATCTGGTCTGCCGAGCGCTGTTGGCAAGCGGGATGCACTCAGCCCTTGTGAGGCAAACTGAGGAGCTACTTACTTGAGAAGTAGCGGCTCCGGACTCGGAATCTGACAAACGTCCGGGAGAGCGGTGTGCTGACCACATGGCCCTCCATATCCGCATCCCGTGACGTCAGTGGTCTGAGGACGACACGGCGGCCGGTCTGTACCTATGGGCCTTCATGGCCTGTTCGGGAGGAGTTTGCTTTTAGGTTTTATCCATCAGCAGTCCGTACATCCCAGTCACGCAACCACTTGTGTTGTGGCGTTAACGGTAAACCACGCTTGGGCCAGTAATTCCCTAGTCCAGCTGCACCTAGTCTCTGACTACTGGTGTGGGTTGACACGTGGAGTCTGTTACTTGTTGCGGGACGACAGGCGCAAATGTGAAGGGGCTACGATGTACTTCGAGCACAATATTGTGATCCTTCCCAGCTGTGGTTAGACGTGGTCGACCGAAACCTTCACAACGAGAACACCTGCCCTCACATTCCCATGCAGTCCCACGCTAGGCCACTGTCACACCCATCTTTCATTCGATAGGTTTGTTGCAAGCCATTTCATTGCAATATATGCCACAGGTAAGGTAACAATATTACTTTTTCGTACCCGTTATGAATTTACTCTCCAACTTTTCGACCTTCTTCACCATAAATTCCTCTACCATTTTTTCCTCTTCTATTTGAGCTGTGTGTGCCTCGCGTTGATGCCATTCGTAACTTGGCATCTCTTAAAAATAATTGAGAGTTATTTTTAAAAAATAAAGTGTATGTGTTTTCTGTGCAACCAACGGTAACTGATTAGGCCCTATCCACACCTTTCCCTAAGTCCTACGTCTCACAATTGCGAAAAGCTTCATTCATCATTTTTCAATTCATTTCACTCATTGTAGGCATTTTTCACCACGTCCACATTTCAAAAGCATTCAAGCAGTTTTCCTCTCTTCCATTGTTTTGATTCACTACCATACAACAGCATTCTCCAGATAAAACTCTTGGCTAATCCCTCTCTTCTATTTATTTTTATTTTTGTTTTTTGTCAACATCTGTAAACCAAATGTAGTTTCTCTGCACACCTTCAGTTTTCTGTTACTTCGTAAGTACCGAAAAGACATGACTTTTTCTAAGGCCTTTCCTTCCAAAGTTTTCACAGAATATTGGCACTAGCTTATCCTTATCACTTTTGTCAATTCCGCATTTATCCTTATTCCGTCACTCTTTAGAAAAAAAAAATAGTTTCATCATAGGCGAACGTGAGTGACTAAATTGTCAACTACTTGTTTTCATATTAGCTGAGGCACCCGGCTTCGCTCAGAGAGTGATATGAGATTATGTGGTAGATGGAATAAAAGGATAAATTTTAAGGTATAAGGGGTAAAAAAATTTATTGAAAACATATTCTAATTATTTATAATGCTTGTTTATAAACAACATTTTTCAAAAAAATGGTTCAAATGGCTCTGAGCACTATGGGACTTAACATCTATGGTCATCAGTCCCCTAGAACTTAGAACTACTTAAATCTAACTAACCTAAGGACATCACACAACATTTTTCAATTTGTTATCCGGGGTATATGTACAGCAGTTCTCCGAATTCACGTATAGTTGAGAGAAGGAGTCTTTGAGCTTGATGCTGCAATTTTTTAAGGTTTTCCCCTTCGCTTTGTTAACTGTAATACTATAGGTTAATTTGACAGGAAATTGCTGTCTTTTAAATTCGAATGGCAGTTCAGTAGAAATCAGTGGTATTCTGGGGATTATTAGTCTGCGTCATTTGTACTTTCCAGTCATAATTTTGGCTTTGATGATGTTATTCGATGGCTGTTTGACAATAATCCTTGTTCCATTACACCGTTTTGGTGACTTGAGATTTCTGAGTGGTATTCAATTTTAATCCAAAGGCAGCGTAATAGCACTCCTGGTAGTGTTTAGAAATTCTGTAGGGAAGTTCACACTTTCTTTGTCGTTTACCATCGTGTCGATCGATTTCTACTGGGGCTACAACTTTGCTCCCGCCGTTTTCCCTCAAAGTTCGAGGCTTTATTGTGAGCATCTTACAAAAAATTGAAGTTTCAAAGTATTGTCCATCGCTGGCCACTGCTTTCTCCCATCTTTCGGGCATCGTACGAATCCAGCACCGGAAGAACTGGGTGTCTTTCGAGAAGATCCACGCATCGATTCAATTTTGCGATTGTTTATATGACAGGAAGCGCTGGGCAGCCAGGTTGTGTGCCATTGAACTAAAAAGCTGGTGGTCAAAGTGAGCAATGTCTGCAGAGCACGGCGGATGGTGTAGTACTTCCCATTTCAACGTTTCCAGGTATGTTTTGGCGGGTTTTGCGACATGGGGTCGAGCACTGTCATGCTGCAAAATCGCCTATTCATGTCTATCGCTGTACTTTCAGTGCTCGGCTCAAACACATCAATTGCTTTCGATAACGATTCCTTGTGATTGTTCCCGTCGGTTGCAGTAGCATCGAAAGCTTTGTCTCTTTCACAATTAGGCTGGTCTTCAACGTCGAAATCACCGTTCTTGAAGCATGGAAACCATTTTCTGCAAAGTTCTGTCACTAACATGCGCCTCGTCATAGGTCTTGCCCGGCTTTTCATGAGCCTCAGCAGCAGATTTCTTCATTTCAAAGCAGAAAATTCAAACAATCCGCAGATGACGAGAATTGGGCTCGTAAGTTGACATATTCAGCCGAGAATAACTTTAAGATGCAATAAAAATTGACTATTTTGATGGCGCAGTTTTCAAATGTCTAGGCTTACTGTATGGCACTTAAGACCTACGCCACTACTTTCCACTAATGCCATCTACTGCAAAACGGCGGAAGCAAAGTTGTAGACCTAATATATTCTCCCTGTACCGGGAATTTTATTTTAAATATTAAAGTTAATATCGTCGACAATATTATTTTAGTTGCCAAAATAGTCCTTTCAAATAGCCAGTCCTCACTGGTGCAGTTTTGAACAACGATTGCATAAATTTGGTTTATGAGTTCGTTTTCAGCAGTGGCTACGTCGCAGAAATCACTTTTGAGTTTAAAGAGACCGGCCGACTGGTCAGTAGGATATGTGCCTTCGCCCGTCTGTACTAGCTGTTGAGCAAAATGTGCTGTTGTCTCGTCTTTCGATACCTCAAATGTCATTTTTTTGTTAGACGCAGTATTTGTATGTGTGGCCAGACACGTGATTTTTTTAAACATATATTGATTTCGTCTTCAGGTGTTGACTTCAGGATAGCTCTGGAAGTGTTTATGGAAAATGTCCTGACAGTATGAGTGAGGCTAAACCCATCACTTCAAAGCTTGCTCGCGAGTCTTGTAATGTTCTGTCCATGGCTTCGAGTGATTTCTCATCTGCCATTGTGCATTCGTCCCAGAAGATAGTTTTATCTTGCTTTAGAAGTTCACGCCGTCCAGACGATCTTGAGATTTTACATACCGTGAATTGTTCTTCGGCTACATTCAACGGTAGTTGTAGTGCGGAATGGGCAGTTCCTCCACCTTCCATAAGTGTGGCTGCAATGCAGTACGATGCCAGTGAAAATGCAATATGCTGTTGAGCACGTATTTCCGCCGGCAATAGATCAATTAGGTTGCGACCAAGTAAATAATTCCCCCACTGTTGTTGATACGGTCCATGATAACATTGTAAATTTCCTTTTGATTGTTCTTGAGGAGTGGTTTATTGTGAGCAATGTATTGAAGTAATTCGATGTGAAACATCGCCTTCGGAAAATTATAAATTACTGTGCTGGTAAACCTCTACGTTATTTGATTTTCAAACAGCTGAGCAAAACTGAACGTACTCAGGCATTTCTCTCTTTACATATTCTGATCAACACGAAACTGACACACAATATTTTAAGCGCAACGCAATCTGACTTTCAATAATGCCTACAAAAGAATAGCTCTGACTAACAATAACCTGTACCTGTCATCAATCACTTATCTCACAAAAATCTTCGTTACTCGAACTACTGCAATACAGCGAGCGCCAATACTACCAGCTAAATAAAAGATTCTAACTACTGAAGGCACTAACTACTGATAGGCATAGTTAGCAAATGAAAGATTTTGATAGAGAACAAATAATGTATTTACCTTAGTAGTGTTCAAAACTCATCTCATATATATATATATATATATATATATATATATATATATATTAGTTCATGATATCCAGTATTACAAATTTACTCTTTCTGATGGACACACGTCCAGATCGTCCGCTCTCAAAATTCTGCCATCTCTCTGCCCACATCCACTACTGCTGGCGGCTCACCTCCAACTGCGCAACGCTATGCGCTGTTCACATCCAACTGCCTAACACTACAATAGCAAATATTCCAACAATGCAAACCAGCCACAGACTGCCCACAGCACAGCCAGAGATTTTCATACAGAGCGCTACGTGGCGTTACCAACATAAAAACCTAAACAGCCTACTTACAGTTGTTTTTGTAACTTTTTTCCTTTGTAACTTCGAAGCTTAGTGCACTGATACCATTTTTTCGTGGTGCATCTCAAGTTGCACTAAGATCGAGTTGTTTATTGCTGAACATTTATCTTCTAGGAGAATGAATATTCCGCTGAAGATGTCGTCGTTAAATTCGACAGTCAGTTCAAGATTTGCTTGTCGGATTTGGTACAGTATGTGATCACTCATACTCTCTTTGAAAAAGTGCTATAGCCGTTTTGAATTCGATGGGTTACATGTTGTTAGAATTATGGCGATTAAGTATCTCATTTGTTCAGCTGAAGCTGTGAGTGAGACTTTTTGTAGCATTAATTCCCGGTGGTTGTCACTGTCCAGTAGACCTAAGCGTTGGAATGCTTCTCTCTACGTCTGGTAAAGGTAACCGTTAACAGTCTTGAGATCTGTGGCACTTGTTGGTCCCTGTATTTCGTGTAGCAACATACGGAGTCAGAAACATTCGGTTTTGTTCGGATGAACCGTATATACTCGGCCAAGTGCACCAGTTTTCATGATTACGTATGATCTTCTACTGTAAATCCTTGTTTTCGTCGTTTAAAAATTTTTCTTGTTGTGTTCCTCGTGTAATAGGTTGGGACGCCAACATATAGCAACGTTTACGCGAATGGATCCGTTTGGCACAGTTGGTAAAAAGCTGTTAATGTTACAGAACTGATGTGGTTCGTTTGTAATTTTTCTGTCGGTGATTTCTGTGAGGTAAACTCTGTCCATTCTACAAATGTACTGCTAGATGTTGCACGTTCGTGTATGAGAAAACCGAAAAGTTGCCACGCTGCTTCCTTACTGTTGATGCATCTTTCCATTTGGTACGTCAGGATCTCGTCGTTTGTGTTTTTTTGTATGTGTGGTATCAACGTTCGATACCACACTTGTTAGGGGTTGCAGTTATCGACCGCGGCCTGTGTTAGTATCGTTGGACCCACGAGTCGCGACCAGCGCCGCTAGCGCCGCTCCGCGGCTTGTATAAAGTTTCTAGCGAGCTCTCGGCCATTCGAGACGTCAAGTAGTAAAGTAGCATAGCCTTCAGCTGATAGGAAGCAACCTCTAACAAGGCCTTAGTAACGTATGGCCTAGGTGAGGCCTCAATAGCTATCTGTTTATAATTATATGTATGCAGCCCAGAGTAACCCTGTACAACCAGTTAAGTACAATATATAATACTTTTTACCAACGACTTGTAATTATTTTAGTCGTTGCAGATCCAGACCATGCAGCCAGCACCTTATCGACGTTACTCACAAACCTACTGGCACTTATATATTTCTATTTAGCATTGGCCACCAGTCAACATTGGCGACGAATCGTTCGTCGTCATTATAACAGTTTGCTGTCTTTGGCTATTTGAAATACTACCATCTCACGGCCTTCCTTCACATACTTAAAACATATTTGATGGATTTCGCTAAACTGCAGTATTCTACGTTTACGTGTGTCTGGAACATTTTGGAGAGCAGTGGTGCTACCCATTGATTATCTATTTCCAGTTCGTCGCGGCCTCGTATTCGTATTTTTTCTGTGAAGTCACCGTGTTTCGGATGGTCAATAACACCGGTTTGTGTGTGGTCCAAGTATCGTTTTAGGTTCAAAATGGTTCAAATGGCTCTGAGCACTATGGGACTTAACTTCTGAGGTCATCAGTCCCCTATAACTTAGAACTACTTAAACCTAACTAACCTAAGGACATCACACACGTCCATGCCCGAGGCAGGATTCGAACCTGCGACCCTAGCGCCCGCGCGGTTCCAGACTGTAGCGCCTAGAACCGCTCGGCCACTCCGGCCGGCTATGGTTTTAGGTATTTTTTGTTCATCTTCCATCACTCATACGCGGTGAATTGGGGTTTAATGTCTCGCATGTTCCGTGAATCACGTTTTTCACTACTCTGTCGTACAGTTACGGATCTTGTTGTGGATTGGGTAATTAATCTTGGACGGTTTTGTCGTTATCCGTGGGATGAACTCTGTCTTGCAGCCACATAAGGTTGTGGAAGTGAGGCAGTCCTCGTTTTTGTCATTCGATAGAGTACATCCGACATCTAAAGTTTCCAAAGATGTGGTAGGCTGTCATGACTTGTGTTTGTCCGGAAACTCGGGCTTTTGTGTCGTGTCGATGCATGGGGGCTTGTCCGTATCTTAGTAGTTTCTTGATTTCTGGCCATGACGTGTTGAATGTGAATGTTATGAAGAGGTCAGGTCGTCCATATTTTCTTATGTAGGTCATGGCATCTTCGAGTGTATTCGTGCATATGTCTTGGACTTCCTATGTATGATGAGGGTAAGATTGCCATTCTTCCAATGTTGTTAATGCTTCCTTCATTCATGATTGCGTCTCGAAAGTGGATGTATTCGTTCGTGCGTAGTTTCCTCTGATCCGTTCCACTTCTGTTTTTTCTTACATATCTACCAGGAATCGCTGGAATAAACGGCGAGTGTTGAGACTGTGATTGTATGTTTCATTGTCTCTGATCATCAAGCGGTAAGCCTGTTTCAGGTTTGATACGTTTTACATTACAATGGTATCCGTCGTCTCCGTGCAGAAATATTAATGATACTAAAGGACATCATATGAACAGTGTCTCAGTGCAAAGCCTTATAGTCCTTCTCATCTTCGTTGTACAATTATGTCTCCGTTTCTGTTTTCAATGTCCACAATTACGATGGCGACTTTGTGTATCTGATGTGCATTAAATCGACATTCGTGTTCTCCTGGTAGTCTCCTGTCGACTCGAATTATAAATTTACAGTCATCAGAAATCATTCAGTCTAGTGCTGTTTCGAATACGTCAAATGGTTGATTGTATTAGAGTAAAATCCTCTGTACATCTTGGACTACTTCTGGTCTCAGTCCACTTATATTTGTACATCATTGATCAGTTTGTGTTCCTTCATTTCCGATTAAACATACTTGTAAAAATTCATGGTCTGCGTTGGGTAACGGTAGTAATGTTGTGTAGTGGTTAATAAAAAAGTAAAAGAGAAGAAAAGAAATGGTTGAAAATGTGGGAAGAACTGGTGAATAAAAAGTGCGTTTTAAAAATCGTTAATGACCGTGAAAAAGGGAAAGAATGAAATGCAAGTCGGACTTCGTATTACAGAAAAGTTATCGGACTTCGTGATTCGGAAAAGCTATTGTTGGGGTGGTCCTTGTAGCGTTTCTGAGCAAAAGTCAAACCAATTTTCACTACAAAAATTATTTGAAAAAGAACAGAGAATAACAAAATGTAACTGACAGGGGAAATGGCGTAGATAAGAGTTCATCCTTTACCTTGTTAACATGTCTTCTTTCGTGCAGCGTCCAGGTCTTCAAAAATCTCCTACTTCATTTCTGCGTGAAAAGTCTGCACCGAAATCTTGCAATCGTCCAGGAATCACTAATTTACACAAATCAAAATCATCTTGACACTGAATGAAATTTATTTTACGTTGCCACTTCCATCCTCCGAATTTCATAACAACTTCCACAATATGACTACACATTAATAAGTTTTTTCGTCTTAATCAGATCAAGACTAGCTAATAAGTTTTTTTACGTCTGCATTAAGCTTCCGCTCTCGAGAGACAAAAGGCGGATAGAAAACAAAAAAAGAGTTACAATTTTAGTATTTTATCTGCCGTCGAGCGCTCATACCGCTGCGACGGTATAATTTATATCTGAGGGAACGAGTGTAGCGTGGCGAAATTCAAAGTCCCGCTACAGTTGTGATAGATTTGTCCTAGAATGAAAAAAAAAAAAAATCGATCTCATCTCTGTTAGTGTTGATCGATGTGACACCGAAAGAAGTCATTTGGAAGCAGGCGTAGTATGATTTTATATTTTGAAGAAAGTGTTTTGACTCTGGAGTTTCCCCGGTCATGTAATGTAAAAGTTCCTGCGAAGGTAATTCCAGTACTGGTAACCGAATTTTTTCATTCATGCGGCAGAATCCTGTTGTTTCTCTACTGATTTTTTTCGCGTTGCGAATTGGGCAGATGTTATCCATTCTCTAGATTACGACGCGTTTGTGTTTGTTATATTCTTTCGTTCGGGCTGTAGTGGAATGCTCCATTTGTTAGGCTGTACTGTTTACTTGTCTTCGTCCGTTCCTCTCGTAGGGTGATATTTTGGCTGGCTTGAGTTCGCAGTGTTTTATTATAGGACTGTGGCGCAATTCTTCATTCTTCAGTCCGTAAATTTCGTTGTCCTCCGGTTTCTCTGCATATCACGATGCTCATTGTCTTTGTTTAGGAACTGAAACGTGTTTTGCGCTTCCTTTTTTCGTTGTTCTTTTTGTTTTCCCGTTTTGCTTCAGAACTGGCAAGATCTCCTCTTTTACATTTGGGCATTGTCTGAAATATAAATTAAATCTTTTTACGGAATAAACTAAGTACACTTTACTCACTGTTCCTACCCTATTTTCAATTTATATTAATTCACTGTGGCACATTGACTATTCACCTTTCACTGTTCGTTTTTATTTACTCACTGCACTACTTTTTCGGTTCCTCCCTTCGTCACTGATAAGAAACTGATGATCGAACCAACTACGAGTCTTGCTTTATATACCCCTATCAATGGTTAGCGCCACAAGTGGCGAATTCCAGAGCTCACCAAAAAGGCTTCGAATGGTCCACAATGTTCCGCAGCATTCCTCAACATTCGAGAGTGTTTTTGGATATTCCACAATGATCTGGAATGTTACGAGATATTCCCGAACATTCTAGAATCTTTATGAATGTTCCAGACTAATTCCGAACATTCCAAAACATCCCAGATCATTGTGGAACATTCTGGAATGTTGTGGAATTCTCTCGAATACTTTCGAATGTTCTGGAATGTTCTCGAATATTCTCGAACTCTCTGGAATATTTTAGAAATTTCTAGAGGGCAAATCTTGCCAGAAGTTAAATATTCAGAAGCATGCCCTTCAGGTAAAAACGGGAACCTTCTTCATGGGTGGGGAATTGGGGGCTGCCACATAATATAACTCCTTTTATCGTACCGGGACTCGTTTCTGAGCTTTAGCGGCGGCTATGTTGTACACTTAATTTTACAATATACATAATACTGATTACGATGCAAAGTTCCTTTCGACATGTATGTAGATGGATTTTATCCACACGGCCATTTTTGCCGGACGATGAGGACTATGTCTACCCAGTTTGGTTAAGTCGGTCCATTTGTTTAGGAGGAAATGTGGAACACACGTACATACATACACTAATTTTCATAATATGTATTGATTCCTATGTATGTAGAATTACCAAAAAATTTAATAAGCATCCTTTATCTCTGTTTCTGTTCTAGTTCTGATAAAGGCCAGTATAGGTTCGTACTGTACAACGTTCAGGAGCATTCTGCAATTGTGTTAAATGGAAAGCGTTAGCAGTACTCTCTCTCCACGTTCACAAACCTCTTCATCATAAAATGTCGCCGGCCGTGGTGGCCGAGCGGTTCTAGGCGCTACAGTCTGGAACCGCGCGACCGCTACGGTCGCAGGTTAGAATCCTGCCTGGGCATGGATGTGTGTGATGTCCTTAGGTTAGTTAGGTTTAAGTAGTTTTAAGTTCTAGGGGACAGATGACCTAAGAAGTTAAGTCCCATAGTGCTCAGAGCCATTTGAACCATTTGAATAAACTGTCGCATTTTATCTCTACTTAAATATGAGAAATGTGTCACCTTTTCTTGAAAACTGTGTTACGTATTCAGATAATGTTTTAACAGCCTATTAGCGTGGAATTCTGTTACCCTTTTAAGTCTGCTGTTAGGTCTCATCATAAAACATCCCTATTACAGTTTTAAAAAATCTGCTAACGCCTTGAGTTTAATCAGCTAAATCCGTTACCACTTGTTAAGTTAATCGCGTAAGAATCGACAAAATAGACAGTTTTCAGGTGTATGTGAGAAAATTTAGAAAAACTAAAGACGCCGTTACAAATCTTCGATATTCAGTGACGAAATTGTAGAGGAATTATTTAAGTATAAGTTGTCAAAGCAGCACTGACACAACTATGCTGCAAAAAACTGTCATTTGACAAAAACGTTTACATTTTTCACAGAGACAAAACAAAATGAGATGCCTCAGTATCTTCTCAGAAGACGAATATCCCCATCCCACGTTATGTGTAACGACTTCTCGTGTGTTTGTGTGTGTGTATACTATTTGACACGATTACTCTGTCTTTTAACCGCACACAACATACCATAATAGACTTCTGGCCAGGTAGAAGTATCAGGTTTCAAACTAACTTCTGAGCGATCGAACATCCACCCTGTTTCCCAGACCTGCCCGTCGCAAACTTTTCTGTTCCCGAGATTAATCTTGCCTTTAAAGGTGAACGCTTCAGAGACGAGCTGTGACTCCAGCGAACAGATACGGAATGCTTGAAGGAAAAACAGCGTCAGAACGAGATATATTGAAAAGATATACGCATACGAAAGCATTTAGCGAGCAGTATGCAAAAATTAACAATTTAAACAGAGATTTGTTTTAATATGCTGATCGCTGCGTAACTGTTTCACTATCAAAGTGTAGCAGAATCTGTTCCCGAGTACCACCGCTCCCCCTCCCACAAAGAATATAGCAAAAACTTTATTTGATCGGAGTGAACTGAATATGACAAACATATTTTATAACGAAAACACAGATGAACAAAACCAATTTGAAAAGGCACGCTTCAGTTTTATGTTCCGCTCTAACCTGAGATACCATGACAGATTTAGCGTGAGACCTACTGCTTCACAAAAGCATATTTACCGTTTCGTAAACGATTTTTTAAGGAAGTTATATTTCTCAGGTCTCAAGTGACACAAATTGTATTAATGTCGGTTTCTACTTCCTGGTAAGTCGTCACCAGACGATATGCTGGGTTGGTGCATAAGTTCGTAGCATTTTCCCATTACTTTAGTAACTCAGCAGATACATATAACAGAGACCATAGTCATCAACAATATATTCTCCTTCATTGTTTAGAACAGTCTGTCAATACTGGGGCAGCTTTACCATTCCGTGACTGTAGAAGTCACTTGGTTTCGAGCGGAAGAACTCGTTGAGCCATGTTCCTGGTGCATTTTCATCCGGAAAGCAAGTTTCTCGAAGGTTGTAAATAGTCTTCACGGGTTTGCCGCAGGATCACGTTGTGCAAATTCCTCAATATTTCCTCAGAGCAACTGTCCGACATCTTCAGGTGGTTCAACATTGCTGGTGGCTGGGTACTACTGTCGGTAACCGCACGTCGACGCCCCGTTTCTAGAGCATGCGTGCGCGTAATGCGTAGGCGCGGAAATCGCGCATGCGCAATGATTTGCAGATACAGGGTGTTTCAAAAATGACCGGTATATTTGAAACGGCAATAAAAACTAAACGAGCAGCGATAGAAATACACCGTTTGTTGCAATATGCTTCGGACAACAGTACATTTTCAGGCGGACAAACTTTCGAAATTACAGTAGTTACAATTTTCAACAACAGATGGCGCTGCAAGTGATGTGAAAGATATAGAAGACAACGCAGTCTGTGGGTGCGCCATTCTGTACGTCGTCTTTCTGCTGTAAGCGTGTGCTGTTCACAACGTGCAAGTGTGCTGTAAACAACATGGTTTATTCCTTAGAACAGAGGATTTTTCTGGTGTTGGAATTCCACCGCCTAGAACACAGTGTTGTTGCAACAAGACGAAGTTTTCAACGGTTTAATGTAACCAAAGGACCGAAAGGCGATACAATAAAGGATCTGTTTGAAAAATTTCAACGGACTGGGAACGTGACGGATGAACGTGCTGGAAAGGTAGGGCGACCGCGTACGGCAACCACAGAGGGCAACGCGCAGCTAGTGCAGCAGGTGATCCGACAGCGGCCTCCGGTTTCCGTTCGCCGTGTTGCAGCTGCGGTCCAAATGACGCCAACGTCCACGTATCGTCTCATGCGCAGAGTTTACACCTCTATCCATACAAAATTCAAACGCGGCAACCCCTCAGCGCCGCTACCATTGCTGCACGAGAGACATTCGCTAACGATATAGTACACAGGATTGATGACGGCAATATGCATGTGGGCAGCATTTGGTTTACTGACGAAGCTTATTTTTACCTGGACGGCTTCGTCAATAAACAGAACTGGCGCATATGGGGAACCGAAAAGCCCCATGTTGCAGTCCCATCGTCCCTGCATCCTCAAAAAGTACTGGTCTGGGCCGCCATTTCTTCCAAAGGAATCATTGGCCCATTTTTCAGATCCGGAACGATTACTGCATCACGCTATCTGGACATTCTTCGTGAATTTGTGGCGGTACAAACTGCCTCAGACGACACTGCGAACACCTCGTGGTTTATGCAAGATGGTGCCCGGCCACATCGCACGGCCGACGTCTTTAATTTCCTGAATGAATATTTCGATGATCGTGTGATTGCTTTGGGCTATCCGAAACATACAGGAGGCGGCGTGCATTAGCCTCCCTATTCGCCAGACATGAACCCCTGTGACTTCTTTCTGTGGGGACACTTGAAAGACCAGGTGTACCGCCAGAATCCAGAAACAATTGAACAGCTGAAGCAGTACATCTCATCTGCATGTGAAGCCATTCCGCCGGACACGTTGTCAAAGGTTTCGGGTAATTTCATTCAGAGACTACGCCATATTATTGCTACGCATGGTGGATATGTGGAAAATATCGTACTATAGAGTTTCCCAGACCGCAATGCCATCTGTTGTTGAAAATTGTAACTACTGTAATTTCGAAAGTTTGTCTGCCTGAAAATGTACTGTTGTCCCAAGCATATTGCAACAAACGGTGTATTTCTATCGCTGCTCGTTTAGTTTTTATTGCCGTTTCAAATATACCGGTCATTTTTGAAACACCCTGTAGATGCTACCACATTCAAACGCCCTCTGCCGAAAATCGCAGAGCGTCTCCCGTGCGCGTTCGCTGTACCCTGCGTTTGCTAACAGTGTGGCCAGACATTACTCACCGAAGACCGTGCTAGGCCAATGTTATGACGGGTCCGTTATCGAAGAATATTTTCGCGTCGTGATTTAATAGCAGCCAGTGCAGGGTCCCAGGCTGTGCTCAGCTGTAATCCCACATCCCTGTTGATGAGATTATCGGCTGTACCGATATGTATTGCTTCCTTAATGACGCAGTCCCAGAAAGATGATGCCGATGTCCTGTATCCAGACAGTGTTCCGCAATTGCCGACTTTTCCGGTTGACGAAGGCGTGTATGACATTGATGTTCATCGGAGCGTTCTTGTACTGTGCCACATGTCTGGCCTTATATATGCTGCCCCAAAATCACAAGGAGTCCTGTACACACCACATTTCCTCAGGCCAAGATCATCCTTAACCGAACCCAACGGGTTTCTCAGTTTTGCAGATGGTTGGAAAACACACTTAATTCCATATCTTCCGAAGACTCTTCCGATTCTCGACGACATGGCACCAACATACGGCAAAAAGGCCAAAGTGGCGGGTGTCTTCGAATCTTCGTTCTGCCCCACAGACTGAACTCGCCTGGGCCTGAATGCATTACGTATCTGTCTCTCAGAATAACCGTTTTGTCGGAACACTGACTTCAAACATTGTATTTCACTCGACAGGGTCTCAGGATCAGATACCACATGTGCTCTATGAACTAACGTACGTAATGCACTACCGCACTGTGCAGGATAACGGCAGCTTGTGGCCTGCAGATATAGATCTGTATGCGTTGGCTTGCGGTAGACGCTGTGTCCCAAGGTTCTATCCGCTTTCCTTCGTACCAAAACATCAAGAAAAGGTAAAGTACCATCTTTTTCAACTTCCATTGTGAAGTTTATATTCGGGTGGAGCAAATTCAGATTCTGAAGAAATGTAGATAGAGCATCAACTCCACGTGGACACACCAAAAATGTATCATCCACATACCGCAGGAAACAAGAGGGTTTGAGAGTGGCTGATCGTAGTGCTTTTGCTTGAAAGTCCTCCATAAAATAACTGACCACCACAGGAGACAGAGGGCTTCTCATGGTGACACCGTCCACTGGTTCAAAATATTGGTCATGAAATAAGAAGTATGTAGAAGTACAGGGCTATTACAAATGATTGAAGCGATTTCATAAATTCACTGTAGCTCCATTCATTGACATATGGTCACGACACACTACAAATACGTAGAAAAACTCATAAAGTTTTGTTCGGCTGAAGCCGCACTTCAGGTTTCTGCCGTCAGAGCGCTCGAGAGCCTCCACGCTCTCCTGACTTAACCCCATGCGATTTCTTTCTGTGGGGTTATGTGAAAGATTCAGTGTTTAAACCTCCTCTACCAAGAAACGTGCCAGAACTGCGAGCTCGCATCAACGATGCTTTCGAACTCATTGATTGGGACATGCTGCGCCGACTGTGGGAGGAACTTGATTATCGGCTTCATGTCTGCCGAATCACTAAAGGGGCACATATCGAATATTTGTGAATGCCTAAAAAAACTTTTTGAGTTTTTGTATGTGTGTGCAAAGCATTGTGAAAATATCTCAAATAATAAAGTTATTGCAGAGCTGTGAAATCGCTTCAATCATTTGTAATAACCCTGTAAGCACGTGTATAAATAATGCTACAATGTCCTCGTCAAACTTGTTAATAATGAACTCCAAAGAGTCATGCAAGGCCACCTTTGCAAATAAAGACACAACATCGAAACGTACTAAGATATCAGACGATTGCAATCAAAAATGGTTCAAATGGCTCTGAGCACTATGCGATTCAACTTCTGAGGTCATCAGTCGCCTAGAACTTAGAACTAATTAAACCTAACTAACCTAAGGACATCACACACATCCATGCCCCTGGCCGGATTCGAACCGGTGACCGTAGCGGTCTCGCGGTTCCAGACTGCAATGCCTAGAACCGCTCTACCACTTTGGTACCTTTTCTACACTACTGGCCATTGAAGTTGCTACACCAAGAACAAATGCATATGATAAACGGGTATTCATTGGACAAATATACTAGAACTGACATGTGATTGCATTTTCACACAATTTCGGTGCATAGATCCTGAGAAATAAGTACCCAAACAACCACCTCTGGCCGTAATAACCGCCTTGATACGCCTGGGCATTGAGTCAGAGCTTGGATGGCGTGTACAGGCGTTGCCCACGCAGCTTCAACACGATACCACAGTTCATCAAGAGTAGTGACTGGCGTATTGCGACGAGCCAGTTGCTCGGCCACCATTGACCAGACATTTTCAATTGGAGTGATCTGCAGAATGTGCTGGCCAGGGCAGCAGTAGAACATTTCTTTGTATCTAGAAAGGCCCGTACAGGACCTGCAACATGCGGTAATGCATTATCCTGCTTAAATGTAGGGTTTCGCAGGGATCAACTAAAGGATAGAGCCACAGGTCGTAACACATCTGAAATGTAACGTCCACTGTCCAAAGTGGCGTCGATGCGAACAAGAGGGGACAGAGACGTGTAACCAATGGCAACCCATACCATCACGCCGGCTGATACGCCAGTATGGCGATGACGAATACACGCTTCCAATGTGCGTTCACCGCGATGTCGCCAGACACGGCTGCGACCATCATGATGCTGTAAACAGAGCCTTGATTCATCCGAAAAATTGACGTTTTGGCATTCGTGCACCCAGGTTCGTCGTTGAGTACGCCATCGCAGGCGCTCCTCTCTGTGATGCAGCGTCAAGGGTAAGCGTAACCATGGTCTCCGAGCTGATGGTCCATGCTGCTGCAAGCGTCGTCGAACTGTTCGTGCAGATGGTTGTTTTCTTGCAAACGTCCCCATCTGTTGACTCAGAGATCGAGACGTGGCTGCACAATCCGTTACAGCCATGCGGATAAGATGCCTGTCATCTCGACTGCTAGTGATACAAGGCCGTTGGGATCCATCACGACGTTCCGTATTACCCTCCTGAACGCACCGATTCCATATTCTGCCAACAGTCGTGGATCTCGACCAACGCGAGTAGCAATGTCGAGATACGATAAACCGCAATCGCGATAGGCTACAATCCGACCTTTATCAAAGTCGGAAACGTGATGGTAAGCATTTCTCCTCCTTACACGAGGCATCACAACAACGTTTCACCAGGCTACGCCGGTCACCTGCTGTTTGTGTATGAGAAATCGGTTGGAAACTTTCCTCATGTCAGCACGTTGTAGGTGTCGCCACCGGCTCCAACCTTGTCTTAATGCTCTGAAAAGCTAATCATTTGCATATCACAGCATCTTCTTGCTGTCGCTTAAATTTCGCGTCTGTAGCACGTCCTCTTCGTGGTGTAGGAATTTTAATGGCCGGTAGTGTATTTCCGAATCTGCCTATTCCCAACGCAAACAGGTGCATGAGTTTACAAATTTTACTGAGCAATCTTTTTCGTTTGTACTGACAGAGTGAAAAGGTGTGGAATTGTAATTAATTTTCGAAGTGAACCAGTAACCCTTCCTCTCCCACCTCACTCAAGCTTCTACGGTTAATCGATCTCCGGTATATAAACAGCTTGAAACGCTTTCTTACTTAACAAGTCATTTAACGTGTTAAATATTTGACGACAAGCACGTAAAGCGCTTATGGTTTGAGACGAGAAACACTAATTGTGTTGATTTTATTAATTTCTTATTATTTACTTTATGAGTACACGACGGACGTTCAGTAAGTAGTGCTGTTGTGGGTTGGCAGGAGAGCCAACCCGGTATACTAGAGGAAGCCGAAAGGCACGCGTTTTAGCTCACGCAGGCTGGCGTGAGGTCTGGAACAGGACAAGGAAATTAGACTTTAGAAAAATGGACGTAGCTGGTGGAATACTTAACTTTAATCCATAAATGATGAGCGTCGCTCTTGACGGTACTTGATTACGATATCAATCGTAACTGGTAATGGCGCCTTGCTAGGTCGTAGCAAATGACGTAGCTGAAGGCTATGCTAAGTATCGTCTCGGCAACTGAGAGCGTATTTTGTCAGTGAACCATCGCTAGCAAAGTCGGTTGCACAACTGGGACGAGTGGTAAGAAGTCTCTCTAGACCTGCCGTGTGGCGGCGCTCGGTCTGCAATCACTGATAATATTAACGGACCGCGGCCGATTTAAAGGCTACCACCTAGCAAGTGTGGTGTCTGGCGATGACACCACAAGTGCAACACTTTCTTTTTCTGAAAGCAGGTTGGTTTTATTCAGGATTCCAACACAGCATGTTATTCGCCACTATTTTGCTTACCCCACCTGACTGGGAGGGCCTCTATGCCTGCTTAAGCCGTCGGCACACGGACCGTGCATCCGAACATTGAGCGTTGAGCGTGCCGAGTTTCTGACGTCATAGCGTGGAATAGCACGTTCGGGAGTCTTTCGGAACGTGCAGAGCAATATCTAGCGAGTCAGATATTCTGAGCGTGCGTCTGAGCGTTGACCAATGAGATGGCACATCGCCACCTACGTCACACGCACGCCGTCTCCCTTCAGTACAGAGTTACGAGGCGCCATATTAGCATTCATTTCAAGCCTATATGTATATATGCCGTTTCTGAGCACCAGCAAATTGAGAATCACTGGAAAACACGTTGTTAGTTGTCTGATTCGTTTCCAATAAAATAATGAGAAACATCATATTCGTGGCAAAAGAATTATTGTAACATGCATATTATGAGAGTAGGCTATTTGAAGGCTGCGACACACTGAAGATCCACCCAACGCATTGTTCTTGGCACAATTTGTAATAATTAAATTTCAATTAGTGACATAATTATGTACTGTTAACGTATTTAGCATGGAGTAATATAACATAATTGGGTTGTTAACGTATGTCGTTGATATAGAGTAATGAGTAGCGTCTTTGTCCAGCATTTAATTTTTGTTGAGGCGGTGGTTCGCGTCTTAACACTTCCATATTTTTTTCCTAACATTTGCGTTTTTATTAGGTTCTGATACTTTATTATTAGTTTAATATAAGTATGTGCTATAATATTTGATGTTATACAAATACAAGTTCACTTTTTTTTGAGGAGTGACTATTCGCTTGGCTTAATCTACAGGACAGCTTGCGCTACTTGTATAAAGATATCTTGCTCCTTGTTCTTTTACGCTTCGTAATTCACATGTTGCAAAGATTCTGCTACTGGGTAAGAACAGTATTCAAGTAAGACTGACCTTGGGGTTTTACTAAAATGTGGGAATGATGAAATAATGTTTGTCTTATGCGGAGAAGTATTCCAAATATGTAGCACACTGTTTGTAATGGAACTTTTATAAGCCTGTGTCCTTATTGATTGGACATGGTAGTTTCCTTTTCATGGACGATGGAGGAAATGTGCGTTTTAATAGAGCTAACGTGGTAATTTTACGCGCGCCCGTTGAGTAAACAGTGTGATTTGCGAACTAGAAACATCCCTCAAACTGCCGCTCGAGTGCGTTGCGATCGCGTATACCACGTTGGGGCCCACGTACCGTATGCACAAGTAGCATCGTTCCTGAGCGTTCAGCAGCACGTTGAACTTGGCACGCTCAACGTTAACGTTCGACAGCACGGTCCGTGTGCCGACAGCTTTAGTGTCTATTGGTGGACGCTGGAGCCGACGTCTTGCTGCGTCCATGACCTCCCTACCAACCAAGTACAGCTCCCCACTGAGCCAGCTGTACCAGCAGAGACGTCCAGTTGGGCACTGAGGTGTTTGAGATTCGTCGATCACCTCGAATAAGAGTGTACGCACGTTCCAACATTGCAGAAGCCGCAGCTGTATGCGGCCGGCGGCTACACGGAAGATCGGATACGTTTGCGCCACCTTGTCGCGAAGATGACAGACGCTTCGCCCAACGACTCGCCGCCCTTTTGTTCACTACCAGGTCTCCGTAGTCATTCTGCAAGCGTCTTTCAATATTTGAGATGCTCTGCTTTTCCACCGAAAGAAGCTCAACGACATCTCTCTGCTTGGAACGCATCTCGTTACAGATGCCGTTTTGAAGTCAACGTATAGCAAATAAACAATGTTTTCAGCCTTCAGTTGCAAGGTAATTTTATTCGTTTACCTAGGTTTCGATTCCAGTAATGGAATCTTCTTCAGAACCTATAAATTAAACCACATATGGACATATATTACTCACTAAAATGCATTATCAGTCTAATGATTGAATAATGAAGAAATTGTGATACTTACAACAATGAAATTATGTTGTGAGCCAAACACTGGCCATGTCACAGAATTAAAAATTAAAACATTAAAGACGCATAATCATAAGATTATGTCAGTCAAAATTAAAACCATTAGGGCGAACGTAGACGGAGCTGCGCCGGCCATAAATCAGGACAGCTGTAAGACAGCTTTCAGTTACATTTTGTTTTATATGTATATTTGCTCTAAGTAATTTTGAGACAGTTTGTCTCTCGCGCTTGCGCTTGCGCATGCGCTTGGCCGCGGCCGAGCCTCGCCGCGTAACGGCTCACGACGCCTAGTTTTCGAGCCGCGTACGTGTGGTCCTGATTTATGGCCGGCGCAGCTCCGTCTACGTTCGCCCTAATGGTTTTAATTTTGACTGACATAATCTTATGATTATGCGTCTTTAATGTTTTAATTTTTAATTCTGTGACATGGCCAGTGTTTGGCTCACAAAATAATTTCATTGTTGTAAGTATCACAATTTCTTCATTATTCAATCATTAGACTGATAATGCATTTTAGTGAGTAATATATGTCCATATGTGGTTTAATTTATAGGTTCTGAAGAAGATTCCATTACTGGAATCGAAACCTAGGTAAACGAATAAAATTACCTTGCAACTGAAGGCTGAAAACATTGTTTATTTGCTGTACATTTCACAGTTGCTGACACGCTGCAATATGTTAAAGATTTGTCAACGTATAGCTCCGCCATATATCGGAACTTCATAAAACTGTAGGGGCTGACGCAGGAATATTCCACGATGAGCCACAACAAGTTCCGCATATTTTCAACCGAAAATAGCCGAGAGAAAATACGTGTTGCATTACTAATTGAAAGTGACTCGTAGTCTGTGTAATTTCCGTGCTGTTACATTGCCTCAATAAATATATGCACGGAAGGACGACGGTTCAATCCCGCGTCCGGCCATCCTGATTTAGGTTTTCCGCGGTTTCCCTAAATCACTCCAGGCAAATGGCGGGATGGTTCCTCTGAAAGGGCACGGCCGACTTCCTTCCCCATCCTTCCCTAATCCGATGAGACCGATGACCACGCTGTCTGGTCTCCTTCCCCAAACCAACCAACCTAATATATACAGTTTCTGTGGTGTTAAACATCTACTGTGACATTAGCATATTACATTTTCAAATTTGGTAAGCAAGTATATGAAAACTAAAAATCACATGTTTGCTGCCTCTATAACTCATTAGATGGTTTAAAGTTCTTATTTTTATTCTATTCTTTAATGAGCCTTTTATTAATGTCATTGCGTATTATTATTAATTGATTTTTATTTATGGTTTAGTTTAGCGATTCCTTTTCTCTGTTTGCTCCTTTTATTTGAGTCCTTTTAATTACGTTTGCGGTGGTTATGAAGTCTATATTACTTACTGTTCTGCGTTTCGCAGCAACAGATCTCTTTGAGTCTCCTTGCTGGAACTTCTCCACCTGAAATCGCTAAAGATGATTTATCGCTCTACGGAAATCGATCGGTACAGCCAAGTGCTATACTGTGTCATGTGTATGGAATATGGCGTCCAACTTAAGTTCGTGAAATTATTTAGGTCTTCGGAGAAGTATTCTCGACGAATCACAAAACCGTGTAAAACTGCATGTTCGCTCCATCAAACTTCACAACACATCCGAATGACTTGCTTCTTTATAATCACTGAATATTTCTTTTGAAATGATTAAGGGTTATGACTCGACACACCTGATACTCCTTTTGTGCTTCTATATGTATTTATTTTCTTCAACATAGATTACTAAATGTCGGCTTCCAGCAATCTCTTTTCAATCCGACATAGAACATCTCTCTTCCAATGTCCAACATGGAATAATTATCTCTTTACCGTATCTTAATACGGTCTGCATATATATTTTTATCGAGTTCGCACGGAGATGCTTAAATTCCACGTGTTTATCTCTTGCGCAGGTATTTTATACTTATCGTCTTATTAATAGACGGACGCACTTTATTTAAGAGATTTTGCATCGCCAAACACTACGATAGATAACGCGTAAGGTGGATCGAATGATCTGGTGACATTTTGAGCCATGTAGGGCAGCTGTAGAAAGAAGTAACAATTTTCACCGCCAGCACGTCGAGGGTTTATCATGACCACCTTCAAGGAATGGCTTATTCTAAATGGAAAGAAAGAAGCTTGGAAGGAAGTAATCCATCACAGTGTACATAATTCGTACTCTGCTGAGTAAATGAAGAGCGTAATTGTAATTATACACTCCTGGAAATGGAAAAAAGAACACATTGACACCGGTGTGTCAGACCCACCATACTAGCTCCGGATACTGCGAGAGGGCTGTACAAGCAATGATCACACGCACGGCACAGCGGACACACCAGGAACCGTGGTGTTGGCCGTCGAATGGCGCTAGCTGCGCAGCATTTGTGAACCGCCGCCGTCAGTGTCAGCCAGTTTGCCGTGGCATACGGAGCTCCATCGCAGTCTTTAACACTGGTAGCATGCCGCGACAGCGTGGACGTGAACCGTATGTGCAGTTGACGGACTTTGAGCGAGGGCGTATAGTGGGCATGCGGGAGGCCGGGTGGACGTACCGCCGAATTGCTCAACACGTGGGGCGTGAGGTCTCCACAGTACATCGATGTTGTCGCCAGTGGTCGGCGGAAGGTGCACGTGCCCGTCGACCTGGGACCGGACCGCAGCGACGCACGGATGCACGCCAAGACCGTAGGATCCTACGCAATGCCGTAGGGGACCGCACCGCCACTTCCCAGCAAATTAGGGACACTGTTGCTCCTGGGGTATCGGCGAGGACCATTCGCAACCGTCTCCATGAAGCTGGGCTACGGTCCCGCACACCCTTAGGCCGTCTTCCGCTCACGCCCCAACATCGTGCAGCCCGCCTCCAGTGGTGTCGCGACAGGCGTGAATGGAGGGACGAATGGAGACGTGTCGTCTTCAGCAATGAGAGTCGCTTCTGCCTTGGTGCCAATGATGGTCGTATGCGTGTTTGGCGCCGTGCAGGTGAGCACCACAATCAGGACTGCATACGACCGAGGCACACAGGGCCAACACCCGGCATCATGGTGTGGGGAGCGATCTCCTACACTGGCCGTACACCACTGGTGATCGTCGAGGGGACACTGAATAGTGCACGGTACATCCAAACCGTCATCGAACCCATCGTTCTACCATTCCTAGACCGGCAAGGGAACTTGCTGTTCCAACAGGACAATGCACGTCCGCATGTATCCCGTGCCACCCAACGTGCTCTAGAAGGTGTAAGTCAACTACCCTGGCCAGCAAGATCTCCGGATCTGTCCCCCATTGAGCATGTTTGGGACTGGATGAAGCGTCGTCTCACGCGGTCTGCACGTCCAGCACGAACGCTGGTCCAACTGAGGCGCCAGGTGGAAATGGCATGGCAAGCCGTTCCACAGGACTACATCCAGCATCTCTACGATCGTCTCCATGGGAGAATAGCAGCCTGCATTGCTGCGAAAGGTGGATATACACTGTACTAGTGCCAACATTGTGCATGCTCTGTTGCCTGTGTCGATGTGCCTGTGGTTCTGTCAGTGTGATCATGTGATGTATCTGACCCCAGGAATGTGTCAATAAAGTTTCCGCTTCCTGGGACAATGAATTCACGGTGTTCTTATTTCAATTTACAGGAGTGTAGATACTCGAAATGTACCGTTTTCATTAGCAAAGTAAACCACATTTGCGCATTAGCACCTGAGCAACTGTTTTCCGGGATCTCGTGTGTTCAAAAATTCAAATGGCTCTGAGCACTATGGGATTTAACAAAAATGGTTCAAATGGCTTTGAGCAGTATGGGACTCAACTCCTGTGGTCATCAGTCCCCTAGAACTTAGAAGTACTTAAACCTAACTAGCCTAAGGACATCACATACATCCATGCCCGAGGCAGGATTCGAACCTGCGACCGTAGCGGTCGCGCAGTCCAGACTGAAGCGCCTAGACGCCTAGAACCGCTCGGCCACTGCGGCCGGCTCTCGTGTTATCCATGTGCTCGCTTTGCCGTGGACCCTCGCATACAGCCATTCGTATCTCGGATTGGGCACACTCAGGTGAGGTCTGGACTAGATGCGTAAGTACACAAAAACTCAGGAAGTCGTACCGATTCCGAATGCTAGTAGTGTTCCAGTTCTGCACGAGGCAGTGTTACGATTTGTAACGTTCTGCACACATTTCTGTGCTACGTGTGCATTCAGCGCAGTAAACTGGGGCATAATGTTAAATATGCTCAGAGTTGGAGGCGACAATCTGTCGCCAAAAATACACTGAAGTATAAAAATAAGGGACTTCAGCGCCGTCGCCGTCGTAGTAAATAGGTACAGCGTAGGAAAACCTGTCACCTATAGATACGTAAGAAACTGTGACTGAACATGTGAATGATCCGTAAGACTGCCCACAGTGCATAGCTCTTGGCACTCCATAAACGAAATGGGAGCCACTTCTTTAGCGTATTGTGACAGAAGTTCAGAAATGGATTTAAGATAGTCAGCTAAAAGGAGAGGCCTGTCTAAAGAGTGGAAACGGTCATCCACTACTAAAAAGGGGGGAAGGAAACTGCAGGAATACAAACGAATAGCCTCTTATCGCAAACTTATGGCGTCCTCTCCCTGGAACCGTCTACTGTTTGCCGATACTAAGGCGAATATCTGGACCGTAAATACCGATGGCTATGTCCCTATTCTTCGGCATATTCGTCGAACTGTGCAAAACTGCAGCGGAGGGAATCCCTATGCGCCGAAGGAACGAGAAGTGCGCTCTATAGGAGCGGGGGAGTGCAGGCAGATGCAACGCTTCACACGGGATGCGATGTAAGCTTTGGCTCCGCAGTGCAGAACAGACCTCGCCTTTAGTCGATGCCGGTGTTTGCACAAAGCCTCATAAGTGTCGAAATTCGCCTACCGACTCTTCAATAAAACAAAAGCACACGTGTTGTCTGTTAATTAAATTTCCGCTAAAATGAACAAGGGCACTACCGGAAGGCAACACTGCTCATATTTGCGATATTGATAATAGGAGAGTTTTCCCCTGAAATGTGAAAGAAAGGGATGAATATCCCTCCGAAAATAAATATTTCTACACGGTACTGTGTCGGATAACGTATCATTCCAGAGCTAATAAATGATCCAGACAGTTCGTGAGACAATATGTGAATAACAATATTGTCTGCTTTCACTCTGGAATATTCATTTCAATAATCCGACTCAGGAGTTTAATAAATAAACAAACACCATCTGTATTACAGATTTTTATTTACTGACAACCGATTTGAATCTGCGTTGCATATAATCTTCATACAGCTCTAGGTTGGAACAATAAAGGCAACAACAATAAAAATTTTATACAGGTGCAATATTTCAAATACTTGTTTCGTAAGTTGCAGAAATAATAACAAAATATTATGAAGCCACAAATACCTGGCACCTCAATTTACAATTTGTCAACAGCGGTATAAAACTAACATAAAAAAAACAAGGATATGGCGCAGTAATACTTTTCATGTAGTTGCGTGATATGTGCGTAAGTCATCGATGAGTACATTGGAAGTGTGTAAAATGTTTTGCCGCATATAATTAAATAAAAAAGTTAATAAAAATTAAGACCTAAAGGACACGTTGTAAAGCGTCGCATCTTATGGACGTCTTGCTTGAAGTAATTAGAACATTACTTGTATTGTAATTGCAATAAGAAATAGAGAACAAGTCTACATCTACTGTACATATCTACATATATACTCCGCTAGCCACCAAGCGGTGTGTGGCGGAGGGAAATTCGCGCCAAAGTCACATTCCCCCCCTCCACCCCCCCGCCGCTGTTACACTCGCGGATCGCGCGAGGGAAAAACGACTGTCTGAACGCCTCAGTGCGAGAGCTCTTATTTCCCTTATCTTTGAATGATGATCATTAGGCGATTTGAAAGTTGGTGGTAATAATATATGCTCTACATCCTCGGCGAAGATTGGATTTCGGAATTTAGTGAGCAGCCCCTTCTGTTTAGCGCGTCGTCTATCTGCAAGTGTGTCCTACTTCAAACTTTCAATGAGATTTGTAACGCTCTCGCGATGGCTAAATGTACCAGTTACGAATCTTGCCGCTCTTCTTTGGACCTTCTCAGTCTCTTGAATCAGACCCAACTCGTAAGGGTCCCATACAAACGAGCAGTACTCTTAAGACTGGACGAACCAACGTATTGTAAGCTATTTCCTTTGTTGAATGACTGCATCGTTTCAGGATTCTACCAATAAACCGCCATCCACAGTTCGTCTTACCACTTACTTGTGTAATCTGATCATTCCATTTGAGATCATTTCGAATAGTCACACCCAGATAGGCCTACTTGACTGTTACCGCTTCCAAAGACTGATCATTTATTTTGTACTCGTAGATTAATGGGGATTTTCGCCTTGTTATACGCAGTAGGTTACACTTGCTAATATTGACAGGTAACTGCCAGTCATTACACCACGCATTTATTTTCTGCGAATCCTCATTGATTTGTTCACAACTTTCGTGTGATACTACTTTCCTGTAGACTACAGCATCATCGGCAAACAAATGCCGCTGTCAATACCATCAACCAGATCGTTTATGTAAATCGTAAAAAGCAGCTGACCTATTACGCTGCCCTGGGGCACACATGAAGTCACCCCGTTCAGGACACCATACTGCTCCCTGTCTGTTAGAAAACTTTCTATCCAACCACATGTGTCATTGGATAAACCGTAAGCGCGCACTTTTTGTAGCAGGCGACAGTGCGGAACTGTCGAACGCATTTCGAAAGTCATTTAGAATATTGACATACTAGGGTAATTAGGATGACATTATTAATGGCCTGGATTGAATGCTCAAGGGAAAATTGGTAGTCAGAATAGGGCACCCTATTTTTGCTGAGAAATCACAGGAAATGTACACAGGCATTGTGAACTAGCGGGCTGATCGACAGGCTTCCTGAAGGTGATGTTGTTCTACATCTACATTCTACATTTATACTCCGCAAGCCACCCAACGGTGTGTGGCAGAGGGCACTTTATGTGCCACTGTCATTACCTCTCTTTCCTGTTCCACTCGCGTATGGTTCGCGAGAAGAACGACTGTCGGAAAGCCTTTGTACGCACTCGAATCTCTCTAATTTTATATTCATGATCTCCTCGGGAGGTATTCGATACCTCAGCCAGAAACGCACCCTCTCGAAACCTGGACAGCAAACTACACCGCGATGAAGAGCGCCTCTCTTGCAGAGTCTGCCACTTGAGTTTGCTAAACATCTCCGTAACGCTATCACGCTTACCAAATAACCGTGTGACGCGCCGCTCTTCTTTGGATCTTCTCTATCTCCTCTGTCATCCCGACCTGGTACGGATCCCACACTGATGAGCGATACTCAAGTATAGGCCGAACGAGTGTTTTGTAAGGCACCTCCTTTGTTGATGGACTACATTTTCTAAGGATTCTCCCAATGAATCTCAACCTGCACCCGCCTTACCAACAATTAATTTTATATGATCATTCCACTTTAAATCGTTCCGTACACATATTCCCAAATATTTTACAGAAGGAACTGCTACCAGCGTTTGTTCCGCTATAATATAATCGTACGATAAAGTTCAAATGGCTCTGAGCACTATGCGACTTAAATTCTGAGGTCATAAGTCGCCTAGAACTTAGAACTAATTAAACCTAACTAACCTAAGGACATCACACACATCCATGCCCGAGCCAGGATTCGAACCTGCGACCGTAGCGGTCGCTCGGTTCCAGACTGTAGCGCCTAGAACCGCACGGCCACTCCGGCCGGCCCCATACGATAAAGTATCCTTCTTTCTATCTATTCACAATACATTACATTTGTCTATGTTAAGGCTCAGTTGCCACTCCCTGCACCAAGTGCCTATCCGCTGCAGATCTTCCTGCATTTCGCTGCAATTTTCTAATGCTGCAACGTCTCTGTATACCACAGCATCATCCGCGAAAATCCGCATGGAACTTCCGACACTATCTACTAGGCCATTTATATATAGTGTGAAAAACAGTGGTCCCATAACACTCCCCTGTGGTACGCCAGAGGTTACTCTAACGTCTGTAGACGTCTCTCCACTGTGAACAACATGCTGTGTTCTGTTTGCTAAAAACTCTTCAATCCAGCCACACAGCTCGTCTGATATTCCATAGGCTCTTACTTTGTTTATCAGGCGACAGTGCGGAACTGTATCGAACGCCTTCCGGAAGTCAAGGAAAATGACATCTGCCTGGCAGTCTTTGTCTAATATTTTCTGGGTCTCATGAACAAATAAAGCGAGTTGGGTCTCACACGATCGCTGTTACCGGAATCCACGTCGATTCCTACAGAGTAGATTCTGGATTTCCAGAAATGACATGATACGCCAGATCCATGTCAGAGATACAGGCCTATAGTTTTACGCATCTGCTCGACGACCCTTCTTGAAAACTGGGACTATCTGTGCTCTGTTCTAATCATTTGGAACCTTCCGTTCCTCTAGAGAATTGCGTTACACGGCTATTAGAAGGGGGGCACGTTCTTTCGCGTTGCGGGGAGGGGAAGGGGGGGGGGGCGGTGTGCAGCCGCGTTCCCGAGTCAATGGCACAGAGGTGACGCAGACCTGCCGGCTGAAAGCCATTTCTTAGCAGTACACGTCCATACAGGTTTCAGCTGTGAGGGTTTTCAGGTAGCAGAGTGGGAAGCGAAGCGAAACGGCCCCAGGCCAGCCGCAGTCCAATGTCCACAGCTTAAATTCATCATCATCATCATCATCATCATTTAAGACTGATTATGCCTTTCAGCGTTCAGTCTGGAGCATAACCCCCCTTATACAGTTCCTCCATGATCCCCTATTCAGTGCTAACATTGGTGGCTCTTCTGATGTTAAACCTATTACTTCAAAATCATTTTTAACCGAATCCAGGTACCTTCTCCTCCGTCTGCCCCGACTCCTCCTACCCTCTACTGCTGAATCCATGAGTCTCTTGGGTAACCTTGCTTCTCCCATGCGTGTAACATGACCCCACCATCTAAGCCTGTTCGCCCTGACTGCTACATCTATAGAGTTCATTCCCAGTTTTTCTTTGATTTCCTCATTGTGGACACCCTCCTGCCATTGTTCCCATCTACTAGTACCTGCAATCATCCTAGCTACTTTCATATCCGTAACCTCAACCTTGTTGATAAGCTAACCTGAATCCACCCAGCTTTCGCTCCCATACAACAAAGTTGGTCGAAAGATTGAACGGTGCACAGGTAACTTGGTACTGACTTCCTTCTTGCAGAAGGAAGCTGAGCGCTCACTGCATTAGCTTTGCTACACCTCGCTTCCAGTTCTTTCACTATGTTGCCATCCTGTGAGAATATGCATCCTAAGTAATTGAAACCGTCCACCTGTTCTAACTTTGTTCCTCCTATTTGGCACTCAATCCGTTTATATCTCTTTCCCACTGACATTACTTTCGTTTTG
This sequence comes from Schistocerca cancellata, assembly GCF_023864275.1. Taxonomy (NCBI): domain Eukaryota; kingdom Metazoa; phylum Arthropoda; class Insecta; order Orthoptera; family Acrididae; genus Schistocerca; species Schistocerca cancellata. Next base: position 6,018,575 of record NW_026046443.1, on the reverse strand, counting down.
GAGATGCTAATCTTCATACCATAGTCCTTACATTTCTGATCTAGCTCTGAAATATTACTTTGCAAACTTTCAATCGAATCTGCCATCACAACTAAGTCATCCGCATATGCAAGACTGCTTATTTTGTGTTCACATATCTTAATCTCACCCAGCCAGTCTATTGTTTTCAACATATGATCCATAAATAATATGAACAACAGTGGAGACAGGTTGCAGCCTTGTCTTACCCCTGAAACTACTCTGAACCATGGACTCAATTTACCGTCAACTCTAACTGCTACCTGACTATCCATGTAAAGACCTTTAATTGCTTGCAAAAGTTTGCCTCCTATTCCTTAAATTAAAAAAAAAAGAAAACAGACATTACCTCTTCTTAAAAACTAGTCACGAGTTGGGATTTTGCTGGAAATTTACGCTCGACTACTACACGAACTAACACGGATTGGTGGGAGGCTGTATGACTCGAAGTAGAAAGTGGACACTCATTTAGAGACGAGCCCTGTGGCTGGACAATAGCGGAGTTGTGAGTTTTGTGTAAAGGGCAGTCGGGTGTGAGCCTTCTCCGTGATGTGTCTCCGTGTGGGCCATCTTGTGTGCACAATAGAGAGGCACAGACTCTGACTGATTATCTAGAAGTTCCAGAGCGTCTCTGTGAGCTATGTATTCGTCACTCTGCAGGCAGAGTGGGTTGCTTAGGAAGCTCTAAGAGTATTCGGGCATTAGAAGTGATTTTATTTCTCGCATGCCTGTAGTGAGGCTCTTGTCTTTATCAGGGCAATGGGCAAGCAGCTGATTTCACTCGTAAGCAGTACGATACCGGAGCAGTTAACAGAGGGGAGTATTGTGGACAATATTAGTTCAAGTGCGTAGGCAGGTTTCAGAGCTGCACCGAGCGTCAACCGACGGTGCGGCAGCTGCGCTCAGACAGTCAGCAGCAGTCGCTTTCACGGTCGTTATGGATGTGCTGATTCTACAGCTCGGCAGAGCAAAGGGCCTTTTTCTTAAGACAATAAATGCGTTGAGTTCCATGCCATTGTTCTCTGTTCAAAAGTTGTCAGATTCATTGGGAGTTGGTCACTTTTCCAGCGGAGTGTGCGCTGATAAGAAACTTTCTGGCAGATTAGAACTGTGTGCCGGACTGAGACTCGAACTCGCGACCTTTGCCTTTCGCGGGCAAGTACTCTACCGCGCTACCCAGGCACGACTGAAGCCCCGTCCTCACAGCTTTACTTCTGCCAGTACCTCGTCTCCTACCTTCCACACTTTACAGAAGCTCTCCTGCTAACCTTGCAGATAGCACTTTTGGTTACTTTTGTTGCTATAAACTCGACATCCTTTTTTGTCATATTTAGTCATATTGCGTTCCGAAGTTTATTTAAGATGGTGACAAGTTCAATACGATTTAATACTAGGCGAACTCAGAGAAAGCTTTAAGGACAGGGAATATTCCCGTCAATAGAAACTTTTAATGGAATAAAAAAAGTGATTTTTACAATAAATTTTGTGCATATTTATACATAAATTCATTTCCCTCTGTTATAGTTTCCCACCACCCACTCTTCCAGCGTTACTGGGATGAATTTCAAGATGATTGGTGAGGTCCACAATAAAACATAAGGAACAAATGTTGAACACTTACAAACCGACAACATACTGTGCATCGTACATTTTCGTTCTTTTTTATATGTTTTAAAAGAAAGTGCAAAACTTTCAAATTTGAAACTTTGTAAGTAATTAAATAATATATGTAGGTAAATATGAATAATTATATTATTTTGTTTTTTTATAATTTTTCTTGAACTGAATTGAGTTGGATGGATATATTTAAAAATCAGTGAATATATTTAAAGCTTGATAAGGTGGCATCGGACATATAGTTTGAGAATTTCGTCGCTGTAAGAAGGAGGTTCCTGGGCCACGTTATTTCTGAGCTAAAATGAGATAAATACTAAAAATACAGTTTACATACAATGTTGAAATTTTAGGGTCATGGATTAAACAAATAATGAAATCACAATAGCGTTAATCATAACTATAATTACTGAAGTGCACTATGCTACTTACATTGGGAATACAATATTAATCACTAGTGATATGTTGATTATCCGCATGTCGGTATCTCGTCCGTGACCAGTGGAATTTCCTTATGTAATTACTAGTATGCGCGAGTATGCGCCCTGCAGTACGCAGTGACTTTTTATAAAATTAAAGACTTTAAATTAGAGCGGCCAGTGTAACGCGCGAGGCTCTCCCTCGACTCCATTCCAGAACAGATAACAGAAGAAGTAATTAACAAAAGACTTGACATCCTTTCTGTGTCTCACCAGCGATCACATGCGACCGCGCACAAGATAACTTGCATTGGCTTTCATGCTTTATTGAACAGGGTTATCTGATTAAAAAAAATAGATTTACGTGCTATGGCTAAAAATGTGCCTTTAAACCTTGAAGAATTTGCTTTCATTTTAATAAATAGAAATAGAAGTACACTGATCACTCAGGGGGAAGAAAAGGGAAGCTAGTTACAAAAATAACCGTAGGTCTTAGCAAGAATATGTTATGTGGCAGCAGTGGGGGAAGAGAGTGGCCACCTACCAGAACAGCCGCTGTTACTATCACAAGAATGGTTTGGAAGACATTTTTCCAAAAGTCTGATGGTTAGTCGCCAGTCCCATAGATTCTACACACCAACCAGAACAGTCATTTGGTTTCGCCACCCCCTAATGACTTTTGAAATTCCGATGGAATATTATCCATCCCTTCTGTCTTGCTTGATCTTAAGTCTTCCAGAGTTAAATTCTGACTCAAGTACTGGATCCTCTATGCCTTCGACATCGATCCCAATTTCTTCTTCTCTCACATCATCACGTAATTCCCCCCCCCCCCCCCCCTCATGCAAACCTTCTATGTATTTGGCCCGCTCTTTCCTCTGCGATTAACATCTCAATCCTCACTGCACACTTCATTTTAACAACCATTACTTTTAATTTCACCAAATGTTGTTTTGACTTTTGTGTGTGCTGAGTGATTCTGACGATAATTTATTTCTCGATTTCTTCATATTTCTCCTGATGCCACTTAATAGGATTCTCTAATACTTCGTAATTCTTTCTTCGCCGTAATCCCCCCATTATTCCATACAGAAGTTCGTAATGTTATCTCGAGCAGAGTTTCTGGTACTATGCCCACTGTCATCGGACGGATCTCCAGTGGTATAACTATGATGGCAAGTCCACATCCGTGGTCTCTCATCTCCTTGGTACTAAGCTTTGACCTGGTGTTGCATGATGTAAAGGTAAATAGCCCAAATGTAAGATATAATTTGGACACAGCCCTACATTTTCTTTGTCAGCACAATAGCACAGTTTACAACTATCTCACTAGAAAACAGATACATGGAAAGAAACAGAATATGGGTGCACCCGACTCAGCCACTCTGTGGATGTCAGCCCACATATCTGTTAGCAGATAACTGTTAAATTCGTACGCTTTTGTTACATCGTGGATACAAGACAGCAAACAGTCAAATATTTACCAAGGTAAATCGCCAAGGTGTTTATTTACACCACCTGTTTTGGTATCCCATTAATGCTATTCTCAGCCCTCTATGCACTCCGTCTAGAGATTTTATCTACCGATACTTACATAACTGGATCTGTCAATATCTAGATCTCTTGAATTCGTTTTTGAGTGTTTACTTCAGAGACTTGACAAACTCTCTTCGAAGTAAACACTCCAAAAATCTGTGTCATTTGGTCTTCATGTCACAGAAAGATGAAGGCCAGGTTAAAGGTAGCAATAAAAATTTTCGTCGCTCGATCGGGATTCGATACCATGACCGCTCGATTCGCAGATGTGTGCTTCACCAGTAGACATCCAGTGCTCACAGTTGCGAAAATATGATAGTTCTCGAGGAAAATCAGAGATTACAATAGTGTCTCAGTACATTTATTCCTTACATGAGTTGTTGATATCAAAATCTTTGAAGCCAATTCATCCTTGGTGTGTTTTGCAGCCAAACGCAGCGCTGAACAACCTACTGGCGGCGCAGTCGGGCCTGACGCAGCCGGGCGCCTACCTGTCGTCATACACTGGACTGCCTCAGCAGCCGCAGCCAGCTGCTGCCTACGCCGGACTTCCGGGACAGATCGGGGCGTACTCCGGCCTGAACCCGCAGCAGCTGTCGCCCTACGCGGCCTTCCAGGCGCAGCACGCAGCCGCCCTGGGCGGACTCCAGCAGCAGCAGCTGCAGCCACAGGCCGCCGTGTACAACCCTCTGCAGGCGCAGCTGCAAGCACAGCAGATCGGACAGCAGCAGCAGTTGCAGCAGCTGCAGCCTCAGCCGCAGCAGTCGCAGGTGACGCCACAGCAGGCGGACGCCTATACCCAGCAGCTTCTCGCATTCCAGCAGGCGCACCTGCAACTCCTGCAGCAGCAACAGCAGCAACAACAACAACAGCAGCAGCAGCTGCAGACACAACAGGTGCAGCAGCCGATCGTTCGTGCACAGCCAGCAGCAGAACAGCAGCAGCAGCAACAGCAACAAGTGGCGGTGGCCCCAGCTGGAACAGCTGCCTCAGCACAGCAGGTGCAACAGCCGTCAGCGCTAGGTGTCAAGTTCTCCGCTGCCGACACTGTCTCTAAGATCAGGTTCAGTGGAAATGGGTTCAACTTCACTTACTGAAGGAGCAGGGAGCAGTGTGGGTGTAAAACAGTCCAGACTAGTCTTGTGTAAGGAGCATAGAGGTACAAGTGTGTGAAGTGATTCGAAGGCTGTTGACAGAGAAACAATTATTATTGTGCTCATTATGTGCTGTGTGTGATACTCAACTTATCAGTCTTTCAGCAAGTGTTACCTGTTGTACTGTTTAAGGTCTTCAGTGAAAATCAGTAAGAAAATCAGTAAGAAAATAAGTAAAAATACTTCTTTCCTTTGTACCATTACTACTGTACAGAAAGACATTCACCACCCATATGCTATTTTTCCTTCACTGCAAGAATTACCGAAACAAATGCATTCAAATGAAAATTGATTTCTGTTGGCCAAACAGTGCGTAGAGAGATTCTTCTTTGCTCACATTCTTTGTATTTTCTCTTAGCTTCCTCGTTTTCCAGATTTCTCCAACTTTCCCAAGTGTGCGATTTACACTGAAAATTAATTTTTCCCGAACCGTCTTGGTGAGAATTACCAAAATGGAAGAAATGAAAATTTTAGTCTTTGTGGACCAAAAATACTGTAAGAATTTGCTGAAACGGAAGCACTGAGAAAGAAAATTGTAATTTCTGTGGCCCAAAAAGAACGTCTAGAGAGTTTTCTTTGGTTATATTTTTGGTATTTTCTCTCAGTTATCATCTCGTTTCCCAAATTTTCCAACTTCCTGCACAGAGCGATTCACATTAAAAACCGGTTTTTCCCCAGGCATCACTGCAAGCATTACCAAAGCGGAAGCATTGAAAATGAAAATTGTTACTTTTGTAGGCCAAAAAGAGTTTAAGAACTGCCGAAATGGAAGCACTGAAAATGAAAATTGTAATTTCTGCGGACCGAAAAGAGTGTCGAGAGATTTTTGTTTGGTTATGTTTTCTGTTTTGTATCAGTTTTCTCCCGTCCCAGGTTTTTCCAACTTTCTCCACTGTGCGATTGATATAAAAACTGATTTTTCCCCAACCACAATAACTGATAAATCTCTACCATATCTTACTCGTTCTAAATTATTCCTTCACCAAAGAAAATTTCAGTATTTGGAGTTATCTGCCTGTTATATGGCCTTTTGAGTGGTAGCAGGCACAGTTATTGCTCTACACTGCTTATTCTTTCTCTTCTTTATTCACTACTGAGGAAATATATGCCCGTAGATAACCACAGGACTGTTAACGTCTGTCTACTACTTTTCTACTGAAAAATTTAAGAGAAGCGTTAAACAAGGTCTTCATTAGGATATTCCCCAAACAAGAGATCCGTCATCGGAAATACCTTTTAAATAGTAAATGGGATTACTCATTTTGTCATGTAAACCTTTAGCATGTGCATTACGATGCACAATGAAACCGAAAATTCGTGCAGCTCTTTGTTCCCTTGCTCCCTTTTTTCTTCGGTGTTGTTCCTACGGAAGAGCCCATCTCCTACCAGCCGACATATTTTTTTTTACGACTGCGTCAGGCAGCTCGCGGAGGTCTGACGCTGACAATGCCGATATGTGCCACGTCGTAAATTGGGTTTCTGCTGACGACCACTGCTGGAGAAGACAACAGAATCCGTTAAGGGACAGAATCTGCTCACGTTCGCTAACTACTGGCAGCTAAAAGTCGTTACAGGTGTTCGACTTTTCCTCCGGCGCTGTATTCCAAACTATAAGCCATTCTGAAACAACGGTTGTTAAGAATTTTTGTTGTGTGTAGAATAAAAACATTTGTTAATAAATCGTGTTTGTTAAATATAATTTGTCTTTTCACTGACACTATTTTTAACATCATGTTTCTTGTTCAAAAACAGTTACTTGTGTTTTTACACATTACTGGCTTTCACCTATGATTTAAAGAACACAGAACTATACATATCGGTGTGTATTATAAAAATTACACTGTTAAATACTTCGGCAAATCTTAAAACAGATACCTCTCCGTATTTTGAAATCAGTTTTTCCCAGTTTTTAGTCGTTCTAGCTAGGGCAGTACTCGCGGTACTAGTGCTAATACTGCGGATCATACAAACGGGATCGCGAACTACCTCTATATTACGGAGTGTGTGCCCATGTCATCACATACACAAACTATAGAAACATCCAAAAGAATCGCGAGATAATGTAAGCAGAGATTTTGCAAGAATATCGATGACTAACAATGAAGACATAGTTTTAATCTTCACAGAAAAACGCATCCTTAAAAAAGGCTTATAAAGAGAGACAATGGAGAGTGACACTTATCAGTGGTTATTTATCATTAAGGCAAATTCAAAGAAACTTTTTCACGTTGTTCTAAACTTTTTATAGTCAATCTAGGGTTACTATAATATAAACGGTGCAGAAACTGAGCAACAATTTCAGTTTCTTGTGGCTGCTGTATCACAGTTTATACAGGGCATAGCAAGAAAAAGAAAAAAATGGATGAATGGTTTGCCTGGAATGCATAGCAGTGAGGTGGCAAAAAATAAAGAGAAAGATACAGATCACCTGAAAGCAATTCAAGTGACTGTATTACTCCAGCTTCTAAATAGAGTTATTGAGCCAAACCAGAACATAATTTTTTCCATATTCCTGCGCCGGCCGGTGTGGCCGTGAGGTTCTAGGAGCTTCAGTCCCGTCACGTCTTCTGTCTGACTGTACTGTTGTCTTTAGTCCATGGCCGTACTGCTATTTGAAGCACCCCAAAGGGCCGGCCGGAGTGGCCAAGCGGTTAAAGGCGCTACAGTCTGGAACCGCGGGACCGCTACGGTCGCAGGTTCGAATCCTGCCTCGGGCATGGATGTGCGTGATGTCCTTAGGTTAGTTAGGTTTAAGTAGTTCTAAGTTCTAGGGGACTGTTGACCGCATATGTTAAGTCCCATAGTGATCAGAGCCATTTGAACCATATTTCTGCATTAGAAAGCTTATGGAGTATTCTACGATTGCCGATGACGCAAGATATATTGTAGATGTATATTCTGTAGAATTCCAATAACTCGTAACGACAGCACTGAATAACTGAAACTGCAAAATCAAGGAATCCTGTTTTGCTTATAGTTCCGTACAGTATTGTGTTATATGAGAAAATGTGCACGCTGAATCGCACTATGGTATGTAACATAGACCCTACTATCGACATGTTTTTCTACAGAATGTGGTGCCATAATTAAATGACATACTACATAATTAAACAGAGCTCATTTTGCTGAAATTATTGTTTCATACCTCTATTTAAAATCTTCAGTCAAATGAACATACTTTGGACAGCATCCTAACTGAGGGTATTTTATTGCCTTTTAAGCTGGCGGTTGGCACGCCTGTATGGGAGGTCCCAGCTAGCTGCATATTCAATGTACACAAAGTTCAATTGTTGTTTCAGTGGACTGATCATTAGTTTGTGACATGTTCTTAGGATTCAGGTGAGCTGTTCAGGCTAGAATCTGTGCTAAAAAATGAAAACTTTTATATGTTTGATAACTTCGTCTCTACAAGTTACCTCGTAAGCCTATAACTCAAATCAGGTACATAATTGGTATCCTTTGAGGGTTGTAATGAGGGACAAATTTCAGTTTTTTGTTTGAATCTTCTTGTGTTTGACATGTATGTACTTTTACAAAAAAAAGTTGTATTTAAGCCATACCTGGGGCGCTGTCCCAAGTTAGGATACAAAACTGATTCAAGGTAATTGAAAGATTGTTTTTATGCTATTGACCTGGAAAAAGCCTTCGTAATTGGAAAGTGGGACAGTGGGACAAACGGTTTTGACTCCTCAGTGATATAGATATACGCCATAGGGACAGACCGGTAAACTTCAAAGTGCGTCAGAACCACGAATAAAAAATAATCTAAGTTTGACAAAAAGATCTGTAGAAGAATATAGAAAATTACGTGTACGGGCAAGGTAAGGAATGAGGCGGTTCTTAGCAGAATCTGCGAAGATAAAGGTCTATATGGAAAATTTTGTATCCCGCCTGGAAGGCGGCGCGTGAGTAAGAGCAGGAAAAGGTGAAAATCTCTCGGTACTGCAGTGTGAATTACAATCACCTTTACTTTAGCAACAAGAGTAATACATAACTTTGCCCTGAGGTGCGAAGCTGAAGCTAAGTATCCCGACCGTCTGCTCTTGATCAAATGGGCTGAACGTACAGTGGTGCTCGTAGAGCTCAACAGCGCCTGCCAGAGGGCGCTGTCGTCGGATTCTAACTGGCAGCTACGCCGTGGCATCCTTACTACCGATACCACAGAAAACACTAACAAGAGGAAGGGACAGGAAGATAGACGTGTGTTAAGACTTCAGGGATAACTTCAATCGTACTAAGAGGGATCTGCAGAGGGTAAAAATTCCGGGAGAAGACAGAGATTCGAAAATGTGCAGTTTAGGACACTGGACATACGTGCTACTGGATGAAGAGATTCAGACAGGAGAGGAAGCCGTGGCACACATCAGAAGACAGATGAGTCAAATGAAGGATTTCCTTATCTTCAGGAGTACAGTGTTAACCATGGAAGACAGAGTACCTGTGTGAGTTTTATCGGCTCGCCAGAATCTTGAGGTGGATAGAAGAACATTGCTTTCATTCTAAATCGATTCGTTATCGCAAATGGCGACCCTATGGGAAGTACATGTGTGGTTTTTACGTTTGTATAACATAGCTCAGCATACACTCATGAGGCAGGATATTAAGACCACCGACCTACTGTCCATATAAACCCGTCCAGGCGATAGCAGTGCCACCTGGCGAGGAATGACTGATAGTCATACGTACCACGGTGAATGTACAGGGTGTTTCAAAAATGACCGGTATATTTGAAACGGTAATAAAAACTAAACGAGCAGCGATACAAATACACAGTTTGTTGCAATATGCTTGGGACAACAGTTCATTTTCAGGCGAACAAACTTTCGAAATTACAGTAGTTACAATTTTCAACAACAGATGGCGCTGCAAGTGATGTGAAAGATATAGAAGACAACGCAGTCTGTGGGTGCGCCATTCTGTACGTCGTCTTTCTGCTGTAAGCGTGTGCTGTTCACAACGTGCAAGTGTGCTGTAGACAACATGGTTTATTCCTTAGAACAGAGGATTTTTCTGGTGTTGAAATTCCACTGCCTAGAACACAGTGTTGTTGCAACAAGACGAAGTTTTCAACGGAGGTTTAATGTAACCAAAGGACCGAAAAGCGATACAATAAAGGATCTGTTTGAAAAATTTCAACGGACTGGGAACGTGACGGATGAACGTGCTGGAAAGGTAGGGCGACCACGTACGGCAACCACAGAGGGCAACGCGCAGCTAGTGCAGCACGTGATCCGACAGCGGCCTCGGGTTTCCGTTCGCCGTGTTGCAGCTGCGGTCCAAATGACGCCAACGTCCACGTATCGTCTCGTGCGCCAGACTTTACACCTCTATCCGTACAAAATTCAAACGCGGCAAACCCTCAGCGCCGCTACCATTGCTGCACGAGAGACATTCGCTAACGATATAGTGCACAGGATTGATGACGGCGATATGCATGTGGGCAGCATTTGGTTTACTGACGAAGCTTATTTTTACCTGGATGGCTTCGTCAATAAACAGAACTGGCGCATATGGGGAACCGAAAAGCCCCATGTTGCAGTCCCATCGTCCCAGCATCCTCCAAAAGTACTGGTCTGGGCCGCCATTTCTTCCAAAGGAATCATTGGCCAATTTTTCAGATCCGAAACGATTACTGCATCACGCTATCTGGACATTCTTCGTGAATTTGTGGCGGTACAAACTGCCTTAGTCGACACTGCGAACACCTCGTGGTTTATGCAAGATGGTGCCCGGCCACATCGCACGGCCGACGTCTTTAATTTCCTGAATGAATATTTCGATGATCGTGTGATTGCTTTGGGCTATCCGAAACATACAGGAGGCGGCGTGGATTGGCCTCCCTATTCGCCAGACATGAACCCCTGTGACTTCTTTCTGTGGGGACACTTGAAAGACCAGGTGTACCGCCAGAATCCAGAAACAATTGAACAGCTGAAGCAGTACATCTCATCTGCATGTGAAGCCATTCCGCCAGACACGTTGTCAAAGGTTTCGGGTAATTTCATTCAGAGACTACGCCATATTATTGCTACGCATGGTGGATATGTGGAAAATATCGTACTATAGAGTTTCCCAGACCGCAGCGCCATCTGTTGTTGAAAATTGTAACTACTGTAATTTCGAAAGTTTGTCTGCCTGAAAATGTACTGTTGTCCCAAGCATATTGCAACAAACGGTGTATTTCTATCGCTGCTCGTTTAGTTTTTATTGCCGTTTCAAATATACCGATCATTTTTGAAACACCCTGTATTATCGGCGAACTTGCTGTCCGTATATAAAATGGAGCAGGTGCGCGATATATGTGAGTTTGACCGAGGGCAGATCGTGGTGTCCCGGAGGCTCGGCACGAGCATTTGCGAAACTGCACGACTTGTAAGGTGTTCGAGGATCGCTGCGGTGAGTGCCTCCAGTACGTGGCGGTATCAAGGTGAAACCATGTGCAGTCGTCGCGTGTTGGGAGGCCCTCCCTCATTATACGGGGTGTTCAAAAAGTCTCTCCGCAGTGCCCTATGCTTGTTAGCTGCGCGTGTCGTATGACTGCTCGCGTGCCTGGGTTACTTCCCTTCAAGTGGTCTCTCCCAACATTCCACTGTTTCGATTTATCTCAGCCAGCGTCAGTAGTATCGTTAGCGTGTGTCGTTACATGTTGACGTTAACGTTTAAGTTTAGTTCCTTCGTTTGTTTGTTTCGTTTTTGTCACTGTTAAAATGTTAACCACTGAAGTGCGTTTTTAGTCGAACAAGTGTTCAAAGCTGGCGGTAAATACACAGTTTCAGTTCGACAAACATTTAATTCTGTTTTCCCGGAGACAACACTCCCACATCGCGATACTCTGCGAAATTTGATTAACAAATTTCGAAGTACGGGTTCAGTGACAGATGGAGCGAGAAGTGGGCGTCCTAGCGTTTTGTCTGAGGATAAACTAATCGATATTTCCGATAAAATGTCCATGAGTCCGAACAAGTCAGTGAGAAAACTCGCCCAGGAAATCGATGTTAGTGTCGGAACGGCCCACACAGTTGTAAGGAAAAAATTACAACTTTTCCCATACAAAGTGACAGTCGTGCAAGAACTGAAAAATAGTGATCAACGCAAGAGACTGCACTATTGTCAATGGTTCAAAAATTTCGTTCAACAAAATGGAAGGGATACTCTTAGTGAAACGTTTTTCACTGATGAGGGGTAGTTTCATTTATCCGGCTACACGAACTCGCAAAATTCTCGTATGTGGAGTACTGCAAATCCATTGTTTATTCATGAGAACCACTTCATTCTGTGAAAATAGGAATTTGGATCGCAATTTCTAGGCGTCGTATTGTGGGTCCCATATTTTTCAACGAAACAATAAACGCACAATGGTACTGCAGTGATATTCTGTGCACATTCATAGAGAACTTGTGCTAAGTGAAATACTGAACGGTTATTTTCAACAGGTTGGCGCAACCGCGCATACAGCTCCCGTTTCAATGTCACCGTTTGCTGATGTTTTTGGTGATCGCATAATTTCACAGGGACGTTGATCTCCACGATCGCCTGATCTAACACCACCTGAATTTTTGTTCTGGGGTGGAGCGAAAGCAAGTGTCTCTAAAAACCGTCCAAAATCCATCGATGAATTGAAAACAGCAATATCCACTTTCACTGCTTCTGTTGCAGAAGAAATGTTACAGATTGTGTTGTAAACATGATTAGACGAATTGAATTGTGTGTTCAATAGGGGGGGGGGGACACTTTTAACATTTAAAGTGAAAATTTGTAAGTAAAAATGAATATCCAAAAAATTATTAACTTGTATTTCACTGAGTTTCATTTCGGTATATTCACTGCGGCATACGGCACGCACGGCTAACAATCATACGGCACTGCGGAGAGACTTTTGGAACACCCCGTACATGTCAGACGTCGTAGGCTGCGCAGAGTGGTAAAACATGACAGGCGGCGAGCTGTGATGGAGATAATATCACACTTTAATGCTGGGCAGAGTAGAAGTGTTTGAACACACACTGCACTGAACACTCCTGACGAAGGATCTCCGCAACCGACATACATGTATTTGCCATTGTTATCACCACGACATCGGCAACTACGGCTGAAAGGAGCATGTGATCATCGGCACTTGACATTATCGCAGTGGCAGAGCGTTACATCACTCACTCACTGGTCATACCGGACTCGAGAGTCCATTACCGCAGCAACGTATTTTTGCTATCTGTCCCTGTCTTGGGCTATTTGCTTCCATTCACCTTCAATACCTAGGCTCCTCAAATCAGCCTGCACATTATCCTCCCATCTAACCCTCCGTCTCCCCATAGGACGTTTTCCCTCTAAGGGCCCTACCAGTACTCTGCGCGCTGCCCTGCCCTCATCCGTTCGAGCTACGTGACCCGCCCATCGCAGCCAGAGCGTTACATGCCCTTATAAATCCCATCTTCATCATCCCGATGGGAGGGCGCGAATCCGTCGCATTCCAGGCGAACAGCTCCATGATACATGTGCCACGGTACGGAGACAAGCTGGTGGAGGCTCCATTATGCTCTGGAGAACATTCACGTGGGATCCAAGGGGCCAGTGGAGCTCGTGCAAGGCAATATGGCGGCCAAGGGGTGTCGTACACTCGTTGCAGACCACGTACATCCTCTCATGGCGATCGTGTTTCCCGACAGCAGTGGCATTTTCCAACAAGATAATGCGTCTTGTCACAAGGCCAGGAGTGTGATGGAGTGGTTCGGAGAACACAGTGGCGATTTCTAATTCATGTGCTGTCCCCCCAACTAGACAGATCTGAACCCCATCGAACACATTTGGGATGTGTCCCCCGCCCCCCTTCCCGGAATTTATGGGAAATCTGTGTGCAGATGTGGTGCCAGCAACCTCCAGAGACTTACCTATGCCTCACTGCTTCCGTGCCACGAAGCGTTGCCGCGGTTATAAGTGCCAAAGGTGGACATACCGGCAGTTAGGTAGATAGTCACAATCTTCTGGGTGATCATTGATTAAGAGACAAATATATTTTTAATCAGATGAAAAACAGCCGACCAGTTGCAAAGGATAAAGTAAACTTTACCTAGGTTTCAATAGGTTTAAACCTATCTTCTTCAGAAGACGGCAGTATTACATTAACATGGCATGATACGTCGTTGCAATTTTTACAAACATCTCCATAGCTCCATTAGTTCAAATACAATATAGCCCTACGAGTAGGGTTCGTCAAATAAATAAAATTAAGTACATGGAGGTCGGAGCGCGTATATTTGACGAACCCTACTCGTAGGGCTATATTGTATTTGAACTAATGGAGCTATGGAGATGTTTGTAAAAATTGCAACGACGTATCATGCCATGTTAATGTAATACTGCCGTCTTCTGAAGAAGATAGGTTTAAACCTATTGAAACCTAGGTAAAGTTTACTTTATCCTTTGCAACTGGTCGGCTGTTTTTCATCTGATTACATGGAACCGTTGTTGTTACGCAGCTATGTTTAAAATAATGAAATATATTTTTCCTATTTTCATCTGCACTGGAGATGCTTGTTGTATACAGGGTTGACAAAATAAAACTGGCGCAGGAAATAAAGCCCGTGGTCTAGGGGTAGCGTCTTTGAATCATAATGAAAACGTCTTCGGTCCCGGGTTCGATCCCCGCCACTGCCTAAATTTTGATAAATAATCTGCATTTGCGGCCGAAGACTTCCGGCATAAGAAGCCAGCCTCATTCTGCCAACGGCCTTGTCAAAGAGGGCGCAGGAGCGGATAAAGGTTCAGGGCACTCTCTTGTCCTGGGGATGGGAAATTGCCCCTAAAGGCGGAAGAAGCAGCAATGATACACGACATGAGGATGCAGAAGGCAATGGAAACCACTGCATTAAGGACACGTAACGTGTATCCACAGGACATGTGGCCTGTAAGTGAAGGAGTGTCATAATGATCTCTCCATTGGCAAAAGATTCTGGAATAGTCCCCCATTCGGATCTCCAGGAGGGAATTGCCAAGGGGTAGGTTACCATGAGAAAAAGATTGAATAATCAACAAAAGGATAACGTTCTACGAGTCGGGGCGTGTAATGTCAGAAGCTTGAACGTGGCAGGGAAACTAGAAAATCTGAAAAGGGAAATGCAATGGCTCAATCTAGATATAGTAGGGGTCAGTGAAGTGAAGTGGAAGGAAGACATGGATTTCTGGTCAGATGAGTATCGGGTAATATCAACAGCAGCAGAAAATGGTATAACAGGTGTAGGATTCGTTATGAATAGGAAGGTAGGGCAGAGGGTGTGTTACTGTGAACAGTTCAGTGACTGGGTTGTTCTAATCAGAATCGACAGCAGACCAACAAAGACAACGACAGTTCAGGTATACATGCCGACGTCGCAAGCTGAAGATGAACAGATAGAGAAAGTATATGAGGATATTGAAAGGGTAATGCAGTATGTAAAGGAGGACGAAAATCTAATAGTCATGGGCGACTGGAATGCAGTTGTAGGGGAAGGAGTAGAAGAAAAGGTTACAGGAGAATATGGGCTTGGGACAAGGAATGAAAGAGGAGAAAGACTAATTGAGTTCTGTAACAAGTTTCAGCTAGTAATAGCGAATACCCTGTTCAAGAATCACAAGAGGAGGAGGTATACTTGGAAAAGGCCGGGAGATACGGGAAGATTTCAATTAGATTACATCATGGTCAGGCAGAGATTCCCAAATCAGATACTGGATTGTAAGGCGTACACAGGAGCAGATATAGACTCAGATCACAATATAGTAGTGATGAAGAGTAGGCTGAAGTTCAAGACATTAGTCAGGAAGAATCAATACGGAAAGAAGTGGGATACGGAAGTACTAAGGAATGACGAGATACGTTTGAAGTTCTCTAACGCTATAGATACAGCAATAAGGAATAGCGCAGTAGGCAGTACAGTTGAAGAGGAATGGACATCTCTAAAAAGGGCCATCACAGAAGTTGGGAAGGAAAACATAGGTACAAAGAAGGTGGCTGCGAAGATACCATGGGTAACAGAAGCAATACTTCAGTTGATTGATGAAAGGAGGAAGTACAAACATGTTCCGGGAAAATCAGGAATACAGAAATAAAAGTCGCTGAGGAATGAAATAAATAGGAATTGCAGGGAAGTTAGGACGAAACGGCTGCAGGAAAAATGTGAAGACATCGAAAAAGATATGATTGTCGGAAGGACAGACTCAGCATATAGGAAAGCCAAAACAACCTTTGGTGACATTAAAAGCAACGGTGGTAACATTAAGAGTGCAACGGGAATTCCACTGTTAAATGCAGAGGAGAGAGCAGATAGGTGGAAATACATGGAAAGCCTCTATGAGAGTGAAGATTTGTCTGATGTGATAGAAGAAGAAACAAGAGTCGATTTAGAAGAGATAGGGGATCCAGTATTAGAATCGGAATTTAAAAGAGCTTTGGAGGACTTACGGTCAAATAAGGCAGAAGGAATAGATAACATTCCATCAGAATTTCTAAAAGCATTGGGGGAAGTGGCAACAAAACGACTATTCACATTGGTGTGTAGAATATATGAGTCTGGCGATATACCCTCTGACTTTCGGAAAAGCATCATCCACACAATTCCGAAGACGGCAAGAGCTGACAAGTGCGAGAATTATCACACAATCAGCTTAACAGCTCATGCATCGAAGCTGCTTACAAGAATAATATACAGAAGAATGGAAAAGAAAATTGAGAATGCGCCAGGTGACGATCAGTTTGGCTTTAGGAAAAGTAAAGGGACGAGAGAGGCAATTCTGACGTTACGGCTAATAATGGAAGCAAGGCTAAAGAAAAATCAAGACACTTTCATAGGATTTGTCGACCTGGAAAAAGCGTTCGACAATATAAAATGGTGCAAGCTGTCTGAGATTCTGAAAAAAGTAGGGGTAAGCTATAGGGAGAGACGGGTCATATACAATATGTACAACAACCAAGAGGGAATAATAAGAGTGGACGATCAAGAACGAAGTGTTCGTATTAAGAAGGGTGTAAGACAATGATGTAGCCTTTCACCCCTAGTCTTCAATCTGTACATCGAGGAAGCAATGATGGAAATAAAAGAATGGTTCCGGAGTGGAATTAAAATACAAGGTGAAAGGATATCAATGATACGATTCGCTGATGACATTGCTATCCTGAGTGAAAGTGAAGAAGAATTAAATGATCTGCTGAACGGAATGAACAGTCTAATGAGTACACAGTACGGTTTGAGAGTAAATCGGAGAAAGTAGTAGAAATGGGAACAGCGAGAAACTTAACATCAGGATTGATGGTCACGATGTCAATGAAAAATGGCTCTGAGCACTATGGGACTCAACATCTTAGGTCATAAGTCCCCTAGGACTTAGAACTACTTAAACCTAACTAACCTAAGGACATCACACACACCCATGCCCGAGGCAGGATTCGAACCTGCGACCGTAGCAGCCTCGCGGTTCCGGACTGCAGCGCCAGAACCGCACGGCCACCGCGGCCGGCAAGTCAATGAAGTTAAGGAATTCTGCTACCTAGGCAGTAAAATAACCAATGACGGACGGAGCAAGGAGGACATCAAAAGCAGACTCGCTATGGCAAAAAAAAGGCATTTCTGGCCAAGAGAAGTCTACTAATATCAAATACCGGCCTTAATTTGAGGAAGAAATTTCTGAGGATGTACGTCTGGAGTACATCATTGTATGGTAGTGAAACATGGACTGTGGGAAAACCGGAACAAAAGAGAATCGAAGCATTTGAGATGTGGTGCTATAGACAAATGTTGAAAATTAGGTGGACTGATAAGGTAAGGAATGAGGAGGTTCTACGCAGAATCGGAGAGGAAAGGAATATGTGGAAAACACTGATAAGGAGAAGGGACAGGATGATAGGACATCTGCTAAGACATGATGGAATGACTTCCATGGTACTAGAGGGAGCTGTAGAAAGCAAAAACTGTAGAGGAAGACAGAGATTGGAATACGTCAAGCAAATAATTGAGGACGTAGGTTGCAAGTGCTACTCAGAGATGAAGAGGTTAGCCGGCCGCTGGTGGCCGAGCGGTTCTGGCGCTACAGTCTGGAACCGCGCGACCGCTACGGTCGCAGGTTCGAATCCTGCCTCGGGCATGGATGTGTGTGATGTCCTTAGGTTAGTTAGGCTTAAGTAGTTCTAAGTTCTAGGGGACTTATGACCTCAGCAGTTGAGTCCCATAGTGCTCAGAGCCATTTTTTTGATGAAGAGGTTAGCATAGGAAAGGAATTCGTGGCGAGCCGCATCAAACCAGTCAGTAGACTGATGATAAAAAAAAAAAAGATAAACAACCCAACTTACATCACCTACACTGGTGGGCGTGAATGGTGTAAGTTGGGATGGCTATCTTAAGGTGCATGAAATATTTTACTGACCGTTTTATTTCGCCCAACTTGTACCAATGACCGCGTAGCCTCTGCTGTTTAGAATAGCTCGGTGGCGATAAAGCGTGAATCATTTTTCCAACGGAAAGCACTTTACTGGAACATTTCACGGAGTTGTAATATCAAACAGCACTCATTACGTGCAAAGTGGTGTTGCTGCTCTTTCACTGAATAAAAGTGCTGCCACGTGTTATTATTGCGGTAATGCAATTACCTTTGACATTTCATAAAACATGTCCACATACAGTACAACAAGTAGATATTGTCTAAAGCACACACACAGCAGCTACATGGCATTGCGTAGGTGTTCAGTTGACACTTCCATGTCAGCTATAAACGAATATTAAATACAAAGTATAACACCTACACTCCACCGTTTAGTATACTGATACTGTATTTATAACCAATTACGGTACTTAGATGCAGTATAATGTATAGATTTGGTCATGAAATGCCTAGAGGGTTTTTGCCTATCGGACATTAAATTTACGAAATTACACAGAAAGTAACATATCTAATTTAGAAACTGTTTTAACTACTCATACTTACTCAAATGAAATAGAATACGGTCAGCAGCCTAATTAGGCATAGAAATGTGTAACATTTCATTTAAATAAAATTAGTTTTAGTGGAAAAACTCAGCCTATACTTCTTTCCTACAAAAGTGCAATTAACTTAGTCACAAGCAAAAAAAAAAAAAAAAAATATATATATATATATATATATATATATATATATATATTATAGTGGGCAAAAGCAGTAGTAGAAAGATATTCACGTTCTCAAAAACACAAAAGAGTCTGTTACACTTATCAGTTTTAAAAACTTTCAAACTGAATAACTCCATCAACACTGCAAACGCGAGACACTGCTAAACTGGAATTTGGGCATGGACCTAGTCTTATTTCATCAGATATTTTCTACACAGTATAAATTTAAGTAAAATTCACATGCAGTAAGATTAACACTATTCCTTAAAAGCAAAGAAGTAACTGTTTTCACAGATAATGACATTCGTAGTAACTTTAGTATCAGTGAGAGTAAAACAATAAGTGGGTGCTCATAAACTGATATTACACCTTTTAACACACAATGTGCACAAAACTCAATATAAATTTCAAGAGCAGTTGGAACTTTCTATTATCAAGCAACTTTGTGCATTTTGAGCAACATTCAATGGAGGGCCCCTAATCTTGACAACTATAGTAAAGCAAACTGAACACACTTTCATGAACAATATAAAGAATGCCAACTTAGTAAAACAATTCTTTCAAATATTGACCCACCTTGTATGCGTTTTATAATAGATTACAGTAAAAATATTCACCAGGTATTGCACTTCAGACCAGTCTTTAGGAACATTTACTTTAAAGCTAACCTCGAAATGGATTGTTGTCTATTAGTTATCAACATAGGTCTTTACTTTTGAAACCAGAAGTAAAGAAAGTAATTTTAAAAGCCCACAAAACTTTAAAATGAATTAGTTCAATCAGTGAGTGGCTTTCACAGAAGCTACACTTACTTCGCCTTATTTGTATGGAGTGTAGCCATGTATGGAAGTGAAAAATGGACGATAACTAGTTTGGACAAGAAGAGAATAGATGCTTTCGAAATGTGGTGCTACAGAAGAATGCTGAAGATTAGATGGGTAGATCATATAACTAATGAGGAGATATTAAATAAGATTGGGGAGCAGTTTGTGGCACAACTTGACTAGAAGAAGAGATCGGTTGGTAGTACATGTTCTGAGGCATCAAGGGATCACAAATTTAGCATTGGAGGGCAGCGTGGAGGGTAAAAATCGTAGAGGGAGCCCAAGAGATGAATACACTAAGCAGATTCAGAAGGATGTAGGTTGCAGTAGGTACTGGGAGATGAAGAAGCTTGCACAGGATAGAGTAACATGGAGAGCTGCATCAAACCAGTCTCAGGACTGAAGACCACAACAACAACACTTCCTTCTCAACTTTACCAACATCCACAGTAATTTTAGATAACCTGTTTCACTCTGTTTTGAGCAAATTTAATTAGATAGTTGCCTTCCAATTTTTGATAATAATTTCTCGCAATCTGGACACTCGGAAATCAGAGCTTAAAAGAAGAGGATCCTGATAGGTTTTATGACAGGGAAAAATACTAAATGTGCCGATCCATCACTTTACAAATCTATGATTCCTCCTTTCTGTTACAGTTACTGCGCAATATTGGTAGCGAGTATATGATGGCAGATGGACTTGCAGTTGTAATTGATATGCTCTGTTATTTCCTTCATGGCGACGATCATGAGATTTTATAATAATTTCAGGCCACTGAGCATTGTACTAAATCCATTCATCAAACCGAGGCTTCGGCGTAATAAATCCAAGCACTAAAAGCCGCACTCGGCACCTGCACAATGCACCTTCCAATCGCCAGCTGTCAACTGCACGGTAGCTAGCCTCCGACTGACTGTCGTGTCCACCTTTTCACTCGCACCAACCGTAATTTGCGCGCGGTCAATAACTTCCGTTCTAGAGGGGAACCACTCCATCTTTTACCATAAAATAAACCAGCCGCCCTAAGAGTGGATCAGCAGCTACAAAGTAGCAAGTAAACATTTTTAAGTGCATCTACCCATATTAACAAATCAATACAAAATTATTTAACCAAAATCATCTCTTTCTGAATACAACCAAAGCAATAAGTCAGTAAAGAGAAAACACAGTACAACATATCAAAGAACTAATATTAAAGAAAATATACTTTATGCAAAGCATAATTAATCAGAAGGAAAAAAATACATAATATCTTACTATGGTGTTACAAAAGGACCAGGTACAGTGTAAGGGTTCAGAGGCGAGTTGTGAGAATTTAGTAATGACTAACATAAAAAATTCGTAACCGGAATCATTTTTTAACGGCTTTAGCGAGAATCAAACGAGAAATTTTCAATAAGTTACTTGAACGTGATCATGTTACTGCGTTTTTTTTTTCTTTCAAACGAATACTACAACGGTTCCAAAACAGATCGCTGCAGACTAATTAATAGAACTATTCACATTTCTTCCTTTTACGTGTAATTCTTTATCTATTTTAATGACAATTATTTAATACGCAGAACTGCTGCTACCTGCGCCGATTTGTCCCACTAAAAGTCACCATATACTGCTGCAGCTATCAGTAGACGTATGTAGGGATACAATATAATAATTCTATTAAGAAACAGATGTATACGAACTTGTCCTACTTTTAAAGCTTCTAACGCTACTAATGGCGTTTCAAAAGATCGCGTAAAAACTTCACTCTCTCTCTTTTTCTTTTCTTTTTTAAATCTTCCGTCTTTGACCTGCTTTGATGCGGCTCGCCACGAATTCTTCTCCTGTGCCAAACATTTCATTTCAAGAGCAGCGCTTTGAACCTAAGCCGTACGTTATTTGCTGAATGTATTCCAATTTCTACCTTCCTCTACAGTTTTAATCCATGCAGATCCCTCTAGCACTGTGGAAGTTAGTCCCAGTGTTTTCGACATATTCCTTTCCTTGGAGAACCTCCTCATACCTTACCGCATTTTCAACATTCTTCTGACGCCCTACATCTCAGATGGTTCTAATCTGTTCCCTTCCTGTTTTCCCAGAGTCCATGTTTCACTGCCATACGATCGTGTGTACCAAACGTACTTCCTCAGAAATTTCTTCCTCAATTTATGGCCTTTGATCTAGTGGACCTCTCTTGGTCAAGAATGTCCTTTTTGCCGCTGCTAGTCTGCTTTTTATATCCTCTTTGCTCCATCCATCATAGGTTATTTTACTGCCTGGGTAACAGAATTTCTTAACTTTATCTACTTCGTGATCATCACTCCTTATGTTAAGTTCCTCGTTCTCATTTCAGCTACTTCTCAATACTTTCGTCTTTCTTCGATTTACTCTCTCTCCAGATTCTGCTCTCAGTAGACTATTTATTCCATTCAACACACCCTGTGATGCTTCTTCACTTTCACTAATGAGACCAACGTGAACAGGAAAGCTTATCATTGATATCCCTTCATCTTGTATTTTAATCCCACTCTTGAACCTTTCATTTATTTCCGTTATTGCTTCTTCCATGTATTCATTCAACAGCAGAGGTGAAAGACTAGATACTTGTCTTACACCCTTCTTAATCCGAGCATTTAGTTCTTGGTCCGAATCTTATAGTTGCCTCTTGATTTTCGAACATCTTGACCCATTCCACATTGTCGAATTTTCTAGGTCGACATATCCTATTAACGTGTCTTGATTTTTCTTCAGCCTTGCTTCAATTGTCAACCACAGTAAGAATTGCGTCTCTGGTGCCTTTACCTTTCCTAAAGCCATACTATCGTCATCCAATTGATCACTAAGTTCCTTTTCCATTTCTCTGTGTAT
The DNA here is from genome assembly GCF_023864275.1 of Schistocerca cancellata. Lineage (NCBI taxonomy): Eukaryota > Metazoa > Arthropoda > Insecta > Orthoptera > Acrididae > Schistocerca > Schistocerca cancellata. The sequence goes on along the minus strand of NW_026046443.1, from coordinate 5,996,057 downwards.
TATCCTTGGATGCAAGGGCTTTCGAGCTGGTTGTCGACTCTTGCAATCTTTGGAATTGTGTGGACGATGTTTTTCCGAAAGTCTAATGGTATATCGCCATTCTCATACAGGAATAGTTTAGTTGCCGCTTATCACAATGATTTTAGAGAGTCCCATGGAACGTTATCCACACCTTCTGTCTTATTTGGTGTTCCAAAGATCTTATACATTAGGATTCTAGTTCTGGATCCCCTACCTCTTTCCTATCGACTACTGTTTCTTCCTATTTCACGTAGTCAGGCGGGTCCTCCCTCCTCAAACAGGACTTTCCCTCCCAAATATCCGCTCTCTCGTCTGCATTTAGCAGTGGAATTAGAATTCCTACTGCGCTCTTGATGTTACAGCCTTTGCTTTTAATTTCACCGTAGGTTGTTTTGGCTTTTCAGTATGGTGAGCCATATCTTCCAACAATCATTTCATTTTCCGTTTCTTCACATTTTCCATGTAGCCATTTCGCCCTAGATTCCTGCATTTCCTGCATATTCCATTACTAAGCGACTTGTATTTCAGTATTCCTGAATTTCTAGGGACATTTTTGTACTTCCTTCTGTAGCTGGTCAGGAAGTATTTCTTATATTAACCACGGTTTCTTCGCAGTTACCTTTCTAGTGCCTGAGTATTTCTTTCCAAAATCAGTGATTGACCTTCTTAAAGATGTTCATTCGTCTTCAACTGAGCTGCCAGCTTTGCTATTTACTATCGCGGTATCTGCAGCCAGAGAGAATTTCAAGCGTATTTCTTCATTCCTTAATACGTGCCTCTTCCACTTTTTAGGTGGTAAGATCTGTGGGACCAAACTGCTTAGGTCATCGGTCCCTAAGCTTACACACTACTTAATCCAACTTAACTAACTTACACTAAGGACAACACTCACACCCATGCCCGAGTGTGGACTCGAACCTCCGACGAGGGGGGAGGGGCGGGGATCACCCAGCGCGGCCCACTTTTTAGGCCCACTTTTTAGGACATTGGTTCTTCCTGACTTGTCTCTTAAACTCCAGCCTACTTTCTACCACTATTAAATGGTGATCTGCATCTATAGTGCTGTTGGATACGAGTTACAGTCCATTATCTGATATCGGAATCTCTGCCTGACCATATGTAATCTAACTGATTCCCCGACTTCCGCCAAAGGGTGGTTGGGTTTCGGGTTCTGCTGAATAGGTCAGGTGTCCACTATAGGCAGGAGGCGGCTCCACGGGTAGCAGGGGCTGTGTGGCGTGGACTGGGAGATTTTTTAGGTTAGAGGGTCTCGGGAAAACACAAGATGGGCTTCAGTCACAAAGAGTGCAGGCTGAACACAGGAAGAACAAAGATACAGGAACCATTGGTATAACAGTTGTAAATTGTTGTAGCTGTGTTGGGAAAGTACCAGAGCTCCAAGTGCTAATAGAAAGCACTGATGCTCAAATCGTCATAGGCGCTGAAAGCTGGCTAAAGCCGGATATAAGCTCAGCCGAAATTTTTGAGAAGAACCTAAAGGTGTTCCAAAAAGATAGGCTAAACACGATTGGCGGTGGCGTGTTTGTTACTGTTAGAAGTAGTTAAACTTGTCGCGAAATAGAAGTAGATACTTCCTGTGAGTTAGTATGGACAGAGGTCATTGTTGGCAACCGGAATAAAATAATAATTGGATCCTTTTACCGACCTCCCAGTTCATATGATACAGTTGCTGAAAGGTTTAAAGAAAACTTGAGTTTGATTTCAAACACGTACCCGACTCATACGATAATAGTTGGTGGTGACTTTAATTTATCCTCGATATGTTGGCGAAAATACATGTTTAATTCCGGAGGTACGCATAAAATATCATCCGAAATTGTGCTAAACGTATTTTCTGAAAATTATTTTGAGCAGTTAGTTCATGAGCCCACGCGATTACTAAACGATTGTGAAAACACACTTGACCTATAAGCAACAAATAATCCTGAGTTAATAACCAGCATCAAAACCGATATAGGGATTAGTGAACACAGTGTTCTCGTAGCGAGATTGAATATTGTAATCCCCAAATCTTCCAAAAATAAGCGAAAAATATACCTATTCAAAAAAGCAGATAAAAATTTACTTGACTGCTTCCTGAGAGACAATCTCCACTCATTCCAAATTAATAATATCAGTGTAAACCAGATGTGGCTTAAATTCAGAGAAATAGTATCAGCAGAAATTGAGAGATTTATACCAAATAAATTAACAAACGATGGAGCTGATCCTCCTTGGTACACAAAACGGGTTAGAACACTGTTACAGAAACAACGAAGCAAACATGCCAAATTTAAACAGACGCAACATCCCCAAAATTGGCGATCCTTAACAGAAGCTCGAAACGTAGCGCGGAGTTCAATGCTAGACGCCTGTGACGGTTTCCACAACGAAACTTTGTCTCGAAACTTAGCAGAAAATCCAAAGAGATTCTGGTCGTATGTGAAGTAAGTTAGCGGCAAGAAACAATCAATGCCTTCTCTGCGCGTTAACAATGGAGATACTATCGAAGACAGTGCTGCCAAATCAGAGTTACTAAACACAGCCTTCCGAAAAGCTTTCACAAAAGAAGACGAAGTAAATATTCCAGAATTCGAATCGAGAACAGCTGCTAACATGAGTAACGTAGAAGCAAATATCCTCGGAGTAGTGAAGCAACTCAAATCACTTAATAAAAGAGAGTCTTCTGGTCCAGACTGTATACCAATTAGTTTCCTTTCCGAGTATGCTGATGCATTAGCTCCATACTAAACAATCATATACAACCGTTCGCTCGACGAAAGATTCGTACTCAAAGAATGGAAAGTTGCACAGGTCACGACAGTATTCAAGACAGGTAGTAGGAGTAATCCACGAAATTACAGATCCATATCGTTAACGTCGATATGCAGCAGGGTTTTAGAACATATATTGTGTTCGAACATTATGAATTAACTCGAAGGAAACGGTCTATTGACACACAGTCAACATGGGTTTAGAAAACATCGTTCCTGTGAAACACAACTAGCTCTTTATTCACATGAAGTGCTGAGTGCTATTGACAATGGATTTCAGATTGATTCCGTATTCCTCGATTTCCGGAAGGCTTTTCACACTGTATCACACAAGCGGCTCATAGTAAAATTGCGTGCTTATGGAATATCGTCTCAGCTATGTGACTGGATTTGCGATTTCCTGTCAGAGAGGTCACAGTTCGTAGTAACTGACGGAAAGTCATCGAGTAAAACAGAAGTGATTTAAGGCGTTCCCCAAGGTACTGTTATAGACTCTTTGCTGTTCCTCATCTATATAAACGATTTGGGAGACAATCTGAGCATCCGTCTTCGGTTGTTTGCAGATGACGCTATCGTTTATCGACTAATAAAGTCATCAGAAGACCAAAACAAACTGCAAAACGATTTAGAAAAAATATCTGAATCGTGTGAAAAATGGCAGTTCACCCTAAATAACGAAAAGTGTGAGATCATCCACATGACTGCTAAAAGGAACTCAAACTTCGGTTATACGATAAAGCAGTCTAATCTAAAAGCCGTAAATTCAACTAAATACCTAGGTATTACAATTACGAACAACTTAAAGTGGAAAGAACACATATAAAATGTTGTGGGGAAGGCTAACCAAAGGCTGAGTTTTATTGGCAGGACACTTAGAAAATGTAACAGACCTACTAAGGAGACTGCCTACACTACGTTTGTCCGTCCTCTTCTAGAACACTGCTGAGCGGTGTGCGATCCTTCCAGGTAGGACAGACGAAGTACATCGAAGAAGTTCAAAGAAAGACAGCACGTTTTGTATTATCGCGAAATATGGGAGAGAGTGTCACAGAAATGATACGGGATTTGGGCTGGAAATCGTTAAACGAAAGGCGTTTTCGTTGCACGAAATTCCAATCACCAGCTTTCTCCTCCGAATATTTTGTTGACATCGACCTACATAGGGCGGACCGATCATCACGATAAAATATGGCAAATCAGAGCTCGTACGGAAAGAATAGGTGTTCATACTTCCCGCGCGATATACGAGATTGGAATAATAGAGAATTGTGAAGGTGGTTCGATGAACCTTCTGCCAGGCACTTAAATGTGATTTGCAGAGTATCCATGCAGCTGTAAATGTAGATGAACTGAAATCTTCCTGTATCTATCGGCCTTTTCCAAGTATACCTTCTTCTCTTGCGTTTCTTGAAGAGAGCATTTGCTACTACTAGTTGAAGCTAATTACAGTTCCTATAAGCGGTGTATAGCTATGAAAATAGCAGCTGTCTTATGTAGCTGCTCCTACAGTTCACATCATGTAAAATCTATAGCCGTTAGGTAAAATCAACACTACGAGTATGTACAAGTCAATCGTCTTCTACATCTACATCTACATCCATACTCCGCAAGCCACCTGACGGTGTGTGACGGAGGGTACCTTGAGTACCTCTATCGGTTCTCCCTTCTATTCCAGTCTCGTATTGTTCGTGGAAAGAAGGATTGTCGGTATGCCTCTGTGTGGGCTCTAATCTCTCTGATTTTATCCTCATGGTCTCTTCGCGAGATATACGTAGGAGGGAGCAATATACTGCTTGACTCTTCGGTGAAGGTATGTTCTCGAAACTTTGACAAAAGCCCGGACCGAGCTACTGAGCGTCTCTCCTGCAGAGTCTTCCACTGGAATTTATCGATCATCTCCGTAACGCTTTCGCGATTACTAAATGATCCTGTAACGAAGCGCGCTGCTCTTCGTCGGATCTTCTCTATATCTTCTATCAAACCTATCTGGTACGGATCGCACACTGCTGAGCAGTATTCAAGCAGTGGGCGAACAAGCGTACTGTAACCTACTTGCTTTGTTTTCGGATTGCATTTCCTTAGGATTCTTCCAATGAATCTCAGTCTGGCATCTGCTTTACCGACCATCAACATTATATCATTCCATTTTAAATCACTCCTAATGCGTACACCCAGATAATTTATGGTATTAACTGCTTCCAGTTGCTGACCTGCTATTTTGTAGCTAAATGATAAAGGATCTATTTTTCTGTGTATTCGCAGCACATTACACTTGTCTACATTGAGATTCAATTGCCATTCCCTGCACCATGCGTCAATTCGCTGCAGATCCTCCTGCATTTCAGTACAATTTTCCATTGTTACAACCTCTCGATACACCACAGCACCATCTGCAAAAAGCCTCAGTGTACTTCCGATGTCATCCACCAGGTCATTTATGTATATTGTGAACAGCAACGGTCCTATGACACTCCCCTGCGGCACACCTGAAATCACTCTTACTTCGGAGGACTTCTCTCCATTGAGAATGACATGCTGCGTCCTGTTATCTAGGAACTCCTCAATCCAATCACACAATTGGTCTGATAGTCCATATGCTCTTACTTTGTTCATTAAACGACTGTGGGGAACTGTATCGAACGCCTTGCGGAAGTCAAGAAACACGGCATCTACCTGTGAACCCGTGTCTATGGCCCTCTGAGTCTCGTGGACGAATAGCGCGAGCTGGGTTTCATATGACCGTCTTTTTCGAAACCCATGCTGATTCCTACAAAGTAGATTTCTAGTCTCCAGAAAAGTCATTATACTCGAACGCAATACGTGTTCCAAAATTCTACAACTGATCGACGTTATAGTTCTGCACATCTATTCGACGTCCCTTCTTGAAAACGGGGATGACCTGTGCCCTTTTCCAATCCTTTGGAACGCTACGCTCTTCTAGAGACCTACGGTACACCGCTGCAAGAAGGGGGGCAAGTTCCTTCGCGTACTCTGTATAAAATTGAACTGGTATCCTATCAGGCCGAGAGGCCTTTCCTCTTTTGAGCGATTTTAATTGTTTCTCTATCCCTCTTCCTGCGGAAGATGCTCAACTCGCATTTGTGCATGACAATGTGCCCGTCGAAATATCTCTGGTTGTCAAAGACATCACCTTGCTACATTCCCGTAAGTTGTTTGCACATTTTATACCTCGGAAGAAATTGAAATTTTACTCGCAACCTACTCGGTCCGCTGAGTCTCAAAGCGTTCTATGCGTATAATATCAGAATTTCCTTCGAGAGGCTGCGAGGCTTAACACGAAAGAATGCTTCCATCCTGCCCCTCCTGGCGCGAAGCATTTTGTAGCGCTGCAGTCGACGGCACACCACTTCCGACTGCGAACTGTGCAGCGCTTATTGGCTCAAGGGACAACATTTGCTCGCTGAATTTGCATTTATATTGCTTTCTCAAAAAAAGGAAGACAGAGCTTGACTCGGCACTGGCGTTCGCCTTCACTTTGCACTTGTCAACGATGACACAGCTGCCCAACATGTCGATTCGTGTCTAGAAACTTCTTTTATCGAACGAAGAAACTAATACAGAAACGATTCTTTTAAAAAAAGTAGGTGTCATTCAGTAGTGATTTACAGTCACAACTCGCAGAGGAAGTGAACCAAACAATGAAATTAGATCAATCCCTCGAAATGTCGAATATAGTATTAAAGCACTGAATGATTTCAATACTCATGGTAGGTATATGTAAAAAAAAAATTAAAAAAATAAAAATAAAAATATCCTGGAACACTCATCTACAATTATTCGACGATAGAAACGTCAATACGATAATAAGCGGATGATTGAAAGAGAAGATTCTTTTACCAAGAACAATAGCTGCAGCTTTACAAAACATTCAGAGAAAATTTAACTGACTACCAGCATTCCAGCCAACGACCTAATGGATCCCTGGAAACTAATACAATGAACGATTGCAGAATTTTAGCCAAGACGCATCTGAGCAACGCGAATTTGTAAAACCAGAACCAAATCCTGATTCGCTTCCTGCTTCACAAGAGGAAGTAATGAAAATAATCATATCATGAAAAAAGACGGAATTGTTGCAGAATTATGGAAAAAAACGTCTCTCAGTTGTAGAATTTTGGAACACGTATTATGTTCGAGTATGGTTCAAATGGCTCTGAGCACTATTGGACTTTACTTCTGAGGTCACCAGTCCCCTAGAACTTAGAACTACTTAAACCTAACTAACCTAAAGACATCACACACATCCATGCCCGAGGCAGGATTCGAACCTGCGACCGTAGCGGTCGCGCGGTTCCAGACTGTAGCGCCTGGAACCGCCAGGCCACTCCGGCCCGCTATGTTCGAGTATAATGACTTTTCTGGAGACTAGAAATCTACTCTGCAGGAATCAGCATGGGTTTCGAAAAAGACGATCGTGTGAAACCCAGCTCGCGCTATTCGTCCACGAGACTCAGAGGGCCATAGACACGGGTTCACAGGTAGATGCCGTGTTCCTTGACTTCCGCAAGGCCTTCGATACAGTCCCCACAGTCGTTTAAATGAACAAAGTAAGGACATATGGACAATCAGGCCAATTGTGTGATTGGATTGAAGAGTTCCTAGATAACAGGATGTAGCATGTCATTCTAAATGGAGAGAAGTCTTCCGAAGTAAGAGTGATTTCAGGTATGCCGCAGGGGAGTGTCGTAGGACCGTTGCTATTCACAATATACATAAATGACCTTGTGGATGACATCGGACGTTCACTGAGGCTTTTTGCGGATGATGCTGTGGCATATCGAGAGGTTGTAACAATGGAAAATTGTATTGAAATGCAGGAGGATCTGCAGCGAATTGACGCATGGTGCAGGGAACGGCATTGAATCTCAATGTAGACAAGTGTAATGTGCTGCGAATACGAAGAAAGAAAGATCCCATATCATTTAGCTACAATATAGCAGGTCAGCAACTAGAAGCAGTTAATTCCGTAAATTATCTGGAAATAGGCATTAGGAGTGATTTAAAATGGAATGATCACATAAAGTTGATGGTCGGTAAAGCAGATCCCAGACTGAGATTCATCGGGAGAATCGTAATGAAGTGCAATCCGAAAACAAAGGAAGTAGTTTACAGTACGCTTGTTCGCCCACTGCTTGATTACTGCTCAGCAGTGTGGGATCCGTACCAGATAGGGTTGATAGAAGAGATAGAGAAGATCCAACGGAGAGCACCGCACTTGGTAACAGGATCATTTAGTAATCGCGAAAGCATTACGGAGGTGATAGATAAACTGCAGTGGAAGACTCTGCAGGAGAGACGCTCAGTAGCTCGGTACGGGCTTTTGTTGAAGTTTCGAGAACATACCTTCACCGAGGAGTCAAGCAGTATATTGGTCCCTCCTACGTACATCTCGCGAAGAGACCATGAGGATAAAATCAGAGAGATTAGAGCCCACACAGAGGCATACCGACAATCCTTCTTTCCACGAACAGTACGAGACTAGAATAGAAGGGAGAACCGATAGAGGTACTCAGGGTACCCTCAGCCAAACACCGTCAGGTGGCTTGCGGAGTATGGGTGTAGATGTAGAAATTGGACCACATAAGGGATGGGCGCCTTGATCCACCCAATCCACAAGAAAGGAAACAGGACAGGTCCATACAATTACAGAGAAATTTAACTTCTTGCAGTAACTTATGAAATCCTCTCTAGAACTTTGCTGAACCGACTTGAGCTGCAAGTAGGGCACAGATTGACGGTTATCATACAGGAGCCAGAAAGGTTTATGCTGAACTGAACATATCTGTAACCTCAAAACCATACCATACGTCAGATGAAGCCAGATCACTACAGTCACATTTGTAGATGTCAAAAAGACTTGTGACAGAGGAATGCTGTTTAATAGCGTAGAAAAATTAAAAGTCCGTAGAAAGACCAGAGCTATCGTCCATGATTCTTTATCAGAAAGCAATCCGAATGTGTAATTTCTGGGACAGATTTACCTAGGAGTCCGACAAAGGGACGGCTGATTACCTCTCTTGTTTAACATTGTACAAGAAAAAATAATCAGAGAAGGAGAAAAACATTTTTGAGGTATCAAAATTGGAAAAGAGAAAGGAAGAAGAGTCACTGAGAAAAGCCTTTCCCTTGCGATGACCTGCCTGTATTAATAAACAACAAGGATTAAGCAGAACTATCGTGAGATAAACTACATGCAATCTCTTGTAAAACCGGGCTCCAAACAGTCTCTGCTAAAACTCAGTCAATGGACACCAAATCAAGTGGAAAACTTCCCCTGAAAACACAGTGTCAAAAAAAAAAAATGTGGCATGTTACTCACTCCAAGCACTTAAGGGAAAACGTCCAACACAGAAAGAATATTCAAGCAGCAAAAGGGATACAAACTGTGATGCAAAGACTCACTGTAACAAAAGATCAATATCCCGTAATGCAGGTTTACACAAAGATAACGCAGTTATTTTACCACAAGCCTTGCATTTCACTGAAACCACTGTTATTAGAAGGAAAAAAAATCATGACGTAAAGAAACAAGAACTAAAGATTCTTAGAAAAACTTACGGCACTGTTCTCCGAGAGGGAACTTGGGTAGACGATCTACAAAGCAATTCTATGAAGACACAGACAAGATAATACTTCTACTCCTATGTAAAATGAATGAAAACAGACTCACAAAGAAAATAGGTTACATCTTTAATGCAAGCAAATTAAAGACCAACTCGATAAACGAAACACAAGTAGACTTTCAAGAATTGAAAATTTCGGAACAAAGAATGGACAGAAAACCCAGAAGTGAAATCAAAAACAGGAAACTTAAGCAAGTGTCAAAGAAGGAAACAACAAGGAAGAAGTGGACAGGAAGGAAAAACACAGTGAACTAATGAAGAGGGTTTGGCAAGAAAAGGAAAGAGTAATGGAAGTGAAACTGTGATTGGATACACAAGTCTTTGCATCAAATGTCTACCATTTCTTGGGGAACAACTTTTATTAGAGACGAAATGTTCACTCACACCTCCCTGCAACTTTCGGCGTCTTTTACTCGTCAGCCTTCGGACGACAAGATTTCACCGCCCTATAAGGGCCTACTAAGCAGGTGTGCTGCATCTGCATACTACGTACGCCATTAAGTTGATAAAGTGATTTTCAGCCAGAAAACTTCAAGATTGGGTGTCTCCAAGTGAAGATCGGTGTATCCTTTGACACAGACCTGATAACTGGATTATAGGCTACACATACAGCATACGAACACTGCAGAGTGCCCCAGGACAAGGGACATAACCAGTAATACTCGTAGAAGGCGACTTATGTCAGTGGCCGGCTGCGGTGGTCTAGCGGATCTGGCGCTGCAGTCCGGAACCGCGGGAATGCTACGGTTGCAGGTTCGAATCCTGCCTCGGGCATGGGTGTGTGTGATGTCCTTAGGTTAGTTAGGTTTAAGTAGTTCTAAGTTCTAGGGGACTGATGACCTCAGAAGTTAAGTCCCATAGTGCTCAGAGCCATTTGACTTATGTCAGTGGGGAGTGAGAGCGAACATTCTGTCTCGAACAAAAGTTGCTTCTCATCTATCGCCGCTAGGCGTCTGATGAAAAGACTTCGAAACACCCTACATGCATAAATGTGTATATGAAGGTGGACCTTATACTAAAATGCAGTACTAAAAATAGCTCGACATTACGAATGATCATTGTATTACAGTGGTAACGCTTCTTATAAAGTAACTGGAAACACTCTTTTGTTAATTTCTGCGAAGGTACTTATAGATGGAGTACAACATATTGCCCAAGAGAACTTATGCCCCATCGCATAACATACATGGTTGTCGTATCGGCCGCCGTACAGCAGCCGTCAACTCGGCGCGGAGTGCTACAACACGCGCGGCACCAGAGTGAGCAACCGTACAAGGGCGCCATCTACCAACACTCTGATTGGCCGGACCTGCGGATTTAAGCGAGCTCCCTGAGTCCGTTTAACCTCCCCCTCCTTTCCTCTGTCCTTTCCCTGGGCTCCCTCTTCCCCACCCCTTCCGTCCTGTTTCCTCCCCACTACACCTCTCCCTACCTCCCTTCTCCCCTCCAGTCCTTTTGTATTCCCCTCCTCTGCCTACCCCCCTCCCTGTCGCGTCTGCCCCCCACCCCTCTTCTGGGACCTCATCCACCATCAGCTCCTTTCCCGGTTCCCCCCCCCTTTGCTTTTACTCTCCTTTCCCCCCTTTTTGTTTTCCCATCTTCTGTCCAGTTTCCCCCCACCAGCTCTCGACTGTGGTGTCACATTTGCCGACTTTTTCGTGCAGTGTTCTAGTGACTATTCAGTGTTGTTTGTCTTTCACGTGTTGCGAACAGAAACCATGCTGTCGCTGGGTGTGAATTTTATATCCTTTGCGAACAGAATCCAGACTGTCGCCGTGTTTTTTAATTGTCTATTGTTTTCCCTGTCTGCTCCGTATGTATTTTTATTCCCTTCATCATCCCTCTGTTGTTTGTTTTAAGTTCCCCGTTTTCTTTTCGCCTTGTTACTCACTAAGATTTTATCGCCTGTTTTTTATTATTATTTATTCTTCTGCTCTTTGTCAGAAAATCTGTAGGCTGAAGAGCGGCATACTAAGCTGCTGCCAGCCCGCCCCCTTCGGGGGGAATTGAAATTCAATAAAGGAAAAAATAAATAAATAAAATCCGTTTAACCAGTTCAATCTTCGCCGATGTGCTACGGTCGCAGGTTCGAATCCTGCCTCGGGCATGGGTGTGTGTGATGTCCTTAGGTTCGTTAGGTTTAAGTAGTTCTAAGTTCTAGGGGACTTATGACCTAAGATGTTGAGTCCCATAGTGCTCAGAGCCCTCTTCGCCGATGACTGTGTTACTACCCGGATTCTGGATTCACGACGACCGAACCGTACTGTGGCCTCCATGGCTGGAAACTTGCGACGCGTTGGTATCGACTGGTTGGCAGTGGTTTGGACTTTTATTCTCTACTAGTGACTCTGATTTCTCCTTGGCGCTACAGCCAGCGAAGTGTTGTGTAGTCGAACTTAAGTTTTGTTTTGAGTGACAGAAGGTCAAATAAATTTGGTTATCACGGAATATTTGTTGTGTTATAGTGCGGACATAACACAACAATGGTATTTAATATGCTTTGGCAAGTTACTGAATACACGTATGTCGATGTAACTAACTTGTCAGACAGCATTGCATACCATGTAAGTGATGTGATGGGGGTGTAAGTTGCCAGTAAATTAACAGAACAAATATTTTCAGTTATTTTATAACTAGCGTTAGCACTGTACGCAACAATCATCCGTAGCATTATTTTTTGTGTTACACTTCGATAGAAGCTACAGCTTGGATTTCTTTCAATATCTCGGAGATATAACCACGTTGTATCCATAGAGTACGGCTACTGCAATGTAGCATGAAAATGTGATTGGATAGGGTGGAAAGAAATAAAAGAATACCAAGCAAAATTCACTGTGACAACATCAATCACATATGGAGTCTCAAGTCCTACAGCGCCGCGACAGATGAATGCAAATCACATTCACTAACCATTTTAGTTTGACGCAATGAAATGAAACACAGTCAGCCTTCGTTTTGATGTTATTTATTATATTCCAACCAGTTCACGTGACTCTGCTCACGATCTCCAGACCTTCACTGACGGTGAACGCCAATACTTGTTGCAATACAATATAATAATTAATTAAGAACGTCAAAATTACAGATTTAGCAGTTTTCATTTCATCAAGTAAGTGAATGGTCGAAGTCCCACGAACTATCAGTCAAAAGGACGGACGGACGTGAGTGTTTTCACTTGAGTTTAACTTTAAATGGTGTCTAATTACTGGTGAAACGATTTCTTCAAGCATATGTATGTACATACATTTTTTCATCCCCAACGTGGAATTACTGTATTCATCGCAGTACTGTGTGGAGTTTTACCTATGCATGAAATTATAAGTAACAGTCGGATGTATACATTACAAAAAACCAGTGGAGAAAGTACGAGTACTTAGCACAAACAAAAGCTTAAGAACAAACATAATAATGACGAAGGAGATGAGGAATAGAAGTAAGAATGATGGCTTGCTTACTAGCAAGACTTAAAACTACACAATGCTGAAAATACACTCCTGGAAATGGAAAAAAGGACACATTGACACCGGTGTGTCAGACCCACCATACTTGCTCCGGACACTGCGAGAGGGCTGTACAAGCAATGATCACACGCACGGCACAGCGGACACACCAGGAACCGCGGTGTTGGCCGTCGAATGGCGCTAGCTGCGCAGCATTTGTGCACCGCCGCCGTCAGTGTCAGCCAGTTTGCCGTGGCATACGGAGCTCCATCGCAGTCTTTAACACTGGTAGCATGCCGCGACAGCGTGGACGTGAACCGTATGTGCAGTTGACGGACTTTGAGCGACGGCGTATAGTGGGCATGCGGGAGGCCGGGTGGACGTACCGCCGAATTGCTCAACACGTGGGGCGTGAGGTCTCCACAGTACATCGATGTTGTCGCCAGTGGTCGGTGGAAGGTGCACGTGCCCGTCGACCTGGGACCGGACCGCAGCGACGCACGGATGCACGCCAAGACCGTAGGATCCTACGCAGTGCCGTAGGGGACCGCACCGCCACTTCCCAGCAAATTAGGGACACTGTTGCTCCTGGGGTATCGGCGAGGACCATTCGCAACCGTCTCCATGAAGCTGGGCTACGGTCCCGCACACCGTTAGGCCGTCTTCCGCTCACGCCCCAACATCGTGCAGCCCGCCTCCAGTGGTGTCGCGACAAGCGTGAATGGAGGGACGAATGGAGACGTGTCGTCTTCAGCGATGAGAGTCGCTTCTGCCTTGGTGCCAATGATGGTCGTATGCGTGTTTGGCGCCGTCTCTTCTCAGTGCCGTATGATTGTTCGCCTGCCTGGGTTCCTTCCCTTCTAGTGGACTCTCGCAACATTCCACTGTTTCGTTTACCTCAGCCAGCGTCAGTAGTATCGTTGGTGTTTGTCGTTACGTGCTGTCCGAACGTTTAAGTTTAGTTCCATCGTTGGTTTGTTTCGTTTTTGTCACTGTTTAAATGCTAACCATTGAAGAACGTGTGTTTTTAATCCAACAAGTGCTCAAAGCTGGCGGTAAATACACAGTTTCAGTTCGTCAAACATTTAATTCAGTTTTCCCGGAGACAACACTTCCACATCACGATACTGTGAGAGATTTGATTAGCAAATTTCGAAGTCCGGGTTCAGTGACAGATGCCCTGATAACGGGTCGTCCTAGCGTTTCGTCTGAGGATAAACTACTCGATATTTCCGATAAAATGTCCATGATTCCGAACAAGTCAGTGAGAAAACTCGCCGTGGAAATCGATGTTAGTGTCGGAACGGCCCACACAGCGGTAAGGAAAAAATTAGAACTTTTCCCATACAAAGTGACAGTCGAGTAAGAACTGAAAAATATTGATAATGGCAAGAGACTGAATTACTGTCACTGGTTCAAAAATTTCGTTCAACGAAATGGATGGGATATTCTTAGTGAAACGTTTTTCACTGATGAGGCGTGGTTTCGTTTATTCGGGTACATGAACTCGCAAGATTCTCGTATGTGGAGTACTGCAAATCGATTGCTTATTCATGAGGAACCACTTCATTCTGTGATAATAAGAGTTTGGAATGCAATTTCTAGACGTCGTATTGTGGGTCCCATATTTTTCAACGAAACAATAAACGCACAACGTTACTGCAATGATATTCTGTACCCATTCATAGGAGAACTTGTTTTAAGTGAAATACTGGACGGTTATTTTCAACAGGAAGGTGCAACCGCGCATACGGCCCCCATTCGAATGTCAGCGTTTGCTGATTTTTTTGGTGATCGCATAATTTCACTGGGCCTTTGGCCTCCACGATCGCCTGACCTAACACCACCTGACTTTTTCTTATGGGGTGCAGCGAAAGCAACTGTATCTAAAAACCGTCCAAAATCCATCGATGAATTGAAGACTGCAATATCCACTTTCACTGCTTCTGTTACAGAAGAAATGTTACAGCTTGTGTTGGAAACACGATTAGACGAATTGAATTGTGTATTCAACAACAGAGGGGACACTTTCAACATTTAATGTGAAAATTTGAAAGTAACAATGAATATTCAAGAAATTAATAACTTGTATTTCACTGAGTTTCATTTCGGTATATTCACTGCGGCATACGGAACGCGCGGCTAACAATCATACGGCACTGCGGAGAGACCTTTTTGAACACCCCGTATAAGATACTGATACTTGCCCGCCAGGGGATGAGGGCAAAAGAGAAAGTACACTCCCGGAAATTGAAATAAGAACACCGTGAATTCATTGTCCCAGGAAGGGGAAACTTTATTGACACATTCCTGGGGTCAGATACATCACAGGATCACACTGACAGAACCACAGGCACATAGACACAGGCAACAGAGCATGCACAATGTCGGCACTAGTACAGTGTATATCCACCTTTCGCAGCAATGCAGGCTGCTATTCTCCCATGGAGACGATCGTAGAGATGCTGGATGTAGTCCTGTGGAACGGCTTGCCGTGCCATTTCCACCTGGCGCCTCAGTTGGACCAGCGTTTGTGCTGGACGTGCAGACCGCGTGAGACGACGCTTCATCCAGTCCCAAACATGCTCAATGGGGGACAGATCCGGAGATCTTGCTGGCCAGGGTAGTTGACTTACACCTTCTAGAGCACGTTGGGTGGCACGGGATACATGCGGACGTGCATTGTCCTGTTGGAACAGCAAGTTCCCTTGCCGGTCTAGGAATGGTAGAACGATGGGTTCGATGACGGTTTGGATGTACCGTGCACTATTCAGTGTCCTCTCGACGATCACCAGTGGTGTACGGCCAGTGTAGGAGATCGCTCCCCACACCATGATGCCGGGTGTTGGCCCTGTGTGCCTCTGTCGTATGCAGTTCTGATTGTGGTGCTCACCTGCACGGCGCCAAACACGCATACGACCATCATTGGCACCAAGGCAGAAGCGACTCTCATCGCTGAAGACGACACGTCTCCATTCGTCCCTCCATTCACGCCTGTCGCGACACCACTGGAGGCGGGCTGCACGATGTTGAGGCGTGAGCGGAAGACAGCCTAACGGTGTGCGGGACCGTAGCCCAGCTTCATGGAGACGGTTGCGAATGGTCCTCGCCGATACCCCAGGAGCAACAGTGTCCCTAATTTGCTGGGAAGTGGCGGTGCGGTCCCCTACGGCACTGCGTAGGATGCTACGGTCTTGGCGTGCATCCGTGCGTCGCTGCGGTCCGGTCCCAGGTCGACGGGCACGTGCACCTTCCGCCGACCACTGGCGACAACATCGATGTACTGTGGAGACCTCACGCCGCACGTGTTGAGCAATTCGGCGGTACGTCCACCCGGCTTCCCGCATGCCCACTATACGCCCTCGCTCAGTCCGTCAACTGCACATACGGTTCACGTCCACGCTGTCGCGGCATGCTACCAGTGTTAAAGACTGCGATGGAGCTCCGTATGCCACGGCAAACTGGCTGACACTGACGGCGGCGGTGCACAAATGCAGCGCAGCTAGCGCCATTCGACGGCCAACACCGCGGTTCCTGGTGTGTCCGCTGTGCCGTGCGTGTGATCATTGCTTGTATAGCCCTCTCGCAGTGTCCGGAGCAAGTATGGTGGGTCTGACACACCGGTGTCAATGTGTTCTTTTTTCCATTTCCAGGAGTTTATAAGCTGCTACTGGTCGCGAGACTTTGCCAGAAGTCAGACAGGCGCAATTTAACTGAAATGCTCGTTTCGACAGAAAGAAATTACCACTTGTATTGTCTGAGGAGCAACAAGAGGGACATCGCAGAATTACGAATACATGTTATGAAGAGAAAAAGAGGCACTGCCGTGACAAACGGGCGGTAGTTGCTGGTTGGCTGTTCTCTTGACAGCTCAGGAATACAGACAAACTCTTGAAGCAAGACGCTAGGGAGTCGCAATCCACGGTCTGAAGTACCGCAACACGGAACGTCTGGGTACTGGACAGATGTCCCATGTCATACGGCTGCCGCCGCAATATTGGAAATTTTCAACCTAGATGAAGACTGGGAGGGCGTGGTTACGCAGCGTCGGTCGGTCATTGCTTGCGACTGCAGACTGACCCTGCCAATGACGAAGCCTATACGACGGAAATTTCAGGGCCCTAGAGGACAGAGTGGTTGGGAAGGGAGTGAGATAGGGTTGTAGCCTATCCCCGATGTTATTCAATCTGTATATTGAGCAAGCAGTAAAGGAAACAAAAGAAAAATTCATCGTAGGTATTACAATCCATGGAGAAGAAATAAAAACTTTGAGGTTCGCCGATGACATTGTAATTCTGTCAGAGAGAGTAGACGACCAGGAAGAGCAGCTGAACGGAATGGACAGTGTCTTGAAAGGAGGATATAAGATGAACATCAACAAAAGGAAAACGAGGATAATGAAATGTAGTCGAATTAAATCGGGCGATGCTGCAGGAATTAGATAAGGAAATGACAGACTTAAAGTAGTAAATGAGATTTGCTATTTGGGGAGCAAAATAACTGACGATGGTCGAAGTAGAGAGGGTATAAAATGTAGACTGGCAATGGCAAGGAAAGCGTTTCTGAAGAAGAGAAATTTGTTAACATCGAGTATAGATTTAAGTGCCAGGAAGTCGTTTCTGAAAGTATCTGTATGAAGTGTAGCCATGTACGGAAGTGAAACGTGGACGATAAATAGTTTAGACAAGAAGAGAACAGAAGCTTTCGTGATGTGGTGCTACAGAATAATGCTGATGATTATATGGGTAGATGACATAACTAATGAGGAGGTATTGAATAGAATTGGAGAGAAAGGAAATTTGTTGCACAACTTGACTAGGAGAAGAGATCGGTTGGTGGGGCATATTCTGAGGCATCAAGGAATCACCAATTTAGGATTGGAGGGCAGCGTGGAGGGTAAAAATCGTACAGGGAGACAAAGAGATGAATACACTAAGCAGATTCAGAAGGATGTAGGTTGCAGTAGGTACTGGGAGATGAAAGAGCTTGCACAGGATAGAGTTGCATGGGGAGCTGCATCAAAGCAGTCTCAGGACTGAAGACCACAACAACAACAGAGGACAGAGTGAGGGAGACTGGTAACACAACTGCTAGGAGGTCAGGCGCGCTTTGACGAAGTGGATAGTCAGGCAGACGGACGGCGAAGAGCCAATGATGAGAGCATGAGGAGTCGGTTTTTTAGCAATGCAAAGTCAGAGATAGCAGAAGAGGCAGTGAGTTTGTCTTCCGGGGCCTAGCGAGCCTATTATTGACTCAAGTCTTTGGAATCTCAGTCAGACACTGCTTTGAAACTAATGCTTATCGTCACGTGGTGACGTATTCATTTTCATTGTATGTTGAATGGACAAACCCTTGGAGGCCGCACTTGGATCTGTTCTTCCTGGTGAGAAGTCAGCCTTCAAATATTACTGTACTTTGCGGACTATAAGACGCTACAGACTATAAGAAGCATCTTAATTTCTAAGCAATTTTTTTAAAGACGTAACATATTTACCATTTTTATTATTAGACTGAAAAGCCAGTCTAAATAAAATTCTTAGTTTATAAAATCAAACTGAGCTTTAAAATCCCTGCTAATTGTCATCTGAACCCTTTTCTCCTTCTTCTTATTCTCCTTCCTCTTCGTCGACATCGTTGTCCTTTTTATATATACGATGGTCTACACTGTCATCTAGAGCGTTACTTCTTGAGAGATTTAACAAAAGTCTCTTCTCTCACTCATGACCACTACTGTTTTATCCACTGACATACTTGTTTGTTTGTAGGCCATTTTAAAGCCCCCTTAGGTATGAATTCATGTTGGGTTCCATACTCTTTAAATGGTTTATTCTTCGACACATCAAGAGGTTGCAACTGTGAAGTAAGTCCTCCCGGAATAACAGCAAGCTCTGTATTTCCCTGTCTCAGTTTCTCATTCCTAGAATTTTTAAATGGCTACTAAATTGATCTAGCACAAGAAGAGAATTCTTCCTCAATAAAGCACCGTTCATTCTTTCCCAAGCTCTGTTAATCCAAATTTTATTCCATTCTCGTCCATCCAACCGTTGTCATGTACGTTAACAACAACACCTGGCGGTATTTCAGAAGGTTTTGGCATTTTTTTGTGCTTCAAAATAATCACTGGATTAAGTTTAGTACCGTCAGCACAACATGAAACGGGAACAGTGCAGCGAATTTTTTCATGTTCACTAATTTTTATAGTTACAGTTTTACCACCTTTCGGGGCAACAGTTCTCTTACTTGACACATCAAAAGTAAGAGGAATTTCGTCTATATATGCTGACTTAATCCCCTACTGCTTATCTTTCGAGTTGAATAATAAAGCTATGGAAAGACAATATCGGACCCGTAACAAAATAATTTTGTATAAGTCATTTTCATTATATTTTCTATCAGCACATAAAGGATAAAGTACTAAGTTTAACAAAATAGTGTGGTGTTGAAACAAATGCCATTATCGTCGCCCACAAGTTGAGACAAAACTGTTCAGTGAAAGTAGACTTCTGAAGATATCGGAAAGCAGCTACGTACGCTGATAGAGAATTCAGTTTATAATGCCGGCAGCAAATTCCGATAAAAATCGTGTGTACCGTTCAAAAATTGAAAATTACGGCTTCCAGAAAAACGCGTTTAAGTTTTGGGCTATTTATAGTTAAGTTAAACACATTCTAGTCAGCGATCCCTGGACCATGCAGTAACCGTTCTAGATCCAGAACGAAGCCTTCCTCGGTCTTCTTCGAGGCCATGGCGGTCCTGCGGGCCTGTCTGGCAGCTTCCGTCGTCCGCTGCTCTGCTAGGTGAATACGCTATTCGTCCGCTTCTGGGCAAAGTTGCAACAGGCTGGACCGACCTCAAGCTCGAGGACGTTCATAATTTCCATAAGGCCCGTTAGGCTGTCGTTGAAATTACATGTTGACTATTTACGCGAATGCTTTTCGGAGGCGCACAAATCACCTAGTAACTGCATGACTGACTTTCTAGCGAACTAGCGATGTGTAGCGTTGCTCTTGGGGAACGAAAATAAAAAGAACTGTTACTTTTTTTTTAATGTCGAAAAAGTGAATATTTTGGTGGGCCACTTGGCAACAGAATCAGGGATTGATTACACTATTATAATAACATACGTTGAGCATTAAATACCTGAATAAGAGCAGCATATTGATATATATATTTGAGATCGTTCGGAAGAAACATTATCATTTCTATACATTTTTATAGTCGCGATGTAGTCATACCCGGATCAACACTAAGGGACCAGAAGATTTATAGACTTTAAAAGAAATGCAACACTACACAATTAAAAAAAAAGGAGTTGGTTCAGAAATAATAGGAAAACGATAATGTTCCTTCTGCTTCATGCTGCATTCGGCCCATCAACGTGATCGTATGTCTGATGATGAAGTAACACAAAAATAATTAACATACAGGTAAATAAGGAGATGGAATCATCAAGGTTAATTTACGAAAATAAGCACACTTATCTTTAACACACGTTTTTTAATGCTACGTACCTTTTTATATTAAATTACAATAGATGACCATTGTGGTTAGATACTTTATACATAACAGTCAAAATGTCCTCTTGACTCTGTCTGTTCGATATCAGTTACAAGAAACTACATGTTTTCTGATTGGAAAAAATAACAATTAGCATATTCACTCAATACTTTCACTTAGAATATAAAATACACTTGCGGAACGCAGCAAGTCCGCGTCCGCCTCTCATGGAATACAAACAGTAAAAGGTGAGGCGCCAAAAACCTCATTTGTCTTGAAACAACAGAATTCTTTTTTTACACCATAAATCGATACATGTACATAGAGATTTACTGGCACCGCGCAAGAACGGCAAAGATAAAGAATAATAGATTCTGTCACTGCTATGGGATGGTTTATTTCTTTTACTTTACAATTGTTCGATAACTTTAGGCCATCAGGCGTTTACTATTGAGCGTATATTAATGTTT
The DNA here is from genome assembly GCF_023864275.1 of Schistocerca cancellata. NCBI lineage: Eukaryota > Metazoa > Arthropoda > Insecta > Orthoptera > Acrididae > Schistocerca > Schistocerca cancellata. Next base: position 5,975,211 of record NW_026046443.1, on the reverse strand, counting down.
GTGAGGCGAAAATTACTAATATTACACTGCCTACCATGAGGAGGGAAGGAATACCGAAGGTATTACTTTCATCCTCATGCCCACTGGAATATTTGTAATTTTCGGGTGTAACATACAGGTTATTAAAAATTTCATTTTACATTCATTTCATAATAAAATAATTAACGCTTCAATTTGTAATTACTGACGATGGATCATTATGAATTTGTTCTATGTGTCTATCAGTGTTTGCATGGATTCAGTCTTTCTTGATGATTCTTAAAATTAAGGCTATAAGTACACATATTTACAAACTTTATAAGGAAATAGAGTTGCAAAAGTAATTTGACTATCACAACTGGTACACAACTTTCTGTTTTGACTGTATTCATTTTATTGTCATCGTCTTGTCGATTGACTGCCTTGTCCGTTGTCGCACTTAATTATACATTTATTTTCGTCGCACATACACTATTTATGATAGACTTGGATTGTAGAGCGGCCACTGGTGATGGCTTCGACAAGGAAGTCCATATCTTTCACTTCCAGGGCTCGAGTGTGGCTCTCCGAATTATTTCACATATGAAACAGATAAAATATCTTATATTAGAATAGCTTACAAAACTAATTTTATATACATATGGGATGGGATTTAGGAAGGATCGGATCCTTTGACGTATTTTCGTGTGCTTATTTTCATTCGTATCGTGACCTTTCGTTAAAGTTTACATTTCAACAGTGTTCAGAGGTGACCTTGTGACTTATCTCTGTGTACAATCAGTCATTATACTAATTACGCTAACTTCTCTATCTTAGAGTCTCTCAGAAGGTTTATGATACATACAAAATGCTTTCAGTACTGGGTGTGAATGTTATTGCTACAGAATGTAGCGCACAGCTATTGTGTTGGCGGTTGAACGTTTACATTATTTCGTCACGTGGTGGCTGTCCGCCTCCACTGTTGCGAGCAATCTTGAAATTCAGTCTGTGCGCGCGCACGTGACCGGAGCTTTCTTGCAGAGCGTTGATTTCGCGCTTGAGGTGCCGTGCGTCGCTTTTGTTCGGCGGATCGTGGCTTTGTGCTTTTTAGATTGCTGGAGGGAGCTTCTGCCACCGAAACTGCCTCATATCACTTCCTGTCCACTATCCAGTTACGGATTCACAGGTAAGTGGTAGCTACCGCTGCAACTGCACGTGTGGAATGACACTGATTATTACACACTGCACACATCAATGAATTTTTTTTTTTACACCTATGGTGCAGTAGAATACTGCCACTGAAAATCGTCGAACTTTAAAACTTCACTTGCACTGTGGTGAGCGTCTGCGTGAACGGTGTATTAAAAGAAATTCTCGCTTCATAACATCACACGGTGTTTACAAGTTGATTTACATACTAATATTTACAAGAGTTCATTTAAATCGAGAATTAATCTAATTGACCACTTTGAATCAGAACAATTGTTTCTTAATTAGTCTTTTTTTTTATACCTACGGTCACAGGTAGACTATTATAAGTCCTTTTTCTTTGACCAAATCCATTCCAATCTCCTTTACAAATTAATTTCATTCATAGTAATCTTTATCACGCTTGCTTATTCATTTTGTAGGCCCAATGCATTTTTTTTTAAATTGCTCGTCTTATTTAGTGACTTGTGAGGGGAGCTTCATTTATGTCAAAGTTTCTCTCGAATGTGCTTGTCTTTAAAGAAAGTTCGAGGACAGATTTGAAAATAGCAATTCCGCCTCGGGATTTCGTGTAGAAATACAAACAGTCGTAAAAGAAAAGTGGGCAAAGCGGGCCTACTCACAGATCGTCGACAGAATTTAAATTACTCCTCAACCTGGTCGAAAATTTAATTTACATTGCGCATTACAAAAGCAATATGCGCGTCGCGAACCTACTCATTTTTATATGTAGTGCCTCACTTCCTAAGCACACGTGCATCTTTACAAGTTGATCCTGAGGAGTGGTTAGGATCAAGGATCTTAAAGGATTTGCACTTAGGAAAGGGATTCAATAATCACATAATCACAGAGAAAAACAATAAATATTGCAGTGCACACTTAAAATAAAATCTATCACTTTAAGCATGTATATCTAATATGTATCTTGCTGCAGCTTGCTTACTACTCTTTGCTCATTTCTTACACTAAGTCAAGTTTATGCATTACGCACTTGGGTATTAATTATCATTTGTATATATAAGCCTCTCACTAGAGTGTTGTTGTTTGCTGCTGTCGCGACCTGTGAAGCTTGGGCGAGATTCTTATTCTATTTGCTGCTAGCTTGTGAATTTGCAGTATCGCTAATGCTCAATAGTACCGTGAAGTTGGCATAATAAATCATGTTACTCATATGTTCTTTTACTCAGCTTGTTTATAGTCTGGACTCATCTTACTTTGCGTTATATAATAAACTTCCTTTTTATTCCATCACGCTTTTACTTAAGGTTAACGTCAGGCCTTTTTTAGAACAATTGCACTGCGTTATCAATCTGTTCATGCTTAATCCTAGGTATCTGTTTGCTTCAAAGAGATGTTATTTCATCGCTGGCACAGCACTGTGCTGGAAGTTACAAGTTAAATCTACCGACTGTTTTGCGCTAACAGGTGGTGCCTTATTTACGTCACATGTGAAAATAGGGAATAACCTCATGGAATCGAATCTTTTCACATAACTTTCCTCTTTTGTCTGGACGTTTAAGTATTTCCTTTTAAAAACAGGTCATTAACTTGTCCTCGATTAAATTTCACTTACAAATACTAAGCACATATAATCATCATTTTCATATTACTATTTAGTGAGAGAAGTGCATTATTCGCTCCTTCCTGCTCATTTTCAAATTACTATGTACCGAGAGAAGTGCATAATTCGCTCCTTCCTCTTTCCTCATTTTAGTACCTCGGGGCTAATTAATACCTCTCGAGTACATCATTTTTCTTACATACTAACTTATAACTAAAATTGAAAATCGCCTCTAAGACATGTCCTCCTGTTTACATAAAGATTATTCACGTTAATACTTGTCTACAACTTATTCTGTATTTTATTTTCCAGACACGTTGTTTTGATACGTAAGGTTTCCTTTTAGCACCGGTTAACGTCCGTAGTCAGGTCAGTTCAGTTCAATTCTTGTTACTCATTGGTTAATCCTGATCTCCAATACCTTAGAATTTTCATACAGCTTAAATTAACTTAATTCCTGGCGTTATAAAATTTTCTTAAATCATGATGGTGGAACAATCCTTTGATTTTATTCGTGGCAGGGTCAGATAACAAATAGCTACCAATGTGTGGTTTCCTCATTATCACAAAGGGACCTTCATAAATGTGTTGCCACTTACGATTCCTCTTTAACAACAGGGATGGTTTAAAGTGAGTCCTGACTAATACCTTTTCTCCTTCTTTAAAATCTATAACTCTGTTTACCTTCTTATCAAATGCCTTTTTTCGGAGGTTAGCATACGTTGTCAATTATATGAGATAATCTTGCATCTAACACTAGCCTTACGCTACCATCTGATTTTAGTACAGACAATAAAGGACTCGAATAAGGTGAATGAGATACTTCTATCACATTCCAGCGTAACATTTTCCTGATCTCGCACTTGACAGCTTCTCGTCTCGCATATGGAATGGAATAGCTTGTTCTACAGTAGGTTGAATGGGGCAGGACATCCATTCGATATTCAAAGCCTTTTATTAGTCCAGGTTTCTTAGAAAATACTTGAACGTAATCTGTTAACAAATTGTAAAGCTCATTCTTCTGTTGTTTGGATAATTCAGTGGACTCACTAGCTTTACCGTATAATTCATTCTGACCGGGAATTAGGTCTTTATACTCATCGTCATTAACACTTTCAGGATCTGTCACGTCTTCTGTCTGACTGTACTGTTGTCTTTTAGTCCATGGCCGTACAGCTATTCGAAGCACCCCAAAGTTTGTCTTCACCTTACTTCTTAACGAATTTACAGTTACTTGTTGCTGGCTCGCTACTAGAGTACAGATTCCACACTCGATGTCAATTTTAGCTTTCGTATGCCTCAAGAATTCCATACCCAGGATACATGGCACTGATAGGTTTTTAACAATAAGAAAAATGCACGTTACTGAAATAGACTCTATCTGGATTTGAAGCTGAGTCTGAAGATTTACACGTTGTGTTAGTGGACCAATTGCTCCCGATACGGTGCAACCTTGAATTGGAAATGATAAAACTTTGCATACAGAGGATATTTGCTTAAATAAACATAAAGATAAGACATTTATATTAGCTCCTGTATCTACAATGGCTGTTACTGGTATGTTGGCAATTGATACTCTTATGGAAGCTTGAACTTGTTCGTCCCATACGTCATCATTGTCTTTCGTCTCAGTGTCTGCTACTAGATCATCCCGTAAGTTTGTCTCTTTGTCATACCTAATTGCTTTAATTTCGTGTGGACTAAGGGACAGGGTGCCCCCATTCAAACCTGCAGCATCCTCTAGGAGGCTAAAAGGTGCTGCTTTTAATTTTCCGCTCGACGCTTACTTTCCTGCTGATTTATATTTCTTAAAGTTTCTTCCGTCTGGAACTGGTGTTGGTTTTGTGGTACGAACTCGGTTGGAAATGGATCTTGTTGTCCTGGCGTATTCGCTTGCGCATAATAAATTTGCGTATTATGCGGGCGTTTAGGCTTCAGACTTCCCGAAGGTCCGTTCGCTTGTTGCGTGAAGTGTATATTTTGTGGCTGAAAGGTATTTTGCTGTGGCTTGTGTTGATTGTAACCGTTACTGAAAGGTGTACGTTGGTCTCCACCTTGATTATGCCATTTATTTCTTTTCCACTGACGATTTGCATCGTAAGACTGATCGTTTTGATAATTACCGTTGATCGGTTGCGTGTTTCCATATTGCTGGGGCTGTGTGTTATAATGTGCATTTTAGTACTGAGGTGGTGACGAATTATATATTGGATTGTATCTCTGGCCGTTATTGTACTTATTTTTGTATTTGCTGTTGGAGTACGTAGTGTGTTTATTTTTGAAACCGTTGTGGGGTTGGTACTGGCTGTCGCTGTGACGCGCTTTCGCTCGGCCACCATTGTTGTCTGCATATTCTGTATTGTGCTGGCCGCCTGCACTGAAGTGAGCGTTGCCAACATCAACTCTAGCGTCCTCGTAAATCAGATCTAACGAGTCTAACACAGATAGGAAAGTGTCCGTATCGTCCTCAGACACGTTTACTAACTTTTCTCTGATCGCAATAGGTAGCTTAGTTTTTAGAATCATAATAACGTCTTTGGCGGTGATCGGCGAATCCCAGAACTTGATTTTCGCTAAATATTTTTCAAAATACCTTCTCAAACTACCGCGCTTACTGTTAAACACTTCGGCGTTGTAAACCTCTTTTCTCAGGCGCTGCTGCACACCAGAACTCCAGAATTTAGCTAAAAACATCTGTTCAAACTCTTTGTAACTCTTACAAGAGTCGACCATTTCGGTTCCCCATAAGGCAGCATCGCCTACGATAAATCCACTAACGAATTGAATTCGCTGGCGGTCACTCCAGCTATTCGGGAAAATTCCTGAAAAATTTCGGAGGAACACTATAGGATGAATTTCTCTTTTGTGTGGGTGAAAGGTCGGAAAAATACGATGTTTGATCACGCTTTCCTCCTGCATCAAACTGACGAAAGTGGGTGGGCTGGTACTCTGGTTAACTTGTGCTTCTACAGAACTATGAGTTTGAGCGTTATCAAATGGTGAACGGTAATGTACCTGCTGTTGTTCATTACTTCGTGGTGAATTATTCCAGTCTCCTGACACGGGAGGTGGGGAATTTTCAACTTGACATTTTAGTGTACGAACTTCATCAACTATCTGTTGACGCCATTCAGGTAAATCTTGAGCTAACGTTCGTCTTATCTGGCCTAATTCTGACATCACCGTGTCTCCTGTTTTTCCAGGGGCCGCCAATATTTCAAAGGTCACGTTTTTGACAGTTTCCCTGAGTTCGTTCTTGACCTTGTTTTCTATGAATCCGTCTTTGTTTTTAATCCACTCTTGGTAGTGGTCGGACAATGCTTCAGCATGTGCCTTAACAGTATTCTTTATTTGATCCTTTACATTAAGAGTCTCAATCTGTTTAGAAAGATCATCAACAACATTCTCGATCGTGTCTACTGCGGTTTTAACTCCTTTGACCTCATCAGAGATTGCAGTATAATCTTCTTTTAAGGTCGCAGCTTGTTTTTGATATTCCATCACTTTTGAATTTATCTCTCCCTTGGCTGCTTCGATTTTTTCATCTAATCGTTTTGAAATATCCTCTATTTTTGACTCTACTTGTGTGTCAATTTCTATCCTCATGGTCGTGATCTGACTACTGATTTGGCTTTGGACATTACCCAACAGGGTATTTAAATCAGATGTTATGTCTGCCTTTAATTCGGCCTTTACCGAATTTAACCGTGTATTTAGGTCATTTATCTCCGTTTGCAGATCTGTTTTTACTGAATTTATGTCTGTTTTTACTGAATTTATGTCTGTTTTTACCGAATTTATTTCTGTTTTTACCGAATTTATTTCTGTTTTTACCGAATCTATTTCTGTTTTTACCGAATCTATTTCTGTTTTTACTGAATTTATGTCTGCTTTTACTGAGTTACACAGATTTGTAAGGACCTGATTTTTATTATGCCGTCTTTCGACCTTCTCTTTTTCTTCGCGGGCCTTTTCATCTAATCTTTGCTGTTTTTGGCTTTCGAACTTGCGTTCCATTATTGCTTCGATCATTGCAGCCAAGTCATTTTTTTCAAAAGCGGGAATAGTTTGCACACTAGGACCAGCTTCTAAAACCTCGGTCGAGGCTGTTTCTGCCTCCGCTCGTGTACCTATCGCGCGTGATCGTAATGGATAGTGAGGTCCATTCGCATCACCGCTGTCGTCTGGTTTTGTTTGTGTCCGCTGTTTACCGTCAGCCATGTTCATGAATTATTTGTCAAACGTCAAAATGCTACAGATATTGTTTGTCACTGCCGTCAGTCGTTTGTCTGTGACGTAGTGCTATGGCTTACTGGGACCTAAGATGAAATTTAAACTCTAGGTAACAACTGACGTTCATTTACGCCAAGAAGACAAGATGGTTCCTACTAATTACAAACAAATGAAATATCACACGTTTTACCCGTTTTGAGCGTAGTTATCCGCCATATCGTAATTTTTTTATGCACTGACAACAATGGTACACTTTCACTGAATTTAACTACATAAGAATGGACTATGGACAAATTGAAGTAAAGCTGTTTCAAGGCAAGGAAAGACAGGTTTACGTTCTGATCAACTCGAAAGATGCTACGTCACTACGAAAGCTTGGCTACTGCGTATAAAAATTTCACTTACTATGGCTGTCTTGATGGTGATACAGATGAATACTCGCGTTTTTTGGTAATTTCATCAATCGTTATTCTGAATTAATTAAAAGGTTTTCCCACTTCTCTTTCTCGGTTGAATTGCATCCACATGAAAAAAATGAAACAATTATTAGAACAAGCACTGAAAAATTTTTAAACACATACATGAAATGATTTTTGATCAAGTCCCTGTTCGGGCGCCAAGTGTAGCGTTGCTCTTGGGGAACGAAAATAAAAAGAACTGTTACTTTTTTTTTTAATGTCGAAAAAGTGAATATTTTGGTGGGCCACTTGGCAACAGAATCAGGGATTGATTACACTATTATAATAACATACGTTGAGCATTAAATACCTGAATAAGAGCAGCATATTGATATATATATATATATATATATATATATATATATATATATATATATATATATATATATATTTGAGATCGTTCGGAAGAAACATTATCATTTCTATACATTTTTATAGTCGCGATGTAGTCATACCCGGATCAACACTAAGGGACCAGAAGATTTATAGACTTTAAAAGAAATGCAACACTACACAATTAAAAAAAAAAGGAGTTGGTTCAGAAATAATAGGAAAACGATAATGTTCCTTCTGCTTCATGCTGCATTCGGCCCATCAACGTGATCGTATTTCTGATGATGAAGTAACACAAAAATAATTAACATACAGGTAAATAAGGAGATGGAATCATCAAGGTTAATTTACGAAAATAAGCACACTTATCTTTAACACACGTTTTTTAATGCTACGTACCTTTTTATATTAAATTACAATAGATGACCATTGTGGTTAGATACTTTATACATAACAGTCAAAATGTCCTCTTGACTCTGTCTGTTCGATATCAGTTACAAGAAACTACATGTTTTCTGATTGGAAAAAATAACAATTAGCATATTCACTCAATACTTTCACTTAGAATATAAAATACACTTGCGGAACGCAGCAAGTCCGCGTCCGCCTCTCATGGAATACAAACAGTAAAAGGTGAGGCGCCAAAAACCTCATTTGTCTTGAAACAACAGAATTCTTTTTTTACACCATAAATCGATACATGTACATAGAGATTTACTGGCACCGCGCAAGAACGGCAAAGATAAAGAATAATAGATTCTGTCACTGCTATGGGATGGTTCATTTCTTTTACTTTACAATTGTTCGATAACTTTAGGCCATCAGGCGTTTACTATTGAGCGTATATTAATGTTTGTGAGGCGAAAATTACTAATATTACAGATGCCGGCCGGAGTGGCCAAGCGGTTAAAGGCGCTACATTCTGGAACCGCGCGACCGCTACGGTCGCAGGTTCGAATCCTGCCTCGGGCATGGATGTGTGTGATGTCCTTAGGTTAGTTAGGTTTAAGTAGTTCTAAGTTCTAGGGGACTGATGACCTTAGAAGTTAAGTCCCATAGTGCTCAGAGCCATTTGAACCATTTGAACTAGCGATAAACAGTACAATAGACATCCCAGAGAACATAAAAAAAGATACCTTGAAATTTTCACAGAATACTACAACTGGAACGGAAGAAGGACCGATTTAAACTGTCCAGGGCGTCGTCACAAAGCCACACGCACGGAATATGACAGGTGCCGAATGTCAACCGCCACCACACAAATAATCAGTGGCGATCGATGCGTCGCGCCGATCTGCCGCACACGCCCCAAGCAGAGCTACCTTTGTCGTGTGATTAGAGGAGATATTCCATAATCCAGCCCCCCCCCCCCCACTCGTCCAGTTATTCAGTCGTCTATACGTCCAGTCAAAGAGCTTTGTCAATGACGTAATTGTAAATGCAACTTCGCATGGTTAAATCTTTCAATTATTTCTTTACATTTCGACGTCCAGCGTGGGACCATTTAAGAATTAATTTTAAATTTGCTACAATTTTTGACGCACAGCGGTGACGATCTCATTTCGTGATTTGCATGTCATTTGCCAATTTCAGTTCACTGCGGAACAGAGGAAAAACTTCCTGAAAGAGTGCAGCTGGAACACAACATTGTATGGAAGTGACACATGTCTTTCTTCAGGCCTCCAAAAATATGTGCCCGCCCTCATGTTGCCACGGATCTTTAGAATACTCTATAGAAGTTTCGCTGGGAAGCCCTTACATGTCCTCCACACAGCTCCGGATTCTCCATATCAGATTGCGGTATTTTTGGAGTCCTGATAAAACATATATGTGGGCGAAGATTTGCTCCAAGTGAGCAGGTGAAGGCCTGCATACGATCACGGTTCCGTAAGCAACCCCATAGATTTTTGCGTGAAGGCATTGACCGTCTTTACTCACAGAGGAGTTAATGTATTATCAGTTTACTTAAAATTTTTCCATCTGTCTTGTTTTCTCTATTTTACTGACCCTTATACAAAGAAGACTGATTCCTGATGAGGTTCATTTCTAGTAGTAGCGTCAGTATGAACATAGCTGTGTATAGAGTGAAACAGTCTTTTTTTTTTGGCTTTATTGTCATTTCATTCTCCTCGCCCCATATGGGCGGCGTTTGGGCTGTCAGCGAATACAAGTCGTCGCTCTTCAGCCATATAATAGCAAAAATTTGAAAACATCAAATTGGACACGGTTTTGACTAAATGAATGTTTGACTTAATACGCTGCAACTGTACTTTTGCAAATTTTTGACACGGTTTTTGCATTTTCGTAAATACTGAAACGTCCCCTTAGAAAAATTTTATAAATGACAGTGATGGAAAACCTCTACGTTATTAGATTTTCAAACAGATGAGCAAAACTGAACGTACTCAGACATTCACTAAACTGACACACTATATTTTTTTAGCGCAACAGGGCCTACAAAAGAATGGTCCTGACTAATAATAACCTATACCTTTCATGAATCCTTACCTCACAAAAATCTTCGTTACTCAAACTACTGCAATACAGCGTGCGCCAATACTGCCATCTGAATAAAATATTCTAACTACTGAAGGCAATAACTACTGATAGGCATAGTTAGCAAATGAAAGATTTTGATAGAGAACAAACAATGTATTTACCTTAACATTGTTCAAAAGTCTTACTATTTCTGATGAACACACGTCCAGATCATCCGCTCTCAAAATTCTGCCATCTCTCTCCCCACATCCATCACTGCTGGCGGCTCACCTCCAACTGCGCAATAGAGTTGTGGCGATTCGTGAATGAGCCGTTCATTTGAACGACTGTAAATAAAGAATCGTAAGAATCGAATCGTGATACGGACGAGTCGTCGTTCAAAAGAATCGTAAGAACGATTGCGTTTTTCCGAGTCGTGACGATTCCAAGTTCCAACGATTCATCGATTCTTAGTACGCTATGCTTCGAAGGGAACTTCCGAATCATGCCGAGTCGTGACGAATGATTACGACCGCCGGATGACAGATCGGCTACTCTTTCCTGGCATACTGAAATAAAACAATAGATACAATCAAATCAAACGTGAACTTTCATCAATTAAGGCATCGCACGTATAAATCGAGAATCACACTTGTAACGTCATATGCATGTTTACTCATAAATAAACTATTTGTGGCATATCTTTATCATGACACAGTTCAATTCTAACCCCATTGACAATTTCAGACATGTCCTGCCATCTGTGAGTAAGATGTAGAACTTTTCGCATTCCGTAAGAATCGTGCCATCGCAGACTAGAATTAATCGTGAACGAATAGTAGGAATCGATTCGCAATTTGAGATTGAATCGTAGGAATCGAATCGGGAAAAAGAATCGTGTTGCCCAACTCTACTGCGCAACGTTACGCGCTATTAACAGCCATCTGCCCAATACTACAATAGCAAATATTCCAACAATGCAAACCAGTCACAGACTGCACACAGCAGCACATTCAGTGATTTTCATACAGAGCGCTACGTGGCGTTACCAACATAAAAGCCTAAGCAGCCTACTTACAATACCATTATGGCTGCCTGTTATGATGGTTTGAAAATGGGCCCCGACTCGAAACTAGTCATCGAGTGAACAAAAAAATGAAATTCGCAACTTTGGCTGGTGTGTCACTGTACTGATTGACAGATGTTGCTAACCTAAAATTATTCCAGCATGCTGGAAGTTCATAATAAACAGACAGACTCATCTGCATAATTTAAAACTTAAAAGGCGAATTCGTTGATTACGTAAAGGACTGAAACATATGAAATGCCAAGTGAATGTTTCACAAAAGATAAAAGACAGAGGGAGAGTTGCTTCAGTTAAAAAAAAGTAAACAGTCGGTGTATTGACTTAGTTAGATAGATGCATACATGAGTGAAGGAATGAGAGGGCCTACAAGGGAAACGTAACAGTTGGGGTAGTGCCTAAGAGAGTGGATGCGTGGGTGGGTGTTTGGAGGAGGAATTCAGGAGAGTGAAGAGGAATCGGCATTCCTCTTCTGGACCAAGCCTTAGGATGTGGGTGGAGAGGACTGGACAGGAAGGAAGCCCTGCCTGGGTAACGTGGTGTGGGTTCTGCTTAGATCTATAGGGCAGGTATATATCAGAGCGCATTTCGTGGTCGGGTAAGAGAAGACGATTGCATGGGAGAGGTTGTAGAGAGTGTGGAAATGCAGCGTTCGGGGAATGTGATGGTAGTGGCCCTCGCCCAGAATCAGTGAGCAGGGGGGAAACTATGGGGGAGACTAGTGTCAAGTTTACAGGTAACGTAGGATATTCGGAGATGTTCAGGATGGAAGAGGAGGGAGGAGAATTTTTTAAGTCGGTACAGGATGCGGGTGGGGGAGGGTAAAATTGTCGTTACTTATGTATCTCTAAACACAGCAAGTTTGTGTCTCGTGTCGTTGCAGGCGCAAACGCCTGTAACTCTTTCTGTGTCAAGGGAAGTCCTCCAGAGGTGGCTGAACTGTCCATGTGGTACTTGTTTTGTTGCAAATAAGGCCATTTCCTCCCTCAACGTACCCGAGACAGCTGTGCAATCTTACAATTCTGTCGATTGATAGACGGCAACGAAATGAAGTTTACCTCCTTTTCCAAAAAAAAGATATTTCTATTCTTCACTTCCAGAAAATTTGTGTACATAAATGTCTGGCAATTCTTACACATACTTTACTCGGTTTTATCACTAAAATACCAATTTTCATTAAATGTAACAATACTTTCTGAGGGACGGCCTAGCAACACGTCCTCTTTCCACAAGATACAGATTAACAGTTCTCTTTTTTCTAATAATGAATTATTTTTTTCTTTAGAGTCCATACTCAAAGATTTACAACTACTATCGTTGCAGGGACTGCGCGCTAAAGAGTTTCTTGCTGTTCAGCTGCGCTTCACTTCACTTCAAATACTTTTTTAATCAAATTTACGTTTACAGTATTTACGGTACAACTTCTGAGCTCCTCAGAATAAAAACAGACACAAATTGGTTAAAAAAAAGGGGGCAGTGATGCTCACATAACATTACAGGCTCTCTCGCGGTTGTCCCATGTGCCTTGACTGCAAATTTGTACGTCAGTCTGGTTATTCGACCTGTTGCGCTGCCCTTCATGAACAACATTCCAGACGGTGTTTCCAACAGGATAACGCACGCCCGTATAGTACTGTCGTAATCCAACATGCTCTACGAGTGTCGACATGTTGCCTTGGCCAGCTCGATCATCAGACCTGTCTCCAATCAAGCACATACGGTACACAGCATTACACGTCCCTGTACTGACCGACCATGTCTAACAGGCATAGAACAGCATCCTACAACCAGACATCCGGCACCAGTGCAACAACCGGCATGACCGTTTGCGTGCTTGCATTCAACATTAATTATTTTTTGGTGCAGCATATTTCGTGTACCTTAGAAAAGGCAACCCAACTTACATCATTAGGATGTGGGATAGATTATGTAACATTAGTTGCCTGCCTTAAGGTGCACGAAAAATTTTTCAAGTCAATCTTAAGCACTTTTAAGCCCCTTAGTAGCAGATGTCAGTTTCCGCAGTGAAATTTCAGGTTCGGGAATTAACTTACTCATCAATTTTTTTTAAAAAAAAGAAAACGTGTTTTCAGACAAAAAGTGAACAACAGTTAACGAAATTTGTGTTATTAAACTTTTATGTGGTGGTCAGAGAGTATCCCCAATTTGACAGTACACGTTACTAAAAATACGTTGATAATGCTGAGAGTGTGCTAAAAGAGAATTTGTTTCTGGTCTCTACTTACACATCAGTAACTTTTCATGAAGTACCTTGAAAATATAAGACAACAAAAAGTAACTAATTTTGTTTGTCTTTAACTTTTTTATGGAAGCCCCCCACCCAATCCCTCCCCCCACCCCCACCGCTCACCCTTCGTAATGAGAATTACGTAAAATGCTTTGTTATTGCTGGGGTTAAACTAACGAGTGTGGCCCTTCGGATGCGATTACCTGGAGCTTCGTCTATGTACCTGAACGTGCGGCCAGAGGTTGTTGGAGAGCTAACAAGTAGCACGATGCGTCCAGGAACGCAGGGCCGCCTTAGTTAAACGTTCCGCCTACCTGGTGGCGGGGCGTCTCAAAGGGGCAGCAGTCGCGACCGCAACAGCTTCTCACAGTGCAGCGCACACGCACCAGCATACATTCGTCTCTACGGCAAGTTGAAAAAAGGGAGGGGGAGATATATAAGTGCGTATGATAAACCCCTTCCCTCGAAAATTTCTCTCCTCTATACCTCCTCTGTGTCACTGATCTCATCTGTAATAAGAGTGCAGTACACTTAAGGCGCCTATTTGCTTCCACCGCGCTGCGTGGAATGTATAAGTTCTAATAAACTTTCGCCACCGTTCTGTGCTTGTTGTCACCTGCGCAGGAAACAGCATGAAGACCATGAGTCCATTGTCTCGAGGCTGTACTCCATTATTGTTAATTTCAAATTCACAACCAGTTATTTGTTCTCACCCAGATTTTAAAGATATTCGTGTGCGTACAATTAGGTGGAGAAAGTTTGATGAATTAAAAAATGCTTCTAAAAAGCCGTATCCTTTGGCTTTCTTTCAGTTACTTCAAATGTATAATATTGATTATTAAATAAAAAGCAAGAATTTGTACAATGTATATTTTATTGTCAACTATTACAACGAATAAAAATAAACTATAATTGTTACATTTCAAATTACAATTGTTTAATTTCATATTGACCCTTATAAACAGATGATTCCTCATTCCTTTTTACATTAGACATATAAATCATATCTGATGCTTGAACATTTGATACAGTTGCTCTAGGGTAATGTGTCTCTAGACCATCTGCATAAACTGAACATTCTGCAATAACTTCAAACAACATTTGAGTATCAGTATATTTTGTAACATCACTATTTAAACTGCTTGTGCTTAAAGCATATGTAGGATTAATGCCTACATGAAGGCTCGGTTGAACATTTGTATCATGAAGTCTAATATTATACCCCGCAGAAGCAATATCAGCTTTTTCTATTAAATTATTATATCCCGATGCTTCTGCATTTGTGACTGGACTAACAGCTCCGACTAATTGTTCTTCCATTTTTGCTGGTTCAAAAGGGGTTAAAGAAAAACTATCACATGACATAAAAGGATTACAGTGCTTATCAGCATTAATATTATACCTTTGAATTACATTTTGAGCAGTACTTGTAATAGGAAAAATATCAACATTGGCTACTTTTGGAATTTTGAGAATTTAAGCACGGGCAACCATGGCTCTATACAATACGACGGAGGTGTTTTATATCCGGGACCTGAGAAAGACATTGAAATGGCGGAAAGAATTCCATTAACAAATGTAAATCGTTCTCGTAGCAGTAATGATATTCGAACAGTGCAAAGAGAGCATGCAGCTACTCGTATACGGTATGGAGACAATCCAGCATTCGACGATTTGGATACGAGTGGCGAAACAGTTGAATTTGAACGGGTGCCTGAAACGAGGCCAGAAGAAAGTAATCTTGGAGTGCGACGGCGCCGCCCAAATAGACCACGAAATCGCGGTCGAGGTCACCAGAGTGCACATACAGAACCCGCTAGCGAAACAGTGCCCCTATTATCTGAGAGTGTCACGGACGGGGCAGCAATTAGCACAGCTGGTATTGCAAGTTCAGGGCAGATAGCGATTGCGGCTGGCGCGACAACTGCTGCCGCCGCAGGTGCTGCTTACGGCGTTAAAAAAGTAGTTGAACGTGTACAGAACAAAGGATATACTTTACCTGGTAGTGATTACGTAGGACCGGGAAATGACACTGAATGAATATTAAAATTTTCAATTAGCTCGTTCATTCGCAATGCCATTTGCTTTTTATTAGCAGCCGGCCGTGGTGGCCGAGTGGTTCTAGGCGCTTCAGTCCGGAACCGCGTGACTGCTACCGTTGCAGGTTCGAATCCTGCCTCGGACATGGATGTGTGTGATGTCCTTAGGTTGGTTAGGTTTAAGTAGTTCTAAGTTCTAGGGGACTGATGGCCTCAGATGTCAAGTCCCATAGTGCTTCGAGCCACTTGAACTTCATAAAAAATAACCAAAACAGTGCACTGCGTATTTACATGGTTGGCATCAAATTGTTCCCAATTATGCATTCAAATCAACCGATACCGAGTAAGGCAGGCAAAATATCTGTCTTCCGAGACACCGAAACCAACTCTAATTTACATCTACATCTACATCTACATGGTTACTCTGCAATTCACACATAAGTGCCTGGCAGAGGGTTCCTCGAACCATTTTCATACTACTTCTCTACCATTCCACTCTCGAAAGGCGCATGGGAAAAAGGAACACCCAAATCTTTCCGTTCGAGCTCTGATTTCTCTTATTTTATTATGTTGATCATTTCATCCTACGTTGGTGGGTATCAAAAAAATATTTTCGCGTTCGGAAGAGAAAGTTGGCGATTGAAATTTCGTAAATAGATCTCGCCAAAAAGAAAACAGCCTTTGTTTCAGTGATTGCCACCTCAACTCGCGTATCATATGTTGACACTCATCCCTATTGCGCGATAATACGAAACGAGCTGCCCTTCTTTGCATTTTTTCGATGTCCTCCGTCAATCTTACCTGGTAAGGATCCCATACCGCGCAGCAATATTCCAGCAGAGGACAGACAAGCGTAATGTAGTCTCTTTAGTGGGTTTGGCGTATCTTCTAAGTGTTCTGCCAACAAAGCGCAGTCTTTGTTTCGCCGTCCACACGATATTATCTATGTGGTCTTTCCAATTTAAGTTGCTCGTAATTCCTAGATATTTAGTCGAATTGACAGCCCTTAGATTTCCGCGATTTATCGTATATCCAAAATTTATCTGATATCTTTTAGTAACCATGTGGAGGACCTCGCTCTTTTCTTTGTTTAGTGCCAATTGCCACTTTTCGCACCATACAGAAATTCTCTCTAGATTATTTTGTAATTGGAATTGACCGTCTGATGATTTTACTAGACGGTAAATTACAGCGTCATCTCCAAACAATCTAAGGGGGCTGCTCAGATTATCACCTAGATCATTTATGTACAGCAGGAACAACAGAGGGCCTATGACACTACCTTGCGGAACGCCAGATATCACTTCTGTTCTACTCGATCTTACGAGGTGCATTCAAGTTCTAAGGCCTCCGATTTTTTTTCTTATTAACTACTCACCCGAAATCGATGAAACTGGCGTTACTTCTCGACGTAATCGCCCTGCAGACGTACACATTTTTCACAACGCTGACGGCATGATTCCATGGCAGCGGCGAAGGCTTCTTTAGGAGTCTGTTTTGACCACTGGAAAATCGCTGAGGCAATAGCAGCACGGCTGGTGAATGTGCGGCCATGGAGGGTGTCTTTCATTGTCGGAAAAAGCCAAAAGTCACTAGGAGCCAGGTCAGGTGAGTAGGGAGCATGAGGAATCACTTCAAAGTTGTTATCACGAAGAAACTGTTGCGTAACGTTAGCTCGATGTGCGGGTGCGTTGTCTTGGTGGAACACCACACGCGCAGCCCTTCCCAGACGTTTTTGTTGCAGTGCAGGAAGGAATTTGTTCTTCAAAACATTTTCGTAGGATGCACCTGTTACCGTAGTGCCCTTTGGAACGAAATGGGTAAGGATTACGCCCTCGCTGTCCCAGAACATTGACACCATCATTTTTTCAGCACTGGCGGTTACCCGAAATTTTTTTGGTGGCGGTGAATCTGTGTGCTTCCATTGAGCTGACTGGCGCTTTGTTTCTGGATTGAAAAATGGCATCCACGTCTCATCCATTGTCACAACCGACGAAAAGAAAGTCCCATTCATGCTGTCGTTGCGCGTCAACATTGCTTGGCAACCTGCCACACGGGCAGCCACGTGGTCGTCCGTCAGCATTCGTGGCACCCACCTGGATGACACTTTTCGCATTTTCAGGTCGTCATGCAGGAATGTGTGCACAGAACCCACAGAAATGCCAAATCTGGAGGCGATCTGTTCAACAGTCGTTCGGCGATCCCCCAAAACAATTCTCTCCACTTTCTCGATCATGTCGTCAGACCGGCTTGTGCGAGCCCGAGGTTGTTTCCGTTTGTTGCCACACGATTTTCTGCCTTCATTAAACTGTCGCACCCACGAACGCACTTTCGACACATCCATAACTCCATCACCATATGTCTCCTTCAACTGCCGATGAATTTCAATTGGTTTCACACCACGCAGATTCAGAAAACGAATGATTTCACGCTGTTCAAGTAAGGAAAACGTCGCCATTTTAAGTATTTAAAACAGTTCTCGCTGCTGGCGGCAAAATTCCATCTGCCGTACCGTGCTGCCATCTCTGGGACGTATTGACATTTTAAAACAATGCGCATGTTTCTATCTCTTTCCAGTCCGGAGAAAAAAAAAAATCGGCCTTAGAACTTGAATGCACCTCGTACAGCCGAACCACTTCGTCCGTCATCCAAGAAGATCTCCGAAATTCTTTGTCTGCCTTACTGTTTACTACTCTGCTGGTAATTAACAGTTTTGAAAAAATTGAATGATAGCTGCTATGGAGAGGTGATTTTACATGAAATGCAAGTAAATACACTGTTAAGTTTTCCTAATATTGCTAACGGAAATCATCATTTTGGCACTACTTCCGAACGCAACAGCCAATCGCGGAACCGTATTTGATGGTTGTAAAGCCAGAAATATTACAGTCACGTTAAAATACCGGCAAATGCACATTTATTCATTTAAGTAATCAAATGCTTCACCCGTTACGTATTTTCATGCATAGCAGAACACGTTTCAAGAATTCATTACAGTTTTTCAGTGTCACTAGTACACCGTACACACTGTCCACACATAATGTGACGACCGCGTCTGTTCAGCTCAGTGTGCGATAACCACAGGTAGCAGCACTAGCAGTGAAGGGTATATAAAGCGTTTCGGGGCCGGGGCATAGAGGAAGAGCGGAACGGTGGAGACTGTAATGGTCGCCTGGTCGTAGATATAGCTAATTGCTATAATCGCACTATTTCACTCCCATTTACGGAGCTTGTTAGCACTTGATGTTAGGTTGGCGCCATTAAAATGCATTGTGTTGTGGTAATCGCTGCTACTTGCTGGATCGCTGCTGTCTCTCGATGCTGATGCTGGCTCTACATTTGGTTGTCTAGGGTTAAAAACATGAGGTCCCGTGTTTTTTATGTGCTTTTGATGATAAAGAACGAGCGAAACCAACAAATATGTAAACTTCAAATATTTATTACTCTGGTGGCCATCTTAATTCCACTGTCCACCAAAGACCATGACTCAACACAAAGTAGTACTTCCGTTACATGTTCTTTGCATTGTTTATCCACCCCAAACAATAACACACAAACACACTTTACCAAAGTGACATTCCGACTGCCTCTCGACCGTTCTTGCTGCTTGTATTTATAACATTGGCAAAGAACTACTAAAAAGAGATATAGTTTACAAGTCACATGTACATCTGTTATCATAATTTGTGCAGAAAAGTTATTAATTTGCATCTAGTGACATAATTTAACATTTTATTAAAATGACAGACAGATTTGTTGACTTGACAGAGTAATTCTTTGTTATAAAAAGGCCGTTTTTTAGAAGTTTGTCAGTTGACTTCTCTAATTTGCATAAATAAGTAAATAACATGAATTATTAAGAATTACATTGGTTTTCGTCTAAAATAGGATTGTTTACGTGAATACTGAGTGAAAACGCTCCTAGTGAACAAATAGGTTTCACTGGGTGATTTTTATTTAAGGAGATCCAAAATAGCTAAGTTGTCCACTATTTTTCGTACTTCTTATTAATTATTTAAGATGAACTCAGTGTTTTTACATGATGAAATTTGCTGTATCAGTGATCAAGTGATATTAACTTTTGTGTGGGTCAGTTATTCAGTATAATTTAATGGGTTGACTGTTTATGGAGACATGTTATGCAATCATTGTTAACATACTCAATACCTTTGCTATAATCATAAATACTCATTAAACTAGTTGAATTTGGAGGGTATCGCATACTTCGGTACAGCAAAGCCTTTAATATGTTCCGTTACAAGACGTTGCGGTAATGAGGATGCGGTGCGATTTGTCTCTCGTCGCTGGCTTTCGGGCAGAGGGGGGAAGGACTTCCGAAACAGGTTAGCTCGTAAACTGTTCGCGCGTCGTCGTGGGTAAAGCATACACCGTGCGTGCCAAACGGCACCATCCAAACCTGGCGCCGAAGCAACTGTGAAACACCACAGGCCATAGATGACAGAGATTAAGGACGGTTGAAGAATGTGTACGGACGAATAGACGTGCGACTATTGAGCAACTGACCGCGTGGATGAACAAAGAGGTCACCAACAGTGTGTCCTGAACGATCGTTCGGCGAACGTTGTTGCTGATGCGCCTTCATAGCAGATGTCTTATTCACGCACCCATGACGACTACCGTTCATCGGCGACGAAGATTGGAATTTTGCACGCCAGGACCGCAATAGGACGTTCATTGAGTTGGGGCAGATGGCCTTTTTAAATGAGTTGCCTTTATTCTCCAGCGGAATGATGACCATTGGTGTGTACGGTGTCAAACGTCTGATAGCAGACACACTGCAACAATCGTACGAAGGCTTCAGACCAAAGAGTATTCCCTGGTTGATCTCCTCATTTTGGAAAGCACAATGGATCAGCACAAGTGTGCATCTGCCCCTGTGGAACATGTTCACCCTTAAATGCAGTCTGTTTTTCCTTAGCACGGTGGCATCTACCAGCAGGACAATGCAGCGTGCCACACAGCTCACATTGTACGTGCGTGTTTCGAGAACCCGAGGATGACTTTAACATACTGCCCTGGCAACCAGACTCCTCGGATTTCACCCAATCAGGAATATGCGAGACCACCTCGATCGGCTGTTCGCTCCATGAATTGCCAACGGAGAAAGCTAATGCAGCTGGCCACGGCAGCGGTGTCTGCGTGGCCCCACATCCCTGTCGCTACCTTCCACAGCGTCATTGGCTCTTTCCCTACACTTCTGGCAGATGTTCGCGCTGCATTAGGTATCTATTCAGACTTTCGACAGGCAGTCACATTACTGTGTCTATCAGTGTATTTACTGTGTGTCGTATATGCGTATTTGTGAATAGCGTTTAGTGCTTAGCCTGCCCCACTGTTCCTTCTTTATAACGTAAGAGTCCACCATCAATCAAACTACCTTCTTTCCAAGGAAGGAGAGAAGGAAGATTGAGTTTAGCTCCCCGTCGACACCGAGGACATTAGAGACGGAACACAATATCTCATTGTGTAAAGGAGGTAGAAGGAAATCGGCCGTGATCTTTCAAAAGAACCATTCCGACATTTGCCAGGAACGATTTAGGGAAGTCGCAGAAGATTTAAACTGAATGCGAGTATTTTCTTTCCAGACATCGCATACAACACTCGTGTGAACGAACACAACGTTTCAAAATAGGAAGAACATCCTAAAAAGCGTAATAATACGTCCAAAAAAAAGTAAAGAATAACGTAACTGGTGCAGTATTTTTTTTTATATCTTCTTTGGCGTAGTGCGTAGTTAAAGGTTTTCGAAGAATATCGTTTACAAAGGATGAAATTACAGCCCGGCGCAGAGTACGTGTTAGAAAGTGTTAGCCAACTACCACGTAACATGGGGTATTAGATTCTTGTTATCACATACAGACATAAAAAAAAGTTTTGCATCACCCTGGTTCCCAAAACTCCTGAAGATAGACGTTGACTGTGGATATTGTATCACAGACACAGTCCCTTTGAATGTTCAGAGATGTCACTAAACCCGCCCAAAGATGTACACAACTATGTATGGGCCTATTACACGGAGGGGTCCGACAGTCGATCAGTTCCAGTCATTCCACTAGGAAGGAGGTTCAAGGCTCGTGTTGTCTGTGTGATCTCCTTAGGTTAGTTAGGTTTAAGTAGTTCTATGTTCTAGGGGACTGATGACCTCAGCAGTTAAGTCCCATGGTGCTCAGAGCCATTTGTTGTCTGTAGTTCAACCATGCCTAGACGGCCAATACCCCGGTTTGATCGATCGCATCCGCATTTTTTTTTTTTTTTTTTTTTTTTTGCCAGGAAGGGCTGTCAACAAGGGAAGTGTCCAGACGTCTCGGAGTGAACCGAAGCGATGTTCTTCGGTCGTGGACGAGATACAGAGAGACAGGAACTGTCGATGACACGTCTAGCTCAGGCCGCCCAAGGACTACTACCTACGGATTATGGCTCGGAGGAACCCTGACAGCAACGCCACCATGTTGAATAATGCTTTTCGTGCAGCCAGTGTTACGGCCCAAACTGTGCGCAATACGCTGCATGATGCACAACTTAACTCCGGCCGTGCATGTGGAAAGGTCCATCCTTGCAGCCATGACACAATGCAGCGACGTTCAGATGGGCCAAACAACATACCAAATGGACCGCTCAGGATTGGCATCACGTCCTCTTCACCGATGAGTGTCACATATGCCTTCAACCAGACAATCGTCGTGTTTGGAGGCAACCTGGTCCTGAACGCCTTAGACACACTGTCCAGCAAGTGCAGCAAGGTGGAGGTTCCCTGCTGTTTTGGGGTGCCATTGTGTGGGGCCGACGTACGCCGCTGATGGTTATGGAAGGCGCCATAACGTCTGTACTATATGTGAATGCCATCCTCCGACCGAAAGTGCAACCATATCGGCAGCATAATGTGCGAGGAATTCGTCTTCGTGGATGATAATTCGCGCCCCCATCGTGCACATTTTGTGAATGACTTCCTCCACGATAAAGACATTGCTCGACTAGAGTGGCCAGCATGTTCTCCGGACATGAAACCTATCGAACTTGCCTAGGATACATGGCTATTTATGGACGACGTGACGGGATCTGCGCCGAATCGCCGTTGTGGAATGGGACACTCAGGACCAATGTGCCCTGATGAACTTTTGGATAGTGTGCTACAACGAATACAGGCATGCGTCAATTCAAGAGGATGTGCAACTGGGTATTAGAGGTACCGGTGTGTACAGCAATCTGGACCATCACCTCTGAAGGTCTCGATGTATGGTAGTAGGACATGCAATGCTCATCTCGTAGCACGTAGATCATTGACTTCCGGCGAGTTTGCTTCGAACTGACTCAGATCTGATGGGGTAACTTAACGGACGAACCTGACGTGAAATATCGGGCTTTGACCATAATCACGTCACTAGGTTGCCACACATTTGTCAAATAAATGCTCCAAACTGACAGTCTTGGTACCGACGCCACAAACAATACAATATGTACTGCAGAAATCACGGATCAGCAAAATCAAAAATTATTCACCTGAGGAAATATATTCATGGATTAGTAAATTCGCTGTAACCGTTACAGTTGATAAGGAACTTATGGTTCACAATCGTGTACTATAAAATTCACTGCCAATTAATTGAAAATTATGTCACTTCAAATTAATTTTATTAAAGAAAAACACGATCCTGACAAACAGTGACTTCTATGCAAGACTCATTCAACAATAATGGTCTCACTGCACCACAAAACTTCCGGAAAAAAATTCAAAATTCTGGCTGGGTAAGACAATTTACATAACACGTTTCTGTGGTGGGCAAGATATGAGTAGCTCTAAGGAACTTACGTCTCTCAATATCTCTAAGACACTGAACTACTTCTTCAGTGGCACTACCCCCAAAATTATGAGCAATGGATTCAAACGCGAATGACTATAAGATGTGGCCATGTCTAGTGGAAGAGAAAACGATACACTGTATTACTGTTTTTCATTTTACTCCAAGACTAGTCCCATTATTTTCCTAAAAGTGAGTAAAATTACTAAAGTTGATCAAAGGATCTTGCCTACTTGAACAAAAGATACAATTCAATATGACGATATATTTATTGATAAAAATTTGAATTAAATTGAACATAACTCAACATAACACGGTAATTATATTCTTCCTTGTCTTCGTAAAGTGAAATGTCCTGATCAACAATTGACAAAGTTGAGCCAGGATGGTGACTTGAATTTAATTGTGACTTTAAAAAAGAATCTATTACTTCACGTGAGTGTGATTAATACAAATGACAGTGATTGTGAACTGAACCCCAAAACAAACTACCACAATGTGCTTAAAGCAAATAATTATCGCTGCAGTGGGTACACAGTACAGTAGGGGAAATTCACTCTAGAGATTGTTAATTCTGGTGCCGCAAATGTTCACAATAAACCAAAACTCGAGATGCAGTGCCCAGCGCACCTCAGAATAAGGTCATAAGGTGCACCTCTAAGTTCTCCTCTCATTCGGTTTCATCTTTGTACCCAGACTCCAACTCCAAAACCAATTCTCCCTCTCCGTTCACGACCGAAATTCAGTTGCATCCCTCTGTGGTTCACGACCGAATATCTGCTTCTCACACTATATGCAAGTTTGCGGAAAGCTCCGAGTGGTGTTTGCGCCGGTAAGCTAAAATCACCAGCTGAGAACTCGGAAAGCACTGCAAGTCCAACTGCATATCGCTTCGTGTACTGTGCAGCGTCCCTTCATGCGACAGCGAAAATACTGTTTCTCCAATCCCAACACTTCTCGATGAATTGACAGGTGTCAACTGTGACGAATTCACGTCACAGACCGTGTTCCAATCAACACACAGTTGTTTTGCATATCCACAAAGCTGCGTAGGTCTGTGGATCTACACTACTGGCCGTTAAAATTGCTACACCACGATGATGACGTGATACAGACGCAAAATTCAGCCGACAGCAAGAAGATGCTGTGATATACAAATGATTAGCTTTTCAGAGCATTTACACAAGGTTCGCGCGGGTGGCGACACCTATAATGTGCTAACATGAGGAAAGTTTCCATCCGCATGTCTGTAACGGATCGTGCAGCCACGTCTCGATCCCTGAGTCAAAAGATGGGGACGTTTACAAGACGACAACCATCTGCACGAATAGTTCGACGTTTGCCGCAGCATAGACTATCAGCTCGGAGACCACTGCTGCGGTTACCCTTGACGCTGCATCAGACAGGAGCGCCTGCGATGTTGTACTCAACGACGAACCTGGGTGCACGAATAGCCAAACGCCATTTTTTCGGATGAATCCAGGTTCTGTTTACAGCATCATAATGTTCGCATCCGTGTTTGGCAACATCATGGTGAACGCACATTGGAAGCGTATATTCGTCGTCGTCATACTGGCGTATCAACCGGCGTGATGTTATGGGGTGCCATTGGTTACACGATTCGATCACCTCTTGTTCGGACTGACGGCACTTTGAACACTGGACGTTATGTTTCAGATATGTTACTTCCCGTGGCTCTACCCTTCATTCGATCCCTGCGAAACTCTACATTTCAGCAGGATAATGCAAGACCGCATGTTGCAGGTGCTGTACGGGCCTTTCTGGATACAGAAAATGTCGCCTGCTGCCGTGGCCAGCACATTCTCCAGATCTCTCACCAATTGAAAACGTCTGGTCAGTGGTGGCCGAGCAACTGTCTCGTCACAATACGCCAGTTACTACTCTTGATGAACTGTGGTATCGTGTTGAAGCTGCATGGGCAGCTGTACCTGTACGCGCCATGCAAGCTCTGTTTGACTGAATGCCCAGGCGTATCAAGGCCGTTATTACAGCTAGAGGTGGTTGCTCTGGGTACTGATTTCTCACGATCTATGCACCCAATTGCGTGAAAATGTAATAACATGTCAGTTCTAGTATAATATATTTGTCCAATGAATACCGGTTTATCATCTGCATTTCTTCGTGGTGTAGCAATTTTAATGGCCAGTAGTGTACATGACTAAGGAAAGACGCCACAGTATTCTCAGTCAACGGGTGTCCAGCCTCCAGTAGTACTTCCGTGAAATGTTTTCGGCAGCCTAACGGCCACCGGCCTTACAGGATGCTTCCTGGGAAACGATATGACGGCCCTGCAGAAACGGCAGAATGTGCTTCGCCTAGGCCGGGTACAATTGTCGCTCCCACCTTCCGACGCAGCTCGGCGAAAGAAGTTCTATCAACTGTTTTTTCTCTGGCTTCATTGTCAATACGCCGTTGCCCTGTGTTGGGCTGTCTGCGCCCTGTGACCAGTGACCCCCCCCCCCCCCCCCCCCCCCCCCCGCCCGTCGCCACCGCATGTCTCAGGCCGAGTCCTCTGCGGTGGCTTCCGGGCGTGCGAAGGCGTCGGCCCAGGCTCCTTTCACTTCGTCTCTACCTGTAGCCTTGCCGTATTCTACGAACTGGCACCATTAAACTTCACCTACCATAGCTATGTATGTCTTCTACACCTCAACCAACCTTATGCATTTAGCTACTATTGAATACAGCTTTCCAGCCACTGTACACCGTCTCTAATAGTGTCACCGAGACAGAGGATGTAATTATCAGTCAGGCTGAGTAAATAAAGTGGAAGAACGACAATCGAGAGGCCCTTCCGTCTTTCTCCGTCCCTCATTACATCGCGGTTCTAGCATTTCCCACTGCTAGATCGTATGCAAACATCAATTAAAAGTAAGTGAACACTAAGGCTGCAACACGAATCTATTGACAATCACTAGTACTGTAGTACACCAATTTCATCGACGTAAATTAAGTATTCCCAGTAAATGCGAGTTTCAGTACTGATTTCCGTTTGTGGCGAAACTGTTTCGGAAAACTGTCCCATCACACCATCAATAAGCATTCAAGACAAACGTTCAATTCCTGTTTGTTGTCTTTTCATTGATCGTGAAATGTGTATATTCATTTATATTTACCTATGTTTGTGTGACATTGATGTTTAGAAAATACGGCTGCAGATTAACTTCTTTGGTTACTTTAGATTTTACTTTATTTAGAAACAGGATATTTTGATTACCGTTAACGTGAAGGATTCATTTTGTGATTAATTAGCGTTTTATAGTGATTTACATAATCAATACTACATGTAGAAGATGGTTCAAGAGCCTTCTCATGAAGTAGTTTATGCAGACAGTTAATTAGTAATTGAATTTTTGTGTCAAATTATTCCAATTTCTATGCAGTATCTATTAGCATCAACAGCAATTGAGAGATATATACCGCATAAATTAATAAGTGATGGTACTGATCCGCCATGGTACACAAAACGGGTCAGATTGTTGTAGCAGAAGCAACGAAAAAAGCATGCCAAATTTGAAAGAACGCAAAATCCCCAAGATTCGCAAAGGTTTACAGAAGTCCGAAATGTAGAGCGTACTTCAATACGAGATGCTTTTAATAATTTCTACAACGAAATTCTGTCTCGAAATCTGGCAGAAAACCCAAAGAGACTCTGGTCATACATGTAGCACACCAGTGGCAAGACGCAATCAATACCTTCACTGCGCGATAACAACTGTGAAGTCACTGATGACAGTGCCGCTAAAGCACAGTTATGAAACACGGTTTTCCGAAACTCCTTCAGCAAAGAAGTAAATATTCCTAAATTACAATGAAGAACAATCTGCAACGATGATAAACATAAAAGTAGATATCCTCGGTGTAACAAAGCAGCTTAAATCACTTAATAAAGACAAGGCCGCCGGTCCAGATTGTATACCAGTCAGGTTCCTCTATATACTGATAAAATAGCTCCATATTTAGCAATTATATACAATCACTCGCTCACAGAAAGATCCATACCTACAGACTAGAAAATTGCTCAAGTCACACCAACACCCGAAGACGGAAGTAGGAGTAATCCACTGAATTACAGGCATATATCACTAACGTCGATTTGCAGTAAGGTTTTAAAACATATACTGAATTCGAACATTATGAAGTACCTCGAAGAAAACGATTTATTGACATACAGTCAGCACGGGTTCAGAAAATATCGTTCTTGTGAAACACAACTTTATACTCATGAAGTGCTATCGACAGGGGATGTCAAATTGATTCCATATTTTTAGATTTCCAGAAGGCTTTCGACACCGTTCCTCAGAAGCGTCTTCTAACCTAACTGCGTGCCTACGGAGTATCGCCTCAGTTGTGCGACTGGATTCGTGATTTCCTGTCAGAAAGGTCACAGTTCGTAGTAATAGACGGAAAGTCATCGAGTAAAACAAAAGTAATATCCGGCGTTCCCCAAGGAAGTGTTACAGGCCCTCTCTTGTTCCTGATCTATATCATCGACATAGGAGACAATCTGAGTAGCCGTCTTCGATTGTTTGCAGATTATGCTGTCATTTACCGTCTTGTAAAGTCATCAGATGATGAAAACGACTTGCAAACTGATTTAAATAAGATATGTGTATGGTGCGAAAAGTGGCAATTGACCCTGAAAAAAGAAAAGTATGAAGTTAATCACATGAGTACTAAAAGAAATCAGCTAAATTTCGATTACTCGATAAGTCACACAAATCTGAGGGCTGTAAATTCAACTAAATACTTGGGGATTACAATTACAAATAACCTAAATTGGAACGATCACATAGATAATATCGTGGGTAGAGCAAACCAAAGACTGCGAATCATTGGCAGAACACTTAGAAGGTGCAACAAGTCTACTAAAGAGACTGCTTACACCACGCTTGTCCGCCCTATTCTGGAGTATTGCTGTGCGGTGTGGGTCCCGCATCAGGTGAGACTGACGGATGACATCGAAAAAGTACAAAGAAGGGCAGCTCGTTTTGTATTATCACGAAATAGAGGAGATAGTGTCACAGACATGATACATGAATTAGAGTGGCAATCATTGAAACAAAGGCTTTTTCGTTGCGACGGGATCTTCTCATGAAATTTCAATCATCAGTTTTCTCCTCCGATTGCGAAAACATTCTGTTGGCACCCACCTACATAGGGATGAATGATCATCACGATAAAATAAGAGAAACCAGGGCTCGCACAGAAAACTTTAAGTGCTCGTTTTTCCCGCGTGCCGTTCTACATCTACATATACATTTACACTCCGCAAGCCACCCAACGGTGTGTGGCGGAGAGCACTACGTGCCACTGTCATTACCTCCCTTTCCTGTTCCAGTCGCGTATGGTTCGCGGGAAGAACGACTGTCTGAAAGCCTCCGTCCGCGCTCTAATCTCTCTAATTTTACATTCGTGATCTCCTCGCGAGGTATAAGTAGGGGGAAGCAATATATTCGGTACCTCATCCAGAAACGCACCCTCTCGAAACCTGGCGAGCAAGCTACACCACGATGCAGAGCGCCTCTCTTGCAGAGTCTGCCACTTGAGTTTGCTAAACATCTCCGTAACGCTATCACGGTAACCAAATAACCCTGTGACGAAACGCGCCGCTCTTCTTTGGATCTTCTCTATCTCCTCCGTCAACCTGATCTGGTACGGATCCCACACTGATGAGCAATACTCAAGTATAGGTCGAACGAGTGTTTTGTAAGCCACCTCTTTTGTTGATGGACTACATTTTCTAAGGACTCTCCCAATGAATCTCAACCTGGTACCCGCCTTACCAACAATTAATTTTATATGATCATTCCACTTCAAATAGTTCCGCACGCATACTCCCAGATATTTTACAGAAGTAACTGCTACCAGTGTTTGTTCCGCTATCATATAATCTTACAATAAAGGATCCTTCTTTCTATGTATTCGCAGTACATTACATTTGTCTATGTTAAGGGTCAGTTGCCACTCCCTACACCAAGTGCCTCTCCGCTGCAGATCTTCCTGCATTTCGCTACAATTTTCTAATGCTGCAACTTCTCTGTATACTACAGCATCATCCGTGAAAAGCCGCATGGAACTTCCGACACTATCTACTAGGTCATTTATATATATTGTGAAAAGCAATGGTCCCACAACACTCCCCTGTGGCACGCCAGAGGTTACTTTAACGTCTGTAGACGTCTCTCCATTGATAACAACATGCTGTGTTCTGTTTGCTAAAAACTCTTCAATCCAGCCACACAGCTGGTCTGATATTCCGTAGGCTCTTACTTTGTTTATCAGGCGACAGTGCGGAACTGTATCGAACGCCTTCCGGAAGTCAAGAAAAATAGCATCTACCTGGGAGCCTGTATCTAATATTTTCTGGGTCTCATGAACAAATAAGGCGAGTTGGGTCTCACACGATCGCTGTTTCCGGAATCCATGTTGATTCCTACATAGTAGATTCTGGGTTTCCAAAAACGACATGATACTCGAGCAAAACACATGTTCTAAAATTCTACAACAGATCGACGTCAGAGATATAGGTCTATAGTTTTGCGCATCTACTCGACGACCCTTCTTGAAGACTGGGACTACCAGTGCTCGTTTCCAATCATTTGGAACCTTCTGTTCCTCTAGAGACTTGCGGTACACGGCTGTTAGAAGGGGGGCAAGTTCTTTCGCGTACTCTGTGTAGAATCGAATTGGTATCCCGTCAGGTCCAGTGGACTTTCCTCTGTTGATTGATTCCAGTTGCTTTTCTATTCCTTGGACATTTATTTCGATGTCAGCCATTTTTTCGTTTGTGCGAGTATTTAGAGAAGGAACTGCAGTGCGGTCTTTCTCTGTGAAACAGCTTTGGAAAAAGGTGTTTAGTATTTCAGCTTTACGCGTGTCATCCTCTGTTTCAATGCCTTCATCATCCCGGAGTGTCTGGATATGCTGTTTCGAGCCACTTACTGAGTTAACGTAAGACCAGAACTTCCTAGGATTTTCTGTCAAGTCGGTGCATAGAATTTAACTTTCGAATTCACTGAACGCTTCACGCATAGCCCTCCTTACGCTAACTTTGACATCGTTTAGCTTCTGTTTGTCTGAGAGGTTTTGGCTGCGATTAAACTTGGAGTGAAGCTCTCTTTGCTTTCGCAGTAGTTTCCTAACTTTGTTGTTGTACCATGGTGGGTTTTTCCCGTCCCTCACAGTTTTACTCGGCACGTACCTGTCTAAAACGCATTTTACGATTGCCTTGAACTTTTTCCATAAACACTCAACATTATCAGTGTCGGAACAGAAATTTTCGTTTTGATCTGTTAGGTAGTCTGAAATCTGCCTTCTATTACTCTTGCTAAACAGACAAACCTTCCTCCCTTTTTTTATATTCCTATTAACTTCCATATTCAGGGATGCTGCAATGGCCTTATGATCACTGATTCCCTGTTCTGCACATACAGAGTCGAAAAGTTCGAGTCTGTTTGTTATCAGTAGGTCCAAGATGTTATCTCCACGAGTCGGTTCTCTGTTTAATTGCTCGAGGTAATTTTCGGATAGTGCACTCGGTATAATGTCACTCGATGCTCTGTCCCTACCACCCGTCCTAAACATCTGAGTGTCCCAGTCTATATCTGGTAAGTTGAAATCTCCACCTAGGACTATAACACGCTGAGAAAATTAATGTGTAATGTATTCCAAATTTTCTCTCAGTTGTTCTGCCACTAATGCTGTTGAGTCGGGAGTTCGGTAAAAGGAGCCAATTATTAACCTATCTCGGTTGTTGAGTGTAACCTCCACGCATAATAATTCACAGGAACTATCCACTTCCACTTCAGTATAAACTACTACTAACAGCGACGAACACTCCACCACAGGTTGCATGCAATCTATCCTTTCTAAACACCGTCTGTACCTTTTTAAAAATTTCGGCAGAATTTATCTCTGGCTTCAGCCAGCTTTCTGTACCTAAAACGATTTCAGCTTCGGTGCTTTCTACCAGCGCTTGAAGTTCCGGTACTTTACCAACGCAGCTTCGACAGTTTACAATTACAATACCGACTGCTGCTTGGTGCCCGCATGTCCCGACTTTGCCCCGCACCCGTTGAGGCTGTTGCCCTTTCTCTGCCAGACACTTTATTGTGAATAGTAGAGTAATCACGTAGAGGTAGATGTATACTCGTTAAATGCGTGTCAGAATGGAGCTGTCGACCGTAATTCTACCTTCAACTCGCAACTACAGGTGTGTGACCCAATAGAAACGATTTGCATTCCTGGTTGTTTAGTTCACTCATTATGGCGCCTTTTTGAGAAGATTTAAAAATCATAACACCTCACACGATTTGTATAGTGTGTGTGAAAGGCTGTCACCAGTAGCTGGTGATAAGTATACATTGCGGGTGTCCACAAATTTTTAAATTCAGATAAATACGGGAGCGTGAAATTAATAGCGTCTGCTTATCAGCTTGCTTATACAACTTCAGCCTCAATAAGAACAATAACAATAATAATACGCATAACCTGTCTGAAAAAGGGAAAGAACTGTTTCTGTGGAATTCTGTTGTTTTGTACGTGATTAAGTACAGTCTATGGCAAGAAATAAAGTATAAGCTACTTCGAATTTTTGTGTAAACAGGAATTTCTACTTTTTTACTTTTATGGGCAAATGTACAGGATCCCTAGTACATGCATGGCGAATTAACGTCCGGGCTCAAAATCGACAATCTTGCGTTGCGCGCACACAACTCACACTTATTTCACACTTCTTTGTTAAACCTCCGCTTGCAGTCACGCTTATTTGGTGCCGTCACTTGCTCAGACAACGGATCTGGTACGTGAGGCCCTAGTTGCTTTGCGGCTATCTTTTCGTGGTAATTTTCTGTTTTGTTAGCACTTACAACAGATTCAACAGACAAAGGCGATTCCTGGACAGTAAACAACCAACTTCAAATGCAAACTGCCGTTCGTGAAAATGATTAAATTTAAGTAGTACTATTTACCGACAAGGTCACTTGACTAGAATTCAAATGCGCTGAGAGCCCTAATGGCCAAAAGCACACCGTCCTTAATTTCACATTTAAAGGAATATCGGAGAAAGCAGTGAGGCAGCTTTTCGCGAATGTCCATGTACACTTACAATGTGGACCTACAGTACAGGTAAACCGGACGTATCATAAGATAAACAGATGTCACAAGCATGCCCAAATGCTATAGTTTGACAATCGACTGTGATGTGCTTTATGGTTCTCTGTACACCAAATGGATTACTGTGTGATAAAACCGAAAACTTAATACACTGTATCTCATTCGAAAGCAATCTATTTTTACTATACAGGGTGAGTCACCTAACATTACCGCTGGATATATTTCGTAAACCACATCAAATACTGACGATTCGATTCCACAGACCGAACGTGAGGAGGGGGGCTAGTGTAATTGGTTAATACAAACCATAAAAAATGCACGGAAGTATGTTTTTTTTAACACAAACCTACGTTTTTTTAAATGCAACCCCGTTAGTTTTGTTAGCACATCTGAACATATAAACAAATACGTAATCAGTGCCGTTTGTTGCATTTTAAAATGTTAATTACATCCGGAGATATTGTAACCTAAAGTTGACGCTTAAGTACCACTCCTCCGCTGTTCGATCGTGTGTATCGGAGAGCACCGAATTACGTAGGGATCCAAAGGGAACGGTGATGGACCTTAGGTACAGAAGAGACTGGAACAGCACATTACGTCCACATGCTAACACCTTTTTATTGGTCTTTTTGACTGACGCACATGTACGTTACCATGAGGGGTGAGGTACACGTTCGACGGGCGTTTCATAGGACATGGAGGGCGCATAAATTGGCCAGCCCGTTCTACTGATCTTACACCTCTGGACTTCTTTCTGTGGGGTATGTTAAAGGAGAATGTGTACCGTGATGTGCCTACAACCCTAGAGGATATGAAACAACGTATTGTGGCAGCCTGCGACGACATTACACCAGATGTACTGCGGCGTGTACGACATTCATTACGCCACAGATTGCAATTGTGTGCAGCAAATGATGGCCACCACATTGAACATCTATTGGCCTGACATGTCGGGACACACTCTATTCCACTCCGTAATTGAAAACGGAAACCACGTGTGTACGTGTACGTCACCCCTCATGGTAATGTACATGTGCGTCAGTGAAAAAGACCAATAAAAAGGTGTTAGCATGTGGACGTAACGTGCTGTTCCAGTCTCTTCTGTACCTAAGGTCCATCACCATTCCCTTTGGATCCCTATGTAATTCGGTGCTCACCGATACACACGATCGAACAGCGGAGGAGTGGTACTCAAGCGTCAACTTTAGGTTACAATATCTCCGGATGTAATTAACATTTTACAATGCAACAAACGGCACTGATTACGTATTTGTTTATATGTTCAGATGTGCTAACAAAACTAACGGGGTTGCATTTAAAACAACGTAGGTTTGTGTTAAACACATACTTCCGTGCATTTTTTTATGGTTTGTATTAACCAATTACACTGGCCCCTCTCCTCACGTTCGGTCTGTGGAATCGATTCGTCAGTATTTGATGTGGTTTACGAAATATATCCAGCGGTAACGTTAGGTAGCTCACCCTGTATAGGGTTATCTGAGGAATGGGCTACCGTATATCGGGATTTATGCCAAACGAATGGGGATAAAAGTCTGCTGCAGTGTGCTGCCACCTGGTGTCATTGATGTAAACTTGTAGTTGAGAAGTAGGGGCTAGCTGTGCACGCTAAGAACCGTGCACGCTGTTTTATCAAATCCGTCTGTATTTGGCCCGTAATGCGATTACGTCACGCGCACTGTGCCTGTGCAAAAGCTCCTTAAATCGTGCACAACTGAATGTGTGCTCGTGACCCTGATGCAAAGTGTCACCGAGTCTAGAGGAGCAACGTAGCATAGCGCGGTAAATTTAGTGCCGTATATTTCAGATTACCGCATCTAGATAACGTTTAACAGCATTCAAATGAAAAATAATCAAAAAATCTGCAAGGTGTCCTAAGTTAGGGTGTTCATGTGCTCTTGTGCTCTTACACAACAGCCACCACTGGGTGTTACACTAGTAAGAGCTGGTAATTCGACACACAGTTACAGAGTTAGTATTCAAAGGATTGGCTGCTTTTCGAATGCTTTGTTTCTAATAGAGAGCAAGGGTAAAATGCGTTTCAAACACCAGGGTTCGAGGCGTTAGTTTATATAGATGTTCCTGTGGTGTCACCACCAGACACCACACTTGCAAGGTGGTAGCCTTTAAATCGGCCGCGTTCCGTTAGTATACGTCGGACCCGCGTGTCGCCACTATCAGTAACTGCAGACCGAGCGCCGCCACACGGCAGGTATAGCGAGATTTCGTAGCACTCGCCCCTGTTGTACAGCCGACTTTGCTAGAGATGGTTCACTGACAAAATACGCTCTCATTTGCCGAGACGATAGTTAGCATAGCCTTCAGCTACGTCATTTGCTACGACCTAGCAAGGCGCCATTACCAGTTACAATTATACTGAGTCATGTACAGTCAAGAGCGACGCTCATCATTACTGGATTAAAGTTAAGTATTCCACCAGCTACGTCCGTTTTTCTAAAGTCTAATTTCCTTGTCCTGTTCCAGACCTCACGCCCGCCTGCGTGAGCTAAAACGCGTGCCTTTCGGCTTCCTCTAATATCACGGTGTTGGCTCTCCTGCCAACCCACAACGTTGGCGACGAGGCAACACCGCGTTCGTAACTATACTGCCCTGATTTACTTGTGTAATGGCTTCGCCACCATCTCCAGATGTACTGTCCGAATTTTATCGCTTACAGAATCAGCAGACGCAGGCCTTACTGGATGCCCTTGGACTGCTTGTCCCGGGTCAACGTGCAATGCAAAACGATGCGGCTGCCACCGCTCCACCACTAACGCAGCCACAACACACACAGTTGCACCAACTTTTTGTCCTTTTGATGCTGCACTGGAAAGCTGGACGGAGTGGTCACGCCAATTTGGATTCCATCTCGCCGCATACAGAATTCAAGGTAACGAGCGGCAGCCTTTTTTATTATCCTCCGTAGGGGTGCACATATACCGTGTGATAGTGAAATTATTTCCCCGACGCAACGTAGCAACTCTGTCCTACGAAGAAATTTTATCTGCATTAGATGCATATGTCAAAGAATCAGTCAATGTAGTTGCCAAACGGTATACCTTCTTTCGTACAAAACGTACGGCAGGTCAGACTAATCGGGAGTGGGTTGCAACCTTGCAAGGCCTTACTAGGGATTGTGCTTTTGACTGTCAATGTGGACTCCCTTATTCAGATACTATGGTGCGTGATGCTATTGCACAGAACGTTTCTGATGTTCGTATAAGGGAACAGATTTTGAAACTAGTAAATCCCCCCCTTCAACAAGTGATGGACATATTGGATTGGCAGGACACACTTGACTTTGCTCAGGAATCATTTGAAACTTCGCCACCAGTGTCAGGTTAACGGCCCGCCGGGCGAGCTGCACGGAACAGTAAACAGTCTTCGCACCCGACCGCGCCACTGCCGCCAGGCTCTCAGCCACGTGTACCACGTCGGCAAGCAAATTCAGTGCTAAAATCATGCCCGCGGTGTGCTACTAGACATTCGCGTGAGAATTGCCCGTCACGCCAAGCTATTTGCTTCTACTGTAATAAAAAAGGACATGTTCAGAGTGTTTGCCAGAAAAAGCTCAGATTGGAAGCTCAAAACCATTCCAGGCCCTTTGCTTCATGCCAGAATTGGAATCGAACCAAGGATGCTAAGGCTCGCGACACTTCGCCCATGGAAATTCATATAGTCCACTCCGCTCAGTGCCACTCTCTTACAGTGACTGTGTTCATCCCACAAATAGTGGAACTCCCGTCAAGTCGCAAGTGATTTTATACCAGTGTCAGTTCACGTTGCACAAGACAGTCGCTCTTGTCGTCAGCAGGACAATAAACTTTTTGTGGACTTGGACATTAACAGCAAAGTGATACCATTCCAGCTCGATACCGGGGCTGCAGTTTAACTGATCAATCAAGGCACTTGCAAACTGCTGGGCACACCTCCATTGTGTGCCACAACTGTTAACTACCTATTCAGGTCACGAGCTCCCTGTGTTAGGACAGTGCAGCCTTCTTTTAACATACAAGGGACAAACAAAACTTGTGTCATTTTACGTCCTTTGTTCTTCTTCTGCAGTGAACTTGTTTGGTTTCGATTTATTTCAGTTGTTTAACTTGCCTATAGTAAATCGGGTCCTATCAGTGAACCAGACTGTGCCTTCAGACAGTGTTTCCCGTCTATGCGAAGAATTTGCAGACATTTTTGCACCGGGCCTCGGTTGCGCTAAGAACTATAAAGCACATTTGGAACTGAAAGTAAACGCACAGCCGAAATTTTTCAGAGTGCGCAATGTTCCCCACGCATTGCGTGATGAGGTCGCAAAAACATTACACGATTTGGAACCACAAGGTGTAATTGAATGTGTGCAGGCTTCTCTCTGGGCATCACCCTTAGTAATTTTACCAAAACCTTCCGGAAAATTGAGACTTTGTGTGGACTTCAAGGCAACAGTGAATCCACAACTAGTGACTGCAACTTTCCATTTACCCCGCCTGGAGGATCTTTTTGACAAACTGTGCCCTGGTAAATATTTTTCGAAGTTGACCTAGCAGATGCGTACTTACAAATACCGGTGGACGAATAATCCCAGCGCGTTTTGGTGGTTAACACGCATCTTGGTTTGTATCGATTCAAACGACTGCCATTCGGGTGTGCATCCGCCCCTGCATTGTTTCAGCAATATCTACAAACTGTTTGTGCGTCGGTCCCTACTGTAGCAAACTATCTAGACGATATTGTGATCTCCAGACAGACGGAAGAAGAACATTTAGCCAATCTCAGAACATTATTTCAGGTCTTGCGACAAAATGGTCTTCGCTTGCGGAAGGACAAATGTGTGTTTTTTGCTCGTGACTTACCTTATCTGGGACATGTACTCAATACCCAAGGCATACATCCCAGTCCAGAGCACCTCAGTGCCATACAAGACTTGCCTTCACCGCAGAATTTGAAGCAGCTACAGAGTGTTCTGGGAAAAATCAACTACTATCATAAGTATATCCGACACGCCTCTTCAATTTCAGCTCCGCTTCATCGCTTACGCCGTAAAGGTTTTCCGTTAGTCTGGACGACGGAATGCGAATACGCCTTTCACCAGTTGAAATCGGCGTTGCTTTCCAATACTTGCCTTACGCCATTCTATCCCCGGAACCACCTTTTGTTGATGGTGGATGCATCGGATTTCGGGATCGGTGCTGTGCTTGCGCACAAAGATGGATCGCAAGATCGCCCTATTGTCTTTGCGTCCAAATTGCTCTCGTCTGCGCAAAGAAATTATTCACAGATCGAGAAAGAAGCATTGGCTCTAGTATTTGGTGTTACAAAGTTTCATGATTTCTTCTATGGTCGTCACTTTACCATCTTCACAGACCACAAACCTTTGACATCGCTTTTTCATCCGACTAAGCCTGTACCTCCATGTACACCGCAGAAATTCATTCGCTGGTCTATTTTCCTCTCGCAGTACCGCTACGATATCTTGTATCGGTCCACTGCTAGGCACGGAAACGCCGATGCGTTGTCCCGTTTGCCTGTTGCTGAGGATAGAGCATTCGATTCCTCCGAACTTACTTGCATGTTGATTCGGAAACCGATGACGTGGTCGAATCGTTTCCGATTGATTTTCGTCGTGTAGCTACAGCCACAGCTGCCGACCCTGTCCTTGCTACCATTCTGCGTTTTGTTGCTACGTAATGGCCCTTGTGAAAGTCACGGATCGGGGATCCGTTGGTTCGCCGATTTTTTGCTCACAAGGAGAGACTTTTTGTACGACGTGGTGTTTTGCTGTTGCGTTCAGTTAATGATCAGTCCAGAGTCGTGGTCCCACGTTCGTTACAGTCCTCTGTCTTACAGCTTCTCCACCAAGGACATTGGGGTATAGTGAGAACGAAACAACTTGCTCGTCAGCACTGTACTTGGTTCAGAATCGATGCCGCGATTACGAATATGTGATCTTCTTGCATGGTGTGTGCCGAACAACAATCAGCACCACCGCGGAAATTCTTTGCATGGGCAAAAGCCACTTCCCCTTGGCAACGCTTACACATCGATTTTGCTGGTCCATTCTGGAATTCTCGATGGTTGGTTGTGGTAGATTCATTCAGTAATTTTCCTTTTGTTGTCTGGATGTCTTCCACGACGCCGTCTGCCACCATCCAAGCGTTATCCGCTATCTTATGCATTGAAGGTCTTCCACAGACTATTGTTTCCGACAGTGGCCCACAATTCGTGTCCGCAGAATTTGTCATTCTGCAAGGCCAATGGTATTCCAACATCTGACGTCTGCGCCGTTTTCGCCACAGTCAAACGGTGCCGCTGAACGATTGGTCAGGACTTTCAAGTCATAGATGTTGCAGTTGAAAGAGTCGCATTCTCGGGAGGACGCGTTATTGCTCTTTTTGTCCTCGTATCGCTCTCAGTCCCGAGATGGTCCCTCGCTGGCTGAGTTGCTCCACGGTCGCCCTCATCGAACCTTTGTCTTTGCTACATCCGCCGCATCAGGTACCTGTGCAGCGGCAGACACCTGTTTTTGCCCCAGTCGACGTTGTCTACTACCGCAACTATCGAGGTTCACGGCGTTGGCTCGCAGAGCGCATTCTTCGCTGCCTCGGCCGCGCTATGTATCTGGTTGGTCTATGTATCTGGTCTGGTGAGGTGCGTCGGCATCTCAATCAGCTGCGTCTTTGTCGTCGCACGGGATCTGCCTCTCCCCGTCTGCTTTCAGCGACGGTGCCGTCCGGTCAGCGCCCTGGGGACCCATCTACTGGCTCGCCTCAGCCCCAGGTGTTACCGACGCTGCCTTCCATTTTGCCCCATGGCGACGCGCCGCCGCCGCCTGTTCTCCCGCCGGCGACGCCCGCAGTGGCCGCGTCGCTGCAACCGCCGGGCGCCTTCGTGGGTCACCCGCCACCGATCGCTTCCCGTGACCAGTTGTCCTCCGACATGGAACTCTTGCCCGCTCCGGACCATATGTCGTCTTCGCCCGTCGGGTGCCCCAGCCCGATGGAGGTCGACCCTTCGACCCCTCCTGTCTCTATGGGCGCATGCACCGCATTTTGGCGTGCACCCTGGAGCAGGTTTTCAGGCATTTCCTAGCTCCCCGCGGTCCGAATGGCAGGGTGCGCGTGGCACAGCCTCGCCTGTTGTTAGGCTCCCCACCTCGCCGCATACGTCAACATGGGGTCCTCCCCACGGCCGGCGGAAGCCTTATGCCACAACCGTGCGCCGATTTGCGGGGGAGGAATGTGGTGTCACCGCCAGACACCACACTTGTTAGGTGGTAGCCTTTAAATCGGCCGCGGTCCGTTAGTATACGTCAGACCCGCGTGTTGCCACTATCAGTGATTGCAGACCGAGCGCCGCCACACGGCAGGTCTAGAGACTTCCGAGCACTCGCCCCAGTTGTACAACCGACTTTGCTAGCAATGGTTCACTGACAAAATAAGCTCACATTTGCCGAGAGCTACGTCACTTGCTACGACCTAGCAAGGCGCCATTACCAGTTACTATTGATACTGAGTCATGTACAGTCAAGAACGACGCTCATCATTAATGGATTAACGTTAAGTATTCCACCAGCTACGTCCGGTTTTCTAAAGTCTCATTTCCTTGACCTGTTCCAGACCTCACGCCAGCCTGCGTGAGCTAAAACGCGTGCCTTTCGGCTTCCTCTAGTACCCGGTGTTGGCTCTCCTGCCAACCCACAACAGTTCCCTCTCCTATGCGTCTCACAAACACCACTCACAAGTCTCTGTGGTATTTATTGGAGACCTATGAGCTGAAGCCAGAGCGTCGCAAAAATTCCGAAGCTATTTTTGGCCAGGCGTCAGGAGGGACTGAATCAGGGTCATTCGCCAGAAAGCACATATTCCATACTGCGTTCTACAGGCTGTAGAATTCCGCTTGAGAACTCGCTGTCAAATCACAAACCACTCTTAAAGGAAAGATATTTCACCCACCCACGTCGCACTGCTCTGCAATATCTGATCACTTGACGGCGCCTTTGTCTGTTGTTTTCTTCCGCGCTTCCCCCGCTACGGCCTAAGCTGTCACAGACTGTGAAGAGAGCGACGAGCAAGACGACAGGGAGTGAAGTGTGGGCGAGGAAGGCGCACCCGGCCGCATTTCCAGCGTCGCAAATCGAGCAGAATTTCCAGACGACACCCCATTCCGCCTGGCGTGCTACCTTCCGTATTGCGATCGTAGGCTACAGACGGCCAGCCAGTCTTCCTAATTTCACCTGCAGATGGCACTGCTAACACCTCAATTTTCCAACTGCGTCTGCAAACGTGGGGATACGCATCTCTGGCAGTCCTCACAAACATCTACACCTACATCTACATCCATAGTCCGCAATCCACTTGACGGTGTGTGGCGGAGGGTACCTTGAGTACCTCTATCGGTTCTCCCTTCTATTCCAGTCTCGTATTGTTCGTGGAAAGAAGGATTGTCGGTATGCCTCTGTGTGGGCTCTAATCTCTGATTTTATCATCATGGTCTCTTCGCGAGATATACGTAGGAGGGAGCAATATACTGCTTGACTCTTCGGTGAAGGTAAGTTCTCGAAACTTTGACAAAAGCCCGTACCGAGCTACTGAGCGTCTCTCCTGCAGAGTCTTCCACTGGAGGTTATCTATCATCTCCGGAACGCTTTCGCGATTATTAAATGATCCTGTAACGAAGCGCGCTGCTCTCCGTTGGATCTTCTCTATATCTTCTATCAACCCTATCTGGTACGGATCCCACACTGCTGAGCAGTATTCAAGCAGTGGGCGAACAAGCGTACTGTAACCTACTTCCTTTGTTTTCGGATTGCATTTCCTTAGGATTCTTCCAATGAATCTGTCTGGCATCTGCTTTACCGACGATCAACATTATATGATCATTCCATTTTAAATCACTCCTAATGCGTACTCCCAGATAATTTATGGTATTAACTGCTTCCAGTTGCTGACCTGCTATTTTGTAGCTAAGTGATAAAGGATCTATCTTTCTGTGTATTCGCAGCACATTACACTTGTCTACATTGAGATTCAATTGCCATTCCCTGCACCATGCGTCAATTCGCTGCAGATCCTCCTGCATTTCAGCACAATTTTCCATTGTTACAACCTCTCGATACACCACAGCATCATCTGCAAAAAGCCTCAGTGAACTTCCGATGTCATCCACCAGGTCATTTATGTATATTGTGAATAGCAACGATCCTACGACACTCCCCTGGGGCACGCCTGAAATCACTCTTACTTCGGAGGACTTCTCTCCATTGAGAATGACATGCTGCGTCCTGTTATCTAGGAACTCCTCAATCCAATCACACAATTGGTCTGATAGTCCATATGCTCTTACTTTGTTCATTAAACGACTGTGGGGAACTGTATCGAACGCCTTGCGGAAGTCAAGAAACTCGGCATCTACCTGTGAATCCGTGTCTATGGCCCTCTGAGTCTTGTGGACGAATAGCGCGAGCTGGGTTTCACATGACCGTCTTTTTCGAAACCCATACTGATTCCTACAGAGTAGATTTCTAGTCTCCAGAAAAGTCATTATACTCGAACACAATACGTGTTCCAAAATTCTACAACTGATCGACGTTAGAGATATAGGTCTATAGTTCTGCACATCTGTTCGACGTCCCTTCTTCAAAACGGGGATGACCTGTGCCCTTTTCCAATCCTTTGGAACGCTACGCTCTTCTAGAGACCTACGGTACACCGCTGCATCAAGGAAAACGAAGAACTGACATATAGATATCTCCACACATATTCTGATGACGCAAGTGTACCATTGTCATTGGTAGTTTCGCGGTACTACAGACCAGAAAATTTTAAATCACAGCCTCAGAAAGAAATGCAAATTATTTATCGCACTGAAAAATGGAGCGAAGCTTGTCGTATATACATTGAAGATTCAAAAATCCCGTCAGAAGATCTCTGCTTTCTTCTGTCCATAAACGGGTCTCCACAAATGGTACAAGCTTCCATCGTCAGCCTCTTCTTGTACAGCCGAAGCAACAGCATTCAATTGAGCCATCAAGTATTCTTTAACCCGAAAAGATTTATTCTGATTCAAAAAAGCATTTACAGTCCCACAGTAGACAGTAATCGGGGGACATAGCAATAAACTTGTTGCCGACATATCCCGGGAAATAACAGAGTGCTCTGGAAAGAGAAAAAGTGTACGCAATGATTCAGCTGACCTGCATTTGCGTTTCATGACACCCACAACAAAATCAGATACCACGTTCATTATTTTCATATTCCTTCTCTCTCGCCACACAGAAGTTATTAGTCCAGCAGAAAAAATGAACCGGACTTTTTTTAAGGAAATTGAATGCTGCTAAATTTTGTACTGGGATACGTTTTCGCATGATGCCATAGTTCTCGAATTCTTCAAGGAAACAGGTTTTTTGTGAGTAACTCAAAAACCTTGGCGTCCAGTGAAAACACATCACAATACAAAAGTGAACTAAATTCAATTTCCTGCAAAAACATCCTGCTCATTAACAGTTCGCGTGTAGTGCGTGACAGATTACGAAAATCTAGTTGTTGTTGTTGTTGTTGTGGTATTCAGTCCAGAGACTGGTTTGATACAGCTCTCCATGCTACTCTATCCTGTGCAAGCTTCTTCATCTCCCAGTACCTACTGCAACCTACATCCCTCTGAATCTGCTTAGTGTATTCATCCCTTGGTCTCCCTCTACGATTTTTACCCTCCACGCTGCCCTCCAATGCTAAATTTGTGATTCCTTGATACCTCAGAACATGTCCTACCAACCGATCCCTTCATCTAGTCAAGTTGTGCAACAAATTTCTCTTCTCCCCAATTCTAATCAGTACGTCCTCATTACTTATGTGATCTACCCATCTGATCTTCAGCATTCTTTTACTGTCCATGCTTCATTTCCATACATGGCTACACTACGTAGAAATACTTTCTGAAAAGACTTTGTGACACTTAAATCTAACTTGATATTAACAAATCTCTCTTCTTCAGAAACGCTTTCCTTGCCATTGCCAGTCTACATTTTATATCCTCTCTACTAAGACCATCATGTTATTTTGCTCCCCAATCTGTAAAACGCATTTAAGTGTCTCATTTCCTAATCTAATTGCCTCAGCATCACCCGATTTAATTCGACTACATTCCATTATCGTCGTTTTGTCGTTTTGCTTTTCTTGATGTTCATCTTATATCCTCCTTCCAAGACACTGTTCATTCTGCTCTTGCAGGTCCTTTGCTGTCTCTGACCGAATTAAGATTTCATCGGCAGAACTCAATGTTTTTACTTCTTCTCCCTGAATTTTAATGCCTACTCCAAATTTTTCTTTTGTTTCTTTTACTGCTTGTCCAACATACAGATTGAATAACATCGGAGATAGGCTACAACCCTGTCTCACTCCTTTCCCAACCACTGCTTCCGTTTCATGCCCCTCGACTCCTCTAACTGCCGTCTGGTGTCTGTACAAATTGTAAATAACCTCTCGCTCTCTATATTTGACCCCTGTCATCTTACACGTGATTTTTGAAGGCATTGCAAGTTACATAAGACCCATAAGTAGGGGCAGCTAATCACCCTATATACATTTATAGGAAGAAATGGCCATGTGGACATTCTGTTTAACGAAACAGTATACCAGTTGACTAAGAAAGCTGTTACATCTAGAATTTTTCTTGACATGTAGTTAACTTTCACTGACACTTAATATGATATTAAAAGGGAAGCCTGGTCCCAGTGTCAAAAGGAATGGAAAACAACTGTAAATAAAGTAAAATATTATGATTGGTTTCAACCAGACAGACCTTAATTACCTTGGTTTCGTGACGTGTCTGTACAGTGAAATATGTATCACTCCATACCAGTGTTACTGGTCGTTTCTACAAAATCATAAGCCAGGTTTTAGATGTTCGATAAGATTTATTTTAGTTAGTAGTTTTAAAGTAAAACCACAGCCCTATAAAGACGGCGCGATCACCTTTTTAAAAATTATCAAAATTATATTGAGTGATATCATTTAGTAAATAACGTATTGGAATTAACATAATTCTCGTTTATCAAAGAGCTGTGGCTACACGGACCCGTTTACAAACATTTATTGTAGATAAAAATTTAATTACTTGATAATTAGAAATTAAGAAAACTTCCTATTTTCTGTAATAGTGAAGAATTTTTGTGAAATGCTTGGAAGGGCGGAAATAGAAGTGCTAAG
This sequence comes from Schistocerca cancellata, assembly GCF_023864275.1. Classification (NCBI taxonomy): domain Eukaryota; kingdom Metazoa; phylum Arthropoda; class Insecta; order Orthoptera; family Acrididae; genus Schistocerca; species Schistocerca cancellata. The sequence goes on along the minus strand of NW_026046443.1, from coordinate 5,930,443 downwards.
GTGTCGGGTGTGCAAACAGAAACGTCTTATATGTTCCAAAATATTTGGAATATATCAGACCTTGCAAACATTAGAGTGCTTAACCGGGAGGCACTCAAAAGACTTCTCACAACTGTTGAGAATAATATTTTAGAATAATCATCAATGGAAAAACAATTAATGAAAATTTTAAAATTCTGAAAACATTTTAAGTTCAGCAGTTGTCAGCTTGAGTAATCGCTAAGAAAACGAATGTTTCAAACAATAATTTGCACAATAACTGAAAAGAATGCATTCTAAAGTATTTTTAAAAGGAATCACAGGTAGCTGAAAACGAATGGATTAGCCAACATTAGGTTACCAACTTGAGCTGAGCCCATGCATCACACAGTTGCTAAAACATACAAAGTATATACGTAAAAATTGTGTAACAGAAATAAATTACAGATCCTACAGATATCTTTAGTCTTCGTATAATAACTTTAAAACAAAAGAAACTGTGACCGTTTAATCTGTAAGAGCCTGAAGGCAAACAGACAATTCAACACACAAATATTTTGATACTGTGTGAGCATCTGAACATTTAGAAAAACGCACATTCAGTTTTAAAGATCAACACACAAATGCCTTACATACGAAAAATTTAGAAAAGTTTGAACCTACGGAGGTTCAAAATAAGACACATGTACGATTTGTAGAATCAATCTCTCTGCTAAATCGGGTAGTAATGGAGCTGATACCGATCGAAACGTGAACAGTGCTGACAAATGTCTTAAGAATAACTCAGGCTTGTCCCAGTCACCACATTAAGAATGAATGTTAAAACAACGGCAACTATAGAAAGCTAAGCAAAGCCGTAAGCGAGAACGCAAAATAAATGTCAGTGAGACAGGCTCAACAATAACAATAGCGGTTTTCGCGAATCGTATCCAGCCCCTAATCACACGCAAAACGAGATGCCCGCCAGTGAAAGTCGGATGTTGGTGAAAAACGAATGCTAGCAGGACCACATCCACCAACCCAGGCAACAGAAATAGGAGGTGTGCGGACTCAGAACATGCAGCCGAGGACCAAGAAGCCATACGAACGCTGCGATTCTTCAAACGGCGCCGACTCGCTATTCACATCAAACGATCACAACCACAACACGGTGACCGGTCCCCCGTGCTCGGCACGTGACCCCTTTTAGGTTCCGGGACAGTGAGCAACGAAAGACCCAGCGGAGAGCCACGTGTGCAATTAAATGCCTTCAAAGAACAGCAAGGCTGCCCTCTCTCAGGACGTGAGCGAAGCCAGCGGAAAAAATGGCAACCGCAGAATTTCACGGTATTTTGCACATTATATGTTTCACAAAAATCAGTTCTTGTAGTTATTCATCGCAGAACAGTGTGACTTGAGGACTAAACAGTTTAATTTGATGGTTAAGTAGTTAACCTATGCTGAATGTCAAATACAAAATTATCATTTACACAACAAACGAGAAAGGAGTACTTTGCTTTAAATTTCCGCCAATGGTGACCTCATTAGATAGAAATCACAGGCTTAGAATTGATCTGTTAGGCGATCACATAGGTTGATGAGGGGAATCCACAGAAATCTTAAATCCTGATTGTCAGGTATGAAATGAATTATCTGCGTGCAAGTCCAGTTCTGTATCACTCAGAATTTACAGAACTGTTAGTCTCAGTGCAAAGAATGTGGCAGTCTGATAAAAAATGTTTTGAACTATTACAGAAGGCAAGAACCCCACTCCAGAAACGTAATCCTAAAATTTTAAGGGAAGCCTGTCCGTAGAGGTTCACCCTAGAAGTTGCTACATGAACCAATGTGAGAGCAGGTAGCTGATGTGTTCATTCTGTGTTCCTCTGTAAACAGGCACGGGACTCCACTGCCCATTGTTAGATTCGAACATGGGTTCTCTGGTGGGTGTGAAGGACATTGTGCCCACAGATGGATCTGATAACAGAATAATAACTTTTATTGATAAACTGTGAGACGCCCTGCTGAATGGGCAGGACAGGACAAGTATTAGGAATTGTGGAAGGGGGCCAGAATGAGCGGTTGTCAGTTACACCCCAAACATAACACTTTATTTAGTTGTCCAAACATTACAGCGCAACTTCTAAGCTTGACTATCGACAGAAAAAGTCTTTAATTCCAAGAGCGGCTGAAGGCCCATAAACTTAAAACAACATAACTACGATACCCACTCAATAGACAGTACGCCCAAGCTTTACGACCAATAACAAACCTTACTTCAAAACAGCTGAAGGCCTTTGCTTAAAGAAAAACTGCAACCAATTTTCCAAGGCAGAAGGCCCAAAGCCATTAACCTTAAATAGTACTTAAGCCCAAGTGATGTAAGACTTAATAAGTAAGAATCCAAAATTTTAAAGCGGCTGAAGGCCCATCACTTTAAGAACAACAGAACTACAATAAATTTTCAACAGGCAGAAGGCCCACAGCTTTTCTTGAAAGAAAGTAATACTTGATAAGAACCTTAAAACTTCAAGCGGCTGAAGGCCGATGCTTTTAAAAACAATACCCTAGAATAAATTTTCAACAGGCATAAAACCCACAGCTTTATCCAGCTTTATCTTCCAAAAGGTAAGACTTTCCCAATTTAGGAAACTTACTTTTAAAACGGCTGAAGGCCTTTGATTTTAAAAACACAATTCCAAGCATACAGATTCCAACCGTCGACTAAGAGCCATTAAAAATACACAAACGCCAATAAGAAATGCAGTATAGGCAACGGCGCTAAGAAATTTTCAGGGGCTCGGTCTGTCCTTGAAATCTTAACGTTCGCTTAGGTGAGACAAGTAGTCGGTCCAATTATACTCGATCCGCTGGCAACACAACCAAGAGACAGTCAGGGACCCACCGACAAGACGACTTGCTAACCACCGACCAGTATACGAGAATTCCAAAGCCAAAACTTTACAGACGTAGCCATCCACAACCAAAAATACATTAAGCTGTCAAACTACACACCACGTTGGACAGCGACAACAGGTGAGAAAAGGACACTGCCTGAATTTACGTCAGTGGCCAGTGCAGGTAACCGGAACACTAACGGCCACAAGTCAGGAAATTCCGCTGGTGCACTTGAATTTCAAACCGACAAATATAGTTAATTCCACCACAAGGCGGCTAAATCTTCAACTCGGATACTCGCTATCGCTCACAGGAATACCGCCAACAGCGAACCACGAACTAAGGGGACAACGTGAACAGACGTGGCTTCGGTAATTAAATCACCACTCAACTTTCATGACCCGGGTCGGTGAACCACGAACCTCGTAGCACTAGGAACAGCCCCCATACGCTCCGACACTGCACAGAGACCTCCAGTGGGCCAGACCGATTGCGCCGCGCTGAGACTTCCTTGCTGATCCGCTCCAACCGACCGACTCACTGCGAGTACGCCGTCAACATTTAAAACAAGTTGTCAGTAGAAATGTCACCAACTACACACACAGTTTGACAAACACTTGCACGAAGACTTGAACGACACTACGCAGGAGGCTGTGGAATCACGAAGACAAAATGGGAGTCGATACACACACACACACACACACACACACACACACACACACACACAGCCAAACCATAAGCGATCGGTGAGCCAATTCACGTCGTACGGTAGGACGACCGTCCGACGATCCATGATGACCGTCCCCGGCTCACGTGATGTGTGGCAGCAACGGTCGGGAGAGCCATTGACATGCGGCTCTCAGTACTGCTCCAACCCGACTGAACTAGTGCCGCATTCCAACTCCCCGACTGGCAGCTCCGAACTGCACTCCTGGCACGTTCCAACTCACCCTCAACAGACGAGAACCAGGAAGTAATAGCAGTGGAGCAAAGATAGCACGTGAGGGCTATATCGATAGGCGCTGTTGCTGCCGCTCACGGGCAGACAAAGTGGCAACTCAGTGAGAAGAGAAATTGAAACTAATGTAACGAGAGGTGAGAGTACGTAAAAAGAAATAGGATGTAAAATAAGAGAATTACTTTTGAATGCATTACGGGAATAGCAGTGATCAATGTCTTATAAATAATTACTATTAAAAACAGTCTTGATCACAATTTATTTAACAAGGTGACCGGTTTCGACCACTACTGTAGTCATCTTCAGACCTATAAGTTGTATACAAAGCTCTAATTAGAGGGCTACATACATTAAACAAAATACATAATGTTATAAAGCTATAAAACGTTGAATTACCATTAAGTAGGAACCTCTTTCTGTTGGAGAATCACTACTGGAGAAACCAGTGCACGTCTTACTATATATAATGGAGGCTCCACCCACTTCTGACTGCATGATATCATTATTAACCAATGAGTTATAAGTCGAATTACAATTTAAAATTTCTTAGTTAAAAGAACATTGTCAAGAATTAGAATTAAATAGACACTAAACTTAGCTTATTAAACAGCTATTGTCAATTAAGAAGCGTTAAAAGTATTTAAATATGTAGGAAAATGAACTTCGGTTTGGCAGTACATGGGTTGCCCTCTCAAGGCCTGTCAGAGAACCATTTGGAACCACTGGTTGCTATGGTGAAGTTAGACGGCGTTGCAAAGATGAAGCAGCAGGCTTTCTTCACTGAAGTTGTTGTAAAGTCGATAGTCGAACTAGTGGTTGCCATGGTGAGGACAAACGCCAGTGCAAAGATGTGGCAGTAGGCTTCTTTCCAACGATTTAATTCTAATTCTTGACAATGTTCTTTTAACTAAGAAATTTTAAATTGTAATTCGACTTATAACTCATTGGTTAATAATGACATCATGCAGTCAGAAGTGGGTGGAGCCTCCATTATATATAGTAAGACGTGCACTGGTTTCTCCAGTAGTGATTCTCCAACAGAAAGAGGTTCCTACTCAATGGTAATTCAACGTTTTATAGCTTTATAACATTATGTATTTTGTTTAATGTATGTAGCCCTCTAATTAGAGCTTTGTATACAACTTAGAGGTCTGAAGATGACCACAGTAGTGGTCGAAACCGGTCACCTTGTTAAATAAATTGTGATCAAGACTGTTTTTAATAGTAATTATAAAATAAGAGATGCCACGAACGCGAGCCACGCATGGCTCAAACTACAATACATTGGTTTTTGGCCCTGTGGGCAAGATTTGCTTCCGCTCATAACATACTCAGTGGCGACGAAGGTGGCTAGCGGACAGCGTACATGTGCCCCAACTCCTTCCACTGTAGCTACGCTGGCGTAACAGGAATTTGCTGCCTCGGCAGCGGCGCTGAGACCTAGCCGGGTCGTACCGCGACAGCTAAAACCGTATGCTGTGGGCCTCTGTTGCCATCGCGACCGGGGGCCGTGGCGGCGGAGTTAGTGGGACAGCTTAGTGCCTTGTCTCAGCGACGATCTACAGCGGCGGCTGTCGCGTCGCCGAGCCACGGTCCCCGCATCTGGCCCCTGTTACAGTCAATAATTGAAAAACAGTCTTAATCGCATTTAACATTATTATTATACCGCCAACCGGTTTCAACCCGACGTAGGGGTCATCTTCTGGGCGTTTACACCATTGGTCAAGTGCTGGTGGTGTCACTCCTGTCTACAGATAGTTTCCTGCCGTTATGTAGTGACACCACCAGCAGTCGACCAATGGTGTAAACGCGCAGAAGTTTACCCCTACGTCGGGCTGAAACCGGTTGGCGGTATAATAATAAATGCGACTGTTTTCGAATTATTGATTAATCATACTAATCGCTGCTTCTCTCCACAACCATGTTGTCCAAAAATCCCTGTTACAGTGTTTGTGGAGGCAGCGCCCCAGCACGATGGCGACAGATGCTTATAACTGCCTCTTGTACAACCCTGACCTCTCTCGCTACGTTATACCAACGCCATCTAGGGACAAGGTGGCGTTAGCTACGCGCCGCTCTCTTGCCACAGCAGTGAGAGAGCTGATTCCCCAGTGAAAGCGATCGTATGATAATTAAACATTCGTTGACAAATATGGCTGACATGTTATCTACAATATTCTTTCCAAATAGCATTGAAATAGACACAAATAAATATACGGTTTAGAACACGTCCAAATTATTTTATTTCTTGTAATTACCACAAAAAGGCGAAATATTGATACAATGTTCAAAATTTAGGTTTTTTTGTGCACCAAGAACATACAAGCAAAGACGACCCTGCGAATCACAGACGTTGTTAGATGTCCGCAGACAAAACTGGGCTGGTGTTAGGAATGAATCAGGCCTAGTATTAGTATATTTCGAGGAGTGCCACGCATATTTAATCAAATTCTGAAACCGTGGGGAGGAAAATTGATAATGTACTACTGATTGCAGCTTGAGAATATTGTCACGGTGATAGACAGGAAATTGCAGTGAACTGCACACAATAATTTTCTCTGTTAGTTTTCTGTAAAATGCCTTCCACTGACGGAAAAATTCTCTGTCTAAAGGTTGGATTACGTTCGTCGTGCAGGGTGGAATCTGAAGTATCTCTATTTCTTTGTCAGGGTGCGCTCGAAATACAGCTTTTAATGATTCAGACCTTTTATGACCTGACCACGAATCTAGGAGAAGAGATTTGTTCCCGCAGATCGGAATAAAAGAATGACGCATGAAAAGTGTAACGTTTTCATTTCCCATTTTTGCAGACTTCGATGCGTCTACCGCAAGATTGTTTGCGTAGAACATTGTTCTTTTGACACGTGGTCCAAAACGTCCAGTTGCTTCTTGAAGACACACATATAGTTTAGGCAGCAATGAACCATGCAGACTAATTATGGGCATTATAGTGTATGAATGGGTGAGTGCAGCCGTGGACTGCGCAATCGCCTCAATGTGTTTTTCCCCTTTGAATGACAGTGTTCTTTTCGTACGCATTTCTTTTTGAAAACCTGACTGATCTGCATTGTACACGTACGATTCACTAAAACTAGAGATCTTACTTTTATGCATTCGTAAGAAAAGCTTCTATCATTTCGATTTGTGTCACTTCATTTTCCGACCTGTTTCTCGATACAAATTTTGTTATTTTTCGTGCCACAATTTTATGTGATCTTTTGAAGTGACTAATTCAACTTTCAGAAGCTCTAAATTCTTTAGCGCCTATCGCGTTGGAAATCTCTAACGCCCAATTACGCAAAGTTGTATTGCTGACACTGACTGTTGTCTGGCATCGGTAAATAGCTCAAAAAGTCGCGCATTTATCTCCGTCGCAATTTCCAGTCGACTCTTACGTCGTCCAGCGACTTCCTTTTTCCATCTATACAATTCACGTTGAGAACGGACAAAGCGATACTTATTTTGAACAGTACTGACACGTAGGCGTTTCTTACCACTTTCGTTCAATCAGTACGTCACCGCTTTTTCTTTGTCTGATAAGGTAATTGTAGTTGCTGGTGTTAATTTCGGAGATAATTGATGATGGTACGTGGCACTATCACTCGAAGAGTCTTCATGAGTGCAACTTTCGTCGGTGTCTTTGCCGTCTGTAGATTCACAGTCTGCAATATCGAGTTTTTCAGTTGTTTCTAGCCACATTTCTGCGCCATTTACATGCTCGTCTAGAAGTTTAACAACCATGTCGCACAACACATAATTTTCACTCGTGTTTTCTGTTGATTGCTTCATTTGGGGTCTGTGGTATATCTCCATGGCAAGCAGGAAAACATTTACAGGGTTCGACATCACCTGTGAGGGGACATTGAATGTTCACCGTAAAGTGGCTTGCGGAGTATAGATGAACATGTACAGAACATCTTTCACATCTCTAACCAGTTTCAGGACGGTATGTTTCGAAATACGTACCAGAAATTAAAAGGACGTGCATACCACAGAAACGAATATTCGTTTCCCCTTCCCACCAAGACCGCGCAGCGATATTCCTCTTTAGTGAACGCCGCGATAAGACGGTCGCACTTCCCGACCATGCGCACAGCGCTCGCGACTCGCCATTTCCAGGGGTGGCCAGCCGTCACTGCAAGCGCCAAGCAGGAAACACATCCATATTCGTGATTTTTTTTAGGTGACTTCCAGTTCATGTCAGCAGCTACAATTTTGCATACTGACCTTTTTGCACAGTTAAGTAACAGTGCTAAAAAAAGCAATACATGTTTCGGCATGTCAAGTCTGACCATTCCCTTGTAAGTTCTAGGGGACTGATGACCACAGATGTTAAGTCCCATAGTGCTCAGAGCCATTTGAACCATTTGAACAGTGACGACAAAAAACTGCCGCTGATGTTTGTGGTTCTTCCTCGTTGGACATGCTGGTGTTGCTCAGGAGGCGTAACTGACCCCATTACCGCCCCGATGTTAGCTCACTGTTGTGTTGGAGCTGCTTCTTGTCACATACTGTACTGGTCGGTGACTTAGTTAAAACGTTGTCCTTTGCGTTGCTTAACTTGGCGCTCCGCCTGTAAGTAGGCTGTTTATGTTTTCTTTATGTAAGTTTGCTGTTTATGTTTTCTTATTGGCAACGTTACGTAGCGCTCTCTGTATGAAAATCACTGGCTGTGCTGTGTGCAGTATGTGGCTAGTTTGCATTGTTGCCTGCCATTGTTGTCATGAACTGCTATAGCTGGATGTGAACAGCAGATAGCGTTGGGCAGTTGGAGGTGAGCCGCCAGCAGTGGTGGACGTGGGGAGAGAGATGGCGGAGTTTTGATAATCTGTAAGACTGAATGTCAATTATGAATATTAAGGTAAATACATTGTTTGTTCTCTATTAATATCTTTCATTTGCTAACTATCCCTATCAGTAGTTAGTACCTTCAGTGGTTTGAATCTTTTATTTAGCTGGCAGTAGTGGCGCTCGCTGTTTTGCAGTAGCTTGAGTAGCGAAGATTTTTGTGAGGTAAGTGATTTGTAAAAGGTATAGGTTAAAGTTAGTCAGGGCCATTGTTTTGTAGGGGTTATTGAAAGTCAGATTGCGTTGCGCTAAATAATATTGTGTGTCAGGTTAAGCACAGGCTTGTATAATTGTTCTAAGTGGACGTTTCACATGTAAAATTGTTCAAAGGGGACGTTTCATATGGCGACCCTTAGCCTAGGATACCTCACTGGAATCTTCTGATTTTTTTCTTGTAGTTTGTGTATTTAGTGTAGCTTTTGTTTATAGCTAGCGCGTAATTGTAGAGAGAATCTCCTTTGTAGTTGCAGTCTTTCATTGTTGTACAGTAAAACAGTTGTGGCATGCATATAGATTTGCACCAAGTATTTCGCAGCTACGCTTGCAATTAACTAGATATTATTTTCAGTGCTATGTTAATGTGTTCTCCTATTTTTGCTCTTCAAATTGTGTTTTTCTGTGTTATCGTGTGAAATATTGTCACAATAATGGCGTGTGAAAAACGTAACACTCGGCTCCAAAGTAAACTGAGAAACGACAGTGAAGACGAAAGCAATGTGTTAGCGCCACTGTGTAATGAGTTAACTAATGTTCAAAGTAGTAATTTGGTAACTGTGCATAGGGAAATGGAGCGGACGTCAAACAATGGCGTAGACAGTCAAACAGGTAGTGAACAGGGAAGCATTATCGATCGGTCGGTCGGCAACAGCTCGCCTCAGGAATCCGAAATGATAGGACACAATATTGCAAATACTGTAGATTCAGGTTTTGCGTCCTCACCGTTTTCTCAAATAAGTCAAGACACATTTTCAGCTTGTCAAAATGTGAATGTTGCCGGCGCAAATGCACTGCCGAAAAGAGTAGAGGAACAGATTCCAGACACTAATGCATTGTTATTACAACTAATGCAACAAATGGAACAAAATCAGAGACAGATGGGACAAAATCTTCAAAAGTTAGACACAATGGAACAAAATCTTAAAAAGTTAGACACAGTGGAACAAAATCTTAAAAAGTTAGACACAATGGAACAAAATCTTCGGAAGTTAGACACCACACTTGAACAAACACGTGAAGATCTAACTACTGAGTTACATAACATTGAATCGAAATGCCAAAAAGTCTGTAATGACGTAAAAACACAAATTTGTGAGCATTTTCAGCCTATTTTTTCGCGGCATGAAAATGCATTACAGAATCACGAAGCAGCCATAAAAGAGCTGCAAACTATTGTTCATGAAAATCATGAGACCTTGCAAGCTAAAATGGACTCAGTTGCATCTACCGATTCGGTTACGCAACTTGCAAAATCTCAGGAAAACTTAAAGGACACAGTAGAAAGACACATGGGGGAAATTAGTTCATTATCAGAGAAAGTAGCCGAACTTTCGGATCAGGTCACTGACTTATTTACAAAGGTAGATGATGATCTGAATGACACAAGACCCGTAGCCTTCACTGACACAGAAGAGTATGAACAAATTAGAAAATTCAAACAAAATCAAAATCAAATCAATACACAGTACAAAAGAGAAATCCGGGAAGTACAAGATCAGTTGACACAGGTAATACAAGAATTACATATTTCAGAGGATACTCGCGCTCCAACACGGGAAGAGGAACTTAGAAATACGGAAAAGCCACAAAATAATAGCACAGGGCATTTCGGTAATTATGAAAGAAATTGGCAAGGTACACCGAATTTTGAGATGGAACCGCCGAAACTACGTGACAATGACCGACATGCTACTCGCCGACACGATGATTTTGACTATAAGCTGTTCATTACTACACGTAAATTCAAAACATTTAAGAATTTTGGCAACGACATTCATCCACAAGCATGGCTCCATCAATTCTCTCATTGTTTCCCTCCCAACTGGTCATTGGAGCACAGGTTAGAATTTATGTGTGGCTACTTAGAGAATGAACCAGCTGTAAGAATGCGATCGGTCATTCACGATTGCCACAGTGAAGGAGAATTTTACCATGCCTTCCTCTCAGCATATTGGTCTCAAGCCACACAAGACCGCGTAAAACATAGCATCATGATGATGAAACACTTTGAACAATCTGAATTTTCCAGTCTTGTCAAATATTTTGAAGACATGTTGCACAAGAATCAGTACCTATCAAACCCATACAGCCCCTCAGAACTCATCCGCATTTGCTTAATCAAACTGCCTGAACATTTACGACATATTATTTTGGCAGGACGTTGCAAAGACGACATTGAAGCTTTTCAGGGACTGTTACAAGAACTGGAAATTGACACAGACAGTCGCGGGATGCGAAAACGGGAAAACAATCACTACAGGGCACATCCGTCACAATTCCGTGACGACAGAAACAATAAATGGCCACGACAAACCTATTCTTACAACGTAAATCGTGACCAAAACAGACACCACCCATATGATAACCACTGGCAGAGTAATAGTTACAGGGAAAGATCACCTTTCCGCGGTAATGACTATCACAGAGACAATCAGAGAAACAGACAATATGGAAACCAAAACAATTATTATCAAGGGAGACAGAATAACTTTAGACGCAACGGTCCAGCACGCAGTTACGACTCAGGCAGAAATTCTCCACCACATGACCGACAAGAAAGAAACTATCGAACCTACCGACATGACGACAGACGATATGATCGTAACGACAGACCTGAATTGCATCAGAACTGGCGAGTTTTAAACAGAGCTGGGCCCTCTGGGCAAGGCGAATTTGTGGAAGTTAGGTCTCCAAATCCCAATAACGACGCGCGCCAACAAAGAGACAATAGGCGATGACTCACACCGCTGGCAGCCACAATATGTACTTATGAAACTGATGACGCTGCTGCCGTAGCTAGTAATTACGTAAAAATGGAAGACATTAGAGACATCTTACTCCAGGAACACGACGTAAAACATAACAACATTGCATATCCTGTGATCCACATTACTGTAAATGACGTAAAATTTACGGCAGTACTTGACTCTGGCAGTCCCATTTCAGTAATTAGTGAAACAGCTTTTAGCAAATGCAACAAAGCGAACGATTGCCCCACACTTCCGTTACGTAAGATTAAATTACAAGGTGCAATCTTTGGAAAAAGTGTAGATGTACGCCAACAAACCAATTTAGAATTCTTTTGCCAAAGCCACAGGTTCTCTATGAACTTTCTTATTGTTCCATTATTGTCGACGGAAATTATACTGGGAGTAGACTTTTTGAATGAATACAAAGCAATTTTAAGCTTTCACGATGCTGAAATAAGTTTAGAGAAAGAAGGTATGTCAATAGCTTTGAAATTTGAAGACTGGCTCTCAAACCATGATGAGGAAATTAATCGGCTTTACCTTCTGTTAGATAACAGTTCGGAATTTTCTACGGAACTAGACACTAACAATCACTCTGCAAGTACTGACAGGGATGACATTGACGGCATATTTAAAATTAATGAGTTAATTCAGAATAAAATTCAAACAATTGAGAATTGTAATGACACTGATAGGCAGGACCTTTTTGAGATTTTACAAGAACATTCCACAGTTTTTACTCACAAAACAGGAACAATCAAGGGATTTCAATACCAATTTCGTGTTCGTGAGCATACTAAATTTTGTGTTCGACCATACGTAATTCCAGCACATTATAGGGACCGTGTTAGAACAGAAATACAATCTATGCTTGACGAGGGCATTATTGAGCCTGCAGTAAGCTCATACAACAATCCGTTACACGTTGTTGAGAAGAAAAATGGATCGATCAGGCTTGTCTTAGATTCGAGACAAATCAATACTATCATCATTCCTGAAACAGATAGGCCGCAGACGATGGAAGAACTTCTTCAAAATTTTAATGGTGTAAAAGTGTTGTCTTCCATTGATCTCAGATCCAGCTTTTATCAGATTGAACTTCATCCAGAATGCAGAAAATACACAGCTTTCCTTTGTTTCGGCGTTTGTTATCAGTTTCGGAAACTTCCTTTTGGTTTGAACATTTCTTCAGCAGCATTCATTCGCGGGTTAAATTCCATATTACCTGAGTTCTTAAAACGTCACATCACCTTATATGTGGACGATATTCTAATAGCAGAAGCTTCATGGGAACAACATAACCGCATACTCAACAGTTTGTTACGTATTTTTGCAGAATCTGGAATTACAGTTAACTTGGAAAAGTCTGAATTCGGTAGGACAAAGGTGAAGTTTTTGGGACATATTATTTCTTCTGAAGGCATTCAGCCGGATCCTGAAAAGTTAGAAGCAATTAGAGCCATTCCAGTTCCATCCACAAAAAAACAAGTCCGCAGTTTTCTAGGTCTCGTAAATTTTTACCGTCGTTTTCTGAATATGCAAATTCTAGTTACACCAAAACTTTGTTCTCTCACTGGAAAAAATACTATTTGGAACTGGGACGAACAAGCACAGTTGGAATTCAATTCTTTGAAAGAAGCGTTACTTCACGCGCCAATACTAGCTCATCCAGATCTGTCACAAGATTTCTGCCTTAGCACGGATTCTTCCAAAGTTGGTCTTGGTGCCCATTTATTTCAAGAAGCCATAGAAGATGACATTACTGTTCAGAAAACCATTGCTTTTGCTAGCCGAGTGCTAACAAAATCTGAAAAAAATTATTCCGTTACTGAATTAGAAGCTTTAGCTATCGTTTGGGCATTTAACAAATTCCGTTTCTTTCTTTCTGGTAAGCACGTAAAAGTATACAGTGATCATCGTGCATTACAATTTCTTATGTCTTCAAAATTAAATCATGATAGGTTAAAACGTTGGGCATTGTTTCTGCAAGAATTCCGCTTCACAATAGTCTACATTCCCGGCAAGGAGAACATTGTTGCGGACGCGCTGTCACGCGCACCGGCTGGGCTTGAGAAAAGTAACACAGAAGGCAACCTCGAGAAAAATTTCAGTATTCTTTACATTCAGAAAGTCGCCTTTGAAAACTTCATCACAACATCTTTAAAGGACATTGCTCGTGAACAAGATAAAGATCCGATTTGGAAAGATATCAAAAGTAAATGGCATGAAAAGACACACACTCAGATTCGGCATTATTACCTGGTTAGAAACAACATACTCTTCAAACGCTGCACTGTTGATGACAAGCTATGGGTACTTTGCATTCCAGACGATTTTGTTAATAAGCTCATTTGGTACATTCATTTCAGCTATGCACATTTTGGTCCACGAAAATGTTATCATATTCTTCGAACGACTTGTTATTTTAACAATATGGAAAAGCGAATTCGAAGAGTCTTGTCTATTTGTAAACTTTGTCAAAAGGCGAAACCATCTACTATCTCACATCGTGCTCCGTTGTTTCCTATTATTCCTTCCAAATTAAAAGAATTTGCTGCTGTTGATCTCTTGGGACCCCTTGTCACAACATCGAATGGATTTTCGTACGTTCTAGTCGCTGTTGAACTTACTTCAAAATTTGTTTCTTTCACTCCGTTACGTAAAGCCACTGGACGGTCTGTATCCAACGCCTTTGTTAAAAATTTCTTACGTGAAGTGGGACACGTTAGTAAAGTCATTTCAGATAACGGACCGCAATTCAGATCTGCTGTTTGGTCACGCATGCTTCGGAATCATAAAATCAAACCTGTTTTTATTTCATTGTATTCACCACACTGTAACCCGTCTGAACGGATTATGAAAGAAATCAATAAGCTTTGCAGACTTTATTGTCACAGAAAGCATCAGCATTGGGACAGATATTTACACTTATTTCAAAATGTGCTGAATGAAATGCCTCATGATTCCACTGCTTTACCACCTACTCTTGTACTGAAGAATGAAGAACCTCCGAACAGAATCAGAGAGCTTGTACCTTTCCCGAATACACGTAAACTTCGCCACAAAGACATAATTGATTTGGCTCTTAAAAATATAAAATCTGCAGCAGACAAAAGGAGAAACTTACACGGTAAAGCAAATGCAAAGAAATTATGTATTGGTCAGAAAGTTCTCATTAAAGCTCATTCATTGTCACATAAGAAGAAACACTTGAGTCACAAATTCTTTCTAGTTTACAATGGACCTTACAGAATCCGACGTATACCACATGATAATTGCGTTGAAGTTGAAACTCTGCGTACTAGGAAGAGTAAAGGTTTACACCACATTTCTCATGTAAAACCATTTATTGACAGATAATCTGCTTTTTAACTTAGTCTTTGCAATTTTCACTTCACGCTACTTGTACAATTTGTCAGACTTAAGAAACTGTTAACATGCAACATTTTGGTTTGCTTACGAGTGGATTCTGGATTTGGTGCTTTCTGTGAAATGCCAGATGACACAGTGGTTGGTTTGTGTGACAGCTACACGATTATATCACGACGTTACTAATGAGTGACAATTTACAATGTTGCTTTTGCGGTGTATCTGTTTGATATCTGCACAGTTTTTCTGAATTCTTCTGTAAAGTAAAACATGTTTTAGTGGTGACTTTTGTGCTATTGCTACAAGGAGACAGCCTTTTCCGTAGCACAACAATACTTTACAGCACAGTAATTTCTTCATCGCAACAATAAGCATAATAACTAAGTTATTTATACGCAAAGCATTTCACTTTTGTTTATCATGAGGTAAGTACATTGACTTCTGCAGAACTTAGCTTTCGGAGGACAATAACTACGACACTTCCCAGAGATTATCTTACAGCAAGACGCACATTTAGCGCTACAGGACACGTATTTGAGTGATTAATTTTGTACTTAAGACATTTATTTTTAGAGATTTTTGAATTACAAAGAAAGTTTTTCGTGATACATTTCATTCCATTGCTGTAAGCTATTATACCTGAGGATACAATTACAATAAACCTCAGGGGGGTACACGCCTACTTTGTGTACCATGTGTTTGGCAAGCACAAGGAGCCCTAGCTAATATGGTATTTGCTTATACAATTTAACACATCGGTACCATATTTCTCTAACACATAAATTACACAGCTATCTGATCATTTAACAGAGAAACAAACATTTTTTTTCTATGTCAGTGACACATGTTTACGCAATTATACTGTTTGAAAACTTCACACTTACGAAATTGTCTGTGCTTTGTGCACTGTTCATATTTTTTTGGAACCATTGTGATACTATGAGAGCTTTGAATGATGTATTTGGTAAAGGAGTATGATTTTAAAGTACGTTGGAGGTAGATGACACTACTGAAATGAGCAGAGAATTTTCTTTAGGTTTTGAAATTATTGGAGGAAGCTACGACGATTTTGAGATTTGACTGAGGTGTTATGGTGTTATTTTTACGACGACGATGTGTATTATGCTGCTGAGGTATGTTTATGATCCATAAGCTGATGCTATATGAGTTATTTGATTATGCTATGTATCTGTTATGATGAAATATGGAAAAAGTGTCGACGAATAAGGTAAGGAATAATGAATAGAAGTTAGGGACTCTTGACTTGTGAAAAAGGATGTTGGAAACCAAGAATCGTACTTTACGAGTTATGAAATGTGTGTGTAAATGCGTGAATGTATCACAATGCACGCGAAAATTTTTTGGACACTGTCATATCAATAGCATTTTGTTTCTACAGATTTGTAACGCAAATTCTTGACCTGTGAAATATTTTTATATGAGACTGTCACTGTAGCGAAAACTGCTGTCGTCAATATTTCCGTAAGAAAGTTAAGTGACCATCTGTACATAATGCGTCGTGGGCACCCAGGTGTGTCAGACACCTGGAGAACAAGCCATTAGGGTGTGCCAGAGGCACAGGTGGAAGAGAAGGACAAAGAGAGGCCTATACCTCTGTTAATGACATTTCTTTGTAGAGGGCATCGCTAATGCGACACGCTCGTTACTTGAAAACATATGATTTTTGTAATGCGTTGTGGGCACACAGCTGTGTCAAACACCTGGAGAACAAGCCATTTGGGTGTGCCTTTCATCGCTAATGCGACACCCTCGTTACTTAAAAATTTATGATATTTACTGAAATGCCTAATAAAATGACAAGAAATATTTTTACATCTGCACACCTGATTATGACAAGAGTCTTTGTACGAGAGTTGAGAGCAATTAACTTATGAAATGAAATGTCACATGACTACTGAATGACATTTTTATGCTTTGGTTTGCGTAATTGCTTATTTCATTTGATATCTGGTTTCCTGCTGTGTTGCAGCATTGCTTTTATAAAATGAGATGCATTTGCTAATGTGAACTCTTTCTGTCAACAGATCTATTAAATGATAATTTTGTAATCCACATTCTTTAAAAAAGGAGCACTTGGAAAGGAAAGAACAATAAGAAGTAACTCGTAACAGTAACACTTAATTTTCTTTTCAGGTACATGGTAATATTTTTTTACAATCAGTTGTTATGGTGCACCACTTTAATTACATAGACATTAAGATGTGAATATGCATTTCCCCTGTCTGCATTGTTGTTTTTAGTGTAATATTTTTTCTGCTTGCGCTATGTCATGTTTAGGTATAAGTTGCTGCTGTTTGCCAGGCATAGTGTTATTGAATTTGACTTTTGCTAATTTATGCTGCTAGCTTTGCCAATTTGCATTTTTTGTCATTTCTGTTTGTGTTGATTTGTTGTCATGCTGCATTGCCTCGTCCCTTGGTATATATATCTGAGCTCAGTAGATTTGAGTTAGCTTAAGAGGGGGTAGACTATATAAGAAACTGACTATGGAGAATAGGTAAAGAATGCATTGCGAAGAAAGATTTGGGCCCCAATGATTATTGTACAATCAGAAATAATTATTTTGAAAGAAATATGAATAGAATACACGAACGAGGTATAGGTAGGATTTTCTTGTAAATAAATGATGAGGTAAGCAATGTGTGAACATATAAATACAGAAAGCATGCTTGGATAGGATTTTTTTGGTGGAAACAAATGTTGAAATAAGACGAAAGATCTATCGAATGAAGTTGTGGGGTGGACTGCAGTACCAAATGTTACACTGAAAACAAACCCTGTCCTTTCCTTTTGTGTTATCCCACTATGTGTTCGGGTACCCGTGTGTATTTGTGTTTTTCCTGTCTTTATGTGTTTAGCTGATGAGAGCTATGTTGTAGACCTTTTCTAATACTCTGTTATTTTCTTTGTAAAGATGCTTAGACATTATTTATTCTGTTTCGTTTTAATGCTCATGTGTGAAGTTGACGTTTCAAAAGTGATTCTGATCTTTTATTTTTGTACTCATGTCATCATTCCTGTAACACTGATGTATATGTTTATTTCTATTCTTTTGTAAAGCCCCTATTACTACAAATGTTATCTGTATTGTTATGTTTTTAATGATGTATTTTGTATCTTTGTAATTGTATTCTTATGTTATATAATTGTAATTGACGCCAGTTAATCAAATTAAGTAACTTGTAAGCATTCATTTCACTGCACACATTTCTGTTGGTCATAGTATATGGACAATATGTGAGAAGTAGGGACTGTTAGTGTTTGCACGTGTGTTAATAATTCAGCAAGGGACTGGATAACAGCATTGCTGGTTCTAAGGACAATTCCCAAAAACTTTGTGCGTGCACAAGTGGTGGTTTATGGACTTGCTATCTTCTCTGCAAGACTCTTCGATGGTGATTGTGCACCTGCACAGTCGCAGCAGATGGCTGCTGGCCATCTCTACCAGGACTACAGTGGGCCTGTCCACAATTTCTACAAGGACTACAGTGGGTCTGCACCTCTGGTGGCCCACAAATACCACAATCTCTACCAGGACTACAGTGGGTCTACTCTGTGATGACCTACCTACCAATATTCTTCGAAACGTCGACTGACTCTGCTGTGGGTTTGCTCTGTTGTGGCCCATTACCTGTCAGCATGTCAAGAGTCAGCACTGTCTTACCGTTGGAAGGACAATACTACTTCTTCAAGACTGCATGGAAATCCACTACTTCTGTGTGCAATTTCTTTTACTAATGAGACTTTGTAAAAAAAACTGTAATTACTATTATGATGAACGATCAGGACTGTCTTTATGGACTGTGAGAAAATTTTAGCTGTTGACCAACATTGTATCAATAAGTGTGTGCATTGGATATCTTTGTTAGTGTAATTATGAAAAATTTTATCAAATTATTATTGGCCACTGGCCAAAAACATTTGTAAAATTTTTTGTGGGGAGCATGGGGGCTATGTAAGTAGGCTGTTTATGTTTTCTTTATGTAAGTTTGCTGTTTATGTTTTCTTATTGGCAACGTTACGTAGCGCTCTCTGTATGAAAATCACTGGCTGTGCTGTGTGCAGTATGTGGCTAGTTTGCATTGTTGCCTGCCATTGTTGTCATGAACTGCTATAGCTGGATGTGAACAGCAGATAGCGTTGGGCAGTTGGAGGTGAGCCGCCAGCAGTGGTGGACGTGGGGAGAGAGATGGCGGAGTTTTGATAATCTGTAAGACTGAATGTCAATTATGAATATTAAGGTAAATACATTGTTTGTTCTCTATTAATACCTTTCATTTGCTAACTATCCCTATCAGTAGTTAGTACCTTCAGTGGTTTGAATCTTTTATTTAGCTGGCAGTAGTGGCGCTCGCTGTTTTGCAGTAGCTTGAGTAGCGAAGATTTTTGTGAGGTAAGTGATTTGTAAAAGGTATAGGTTAAAGTTAGTCAGGGCCATTGTTTTGTAGGGGTTATTGAAAGTCAGATTGCGTTGCGCTAAATAATATTGTGTGTCAGGTTAAGCACAGGCTTGTATAATTGTTCTAAGTGGACGTTTCACATGTAAAATTGTTCAAAGGGGACGTTTCACGCCGACCCTCTTCCATCATGTTACCTTACCACTGAGCTGCGCAACAGAATGTAGCACACGTACGACTTCCGCTTCCCAATATTCCTTCACAGCCGGCCGCTGTGGCCCAGCGGTTATAGGCTCTTCAGTCCGGAATCGCGCTGCTCCTACGGTCGCAGGTTTGAATCCTGCCTCGGGCATGGATGTACGTGATGACCCAAGGTTAGTTAAGTTTAAGTAGTTCTAACTCTAGGGGATTCATGACCTCACAAGTTAAGACCCATAGTGCTTAGAGCCATTTGATTAGAACCTTCACTAACTTAACTACTATAAAACTTCCGGGTTTAACTAACTTAATTTCTCTTGGCAGCAAAATAATCAATGTCAAACGGAGCAAGGACGACATCAAAAGCAGACTAGCAATGGTAAAAAGGGCATTCCTGGCCGAGAGAAGTCTACTAGTATCAAACATAGGCCTTAATTTGAGGAAGAAATATCTCAGAACATACGTTTGCAGCACAGCGTTGTATGGTAGTGAAACATGGACTGTGGGAAAACCGGAAGAGAAGAGAATCGAAGCATTTGAGATGTGGTGTTACTGAAGAATGTTGAAAATTAGGTGGACTGATGCGGTAAGGAATTGAGGAGATTTTGCGCAGAATCGGAAAGGAAAGGAATATGAGGTAATCACTGACAAGGAGAAGGGACAGGATGATAGGACATCTATCAAGATATCAGTGACTGACTTGCATGGTACGAGATGGAGCTGTACAGGGAAAAAACTGTAGAGGAAGACAGAGGTTGGTATACATCCAGCAGATAATTCAGGAAGTAGGTTGGTAGTGCTGCTCTGAGAAGATGTTGGCACAGGAGAGAAATTCGTGGCGGGCCACATCAATCCAGTCAGAAGACTGATGACTCAAAAAAAAATCTCAAATCATTCTACCCTTTACACCTCCTTTGCAGCCGTGCGGGGTAGCTGCACGGTCTAGTGCGGCTATTATGCAAAATTACTTTTTGTGATGTGTCCTACCCCTTGAAAGCGAAACTGGGCACCAGCAAATAGTTATGTACCGCATTACTGTGAGTCCTCTACACACCCACCAAGTTTCATCACGATCGTTTTTTTTAATTTTTTTTTTTTTATGCTTGGGATGTTCTCTTCTGAGTTGAGTATTCTATGTTGAAGATACAGAAGGACATGGACTTCATTTATCAGAAAAACGGACGATGGGAGGAAATTACTTATGGAACGTAGTCAAATTTATAGTGTAGAATTTAGGTGGTGTTGGTTTGTTTCAGGATTGTTGAGTCATAGCCTTATTATACCAGAAAACATAGTTTATTAAACACAATTTCTTCCGCATATTATTGAATAGAAACTTAACGAAAGATATTTCAAGATTTTGTCTAGCTACAGTTCCCGAGGAAATGGTTGTCGGAATAATATTAATAAATTGAAATACAGCCGTAAATAAACCAATAGAAATTCTTCCAAGCCATATGTGGCATACAGCAAACCAGTGCTTAAGAGTATTGCGTAAAAACAGTCTTGGTTGCAATTTTAGTTTTGATTTTTTAACTACACGTTTCGCCTTTTTAGGTATGTTTTCTAGGCACCTGATGATGCCTAAAAAAGGCGAAACGAGTTGTTAAAAAATAAAAAACTAAAATTGCAACCAAGACTGTTTTTAACCAATACTGTAAATAAACCAGTATTAAATGCCACCCGAAGAACACCAAATGGGATAAGAACAAGGCCCCTTTTCCCACAAAGTTAAAGTTAAGAACTGAATCGGAATTAATTCTCAATCTGAACAAAATAATATACAATAAAATCACAAAAATCAAACTCTAGCCATAATATTTTACAACTGGGTATTCACTCAACTGTATACGCTAAAAATCTACCTCTACCAAACTGAACGTCCACCTACTATTCTATAATACCGTCAAAAATTTAGATAACCATAAAGTATATATGCTCAGCTGGCTGTGATGTGAAGGACCCGGGTTCGATTCCCCGTCCTGCCAGAGGACAGGAATGGAATGAAATCAACCTCGAGAAGCCAGTAGAGGAGCTACTTAACCGAATAGTAGAAACTCCAGCTCACTAAACTTGACAACGGCAGGGAAAGCGGCTCTTGCAAACTCTGCTAGAATATTTGAACCTCCACGTAAGTATTTCAGTTGAATCGTGATTCCGTAGAGAGTGGTGTAGGTGACGTACGGTATAGTATAGTGGTCAAGCCAGCAGACTTTGCTTGTGAATATGATCCCTTCCTGCATTACCTTAGTGAATCTGCGTATAGGGTTTCTTCCTACCTGTGAAGCTCTCTTAGATGATGTCCTCAAAAACAGGTCGGGTAGTGCACTAGATTCATCAGAAAATGCGATCTCTAATTTATGATGTGGATAGCTGGTTTCTACGAAATGAGTCGCGGGATCTCATTATCTATCGTGATCTCATTACCGCAAAATCAGATTTCTTGTTAATTACTTTCCGGAAACACCTCAATGCCGGGTTATAGCGAATTTTCGGTCTTAGGGGTGTCGGTTCAGTTTTACGAAACCAAGATAATACAGCGTGTCCCTAAACGTTTACCCTGATCTGAAGATTAAGTATTTATTATACAGTGACGAACGGAGGAAATTGGTACAACTGCTGCATGGGGGCGTGATTATATAAATAATTGCAAATAATTTTAATTTTATTTTTTAGTAGCTGTATGTCCGATTACGCAGTCTCGTAACCGGTTGGCCCTGACTAGTATTAGTACGCAATCTGACTGCATAGAATAACAACAAAGAATGAAAGAAAACTTCCGTTAACACAATTAATTAATTAAGTCCCCAGCAACTATAAAAGCTACGAAATAACAAAATACAAGTGTAGCTGTTCTGTGTGTGGAAGTGTGATTCAACGTACACATCTGGCACGGTTCTTCCTCAATACGACAAGATGCATTAAACGCCATCTACAATGAAGTAATTAAAAAAAAACCAGAAATACTATAATTCCATATAGAAACCAGAATTACACTCTAATACATGAACACAAGCCAGATGCTTTGTTGACTGAACCTGTGACCAAGAGACATTGTTATTTAGGACATTTGACATAAAAAATAGAAAAATTTCTTTACCTTCATATATATTGACGAAAAATACACTCTGATCATTACAACATCCGCAATCGAACAGCATCGGCTGTGTAGCCCATCAGAACAACTGCACACAACATGCTCACAACTAGTACTGCAACTACGGCTACCTCAGAACTACAACTGCCCACTTCAACTTCTCAACAAGCACTCTCTACGATGACTTCTCAACAAGCACTGCCAGTGGAGGCGGCTGATAATACTCTTTGGCGCAATCTCTGGTGCTGTGACTCAGTGTAGCCACCTTTCACTGCCTAATCTCGTGTAAGGCCAGGCGAGCACGAAGAAGTGCTGCAACACGGCGTGGCATGGATTCGACTAATGTCTGAAGTAGTGCTGAAGGGAATTGACACCATGAATTCTACAGGGCTGTCCATAAATTCGTAAGAGTACGACGGGGTGGAGTCTCTTCTGAACATCACGTTGCAAGGCATTCCAGATATGCCCAATAATGTTCATGTCTGAGGAGTTTGGTGGCTGTGTTTAAACACAGAAGAGTGCTCCTGTAGCGACCGTGTAGAAATTCTGGGAATGTGGGATGTCGCGTCGTGCTGGAATTGCCCAGGTCCGTCGGAATGCAAAATGGAAGTGAATGTATGCAGGTGATCAGACAGGATGCTACACGTTTGTGTCGTATCTAGACGTATCAGGAGTCCCATATCACTCCAACTGCAAACGCCCCACACCATCAGAGAACCTCCATCAGCTTGAACAGTCCCCTGCTAACATGCAGGGTCCATGGGTTCTTGTCTCCATACCCGTACACGTCTGTCCGCTCGATACAATTTGAAACGAAGCTCGTCCAATCAGGCAACATGTTTCCAGTCGTCAAGAGTCCAACGTCGGTGTTGACGGGACCAGGCAAGGCGTAAAGCCTTGTGTCGTGCAGTCATCTAGGGTACACGAGTGGGCTCTCGGCTCTGAAAGCCCATATCAATGATGTATCGTTGAATGGTTCGAACGCTGATGCTTTTTGATGGCCCGGGAATGATATCTGCAGCAATTTGCGGAAGGGTTGCACTTCTGTCACGTAGAACGGTTCTCTTCAGTCGTCACTGGTCTCGTTCTTGCAAGATCTTTTTCCGGCCGCAGTAATGTCGAAGATTTGATGTTCTACCGGATTTCTGATATTCGTAGCACACTCGTGAAATAGTCATCTAACATTCTGCGTGGTGTCTGTTTGTTCTAAGTCGTGTCTCCCTACCACTTTCGCGCAACGACGCTCTGAGCGTGTTTTTTAGGGAATTGACTAGTTTGAACCTGGGACCTGTTGCTGATAAGGAGACGTCAGACCACACATGACATGTAGAGTTCAGAAGAGTTCAGTGAGAGTAGCGATGATATAATCAAATACTTAGTGATTTCAGCGTCAGCTCCACTGCACTCCCTGTAAAAGAATCTTAATACTAACTAAATTTAGTGGAAGGGGTTCAAGGCTTTCCTATTTTTAGTTAGCTGGTAAAATAATGTCGAAAAAACAGTTAAGTTTACCATTGGAAATTTTATTCTACTCACAAAACATTGTTTATAAATTGCACTATTGATAAAAGGAAATATTTTAATACAGGATAATAAAAACCCACTGCGTTCAACAAAAATGTGAACGAATATACCCTGAATGGGTTTCCAAGTTCTACAATGGATCGAAGGATGACCTATGCCATATCACATCTATAATCTAGGTTTAAATTAAGTTTCATAAAAGAGAAAACTATCAAACATGGTCTATATTGACCCTCAATTATCTTTCATTATTTATTTAACTTGTCGTAAATTACAGTGGCTGATGTGGCTTCTCAATAATTATATAACAAAAAATCATCGCGTTTCAGATTTTTAACTTCTAATAGCAAATGTAAATACCACGAAGTTTAATTCACGATCAACACTAGTAATTCGTAAAAATGGGGTGTAACAGATGAGACTTCTGCAGTTCTGAGTGAAGCCTTATGCTCTCATGCAGCATCACGTGCGTCCATTACCTTGTCGTTGGTTAGGCAGCGTCAGGGGGCGGCGGGCGGCGCAGCTCCACACACCTCGCCATCTCGGAAGGAACTCCTAACTTCTCTCTTCTACAATTTACCGAAGTTGGTTTAAGAAAAGCTATCTGGCTGGGTTTTCAGCTGACCAATCAGTGTCTCAATGTCAACCTTAAGCTGCTCTGCGTACAAAAATTCTGTTATACTTTTCATGGTGGGGCAATGTTTTTAACGTTTGCAACGTAAGAGAGACGCGTATAGTCTCACGCTAAAACTTGCAGCTGGTGTAGCCCTTTTAGTGTTATCGTAAGACCTATACTGTTCTTCTGGAGGGCTCTATCTTTTAACATGGGCTGGGGGTGGTCTTGGCGGTCGGCTGGCTACGTGGGTGTCCGTCCCTTATCGTAGGGCCTCCTAGCCTACACGACTCTGCTCTCGGCTTCTGCTCTCGTTTCTCCCCTCGGAATTGCGTCTGCTTCACGGTGGGAAGGTATGGCATGCATTTAGGCGTTCTTGTGTTAGTCTGTGGTATTCCATTTGCTCGCTCGTTGATCGTATTACTTTGGTTAATTTAATGTCAGGATTTATTCGGAGCTATGTGACATACTGCTGGATTTGCTATCATGTCAGGGTTTTCATGGAAGGTGTTGGGTGTGTCTGACACCTTACAGTCATACAGGAAGATCCCCAAAATGGTACAAATGGCTGTAAACACTGTGGGTCTTAACATCGGAGGTCATCAGTCCCCTAGACTTAGAACTACTTAAACCTAACTAAGCTAAGGACATCACACACAACCATGCCCGAGGCAGGATTCGAACCTGCGAATTTAGCAGCAGCTCAGTTCCGGACTGAAGCGCCTAGAACCGCTCGGCCACACGGCAGGCGGGAAAATCCCCACTTCATCGCTATCTTGGAGGTGCTGTATCCCATCGCTCGTGCGCCGACTATAACACCATCTTCAAACTCACTTAAATCCTGATAACCTGCCATTGTAGCAGCAGTAACCGATCTAACAACTGCGCCAGACACTTTTCGTGTCGTCGCGGCGCCGTATTCTGCCAATTTACGTATCTCTGTATTAGATCACGCATGCCTATACCGGTTTCTTTGGCGCTTCAGTGTATTTATGATGGTAAGATTTGTTTTTGTTACAATTGTACTAGAGATCCATTCAGTGCAGCTGTGTCTCATTCGACACTTTCCCTACAAGGAGTGCTTTGTGAGCTATATCGTAAAACTGGCTGCCCTTAGGAATAAGCTCAGTGTGTTGTGTGGGTAGCAGTAACCAAATCATCGATTACCGTGAAGCGAAAGATTGTGTCCCATTATTGAGAAAAAGCAAACGATCTCAATTTAACCAAAATACGGCTGGAAACTGTTTTAGCAACATGGTTGGTTCAAAAACGAACAAGCACCGGCATACCATCTGTTTCGGAGGAGACTGTGCATACAATTCAAACCGCATTCACGAGATTTGCACATAAATCGATAAGACAAACTTTGCGGGAGCTTGAAGTGCCGAAGAATACAGTGCTTGAGTGGCTCACAAAAGTCTTAAATTGTATGCGTGTGAGGTCCAAACCGTTCAGGGCATCGCCAAAAACGTGAATAATTTGCAAAGGACGTGCTGAACAGTTTGGATGAGGACAACGATTTCTTGAAGCGTGTGCGTTTTTACGGTGAGGCTACATTTTATGTCTGCGGCTCAGTTAACCCCATAATGACTGGATATGAGGAACAGATAGTCCTCGTGCCGTACGAGAACACATTCGGGACAGTCAAAATGGCTCTCAGCACTATGCGACTTAACTTCTGAGGTCATCAGTCGCCTAGAACTTAGAACTAATTAAACCTAACTAGCCTAAGGACGTCACACACATCCATGCCCGAGGCAGGATTCGAACCTGCGACCGGAGCGGTCGCTCGGCTCCAGACTGTAGCGCCTAGAACCGCACGGCCACTCCGGCCGGCTTCGGGACAGTCCAGAGGTTAATGTGTGATCGAGCTAATGGCCCATTTTTCTTCCTCAAAAGGAATATAAGTGGATATGTTTACCTAGACATGTTAGTAAATTATGCCATTCCCCAGCTGCAAGACATGCAAGACGCTCCCCCTCATTGGTCTCTAAAAGTCTGAGATTTTCTTAATGAAACTGACAGAGACAGCTTAGTTCCAAGGCCCCCGAGATCACCTGACGTTTGTAAAGGAATTATATAAAATTTTTTTTATGAATATATACACACTAGTTCAGCTACCAGAGATTAATGCGTAAAGCATTTGCTGAACAAAAGAAGCTTTGCGCTCTTCGTTTATTAGTTTTAAAATAAGTTACCTTTCGCTGTTATCCTGTCCTAGTGTTAAGAAGTGTTGTGCCATTTCATACTGATAACATTGGGTTAAATAATGAAAGTGATTTTGAAGCAGAGCGATTTCGTCTTTTGTGACACCATAAGTCCCGGCTCCTGAAATTCTCGAAAATTATTACCATTATTTTAATTTTATGCAGAGAATTTAGATGGAGGCGACTATCTTCACGGCGACGCTGCTCGACAATAGAGGTACGTGAAAGTGTTCATCTGTTTCCTTTCGTGGCCGCTACCGTCAATTTCAATATATTCGCCGCGACATTCAGAACCTGCAGTCTTTCTTTTCATTTAATTCGAAGTCCACGCATTTACGTTCTAAGATGAATAAATGCATTTAACTGTAATTCTTTTTATCCAGTCCACGGGGGATGATTACACTCAAAATGAACGTGCCTCTATCCAATGCGTATGTTCGCATACATTTGAGTGTGGACAAGCGTAACTATATTTCCTACCCAGTATTAACGCGTATTTTTTTTATTTTTTTTTTTTTTTGGACCACTTATCCGCGAATGTATGTGCCCTCTTATTTGATGTAGTCAGTCGGCCGTATTCTTTAATAACATTATTTGTAATATTCAGTGGTTTAGTTTCCACAATTCATCTTTGCCTGTGTCGCAACAGCGCTTCACGCGAAATATTTATTACGCGACATTCACAATAACTTTTATTTCAAAATTTCGACGACCGACTGAATAAAAATTTTTCTAACAACAGCAAAACATAATAATATAAGAGGACGCGTTACACGTTACCCCCTTAGATTTCTTTCTTTTGGGGGTTTGTGAAACATACAGTTTACAAAACAGTAGTTCCTGGTATTGTGACATTGAAACAACGCCTCACAGATGCCATTGGCACAATCACACCAGACATGTTGCGGACTGCGTGGTAAGAGACTGAATTCCAGTTTGATATTTTGCGTGTTAGCAGGGGTGCACTTTTTGAAGTGATATAAATGTTGAAGGGTACTATCTGTATTAAATGTCTACGTAAAATTCAAAACTTAATGAGTATAGGCATCTGTGTTATAAACCATGTCTCATTTACTTCATCCAGTAAAGTGTTACATTGTTTTGTTATCAGGAGAAACAGTTATGGAGACCATGTATATTGTGCGATCCATTAAGCCTATGAGTGTTGCTAAAATCGAAAAGGCAGAACTTATGTTGAGAACAGAATAGGTAAGCACTTGACAATTTATGATGGTATGCTCTGTTTGCAAGTATTAAGAAAATGGAGCTTCCTTTATCCTATAACTGTAGTTTTGTGAACAATGTTTAAGTTTCCAGAATGAGATTTTCACTCTGCAGCGGAGTGTGCGCTGATATGAAACTTCCTGGCAGATTAAAACTGTGTGCTCGACTGAGACTCGAACTCGGGACCTTTGCCTTTCATGGCAAGTGCTCTACCAACTGAGCTACCGAAGCACAACTCACGCCCGGTACTCACAGCTTTACTTCTGCCAGTACCTCGTCTCCTACCTTCCAGACTTTACAGAAGTTCTCCTGCGAACCTTGCAGAACTAGCACTCCTGAAAGACATGGCTTAGCCACAGCCTGCGGGATGTTTCCAGAATGAGATTTTCACTCTGCAGCGGAGTGTGCGCTGATATGAAACTTACTGGCAGATTAAAACTGTGTGCCCGACCGAGACTCGAATTCGGGACCTTTGCCTTTCGCGGGCAAGTGCTCTACCAACTGAGCTACCGAAGCACGACTCACGCCCGCTACTTTCAATGTTTAAGTTGTCTGACGAGGCAGAGTGGAAGACTGGGAAACTAAGTGTCTAATTGAAAGGAAAATTTCTATAGGATGACATAGTGTCCAGTAGTGGCCCCTTTTTGGTTAAATCATAAGCTAATTGCTACTAAAAATACTGTAAGAGAGTGGAACTGTAGCGGCTGTCACGTAGACGCGCGGACGCACCTGGATATTTTAGCAGTGTATCTAACGCGTAGTAATTTCGTTAGTTTGTCTTCACGTACTACTGAGAAGAAGTGAGTTGTACCTTGTAACGAAGCAAGTTATTACAAGTTGTCACGTTGCATTGAAAGGGTAGCTTGCCGGGGAGTCGGGAAGAGGGCAGATGTTGGTTCTCACGCTTGCTCGGCTGACGCTTGCTACTGGACCGCGCAATCCATGTATTTGCTTAACGCTGCGTGCATCACGTTACACGTACTCGTATGAATCTGAAGAAGTACTGTTAAATATTAATCGATCTTTTTCATACTTAGTATACCAAACTCTATGGATAACACAACTACACTGTTAAAATTTCAAATCAATAATTTCCATGCTTCCGGAGATATAATTTTTTACCTACAACACACAATGACCGTGCTAGAATTGTAAAACCGAGTTAGGGACTGTGACGTATTCATCTATACTACCAATTAAAACTACAACCAAGAGTTCAACGAAGAGGAGAGATTCACATAATCTAATTTTCTGGAACTTTCTTTAGTTTCATTACCACAGATTTGTGACGCAATTAAAAATACTTCGGAAAATTGTTATATAATCGTGTTTTGGTTGTGTGTTTGTTTTGGACAGACTGAGAGAGTGAGTGAAGGACATATTACGTAAAGTAAGAATGTGATGTTGTATAAATACAATGCAAACGCATGCATGACAAGGTTATGCGCAGTAGGGGAATTTGTGCTTGATTTTGTAAAAGGCAGGCAGAAGGTGCATTGACTATTGTATTTATTAGTAATTTATATTGTGGAAAAGAATCGTATTTTGTTTTCATTAAATTTTCTTTTGTTTCTGAATTGAAAGATTTCTAGTCTAAATTACTTGTGGTAATATGATTGGCTGACATTAGAAATACCGCGCATATAGAAGTGCTGATTGGTTGCTTAATATACTATCCAATAAGAATTCAGCATTTCCCGTAGGTTTGAGTAGGGCCTTGTGCCTCAGATCTATGCATCGAGTTATTCGCTCGGGAGCCGTCTTCTGGTAAACAGCTACGTTAAATAGCGCTAATCAAATTTGTACGAACATTAATAAATTCGCACGTTTGAGCGGTTCTCATGTCGTTGACGAAACGCAACTACGGTATTGAGTATTTTGTGAAGGTTCGAACATTGTGAGTGGTTTATTTCATAAGACATTGCACGTGAACCTCTCATGTCTTATATAACTCCGCGTGGCGTGCTTCGTAAAGATTACGAGACATTATGGCGAGAACTTCTGTACCAGAAGGCAACTGGACGACTGACTGTTAGTTCGTAAGTAGTCGTGGGTCAGTGACTGTTTAGGATGTTTAAAATATCGGGTCGAACTTAGTGGCTTCTGGCTACTTTTGGGTGTGAACTTGTTACAGAGCAGTCAGTAACACTGCATAATTAATGTCGGGATATGAAATGCGGATTTTATAGCTATATTCCTTGTTTTAAAGACAATATACCAACTAAAAGGAAATTTTTGATACTATTTGGAACGACTCATGTAACAATCCATAACGCTGGATAATTTAACTAACTTTCAGCTATTATGCATGGGTGAAGTTAATGTGGCCTTCGCGTCGAATTTTCATCAACGCTGCTTTTCTTGGCTAAACCAGTGTCTGCCATTGCAGAGTGAAGGGGCAGGCAATATGAAGCCCATCCAGGTAGGAGGGCATATTCTTTAAAGGACAGTGAGAGAATAGCCCGCGCCACCGCAAACTGTATAAAGGAGAATTTCATAATTGGTAGTTGTACAATATTTTAACAAAACCTGATACATGATATACCGCAAGATAAAATAAGTTAAATCACACTTAAACAAATAGTTATTTGTTTTATGCAAACGAACCATAAACAATCGACTGACGCAGGCCCTGTACACAGAATTATTCTCGCCTGGCACCCAGTGACAGACGCAGGCAAACTTATTAAAACTACTGTAAATACCCTTTAGTTATTAATAAATGAAAATTATAAATTTATTATTGGTATTATTAAACAGCCAGAAATAACAAAAAATGGTTCAAATGGCTCTAAGCACTATGTGACTTAACATCTGAGGTCATCAGTCCCCCAGACAGAACTACTTAAACCTAACTAACCTGAGGACATCACACACATCCATACCCGAGGCAGGATTCGAACCTGCGACCGTAGCAGCTGCACGGTTCCGGACTGAAGCGCCTATAACCGCTCTGCCACAGCGGCCGGCCCAGAAATAACAGCAGTATTCAAAAGTACGCAAGTAATTTTTAGCTTAAAAAAATTAAAAAATGGAAGTGTGATTGCACATAATTAAACAACAAATGTGTTAAAAGTTAAAGATGCAATTCAACTATTTCCATTGAGCAAGAATTTGAAGAAGGCAGTTTACGCAAATGTCAGCTGTCAACACACAGAAAAAGGCAACACAATGAATCAAATATTCAAAACACATACCTACATGTCAGCTAACAGCACGACTAGAGAACCCTTCAAGGTGGAACAGAGGCAGCCATCTGCATTCAGATAGAATTCAAATTAAATAGAAGTGCACAAAATTTTAATCTGTAGCCGTCAGAATAACAACAGGCTGGGAAGCAAGGAAGGACAGGTAATTTGAATTATTCGCAGTGCGTTATAAATTACCGGAATGCACATTGCAACCAACCAGAGTCCTACAAGCTCCACATTCCTGAGTACCACAGTACGTGTATTTAAACGGAAAATAACATTACTAGAATACCAAATTACGTATCCAACCTGGGTGCCTGTTTTGGTCCGCCAAAGCTGACAGTATCCAATGACATGTTCTACAAAATGGCGACGTCAGAAGGTTCTACAACAGGGAAAAGACTTCATGGTGTTAACATGCGGAATTTAATTGGGTTGGTGCATAAGCTGGTATGTATTTCTCTATAATTTTAATAAAAACAACAGATACAAACAACAGAGACTTAAGTTATCAGTAACATATTTTCTTTCCCTATTTACAACAGTTGCCACAATGTGATAACTTCTCGATACTACGGCCGTAGAAATCAGGAATTTTTTTTTTTTTTCGAAGAGCTCGTCGTACCATGTTCAAAGGGCATTCTCATCCAGGAAGGAAGTTCCTCGAAGGTTGCACGATAGAGAAAGCAAAAGGTGAAAATATGAGCGCAGGAGGTCAGGTGAATAAGAAGGGTGCGGGAAGACTTCGCAACCCAACTCCTGTGTAGTGTGTTTTGTCAGCCTGGAACCTAAAAAAATGCATGCGGTCATAATCACGAAGCCGTATCTTGTAGGGAGCACATTGTGCTCATGTGAAAGCGATCTAGATGCTTATAAAAGAATAAACTGGTAGGCAAGATAGCAGGAATTCTTTTTATTCCATGACTACCGCTTTCGGAAAAACTAAAGAGATCTTAGGACACATAGAGGTTACAACAACTATCGATATCACCATTGTTTGCCTTGATGTTGTAACCTATATGTGTGCTAATACCCGATGATGGTGGTTTTAGTTTCGCCGAAACCGGTAATCATCATCATCATCAATTAAGACTGATTATGCCTTTCAGCGTTCAGTCTGGAGCATAGCCCCCCTTATACAGTTCCTCCATGATCCCCTATTCAGTGCTAACATTGGTGCCTCTTCTGATGTTAAACCTATTACTTCAAAATCATTCTTAACCGAATCCAGGTACCTTCTCCTCGGTCTGCCCCGACTCCTCCTACCCTCTACTGCTGAATCCACGAGTCTCTTGGGTAACCTTGCTTCTCCCATGCGTGTAACATGACCCCACCATCTAAGCCTGTTCGCCCTGACTGCTACATCTGTAGAGTTCATTCCCAGTTTTTCTTTGATTTCCTAATTGTGGACACCCTCCTGCCATTGTTCCCACCTACTAGTACCTGCAATCATCCTAGCTACTTTCATATCCGTAACCTCAACCTTGTTGATAAGGTAACCTGAATCCACACAGCTTTCGCTCCCATACAACAAAGTTGGTCGAAAGATCGAACGGTGCACAGATAACTTAGTCTTGGTACTGACTTCCTTCTTGCAGAAGAGAGTAGATCGTAGCTGAGCGCTCACTGCATTAGCTTTGCTACACCTCGCTTCCAGTTCTTTCACTATGTTGCCATCCTGTGAGAATATGCATCCTAAGTACTTGAAACCGTCCACCTGTTCTGACTTTGTTCCTCCTATTTGGTACTCAATCCGTTTATATTTCTTTCCCACTGACATTACTTTCGTTTTCGAGATGCTAATCTTCATACCATAGTCCTTACTTTCTGATCTAGCCCTGAAATATTACTTTGCAAACTTTCAATCGAATCTGCCATCACAACTAAGTCATCCGCATATGCAAGACTGCTTATTTTGAGTTCACATATCTTAATCTCACCCAGCCAGTCTATTGTTTTCAACATATGATCCATAAATAATATGAACAACAGTGGAGACAGGTTGCAGCCTTGTCTTACCCCTGAAACTACTCTGAACCATGAACTCAATTTACCGTCACCTCTAACTGCTGCCTGACTATCCATGTAAAGACCTTTAATTGCTTGCAAAAGTTTGCCTCCTATTCCATAACCTTGTAGAACAGACAATAACTTCCTCCTAGGAACCCGGTCATATGCCTTTTCTAGACCTATAAAGCATAGATACAATTCCCTGTTCCACTCATAACACTTCTCCATTATTTGCCGTAAGCTAAAGATCTTGTCCTGACAACCTCTGGACCAGACCGATAATCATGGAATAAAAAAAAAAATTGAATTCCTGCGATCTTGGCTACCAGTTTATTGTTTTACGAAGTCGTATCGCTACACGCAGTCTTCCTGGTTGTTGTTCTTGAATTGCGTCTGCAACACGTCTCAGGTGTTGACAATAAATGTCAGTGGATGTCGTTGCACCTTGGGAAAGCAATTTGTAGTACACCACACCGTCGTTGTTTCGTTTGGGTTCCACCATTCCCTTCTTTTCCTTACGTTATCGTAAGAACACCATTTCTCGTCACCATTAACGGTACAGGGTAGGAATGGTTGGGTTTCTTCACCAGCCAAATGATGACTAACAAGCAGAGATGCACATACTTTGGTTGAGAGCATGCAGTACACATGCAACAAATTTTCAAACCTTCCCCACTTCATGCAAATGTCGCCTGATGATGGAATGATCATAATTCATCAGATCTGCCAGTTTTATAGTACACTGACCTGATCATTGTGTATTAATGTATTCAAACAATTTTCATCAAACCCCTAAGGTCTTCCTGAAGGTAACTAATGTCACTGCGATCCTCCTGAAAACGAGAAAACCATTTCCTAGCCGTACTCTGACCAGTGGAACAATTCCCATACACGGCACAAATGTTTCTTGCTGCCTCTGCTGCTGTCACCCCACCCCTCTACTGAACTCAATCGGAAGAATATGTCGGGGATTTCTCCACTTGGCAGTCCAGTCCAGTTTCCACAGTTCCTCTCTGAGCGCTGGTGGCTCGTTTCACCTTCCCACTATCGATAGCTTCTAGTTGGTGTTTTACCAGGTGGTGTGTATTAACTCCCTTGTTATCGCTGCTCCGGCTAGGCTTCAAAAGCGACCTCTAATGCTGCGCCGGGAGAGAATTTCGAACAGCACAAAGCGGACAGTTTACGTGTAGTTTGTCCCGCACCGCAAGCTGTTTCAGCTGATGCATCGTGTTGAGTCTTCATGCACACTCTTGTTGTTTGATTCTAGAACAAATTTTATTGTCCTTCCTGCGAAGTGTGTTTTTTGAAGTGACTTGTGTTAATCTGCTGGCCAGGGTTCTCTCTAAAAATGTGCCATGGTTAATTATTCTTGCGATGACATGTCCATCTAATATGGATTTATCACATTTGGCCTGGTCTTGGGCTGTACAGTTTATGCCTCGATTTGTACATTTGTATGAGGCAGGTACGCTTGTTCAAAGTTCCGGATGCTCCTTTGTGGAGTATGCAGTTTGGTGTCTTGCGCCAAATGGTTCAAATGGCTCTGAGCACTATGGGACTTAACTTCTGAGGTCATCGGTCCCCTAGAACATAGAACTACTTAAACCTAACTAACCTAAGAACATTACACACATCCATGCCCGAGGCAGGATTCGAACCTGCGACCGCGCCTAGAACCACTCGGCCACTCAGGCCGCCCCTTGCGTCAGATCCGGTTGTTATGGCGATTTATGTTACTATGTTATATGCCCAGCTTTGACGGATAGCTGTATCAGGGGTCTATGAATTATCTAGTTTGGGAAATTTTGCGTTTGTTTTTAAATAGTTTTATGCCAGAGAACAAACTGTTTCTGAATCTTAATATTTATTTTTATTATGTTTTAGAAGATGGTCTTCTGTGTGGTATTGTTATTATTCAGACTTAACTTTGGTTAGACTTCAGCAAGCTGTTATTTGTATTCTTTCCTGGATGAATTTACAAATCCCTTTAAATAGTCGTCTTTTACACCTGTAAGTAGGCTGTTTAGGTTTTTTTATTGGTAACGCCACCTCTGTATGAAAATCACTGGCTGTGCTGTGCGCAGTCTGTGGCTGCTTTGCATTGTTGTAATACTCGCCATTGTAGTGTTAGGCAGCTGGCTGTGAACAGCGCGTAGCGTTGCGCAGTTAGAGGTGAGCCGCCAGCAGTGGTGGATGTGAGGAGAGAGATGGCGGAGTTTTGAAATTACATATATTATGACTTGTGATGATATTAAGGTAAATACATTGTTTGTTCTCCATTAAAATCTTTCATTTGCTAACTATCCCTATCAGTAGTTAGTGCCTTTTGTAGTTTGAATCTTTTATTTAGCTGGCAGTAGTGGCGCTCGCTGTATTGCAGTAGTTCGAGTAACGAAGATTTTTGTGAGGTAAGTGATTTGTCGAAGGTATAGGTTAAAGTTAGTCAGGGCCATTCTTTTGTAGGGATTTTTGAAAGTCAGATTGCGTTGCGATAATTAATATTGCGTGTCAGTATAAGCAGAGTCTTGTATAAATTGTTCTAAGGGGACGTTACACACCTTACACGTTCAACGAGGCTTATTTCCTAGAGTGCATGACTAAGCCGTACTGTGGCTCACGTTAGTGCTGTTTGTAGGTTTCCGCCCTCTGTTGGTGGCCAGACGGAATCGTTTGTTGGCATGGTTGCGGCTGTTAGTTCTTCTTCTCGAGTTGACTGGCGCCTCTCCGTTTCGCAAGCGTTGTCTGTCCGCTAGTGGCAGCAGCGGCGGCTGTCGATATGTAGTATCTCTGGTCCTATCTTTGGGGCGACGTCGTTGTTTTTCCGGGTCGTGTGAGAGGGCCATTTCAGTTGGGGACTCAGGAGAAGCCAGGTCCGCGCAGTGCGTGAATATGCCGGGACCGCTGGCGGCGCGCATGGACTGCCGGATGGAAGGGCTGTGGTCACGAGTGTGTACGACCTCGTCGTAAACCGCATTCACCGAGCTTTAAGACGAGTGCATTTGAATCCAAGTAGAGCAACCTCCACCGCTGTGATATCTCGCGATTCTCCAGTGACTTGGGTTCGTGTTGTTGCTCGTAGTGTCGCCGAGGCGGAGAGCAGCGAGTGGAGCGCTTGGGGAAGGCGGTTCTGATTAAGCTTTCCTCGATTTATTGTTACTATTTATTAATTTGTTAAGTTCAACCAGCGGTAATTTTTCGTTCCTGGTGGCCGCTGACGCCCCAGTTACCTCTCCTGGGGGGTTAATGTATGTAACGGCAGTGAACGTTTCCTCCCCTTGCCGCTGCTGTCCAGTATGGCGCGTAGTTTTGACAGCTTTCTTGATTGTAGGCCGATTGGTGATTCCTCTACTCTGCAAGTAGTATTCCTTTCTCGTTCTGGGCGCTCTAAACACAGAAATCTGGGGACGTAGTGCAGACTGCCTGGTTCCGGCTTTGGAGTATTGTTCCATCGTTGCATTTGGTTTAGCTTCAGCAAGATTATCACTAGTCATTCGTTAGACCGCCACAAGTCTGAGTTACTGTCTTATGAAGTGAATGCAACTCTTGGCTGCCTATCTTATCCCTCGCGAAAGTGTTTGTTGCCAGACCTTCTCAGAGATCGATTCCTCGATCACAGTGTGGATCAGTTGCTTCTTTTTTGGAATTAACTTTTGCTATTGTATTTGCTGTTTTACAGAAGGTTTGAAATTTTTTTATAGTATTGCCATTCTTGGCAATACCGGCCTTCTGCCCACATCACAGTGGCTTGCTTTTAAATCATCGTCCGCAGCTCGTGGTCGTGGGGTAGCGTTCTCGCTTCCCACGCCCGGGTTCCCGGGTTCGATTCCCGGCGGGGTCAGGGATTTTCTCTGTCTCGTGATGACTGGGTGTTGTGTGATGTCCTTACGTTAGTTAGGTTTAAGTAGTTCTAAGTTCTAGGGGACTGATGACCATAGATGTTAAATCCCATAGTGCTCAGAGCCATTTGAACCATTTTTTAAAACATTATCTGTTGTATCTGTATTTAATGATGATTTGCTAAATTGTAACTCACTGTAAACACTATTATTTACACTGTTGTTTATTCCTTCATAAATAGCAAGTGGTACTTTTTTATTTATTGTTGAGTCTGGAATTACGGGTTTAAAATAAGTTGTGTGTAACTGTAAAAGCCAACCGATAGTAACTGATTACGGCCCCGTCCACAATCGTAACCGAACCCTACCTTCCCTTGACTACCACCAGGTTTCAGTGTAGTTATTGGAAAGGTTCTGCAAGTTCAATCATCGTCAAACAATAACAATCAATTTTAGCGTTATTCAGTGAGACATGTGTGTTCGGTGTTTGTCAACAGCAGCTACTAAGTTACCGGGAAAGCGTGCCATGCCGGGGCGGCTTCTTGCCGCGTGGGCCTGGCTTGTTCACGGCCGCGTGGACGGAACTCGACCATTTCCTAGCGTGGCTTGTTATTTATTTACAGTCGCGTGTACTGAGCGTCTATGTTCAAGTTCAGTACATTATATTATCCGTGCTGTCGGTCAAGAAGCCTTTATCCGCTTAACAGGTTTCGCATAGTGAAACACGTATGTATGTAGGGTATTCATTACCAGCGATGGCGAGCCATGAGAGAATCTCTGGCCAGAGAGTTATTTGTCGTTGCTAGTCTGCGCTTGACCGCGCGAGAGTTCAGTTCAGTTGCGAGGCAGTGGTTGTACGTAGCGAGTCGCGAGAGCATGTATTTCAGTCAGTGCTAGTAGCGCGCGAGAGACAGTCAGTACAGTTGTGTGTGAGGAGTCGGCGGGCGTCGACATGGGTCTCTGGTCGGGATTCAGGACGAGGTGTATTTTTTAAATAAGGTAATGAAGCAGCATTGCGCTCATCTGATAATGTAATGGATCTTAAGTGTAATTAATTTGTTCAAGAATCACCCCAATAATAATTTTGATTTCAAACCAAGCATTTTAACAAAACAAACATTTTATTGAAAGAAAATTTCCTTTGCTTTTCCTCCAAGAATCAATTTATCACGCTGGTTATTGCACAGGGCCTAAGGTTAGTGCAGCTGGCCTTATAAAATTTATCAGGTTTAGCATAACGTTAATTTTGTGGGGACTTAATATTTTTGCACATTTTTATTATCATTGACTTTTATTTCTGTGGGAAGCTAACATATGGGACTATTTGCATTTTTTATTCAATTCATATCATTTAAAAATTTACGGGGATGTTACACTTGGCGACCCTGCCAGGATCCTGGCAATGTCGCCAAGTGTAACCTCCCCACAAAAAATGTAAAAGAAAATATTTTAAATGTCAACGGACATAGAGCCAAGTGTAAACTAGTCCTTTCAAATGATTTACTGGATCCTGGTAATTCCCGATCTCACACTCACTATCTCCAAATTACAAAATGAAAAAATGGCAACTAATAACAACATGAAAATCAATAAATAAAGCTATAGTAACGGGAACACAACAACACAAAAACGCTACGAACGTATGCACCAACCTAATATACTGAAGCGCCAGAGAAACTGGTAAAGGCATGCTTATTGAAATACAGAGATACGTAAGCAGACAGAATACGGTGCTCCAGTCGGCAAAGCCTTTATAATACAAGTGTCTGGTGCAGTTATTGCTGCATGAGCCGTGGCAAAAACTGCTTCTTTGAAGAGCGCGCCGCAGCGCGTTGTGTGAAGCAGTCGCCCTCCGTTTCTGGCGGTGGCGCCGCTTTGGCAGTTGCATCTTTGGCGTCTCCCTCTGGTGGGAAAGGGGAAAGATTGCTGTTCACGTGCATTTAAGGGGAGCTATAAGCTCGCCAGGGTGTCAGTCTGGGTCAGTCTCTCGTCCCCAGCTTGCTAGTATGTCTCTCGTCCGCATTTGTTAGGCAGTTAGTGTCTGTCGTTCGGATAAAGCCGGCAAAATGAGAGTCTTTCTACACCGCCAGTAGGAGAACTCAGTGAGTGGTCGCCCGGTCGGGGATTAGTTCCTGCATCTGAGTCTGCGCGTTAGGCCGCCAGTCTGCTCGAGTTGGTTCAGGCAATGGTCATTGGCGGTTGGATCGATTGGTTGGTCGCGCACTGGGACACAAGATGACTTGTCCGTCTTGAGCGTCGGCGCGTGTGAGGTCGCCACGTGAGTCCAGTGCGCCGCGGCGTATAGCGAGGGGTAGT
The DNA here is from genome assembly GCF_023864275.1 of Schistocerca cancellata. Lineage (NCBI taxonomy): Eukaryota > Metazoa > Arthropoda > Insecta > Orthoptera > Acrididae > Schistocerca > Schistocerca cancellata. The sequence continues at coordinate 5,890,812 of NW_026046443.1, read as the reverse complement.
AACTTCGCGGTGAATACGAGAGCAACAGGAGTCAACCCACGACATCAGTCTGGCCGGTGCGAGCTGCGACGATGTGAGACGGGAGATCGGCGCGCCTTCCTGCGTCCGTTGAAGCGGCTGGCAGCGGCTGGTTCGGGAGAGCGATTTGGGGGTGCTGCGTCAGGTCTTCTCGAGAAATCTCAGTTTATTAGGATTTAAGTGAATGGCGATATGTTGTTTGATGTTGGTTGGTTTGGGAAAGGAGACCAGACAGCGTGGTCATCGGTCTCATCGGATTAGGGAGGGATTGGGAAGGAAGTCGGCCGTGCCCTTTCAGAGGAACCATTCCGGCATTTGCCTGAAGTGATTTAGGGAAATCACGGAAAACCTAAATCAGGATGGCCGGACGCGGGATTGAACCGTCGTCCTCCCGAATGCGAGTCCAGTGTCTAACCACTGCGCCACCCCGCTCGGTCCTATGTTGTTTGATTTATTCTTATTAAATTCTACTTGTTTTCTTGGTGAGGTCACCAGCCGCTTTGCTTTGGGGTCGTCCCTCCATTCTTCTCCGTTTCCCCACCCGCGGGAAGGTGGTTGTTTATAAATTGGGTGGTCCGTTTTTCCCTTGTGGAGTAGGGGCGGGTTAGAGCAACCTGCGGTTCGGGTTGTTCGGTAATCTCCCTATCAATCTACCGTACGTTAGTAGCTGCCTCTGTTGGTCGGATTTGGTGTGTTAACGAATTTATTGCTTGGAGTGTAACGGCCTAATACCTGATATATGTTTTGATCTTTGGAAACTTTGATATTATTGCCTATGATCTTGAGAGGCGGTATCTGTGTACTGTTGAGCATCTTATATATTGTTGGGTAACCTTGTAGAATTTTATATAAAATTGCATTTCATGGGTTTTTATTTAAATGATCATTTTAGTATATAAGGTTGCCACCATTTCACCGTAAGACATTTCTTAGCAGTTAAAATCAGGTGGCACCTTCGGTGGCAAGGTTAATATTTTAATTGTTAGTGTTTTGTTCCATTTCCATCCCTCCTATGGGGGTTGCATAGTTTGCGTGCATGTGTAAATTGTTAAAACTCTTAGTTTAAAGTAATCTGGTGTGTTGCAGATTTCCACCAGTGTAGTCTTTCAGAGGCTGTTGTGAGCGGTCGTAACTACGGCCGTGTCAAAAGGGAGTGGCAAGGTTCTCTGCCCGATAGCTCATACAGACAAAACTTGTATCTTTCTGCTTCTGAATAAATTGTAACTCTGATTTTTAAAGGGTGCTTTCTGATTATAACTTGAAATCCGTTTCTTTTAAAAAATGCCTTTAGGTGCTATTAAGATGAATAAAATACCCATTTGTCAAAAGGAATTTGCTTATGATTTCATGAGTTACTCCCTGGCAACTACACTCCTGGAAATGGAAAAAAGAACACATTGACACCGGTGTGTCAGACCCACCATACTTGCTCCGGACACTGCGAGAGGGCTGTACAAGCAATGATCACACGCACGGCACAGCGGACACACCAGGAACCGCGGTGTTGGCCGTCGAATGGCGCTAGCTGCGCAGCATTTGTGCACCGCCGCCGTCAGTGTCAGCCAGTTTGCCGTGGCATACGGAGCTCCATCGCAGTCTTTAACACTGGTAGCATGCCGCGACAGCGTGGACGTGAACCGTATGTGCAGTTGACGGACTTTGAGCGAGGGCGTATAGTGGGCATGCGGGAGGCCGGGTGGACGTACCGCCGAATTGTTCAACACGTGGGGCGTGAGGTCTCCACAGTACATCGATGTTGTCGCCAGTGGTCGGCGGAAGGTGCACGAGCCCGTCGACCTGGGACCGGACCGCAGCGACGCACGGATGCACGCCAAGACCGTAGGATCCTACGCAGTGCCGTAGGGGACCGCACCGCCACTTCCCAGCAAATTAGGGACACTGTTGCTCCTGGGGTATCGGCGAGGACCATTCGCAACCGTCTCCATGAAGCTGGGCTACGGTCCCGCACACCGTTAGGCCGTCTTCCGCTCACGCCCCAACATCGTGTAGCCCGCCTCCAGTGGTGTCGCGACAGGCGTGAATGGAGGGACGAATGGAGACGTGTCGTCTTCAGCGATGAGAGTCGCTTCTGCCTTGGTGCCAATGATGGTCGTATGCGTGTTTGGCGCCGTGCAGGTGAGCGCCACAATCAGGACTGCATACGACCGAGGCACACAGGGCCAACACCCGGCATCATGGTGTGGGGAGCGATCTCCTACACTGGCCGTACACCACTGGTGATCGTCGAGGGGACACTGAATAGTGCACGGTACATCCAAACCGTCATCGAACCCATCGTTCTACCATTCCTAGACCGGCAAGGGAACTTGCTGTTCCAACAGGACAATGCACGTCCGCATGTATCCCGTGCCACCCAACGTGCTCTAGAAGGTGTAAGTCAACTACCCTGGCCAGCAAGATCTCCGGATCTGTCCCCCATTGAGCATGTTTGGGACTGGATGAAGCGTCGTCTCACGCGGTCTGCACGTCCAGCACGAACGCTGGTCCAACTGAGGCGCCAGGTGGAAATGGCATGGCAAGCCGTTCCACAGGACTACATCCAGCATCTCTACGATCGTCTCCATGGGAGAATAGCAGCCTGCATTGCTGCGAAAGGTGGATATACACTGTACTAGTGCCGACATTGTGCATGCTCTGTTGCCTGTATCTATGTGCCTGTGGTTCCGTCAGTGTGATCATGTGATGTATCTGACCCCAGGAATGTGTCAATAAAGTTTCCCCTTCCTGGGACAATGAATTCACGGTGTTCTTATTTCAATTTCCAGGAGTGTACATAAATGACCTGGTGGATGACATCGGAAGTTCACTGAGGCTTTTTGCAGATGATGCTGTACATCGAGAGGTTGTAACAATGGAAAATTGTACTGAAATGCAGGAGGATCTGCAGCGAATTGACGCATGGTGCAGGGAATGGCAATTGAATCTCAATGTAGACAAGTGTAATGTGCTGCGATTACACAGAAAGATAGATCCTTTATCATTTAGCTACAAAATAGCACGTCAGCAACTGGAAGCAGTTAATACCATAAATTATCTGCGAGTACGCATTAGGAGTGATTTAAAATGGAATGATCATATAATGTTGATCGTCGGTAAAGCAGATGCCAGACTGAGATTCATTGGAGGAATCCTAAGGAAGTGCAATCCGAAAACAAAGGAAGTAGGTTACAGTACGCTTGTTCGCCCACCGCTTGAATACTGCTCAGCAGTGTGGGATCCGTACCAGATAGGGTTGATAGAAGATATAGAGAAGATCCAACGGAGAGCAGCGCGCTTCGTTACAGGATCATTTAGTAATCGCGAAAGCGTTACGGAGATGATAGATAAACTCCAGTGGAAGACTCTGCAGGAGAGACGCTCAGTAGCTCGGTACGGGCTTTTGTCAAAGTTTCGAGAACATACCTTCACCGAGAGTCAAGCAGTATATTGCTCCCCCCTACGTATATCTCGCGAAGAGACCATGAGGATAAAATCAGAGAGATTAGAGCCCACACAGAGGCATACCGACAATCCTTCTTTCCACGAACAATACGAGACTGGAATAGAAGGGAGAACCGATAGAGGCACTCAGGGTACCCTCCGCCACACACCGTCAGGTGGCTTGCGGAGTATGGATGTAGATGTAGTTAGTAATAAATCCAACAAATAATTGAGAACGTGGGGACCGAGTGCAGCTCCGAGATGAGGAGGTTAACGCAGGAGGGGAATTTGTAGCGGGCCGTATCAAGTCAGAGGAGCGATGGGTAAAAAATAAAAAAGGGCCAGTTCTCTGGGACGAGGAACGGTCTTGTGACGATAAGGCACGATTCGCCGCTGGGCCGTTCGCACCGAAGTAAAGCCGAGTCGGTGGCATGTGTTCTCACTGGTACGAACCACTGCAGTCTCGGCGTCGAGATGGACCGTCCGGAATGTGCAAGGTCAAGTGAAAGCTTCCATAACGTCGGACAAGCTGCCTGGTCTACAGTTACGTCGGTGTCGATGGATGTATTGTTAATAGAGCCAATTTTGTCAAGAGCAGAACGCTGAATGCGAGCCAGTTACGAGAACGAGAATGCCGAGATACAATGTACGGTCGAAATCCAATAAACAGTGTGGCGTGATTGATAGAAAATCGTGTAACGAACTGTGCTACACAATCAGATTTGCATGCCTGGCTCCGTTGCCGCGAGCGGGCTGGCCCACGTAATATCGACATCCACTATCTGCAGCGCCTCGGAGCCGCTTTCAGTGTCTGCCGCTTGCGCGGATATTAAAGTCAATTTTACGTGATGTTTGCAGCCTGCATAGTCCAATCTCACAAAAATATCCAGTTAGAACAACTCACACTTGGTAGCTCATGGCCCCTGTTAAATGAGAGCAAATCTATACATAAATGTCATCGACAGAACTGCCACTACTACTGCTGTCACAAACTTACTTCAGTTCTGTTCTAAATGAGCAGCGTAAGCACTTGTTCCGCAACAAAGTCGCAATTCCCTTTGAGGATAACTATTCTAAAAAATGCAACAAAACTTATCACAGGCATCAGTCTTCATATTCTTATCTGTGTATTTTTGTCTTCTCACCCTTCCACAGGCGGTGTTTCTCTTTTTGTACGTATTTATAATCTCCGTTACAAAATACCTGATCCGGCAACGGGAATGTAGCTTGCGCGAAAACGCCTCACGTTACGCGTAGCCCACACCCCTGACATGCATGGCCCGCGTAAATGCACTGGCGCGCAGGTCACGCTGATATTCTTCCGCGCGCAACTCGGCAGCTCGCCCTGAATCGTACGGTTAGAAGTGTCTGTGCGAGTACTATTAGTGTCAAGTCTGCATCTCTGCTCTCTCGGCTACACGTTTATCAAAAAAAATGGTTCAAATGGCTCTGAGCACTATGGGACTTAACATCTATGGTCATCAGTCCCCTAGAACTTAGAACTACTTAAACCTAACTAACCTAAGGACAGCACACAACACCCAGCCATCACGAGGCAGAGAAAATCCCTGACCCCGTCGGGAATCGAACCCGGGAACCCGGGCGTGGGAAGCGAGAACGCTACCGCACGACCACGAGATGCGGGCTACACGTTTATCGTTACATCTACATCTACATCTACATACATACTCCACAGTCCACCATACAGTGCGTGGCGGAGGGTACCTCGTACCACAATTAGCATCTTCTCTCCCTGTTCCACTCCCAAATAGAACGAGGCAAAAATGACAGCCTATATGGCTCTGTAACAGCCCTAATCTCTCTTGTCTTATCTTTGTGGTCTTCCGCGAAATGTAAGTTGGGAGCAGTAGAATTGTGCTGCAGTCAGCCTCAAATGCTAGTACTCTATACTTTCTCAGTAGCGATTCACGGAAAGAACGCCTCCTTTCCTCTAGAGACTCCCATACGAGTTCCTGAAGCATTCCTGTAACACTCGCGTGATGGTCAAACCTACCAGTAACAAATATAGCAGCCCGCCTCTGAATTCCTTCTATGTCCTACCTCAGTCCGACCTGATAGGGATCCCAAACCCTCGAGCAGTTCATAAGAACAGGTCGTATTAGTGTTTCATAAGCGGTCTCCTTTGCAGACGAACCACATGTTCCCAAAATTCTACCAATGAACCGAAGACGACCAAATGCCTTCCCCACAACTGCCATTTTATGCTTGTCCCACTTCATATCGCTCTGCAATGTTACGCCCAAATATTTAATCGACGTGACTGTGTCAAGGGCTACACTACTAATGGAATATTCAAACATTACAGGATTCTTTTACCTATTCATCTGCATTAATTTACATTTATCTATATTTAGAGTTAGCTGCCGTTCTTTACACCAATCACAAATCCTGTCCAAGTCAACTTGTATCCTCCTACAGTCACTCAACGACGACACCTGCCCGTACACCACAGCATCATCAGCAAACAGCCGCACATTGCTATCCACCCTATCCAAAAGATCATTTATGTAGACAGAAAACAACAGCGGACCTACCACACTTCCCTGGGGCACTTCAGATGATACCCTCACCTCCGATGGACACTCACCATCGAGGACAACGTACTGGGTTCTATTACTTAAGAAGTCTTCGAGCCACTCACATATTTTGGAACCAATTCCATATGCTCGTACCTTAGGAGTCTGCAGTGGGGCACCGAGTCAAACGCTTTCCGGAAGTCAAGGAATATGGCATCAGTCTGGTACCCTTCATCCATGTTCCGCAAGATATCATGTGAAAAAAGGACGAGTTGCGTTTCGCAGGAGCGATGCTTTCTAAAGCCGTGCTGATGCATGCACAGCAACTTCTCTGTCTCAAGGAAATTCATTATATTCGAACTGAGAATATATTCGATAATTCTACAACAAACCGATGTTAAGGATATTGGTCTGTAATTTTCAGGATCCGTCCTTCTACCCTTCTTATATACATGCGTCACCTGCGCTTTTTCCCAGTCGCTCGGGACTTTACGTTGGGCAAGAGATTCGCGATAAATGCAAGCTAAGTAAGGAGCCAATGCAGTAGAGTACTCTCTGTAAAACCGAATTGGAATCCCATCAGGACCTGGCGATTTATTTATTTTCATCACATTAAGCTGCTTCACAACCCTCTATGTCCTCCATACGGGAATCTGTACGAGACTCAAACGGCGGTATGTTTGTACGATCCTTCTGCGTGAAAGATTTCTCAAATGCTAAATTTAAAATTTCAGCTTTCGTTTTGCTGTCTTCCGTTGCCAGGCCAGACTGATCAGGAGTGACTGGATGGAAGCCTTTGATCCGCTTACCGATTTTACGTAACACCAGAATTTCCTTGGGTTTTCAGCAAGATCTTTTGCTAAGGTATGATGGTGGTAGTGGTTGAATGCTTCGCGCATCGCTCTTTTTACAGCAGCACGAATCTCTATTAAGTTTTGCCTGTCCACATTCTCCCGATCTTTCTTGTACCGTGCGTGCATCTGCATTTGCTTCCTGAGCATTCTCCGAATTGCGCTGTTAAACCACGGGGGGTCTTTTCCGTCCGTAACCCACTTTTTCGGCATATACTTGTCGAATGCGTGATTTACAATGTGTTTAAAATTTGTCCATTATTCTTCAACGTCCATCGTACCGGAAGTAAATGAAGATGATTCATGCTAACAACTGCTTATCTGCTCTTTCTAGTAAGAATACCCTCCTAGCTTTCTTGACCGACTTTTTAACTTTCGAAACCATAGTCGTAATGACAACATCATGATCACTAATTCCTGTCTCAACACTGACGCCGTCGATGAGGTCTGGTCTGTTCGTGGCTGTCGATTTAGCTGCTCAAGACAGTTTTTGGATAATGTGTTCAAAAGTAATTCACACGACGGCTTGTCTGTACCACCTGTAATGAATCCATAGACATCCCAGTCCATACTAGGCAGGTTGAAGTCGCCTCCGACTAATATAGCATGATCCGGGTACTTCTGTGATACAGAATGTAGACTCCCTTTGAATGATTCCAGAACTGTCACGGTGAAACCTGGTGGCCGGTAATAACACCCCACAATTAACTTTATTTCCCCTAGCCCTGTTAAACGTGTCCAGATAACTTGACAACCACACTCTACTTCGAACTCAGTAGACACAATATTTTTCTCAACTGCAATGAAGACACCACCTCCTACGGTGTCTAATCTGTCTTTCCGATACATGTTCCAACCCTCACTAAATATTTCAGAACTTCCTATCTCAGGGTTCAGCCATGTCTCAGTCCCGAGAATAATTTGCGAGCCACACGCTTCCTGGAGGGCAGTAAATTCAGGAACTTTATTCCGAACACTCTGAAAATTTACTGCTAATATCTTGATAGCTGAAGTGTCTTTACACTGAGCGCGTCCTGATTTTCCTGCCTGCACGTCGACTTGTGAGTGTTCGTCAGGACACCTCGCACTACTGCCTAGCCTAAAAAACCCCCATGTGCACGCCGCAAGTACTCTGCTACCCGAGTAGCCGCTTCCTTTGTGTGGTGCACCCCTGACCTATCTAGGGGCGTCCTACAACTCCCCACCTAGTAGTGCAAGTCTGGAAATCTGCAGCCAAGACCGTCAACAGAGTCGACGAAGCCTCTGGTTGAGACCCACCACTTGGGTCCAAACCAAAGGACCCCGATCCACTCTGGGAACGATGCTGCAGATAGAGAGTTCTGCTTGCACCCCACGTGCGAGGCCAGCGGTCTTCACCAAATCCGCCAGGCGCCCGTACGAGCTGAGGATCGCCTCAGAACCCAAGCGACAGGCATCATTGGTGCCGACGTGAGCAACTACTTGCAGACGACTGCGCCCCGTACCCTCGATAGCCGCAGGCAAGGCCGCCTCCACATCTTGGATGAGGCCCCCCGGCAGACAAACCGAGTGCACGTTGGATCTCTTTCCAGCCCTGTACGCTATTTCCCTAAGGGGCTCCATCACCCGCCTAACGTTGGAGCTCCCAGTAACCAGCAAGCCTTTGCCCCCGTGTGGCTGCTCGGGCCCTGCTGAAGGAGCGGCCACCTGCCCACTGACAGGATGAACGGGCGAGACCAGCCTGCCAGCCTCCACATTGGCCCTCCGCCTCTGGCGACGCGAACGCGTTGCAGTCCGCCACTCACCCTGAGGTGATGGCGGCCCCAACGCGCCGGGTACACTAGAAGGTGCCTCGGCGGCTGAGTCAGCGGACGCAGCAAGCTAACACCTGGGGTGTCTCAAGCGACGCGCCAGACCCTCCGCCGTCGCTGCACCTCGAGGCAGCAGCCTGAAGGCAGCTGACCGTGGCCAACAACACACTCAGCTGCTCGCGAACCGCGGCCAGTTCCCCCTGCGCCCGCACACAGCACGCACACATCGTATCCATCCTACTGCTAATATCGAACGACTCCGCGAATTTATACTCTACGGCTATCAATAAGCAATATTACTCCTCTGAAATACGAGAATATGCAAGGATTTTATGTAATTAAATATGCAAGCGCACAAACACTCGGAAAGAAATTAAGAATCAAACTACAAAACAAATATGAGAGTATAATATGCGACTCGCTACTGCACTGCTGCTGCACTTATACTTCACTTATACAGTTTCGTAAATGTGCCGGCCGCGGTGGCCGAGCGGTTCTAGACGCTACAGTCTGGAACCGCGCGACCGCTGCGGTCGCAGGTTCGAATCCTGCCTCGGGCATGGATGTGTGTGATGTCCTTAGGTTAGTTAGGTTTAAGTAGTTCTAAGTTCTAGGGGACTGATGACCGCAGATGTTAAGTCCCATAGTGCTCAGAGCCATTTGAACCTTTTATCAGTAATACAATTTATAAACAATGTTTTGTGAGTAGAATAAAAATTCCAATGGTAAACTTAACTGATTTTTCGACGTTATTTTACCAGCTAACTAAAAATAGGAAAGCCTTTAACCCCTTCCACTAAATTTAGTTAGTATTAAGATTCTATTACAGGGAGTTCAGTGGATTCAAATGGTTCAAATGGCTCTGAGCACTATGGGACTCAACATCTTAGGTCATAAGTCCCCTAGAACTTAGAACTACTTAAACCTAACTAACCTAAGGACATCACACACACCCATGCCCGAGGCAGGATTCGAACCTGCGACCGTAGCAGTCCCGCGGTTCCGGACTGCAGCGCCAGAACCGCTAGACCACCGCGGCCGGCCGGAGTTCAGTGGAGCTGACGCTGAAATCATTAAGTATTTGATTATATCATCGCTAGTCTCACTGAACTCTTCTCAACTCTACATGTCATGTGTGGTCTGGCCATTTGAACCATCTTTTTTCGTAAACGTTTTCTTTCTGTGTATGACGATAGATTCCAAACGTTAAATTTCTATTTTCTCCGTTATTCTTTCGCACGCTACCGAGCAATAAATATACCATGCGCGCTAACAACTCACGCCGAATGTGTAGGAGTTCAGTGCGCAGTGATTACCGTTACAGGATGCGTAAAGTCCGACAACCGAAAAAATCAAACGCGGCTAACCTTAGAGTCTCATAAACATATTTCTCCACAAATTTAAGTAGTACTTAGGGCATGCTCACCATGTGATCCACGCATTGCTTTCTAGTAAACTAAGTTCATCGTGTAGCCCCATCTCCGCAGTTTATTTTACTGTTGCATGTGAACTGCGTACACCGGGTTCCACCTCGCTATGTTTCCATGTGAACTGCAGACAGAGACGGCTTATTGGCTTACCGACTAATCCGATAATATGAAGATGGAATCTGTTCTTCGGACATGTCCGAAAGAACAGATACCATCGGTGACCATGCAGCACTCTTAGAATGAAATGATAATTAAATCAAGACTCTAAGATTTCGACAGGCTTTGATATACATCAACGGGGACAGTTGAAAATGTGTGCCCCGACCGTGACTCGAACCCGCGATCTCCTGCTTACGTGGCAGATGCTCTATTCATCCTTTTCTTTTCTTTTCTTTTTTTTAAATCTCCTGTTATTCCTTTTCGTTCGTTGTATCTACTCGGGGCGGACGTTGCAAGACACCCGTTTCAGTTCATCGTTGTTCCATTAACTCAGTTTTTTTTTATTACAGAGGGCAGTCAACCGTCTGACCCAACATGCTGAGTTGCTGCGCCGGCGAGACAGTTGAAAATGTGTGCCTCGACCGTGACTCGAACCCGGGATCTCCTGCTTACATGGCATACGCTCTATCCATCTGAGCCACCGAGGGCACAGAGGATAGTGCAACTGCAGCGATTTATCCCTTGCACGCTCCCAGTGAGACCCACATTCAGAGCTTAATGTCCGAAAGAACACATACCATCTTCATATACACTCCTGGACATTGAAATAAGAACACCGTGAATTCATTGTCCCAGGAAGGGGAAACTTTATTGACACATTCCTGGGGTCAGATACATCACATGATCACACTGACAGAACCACAGGCACATAGACACAGGCAACAGAGCATGCACAATGGCGGCACTAGTACAGTGTATATCCACCTTTCGCAGCAATGCAGGCTGCTATTCTCCCATGGAGACGATCGTAGAGATGCTGGATGTAGTCCTGTGGAACGGCTTGCCATGCCATTTCCACCTGGCGCCTCAGTTGGACCAGCGTTCGTGCTGGACGTGTAGACCGCGTGAGACGACGCTTCATCCAGTCCCAAACATGCTCAATGGGGGACAGATCCGGAGATCTTGCTGGCCAGGGTAGTTGACTTACACCTTCTAGAGCACGTTGGGTGGCACAGGATACATGCGGACGTGCATTGTCCTGTTGGAACAGCAAGTTCCCTGGCCGGTCTAGGAATGGTAGAACGATGGGTTCGATGACGGTTTGGATGTACCGTGCACTATTCAGTGTCCCCTCGACGATCACCAGTGGTGTACGGCCAGTGTAGGAGATCGCTCCCCACACCATGATGCCGGGTGTTGGCCCTGTGTGCCTCGGTCGTATGCAGTCCTGATTGTGGCGCTCACCTGCACGGCGCCAAACACGCATACGACCATCATTGGCACCAAGGCAGAAGCGACTCTCATCGCTGAAGACGACACGTCTCCATTCGTCCCTCCATTCACGCCTGTCGCGACACCACTGGAGGTGGGCTGCACGATGTTGGGGCGTGAGCGGAAGACGGCCTAACGGTGTGCGGGACCGTAGGCCAGCTTCATGGAGACGGTTGCGAATGGTCCTCGCCGATACCCCAGGAGCAACAGTGTCCCTAATTTGCTGGGAAGTGGCGGTGCGGTCCCCTACGGCACTGCGTAGGATCCTACGGTCTTGGCGTGCATCCGTGCGTCGCTGCGGTCTGGTCCCAGGTCAACGGGCACGTGCACCTTCCGCCGACCACTGGCGACAACATCAATGTACTGTGGAGACCTCACGCCCCACGTGTTGAGCAATTCGGCGGTACGTCCACCCGGCCTCCCGCATGCCCACTATACGCCCTCGCTCAAAGTCCGTCAACTGCACATACGGTTCACGTCCACGCTGTCGCGGCATGCTACCAGTGTTAAAGACTGCGATGGAGCTCCGTATGCCACGGCAAACTGGCTGACACTGACGGCGGCGGTGCACAAATGCTGCGCAGCTAGCGCCATTCGACGGCCAACACCGCGGTTCCTGGTGTGTCCGCTGTGCCGTGCGTGTGATCATTGCTTGTACAGCCCTCTCGCAGTGTCCGGAGCAAGTATGGTGGGTCTGACACACCGGTGTCAATGTGTTCTTTTTTCCATTTCCAGGAGTGTAGTTAAGAGTAACTGGCCATTGACCTTCTTCTTCTGTGCTGGATGCACACGCATTGCCCGAACTCTTACGGGACTCGGTAAGATTGTCTGCCGCGAGTAATGAGTGTAATCGGCAGGGGCACTACGAATGTAGTGTGTGGACATTACGTTGGGGATGTGGGTCTCACGGGGAGCGTGCAAGGGATAAATTCCTTCAGTCTCGTTATCCTCTGTGCCTTCGGTAGCTGTTACCGGCACGGTAGTTCAGCGTGTTCGATCAGAGATCTGGTTGGCCTCTGTAATAAAAAAACTGAGTGAAAGGATCAACAACGAACTTCAACGGATGTCATGTGACGTCCGCAACGACGGATAGGGCGTCTGCCATGTAAGCAGGAGATCCCTGGTTCGAGTCCTGGTTGGGGCACACATTTCCAACTGTCCTCGTTGATGTACTGGGTGATCAAAAAGTGAGTATAAATTTGAAAACGTATTAAACCACGGAATAATGTAGATAGAGAGGTAAAAATTGACACACATGCTTGGAATGACATGGAGTTTTATTAGAACGAAAAAATAACCAGCCAATATTGCTAGACGCGTGAAAGATCTCTTGCGCGAGTCGTTTGGTGATGATCGTGTGCTCAGCCGCCACTTTCGTCATGCTTGGCCTCCCAGGTCCCCAGACCTCAGTCCGTGCGATTATTGGCCTTGGGGGTGACCTGAAGTCGCAAGTGTATCGTGATCGACCGACATCTCTAGGGATGCTGAAACATCCGACGCCAATGCCTCACCATAACTCCGGACAAGCTTTACAGTGCTGTTCACAACATTATTCCTCGACTACAGCTATTGTTGAGGAATGATGGTGGACATATTGAGCATTTCCTGTAAAGAACATCATCTTTGATTTGTCTTACTTTGTTATGCAAATTATTGCTATTCTGATCAGATGAAGCGCCATCTGTCGGACATTTTTGAACTTTTGTCTTTTTTTGGTTCTAATAAAACCCCATGTCATTCGAAGCATGTGTGTTAATTTTTACCTCTTTATCTACATTATTCCGTGATTTATTTAGTTTTCAAATTTATACTGACTTTTTGATCACCCTGTACATCAACGCCTGTAGACAGCTTAGGGTGTTCATTTAATTATCATTTCAATGCGATACTCGCCACTCAACTCTCGCTGTCGAAAGTTGTAAACTGCGGACAGTTAACTTACAGTTCGAGAAAAATGTCGTTCACCGCATCCACTAAGTTTTAGTCACTTTTATTTACTCACTACTCGTGTTGCTGTTTCACATTCCCGCTTCATCACGTCCTGAATGTTGTATCATCAGCCACCGACACCACAAAAGGCGCCGGACGCTGTGGACGAGCGGTTCTAAGCGCTTCAGTCCGGAACCGCGCTGCTGCTACGGTCGCAGATTCGAATCCTGCCTCGGGTATGAATGTGTGTGATGTTCTTAGGTTAGTGAGGTTTAAGTACAGGGTGATTCAAAAAGAATACCACAACTTTAGGAATTTAAAACTCTGCAACGACAAAAGGCAGAGCTAAGCACTATCTGTCGGCGAATTAAGGGAGCTATAAAGTTTCATTTAGTTGTACATTTGTTCGCTTGAGGCGCTGTTGACTAGGCGTCAGCGTCAGTTGATGCTAAGATGGCGACCGCTCAACAGAAAGCTTTTTGTGTTATTGAGTACGGCAGAAGTGAATCGACGACAGTTGTTCAGCGTGCATTTCGAACGAAGTATGGTGTTAAACCTCCTTATAGGTGGTGTATTAAACGTTGGTATAAACAGTTTACAGAGAATGGGTGTTTGTGCAAAGGGAAAAGTTCTGGACGGCCGAGAACGAGTGATGAAAATGTAGCACGCATCCAGCAAGCATTTGTTCGCAGCCCAGGAAAATCGACTCGCAGAGCTAGCAGAGAGCTGCAAATTCCACAATCAACTGTATGGAGAGTCCTACGAAAAAGGTTAGTTATGAAACCTTATCGTCTGAAATTGGTTCAAGCACTGTCTGCAGCTGATAAGAGTAAAAGAATCGATTTCTGTGATTTTATCCTTGCTCAAATGGAAACAGATGAATCTTTCGTTTCAAAGATTGTGTTTAGTGATGAAGCAACTTTCCACACTAACGGGAAAGTCAACCGTCACAATGTCTGTATATGGGGCACTGAGAATCCGCGGGAAACAACTCAGTATGAACGTGACTCGCCTAAGGTGAACGTTTTCTGTGCCATATCAGCCAATAAAGTTTTTGGTCCCTTTTTCTTCGAAGGTGCTACAGTATCTGGAGATGTTAGAGAATTGGCTGTTCCCTCAGCTCGAACAAGAAGCACAACAATTCATATTTCAGCAGGATGGAGCGCCACCACATTGGCACTTATCTGTCCGTAACTACCTGAACGTGAACTACCCGAGGCGATGGATCGGCCGCCAGGCAGCCCGTGACAGAGCACTTCATCACTGGCCTCCAAGAAGCCCTGATCTTACCCCCTGCGACTTTTTCTTATGGGGTATGTTAAGGATATGGTGTTTCGGCCACCTCTCCCAGCCACCATTGATGATTTGAAACGAGAAATAACAGCAGCTATCCAAACTGTTACGCCTGATATGCTACAGAGAGTGTGGAACGAGTTGGAGTATCGGGTTGATATTGCTCGAGTGTCTGGAGGGGGCCATATTGAACATCTCTGAACTTGATTTTGAGTGAAAAAAACCTTTTTAAATACTCTTTGTAATGATGTATAACAGAAGGTTATATTATGTTTCTTTCATTAAATACACATTTTTAAAGTTGTGGTATTCTTTTTGAATCAGCCTGTAGTTCTAGGGGAGTGATGACCTCAGATGTTAAGTTCCATAGTATTCAGAGCCATTTGAACCATTTGAGCCACAAAAGGCGTAATCGATTCAACCACAGAATCTAGCAATGAATAGTTCAGCAGCGGCCGCTAGGAGAAGACACGGCGCGGCCAGGGCCGCCTAATTGATGGACGCGGAAGTAGCGCGCCGATGTAGGAAGCGTCGCCGCAGAACCACAAACCAAGTGTATAATGCCCCTCTCTCACGATGAACGAACTTCTAATCTATTGACATCCAGTTTCGTGAATGGCGTACGTCTATCGCGTGAACGGGATCACTATTACGACCACATTAGTAGCGACGCGCGATAATTCTAGGAATAAAGGAATAACGCCAGTTCTAAACTCGGCAGTAGCAATCTCACTGCGCACGCGCGAGCTAGTAGCTGTCTGCTGTGGTCAGGTTTGTGCTGAGACCTTATTCTGCCATATTGCTTTCTGGTGCACTTACCTAATGTTGAGTTTTCTTTTGCTTATGGTCGTTTCGTTATCCAAAGGAACTTTGTGACCAGGTGAGTATAGTGCACATTTGGTAAATATTTTTATCGAAGATTTTAAATCTTTTTAAATTTCATAAATAATTAATGATACGCTGATGTGATATCGCGACTTTGACACTGTTATGCCAGTAGCGGTGCGCTGTGTTTACGTTTATCATTGAATCACTCTGCGACAAGATCTTGTGTGAGTTTGCAGTTCGGGCTTAGTACGCTTGGAGCGCTTCAGTAGTCTATAATCTTCACACTTCCGTTCATTGTGTAAAAAGGGCGGAAGCGGCCGCTCCAAGAGACAGTTTCTCAGGAGAACCATTATCGCGTGGACAGCATCTAAGCGAAAATACAAATACGAGCATAAACATTGAAACGTCCCCTTAGAAAAATTATACAAGACTATGCTTAAACTGACACAATATTTTTAGCGCAACGCAATCTGACTTTCAAAAATCCCTACAAAAGAATGGCCCTGACTAACATTAACCTGTACCTTTCACAAATCACTTACCTCACCAAAAATCTTCGTCACTCGAACTACTGCAATACATCGAGCGCCACTCTGCCATTTAATAAAAGATTCAAACTACTGAAGGCACTAACTACTGATAGGCATAGTTAGCAAATGAAAGATTTTAATAGAGAACAAACAATGTATTTACCTTAGTAGTCATCAAAAGTCATAATATATACAGCAGTTCATGACATCCATTTTTACAAATTTCAAAACTCCGCCATTTCTCTCCCCACATCCACCACTACTAGCGGCTCACCTCCAACTGCGCAACGCTACGCGCTGTTCACATCCAGCTGCCCAAAACTACAATGGCAGACAACAATGCAAACTAGCCACAGACTGCACACAGCACAGCCAGTGATTTTCGTACAGAGCGCTAAGAAAACCTAAACAGCCTACTTACATAGCCCCCATGCTCCCCACAAAAATAATAGCATTGCTGGTTCGAAGGACATTCCAAAAACTTTGTGAATGCACAAGTGGTGGTTATGGACTTGCTATATTATCTGCAAGACTCTTCAATGGTGATTATGCACCCGCACAGTCACAACAGATGGCTGCTGGCCATCTCTACAAGGACTACAGTGGGTCTGCATCTCTGATGGCCCACCAATATCATTATTTCTACAAGGACTGCAGTGGGTCTGCATCTCTGGTGGCCCACCAATACCGTAATCTCTAATAGGACTACAGTGGGTCTGCTCTGTGATGACCTACCTACCAATATTCTTCAAAACGTCGAATGACTCTGCTGTGGGTTTCCTCTGTTGTGGCCCATTACCTGTCAGCATGTCAAGAGTCAGCACTGTCTTTCCGTTGGAAGGACAACACCACTTCTTCAAGACTGCATGGAAATCCACTACTTCCGTGTGCATTGTCTTTTACTGCTCAGACTTTGAGAAAAGAAACGGCAGTTTCACTGTGATGAATGATCAGGACTGTCTTTATGGACTGTGAGAAAATTTTAGCTTTTGACCAACATTGTATCAATACGGGTGTGCATTTGATATCTTTGTTATTGTAATTATGAAAAATTTTATCAAATCATTATTGGCCACTGCCCAAAACAATTTATAAAATTTTTTGTGGGGAGCATGGGGGCTATGTAAGCAGGCTGTTTCGGTTTTGTTATTGGTAACGCCACGTAGCGCTCTGTATGAAAATTACTGGCTGTGCTGTGTGCAGTCTGTGGCTAGTTTGCATTGTTGTCTGTCATTGTAGTGTTGGGCAGCTGGATGTTAACAGCGCGTAGCGTTGTGCAGTTGGAGGTGAGCCGCCAGCAGTGGTGGATGTGAGGAGAGAGATGGCGAAGTTTTGAAATTTGCAATACTGGATATCATGAACTGCTATATACATTGTGACTTTTGAACACTATTGGGGTAAATACATTGTTTGTTCTCTATTAAAATCTTTCATTTGCTAACTATGCCTATCGGTAGTTAGTGCCTTCCGTAGTTTGAATCTTTTATTTAGCTGGCAGTAGTGGCGCTCGCTGTATTGCAGTAGTTCGAGTAATGAAGATTTTTGTGAGGAAAGTGATTTGTGAAAGGTATACGTTAATGTTAGTCAGGGCCATTCTTTTGTAGGGATTTTTGAAAGTCAGATTGCGTTGCGCTAAAAATATTATGTGTCAGTTTAAGCACAGTCATGTATAATTGTTCTAAGGGGACGTTTCAACATTTATATGATGCAAACTCAGAATATCTTAGCCAGTTGCACTAACTCCGTCTTCAGCCCACGAGTGGCCTACCGGGACCATCCGACCGCAGTGTCATCCTCATAGGAGGATGCGGATAGGAGGGGCGTGTGGTCAGCACACCGCTCTCCCGGTCGTCATGATGGTATTCTTGACCGAAGCCGCTACTATTCGGTCGAGTAGATCCTCAGTTGGCATCACGAGGCTGAGTGCACCCCGAAAAATGGCAACAGCGCATGGCGGCCTTGATGGTCACCCATCCAACTGCCGCGCCACGCCCGACAGCGCTTAACTTCGGTGATCTCACGGGAACCGGTGTATCCACTGCGGCAAGGCCGTTGCCCGTTTATCAACTTGGGGCCATTAAAATTTATACGTCCTACAGAGATATTGTGGTCTGATTGTTCATTCTCTCTTCCTGAGATGTTTCTTTTCCTATATCATCTGAATAGCCTGCCATACGTATATTTTCACACTGGAGGCTGTACTGAAGTTCCACTTAAAAACTGAAGAATAACTAAGAAAAATCAAGACACATTCGTTGGATACATGACCTCGAAAAAGGATCTGACAATGTTAAATATTCTAAATTGTAGGAAACGTAGTAGCAAGCCATAGGGAAAGACAGCTAATACACAGTATGTACAAGGACCGAGAGGGAACGTTACGAATGAAAGGCTAATAACCGAAGGTTCGGATTGACAAGAATATAAGACAGTGATGCAGTCTTTACCCTACTGTTAAAACCATAATTGGAGCGACAATGACGAAATACACTCCTGGAAATGGAAAAAAGAACACAGTGACACCGGTGTGTCAGACCCACCATACTTGCTCCGGACACTGCGAGAGGGCTGTACAAGCAATGATCACACGCACGGCACAGCGGACACACCAGGAACCGCGGTGTTGGCCGTCGAATGGCGCTAGCTGCGCAGCATTTGTGCACCGCCGCCGTCAGTGTCAGCCAGTTTGCAGTGGCATACGGAGCTCCATCGCAGTCTTTAACACTGGTAGCATGCCGCGACAGCGTGGACGTGAACCGTATGTGCAGTTGACGGACTTTGAGCGAGGGCGTATAGTGGGCATGCGGGAGGCCGGGTGGACGTACCGCCGAATTGCTCAACACGTGGGGCGTGAGGTCTCCACAGTACATCGATGTTGTCGCCAGTGGTCGGCGGAAGGTGCACGTGCCCGTCGACCTGGGACCGGACCGCAGCGACGCACGGATGCACGCCAAGACCGTAGGATCCTACGCAGTGCCGTAGGGGACCGCACCGCCACTTCCCAGCAAATTAGGGACACTGTTGCTCCTGGGGTATCGGCGAGGACCATTCGCAACCGTTTCCATGAAGCTGGGCTACGGTCCCGCACACCGTTAGGCCGTCTTCCGCTCACGCCCCAACATCGTGCAGCCCGCCTCCAGTGGTGTCGCGACAGGCGTGAATGGAGGGACGAATGGAGACGTGTCGTCTTCAGCGATGAGAATCGCTTCTGCCTTGGTGCCAATGATGGTCGTATGCGTGTTTGGCGCCGTGCAGGTGAGCGCCACAATCAGGACTGCATACGACCGAGGCACACAGGGCCAACACCCGGCATCATGGTGTGGGGAGCGATCTCCTACACTGGCCGTACACCACTGGTGATCGTCGAGGGGACACTGAATAGTGCACGGTACATCCAAACCGTCATCGAACCCATCGTTCTACCATTCCTAGACCGGCAAGGGAACTTGCTGTTCCAACAGGACAATGCACGTCCGCACGTATCCCGTGCCACCCAACGTGCTCTAGAAGGTGTAAGTCAACTACCCTGGCCAGCAAGATCTACGGATCTGTCCCCCATTGAGCATGTTTGGGACTGGATGAAGCGTCGTCTCACGCGGTCTGCACGTCCAGCACGAACGCTGGTCCAACTGAGGTGCCAGGTGGAAATGGCATGGCAAGCCGTTCCACAGGACTACATCCAGCATCTCTACGATCGTCTCCATGGGAGAATAGCAGCCTGCATTGCTGCGAAAGGTGGATATACACTGTACTAGTGACGACATTGTGCATGCTCTGTTGCCTGTGTCTATGTGCCTGTGGTTCTGTCAGTGTGATCATGTGATGTATCTGACCCCAGGAATGTGTCAATAAAGTTTCCCCTTCCTGGGACAATGAATTCACGGTGTTCTTATTTCAATTTCCAGGAGTGTAGAAGAAAGTTTTAAGAGAAGGATTAAACTTCAGGGAGAAACGATGACAACGATAAGATTCGCTGATGGTACTGTTACCCTCAGTAAAAATGAAGAATAATTACAGGACCTGTCGAATGGGATGAACAGTAGAACGAGTATAGAATATGAGCTGACTGTAAACCAAAGAAAGATGATATTAATGAAAAGTAACAGAAATCTATGACCACGAATTAGACAAGGTTAAGGAACTTTGCTGTCTTGGAAGCTGATTCACACGCGAAGTGCGGAGCAAGAAGAACATTAAAAGCAGACTGGCACAGGCTAAAGGGCGTTCCTGAGCAAAATAAGTCTTGTAATATGAAACTGTGGAAAGAAATTTCTGAGAACTTCTGTTTGGAGTACAGAGTTTTGTGATAGCGAGACACTGACTTTGGAAAGACCAGTACAGAAGCGAATCGAAGCGTTTGAGATGTGATGCTATGGTTAGACGTTGAAAATTAGGTGACTGATAAGGTAATGAATGAAGAAATTTTCCAAGGAAGGATACATATGGCAAACATTGACAAGAAAAAGGGGGAGGGGACAGTAGGACGTGTGTTAAGACACTACGGAACAGTTTCCACGGTAGCAGAGGGAGCTGTAGAAGGTGAAAACTGTAAAGGACGACAGAGATTAAAATACACGCAACAGAAGACGTAGGATGCGGTGGCTGCACTGAGATGAAGAGATCGGCACAAGACAGGAATTTGTGGCAGGCTGCATGAAACCATTAAGAAGACTATACAAAACAAAAGAAAAAGATGGCTCAGTCAGGTAAGATTCGCAGGTCGGTCATAACAGCCCACGACAAGGCTTTCGTCGTGAGTGTTGACGAAATACACGTGCCATAATCAGTTACTATTGGTTGCCTTTTACAGTTACACACAATTTATTTTAAACCAGTAATTCCAGACTGAACAATAAATAAAATACCACACGTTATTAATGAAGGAATGTGTAAATAATAGTGTTTTCAGTGAGTTACAATTTAGCAAATCACCATTAAATACAGGTACAACAGACAATATTTTAAAAGCAAGCCACTGTGATCTCGGCAGAAGGCCTTACACACCAGGAACGGATAAATTAAAAATTGTTTAAACTCGCTGCAACTTACAAATTATAGGTATTGAAATATTAAAGGCGTCACAAACACAGCAGACGGCATCAGAGCCAGGAATGGCAGTAAATAAGGTTTTAAGGCTTACTGCAAAAATACAAACACCAAATAAGAATTTTAAGGCAAATGACCACAATCACAGCTTACGTGTCAAGAATGGCAATAAATTAAGAAAATTTTGAAACCTGCTGTAAAACAGCAAATACAGTAGCAAAGGTTTATTAAAGAAACAAGCAACTGATCCAGAATCCAGGAATCGACGTCTGAGAAGGTCCGGCAACAAACACTTCCATGAGCTGTGAGATAGGCAGCCAAGAGTTGCATTCACTTGGCAAGATAGTAACTGTGGCAGTCTAACGAATGACTGATGATAATCGTTCTGAAGCTACCTGACGTCTGATAAACCAAATGTAACGATGGAACAATACACCAAACCCGGAACCGGCGGTCTGCACTAGATCCATGAATAATGTGCTTAGAGAGCCTGGATCAAGAAAGGAATCACTACCACCAGAGTAGAAGAATCACCAACCGGCCTCCAGGACAGGTAACTGGGGCGTTAGCGGCCACCAGGCAAGAAAATCTACCACTGGTTGAACTTAACATATTGTAACACGTTGAACGCAGTAAATAATCGTAAGAAGTCGAGGAGAGCTAATCAGATCCGCCTTCCCCAAGCACTCCACTCGCTGCTCTTCGCCTCAGCGACATTAAGAGCAGCATCACGAACCCAAGTCACTGGAGAATCGCGAGATTTCACAGTGGTGGAGGTTTCTCTACTTGGATTGAAGTGCACACATCTTAAAGCTTGCTGGATCCGGTTTAGGATGAGGTCGAGCAGCCGTTCTATCTAGCAGCCCACGAGAGCCGACAGCGGTCCCGGCGTGTTCGCGCACTGCACCGACCTGGCTCCTCCTGAGTGCCCAACCGAAATGAAACACTCACACGATCCGGAAAAACAACGACGTCGCCCCAAAGATAGGGCCACAGTTACTACGAGGGCAGTTCAATAAGTAATGCAACCCATTTTTTTTCTGAAACAGGGGTTGTTTTATTCAGCATTGAAATACACCAGGTTATTCCCCAATCTTTTAGCTACACAACACTATTTTTCAACGTAATCTCCATTCAATGCTACGGCCTTACGCCACCTTGAAATGAGGGCCTGTATGCCTGCGCGGTACCATTCCACTGGTCGATGTCGGAGCCAACGTCGTACTGCATCAACAACTTCTTCATCATCCGCGTAGTGCCTCCCACGGATTGCGTCCTTCATTGGGCCAAACATATGGAAATCCGACGGTGCGAGATCGGGGCTGTAGGGTGCATGAGGAAGAACAGTCCACTGAAGTTTTGTGAGCTCTTCTCGGGTGCAAAGACTTGTGTGATGTCTTGTGTTGTCATGAAGAAGTAGAAGTACGTTCAGATTTTTGTGCCTACGAACACACTGAAGTCGTTTCTTCAATTTCTGTAGAGTAGCACAATACACTTCAGAGTTGATCGTTTGACCATGGGGAAGGACATCGAACAGAATAACCCATTCAGCGTCCCAGAAGACTGTGACCATGACTTTACCGGCTGAGGGTATGGCTTTAAACTTTTTCTTGGTAGGGGAGTGGGTGTGGCGCCACTCCATTGATTGCCGTTTTGTTTCAGGTTCGAAGTGATGAACCCATGTTTCATCGCCTGCAACAATCTTTGACAAGAAATTGTCACCCTCAGCCACATGACGAGCAAGCAATTCCGCACAGATGGTTCTCCTTTGCTCTTTATGGTGTTCGGTTAGGCAACGACGGACCCAGCGGGAACAAACCTTTGAATATCCCAACTGGTGAACAATTGTGACAGCACTACCAACAGAGATGTCAAGTTGAGCACTGAGTTGTTTGATGGTGATCCGTCGATCATCTCGAATGAGTGTGTTCGCACGCTCCGCCATTGCAGGAGTCACAGCTGTGCAAGGCCGGCCCGCACGCGGGAGATCAGACAGTCTTGCTTGACCTTGCGGCGATGATGACACACGCTTTGCCCAACGACTCACCGTGCTTTTGTCCACTGCCAGATCACCGTAGACATTCTGCAAGCGCCTATGAATATCTGAGATGCCCTGGTTTTCCGCCAAAAGAAACTCGATCACTGCCATTGTTTGCAACGCACATCCGTTACAGACGCCATTTTAACAGCTCCGTACAGCGCTGCCACCTGTCGGAAGTCAATGAAACTATACGAGACGAAGCGGGAATGTTTGAAAATATTCCACAAGGAATTTCCGGTTTTTTCAACCAAAATTGGCCGAGAAAAAAAATGAGTTGCATTACTTATTGAACTGCCCTCGTACATATCGATAACCGCTGCTGCTGCCACTAGCGGACAGGCAACGCGTGCGAAACCGAGTGGCGCCAGTCAGCACGAGAAGAAGACAAACAACCGCAACCATGCCTACTAAACGATACCGTGTGGCCTGCAACAGAGGGCGGAAACCTACAAATAGCACCAACGCGAGCCGCAGCATGGCTCAACACGCTTGACATTATTTCCAGAATGTATTTCCGTTTTTCGTATATCATTTAAAATATAAGGGATGAAGGCTCTAACAACAGGTTTCTCTTCCTCCTCTGAAAACTATGACCTGGTTTCAGCTTTATGGAACGCTGAATTTGGCGGTTGTAACCGTTTATACGAAAACATGTCTCTAGGTGCTGCATGTCCGTTTTTAAACTCTAGTTGTCACCAATATTTCCGAGGCATGTGCTCAAACGAGTTAAAACGCCTCCTCATTGTAAAGTGGTGTGACAGCTTGTGGCACGCAAGTATGAATCACCATGCTTTGGTTTACAAGAAGCATGCATCAGGGCTTCGTTGGACGAGCACATCCGTAAAGGTAAGTTTGATATTGCCATACGAATCTCCCGTACGAATCTGAGAACTGCACACTTCCAGCTGCTTCAGAACTACCTAGGCCACGAAGATCTCGACTGTAAGCTCCCTCCATAGTACGGCACTGCTAAGGAACCTGTGAACCTAGCAGACGCGAGGATAGTCGCCGACGAAATTATTTGTGCTCGCATTAGACAGCTTCCTGGAAACTGGTGTGAACAGCTGGAGTAGAGATGGGCTTCCAGATGTGTGGCCACCAGGTTTATGGAGGCGTTTGGAGAGGCGCTAAAGTCAACGGTCCGTAAGCGGTCGTGTTCCTTCCGCTAGATAGACGACTCGTCCGTAAACAGGAAAGGGAGGTAATGACAGCGGCACGTAAAATGCCCTCCGCCACACACCGTTGAGTGGCTTGCGGAGTATAAATGTAGATGAAAATGTAGAACTGGGTCCACGGGCTAAACAATCTACAAGATTCGCAGGTCGCTCATGACAGCCCCTCAGTAATAATATTAAATACTGGTACAGGTATGTAGATGATGTACTGTGTATGTGGACAGGTACCAACAGACAACTGAACGCATTCCTAGAACATCTAAATTCACAATACAAAAACATACAATTCACCATGGAGCTAGGTGAAAAATCCATTAACTTCTTAGACCTTAACATAGATATCACTACAAATACACATACTTCCAAAATTTACAGAAAACCCACATCAACAGGCACAGTAATACCCTCATGTTCACAACACGTAATAACACACAAACATGCAGCATTCCATTCCATGGTACATCGCCTCACATCCATACCAACGTCAAAACAGAATTTCCAAACAGAAGTAGACACCATTAAATATATATTGCATTTGACAATGGCTAGAATCCCGAATTAGTTGACAAAATCCTGCACAAGAAACAAAGAAGTAAAATCTTGCCCTACATTTATGCCCCCTCTGCAATAACAACCACACTACAACACCAGCTGGTGTACTATTCCATATCTAGGTAAGCTATCAGACCAACTGGCCAAAACAATGATATCCCAAAACAATCAAACATTTTATGTAAGAGGCACAACAGCTAACCTCCTATTCAACAAAACAGATAAACCAAGCAACAGTGAGGTCTACAAAATAACCGGCACTGACTGCAGTAAACTGTACATTGGCCAAACGGGCCGGGCGATATCAACAAGGCTGACTGAACATGAACGCAGCTGGAGATTAAATAAATCAGACTCCACCTTTGCCGAACATGTGCTCAAAGAAGGACACAAATATCTAACACACACAGAAGTGCTACATATAGCCAACAAAGGCAGAAAACTCAGGGTACTACAAGCACTTGAAATTAACAAACATTTAGCCCTAAAACCACAGCTGATCCTAAATGACCAATTGCAACTGAGCACATCACCACTCTTAAACTTTACGCAATGAAGTAAACATGCTACTAACCAAAACGTGTCCCAATAGTAAACAAATTCACACCCCAATATAATGAAATATCCCTTATGTGTTTACATTCCTAACTGTAACTCAACTGTAACAATGTAATATTTGGTATATATTGATGCACAATTCTTCTAATAACAAAATGTAACCGGCAATGGAGGGTGAAGCTTTGACAATGCCAGCCACTCGTGCTGGCGAAACGTCAGAAAAATCTTTAGATGAACGTCGGCCGAACAACCCGAGACAGAAGCCAATAGGCAGTTTGTCAACAAGTGGCCACGAAAGCCTTAACAATTTTGTAACAAAATGTAACCCCAAAGAAAACATCGCTGTTTTACAACCAACAATTACTGTTCAGTGCAACTGTTCGCAACAAATACAAAAAGATTGTAATTTCGTAATAATGTGTATTGTAAATAATTCTAATTGTTGTCATACATGGTACTGAAGCGCCTAGAACGGCTCGGCCACAGCGGACAGTCCGTTTTTCGTGTATCATTCATACATGTAAGAGCTGAGGGCTCTAACAACAGGTTTCTCTTCTTCCTCTGAAAGCTAAGACCTAGACCTCAGCTTTATGTCACGCTAAATTTGGCGGTTGTAACCATTCATACGAAAAGATGTCTCTAGGTGCTGCACCTCCGTTTCTAAATTCTAGTTGTCACAAGTATATTCGAGGTTTATACTCAAATGAATTAGAACGCCTTCCCGTTGTAAAGGGGCGTGATAGCCGGTGGCACACAAGTAAGAGTCACTACGCTTTGGTTTGCAGTAAGCGTGCATCAGGGCTTCGTTGGACGAGCACATCCGTAAAGGTAAGTTTGATATTGCCATCTGCCTCCCGTACGAATCTGATAACTTGACACGCTCAGCTGCTCCAGAACTAACTAGGCCACGAAGATCTTGACTATAAGCTCCCTCCATAGTACGGCACCGCTAAGGAACCTGTGAACCTAGCAGACGCGCGGTTGGTCGCTGACGAAGTTATTTGTGCTCACATTAGCCAGCTTCCTGGGAACTGGTGTGAACAGTTGGAGTGGAGATCGACTTCCAGATGTGTGGCCAACAGGTTTATGGAGGCGTCTGGTGAAGCGCTAAAGTCAACGGTCCGTAAGTGGTCACGTTCCTTCTGCTAGCTAGACGATTCGTACGTAAACTGGACGCATGGGCCAAACAATCTACGTAAATTAACGATAAATCTGATACATTGTGAAACAACGCTCTGATGCGCTGTTTGCGGGTTTAAATCACCTCGGGGTATGACCATGCGGTGCATTTGACCTGCGGTCGCCTTCACGGTGGCGCTAGCAGCAGTCAACATACACAGAGGTGTGTTCATGCATGTCAGAGTACGGTGCAGCGAGTAAGTGTGTTGGCGATTTAAGACGTGCTAATGGCGACTGTGTGTTGAAAATGACTGAAAGAACACATATTGATGACGTTATGAGGGGTGGAATACTAGGGCGAATGGAGGCTGGTCAAACACAGCAGGTCGTAGCATGGGCCCTCCGTGTGCCACAAAGTGTGATCTCAACATTACGGCAACGATTCCAGCAGACAGGAAACATGTCCAGGCTCTACAATACGGGACGTCCACATTTTACAACACCACAAGAAGACCGATATCTCACCATCAGTGCCCGCAGACGGCCACAGAGTACTGCTGGTAGCCTTTCTCGGGACCTTACCACAGACACTGGAACAGTGGTCTCCAGACACACAGTCTATAGACTACTGAACAGACATGGTTTATTCGTCCCGAGACCTGCAAGGTGCATTCCACTGACCCCTGGTCACAGGAGAGCCCGTAAAGCCAGGTGTCAAGAACACAGTACATAGTCATTGTGACAGTGGTCCCAGGTTATATTCACAGACGAGACCAGGTATAGTCTGAGCAGTGATTCTCGCCGTGTTTTCGTCTGGCGCGAACCAGGAACCAGACACCAACCCCTTAATGTCCTTGAAAAGGACCTGTATGGATGTCGTGGTCTGATGGTGAGGGGTGGGATTATGATTAGTGCACGTACACCCCTGCATATCTTTGACAAAGGAACTGTAACAGGTCGTCATATTGCACCAGTATGTCCGCCTTTGCAGGGGTGCAGTGGGTCCGACCTTCGTCCTGATGGATGATAACGCACGGTCCCACCGAGCTGCCATCGTGGAGGAGTACCTTGAAACAGAAGATATCATGCGAATGGAGTGGCCTGCCTGTTCTCCAGACCTAAACCCCATCGAGCACGTCTGGGATGCTCTCGGTCGATGTATTGCTGCACGTCTTCAATCTCCTATGACATTTCAGGAGCTCCGGCAGACACTGGTGCAAGAGTGGGAGGCTATACCCTAGCAGCTGCTCGACCACATGATCCAGAGTATGCCAACCCGTTGTGCGGCCTGTGTACGTGTGCATGGTGATCATATCCCATATTACTGTCGGGGTACATGCGCAGGAAAAAGTTGCGTTTTGTAGCACATGTGTTTCGGGACGGTTTTCTCAACTTTTCACCAATACCGTGGAGTTACAGATCTCTGCCGTGTGTGTTCCCTATGTGCGTATGCTACTAGCGCCAGTTTTGTGTAGTGCCACGTTGTGTGGCACCACATTCTGCAATTATCCTTAATTTATGAGCATGAGTGTACTTTTTATTTCTTTTCAAATTTTGTGTGTAGATTTACATACATAATGATCTGACGAAGATATACAAATTTCTAACTCACAGATTCTAATACTATGCTTTATGAGCTGGAGCCTTTTAAGTGAAAGGTGACAAAATGCCGTAGCAACATTTGAAATTTTCTTGTCAAATCTGAAGCGCTGCCTCCATAAATAATTGTGATACAGCCTCAAAACGTGACAATTTTCTTAACATTTGTCACTGGACACATTCTCAACTTTCTTCTAATGTGTCGATTATTCTTTGAACAAGGGTTACAGTATGATCATTGCAGAGATTCAGTTTTTTGTAACATTTTCACTGCATACATTCTCATTTTTTTTAATGTGTCCATTCTATTTTGAACAAGAATTACTGTATGATCATTGCAGTGACTCAAATTTTCGTCAGGAAAATTTCTTTAAGAAAAATTATAGAATCATGCCTGGATCTTAAGCGAGAACGGCTAATAACGGTTCGACTTGTATAGGAAAAGTCTCCAACGTACTGGACCCTTTTTCTGCGGTATGTAAGGAAATGGCAACTTGAAGACACCACATTACCAAAAATATCATTTGGCAAGTGTTCTTCTCTTGCTGATGCAGCAGATGTTTTAGACAAAAATTATGAATAGTCACTTGCAAAGACAGAACCTATCACAGTTTTTAACAGTTCATTCCTTTCCGTTGGGTGATATAATCCTCGAACTGGAAAAATTACAAAATACCCCTCACGGTTTATTTTTCATTCAACGGGTTACAAAATTCCTGCATACAACAACTAATCTTGTTCGATAAGTTGTGTAAGCTTAGAATATGACGTACAGAAAAAGTGATATGCATGTGAAAGTTTACTAGTTAAATGTGGACTTTCAGCTAAACAGCAAGAGTGGATATGTGATATTTTTAAAGAATGTTCTTGTAAATGGTAGTACGCGCAAATATGGATTAGATATGCCTTATCAGAAAGAAAAATCTGAATTTCGTTTAGTTTTTGAGTAAACGTATTTGGTCAATTTCAGTACCGTATATCAAAAAAGCCTTTACATAAAGATGATACGTTATGCACGTCTTATAACAAATTAGTAGAAACTAAGATCACAAAAAGAGAGCTTCCTAAACCAACTACGTTAAGAGATCGAACTTATACGAAATTCTGTCACGACAGAATTTATTGACGGCTCTGAGTGCAGACTGGAGCAAAGATAGTGATTCAAAGTTATGTAACTTGTACACAGCACTGTTCTACCATTGTGAGGTTTATTGCCACTATATCATAATTGTTCTCTGAAATCCGCACTTCAGATTTGGTCAAAAGGTTTTTAAAATTTTGCAGCAACATTTTGTTATCTTTCAAACGTCTCCAGCTAAGAGAATATTAAAATTAACGGAAATTTGTATAGCCTCCATTGGTCGTTAAGCAAACATACACACAAAATTTGGACAAGGTCTGAGACAGACACGTTTGGCGGCGGGAAATGGGGTGGTGTGGGGAGGGCAGATAAAATTCAATAACCATGGGTAATGGGGAGGCTGTAGTAGGGGAAAGTATAGAAAATTGAATTACGGGAGCATACGGGCTCTGTAGAGAAACTCATAGATTACGGGCTCAGCAGAAAAACCCATTGGTTCCTGCATTAAATTTCAACGAAGAGCATCAGGTTAATGTAACAGAGCTTCGAACCTCTCAGTCAGACAAGGCAGAAGGTACAGATAACAATCCACTGAAATTTCTAAAACAACTGGAGGAAATGGCAACTGAACGATGACATTGCTGCCTTCTGTGAAAATGAGGAAGAGTTAGAGGGCGTCTTGAACGGCATTAATAGACAACTGAGCACTGAATAAGGATTGATAGTAAATCAGATTGATAAACTATGCATCAAAATAACGGAATATATACTAGACAAAGTGCAAGAATTGTGCCTCCTGGAAAGCAAAATGACGTGTGGCGAAGGACGAAAAGAGACTGTAAGTGTCAATCTAGTGCAGTCTGTGGAGGATTCCTTGCCGTAAGTGGTCTTTTGGTATCAAATATAGGGCTTAATTTGAGAAAGACATTCCTAAGAATTCATATCTGAAACATAGCTTTGTACTGAAGTAAATCATGGACAGTAAGACTCGAAGCGTTGAGATAATGTGGTTCAAGAGGAAGCTGAAACTGAATGGAATGAGAACACAAGAATCACTGGAAAATTGGCGAGGAAATCAGATTACGGAAATATTAACTGTAAGCTGCAGGATGATACGATATGTCAGGTAGAAGAGCGAGCTGTAAGTGGTATAAATTGTAGGGGTAAACAGATATCAGAAACATCCAACAAATAACTCAGGATATCGTACAGAGTGACTTGTTTTGTTATGTGTTTTTATTTGGTATGTGCACAATGTCTTTCGGGTACACAGCGAGGGATGTGTCAGGATTTCCGGTGTAACATAACTATAATTATGAAAGTAACGAATCTACAGTATCAGCTGAAGCTACACGACTGATAGAAAATATGGCTGTCAACAACAAAAACAATAAATGAAATGTCACAAAAGTTTAAGATAATCTAAGACTTGTTTCTCAGTGTGTGTGGATATGTTTTGTCAAAGCTAGGTATAATAACACACCATAAGAGAAACTTCTCGTGCTACTGGCACCAAGAGACTCCTACCTTCAGATTTTCATAACTTTTTAATTCGGTCGAAAGAGATTTAATTTCGTGTTCGCCATGATACCAGTTATTCCTTTCCTTAACGACATCAGCGCAGGGAAAATGGCACTTATAAATTGGAAAACTTTCGAGTAAACCGTTAAAAGCAATCTCCCTCATACCGACAGCTTCTAAAGTGTCTGCCCTGAGGCTTGACTTTATGACACTGGACCGGAATTGATCATCAAATATCGTGCATTCCTCTTCACCGTTAGTTACAAAGCGTACATTCTCAATTCAAACAACATATGCGCTCAGCTGATTATGAAGAGATTGCATTGTAGTAACTTCTATTATTGACATTTTTACTGTAGTTATAGGTTAGTATTCGTCTTCTTAATAATATGCCGAGATTTTAAAATTTTATGGGTAGTTTTACTTATCGTGTTCGAGAGGTAATCCTATATGGACGAAGAGCAAAGAGAGCAGCTTTTACGCAAATTATCCGTAAAAAAGAAAAACAGTACGGTTCTTTCTTATTCTTTCAGGTATAAAACCCTAAGGACTATATTTCAACTGTTTCTCCCTTTTTTTCTTCCATATTTCCCTCGTCATTTCGGGAGGTTTCTCTCTTCTTTCTTCGTCCAAGTGGCTCTAGTCTTCTCCTTGCGTTTTTGCTTTGGACGCCTATAATTTCTTTCTCAGCGGTAGTTTTTCCTCAAAATCTTGTGCCGGAATTCGGACTTCTTCCATGTCCCTCCTAACTTCTTTTCAGTATGTGTTATCCACAATTAATATACAGAAGTAAGTGAACAGTCTTTTTGTCACTCTGTTAGGCTTCATTATTTGGATGTAGACAGCTTCCTAATCATGTCTGTGATTTTTTTCAGTTATTATCAAATATCTCACAAAGTTCATAACAGAATTACTTCAGAATTTTGCACGATATTCTAATAAACGATAAGATGGACATAAGCTAATATTTTTAAATATATTTGGTGTATAAAAATATATTGAAAATCCATACCAACATGTTTGATGTTGCTACAACAATCCCGCCGACCGCCTGACCGAGCGGTTCTAGGCGCTTCAGCCCGGAACCGCGCTGCTGCTACGGTCGCAGGTTCGAATCCTGCCTCGGGCATGGACGACTGTGATGTACTTAGGTTAGTTAAGCTGAAGTAGTTCTAAGTCTATGGGACTGATGACTTCAGATATTAAGTCCCATAGTGCTTAGAGCCATTTGAAACAGTTTTGAACAAAACTCCCGAAAAATTCTTCTTCGTGTTACTTCAAATTTTTACAACATAATCTAATAAATGTTCAGGCAGACGTCGGCTAACCTTATTTTCAATATACATGCCATATAAATACGTATGTACTACACTAACGACAAAAGTTGTTACCAATAATCCCGAAAAGTTCTCGAACGATTTACTTCAAATTTTAATACGATATTCTAATAATCATTCGAATGGACACAGGCTACATATTTCTTTTTTTTTTTTAATATACAGGGTGAGTCTCGTAAGACAGTCTCGTTTCGTGAACGGTTACACTTATCGAAACGTGTTTCAACGCTGGTATTAACGGATGTACAGGGTGAGTCACCTAACGTTACCGCTGGATATACACTCCTGGAAATTGAAATAAGAACACCGTGAATTCATTGTCCCAGGAAGGGGAAACTTTATTGACACATTCCTGGGGTCAGATACATCACATGATCACACTGACAGAACCACAGGCACATAGACACAGGCAACAGAGCATGCACAATGTCGGCACTAGTACAGTGTATATCCACCTTTCGCAGCAATGCAGGCTGCTATTCTCCCATGGAGACGATCGTAGAGATGCTGGATGTAGTCCTGTGGAACGGCTTGCCATGCCATTTCCACCTGGCGCCTCAGTTGGACCAGCGTTCGTGCTGGACGTGCAGACCGCGTGAGACGACGCTTCATCCAGTCCCAAACATGCTCAATGGGGGACAGATCCGGAGATCTTGCTGGCCAGGGTAGTTGACTTACACCTTCTAGAGCACGTTGGGTGGCACGGGATACATGCGGACGTGCATTGTCCTGTTGGAACAGCAAGTTCCCTTGCCGGTCTAGGAATGGTAGAACGATGGGTTCGATGACGGTTTGGATGTACCGTGCACTATTCAGTGTCCCCGCGACGATCACCAGTGGTGTACGGCCAGTGTAGGAGATCGCTCCCCACACCATGATGCCGGGTGTTGACCCTGTGTGCCTCGGTCGTATGCAGTCCTGATTGTGGCGCTCACCTGCACGGCGCCAAACACGCATACGACCATCATTGGCACCAAGGCAGAAGCGACTCTCATCGCTGAAGACGACACGTCTCCATTCGTCCCTCCATTCACGCCTGTCGCGACACCACTGGAGGCGGGCTGCACGATGTTGGGGCGTGAGCGGAAGACGGCCTAACGGTGTGCGGGACCGTAGCCCAGCTTTATGGAGACGGTTGCGAATGGTCCTCGCCGATACCCCAGGAGCAACAGTGTCCCTAATTTGCTGGGAAGTGGCGGTGCGGTCCCCTACGGCACTGCGTAGGATCCTACGGTCTTGGCGTGCATCCGTGCGTCGCTGCGGTCCGGACCCAGGTCGACGGGCACGTGCACCTTCCGCCGACCACTGGCGACAACATCGATGTACTGTGGAGACCTCACGCCCCACGTGTTGAGCAATTCGGCGGTACGTCCACCCGGCCTCCCGCATGCCCACTATACGCCCTCGCTCAAAATCCGTCAACTGCACATACGGTTCACGTCCACGCTGTCGCGGCATGCTACCAGTGTTAAAGACTGCGATGGAGCTCCGTATGCCACGGCAAACTGGCTGACACTGACGGCGGCGGTGCACAAATGCTGCGCAGCTAGCGCCATTCGACGGCCAACACAGCGGTTCCTGGTGTGTCCGCTGTGCCGTGCGTGTGATCATTGCTTGTACAGCCCTCTCGCAGTGTCCGGAGCAAGTATGGTGGGTCTGACACACCGGTGTCAATGTGTTCTTTTTTCCATTTCCAGGAGTGTATTTCGTAAGCCACATCAAATACTGACGAACCGACTCCACAGACCGAACGTGAGGAGAGGGGCTAGTGTAATTGTTTAATGCAAACCATACAAAAATGTACGGAAGTATGTTTTTTAACACAAACCTACGTTTATTTTTAAAATGGAACCACGTTAGTTTTGTTAGCACATCTGAACATATAAACAAATACGTAATCAGTGCCGTTTGTTGCATTCTAAATTGTTAATTACATCCGGAGATATTGTAACCTAAGGTTGACGCTTGAGTACCACTTCTCCGCTGTTCGATCGTGTGTATCGGAGAGCACTGCAACACACATCGCGTTTCTACAGAATGATCTGCCAACGTTGGTCGAAAATGTCCCACTGGTAACGCGTCGACGTATGTGGTATCAGCATGATGGTGCACCTGCACATTCCGCAATTAACACTAGACTGACCCTTGACAGGATGTTCGACGGGCGTTTCATAGGACGTGGAGGACGCATAAATTGGCCAGCACGTTCTCCTGATCTTACACCTCTGGACTTCTTTCTGTGGGGTACGTTAAAGGAGAATGTGTACCGTGATGTGCCTACAATCCCAGAGGATATGAAACAACGTATTGTGGCAGCCTGCGGCGACATTACACCAGATGTACTGCGGCGTGTACGGCATTCATTGTGCCAGAGATTGCAATTGTGTGCAGCAAATGATGGCCACAACATTGAACATCTATTGGCCTGACATGTCGGGACACACTCGATTCCACTCCGTAATTGAAAACGGAAACCACGTGTGTACGTGTACCTCACCCCTCATGGTAAAGTACATGTGCGTCAGTGAAAAAGACCAATAAAAAGGTGTTAGCATGTGGACGTAATGTGCTGTTCCAGTCTCATCCGTACCTAAGGTCCATCACCGTTCCCTCTGGATCCCTACGTAATTCGGTGCTCTCTGATACACACGATCGAACAGCGGAGAAGTGGTACTGAAGCGTCAACTTTAGGTTACAATATCTCCGGATGTAATTAACATTTTAGAATGCAACAAACGGCACTGATTACGTATTTGTTTATATGTTGAGATGTGCTAACAAAACTAACGTGGTTCCATTTAAAAAAACGTAGGTTTGTGTTAAAAAACATACTTCCGTGCATTTTTGTACGGTTTGTATTAAACAATTACACTAGCCCCTCTCCTCACGTTCGGTCTGTGGAATCGGTTCGTCAGTATTTGATGTGGTCTACGAAATATATCCAGCGGTAACGTTAGGTGACTCACCCTGTATATCGAAGCAAGTAGGTTTTTTTTAATGGTACTGTATACTTTTGATAACTGCATTCAGTAGCTCTTGACAATACAGTAACAGTCATATGGCGTTTTTTAATGTTGACGCTGAAAGCTGTCGTAAAAAGTTCGAAAAATGTCCTAGAATGTGAGAGCCCGTTGGCCGGGTTCGGCATTGTCGGTGCAGACACCACCAAGCACAGCTCCCGTGCTACTCTGAGTCAGAATGTTAACACATTTACCTGTTTAATTGTCTGCACTGATGGCCGCTCATTTCTGCTTCAGCATTCCTTGCGTGCAGACATGTGCACAAATGAGGAGAAGTTAGAAACAATTCCGCGGTATAGGGCTCTCTACCCGGATCGCTCAGTGACCTACGCGCCAGGCAGTTGCACGAATTATTCACACGCTAGTGCGGAATGGCTGCTTCAATGTCAAAAAGGGGACAAGAAAGAACACGAAGAAGCAGTTCTGTCAACGACGCTAATGAATGCACACAGTGATACGAGACACATTTGAATCAGCCAGATGAGTGTCATTGGTATCATGTATCTACACAATTTCCATCCCTATTATCTGTCACTACATCAGGCATTCGCCGACCGTGATCTCGAAAGTCACGCAGAATTCTGTCCGTTTGCCCTTCAGCATTTGAGAGACGACCGTACGTTTTCCCAACGTGCGCTCTTTACGATTGTGAGCGTGTGGGTGCTATTCTGTCATTGTGCGCAACGGATTAATCTGAGATGTACCCTTTACCCTGTGGCTCCTGCAAGATGGAATTTCCACTCCCACACTACTACAGAAGTCAGACAGACGCTCCTAACTTTCTAAAGGGGTCTGAAAACCTTTCAGCAATAAATATCTTCTGGAGTCGTTCGCTGTAAGGAAATGACACAAAATTTCACAAAATTTCTTACGTAACTAGTGGGATACTTAGCTACAGGAGTAGTGCTAGTTAGTGTAAGAAAAACATGAAACTAACGAAAATTATTATTTATTTTGCAAAAATTCTGAGAAATCACAATGGCACTTTTAGTTATGAACTGAACAAGTTATTTCCGGGTTCTTTTCGGAATGTGAAGTTACCTCTTAAGGATAGGATTCGCAAATGAAATTTCTATACAAAGTTTAAGATTGTTATTGACTTGGCAGAATGGCTGAGAGACGCACCTATTCAACTTGATTAATTATCTGTTAGAATGTTGTAGGTATAGTCGAGGCTGTCGCGTGTGAAAAGCAGTGCAGTGTACTGTTGTGGAGGAAACATGGGGCTCGCAAGAGCTGTAGCACACAATACCGTAAGCTGCGATGACTGCTGTCTGCGCCGCTCGCTGCTGACAAATAAGACCACTCCCGTTCTATCTTGATTGACCTTCACCAATCAAACTCTACCTGCTCCTTGATGAAGTCGAGGACTCCTATTTGCCCCTAGTCTAACTATTGGCGTGGTACACCGCCCGCATCTCGTGGTCGTGCGGTAGTATTCTCGCTTCCCACGCCCGGGTTCCCGGGTTCGATTCCCGGCGGGGTCAGGGATTTTCTCTGCCTCGTGATGGCTGGGTGTTGTGTGCTGTCCTTAGGTTAGTTAGGTTTAAGTAGTTCTAAGTTCTAGGGGACTGATGACCATAGATGTTAAATCCCATAGTGCTCAGAGCCATTTGAACCATTTTTGGTACACCGGTCAGATAACCAGTCCACCACGATGCCACTCAAAAATTTGCTCGCAGGCGTTTAACTATAACTCTGTCCGATCACATCCCACAGTAAGTGTGGCGGCAAACAGTGAACAATGCTTAATCGCAAGGACTCAATATACAGTCGCACTCCGATTCGCTCTCGACAGAGGTGCTCTCCCAGTGAAGTACTGAGGAGAGACTTGTTCCTCGCTCTTTGAGTACACGTACGAGCGCAAGCGCTCTCGTTACATCTTCTCGCTCCAAGAGTGACAACGGAACGACCCCTCTCCATGCCAGACGTGAAGGGGTATACCTTTTGGCCTCTTCCATTACTCCTTCAGCTCAAGGTGTCAGGAATATCGTCTGCCAATCAGCATTGCTCTTCTAAAACGAGTGAATGACGTTTCTATTAAGGCGACCAATGCGGAAATCTGTAGCATCGGCGTTTGTCTCCCTGTGAAAACCTCTGAAACTGCGTGCTATGTTTATAAAGAATGCGTAGGCTGGGGCGCTCCTACAAAATGTAGTGGAATTTGCTTTTAAGCCCAACACAGGGTCGTTCTGCCTTTCACTCAGGCAAATGCTGTCTGCTCTCCGGCAGTCGCTTCAGCGTTTGGCGTTGACTCGTCCTCTGAAGGGACTGGCATGCGGTGCGGTTTGCCTCTCCAGAACTGAAAGCTTTTGTGACTGTCGTGTCTTGAATGTGTATGTGTACACCAGCCTCGAGTATTTCAATCTTGGTGCGCAATTGCGATTTACTTGTTATCGTTTACATGAATTCATACAACATTGACTTTATCTTATCGAGTTTGGGTTCGAATGAAGCGTCTTGATGTGCGGAATGTGATTGTGAGGGCGGAATATGTAAGGAATGAAGGTCAGGAGACCAAGACGTCTTACACGATGAAGCAGCATTTACATGCCACGCTAATGCAAATTTGCACAGTATGCACTACGTGGCAGCCGAAAATCCACACTGACTTCGTCAGCTTCGTCTGGTGCAACATCAACGGCTATGAAGCGTAAACGTATGGTGCGGAATCATAGGAAATTACATTGTGGAACCTTACATTATCTCAGGCTTCCTAAATGGACATTCGTACACATGATTTGTGGCAAACATTCTGCCGATACTTCTTCAAGAGGCACCACTGGATACTCGAAAATGTGGCTGCAACGATTGTCCAGATCACTCCTGTTGCAACTCAGATACTGAAGAGAACTTTCTTGGACGTTGGATAGGACGAAATTTTGTTGTTAAAAGACCTGCGAGATCCCTTGGATAGTCTCCTCTTATTTACTATCTTTAAGTAGCACTCAAAGATGCAGTCTGAGACGAAGCCCAAACTACGCTACACGATATGTGTTGTCGAATCGCCAGTGCGTGCACTACCACATCATCCACTGCAATGACATCTGTCCATTGTTCTTTCGAACGGCGATTACAAATGTACCTTTCGGTCCATTGTCAACAGGTTGAACACATGCTTAAATAAAGGATGAAATTATTGTTTTTGAGGACAAAATTATGTGAATTGGGTTACAAATCCTTGTTAGTAAATTGTTTATATCATTTACGTATGTACGAAATCGCATTGCAGTGTCCAATAAGACGGCAGCACCTGTTGCACGTAGCTGGTATCACTGTCATTACGTGCCTACCTTTCAGCATGAAGCGGAGTTTCAATAAGAAGAATATTTATTTTGCGGTATAAAGATGATCACCAAAATATTTTACACTACTGGCCATTAAAACTGCTACGCCACGAAAATGACGTGCTACAGACGCGAAATTTAACCGACAGGAAGAAGATACTGTGATATGCAGCTTTTCAGAGCATTCACACAAGGTTGGCGCCAGTAGCGACACCTACAACGCGCTGAAATGAGGAAAGTTTCCTACCGAACTCTCATACACCAACAGCAGTTGAATGGCGTTGCCTGGTGAAACGTTGTTGTGATGCCTCGTGTAAGGAGGAGAAATGCGTACCATCACGTTTCCGACTCTGATAAAGGTCGGATTGTAGCCTACCGTGATTGCGGTTTATCGAATCGCGACATTGCTGCTCGCGTTGGTCAAGATCCAATGCCTGTTAGCAGAATATGCAATCGGTGGGTTCAGGAGGGTAATACGGAACGCCGAACTGGATCCCAACGGCCTCGTATCACTACCAGTCGAGATGACAGGCATCTTATCCGCATGGCTGTAACGGATCGTGCAGCCACGTCTCGGTCCCTGAGTCAACAGATGGGGACGTTTGCAAGACAACAACCATCTGCACGAACAGTTCGACGACGTTTGCAGCAGCATGGACTATCATCTCGGAGACCATGGCTGCGGTTACCCTTGACGCTACATCACAGACAGGGGCGCCTGCGATGATGTACTCAACGACGAATCTGGGTGCACGAATGGCAAAACGTCATTTTTTTCGCATTCCAGGTTCTGTTTACAGCATCACGATGGTCACATCCGTGTTTGGCGACATCGCGGTGAACGCACATTGGAAGTGTGTATTCGTCATCACCACACTGGCGCATCACCCTGGGTGACGGTATGGTATGCCATTGGTTACACGGCTCGGTCACCTCCTGTTCGCATTGACGGCACTTTGAAGAGTGGACGTTTCATTTCAGATGTATTATGACCTGTGGCTCTACCATTCATTCGATCCCTGCGAAATCCGGCAGGAAATTCGGCAGGATAAAATCACGACCGCATGTTGCAGGTTCTGTACGGGCCTTTCTGGATACAGAAAATGTTCGACTGCTGCCCTGTCTAGCATATTCTCCAGACCTCTCACCAACTGAAAACGTCTGGTCAACGGTGGCCGAGCAACTGGTTCGTCACAATACGCCAGTCACTACTCTTGATGAAGTGTGGTATCGTGTTGAAGCTGCATGGCAGCTGTACCTGTACACTCCGTTGCCGGCCGCGGTGGTCTAGCGGTTCTGGCGCTGCAGTCCGGAACCGCGGGACTGCTACGGTCGCAGGTTCGAATCCTGCCTCGGGCATGGGTGTGTGTGATGTCCTTAGGTTAGTTAGGTTTAAGTAGTTCTAAGTTCTAGGGGACTTATGACCTAAGATGTTGAGTCCCATAGTGCTCAGAGCCATTTGAACCAACACTCCGTCCAAGCTCTGTTTGACTCAATGCCCAGGCGTATCAAGGCCGTTAATAAGGCCAGAGGTGGTTGTCCTGGGTACTGATTTCTCAGGATCTATGCCCCCAAATTGCTTGAAAATGTAATCACACGTAGGTTCTAGTATAATACATTTGTCCCGTGAATACCCGTTGATCATCTGCATTTCTTCTTGGTGTAGTAATTATAATGGCCAGTAGTGTAATTAAATGTTTAGTTCAAGGAATGCATTCCATACGATATAATTTAGAACAATGTATGTAGAGACACTAATCCTACAGCGTGGATTTTCTCTCTAACAAGCACACAGCCACGTACAGGAAAAGATAGGACAGTTCTTTCGTCTAACAGTTAGATATTTAACACAGCAGTTGCTTTTTGTAGCGTACAAGACCTCTTCATTTTTGAAGCATGAACCGTTGATTTGTCTGTTTCAAGTCACTTAAATCTGGGAGGAAATACAGACGTGAAATAGTTTTCTTTAGCCCTTTATAATATGTTAGATTCTGCCCATGTTGTATTTTCATATGTAACATTCATAGATGAACCTGCATCTAGGTCGTAAGTTGGTTAGGGGGAAATGAAGCTTTATTCTCGTAGCGTACGCCTATAAATATTGCACAACGACGCATTCTTTTGCGAGACGCGTGCTTGGTAGTGTTTGCACCGCAAATGCCGTTTGCGGCCACCCTGCTCTAACGTTCTAGGACATTTTTTCGGATTTTCTACCAAAGATTTCAACGTTGACATTAACAAACTCTATACCACTGTAATTTTCTTTTCAAGAGCTATCGAATGCAGCTATAAAAAGTATGCGGCTCCATTCAAAAAAGAAGGTACTTGCTTCAATACCTCCGTTTACCCCAACGCTAAAAACATTAACCTAACAAAATAATAGATACGTGCCCCAAAACCGCGTTTCTATATGTATACCGTTCACGAAGTAAAAGGGCTGTTACGTCTTACATGACTCGCTCTGTATCTGGTATATTAATATACGTACCCTAAAGATCAAAGAAACTGGTATACCTGCCTAATATCGTGTGGGGCCCCCGCGAGCACGCAGAAGTTTGTATAAAGTTCACTATTATGACAATGTGTTTACACATTGACTGGTCCCAAAATTTTCCTTAGAACTTTTATTTCTGTTATTTCCGATACCTGCATCATCGCCTTCTTTTTCAGACAAACATTCTGTTGCGTAAAGTATCCGCTTGGCGAATTACTTTGGATATATGTGTATTCACGAATACTGATTTCTTATTGTATACGTCTTAGTGAGGTAGTATGCTGTTTTCCTGTTTTCATCATATTAACTCTAAATTTAGAGCTTCTTTCTACGAAATGTCTTCTTCAATTACTTCTCCTAGATTCTTCTTACTTCACTCAGATCTCCCATATCTACACTCCTGGAAATTGAAATAAGAACACCGTGAATTCATTGTCCCATGAAGGGGAAACTTTATTGACACATTCCTGGGGTCAGATACATCACATGATCACACTGACAGAACCACAGGCACATAGACACAGCCAACAGAGCATGCACAATGTCGGCACTAGTACAGTGTATATCCACCTTTCGCAGCAATGCAGGCTGCTATTCTCCCATGGAGACGATCGTAGAGATGCTGGATGTAGTCCTGTGGAACGGCTTGCCATGCCATTTCCACCTGGCGCCTCAGTTGGACCAGCGTTCGTGCTGGACGTGCAGACCGCGTGAGACGACGCTTCATCCAGTCCCAACATGCTCAATGGGGGACAGATCCGGAGATCTTGCTGGCCAGGGTAGTTGAATTACACCTTCTAGAGCACGTTGGGTGGCACGGGATACATGCGGACGTGCATTGTCCTGTTGGAACAGCAAATTCCCTTGCCGGTCTAGGAATGGTAGAACGATGGCTTCGATGACGGTTTGGATGTACCGTGCACTATTCAGTGTCCCTTCGACGATCACCAGTGGTGTACGGCCAGTGTAGGAGATCGCTCCCCACACCATGATGCCGGGTGTTGGCCCTGTGTGCCTCGGTCGTATGCAGTCCTGATTGTGGCGCT
The DNA here is from genome assembly GCF_023864275.1 of Schistocerca cancellata. Classification (NCBI taxonomy): domain Eukaryota; kingdom Metazoa; phylum Arthropoda; class Insecta; order Orthoptera; family Acrididae; genus Schistocerca; species Schistocerca cancellata. The sequence continues at coordinate 5,848,858 of NW_026046443.1, read as the reverse complement.
CACCGCACGGCGTCAAACACGCATACGACCATCATTGGCACCAAGGCAGAAGCGACTCTCATCGCTGAAGACGACACGTCTCCATTCGTCCCTCCATTCACGCCTGTCGCGACACCACTGGAGGCGGGCTGCACGATGTTGGGGCGTGAGCGGAAGACGGCCTAACGGTGTGCGGGACCGTATCCCAGCTTCATGGAGACGGTTGCGAATGGTCCTCGCCGATACCCCAGGAGCAACAGTGTCCCTAATTTGCTGGGAAGTGGCGGTGCGGTCCCCTACGGCACTGCGTAGGATCCTACGGTCTTGGCGTGCATCCGTGCGTCGCTGCGGTCCGGTCCCAGGTCGACGGGCACGTGCACCTTCCGCCGACCACTGGCGACAACATCGATGTACTGTGGAGACCTCACGCCCCACGTGTTGAGCAATTCGGCGGTACGTCCACCCGGCCTCCCGCATGCCCACTATACGCCCTCGCTCAAAGTCCGTCAACTGCACATACGGTTCACGTCCACGCTGTCGCGGCATGCTACCAGTGTTAAAGACTGCGATGGAGCTCCGTATGCCACGGCAAACTGGCTGACACTGACGGCGGCGGTGCACAAATGCTGCGCAGCTAGCGCCATTCGACGGCCAACACCGAGGTTCCTGGTGTGTCCGCTGTGCCGTGCGTGTGATCATTGCTTGTACAGCCCTCTCGCAGTGTCCGGAGCAAGTATGGTGGGTCTGACACACCGGTGTCAATGTGTTCTTTTTTCCATTTCCAGGAGTGTATTTTTCATTGTGTTTCGCGCAGCCTTAACGTTCGCCATAAATTTGGTTTTCTCAAAGCAGCTTTATGAGCCTGCTTCTTCAGCTTGTTCTTTAAGCAATTCTGTTTGTCCCGTAGCTGCTTCATTGAGTCTGACAAATTAGAGAGGTCATGCGGAAACGTTGAACAGTCTTCTTCAGTATTGCTCTTTATTTTAATTTCTTCACTTTGTTTTCAGTTTTATTTTTAGTCTCGTCTTTACAATACAGAAAATATACCGATGTACTCTATTCTTGCTCATAGATCGTCCTAGTTCTAGCAGTTTACGTTAGTGAGAGAATTAGCAAATGAAACTAATGAAATTGAGAGGAACTTCCTGGCAGATTAAAACTGTGTGCCGGACCGAGACTCGAACTCGAGATCTTTGCCTTTCACAGTCAATCGCTCTACCAACTGAGCTACCCAAGCACGACTCACGCCCCCTCCTCACAGCTTTACTTCTGCCAGTACCTCGTCTCCTACCTTCCAAAATTTCATATCAGCGCACACTCCGCTGCAGAGTGAAAATATCATTCTGGAAACATCCCCCAGGCTGTGGCTAAGCCATGTCTCCGCAGTATCCTTTCTTTCATTAGTGCTAGTTCTGCAAGGTTCGCAGGAGAGCTTCTGCAAAGTTTGGAAGGTAGGAGACGAGGTACTGGCAGAAGTAAAGCTGCTAGGACCGGGCGTGAGTCGTGCTTCGGTAGCTCTTACGGCGGTCAGCGGCGGCGAGTTCTCGGCGGCTTCTGCAGAATGTTCGTCTGACGATACGGAACAACTCACTGAGAGCCTTTGACATGATCCAACGTGTGGCATTCACCAACGTTCACATAGCGTCACGACTGCCCCATTTAGCGCAGATCCTACCGACTGCCCCATTTAGCGCAGATCCTACCAATACCGAAGGGTATCGCAGACCGCCTCATGGCTGCCTTTGGTTACTATGTTAGTACTGGGATGTTATTTAAGATCAAATATGATACGTTAACGCTACAGTTCCGGAACGGTGGCCTCAACCTCACAAACGTGCGAAACAAAGCTCTGGCGCTTTACATGCGAGCGATGATACGAAATTGGCAACAAAGAAAGCATACCATAACGTCAGCTCTGATAGAAGTACTTGTTCCGCCTTCGTACGAACCCCCTATTGCGGTGGGCAATATTTCGCCTTCTCTTGCACACATTGCCTCATTTCTTGTTGATTACAGTTATGTTCGTCTGAAAGTACCTTCGACGAGACTACCCACGACTCGGGAGATCTATAGATGCTTGATGGATCACCATGGCCGCAACATAATGGAATTCAAATACCCGTCGAGAACGTGGAACCACATTTGGTGTGCAGTGCATACTCCATTACTGTCAACAGCAGCGAGATCGATGTGGTATATTCTTATAAACCGTAAACTTGTGACCAGGAGTCGATTACATACAATTCATATGGTCGATTCTCCTCTTTGCACAAACTGTGGACTGTTAGCAACGGAAGAACATGGTTTAGTGTGTGGCGCAGCGAGGGACGTCTGGATGCTGACGCGTCGAATACTGGCCTTCCTTCGGCGCACTAACTACACAGAAATCACATCGGATGTACTTTTTCTACCGGACAAGACCTTTTTTCCCAAACAAAAGACGTATGCGGTCAACTGGATCGCTGGACATGCGACGAAATATTTGTATTCGTACGATATTAAGTCCGTGATGGATTATTGGATGTATTTACAAGAACAACACGAGCTCATACGGCGTCATACGAAATACAGGACTTACTTTTCCAATTTTTTAGGAAGTGTTTTTCACAATCCACCCAACAGCTGGGGTGTCCCAGCACTGGGAAGACTCCTGCAGCAGAACGACTAGAGACAGTACTGTGCGGTTCAATTATATTGGCATATAGCACACTGAGAAGAAAACTGGCCCCTACCTGTTGGCGCCAGTTATGACTGCATTATGTTAACATGGAAAAAAAACCACACACAACGATGGTAAACACCGAAACCGCCTCAGATAATGGTCCTTCGAATGGTCGACGCAGGAGAAATAAATACCGTCCACACTGGCAGAAATGGTCAAGATTATATGGCTTTCTGCCAGGTTTATGATGCGACACCGCGTGCTGCAGGGATTGTGATGCAGATGATAACTTCATTTTCACTCCCGCCCGTGACTAGGATTTTCATTTACTTTATTCCTGTTACAAAAAAAAAAAAAGAGGGCGGTCTTTGCGTTCATTTTATGGTTTCCAAATTGTTTTTGCTGTCTCGATACTTTTCTTATCCCTAGGACAGCACAATTGCACGAATAAAGATTGGTTGTTTACCCTGCCTTCCTGTTCGCCCCCCCCCCCAAAAAAAAAAAAAAGAGAGAGAGAGAAGTGGTCGCATTGTTGGACCATAAAGCGGAGGAACCGCGTTTTTATTTTTATTTTATTTTTTTAGAAAAAAAAGCGGTTCGGCGCTGCAGTCTGGAACAAAAAAAAATAAAAAAATAAAAAAAATTTAAAAAAAGTTGGTTAGAGCGCTTGCCCGCGAAAGGCAAAGGTCCCGAGTTCGAGTCTTGGTCCGGCACACTGTTTTAATCTGCCAGGAAGTTTCATATCAGCGCACACTCTGCTGCAGAGTGAAAATCTCATTCTGGAACTTGAGAGAACTTTGTTAATTAAGACTACTTTATATACGTCAGTTAATCAATTAAGGCTGGTTTTGACACTGCATCGTCTTCAGATAACTTACTCTTATAGTCACCTCCCATAGCTCACTAGCCGTTTGAAGACCACGTCTTCCGTAAACTTCTGCAGGCTGTAAACGTAGCTGCTGATGAACTTCTAACGAAGTTCTTCGCTGCTGCTATTGCATCGTTCCCGGCTCCCGACACCACTGGGAGAGTGGAAGTTCGATTTAAGAGACTGACGCCTGATAGTGAGTGTTCAATGATGTCTCGGGAATTGTCAGCAGAGGCTATTATGTCATCATGAATGTCTTAGGATATAGATGGTGTCGCGTGATGTCTACAGTGACTGAAACGCAGGTGCCCTGATACAGTACGAGATGGCGCATTGGTTAGCACAGTGTACTTGTGTTTTGGAAGCAGGGTGGTTCAAATCCCATTCCAGCCATCTTGATTTAATTTTTCCGTGATAAATCTCTTATGATGATCATTCCTCAATACGAGCTTGTGTTCCGTATCTAATGATCTCGACGCTAAGCCACAGTTCTCTTTCCCGTTCTTTGTTGATGCCAGCACCAGATCGATTCACTAGGCTTTGAAGTACGGTTTTACCCAGCGTATTTGATGGCGCTAATACAGATTGAGAAAGCTTCAGCCAAGATTCTTGTTTGGACGTATTTCACATCTTCATTACGCGTCAGAACGTTAACTGCGGCAGCTGTCTAACATTCTGCGTGGAGTTTGTTTGTTCTAAGTCGCGTCTCCCTACCACTTTCGCGCAACGACGCTCTGAGCGTGTTTTTGAACCTGGGACCTGTTGCTGGTAAGGAGACGCCAGACCACACATGACATGTAGAGTTGAGAAGAGTTCAGTGAGACTAGCGATGATATAATCAAATACTTAATGATTTCAGCGTCAGCTCTACTGCACTCCCTGTAATAGAATCTTAATACTAACTAAATTTAGTGGAAGAGGTTAAAGGCTTTCCCATTTTTAGTTAGCTGGTAAAATAACGTCAAAAAATCAGTTCAGTTTACCATTGGAATTTTTATTCTACTTACAAAACATTCTTTATAAATTGTACTAGTGATAAAAGGTTCAAATGGCTCTGAACACTATGGGGCTTAACATCTGCGGTCATCAGTCCCCTAGAACTTAGAACTACTTAAACCTAACTAACCTAAGGACATCACACACATCCATGCCCGAGGCAGGATTCGAACGTGCGACCGCAGCAGTCGCGCGGTTCCGGACTGAGCACCTAGAACCGCTAGACCACCGCGGCCGGCACTGATAAAAGGAAATATTTTAATACAGGATGATAAAAACCAACTGCATTTATTCCCTGAATGGGTTTCTATAATGGATCGAAGGATGACCTATGCCATATCACATCTATAATCTAGGTTTAAATTAAGTTCCATAAAAGAGAAAACTATCAAAATGGTCTACAGTGACCCTCAATTATCTTTAATTACTTATTTAACTTGGAAATTACAGTGACTGATGTGGCTTCTCAATAATTATATAACAGAAAAATCATCGCATTTCAGATTTTAACTTCAAGTAGCTAATGTGAATACCATGAAGTTTAATTGACGATCGACACTAGTATTGCGTAAAAAGGGATGCAACAGATGAGACTTCTGCAGTTCTGAGTGAAGCCTTATGCGCTGTTACATGGCATCGCATGCGTTCATTACCTTGTCGGTGGTTAGGCAGTGTCAGGGGCGGCGGGTGACGCAGCTCCACACACCTCGCCGTCTGGGTAGCAACTCTCTCGAACTCCTCCTTACTACTGTTTACCAAAGTTGGTTTAAGAAAAAGGTATCTGGATGTGTTTTCAACTGACCAATCAGTGTTTGAATGTTAACCTTAAGCTCCGCCTACAAAAATTCTGTCTATCCAATGAGAAACGTTATACTTTTCATGGTGAGGCAATGTTTTTTAATGTTTGCTACGTAACATAGACGCGTATAGTCTCACGCTAAAACTTGCAACTGGTGTGGCCCTTTTAGTGTTATCATAAGATCTATACTGTTCTTCTGGAGGTCTCTATGTTTTAACATGGTCTGGGGGATGTGCTCTTGACGGTCAGCCGGCGATGTGGTTGTCCCTTATCGTAGGGCCGTCTAGCCTACATAGTTCTGCCCTCAGCTTCTCTTCTCGTTTCTCCCCTCGGAACTGCGTATGTTTCACGGTCGGATGGTATTACATGCATCTTGTTTTAGTCTGTGGTATTCCATTTGCTCACTCGTTGATCGTATTACTTTGGTTAATTTAATGTCAGGATTTATTCGGTTCAAAATGGTTCAAATGGCTCTGAGCACTATGGGACTCAACTGCTGTGGTCATAAGTCCCCTAGAACTTAGAACTACTTAAACCTAACTAACCTAAGGACAGCACACAACACACAGCCATCACGAGGCAGAGAAAATCGCTGACCCCGCCAGGAATCGAACCCGGGAACCCGGGCGTGGGAAGCGAGAACGCTACCGCACGACCACGAGATGCGGGCATTTATTCGGAGCTATATGATATATTGCCGGATTTGCTATCATGTCAGGGTTTTCATGGAAGGTGTTGGATTTGCCTGACACCTTACAGCTGATCTGCGGATCTTTGATTGTACGGTTCATGTTATCCTCTGCCTCAGTTTAATTTCCTGTGCAGTCATGTAGACTTTACGTTTTCTATGACCTTTCTAAAAGACTTAAGGAAATTGAGTTGTGGTCACTCTGAGAAGGTGGGGCCAGATTACCTCCAAGTCCTTACCAAATACATGATTATAATCCAGCCCTTCTTTTCTTTTCTTTTTTTTTTTTTTTTGGTCATCAGTCTACTGACTGGTTTGATGCAGCCCGCCACGAATTCCTTTCCTATGCTAACCTCTTCATATCAGAGTAGCACTTGCAACCTACGTCCTCAATTATTTGCTTGACGTATTCCAATCTCTGTCTTCCTCTACAGTTTTTGCCCTCTACAGCTCCCTCTAGTACCATGGAAGTCATTCCCTCATGTCTTAGCAGATGTCCTATCATCCTGTCCCTTCTCCTTATCAGTGTTTTCCACATATTCCTTTCCTCTCCGATTCTGCGTAGAACCTCCTCATTCCTTACCTTATCAGTCCACCTAATTTTCAACATTCGTCTATAGCACCACATCTCAAATGCTTCGATTCTCTTCTGTTCCGGTTTTCCCACAGTCCATGTTTCACTACCATACAATGCTGTACTCCAGACGTACATCTTCAGAAATTTCTTCCTCAAATTAAGGCCGGTATTTAATATTAGTAGACTTCTCTTGGCCAGAAATGCCTTTTTTGCCATAGCGAGTCTGCTTTTGATGTCCTCCTTGCTCCGTCCGTCATTGGTTATTTTACTGCCTAGGTAGCAGAATTCCTTAACTTCTTTGACTTCGTGACCATCAATCGTGATGTTAAGTTTCTCGCTCTTCTCATTTCTACTACTTCTCATTACCTTCGTCTTTCTCCGATTTACTCTCAAACCGTACTGTGTACTCATTAGACTGTTCATTCCGTTCAGCAGATGATTTAATTCTTCTTCACTTTCACTCAGGATAGCAATGTCATCAACGAATCGTATCATTGATATCCTTTCACCTTGTATTTTAATTCCACACCTGAACCTTCCTTTTATTTCCATCATTGCTTCCTCGATGTACAGATTGAAGAGTAGGGGTGAAAGGCTACAGCCTTGTCTTACACCCTTCTTAATACGAGCACTTCGTTCTTGATCGTCCACTCTTATTATTCCCTCTTGGTTGTTGTACATATTGTATATGACCCGTCTCTCCCTATAGCTCATCCCCACTTTCTTCAGAATCTCGAACAGCTTGCACCATTTTATATTGTCGAACGCTTTTTCCAGGTCGACAAATCCTATGAAAGTGTCTTGATTTTTCTTTAGCCTTGCTTCCATCATTAGCCGTAACGTCAGAATTGCCTCTCTCGTCCCTTTACTTTTCCTAAAGCCAAACTGATCGTCATCTAGCGCATTCTCAATTTTCTTCTCCATTCTTCTGTATATTATTCTTGTAAGCAGCTTCGATGCATGAGCTGTTAAGCTGATTGTGCGATAATTCTCGCACTTGTCAGCTCTTGCCGTCTTCGGAATTGTGTGGATGATGCTTTTCCGAAAGTCAGATGGTATATCGCCAGACTCATATATTCTACACACCAACGTGAATAGTCGTTTTGTTGCCACTTCCCCCAATGATTTTAGAAATTCTGATGGAATGTTATCTATCCCTTCTGCCTTATTGAACCGTAAGTCCTCCAAGGCCCTTTTAAATTCCGATTCTAATACTGGATGCCCTATCTCTTCTAAATCGACTCCTGTTTCTTCTTCTATCACATCAGACAAATCTTCACCCTCATAGAGGCTTTCAATGTATTCTTTCCACCTATCTGCTCTCTCCTCTGCATTTAACAGTGGAATTCCCGTTGCACTCTTAATGTTACCACCGTTGCTTTTAATATCACCAAAGGTTGTTTTGACTTTCCTGTATGCTGAGTCTGTCCTTCCGATAATCATATCTTTTTCGATGTCTTCACATTTTTCCTGCAGCCATTTCGTCTTAGCTTCCCTGCACTTCCTATTTATTTCATTCTTCAGCGACTTGTATTTCTGTATTCCTGATTTTCCCGGAACATGTTTGTACTTCCTCCTTTCATCAATCAACTGAAGTATTTCTTCTATTACCCATGGTTTCTTCGCAGCTACCTTCTTTGTACCTATGTTTTCCTTCCCAACTTCTATGATGGCCCTTTTTAGAGATGTCCATTCCTCTTCAACTGTACTGCCTACTGCGCTATTTCTTATTGCTGTATCTATAGCGTTAGAGAACTTCAAACGTATCTCGTCATTCCTTAGTACTTCCGTATCCCACTTCTTTGCGTATTGATTCTTCCTGACTAATGTCTTGAACTTCAGCCTACTCTTCATCGCTACTATATTGTAATCTGAGTCTATATCTGCTCCTGGGCACGCCTTACAGTCCAGTATCTGATTTCGGAATCTCTGTCTGACCATGATGTAATCTAATTGAAATCTTCCCGTATCTCCCGGCCTTTTCCAAGTATACCTCCTCCCCTTGTGATTCTTGAACAGGGTATTCGCTATTACTAGCTGAAACTTGTTACAGAACTCAATTAGTCTTTCTCCTCTTTCATTCCTTGTCCCAAGCCCATATTCTCCTGTAACCTTTTCTTCTACTCCTTCCCCTACAACTGCATTCCAGTCGCCCATGACTATTAGATTTTCGTCCCCCTTTACATACTGCATTACCCTTTCAATATCCTCATACACTTTCTCTATCGGTTCATCTTCAGCTTGCGACGTCGGCATGTATACCTGAACTTTGGTCTGCTGTCGATTCTGATTAGAACAACCCGGTCACTGAACTGTTCACAATAACACACCCTTTGCCCTACCTTCCTATTCATAACGAATCCTACACCTGTTATACCATTTTCTGCTGCTGACCAGAAATTCTTGTCTTCCTTCCACTTCACTTCACTGACCCCTACTACATCTAGATTGAGCCTTTGCATTTCCCTTTTCAGATTTTCTAGTTTCCCTACCACGTTCAAGCTTCTGACATTCCACGCCCCGACTCGTAGAACGTTATCCTTTCGTAGATTATTCAATCTTTTTCTCATGGTAACCTCCCACTTGGCAGTCCCCTCCCGGAGATCCGAATGGGGACTATTCCGGAATCTTTTGCCAATGGAGAGATCATCATGACACTTCTTCAATTACAGGCCACATGTGCTGTGGATACACGTTACGTGTCTTTAATGCAGTGGTTTACATTGCCTTCTGCATCCTCACGTCGTTGATCATTGCTTATTCTTCCGCCTTTAGGGGCAATTTCCCACCCCTAGGACAGGAGAGTTGCCCTGAACCTCTATCCGCTCCTCCACCCTCTTTGACAAGGTCGTTGGCAGAATGAGGCTGACTTCTTATGCCGGAAGTCTTCGGCCGCCAATGCTGATTATTTATCAAAATTTAGGCAGTGGCGGGGATCGAACCCGGAACCGAAGACGTTTTGACTATGAATCAAAGACGCTATCCCTAGACCACAGGTACCCATACTAATATGAAATATTTGATGATATATGATTAACTGTTGTCAGAAACTGTAAGAAACTATTTACTGGTTTGCATATTGTGTACATTCGTTGAGAATGTGATATATATCAGCATGTTTAGGAAATACTTTGTTTGCCAGCATAGTCACAATCAATTTCAAAAAAGAATTATTGTGGTTCATTAGCACCACAGAATACGATAAACCACATTGTGAGTGTGTGGGTTTTATTTTGTCAAGTTGCGCAATGGATTGATCCAACAAGTATCCTTCGGCTCCTACAAGAAACAATTTCCACCTCACACTACTACAGAAGTCAGACAGACGCTCCTAATGTACCAACGAGAACTGCTTGAAAAACATTCAGCGACAAATATCTTCTTGAGTCGTCCGCTGTAAGGAAAAGACCCAAAAATATTCTATATTCTTACATAACTAGTGGAATACTTGGGGTACTGGAGTATTGCTAGTTAATGCAAGAAAAACATTAAACAAACGAAAAATATTATTTATTGCAAAAAATACTGAAAAATCAAGTAAAACTCTTTTTTATAAATTTCTGGGTTATTTTCAGGACAGTAGATTGCCTCTTATGGATAGGAATGCTATTATTTTACAAAGTATGGAAAGGTTCATTTCTCGCTTTTCCTTAAGAATGTTATTTACTCGGCAGAATAGCTGAGAGCCGCGCCTACACAACTTGAATAACTTTTCTAGGCACGTCAATGCTGTCGTATGAGAAATGTAATGGAGTGTACTGTTATGGAGGACAGATGGGGCCCGCATAAGCTCTAGCGCTCAATACCGTGAGCTGCGATGACTGCTGCCTGCGTCGCTCGCTGCTGACAAATAACACAACTATCTCTTTCTATCTGGATTGACCTTCGCCAATCAAACTGTCCCTGCGCCTTGATGAAGTCAAGGACTCCTATCCGCCCCTAGTCTATTGGCCTCGTAGACCGGTCAGATACCCAGTCAACCGCGATGCCACTCAATATTCGCTCGCAGGCGGTTAACTAGTGCTCTATCCGTGTTCACATCGCACAATACGTGTGGCGGCCAACACAGTGAACAATGCTTAATCGCGAGCGACTCAATATAGAGTATCACTCCGATTCGCTAACAACATAGGTGCTAAAAACGTCCTGGCAGATTAAAACTGTGTGCCCGACCGAGACTCGAACTCGGGACATTTGCCTTTCGCGAGCAAGTGCTCTACCATCTGAGCTACCGAAGCACGACTCACGCCCACTACTTCTGCTTTACTTCTGCCAGCTTTACTTCTGCCAGTATCTCGTCTCCTACCTACCAAACTTTACAGAAGCTCTCCTGCGAACCTTGCAGAACTAACACTCCTTTCTTTGATTGTACCATGCTTGTGCGCTCTCTTTTGAAGTACTGCTGCGTTGTGTGAAATCCTCATCAGATGGAAATGAAGGAGGATATCGAAAATGTTAAAGAAGGGCAGTTCGTTCCGTGTTACAGTGAAACAGGATAGAGACTGCCACGGGTTTTATACGTGAACTGGGGTGCTAGACATTAAAACGAAGGATATTTTCGTTATACAGGATCTTCCGTCAATTTTTGGGCATCAAGTTGGTCCTTCGATTGAGAAAATATTTTGTTTGAATCCACCTACTTAGCGAGAAACGGCCATAAGAGAAATCAGAGCTCCCACAGAAAGATTTAAATGCTCCTTTTCACCACACATCTTTCAAGAGAAGAAGCTGAAAGGTGGTTAGTTGAAGCCTCTGCCAGACCCTTAACTTTAAATTGCAGAGTAATCACACATATGTTGATGTAGATGTAACTGATTGTACAACCATTACATAACGCCTAAGACAACAAAGCGGCCAGTAAGTGACGCTACGGTATCAAATCGTAATGTTCGAAGATGAGAAAAATATAATTTAAAATACAGGAAAGATGTAAAAAAATTATCATGCATGTGATGCGTCACAGTAACAAAAAAAATCCAAAAATATACCAAAAACAACACTGTTCATATAATATTGCTAAAACAATACTGTGTAACTGAAAGTTGGGCTATGCCAAACACACACTGTCATTTCAACATAAATATATAGTCTCATTGTTATTGTATTATGTACAACAGAATTTTGGTTTTAGATGTGATTATAATTGTTACTTTGTAGTTATCATCTCTGCATTAAATTAATTTATCCTTCTACACTGATGTGTCGCCCCCTACCTTTTTCCATCTCCACTATCACTACTTTCAGTTGCATAATATAGTGCATTGTTTTATCAATCAGCAATGTCCTTTTTGATGTATTTTTACATTGTATTTCTGATGCTGTGGTTCATCAAAAGTACGACCATTCATTTACCTCTTGTCTGTATTTTACTTTACGTTTTCCTCATGTGTTCAGAGCTAATATATCATATCACTAGAGCCAACTATTGACCACTTTGTTATCTTAGGCGTTATGTCATGCCTTGTGCACTCAGTTACGGTTTGGAATGTGTCATATTCACATGACCCCATACTGCATGAACTTCTTCTCTCTGTTATGGTACGTGTTTTTCATGCACTCTACATTCAATTTTCTTGTTTGTCTTTTAGCCATCATCACTCTGCTGCTCTTGCTTTTTATAAACTTTCCCAAATATTCTGAAGATAAATGTGTTATAAACACATCAATAAAGCAACTGCCTTACATCTAGCCGCTCTTTTATATTCATCGAAACATTTTTCTCCGGCGACTGTATCAGCATTGTTCAACATTTTAAAAGTCCTCGCACCTTTCGCAGTATCCAGCAAGTCACGGACCCAGCTGCGCAGAGATTACATACTGGCGATTAAGCCGGCCGCGGTGGTCTAGCGGTTCTGGCGCTGCAGTCCGGAACCGCGGGGCTGCTACGGTCGCAGGTTCGAATCCTGCCTCGGGCATGGGTGTGTGTGATGTCCTTAGGTTAGTTAGGTTTAAGTAGTTCTAAGTTCTAGGGGACTTATGACCTAAGATGTTGAGTCCCATAGTGCTCAGAGCCATTTGAACCATTTGAACTGGCGATTAAGCTTTAACCGCGATCACGTGACCCTCGCTTATCTTGTTTTTTAATCGACGTTGATGCTGTGGCCCCGAATGTCGTGCTCCACCAGAACACTAAACATAACAGAGGAGACAGGTTATCTTTTGAGAAGAGTCCCCGTTATGGGTACGGAATCACGAACGACATATTCGTTTGTGGAGACTTTGAGAGGAACGAACGTTGCCAGATCGCAATGGTCAAAAGCACAGAGACCAGTACATACGATGATCGTATGTGGTGTCGTTAGAAACACAACACGGGTAACTCTGGTTCGCATAATCGGTAATTTGGGCAGCAGTCGTAAAATCCTGACGTATTCTGAAAGATAGCTGTGCACTGCCGTTGAGAACTCCATGATTGTCTTTCATTAAGATAATGCAAGATCGCAGGTTACCTGTGCTTACCAGCCTCGATACGGAGGGTTTTATACTGTTTGCTTCCCTAGCAGGTACTCCATCTCTGCCACTACTACACTACTGGCCATTAAAATTGCTACACCACGAAGATGACGTACTACAGACCCGAAGTGCAGGAACGGCAAAACGTCATTTTTTCCGATGAATCCAAGTTCTGTTTACAGCATCATGATGGTCACATCCCTGTTTGGCGACATAACGGTGAACGCACATTGGAAGCGTGTATTCGTTATTGCCATGCTGGCGCATCATCCGGCGTGATGGTATGGGGTGCCATTGGTTACACCTCTCGGTCACCTCTTGTTCGCATTGACGGCACTTTGAACAGTGGACGTTACATTTCAGATGTGTTACGACCTGCGGCTCTACCCTTCATTCGATCCTTGTGAAACCCTACATTTCAGGGGGATAATGCACGGCCGCATGTTGCAGGTCCTGTACGGGCCTTTCTGGATACAGAAAATGTTTGACTGCTGCCCTAGCCAGCACATTCTCCAGATGTCTCACCAACTGAAAACGTCTGGTCAATGGTGGCCTACCAACTGGCTCGTCACAATACGCTAGTCCCCACTCTTGATGAACTGTGGTATTGTGTTGAAGCTGCATGGGCAGCTCTCCTGTACATGCCATCCAAGCTTTGTTTGACTCAATGCCCAGGCATATCAAGACCATTATTACGGCCACATTTGGTTGTTCTGGGTACTGATTTCTCAGGGTCTATTCACCCAAATTGTTTGAAAATGTAATCACATGTCAGTTCTAGTATAATATATTTGTCCAATGAATACCCATTTATCATCTGCATTTCTTCTTGGTGTAGCAATTTTAATGGCCAGTACTGTATGTCCACCGCTGATTTTTGTTATTATAACTTACGATCGATTTAAGGCTGGATCTGGGAACAGAACTTGTATGACGTATGCGTTGCCGGCGATGGGCGAGGCATGGCAGAGTCTCTGACCAGAGAGTAGTATGTAGTTAGTTGTTGCTTGTCGCTAGTCGGCAGTAGTCTTGAGTAGTCTGCAGTAGTCGACTGTACTCGGTGCGTGCCTGCGCGTGTCGGCAGTCTGCTCTGGTCGGGACTTTGGAGGATGAGTAATATTGTAGAAGGTAAATAAGCAGCCTTGCGCATGTCTAGTAATGTATATTAACTGTTATTAATTTCATTAAAAAAAAAGCCCCAACAATAATTTTTATAATATAAAGTAATTTTTTAAGAAAAGCATTCATTTCAATGTAAAGAATATTTCCAGTGCATGATCATTCCTTCCAAGAATAAAAAAAAAATTATAACCCAGCATTGCACTAAGCTGTGCCGAAAAGTTTTTACGTAAGAGCAAATATATTCGCAGTTTTTATTGAGGTAAGAATTTTTCCTTTTTTTATTCAGAATACAGGGCCGAGGCGCAGCGCTGCTGTCGTCATAAAATTTACCAGGTTACGGAATTTTGTTTATTATTTCCGGGTTTAGGAATTGAATTTTGTGGTTACATTAAATGTGAATGCATTTCTGCACAGAGATTATAAATGGGAGCCAATTTTGTTCAGAGGTTACAATAATTTAAAAAAATCATTTAATTATTATTTTTGTGCACAGGTTACACTTGGTTCATGGTTACAAATTTAAAAAAATAATTATTTGGGGAGGTTACAAACTTTAAATAAGATTGCTGTTACTTGTAGAATAACAATAAAAATGTTTTACATAAAATTTTCGTCATTCCTGGTTTTGAACAACAAAGTTTGAATATGCGATGTCTAATCTTTTATGGCTTCATAACGTTCTATGATTGATTTAATCATTAGGCTTAATTAAAATCAACTATGTCCGTTTAATCGTACAGCTCGTTACAATGGCGACTACAAACCACACGCGTGCGCTTCTCTCGAAACTGAAAGAAAAGGGAGTGAAATTTGTCTCAAAAAATTGGATACACATTGTCTTCCTATACGAAAGGAAATATGTTCTTCAGTCATTGCTGTCTACAGTAGCGTAGGATTTAGGAGAAATGGGGTTTGGGCTGGGGGTTGTGGAGACGCGGAACTCAGTTCACCTGCCCTTCTGTGTGCCATCAATAATGTATCACAAATAGTCACCACAGACACGGACTTACATGTAGAACTAGAGGCTACCAAATACGCCCAATGTACCGCTTTTAAACCACACAGTAGACTGTATCAACCACAAAAGTACCAGCGTGCAACTGTCAGCAGCAAAAACACTCAAGTAATGGTCTTCTTGATTTTCAGAAGCCCCTTTCTCTGCCTTGACTGGGATCGCTGCCCGTCTGACCAGAGAAAGAGGCCGACCACTCCCCCAGGCTGTCGTATCCACACAATGAACATGGCTCACGCAGACGGTAGTGATGTCTGGCTAATATGCATGGCACTCCAGATTCTCAAGGCCCTCGCTCACGGCTCTGCCCAGAATCTCATGACCTTGTACATGTAACAAACTGTACAATCTACGTTATCTTCACGCCATGCTAACTAGCAAAAGTATCCCAAAACAGTGACAGGACCATACATTCATGGTATCGCTTATAACTCTGTTACATTAATATCACATAATGCAATAGGTACAAAAACATCTAAATCAATGAATCTTAAAATAAATTTGCTAAACCATTAAGGGAAATTTAAAGGCACTTCACTGCTGCTAGGATCGCAAGCAGTTCAATGGCTCTTGACAAACCCTACAGTCTACCTTTATTTTGTATCCTTTATTGTGTATGTTGCCAACCTGGACAGGATCGTAACGTCGCTGCCAAGGACCATACTTCTTCCAGGTTGGCAACATTCCCAGTTCTGAGACACATTGTCTGGTATTAACCACATCTGCAGCACAGTACATATATTTGACCATAGTTAGATTAAAATTACTTGATAGGAGACACTTCATGCGCTGTAACTGGTTTCCTCCAACCAGAGCGCCCACCGTCATGCCCGGATCGTCCGTCTTTGCCAGTCTGCCACAACAGTTCGTCAGTTCACTTCCAATTCTTTGTAAGGCGTTCTTTCAGGATATTTTGGGATCCAGAATGATCTGTCGGGATCTTTTACTTCGTATTTCATCACACATGGTAACCGCACCAAAAACAACGCACACACAAGACGATGCTAATGAAATAAACACGTTCCACACACAACGCAATCCTAAGCTACTGGATACTTCCACACAAGACGCGATTCAGCGTTACATACACAATTATCATAATTACAGAGATCGGCTTATACTACTTAAGCTTCTCACAACATTGCATGAAACCGAATTCTTGAAGGCTGCAATTCATCGTTGCGACTGGAACACTACTGTCTTAAACACAGCTGTCCCACTTGCAGGAGGCCTCACAAACAAACATTAGCTTACATTACATTTCAAAGATTTCCATCAAAATCAGGAATAAAATGAACATGTCATACCTTGTTCATGGAGAAATACACTACTGGCCATTAAAACTGCTGCACCATGAATAAATGCAGATGATAAACGGGTATTCATTGGACAAGTATATTATACTAGAACTGAAATGTGATTACATTTTCACAAAATTTGGGTGCATAGATACTGAGAAATCAGTACCCAGAACAATCACTTGTGGCCGTAATAACGACCTTGATACGCCTGGGCATTGAGCTAAACAGAGCTTGGATGATGTGTACAGGTGCAGCTGTCCATGCAGCTTCAACACGATACCACAGTTAATCAAAATTAGTGACTGGCGTATTGTGACAAGCCAGTTGCTCGGCCACCATTAACCAGACGTTTTCAATCACGGTATCACGGAACGCCGTGCTGGATCCCAAAGGCCTCGTATCACTAACAGTCGAGATGACAGGCATCTTATCTGCATGGCTGTAACGGATCGTGCAGCCACGTCTCGATCCCTGAGTCAACAGATCGGGACGTTTGAAAGACAACAACCATCTGCACGAACATTTCGACGACGTTTGCAGCAGCATTGACTATCAGCTAGCAAACCATGGCTGAGGTTACCCTTGACGCTGCATCACAGACAGGAGCGACTGCGATGGTGTACTCAACGACGAACCTGGGTGCACGAATGGCAAAACGTCAGTTTTTCGGATGAATCCAGGTTCTGTTTACATCATGATGGTCGCATCCGTGTTTGGCGACATCGCGGTGTACGCACATTGGAAGCGTGTATTCGTCATCGCCATACTGGCGTTTCAGCCGGCGTGATGGTATGGGGTGCCATTGGTTACACGTCTCAGTCACCTCTTGCTCGAAATGACGGCACTTTGAAGAGTGGACGTTACATTTCAGATGTGTTACGACCCGTGGCTCTACCCTTCATTCGATCCCTGCGAAACCCTACATTTCAGCAGGACAATGCTCGAGCGCATGTTGCAGGTTCTATACGGGCCTTCCTGGATGCAGAAAATGTTCGACTGCTGCCCCGGTCAGCAGATTCCTCAGATCTCTCACAAATTGAAAACGTCTGGTCAATGGTGACCGAGCAAGTGGCTCGTCACAATACGCCAGTCACTACTCTTAATGAAGTGTGGTATCGTGTTGAAGCTGCATGGGCAGCTGTACCTGTAAACCACATCCAAGCTCTGCTTGACTCAATGCCCAGGCGTATCAAGGCCGTTATTACGGCCAGAGGTGGTTTTTCTGGGTACCGATTTCTCCGGATCTGTGCACCCAAATTGCTTGAATCATATGTCAGTTCCATTATAAGATATTTTTCCAATTAATAGCCGTTTATCATCTACATTTCTTCTTGGTGTAGCAATTTTAATGGCCAGTAGTGTATTATGCCTTACTCTTTGTTTAAATCGTGTGTACGCGTCAGGATGGCTTTCTGATCGTCTTTCTATTCATTTCCAATGTAATTTAACTCAGTATCTTCCTTACTAATGTCCATGGTGAAATCATGAACTCAGACCAGTGATGCGAAGCCACGTAGATCCACTTTGATCTGTACTTGCACCTGTGGTCAGAATCGGTCGCGGCTTTCCGTCGTCTCTACGATGCGACTAACTGGTCATGTGATAAATTTTCCCAGAAAGAAATCTATCGGTGAATCCTTCACCGCTCGGAAGTTGACGTGTAGTATGCAGTAGCCTACCAGACTGTTAATGATAAGGAAGGCGTGTTCCTTAAACCTCACTTCCAAGAACACCTATAACTTTGTAGTTTTTACTTCGTGTACCTACGGCACCTACTATTTTACTTGTAGTGACAAGTGATGTCGGCACCCGTAGTATCTGTTCTTATTCTGCCTCAGATGTAGCAAGAAATCGTATCGATATCTAAACACGAGATGGATTTCACCACCTAATATAACGTATGGCAAAACTTCGCAATACGTTTTATACATTCTTTTGTCTTCCTCTTTTTGAAGATGGGGACGAAGCCAAAGGGGTTATTTATAGTTTGTTATTTTTGTTAACTGGTCCACCATTAACAGATAATTACCATAAATAACATTACTATGATGTAGTGTTGTCGATAGTTCATATTATAAAAGGAGAAAATATAGTTACTATTGCAAGGGGACGCTCAGAATAACTTCGTGTAGTAAGGACAATAAAAAAGCGAAAGTAATTTCGAAAGTATTCCTGGGTCTTCCACGTATTTATAATGGAAAACAATTTTTTAAGTTCACAGAATCATATCCACACAAGACTGACAAAACATTTTAGTGGTATAACATTCCTAGTCCCAAGACAGAGACGACATGGTACTTTATTATTTAATTTATATGGAAGAAACAACGTAAGGCGAGTATCAGACGGAACCACAGAATTAAATGGCGAGAAGAAAAATGTAAAGGAATACTGAAGTGAACGTAGTCGAACTGAACTGAGGTCGGAAGATGAGGTAACATTAAGTGCCGAATCTGAAATCACGCATGAAATCGCAACTGTGTAGACCAACAAGAAAATTAAATGAGCTATGTTGTCTAACTTAGAATCAATTGTGGGTGTTGTTACTTCAAAGGCTAAAGAACAAAATTGAATACGGCAAAAAAATTAAACACCGTACAATAAGGTTATTTGCTAATGAACAAAATCGATTTGTATGAAAATAAATAGAACAGATTCAAGTGTAAATGAACAAAACCGAATTGCAGATAAAATAAGCACTATAGATTCAAAAATTGATAGAAATGATCCAATCATACCTGAGGAAGCCGCTTCACTAGTTAGCAAGCTTCAGTTAATCAGGTAACTGCGAATCTTTCTTACTGAATGCATACGATCACGGATGAGATAGAAAAAGTTCTAGACGGCAAACTTGGTAAACGAGCTTCCGCGATAACAGATGTCTAACTGAACCGAGCGAAAAAATAAAAAACATCCACTCTTCAGCAAACATAAAACACAGCTATCTCAAACGGTGACGGAATAAGACCAAGCAAATTCACAACGAAGTTGGAACGATGCTCCAACGTCATTTAAAAGATGCGAAAGCCAACGTTTCCGAAGTCGTGGCAAAGTAATTAATTAAAATTAGTACTGGCCTCGACAAGCACGTTGGGAAAGAAAGAGATAACAGAGTTTAAAAAATAACACAGAATTGTTGGTCTCTGGCGCGCTTGTTTTCGATGAAGGTAGCATATTAAAGCGTGCATGTATGTATCTTCGTGTAAGTAGCGTATGGAAGTTGCCTAACCGAGAGATCTAAGAGAAAATCTCGCAGCTCCATTATTAAATAATTACGCTGCTCCTGATCTTACTTGAATATTTATCCGAAGATAATATTTACTATTTGGCATGCACTTTTGGTTCGCTGGTACAACGTAAAGTGGGCAAAAAATTTCTAACTGAAATGCAGTCAAAATTTTCCGTGCAGAATATTAGCACAGCAGATTCTTCTAACTATAGAGACCAGGAATGGTGTAACAGTGTCACACCGAGCGAGGTGGCGCAGTGGTTAGCACACTGGACTCGCATTCGGGAGGACGACGGTTCAATCCCGTCTCCAGCCATCCTGATTTAGGTTTTCCGTGATTTCCCTGAATCGTTTCAGGCAAATGCCGGGATGGTTCCTTTGAAAGGGCACGGCCGATTTCCTTCCCCATCCTTCCCTAACCCGAGCTTGCGCTCCGTCTCTAATGACCTCGTTGTCGACGGGACGTTAAACAACACTAACCTAACATAACCTAACAGTGCCACACTGCCACTATCATGGCAACCAGCATTCCACTCATTCCACTTTGTATTCACATTTGTGACATTTAAATATTTTTATATTTTAATTTACAGGTTTAATTTTCTCTTTAATAATTAACACTCTTAATAGGTATTGTACGCTTCAAAGTGATATCACTTACAAATTCTTTATTTTCATATAATATGAAATGATCTGAGTTGTATCGAAGTATTACTCAATCACGCACTGCAGTTGGGGACGTAAATGCTTTTAGCCTCAGTTCACTACTACTTTCTCAGTGGACAAGGAATACATAAAATCCACTTAACTACTTTCAGGATAAATCATTACACCTTATATTCATTTTCAAATAACACCTTAATGTTACTTTTTTCTCGTCACAGGCTATACAGCCTATTCCACATATTTGAAAACAAAAGTACTTAGAATAAATTAGCTGCATAGATATTAAGTTATGTATGGTTGAATGCTGAATACAGGATCGTCATTTTCCATAACACAGAGTATTTCATTTCTTTTTTACATTGTTAAAATAACTGACACAGTTAACATATATCCTCTCGCACAGCATGGCCTTCGACCTTGGGAGATTTACATCCATACCTTCAGTATGGAAAACTGCCGTCTGTTTCTATTGCCTTGCGACGTAGCACATGTAACAAAAGAAACATATACGAAACAATTTGTAATATTTTCATTGTAAATCACTACTATCATGAGTTCATTAACCAATACCCAACTAATTGAAAAATGTGACTTACCATACATCACAGAGACGGCCCGATTACTAAATGATACACAGATGTACGATGTACCATTACATTATCCCACTCCCGTCTCAAGGTACATGGCTTCATCAACTTCGAAGGAGGTGGTAACAATTATAATTAAAGAAATTACTATAAGATGATAAATATTTTCTTTTAAAATTAAGTACTGTTTCGGTCTTCTCCTTTAAACAACAATTAATTCATCCAATCACCTTTATCCAAACTGTAACATATAGATAAGTAGCTAATAACAAAGTCTACTATTCATTGTCTCATAGTGTAACCTACTGTCATCAAACCAGTGTTTTTTGCTTAAATTTAACCATAAGCGATGAATATAAATGAAAATATGAATACTGTAAAACTCTACGGATGTTTCGATGTGCTCTTAAGGAATTAACAATCACGTTATTGAGATGAACGTCTTTAGTAACATAAAGAAAACAAGCTGAATGAGACAGGAGCTAACCCATAGTCATCAAAGATTTAGGAATTCCGATCGTATATAGTCAGATTTGGGACAGGAAAACAAGATATGGTTTACATAAGTTACTAACCCAGAATCATACTCACATGTAGGGGAGACGTAAATGCTGATTCTGCGTAGCTCTAGAGGAAAAGAGGCATAGTTAAAGCGACGCTGAATGATGGTTCTGGTGTTAGGAACTTGAGTATACTGTATAAGAAACAGTAGTAAATAATAATAGTGATGCTGTAACTGTTGCTTGGTAATATTTACTGACAAACTAACGCTACATTGCGTACTTACGGCTATCCTGTATGGCCGTTTTTTTTAGTACGACTTAAAAAGAGAGAAAGATTATTAATTAATCACCGATGCGTCAGTTCTCGATTGTGTTCAGGAGACGTATGGATTGATTACGCGAAGGGGTTTTCTTAATTGACCTTTTGACCCGGATTGCCTTCACGCAATCAGAATCTTCGATGAAAGTATCTAAGGGACCTATCTGAATAAAAAAATGGAAATGAAAGCAAATTAGTGGAATTTGGTAAGAGAAAGATTAACAGATCGGAAGTTGAACACATTAGTGGTCTCCCAAATACAATCGAGACTCCGCGATAAGAGCGAGCCCGTAACAAAGCTCATATACAATTTGAACATCATTTTTGGTTAGTGAAAGAAAAGAATAAGAAGAAAATTACTGCATCTTAAAATATTAATATACACTCCTGGAAATTGAAATAAGAACACCGTGAATTCATTGTCCCAGGAAGGGGAAAGTTTATTGACACATTCCTGGGGTCAGATACATCACATGATCACACTGACAGAACCACAGGCACATAGACACAGGCAACAGAGCATTCACAATGTCGGCACTAGTACAGTGTTTATCCACCTTTCGCAGCAATGCAGGCTGCTATTCTCCCATGGAGACGATCGTAGAGATGCTGGATGTAGTCCTGTGGAACGGCTTGCCATGCCATTTCCACCTGGCGCGTCAGTTGGACCAGCGTTCGTGCTGGACGTGCAGACCGCGTGAGACGACGCTTCATCCAGTCCCAAACATGCTCAATGGGGGACAGATCCGGAGATCTTGCTGGCCAGGGTAGTTGACTTACACCTTCTAGAGCACGTTTGGTGGCACGGGATACATGCGGACGTGCATTGTCCTGTTGGAACAGCAAGTTCCCTTGCCGGTCTAGGAATAGTAGAACGATGGGTTCGATGACGGTTTGGATGTACCGTGCACTATTCAGTGTCCCCTCGACGATCATCAGTGGTGTACGGCCAGTGTAGGAGATCGCTCCCCACACCATGACGCCGGGTGTTGGCCCTGTGTGCCTCGGTCGTATGCAGTCCTGATTGTGGCGCTCACCTGCACGGCGCCAAACACGCATACGACCATCATTGGCACCAAGGCAGAAGCGACTCTCATCGCTGAAGATGACACGTCTCCATTCGTCCCTCCATTCACGCCTGTCGCGACACCACTGGAGGCGAGCTGCACGATGTTGGGGCGTGAGCGGAAGACGGCCTAACGGTGTGCGGGACCGTAGCCCAGCTTCATGGAAACGATTGCGAATGGTCCTCGCCGATACCCCAGGAGCAACAGTGTCCCTAATTTGCTGGGAAGTGGCGGTGCGGTCCCCTACGGCACTGCGTAGGATCCTACGGTCTTGGCGTGCATCCGTGCGTCGCTGCGGTCCGGTCCCAGGTCGACGGGCACGTGCACCTTCCGCCGACCACTGGCGACAACATCGATGTACTGTGGAGACCTCACGCCCCACGTGTTGAGCAATTCGGCGGTACGTCCACCCGGCCTCCCGCATGCCCACTATACGCCCTCGCTCAAAGTCCGTCAAGTGCACATACGGTTCACGTCCACGCTGTCGCGGCATGCTACCAGTGTTAAAGACTGCGATGGAGCTCCGTATGCCACGGCAAACTGGCTGACACTGACGGCGGCGGTGCACAAATGCTGCGCAGCTAGCGCCATTCGACGGCCAACACCGCGGTTCCTGGTGTGTCCGCTGTGCCGTGTGTGTGATCATTGCTTGTACAGCTCTCTCGCAGTGTCCGGAGCAATTATGGTGGGTCTGACACACCGGTGTCAATGTGTTCTTTTTTCCATTTGCCGGCCGCGGTGGTCTAGCGGTTCTAGGCGCTCAGTCCGGAGCCGCGCGACTGCTACGGTCGCAGGTTCGAATCCTGCCTCGGGCATGGATGTGTGTGATGTCCTTAGGTTAGGTAGGTTTAAGTAGTTCTAAGTTCTAGGGGACTGATGACCTAAGATGTTAAGTCCCATAGTGCTCAGAGCCATTTGAACCATTTGCCATTTTCCATTTCCAGGAGTGTATTTTGAACAAATTGGCTTTAAACTTCTAGACATCGACAAATACACAATAAATGCATGACTTACATCTGATATTTCTTTTGCACGTGGCGCAGTCCAATAATCGCGGCTTTGTCAGTCCGTTCCTTCTTAAAATTAAATGTCCTTTCATGGGTGAAAGTACATTGTATCCTCATCCGAGTTACCGAAATGTTTGTTCGTAGTTTCACATAGTTTTTACACAAAATAAAAATACAACTTGTAGCAATGCTACATAGTACGTCTTAACATGTCGGCGACCAAAATTACAAGGGATCATGAAGTCTCCAGAATATTTCTTAACAAAAGATAGATTGTTCTTTCTTCTGTTTCGGAGCTTCTTGCTATCGTGCGCTGCGGCAATTGTTTTAAATATCTGCGCCCAGCGGGTCATAGTGTTTATTTAGAGTATTTAAACGCTGGACGCGCGTCTTGGTGTAGACGCACATTAAAAAAAAAATTATTTCGTCTCTTTACTCTCGCGCTGTGATGCTTAGCCTTTTTACGAACTACAGCTCGTTGGCTGTCGCTTTCTTTAATGACAAATATCTCATACGCAAAGTATCTGAAATCCAATAATATTACATGGTGAAAGTGGTAGAAATGCATCCTCATTAACCACGGCCTTATAGTAATTTCTGACTGCAATCGACCTTTTCATTCGCTGGCTCGCTTTCCATATCTCTTGCCATTGTTGTTTTCCGTTGCTCGAGACTTCTCGTAAGTAGTGTGTATCAGGAAATTTCAAATCGAGAACAGTTCCTATAGATGCAGCTTGACGCAGCTGGGACGTCAACTTCCTCATTGTGGCTGTTGTCAGCGTGGGAATGCGATCTCAGCAGATTAATTGTGTGCCTTCTCCGTTTACAGCGAACATATTCCAGTACCACAACCAAAGTATAACGTTTGGTTGTTTTATTTAATCTTCGGTGTTGAATATTTTTAAGAACACTCTGGCAGTCGAACACGATTAATAACTTTTAAGAAAGACGTTTTTCTCATTAGGCTTTCACTTAGACTTGTCCCCTGTTGCCTTAGTCCGACGAAGGTGCGCAGATTAATTATAATTCGAAGGAATCGTCTCACCTAAATGCTAAACACATACTGAAACAAACATGGTTGTTATTTTAACATTAAAGCAAATCTACATATTAAGTAATTAGACTCTGTAAGTCAAGACCAAAGAGCTCTTGACTGTACAACAATTTCACTTATATATACACTGAGGGACCAAAGTCATGGGATAACTCGTAATATCGTGTCGAACCACCTTTTGCCCAGAGTAGTGCAGCTGCTCAGCGTCTTATAGTCTCAACAAGTGTTTTCAAGTCCACCCACTATCACGAATGATGATGATGATGATGATGATGATGATGAAATGAGGAAACCACAAGCACTCAATCCCCGGGCAGAGAAAATCCTCAACCTAGCCAGGAATAGAACCCGGGACCCCGTGATCCAGAGGCACCGCTAGTCACTAGACCACGAGCTGCGTAAAGGCGATTGCGGCGATTGCATATGGTACCACACAATTCCAGTGTTAACTAAGTATCGTGGGAAAAGCATTTGCCGTGTGGTGCTGGGGCAGAATGGAGAAGTTTGCCTAGCGTGTGTACCCTGAGTCCAAAACTGAGTTCCGAGCTCAGCCATCTACTACTGATGTAATGCTCACACACCGCCAAATTCAAGAATAGTGCTGAGAGCAGAAGGCCACATTCTTCACTGAGACTTCCTCACAGATTAAAACTTAGTGCCGGATCGAGACTCGAATTCGGGACCTTTGGCTTTCGCGGGCAAGTGCACTAGGCTGCGAAAGACAAAGGTAGGTCCTGAGTTCGAGCGTCGGTCTGGCACACCGTTTTAATCTGCTAAGAAGTTTCGCATCAGCGTATACTCCGCTGCGGAGTGAAAATTTCATTCTAGATTTTGTTCATTGCTTTCATCGTCCTAAAGAGGGCGTTTGACACAGTCAGCAAGGAGGGAGTGTGCACTTTACTGGTGAGGATACAGCGCCTTCCAAACCACTTGAAGATGATCACATAATTTCACGAAGACTTGAGAGTGCTTTGATATTTGGAGGAAGCACATCAGATCCTTTCGTTATGCAAAGACTAGTTCGACAAGGCTGTGTAATGGCCGCTGTCTTGTTTGGTATATTCTTCCGCTTATTTCTCAGATTTGGTTTCTACAAAAGAAACCTGGACATGTACATACCAGGGCTGACGGAAACTTTACATCTCGCTGCTCAGATCCGAGCGCTATAGCGAGGACTTACTTGGAACCAATATTTTATTCGCTGACGATACCGTATTCGTACTCACGTTCCGAAAAAACAAAACGCCTTTTATGACTAAGGATTAGCATTTCAGTCACCTTGATTCAGCATGTGTCCTGTTGCATAATAGGCACAGGGTCCGCCATGAGCACTGATAACTTTTTCCATGCGTGATGGCATCGACACGTTTAAGGTACGAATGGCTACCTGCGGTAAAGTCATCCATGCTGCGCTCACCTAGTTCCAAAGTTCATCAGTGGTGGTTCGCATTGGGTCACAGCGCTGTACCGGTCTTTTCACCATGTAACGCCGGAAATGCACATCCTCCTATTTCCATCTATTGCACTGCAAATTTGTTTCCTTATTTTGACACCTGAAGATATAACATTTCTGTGTCTTTGTATATTGTAATTGTTTTACTATTTATATATATATATATATATATGCATTTATGTCGATGTATAATTGGTTTGTTTTGTGAATATTATTTGTATTTTACGCTGTGTCTTGCCTAGGGGAAACTGCTATCGAACGATTACATCGATAGGTCGTGTGAAGAATCAAAGTGTGTAGGATCTTTGGTAGTGTTAACTCTGCCGCGTGGAGCGCGGGCTGAGCAGAGGGAGTCTGGCGGGAGTAGCGAGTGGAGCAGGTGTGTTGTTTGAAGCTCCCGCGAGTTGCCGCGCTTTCGGGGTTTGGCAGCATGTAATTGCGCTCGACTTGCGATGATAGTTTGTGACATGGTGTCGCGGCCGGGAAACATTAGCTAGCGCACATCAAGAGCCCGTTCCGTCTGGTGACCGTGTCGAGAAGAAGGCGCGCCAACATCCAGCTTCTGCAACAGCGACGGCCGACAATGAGTGACTGTCGCCACCTTCTCGATCGACGGCTTCAAACCTTCAATCAACCGACAAGGAAGACTGGACGCACGTAAAGTTTTAGGACTGTATGGCAGACCTCAGCTTTTAAAACGGTTCAAATCACAAAATTACAGCAACGTAGAATGAACCTTTGTTGCTCATTGTCCCAATTGCATTACCAAGCAGGGTCCCTTCCTTTTCCGGAATGAACCCGAGTGTCGTTGAAATTCAAACGCCAGCATTAAAGTAACATTATCCTATTTCACAGCTTTAATTTCAAAGTTCAGTTAAGGTATTCATAGCTGGCTACAATATTCAGATTACACAAGCACAAATTAAGAGTGCGAGTTTTGTTACCGTATTTTAGCTTACCTGTGACTGCAGCTCAGCTTGGCACGTACTAAATTTTACTACTGAATTGTTCAGAATCATTTAATTCAAGTTCAAAGTTAAATCCCTTATTTCTAAATTGCGTAGATTCAAGTAGCTTTTGAAATGATTGTTGAGGTAGTCCAAGACTAACCGTATTTGACTGAATTTCGATGTGCTTCAGAAAGAAAGCTCACTATTAACTTCAGTCACTAAATTAACTTTCGATTTTCCTGTTTTATTAATTCTTTTGCTAAATTAAGTCAGAGTGTAGCGAAATTTATTACTTCTGACAAACTTTCAGTTTTCACACTACACGTGTCAACCTTCAGTTGCCACGCTTCTAGTGCTAATTATATGTGTAATAACCTTTCTTTTTCAGTTACTATAGTAATTGTCCTTAGGACTGGCGACCATAATTTCCCCCAAATCTCAAATATCTAATTACCGCTAGTTAATTGTTAACGTAACGGCCGCACATTTACTTTCTTTATTAACTTTACCCCTTTTCAAAATTAATTTCCACCAGTTTCATTTGCATTTTTCCTTTCATTTAGATGTAACCCTTTCCTCCCTCTTTACCGACAGTTTAACTTCGGTGACGATTGCTTTTCCCAAATTTCCATTAGGTACACTCGTTTTAATTTTTCACTGTCATTAAGGTCGATAAGTGAGGGGGAGGTTACAACCATATGCCACACATTTTCGATTGGCGACAAGTCTGGTGATCTGGCGCGCCAGA
This sequence comes from Schistocerca cancellata, assembly GCF_023864275.1. NCBI lineage: Eukaryota > Metazoa > Arthropoda > Insecta > Orthoptera > Acrididae > Schistocerca > Schistocerca cancellata. Next base: position 5,820,818 of record NW_026046443.1, on the reverse strand, counting down.
ACAAAAGGCTGACATCCTGTGACACGGAGTAGGCACGTGTTCGTGCATCAACATGTGGCCGTGCATTGTCTTGCTCAGTGTTGTGCAGGAAGGGAACGGCTAAGGGTCACAGAATGTCATTCAATAAGGTCTCACTGGCCACGGATACGGCTCACAGGACATCATTCAAGTAGGTCTCACAGGTCACAGTGCCCTGGACACGTACTCACTGCGATTTGTGATGTACCCGATAGCCATAAGGCCTTGAGTTGCCGCTGCGTATCTCGTTCGAATGCAGCCGCTATGATGCCACTGCCCCCGTCTGCGGCAAAACAAAATGCGGTCATTAGTTTCAAACAAACAAAACCTGGATTCGTCCGAAAACACTATCTGACGCCATTTCTATTCACAGTGGCGTCGTTCCATACGCCATTGCCGTCTAGTAAGTTTCTGCTCATTTACCAAAGACAGGCGGACGTAACGCATGCCGCAGTAACCGGAGACGGTCTGTGACCCCTAATAGTGTACGACGTGTTACACTGTTGTGCCAGAGCCGACGAGGAAGAAGATGTGTCCTGCAATGCGAATTGGATTAAGTGTAAGCTTTCTCGGGGGGTGGTTTGGATGATACGACCTGACCCATCTCGTCGTGTTCCACGGCCATCCGTGAACCACTCCGTACACGTCCGTTGTATTGCCGAAATACTTCGTCCCACACAAGGAGCAATTTCCCGGATAGACGCACCACGTCTATCTATGTGCTCATTTTCGAACTCACTGACTTCACGGTGCAGTTCACGGCATAAGTCTGCGAGGTATCCTGCACGTCTGCTCAAGTCACATTGATTCCTTATCTTCGGTTTATAGCGACAACGAGAGCAGCAGACACATTTTACCGGTGGGTGGTGTTGCCCTTCGATATCGATGTTGATCTTGAACCCGAGAGCCGACATGATTCAGGTGCCACTCATTTCTGCAGAACATACTAACGAACATGTCCTGTGAATATGAACTTCTTATCTCTTGTTGTTCAAGTGTTCTGTTTTTTTTTTTTTTCCTCAACGTGAGTGTACTTACGACGCCCTCTGAATCATCCTGTACAGATCTGCTGCTCCATGAAAGCTTTTTTCTACGACTGTGAACGTAAAGAAGACTGAAATGAAATGATCGTATGGCACTGTTGGCCGGGAGGCCCCATGCGAGGAAGTTCGGCCACCGTATTGCAAGTCCTTTTTAGTTGACGCTACTTCGGTGACTTGCGAGTCGATGAAGATGAAGAACACACAACACGCTGTCATCACGAGGCAGAGAAAATCCCTGACCCCACCGGCAATCGAACCCGTGACCGGGTGCGCGGGAAGCGAGAACGGCCCCGCAAGACCAAGAACTCTGGACAAAGAAGACTGATTACGGGGCAAAGATACACGGATATGCCTGCCATAAGATTATATGGCTCGTTGCTGAATTCATTTCGCAAATTTCGCTACCTTGTCTCGTTGCTGTGAGAAGATCTTTCTCTGGACGATGAAATAAACACTAGCATTGGAAAAGCGGCGGATACTTTCGAAAAGATTCGTTCAATACTATAGGATAAGAAACAATTTACGGTGACCGTAAAAGTACTCATCTATCACGCCTGCTTGCTAGCACCCTCTTATTCAATGCAGAGAGATGGGTACCATATGCTACACATGAACGTCAGCTCAACACCTTTCATCTGCGGTCCTGACGTAACATTGTTGGCACAACATGGATGCATGGAGGGACCATATGGCAGTGAGATAGTCCTTAATACTATGAAGCTACCGCATGTCATCACCACTGTAAAGGAACGTTGCCTGCGGTGGCTACGATACTTACACCACATGGACCACTCCCTTCTTCCCCGACGCACACTACTTTGTGAGATAGCACTTGTCAAGAAACGTGCTGGAGGACCTACATTGACCATTAAAAGATTGCGTCAAGCGCGATATGGATATAATACTGACTGCGACAAATAGTGGAAGCTCGCTGTAGACCGCAGCAGATGCAGGATACTCGTCGAGGATGCCAGTAAGTTCCATGACTGGAGCTAGCTGCATAACTTACCTGTGACATGAGCGTGTAGAAAGGCACTTCCGACGAACTCCTGTTTCGGGGTAGTCTCCACTTGCCTCACCAGTGAGTGCCAGAAGGACATTTGCATTGGAATCATTAGTCATCAATGAGAATGCCGTGCGTGATATTGCCCACATTTATGGATCACGATGTGTCTCTTTTACGTGGAATGCTGTCATGTCTTTTGTCATCTTCAGTTTGACATTACGTTTCTACAGTTTTAATTGTAATTGCATCAATGCCACAAACCATTCACTGAGATCGCCTTGAAATCTTGCGTTGAAAACGAATTGCGCGAATGACTTTAACACCCATTAGCAGATTACTTAGATACATCATCGCACTGTCGTAGATAATTGTTGGTTACGAAGGCGCAGTCCGCCTGCCAGAATCTTGCTTATTTAATTAGTAGCGTATGGTCAGTGATTAGCTATACAACCTTTTAGATGTAATTCACTTTAGGGCATTACTACTATGTATCTATCAAAAGCTAAATTAACATTATTGTAACCATGACGACTGTAAGTAGGCTGTTTAGGTTTTTATGTTGGTAACGCTATGTAGCGCTCTATATGAAAATCACTGACTGTGCTGTGTGCAGTCTGTGGCTGGTTTGCATTGTTGGAATTTGCTATTGTAGTGTTGGGCAGTTGGCTGTTAACAGCGCATAGCGTTGCGCAGTTGGAGGTGAGCCGCCAGCAGTGGTGGATGTGGGGAGAGAGATGGCGGAATTTTGAGAGCGGATGATCTGGACATGTGTCCATCAGAGACAGTAAATTTGTAATACTGGATATCATGAACTAATATATATATATATATATTATGACTTATGAACACTATTAAGGTAAATACATTGTTTGTTCTCTATCGAAATCTTTCATTTGCTAAGTATGCCTATCAGTAGTTAGTGCCTTCAGTAGTTTGAATCTTTTATTTAGCTGGCAGTAGTGGCACTCGCCGTATTGCAGTAGTTCGAGTAACGAAGATTTTTGTGAGGTAAGTGATTCATGAAAGGTATAGGTTATTGTTGGACAGGGCCATTCTTTTATAGGGATTTTTCAAGGTCAGATTGCGTTGCGCTAAAAATATTGTGTGTCAGTTTAGTGATGATAATAAGTAAAGAAAGAAATGTCTGAGTACGTTCAGTTTTGCTCAGCTGTTTGAAAATTAAATAACGTAAGGGGTTTACCAGCACAGTAATTCATTAATTTTTCTAAGGGGATGTTTCAAAAATGGTTCAAATGGCTCTGAGCACTATGGGACTTAACATCTGTGGTCATCAGTCCCCTAGAACTTAGAACTACTTAAACCTAACTAACCTAAGGACATCACACACATCCATGCCCGAGGCAGGATTCGAACCTGCGACCGTAGCGATCACGCGGTTCCACACTGAAACGCCTAGAACCGCATGGCCACACCGGCCGGCAGGGGGGATGTTTCACAACGAATTAAAAAACTATTATAATAAACGCTTATACATAGACATTGGTCATATTAGCTTTCGTCCGTTATTATTATTTCTCTGAGTTTGTTGTCTTCTCACTTTCTTTAACATGTCAAATGCATTATGATTGTATGATTAAATCAGAACTACTCACCTATACAAAATTCTGGAAACCCAAAATAATTTCTAGTTCAGACCTTCAAAATAATACTATCAGGTTCCCTGCTTGAGCAAATTACCTACAAGCAGTAAAGAGAACAGTTTCTCTACGAGTTACTACATGTCTACCACATTCCTAATCATTAAGAATTTACTCTTATTCCCTTTCAGTACCAGTATGTCAGTACATCTACTCTCAGTTTCTGGTAATTATGTTTTACGCTTCAACGCAATAAGTTCCGGTTAGACCAGTGACATGGTGCATTGTCATCCATAAAAATTCCATCGTTGTTGGGAAACATGAGGTCCACGAATGACTAAAAATGGTCCCCGTGTACCCGAACATAACCATTTCTAGTCAGTGTCATGTCAGGTTCAGCTGGACCAGACGAACCCGTCCACTCCATATAAACACAGCCCACACCATTATGGAGCCAGCACCAGCCTGGACAGTGCCTTGTTGACAACTTGGGTCCCCCGCTTCATGGGGTCTGCGCCACACATGAATCCTTCCATCAGCACGTATAAACTGAAACTGGGACTCAGCCCACCAAGCCACGGTTTTTCAGTTGTCTACGGTCCAACCGACATGGTTCTTCTCTGCTGTAATTTCATACGTTGCCTGCTAACACTGAAAACATTGAGCGAACTTCGCTCCTCTCGGTCGTTAAGTGAATGGACATAGGCCACTGCGTTGTCCGTGGTGAGAGGCAATGCCTGAAATGTAGTATTATCGCCACACTCTCGACACTGTGGGTCTCGGAATAATGATTTCCTAACAAGGGAACATCCTCATTGCATCCCCCTCATATTTAGTTATAAGTTGGCACAGTGGATAGGCCTTGAAAAACGGAACACAGATCAATCGAGAAAACAGGAAGAAGTTGTGTGGAACTATGAAAAAATAAGCAAAATATACAAACTGGGTCGTCCATGCGTAAGATAGGCAATATTAAGGGCAACTTTAGGCGAGGAGCGCCGTGGTCCCGTGGTTAGCGTGAACAGCTGCGGAACGAGAGGTCCTTGGTTCAAATCTGCCCTCCACTGAGAATTTTGCTTTCTTTATTTTCGCAAAGTTATGATCCGTCCGTTCGTTCATTGACGTCTCTGTTCACTGTAATAAGTTTAGTGTCTGTGTTTTGCGACCGCACCGCAAAACCGTGTGAGTAGTTGACGAAAGGACGTGCCTCTCCAATGGGAACCGAAAACATTTGATCGCAAGGTCATAGGTCAACCGATTCCTCCACAGGAAAACACGTCTGATATTTTGTATACGACACTGGTGACAGCATGTGCGTCACATGACAGGAATATGTTGTCGACCCACCTAACTTGTGCGAATGGGTGAAAAGTTTCTTCTACCTTGCCCAATTTAGGTTTTCTTGTGGATGTAATAATCACACCAAAAAAAGTGATGAAAACATAAGAGTTTTTCACATAAACTGAAAATAAAAAGTTAAAATTTTCGGTCGAGGGAAGATTTGAACCAAGGACGTCTCGTTCGGCAGCTGTTCACGCTAACCACGGGACCACGGAACTCCTCGTCTAAAGTTGCCCTTAATATTGCCTATCTTACGCATGGACGACCCAGTTTGTATATTTTGCTTATTTTTTCATAGTTCCACACAACTTCTTCCTGCTTTCTCATCGATTTGTGTTCAGTTTTTCAAGGCCTATCCACTGTGCCAACTTATAACTAAATCTGAGGGGGGGGGGCGATGGGGATGTTCCCTTGTAAGTGAGACGTCCAGTGCGTCTAGTTTCAAGTACCACTCCCCCCCCCTTTTTCTTTTTTTTTTTTGAGACCCTGTAAATCGAAGTAAATCGTCGACGAAGATCCAAACTTCTTGGTGGAAGGTAATTACATGCTTGGGTTCACTTTATAATGAATAAACGTTTGGGGTCAACTTCCCAGGGCTGTATATCGGTCCGTAAGATACCGCCAGTTGGTGGAATGGGTTAGTATGTCACAGTACCAAGAATCGTGGTGCCTTATACCGATGCCATGGGAGGAGTATTCTCCTGCCCAGTGTTCTAATGTAGTACGCCGAGTTACGCAAAGTGTCTACTTTGGTGTGGAAGGTCGCCGTCTTTTTGCGAACTGCTTCTACCACCGTATCCATATGGAGGGCAGCGTCCAATTCAATGATGTGAGTGTAGCGGCTGGCACGATGTATCAACCTGAATACCATATTTTCTAAAACTTGTAGACGGCCAATTTGTGTTGGACTGGCAAGACCACAGACCGAGCTGCCATACAATATCTTAGAGAGCACCGTCGCCTTATATAATCGGAGCTCTGCTGTGGTACTGATGTCGGCACTCTTCGAAATAGGGAGGAATTACTGGGCCGTACCTGGCGAGGTCAACTCGTTTATGAAGAAAGAAGTGTTTGTCCAAAGTGACTCCCAGGTAACTCACCGTTGTCCCCCAGGGGATATCCCACCCATGCAGTCTGAAGTTAGTAGGCATTGAGGGATGTTTCTTGCTGAAATACACTCCTGGAAATGGAAAAAAGAACACATTGACACCGGTGTGTCAGACCCACCATACTTGCTCCGGACACTGCGAGAGGGCTGTACAAGAAATGATCACACGCACGGCACAGCGGACACACCAGGAACCGCGGTGTTGGCCGTCGAATGGCGCTAGCTGCGCAGCATTTGTGCACCGCCGCCGTCAGTGTCAGCCAGTTTGCCATGGCATACGGAGCTCCATCGCAGTCTTTAACACTGGTAGCATGCCGCGACAGCGTGGACGTGAACCGTATGTGCAGTTGACGGACTTTGAGCGAGGGCGTATAGTGGGCATGCGGGAGGCCGGGTGGACGTACGGCCGAATTGCTCAACACGTGGGGCGTGAGGTCTCCACAGTACATCGATGTTGTCGCCAGTGGTCGGCGGAAGGTGCACGTGCCCGTCGACCTGGGACCGGACCGCAGCCACACACGGATGCACGCCAAGACCGTAGGATCCTACGCGCACCGCCACTTCCCAGCAAATTAGGGACACTGTTGCTCCTGGGGTATCGGCGAGGACCATTCGCAACCGTCTCCATGAAGCTGGGCTACGGTCCCGCACACCGTTAGGCCGTCTTCCGCTCACGCCCCAACATCGTGCAGCCCGCCTCCAGTGGTGTCGCGACAGGCGTGAATGGAGGGACGAATGGAGACGTGTCGTCTTCAGCGATGAGAGTCGCTTCTGCCTTGGTGGCAATGATGGTCGTATGCGTGTTTGGCGCCGTGCAGGTGAACGCCACAATCAGGACGGCATACGACCGAGGCACACAGGGCCAACACCCGGCATCATGGTGTGGGGAGCGATCTCCTACACTGGCCGTACACCACTGGTGATCGTCGAGGGGACACTGGATAGTGCCCGGTACATCCAAACCGTCATCGAACCCATCGTTCTACCATTCCTAGACCGGCAAGGGAACTTGCTGTTCCAACAGGACAATGCACGTCCGCATGTATCCCGTGCCACCCAACGTGCTCTAGAAGGTGTAAGTCAACTACCCTGGCCAGCAAGATCTCCGGATCTGTCCCCCATTGAGCATGTTTGGGACTGGATGAAGCGTCGTCTCACGTGGTCTGCACGTCCAGCACGAACGCTGGTCCAACTGAGGCACCAGGTGGAAATGGCATGGCAAGCCGTTCCACAGGACTACATCCAGCATCTCTACGATCGTCTCCATGGGAGAATAGCAGCCTGCATTGCTGCGAAAGGTGGATATACACTGTACTAGTGCCGACATTGTGCATGCTCTGTTGCCTGTGTCTATGTGCCTGTGGTTCTGTCAGTGTGATCATGTGATGTATCTGACCCCAGGTATGTTTCAATAAAGTTTCCCCTTCCTGGGACAATGAATTCAGGGTGTTCTTATTTCAATTTCCAGGAGTGTAGTTGGCAATGAAGGCGTCAACTTCTGGCGTGAAAATATCTGCCGCTGGTGAGACAACCCGTATCATCGGCAGACTGCGTAATTTGTACCCATGTGGCAGTTGGCACTTCATTGACATAGAGATTAAATAGCACTGGGGATAAAACGGATTCTTGAGGCAGCCCCGCCTGCGCCAGTCAGGCATCACACGATTGGCCCTCTACTGTAACAATAACCTTTCTGTCAAAAAACTAGCTATAAGTTTCACATAACAACTGACTGCCATTCCGCAGTTCACTGCACTTTTACGCCTTATGTGTAAGCTACTGGCGCCATTTGTATATGTGCATATCGCTATCCAACGAGTTTCATCAGCTCATTGCGTTAGCTGTGTGACCATATTCGGCATATCATCAAGGATACTGTGGTAAAAAGATTATTATACACTCCACACAGTATATGACAAATAGCTCTTCTTGGAAAATATCCCAGTAACTGAGGTAAAATGTAGGTGATATGCCACGTATTCCCGGCGACATACCTTTTCAGCTTCTCAGCTACGCTTCTTATATATTCTATACTCTCTCCGCTGAGGGAATCTTTGGGCTTCGGCCTTCACGCCGTTGATATCATTCAGGAGTTCTCGCCGACTCACAGAAATGTTGCAGCACTTCGTTTTTGATATGATACTACTATTGTCTAACTTGAATTTCTAGATTGTGTTGTGTTCTGTCTTTATCGATGTTCGGGTTACACGGTAGAGTGACTCATTTTCCTTGTGGATAATTTAGTATGCTCCTGACCTCAATTTCAGAACCTGTAGTTCTCTTCTCTGCCAACTGGGCTATCGGTATATGCAAATTATTGTATCGCAGAGGCAGCTTTCTGTTCGTTGTTTATTTTCCTACTACGCGGTGGCTGCTTATTTACTTGTTTCATGGAGGGAAGCCACCAAGCTGGAAACCTACAGCAGTCTATTCTTATGAAGTTATATTCGTTCTTGGAAATCTCAACTGCTTCCCGGGCCGTTCTTCTAAAAATGTCGCATTCCTTAGCTAGCAGATTTCACACTTTCTTTTAACCACTTGCGGCGTTCGTGCTTCGTAATATTTTATTTTACTGTCCTTCCAGTTTCGCCTATAAATACTTTACCATAGACACATGTCGCTTCACGGACTCCAGAAAAGTGGCGGTAATCAGATGCGTCCGTTTTGCACCAGAAAAAATCTTTTATTTTTCATTAGCTAGAAAAGTGTGGTCTGCATACTATTTATTTGAACAATTTTGCTGAGGGGATCAACACCTGCAGAAACGACAAGGTAATCGAAAAGTGTGAGCAGGCGGTTCCTCGTTCTCTTTGCTAGCGTAATTAGTAATTTCTCACTTTAAAGCCCCATCTATAGACGAACTGCCTTAGCCGTCGGACTTCATTGTCTCTTTTAAGAAATTTAACTCCGACTACCACTTAAACTCTTTATAAAATTCTGCTTTATGTTTAAAGTAGATCTATCATAGATATAATTCAGTCAGTTCACACACATCTGAAGCATCTGACCTCCATAGCATCTGCTACTTGCATAGTAGTAAACGAAGATTTAACTTCGAAGCTTACAAGAGTGTCACTCGCCGATAAAAATGTTTCGATTATCTCACGAAAGTATTTGTTTTTTCCAGCTTATTGGCTAGAATCTTGTACCTTTCTGATTTTTTCCTTTGGGCTCTTTTCTCTCTTTATTCTGCTATTGAAATGTAAATGTCTCCCAAGTAAAAAAAAAAAAAAAAAAAAAAAAAAAAAAAACCGTTGATACAGTTGATACAATCTGCGATCAAAATTATTGGGACACCCCCAAAAACATAGGTTTTTCATATTATGTGCATTGTGCTGCCACCTGTTCACAAATGCTTCATGTCAGTGACCTCAGTAGTCATTAGACATCGTTAGAGAGCAGAATGGGGCGCTCCGTGGAACGCACGGACTTTGAACGTGGTCAGGTGATTGGGTGTAACTTGTGTCATACGTCAGTACGCGAGATTTCCACACTCCTAAACATCCCTAGGTCCACTGTTACCGATGTGATAGTGAAGTGTAAACGTGAAGGTACACGTACAGCACAGAAGCGTACAGGCCGACCTCGTCTGTTGACTGACAGAGACCGCCGACAGTTGAAGAGGGTCGTAATGTGTAATAGGCAGACATCCATCCGGACCATCACACAGGAATTACAGACTGCATCAGAATCCACTGCAAGTACTATGACAGTTAGGCGGGAGGTGAGAAAACTTGGATTTCACGGTCGAGCGGTTGCTCATAAGCCACACATCACGTCGGTAAATGCCAAACGACGCCTCGCTTGGTGTAAGGAGCGTTAACATCAGACTATGGAACAGTGGAAAAACGTTGTGTGACGAATCACGATACACAATGTGGTGATCCGATGGCAGGGTGTGTGTGTGGCGAATGCCCGGTGAACATCATCTGCCAGCGTGTGTAGCGCCAACAGTAAAATTCGGAGATGGTGGTATTATGGTGTGGTAGTGTTTTTCATGGAGGCGGCTTGCACCGCTTGTTGTTTTGCTGGCACTATCACAGCACAGGCTTACACTGATGTTTTAAGCACCTTGTTGCTACCCAGTGTTGAAGAGAAATTCGGGGATGGCGACTGCATCTTCCTACACGATCGAGCCCCTGTTCATAATGCACGGCCTGTGGCGTAGTGGTTACACGACAGTAACATCCCTGTAATGGACCGGCTTGAACTGAGTCGTGACCTGAATCCTATGGAACACCTTTGGTATGTTTTGGAACGCCGACTTCGTGCCAGACCTCGCCGATCGACGTCGATACCTTTTTCTCAGTGCAGCACTCCGTGAAGAATGGGCTGTCATTCCTCATGAAACCTTCCAGCACCTGGTTGAACGTATGCCTGCTAGAGTGGAAGCTGTCATCAAGGCTAAGGGTTGACCAACACCATACTGAATTCCAATATTACCGATGGAGGGCGCCACGAACTTGTAAGTCATTTTCAGGCAGGTGTCTGTATACAGGGCTATTACAAATGATTGAAGCGATTTCATAAATTCACTGTAGCTCCATTCATTGACATATGGTCACGACACACTAAAGATACGTAGAAAAACTCATTAAGTTTTGTTCGGCTGAAACCGCACTTCAGGTTTCTGCCGTCAGAGCGCTCGAGAGTGCAGTGAGACAAAATGGCGACAGGAGCCGAGAAAGCGTATGTCGTGCTTGAAATGCACTCACATCAGTCAGTCATAACAGTGCAACGACACTTCAGGACGAAGTTCAACAAATGTCCATCAACTGCAAACTCCATTCGGTGATAGTATGCGCAGTTTAAAGCTTCTGGATGCCTCTGTAAGGGGAAATCAACGGGTCGGCCTGCAGTGAGCGAAGAAACGGTTGAACGCGTGCGGGCAAGTTTCACGCGTAGCCCGCGGAAAATTGGCTCATGCCACAACTGGAGACCAACAGCGCCGACTTCATCTTTCAACAGGATTGTGCCCCACCGCACTTCCATCATGATGTTCGGCATTTCTTAAACAGGAGATTGGAAAACCGATGGATCGGTCGTGGTGGAGATCATGATCAGCAATTCATGTCATGGCCTCCACGCTCTCCCGACTTAACCCCATGCGATTTCTTTCTGTGGGGTTCTGTGAAAGATTCAGTGTTTAAACCTCCTCTACCAAGAAACGTGCCAGAACTGCGAGCTCACATCAACGATGCTTTCGAACTCATTGATGGGGACATGCTGCGCCGAGTGTTGGAGGAACTTGAGTATTGGCTTGATGTCTGCCGAATCACTAAAGGGACACATATCGAGGATTTGTGAATGCCTAAAAAAACTTTTTCAGTTTTTGTATGTGTGTGCAAAGCATTGTGAAAATATCTCAAATAATAAAGTTATTGTAGAGCTGTGAAATCGCTTCAATCATTTGTAATAACCCTGTACTTTTGATCACGTAGTGTATATATATTATACACTTGATAAAACTAATAATCCTGTACGCGTAACGTCGTCCTGTAAAAGTTGACAGGTCTTAGAGTTCCTTACCTCAATCGGTAAAAACGGTGTCCTTATAGCGTCACTGTTGTCCGCCTGTCTATCTGTATCTCTGTCCGACTGTTCAAAATCATATTTCTCAGGAACGGGTACACGTATCAAGTTCAAATTTTTCTTTCACTCTAAATTCTACAGTTCCTTGATTGTGCAAGAAACTGAAGCTTGTAAGTCTATGCAGCCAAAAGATACGGCTATTATATAACAATTTCTGAGGCTCACAAACTCACTCATTGAGAGCTATAGGTAGTTCCCGTGATGTAAGAGTCACGAAATGTAGCAGGTAACAAGGATCTACAGTACATGTAAGGGAAAAATTGGAAAACTATTAATTTGTAATCACATCACTCGAAAAAAATATTTCTTTTGTCATGCAATGAAAGCTTACATTGTATGATCAAGCGCCTTTACGTGGAGGATATGTCAGCATCGGTTCGACGATTCGAAGGAATCCGCAAGAAGAAAGCACAACAAGAGTGTACCCTCACCTTCCTGTTACGCTGCAGGGACACTTCGACGGTTCCGAAATTTCTGAAGGTGAAGAGGATGTTTTGCTCGGCTTAGGCTCATCGTATTTACAACCGTATGGATTCTGCAGTGCTACATGATAGGATTCATCAGACGCAGCGAGCACTGGCGGAAACCAGCAGTAAGCTTTATCATCTCCACTCGGTTCTTAGTAATACTATGCAGTGTGGTGATTGGAATAAAACTGACGGTCTAACATTCAAAACTATGGAAGTTAGTGCAGAAATATCAGCAGATAGACAGAAGAAGAAGTTCAATAACTTACAGAACAACATTTCGGGAGGTTCAGTTGAGGACAGTTCTCGAACTGTTATTAACCTGTCTGATAAAGGTTAGTCAAAAGTTGAAATTTCTGTACTAGCGAAAGGAGGCAATTTTCCTGTGACGCTCCAAAACGTACACATAGAGGATATTGTAGCAAATATTGAGGCCGGTATCCGCCAGATTCCACAGCAGTCCAATAACGTAATTAGGATGGAAACGGCTATGATTTTCCGTACATGTAAGCTACCTAACAGGAATTTGTCGCAGGCACAAAGGAAGGCACTGAGGGATATAAATGCAGATAAAAACGTTATTGTTCTTAATACAGATAAAGGCAATGCCACCGTCATACTGAACAGCGAGGACTATCATGGAAAAATCATTGATATTTTGGTTCCCTCCAAGTACAAAAAACTCCAGTAAGATCCGGCTATGAAGATTTTAAGAATGACCAATCGACTGGTGAAAGTGTCTTCGTTCGCCTACGACGAAAAGAAGCTGCTTTGTAAAACAGAAGCGTATCCACCTAGACTTTATAGCTTACCCAAAGTGCATAAAACTGAGATTCCGTTAAGGCCAATTGGCAGCGCTTTAGGCGGACCAACACACGAGTTAGCTAGACACCTTGCCTCATTGCTGCAATCTTATGTTGGTAGGACGGACAGTCATATTAAAAATTCAGCTCATTTCATTGACAAGTTAAAGGAAACGAGCGTGGGCCCGGATGATATCCTCGTCAGTATTGATATTGCGTCGTTATTTACCATGATACCGGTAAACGAAGCTATCTTATTCATAGCGGATATTTTTCCTACCGATATTGTCGCATTATTCCGACACTACCTTACCACTACCTACTTTCAGGACAATAATAACGTTTATGAACAGATTGACGAGTTGGCTATGGGCAGTCCTCTTAGTCCTGCTGTGGCTAACTTATTTATGGAGACTTTGGGACAACGGGCGTTGCAGACTACCAGTAAGAGATCAGCCAGATGGTATCGCTATGTCGATCACACGTTCGCAGTATGGACACACGGAGCAGAGGAGTGGGATGCCTTCCTGACACATTTAAACAGCATTAATCCGAAAATCCAATTTACTATGGAGACGGAAAAAAATGGGCAATTGAATTTGAAACGTCCCCTTAGAACAATTATTCACGACTGTGCTTAAACTGACACACAATATTTTTTAGCGCAACGCAATCTGACTTTCAAAAATCCCTACAAAAGAATAGCCCAGACTAACATTAACCTGTACCTTTCACAAATCACTTACCTCACCAAAAATCTTCGTTACTCGAAGTACTGCAATACAGCGAGCGCCACTACTGCCAGCTAAATAAAAGATTCAAACTACGGAAGCCACTAACTACTGATAGGGATAGTTAGCAAATGAAAGATTTTAATAGAGAACAAACAATGTATTTACCTTAATAGTCATAATATATACAGCAGTTCATAATATCCAGTATAACAAATTTCAAAACTCCGCCATCTCTCTCCCCACATCCACCACTGCTGGTGGCTCACCTCCAACTGCGCAACGCTACGCGCTGTTCACATCAAGCTGCCCAACACTACAATGGCAGACAACAATGCAAACTAGCCACAGACTGCACACAGCACAGCCAGTGATTTTCATACAGAGCGCTATGTAACGTTGCCAATAATAAAATATAAACAGCCTACTTACAAATTTCCTGGATGTGTCTGTGAATAAACGACGGGACTGAACGTTGGGCCATTAGGTGTATAGAAAGGCTACACATACTGATCGTTATCTACATAAAGATTCAAACCACCACCCTAGACAAAAAAGAGGTGTAATGAAAACCTTGGTAGATAGGGCGTACAAAATTTGTGAACCTGTTTATTTAAAAGATGAGATTAAACATCTACGGTCAACTTTCGCGAAGAATAGCTACTCTAGGAAGGATATAGATCGAGCATTTCGCTCTAGGCAGAGAATCAGGAGCAACGACGAACAACAATCACCCAAGGGCAAAGTTTTTCTTCCGTTCATTAGTAAGGTCACAGATCGCATTGCGAAAGTTTTAAGCAAGTGTGGGGTGGAAACTATTTTCAGACCCATTAGGAAAATAAAATAATATTTAATATCGGCAAGATGCACGACACCCTTTGGCTACACCGGGGGTATATAAAATTCCTTGTAGTTGTGGACAGGTTTATATCGGTACCACAAAGAGAAATGTGAACACCCGTCTTGTTGAACGTAAGAGGAATTGCCGCCTGGGTCACACGGATAAATCGGCCGTAGCGGGACATGTTTACCAGGAAGGTGATCATGAAATAAAATTCAGCGAGACGAGCGTCGTGTCAAATACCTCGCATTATTATGCACGCATGTATAGAGAGGCTATCGAGATTGATAAACACCGTAATAATTTTAACAGGAAAGACGAAGGTGTTAAACTGGATAAAATTTGGATGTCAGCATTGCACCGCAAGCGTGACGATCGATTACTTTCAGTCGAGAATGTTGGCATTACCAGAGACAGTCTCATTGCTGACGCCACGTGATGGACAGTGGCGCCCACTGTACTGCCTATATAATCAGCGCTTCCTCGAATTCTCTTCACAGTTCGCCGCTGTACTTCCGAGGATGTCTCCCGCAGCAAATGGTTCAAATGGCTCTGAGCACTATGGGACTCAACTACTGTGGTCATCAGTCCCCTAGAACTTACAACTACTTAAACCTAACTAACCTAAGGACATCACACACATCCATGCCCGAGGCAGGATTCGAACCTGCGACCGTAGCAGTCGTGTCTCCCGCAGCGAAGACGAAACGTCAGGGGAGAGTTTTATACTTCGACCACAGCCTATCAGTCCGGAAGTTTTAAGTATTTCTCTTCTCATTTGTTATCCGACGTCAAGTCTTGGAAACTCTGGGACTGATTTCCTGGCAGTACCAATCTCGACAACGGGCAAAAGTAGTCGAGATTCTTGATCCCCGGAAAGGAAGAACTGTCTGCATACGTAACAAAGTTTCTACGGAACACTTAGTGCGCAAGTCTCACTCGCACTTGGCCATTTTTTTCTTCTTTTTTATAGGTTTCATCTTTGCTTTTTGTATAATGTAAATTACTGTCCGTGCACGCCTGGGAAGGCAGTTTCATGTCGGACAGATCCTACAAAAATGGACTGGTCAGCGTAGTTGACACATTATCTTGCCTTGCGTTGATTTGGGGGAAGAAACCAAACAGCGAGGTCCTCGGTCTCATCGGATTAGGAAACGAAGTCGGCCGTGCCCTGTCAAAGGAACCATCCTGACATTTGCCTAAAGCGATGTAGGGAAATCACGGAAAACCTAAATCTGGATGGCCGGACGCTGGATTGAATCGCCGTCCTCCCGAATGCGAGTCCAGTATGTTAACCACTACGCCACCGCGCTCGGTCATTATCTTGGAACACAACTTTATAATGGACTACTTTATCAGTTGTACGATAACAATGGAAACGTTTTCTACACCTTTTTTATTGCTTTACAACACTCGTTTAACACCGTTCGCCGGCCGGAGTGGCCGAGCGGTTAAAGGCGCTACAGTCTGGAACCGCACGACCGCTACGGTCGCAGGTTCGAATCCTGCCTCGGGCATGGATGTGTGTGATGTCCTTAGGTTAGTTAGGTTTAAGTAGTTCTAAGTTCTAGGGGACTTATGACCACAGTAGTTGAGTCCCATAGTGCTCAGAGCTTGAACTTAACACCGTTCGACCACACAACGTCTGATCTTCTATCACTTCACAACCTTTTTATCGTTACTGTACTCGGCTGTAGACCATCCACTTGCGCCTCTCTCTCTAGTGACAGAATCCATCTCTCAGACAACCGGATGTATATCGTCTTCCACGAGGAACTGGAAAACAAAAGAATGTCAGTAGAGATTTACATTTGGCAGCACAGATACTGCGAGGCATAAATTGCAGCCAGAGTTGAAGTCTGGTACTGCACGGACCTTGGCAACACGCCGACGATGAAATATTATCTCAAAAATTTCAGGTAACTGATCTTGTCAGTTAAGTTCCAAGAAAACACAAAATCTTTTCCGCAAATTGAATAGCTTATGCTATCTAACGACTTAGTGCAAGTTAGGTATAGGTTTGTAACTGGTCACTGTAGCTGTAAAGAACGTCCAGGCTTAATTTAAAGTGTCTTATGCTCGAATAAATGTGAACTATTTTTTTTAACCATAAATGAAGAATTCTCCTGGTTCAACAGTTTGTTGTCTAGATATCTTCCATAGTATTATATGAAACACTTGTCGCTGGTGTACAACTAATTTCCCCAGAAGATCCGACGGATGGCAATGGAAATTGTAAAATAAAAATAATTGGTGATTGTATGTTGTATTATAGACAATAAAGATTGATCCACCTACCCGAGAACCATCCTTATCTATCCCGTGAGATTTTTTTTTTTAAAAAGACTAAAAACACTATTCATTACACTCTAGTGGAAGACTCTGCAGGAGAGACGCTCAGTAGCTCGGTACGGGCTTTTGTTAAAGTTTCGAGAACATACCTTCACCGAAGAGTCAAGCAGTATATTGCTCCCTCCTACGTATATCTCCCGAAGAGACCATGAGGATAAAATCAGAGAGATTAGAGCCCACACAGAGGCATACCGACAATCCTTCTTTCCACGAACAATACGAGACTGGAATAGAAGGGAGAAGCGATAGAGGTACTCAAGGCACCCTCCGCCACACACCGTCAGGTGGCTTGCGGTGTATGGATGTAGATGTAGATGTAGATGTAGAATTTTGGCTATAAATCAGTGAGAGACACTTCTGGTGGAGAATGACCTAACTGGAGTCTAAAAATTAAACGTGCTACTTGCATTTGACATAGTACGTTAGAATTATTCACACAGTTTCATTGATATTAGACGGTAATAATTTTCGGCTAGTCTATTGCAACTAGTTACATCTGCCAGCGCACCATACATTCTGTAACAGCCAATGACATTACGATAGAGCGGTCAAATAGTTGCACCACATCGCTCCCAGTCGAGTCACATTATTCATGCTCCGTGCCTCGTCAACTGCCTATTCGTGACGTCAGTGCTCATGAAGAGGAAGCGAATTTGAGGACGTCAGGGGATGGCGTTCCGAAACGCACTACGTGAGGACAAATAAAACGTTACCGAGGCATTGGAGAATCCAGTAGGCGTGTGGGATATCGCCTTTGGCGCGTAACAATACCTGTCCACGAAACGAAATTGTCAACACGTCACGACAAAATCCTCCTCAGACGCGGTGCAGCCTAAACGTACTGCTACGTTTCCCGGGTTGGTGGGTATGTTTCGGCGTCGGATTCGGGAGGCCGGACTACTTTGGAAACTTGCGGTCATCGACTCCGCCTATTACCGTTAGCCAAGGACTATGTCAATCGTCACTGGTGGAAAGTGGTACTTCGCGACGAATAGGTATTATCCGCAGCGAATGATGGTCCAATAAGGGTATATAGGTCGCAATCTGCTCCTTTCGACACCAAATATAGCCATGAGTCATCTTGCTCAGGCCATTTTTCTGTGGCAGTTTGTGGCTGGATCTGTTTCCGTGCTTCAGAGGACAGGTGGCCGACACGATGCTGCTCAATATGCCCACATCACGAGTACTTTTATGGTCCCATCAGGATGATTGTCTTCTTGATTGACTTTTTACAGCAACAGTCCAAAACACTACTGAAAAAATTTGTGCAGAGACGAAACGAAGCACGCGGAGAAACCTGGCCTGACTCCGCGCCAAGAGCCGGCGATGACCCTCGGAACGCCATCCTAGCTGTCTGGGAGGACAGGGTGGCATAGAATGAGGGATTTATTAATCAGGTCATAGGATCCTTCCCTCACAGACTGAAGATGCCCATTGAAGATCAAAACCTTTGGACAGGATGGTAAGTGGCAAAGAACCCCTTTTGTAGGCTGAAAATATTTTATACCGTGAACTGTTCGTTCTATTAATTTCGCGATTTCTACTGATTAAACAAATTAGCAAAGTTGCAAAAAAGTGCACTTAGATATAAATCAAACGTTGCCTCTAAGAAATTGCCTCACGGTCCGCAGACTATTGCCATGGATCTCTGAAGGCATTATGCTTCAGCTGCATACATTTACAGTTCTTCCGCTCTTGACTCCAAATCACCAACTCTGCAATGCTACGAATGAACTTTCGAAGTTTTATGCTTGTTTTTATAGGGTATGCCCTGAGCGTAAGAAAAAGTGTTCAAAAATGGTTCAAATGGCTCTGAGCACTATGGGACCTAACATCTATGGTCATCAGTCCCCTAGAACTTAGAACTACTTAAACCTAACTAACCTAAGGACATCACACAACACCCAGTCATCACGAGGCAGAGAAAATCCCTAACCCCGCCGGGAATCGAACCCGGGAACTTGGGCGCGGGAAGCGAGAACGCTACCGCACGACGAATAGCTGCGGACGAAAAAGTATTAATCCTCCTGCTATACTCATAGTGACAAGTGTTGTTTACCTTTATGAGCAGATGGCTATCCCGTTATGCGATTGGCCTATGCGTAACACGGCGTCTTACTCACATTTCAACCACGGCCATGTATTGTACCGTCAAGTGTACATTTGACCGTTAGCTGTGGCTTTACTTAATCTCACTCGGACGTTACTCTTGAATTAGAACTTAACGTTTTAGTAAATAACTGCGTCATAATTTATAACCAATATGGAAGGTGCAAAATGTGGGAGATATTACATCGTTCCCTGAAAAAAAAAAGAAAAAACTCATCATGGGTTGCCAGGAGACCACTCGCCATGGCCGATGGTTGGACATAATAATGAAACAGCATTTAATGACGCACCTGTGTGTGTCATGTAAACCCAAATATGGTTCAAATTGCTCTAAGCACTATGGGATATAACGTCTGAGGTCATCAGTCCCCTAGATTTAGAACTACCTGAACTTAACTAACGTATGGAAATCACACACATCCATGCCCGAGGCAGGATTCGAAGCTGCGACCGTAGCAGCAGCGCGGTTCCGGACTGAAGCGCCTAGAACAGCTCGGCCACAGCGGTCGGCCATGCAAACCCAGTTCAGCATGATGTTAACTGGGGTTAGATTCCTGGTGTCGCCAGGCCAGTCAGCCCTGTTTACTTTAAATTTCGCACCTCGTAAACCGCCAGATCACGCACAGATTTACCCACGTATACTTCCTGGTGAAATGTTCCTACAGTCTAAAACTGACTCAATAATAGCGTATAATCAGATTTCTTACGTTGCATGTTAGCATTCTCTCTCTGCAGCATCTGACCAAAACTGTCTGTACATCCCTATCTGATGCGGAATTGATAAGTAGATGAGACGAGAGACGGACCCATAAGCATAAATGGGGGCATGGTGTATTGTGTTGTCAGTAGAGAAGCAGAATGGGTCGACAGCTCCATCACATTCAACGTAGACTAGTCGCTGGATGTAACCCGAGTAACAGATCCATCATGAACATTTCAACCCTTGTAAAGGTGTCCTAGTCAACTATCGGTGATGTGAGTGCGAACTGGAAAAGCGAAGGAACAATCGAGCTAAACCAAAATCAGCCAGACCTCATGTATTAACGAACAGAAACCGCCAAGCATGACGAACGCTGATTGTAAAAATTCGCATGAAATCGCCGGAAGGAATCTCTCGTGATGGTGCAAATGGCTCCAAGGACTATGGGACTTAACATCTGGCCGGCCAAAGTGGCCGAGCGGTTCTAGGCGATTCAGTCTGGAACCGCGCGACCACTACGGTCGCAGGTTCGAATCCTATCTCGACCATGGATGTGTGTGATGTCCGTAGGTTAGTTAGGTTTAAGTAATTCTAAGTTCTAGGGGACTGATGACCTCAGGTGTTAAGTCCCATAGTGCTCAGAGCCATTTGAATCATTTTGAACTTAACATCTGAAATCATCAGTCCCCTAGACTTAGAACTGCTTAAAACCAACTAGCCTAAGGACATCACACACATCCATGCCCGAGGTAGGATTCGAATCTGCGACCGTAGCAGTCTCACGGTTCCGGACTGAAGCGCCTAGAACCGCTCGGCCACACCGGCCGCCTTTTTGCTATCACGTCTAATATACTTTCCAGTGGAGGTATGAATTAAATTCAGTCACAGATTTTCGTGTTTTATTAAGTATGCGATGCATTTCGGACCCTGTGGGTCCATCATCAGGTTTACTTTCATTCAAGTCATTATCCAATTCGCACTCTGATGAGCAGTTAAAAGAGTGTATTTATTCAAGTCTTGACTTTGTTTGACTATTTGCCGACCGAGTTCCATAACTCTTTCAAACTTCCAGTTAGCCATCTCCACGTTAACTGACTGACCGGCTGAACCTTCTCCAGTATCCAGTGTCATTGAGCGTCAGGTATGCTCGCTGGAGTCGAAAACATGGTACACCCTCTTGCAATCTGGCGGAAGGGTTTGGTTCGGCGAGTGGCGGGAGAACGTTACCTGCCATCCAGTGTGGTGCCAACAGTGAAGTATGGAGGAGGTAGTGGAACAGTATGTGGCTGGTTCTCGTGATGTTGGTGTGGTATCCATATTGTGCTTACGAAAATGTTAAATGCGTAAAGATACGAACATATTTTAAGGCATTGCGTAGTGCCTGCAGCAGAGGAATAGTTCGGAGAAAATGATCGTACGTATCAGCATCACAATGAAGCCTGTCAGAAAGCAACAACTGTGTGGCAACGGTTTGTGGATAATCACATTCCTGAAATGGTCCCAATTGGACTTCAGTGCAGTGCTTCAAGGATTCGGGCAGTCGCGTCACCCCTCGGCAAATCCACCCGGCGGATTAATAAAGACCGGCCACCGTGGTCGAGCGGTTCTAGGCGCTTCAGTCCGGAACCGCACTGCTGCTGCGATCGCAGGTTCGAATCCGGCATCGGGGATAGATGAGTGTGATGTCCTTAGGTTAGTTAGGTTTAAGTAGTTCTAAGTCTAGGACTGATGACCTTAGATGTTAAGTCCCATAGTGCTTAGAGCTATTTGAACCATTTGATTAATAACGAGGGTCGGTGTGCCGACCAGCCGGGATGTGTTTTTTAGCCGGTTTCCCATATCCGACTGCGTGAATACCATATCCGTACCCACAACACTATTCACAAACATATTTAGATCTTCACATGGGATAAAACACAGACAGTGTAGACAAATTCCGTCCACGGGGGTGAGAGGTGGGTGGAAAGTTTAAGGATAAGGATGCCAAAAGCGACAGGAAGGACATCCGGCCACTTTCTACCACTAACATTGGCAAATCCAGATTAACATGCCATTTCCCGGTAGATACGCGATAAGGTCACGAGAGCGGTTACTAGAACCCAGCGGGAGGAGTCCAGATCCAACATCAGACCCTGCGACCTTCTCTGGTTTCGGCTATTGAGGAATAATGAGTTACCATTCCTCCACAGACATTCAGGCACCTCATTGAAAGTGTCCCCAGCAGAGTTCAAGCCATTATAAAGGCAAAAAGTGGACACCACACCGTATTAATATCCACTAATAGGTGGCCGCTTACTCTGATCGGATAGTTTAATATCGCGTTTGTAATTGGTGTGGGAGTGTAGTGACAGCTTTTGCGCTAACTCTGTCTTGCGCGCTGATCAGAGATGTTTACCGAATTGTAGATAACCTGTGACCAAAAGAGAAGTGTTTTATCTTGGTTAGTCACATAGAGCGCCACTGGCTGATACACTTGCATGCAAGATGCCGCGAGAGGCAACAACTGCTGGAGTATGTGGGGAATATGATTCCATGCCTCAAGGAGTTTGCGCGACAGGGTCAGCATTAACTTTATATTAGTTTTGTTATTACTGATAGCATCTCAGATTAACTATTTGTTCTGTAGTTCGTAATCTCACTTGTAAAAATAATTAATACATTTTCCTGAGTGCCACTTCTTCCAAGCCCACATAGCCTTCACCAACCAAGTCATTTGTTGCACTGCCTTGCTTTTTCTTCATATAAATCGTTCATCATATAATTATTTCCGTGAATTAGCGGGCCAAGACGTTAGTTGGAGTTTCTTACCACTTTTCTTTGTGTGAACAGAAATGTCAGTAGGGCCTGGAACATTTTAGATAAAAATTTATCTTTGTAAACTGGAAATGTATATTGCCACGCGGATTTAGTAATCACCAAGACCTTTCTTTTACAATGATGTGGTTAATAACGTCAGAATCCATGTGGTTTCCACGAAATAGTGATGTTCTCTTATATCTGGTGGGGTCAGAAGTAATCTGAAAAGTTCTTACGGCTGTTACAGGGTAGGTTGTACAGAGAAATGATTATTTAGAAAAATGTCGATACGTTGTGCTGTTTCCCAATTAATTAAAATTGAAGTTAACCAATCAGGCAGCTGCACGTGCAAATTAAAGCGGCCCGCCAGATATAATTAGTGTCCATATTTCTCATAGCATTTCTCAGCCTTTGACCGGTGTTCCATGCTTACTACCGTCCCATTTCCAATTTTTGTACCCCTCTGTTTTTCAGTTTAAAGAGACCAAACTAAGGAAACGTTCGACGACACCGCCTCTGATGGCCGCATGAATTAACGTTCGCAGCAGACTGATTGGCTAACTTCAGTGCCAATTAACTCGAAACGCCACCACGTATTTAAACTTTTTCTTAACCGTTATTTCTCAGCACACTCACCTTGCAAAACCCTTACAAGCCTTTAAGACTGTTTTAAATTGTAAGACATTTCCAGGGGCAGATGTGGACTCTGACCACAATCTATTGGTTATGAACTGTAGATTAATACTGAGGAAACTCCAAAAAGGTGGGAATTTAAGGAGATGGGACCTGGATAAACTGACTAAACCAGAGGTTGTACTGAGTTTCAGAAAGACCATAAGGGAACCATTGACAGGAATGGGGGAAAGAAATACAGTAGAAGAAGGATGGGTAGCTCTGAAGGATGAATTAGTGAAGGCAGCAGAGGATCAAGTAGGTAAAAAGACGAGGGCTAGTAGAAATCCTTGGGTAACTGAAGAAATATTTAATTTAACTGATGACAGGAGAAAATAAAAAAATGCAGTAAATGAAGCAGGCAAAAAGGAATACAAACGTCTCAAAAATGAAATCGACAGGAAGTGCCAAATGGCTAAGCAGGCATAGCTAGAGGACAAATGTAAGGATGTGGAGGCTTATCTCACTAGGGGTAAGATAGATACTGCCTACAGGAATATTAAAGAGACCTTCGGAAAAAAGAGAGCCACTTGTATGAGTATCAAGAGCTCAGATGGAAACCCAGTCCTAAGCAAAGAAGGGAAAGCAGAAATGTGGAAGGAGTATATAGTGGGTCTATACAAGGGCGATGTACTTTAGGACAATATTATGGAAATCGAAGAGGGTGTAGATGAAGATGAAATGGTAGATACGATACTGCGTGAAGAGTTTGACACAGCACTGAAATACCTGAGTCGAAACAAGGGCCTGGGATTAGTCAACATTCCATTAGAACTATTGACGGCCTTGGGAGAGCCAGTCCTCACAAAAATCTCTACCATCTGGTGAGCAAGATGTATGAGATAGGCGAAATACCCCCAGACTTCAAGAAGAATATAATAATTCCAATCCCAAAGAAAGCAGGTGCTGACAGATGTGATAATTACCGAACAATTAGTTTAATAAGTCACAGCTGCAAAATACTAACGCGAATTCTTTATAGACGAATGGAAAAACTGGTAGAAGCCAACCTCGGGGAAGATCAGTTTGCATTCCGTAGAAATATTGGAACACGTGAGGCAATACTGACCTTACGACTTATCTTAGAAGCTAGATTAAGGAAAGACAAACCTACGTTTCTAGCATTTGTAGACTTAGAGAAAGCGTTTGACAATGTTGACTGGAATACTCTCTTTCAAATTCTGAAGGTGGCAGGGGTAAAATACAGGAAGCGAAAGGCTATTTACAATTTGTACAGAAACCAGATGGCAGTTATAAGAGTCGAGGGGGATGAAAGGGAAGCAGTGGTTGGGAAGGGAGTGAGACAGGGTTGTAGCCTCTCCCCGATGTTATTCGTTCTGTATATTGAGCAAGCAGTGAAGGAAATAAAAGAGAAATTCGGAGTAGGTATTAAAATCCATGGAGAAGAAATAAAAACTTTGAGGTTCGCCGATGACATTGTAATTCTCTCAGAGACAGCAAAGGACTTAGAAGAGCAGTTGAACGGAATAGATAGTGTCTTGAAAGGAGGATATAAGATGAACATCAAAAAAAGCTAGACGAGGATGTGGAATGTAGTCGAATTAAGTCGGGTGATGCTGAGGGAACTAGATTAGGAAATGAGACACTTAAAGTAGTAAAGGAGTTTTGCTATTTGGGGAGCAAAATAACTGATGATGGTCGAAGTAGAGAGGATATAAAATGTAGACTGGCAATTGCAAGGAAAGCGTTTCTGAAGAAGAGAAATTTGTTAACATCGAGTATAGATTTCAGTGTCAGGAAGTCGTTTCTGAAAGTATTTGTATGGAGTGTAGCCATGTATGGAAGTGAAACATGGACGATAAATAGTTTGGAAAGGAAGAGAATAGAAACTTTCGAAATGTGGTGCTACAGAGGAATGCTGAAGATTAGATGCGTGGATCACGTAAGTAATGAGGAGTTATTGAATAGAATTGGGGAAAAGAGGAGTTTGTGGCACAACTTGACAAGAAGAAGAGACCGGTTGGTAGGACATGTTCTGAGGCATCAGGGGATCACAAATTTAGCATTGGAGGGCAGTGTGGAGGGTAAAAATCGTAGAGGGAGACCAAGAGATGAATACACTAAGCGGATTCAGAAGGATGTAGTTTGCAGTAAGTACTAGGAGATGAAGAAGTTTGCACAGGACAGAGTAGCATGGAGAGCTGCATCAAAGCAGTCTCAGGACTGAAGACCACAACAACAACAACAACATATATATACTCTTTTAAGTAGATTTTGTTTCTCCCTAGAATGAGATTTCTCTGGTTCCCAACTTCTTTGTCCTGGGACAGACTAGACGATCCAGTCACATTAATGTGAGCTCCGCCAATGTGAAATAGTCTCTCTCTAACGGCAGCTGGCAGCACTTGCCGTGGACGGTATACAAAGCGTCTCGGGGAGACACAAAAGAAAATGCAGACGTTGTCGTAATGCGGAAATGCAATGATTCTGGCATCCAGAACGGCTTGATCACTGGCTTCCGTGCCAAGTGTGGAAGCATTGCTGGCGCGTCGCCAGGGCTACAGTATACCATGCGTGCCAAATGGCGCTATCTACAACTGGTGCCGAGGCACTCGCGATACACCATGCGCCATAGATGAGCGGGGTGCACGACCGCTGCGGGAATTTGTACGAGCGATTAGAAGTGCATCTGTTGAGCAACTGCCAGCCCAGATGAACCAAGTAGTTACCAGCAGTGTGTCCTCAACGACCTTTCGGCAATGGTCGCTGTTTATGGGCTTCCGCAGCAGACACCCGTTTTGTGCACCTTACTAACTGCTGAATAAAATGTTCTCGGGTCCCCAACCACGTCAATTGGTTAAAACTACACGAGCCTTCGGCCAAGCACTCATTGGGCATTGTCAAGTGTTACGACTGCCAGTGGGCTGTTGGTGCGCCCTTATATACGCTAGCTGCCGGCTGTGACGTCACTGGTGCCCGTCACATTGCCATATATGGGCATGTTTTGAGTCGGCGTTCGATGTGCCCTCTTCAACAGCGCGATCGCTGGATCCCACGCAGCGCTGAGCTGTAAGCCACCGTCTCTATTCAGGGTGTTTGTGATAACTTTTATTTCAATAGCTTCCTTTATTAAACTGTCCCAGAAGCCGTTAGTGCGAGCCACGACAGAGGTATCGCCAAATTTGATGTGGTGACCGTTTTCTAACGCATGCTCAGCTAATGCAGATTTCTCTGGATAGCGTAGGCGACAATACCTCTCATGTTCTTTCCCGCGTTGTTCCACAGTGCGCACGGTTTGTCCGACGTATTTCTGGCCACACTCACAAGGTACTTCGTAGACTCCATGTGTTCTGAGGCCTACTGCTTCTTTAACTGGTCTCAGTAATTGATGGATTTTCGTTGGAGGCCTGAAGATTGATTTGATCTTGTGTCTTTATCAGCAGAATCAACCGTCTACGAATCAGTGAAGATGATATTATGGTCAGTTTTGATGTAGTGGTGCTGTTTACGAATGTGCCTATCAAAGAGGGTTTGGACCTAATTTCCCAGTACTTTGTAAGTTACGTGGTCGAGCTATTTAGGCACACTCTTACGCCCTCCTATTCCGTGTACAACGGCCAGTATTACGATTAGACAGACGGCGTAGCAATGGGTAGCCCGTTGGCTCCAGCTGATGCAAACCTCTTCATGGAGAGTTTTGAGGATATTGCCATAGATACTGCGCCATTGAAGCCGAAGTGTTTCTTTCTGTTCGATGACGTCACGTTCGTCATTTGGCCACATGGATGCGAGAAACACGACGAGTTTTTGGAACACCTCAATGGCATCAACAGTAATATCCAGTTCACCATGGAGATGGAAAGACATAATGCATTGCACTTCCTCAACGTCCTCGTCCACCGTAAACGAAATGGGTGCCTTGGCCACAGCGTCTACAGAAAATTCACAGACACAGACCTGTACCTGCATGTCATCGGCCATCATCATCCAGCACAGAAGCGCACAGTATTACAAACATTGGTACATCGTAGAGGGGTAATATCAGACGACGATAACTAGCCCGATGAACTGAGCCACCTACGCAAGGTTTTCAGGAATAACGGCTACAGCACCTATTAAGTGAAAGAAGTGATTTCTGGGAAATATCAGAATAAGACCACCGACGAAGAGCGGGAAAAGGAACTTGCTTTGCTGCCATTCTGTGGCTCTGTGTCGGGCAAGATTAGCCGCCTGTTGAGAAGACGCAAGATCAAATCAATCTCCAACGAAAATCCGTCAGTTACTGAGACCCGTTAAATAAGCTGTAGGTCTCAGAACACCTGGAGTCTACGAAATACCTTGTGTGGCCAGAAATACATCGGACAAACAGTGCACACTGTGGAACAACGCAGGAAAGAACATGAGAGGTATTATCGCCTACGCTATCCAGAGAAATCTGGGTTCGCTGAGCATGCGTTAGAAAACGGTCACCTCATCAAATTTGGCAATACCTCTGTCATGGCTCGCACTAACGGCGTCTGGGACAGTTTAATGAAGGAAGCTATTGAAATAAAAATTATCACAAACACTCTGAATAGAGACGGTGGCTTACAGCTCAGCGCTGCGTGGGATCCAGCGATCGCGCAGTTGAAGAGGGCACATCGAACGCCGACACAAAACATGCCCGTATATGGCAGTGTCACGGGCACCAGTGACGTCACAGCCGGCAGCTAGCGTATATAAGGGAGCACCAACAGCCCACTGGCAGTCATAACACTTGACAATGGCCAAGGAGTGCTTGGCCGAAAGCTCGTGTAGTTTTAACCAGTTGAGGCTGTTGGAAACCCGAGAACATTTTATTCATCGCCGCTAGACTCTGCATTCATACGTACTAACTGCTGTTCGTGCGTGACGTAGGCTGGAATTTATAGGCCACTACCGGAACCGTACGTCCACCGAGTGACGACAGGTACACTTTTGAGATGAGTCACTTTTTATGATCCACCGGACCGTTGGCATGTGTGGCCTGAAGTGTCGGAAAGCTACAACAATCGTCGGAAGGGTCCAGTCCGGAGCAGGGAGCGTTATGGCCTGGGGAATGTTTTCGTAGCATTCCCTTGTTCAACTCTTCATTCTGGGAGGCGCAGTGGATCAACACAAGTACGCTTCTGTCCTTGGTGACCACGTCCATCCGTACATGCAATTTGCTTTTCCTCGGCGCGAAGGCCTCTAGGAAGCAGGACAATGCAACGTGTCACACAGCTCACAGTATACGTTCGCAGTTCTAACAAGGGAACATCCCCATCGCACCCCCCTCAGATTTAGTTATAAGTTGGCACAATGGATAGGCCTTGAAAAAATGAACACAGATCAATCGAGAAAACAGGAAGAAGTTGTGTGGAACTATGAAAATATTAGCAAAATATACAAACTGGGTCGTCCATGCGTAAGATAGGCAATATTAAGGGCAAAGTGAGGCGAGGAGCGCTGTAAAACCAACGCCATTAGCTGGTTACTGGGAAAATATGTTAGTTATGTCATCCACACACTTGGGTCGGACAACGAGATAGAATTCCGCGTTTACATGAAGTGTGAATATGCAAAAATCAGCACGTATCGCAACCACAAGAAGCACTATGGCAACATGCTGAAGATCATTTTTGAAAGAATGGGTGTTGGTTAAATATGTGAAACCACTACACCTTGAACGAGAACGAACAGAAGAAAAATAAGTCACTTGGTTCCTTATTATTATTTACTTTAACCTTGCTTCCGGAACTTTTTTTTTGTTTTTTGTGTTATTGTATGTGTTTAATTGGATTGTATTTAAACTGGTTCATAGTCAAGAAAACTGGTATTAAATATGCTATTATTTTTTATTCAATGGACAGTTTACAAATTAAACAGTGAATTCAACTTTGTAGACAAAACCAGTGATTGGGTGACAATAGTTTGCACCTTAGAATAATCTCAGTTATCTTGAGCAAAGTTTTTACTGTAACCCACTTTTAATGTTTGTTTTACCATTATTACTGTATTAGACATATTTAGCATTTAAATAGTTTAAAACTAGTTCTTTCTTTAATGTTGCAAATGGTTTAATCATTAATTGTACTGTTGAATACTTGAAATGTATGTTTTAGTAAAATACAATAAAAAAAAGTGGTCCCGTGGTTGGCGTGAACAGCTGCGGAACGAGAGGTCCTTGGTTCAAATCTGCCCTCCCCTGAAAATTTTGCTTTCTTTATTTTCGCAAAGTTATGATCTGTCCGTTCGTTCATTGACGTCTCTGTTCACTGTAATAAGTTTAGTGTCTGTGTTTTGCGACCACACCGCAAAACCGTGTGATTAGTTGACGAAAGGACGTGCCTCTCCAATGGGAACCGAAAACATTTGATCGCAAGGTCATAGGACAACCGATTCCTCCACAGGAAAACACGTCTGATATTTTGTATACGACACTGGTGACAGCATGTACATCACATGACAGGAATATGTTGTCGACCCACCTAACTAGTACACTTGGCGAATGGATGAAAAGTTTCTTCCACCTTGCCCAATTTAGGTTTTCTTGTGGATGTAATAATCACTCCAAAAAAAGTGATGAAAACATAAGAGTTTTTCACATAAACTGAAAATAAAAAGTTAAAATTTCCGGTCGAGGGAAGATTTGAACCAAGGACCTCTCGTTCCACAGCCGTTCACGCTAACCACGGGACCACGGAGCTCCTCGCCTCATATTGCCCTTATTATTGCTTATCTTACGCATGGACGACCCAGTTTGTATATTTTGCTTATTTTTTCATAGTTCCACACAACTTCTTCCTGTTTTCTCGATCGATCTGTGTTCAGTTTTTCAAGGCCTATCCACTGTGCCAAGTTATAACTAAATCTGAGGGGGGTGCGATGTGGATGTTCCCTTGTAAGAGCACCATGATAATTTTTTGTCCTCTCCTGGCCAACAGATTCCCCGGATTAAAACCCGATCGGGAATCCGTGGGACCTCCTCTATCGTTGGGGTAATGAAATACTGTCTAGGTAACTTTCTCCAAAGTTTTTGCAGAATGACTGCGATTGGATCTTGGGTAGAGATCTTGTGTACGAGAGAGCACAAAAGGCAACATGCCGTCTTCTGCCCAGGGGAGTAACACTGCAAACGGTCTGTGCTTGAAACCTTTCCTAGCAGCTCAGTAGTAGTTTCCGAAGCACCACTGCAGGTGTACTATAATCCTTTGACCTTTGCATTGACGATGAAACACAGAAATTGCATCGAGATTGAATACAACAGCTACCATACCGACTTCTGTCCAGCCGAGTAACGCTTCAAACGGTCTGTGCTTGGAACTATTCCTTGGACTCCAGTAGTAGTTTCCGAGCCACAACTGCAGGTTTACTGTAAACCTTGGACCTTCCCATTGACGATGAAACACAGAAATTGCATCGGGATTGAATACAACAGGAACCATGCCGACTTCTGTCCAGGGGATTAACGCTTGAAACGGTCTGTGCTTGGGAGTCCAGTAGTAGTTTCCGATGTACCACTGCTGATTTACTGTAGCTCTTAGACCTTGATATTGACTATGATTTACAGAAATAGCATCGGGTTTTAATACAAAAGGCACCATGCCGTCTTCTTTTCAGGGGAGTAACACTGCAAACGGTCTGTGCTTGAAACCTTTCCTAGCAGCTCAGTAGTAGTTTCCGAAGCACCACTGCAGGTGTACTATAATCCTTTGACCTTTGCATTGACGATGAAACACAGAAATTGCATCGAGATTGAATACAACAGCTACCATACCGACTTCTGTCTAGCCGAGTAACGCTTCAAACGGTCTGTGCTTGGAACTATTCCTTGGACTCCAGTAGTAGTTTCCGAGCCACAACTGCAGGTTTACTGTAAACCTTGGACCTTCCCATTGACGATGAAACACAGAAATTGCATCGGGATTGAATACAACAGGAACCATGCCGACTTCTGTCCAGGGGATTAACGCTTGAAACGGTCTGTGCTTGGGAGTCCAGTAGTAGTTTCCGATGTACCACTGCTGATTTACTGTAGCTCTTAGACCTTGATATTGACGATGATTTACAGAAATAGCATCGGGTTTCAATACAACAGGCACCATGCCGTCTTCTTTCCAGGGGAGTAACACTGCAAACGGTCTGTGCTTGAAACCTTTCCTAGCAGCTCAGTAGTAGTTTCCGAAGCACCACTGCAGGTGTACTATAATCCTTTGACCTTCGCATTGACGATGAAACACAGAAATTGCATTGAGATTGAATACAACAGCTACCATACCGACTTCTGTCCAGCCGAGTAACGCTTCAAACGGTCTGTGCTTGGAACTATTCCTTGGACTCCAGTAGTAGTTTCCGAGGCACAACTGCAGGTTTACTGTAACCCTTGGACCTTCACATTGACGATGAAACACAGAAATTGCATCGGGATAAGTAGATGGATTTTGTATGTTCTGGCTCACTAGCTCAATTTTATGAAAATAAAAATATCGTTCGTTAACACTCACGATATTTGTTATTTTCACAAAATTGACCTAGTTATCCAGAACATACAAAATCCATCTACTATCCTTTTTATGTAATAATAATAATATAATATAATATAATATAATAATATAATAATAGCTATAATAAAAAATTATTTATTTTACATATAAAATTATTTACTTTCCACTTTAGCATCCATAAGATTATTATGAATGTCGTTTGTAAATGTTTTTTGAAGGAAGATTTATTTACAGTTCTACCACATTTACAATTAATTTTAATTTTCTGAAGTTCATTCCAGCATTCTTTATATACATAAGAATGACCACCAGTTCATTATTTATCTTTATAAGGGTCTTCAATACTTTTTTTAATCATACATTTACTTCACTGTCTTAATTGTGGTTTGGTGCAGCCTAATGTCTGCTTTAGCTGTCGCTTAGTGTTGTTCATTTAAAGAATATTAATTTTTTTTTACTATATGAAAATCGCAAAACATCCAACACAACGTTCTACACATTTTCTGTGTTTCGGACTTCTCTGACCCTATGTATAAAGCGTTACACGAAGACTAAGTTCTGAATTAACAAAACTGCTTCTCTTATTCGGGCTGTTTTTAAGTACACAGGCGAGTGTGTTGGATATTTTAGCCAAATGACTAGCACTTTCCACACAAATAAATGATAATGACCTTTGATATGCGCACTCTTATTGGCCAACGATTGTGTGAAGTTTGGCTGAAATAAAGGAGCTTGAAGAATGTATATTTAGGTGGAGTTGTACTGAAAAAGTACCTTCCAATAATCAACTTCTTCATTAATTTATTTAAGTCTCAAATTCATTATTTTCTTAACATTATTCCATTTTAAAATTGGAGAACAAGCCTGACCAATTGATTAATGTGATTTGAAGAACAAAATTAGTAACAAAAAATAGAGAAAATTACATGTAAAGTGGAGCATGTTCCCAAATTATTTTCAATTGAACATACACCAGTGCCACCTGTTGACAGAAGTTGGAATCTAGTTAGTTGAAACTACTTTTCACAGATGTCTCTACAGCTCTCAGAGTACAGGTAGAAACATATAAAATGACACAAGTGGGCAGCTTGAAACATATAAAACGCAACAAACCCAATTTTTTGTTTTAAAATGCAACAAACCGAATATCTTCTTCAAATTCGTTTGTCGCGTACTCACAGTACGCCATATACCGAATTTCATCAAAATAACTTAATAAACAAAAAAGTTGATTTTCATGACTCAGCGCTTTTCGACTTCACATTAAGTGACGATTTCTCAGTCAAATATTAACCGATTTTGAAAATTCAATCTACACAAAAAGAACTATCTAGAAAAAATATAATAAAATTAATCGGAAATCATTTAATAAGTATGATACTAAAATTCTCAGTTTTTATTTTTTCTATGTTTCTTGAATTGTTTCAGAAATGTATATAAGCAAGAAGTTAACACTTTTATAAAATTTTTAAGTTTCTCATTTATTTATATAGAATCAAATGTTAATAATCAAAATTTTCAGTATGTTATCCATGTTGTGCATTGTATGTAAGATTCCTTTTGCCATACATAATTACATAAGCAAGTGTCTCATTTGGAATTTTATCATTAAAAGTTGCACAAAGTTTCATAGTAGTTTTCTTTGTAGTTTGAACATTCTTTCTGCATGTCATATTGATTACATAAATTGGATAATTATTTATAAAACTAAATGAACTAATATCAATATCTTATTTTAGTAAAGTAATTCTTTTAAAATCATGAAATGCATCATATGCTTTAAGAAAATTATTGGGCGGATTAATATTCCACATTTCTTGAGGAAAAACTTTATTTCTACCATTTTTAAATAAATAAAAAAATACTTTATTTTCAAATGGAGGTGCTGAAAGTAGTAAAGAAAATCAGTCAGCAGAAGCATCCTCTTTCGTCTACATCCAGTACACGACATGCCTCTCCATCTAGTACTCCACCGATGGCCTCTTCATCTGCTACCCAACCGATGGTCCCTAATCAGTACGTACAGAGCCGGCCAAATACGCAGCACATTGTGTCAGTCTACCTTAAGCCAACTCATTCACAACTGTCCGCTGTTCAGTTATACGAGGACTCACACGACCTTGGTCTGAACTGCCGTCACAGTTCTTCTTCTGATGACAACTCAGAATAGGCGTTTCAAAATTTGTAAAACATCACATAACTTCGCTTTTCCTTGTATTTACTCTATTATTTGTAAACTTCTGCTATTTCAGTTTTATATTAAAATCTAAATAAAAAAGAGACTCTTTCAAAAAATTGTGTTAATTATAGTGTCTTACCTCAAAGTTATGGCCAGCATCTGAATCGGTTGAATACATTCCCTCATCAATGTATCTTGGCGTTGAAGACGGTCCTTCAGTTTCACATGTAATTCATTAAATGATTTCATTGACATCCTGAAGTAATCAAAACATTTGTCTTCGTGCTCTTCCCGCTTGGGGAAAATGATGTAAAATGCTCCAAATTGCTGCCGTAAAGTGATGAGAGGGTGTTCTCAATGAATTCTAGCATTCCTCCTTCGTTTCTTATTCTTATTCAGCTCTATAATTTTTATTATTTAGAACAGTTGTTACGCATCCACGATAGAAATAATGAGCAAGAAGCAATCGTAAACAGTAGTCGGCTTATGTTTTGGGCTATTTAAAATGGCGTCAGGCCCCGCTCACTCTGGCTTCAAAACAACGCACGGCAAGAGTCTGTACTGCCACCTTCCTTCTTTTTTTAGCTGAATGAGTATGACAATACCTGCAAAAAATAAGAACAAGCGTGGGGTACATGTAATATATAACTGACGCATGGACAGTTCATATTTAAAATAAAGAGTTTCCCCATGGGTCACTCCTTCTGTCGAGGAGTTTCGTCAAAATTAAGCTAATTCTTGAGTTACATTGTTGATTTCATTTATATAAGCTTATTCCTTGTCGTCTTTTTAGGATTATGAACATTTTATTTTTTCTGCTTATATTTTCCTGATGATATCAACTGTTGTGCTCTGCTCTCTACGTTCCTTACTGTTATGTATTGCATGTTCCACACGTTTATAGTTTTAAACGTTACAAGTATTGTCACAGCCGTTAAAAATTCACAAACACGGATTTTCATTGGGGCCGTTTTAAAAACCTGTTATATTAACAACATTTTTATTTAAATATTTATTTTCTGCTGTTTTAGTCTTGTGTACGTCAAATTTTTGAGTCGATCTGAATTATTTCGTTGACATTTGAGCAGAGACATTTAGTAAGTATAGATTTACTTCAGTTCCTCTTCATCTGAGTCAGCCTATATATTGCTTTCTACTACGTGTAAATCGGATCGTGAAAAGACCGTGAAGTACAAATTAGAGCGGTTCCAGGTCACACAGAGGCTTACCTTCCGCCACACACCATACAGGAGAGCGAGTTAATATCGCTTTGTCATCGCATTCTGAATTATGTCGAAAGTTTCAAGTCTCTACCTCAACGGGAAGATAGTTTTAAATCGATTTGTAGCAAACATCAGACAAAAAAAAAAAAAAAAAAAAATAAAAAATAGAGTACCCTCCACCACACGCCAGAAAAGAAAGTGAATTAATATTGCCTTGTCATCCGCTTCAGATCTATCCTGGAAGTTTCAGACCTCTTGTTAATCGGGAAGTTGATTAGAAATCAACTGTGTGGGGCCCTCTGAGGCCGCCGGTTATTTCGCGGAAGTATGAAAATACACAGTGATTCGGTCCTCGGAGGTAAAATGACGGAGCAAGTTCTGGAGCGTCAGCCATCTCGGCTCACTCTGAAGATTGCTGGACGGTATTCAGCCGAAATATCAGAAGAAGCCGAATTAATTTGGCTGCACGCCAGAAATTTTATGGAACAAGTTTAAGCTGCGAAAACATGAAGATGCACAACATGAAAATACTTGTTTAACTCTAGCATCTGTTCTTTCTAGAAATATCGTCTGAAACGATCTACTGGAGTCTGGGACACGATTATCAACTTCCAGATTACCTGTAATGGTAGCCTGTACCGTAGCTCCCAGATAAAAAGAACTGTGACCGAGAAGTAACTGCCACAGAAAAATAACTTACATGTATCCTCATCTACTGATGGCGTATAGTCTGACAGTTACTACCACATGGTTGTAACTGAGACAGAGAAATAGCCTGTAGTCATCTACCGATCGTTATTTCCACTGGATTGCGCTAAAATGCAGTACACACTTTGGTAGTCAGATGGAGCACAGTATGAGTTGTTTCCATGAGCTACCCAAAACCTTACAGATAGTCAGTCCCTCTGCTCGATTCGTTTTCCATGGTCAGGTCTCAGATGATGCAAAAGCGTAGTACATACTTCAATAAACAGATGGCATAACGCCCTACTAGTAATTGTTAGAATAACTAATAGTATCAGACGCGAGGTTATCACAGTAACTGTTACTTCTTAGTAAGTGGTTATTTCCATCAGCTGCGTCACAGCTGATGCGCCAGAAATACAGTAATATGGTTCCAATGTAAAGCTGTGATCAAGGTTTTCGGGATGTTTTCCTTGGTGAAAAGTCTGCCGCAACTATAGCCGAGATAGCTCGCCGCACTGTTGCCATCTCTCTACTGCGAAGCGCTAACGGGTATTGGAGGAAACAGTAGCCGTCTACAGAGTTGCGACAACACTGGGGGCATTGCCACAGAGACTATTACAAAATCGCATACATTACTGGGTGACATAGGCCCACGAAGCTGCCGCCCCCAGCCCCCTACAAATATCAGGGATCAACTTCAGGCCGACTCAACTATAGTATGCCCCTCCTATTCATTCCCAGTTCGGATGTCTCGTCTGTTGCACCGTCAGCTTGCCTGATACTTGGCTGAATGGAAATACAGCTCTTTAATGGGCTGGATATCGAGAATGAAAAGAGAAAAAAATTAATAAGAAAGTGAAAATAACACTACTTCAGAATCACAATATTTCCAACAGAATGTCATTTATAAATGTAAACACTCGCAGTTCGAAGTAAGTAAATACCAGAATTACTTTGTTACCAAGTGTATGTAATATTGTGAAATATTGAAAAGAATCCTTGAAATCAAAATTGGTGGAATGATAAGCGTGGCTACTCCCAGTTAAAAAAAAAAAAAAAAAAGCGGAGATGCAATGGGGACAAAGACCTACATTGTGAGGTATAGTTCATCGCTGGAAGAATGCTGCATTTATCACTGTCACAGGTAGTACCATATTGGATGGGATATACTCTCTTTCTTACCTTCAGATGCGTATTTTGGAAGTCGAGCAGGGATCTAAAATACCCAAAGTGAAATCGCTTACAGTAATTGAGAGGCAGCCTGTGGCGAATTTGGGAAGCAACTTCGCCTAACGGACAATATGTCTTAAGAGCTGCTCCGATAATTTCTGTGAGCTCCGATACTGTTTAATATGCAGAACGGTATCCTCGCGAAAGCCTTATGCCTGTCAGTGACTTAGTAAGCTGTGGCTTGCTGGTTGCCTCAGTCTCAGAGACAAGGGCCCTTTAATAGGAAACAATTTCCATAAACGTATTTTCCCGGAACCCCTGACCGCCGGGGTATTTGCTCATCGCCCTCGCCTAGCTTACACGGTCCCTGCTGCGACGTCGGGCCTATTCGTGCGAAACAGCCTCTCCCGGCGGGCTACCCAAATAAAAAGGACTGCCTCCTTATTACCTACACCTAAGCCGAGCGCTTCCCTTTTATGTTTAAGCACACATCTCATAACTAAAAAAAATCGTAACACCAACAAAGAATTTTGCTACATAAACGACCTGAGAGGATCGTTAGCGTTCACTATCTTTGAGATTGTACATGGTAAATTGATGTTAGTCAAGAATGCCTTTAAGGCGACAAAGACGCCATTATCAAAACCTCACTGAATTTGAACGAGGTCGTTGAACCGTGAATTTACTTTCGAAACTTTTCTTAAAGAATTTACTTTATTTACTAGCGATTTATCAAGAATATTAACACATTTAATCACACTATGTGAGCGTGGAAGTAGTTGCCTGTGGGTAACTGCTGAAAACAAATTACATTTTTTTTCAATAAATGGAAATTTATTCCTAAAAGCCCCCCTTCTTCTGAAATTTAAATTATAATCAGAAAGCACCCTGTAAATATCAAGTTACAATTTATTCAGAGGCAGAAATAACTTTTTTTTGTTTTTGTTTTTGACAGTATGAGCTTTCGGGCTTGTCGCTCCCTCTTAATACGGCCGTAGTCACGACCGCTCACAACAACCTCTGAAAGACTACACCGGTGCAAATCTGCAACACACCAGATTACTTAAAACCAAAAATTTTAACAACTCACACAAACACATAAACTATGCACCCCGTAGGAGGGATGGAAATGGTACAAAACACTCACATTAAAAATTATTTGCCACCGAAAGTGCAACTTGTTTTTAAAAGAACTCTTACAGTGGAAGGGTGGCAACTTTATACACTAAAACCACCATTTAAATAAAAACCCATGAATTGCAGTCTTACATAAAATGAACCATGAACCATGGACCTTGCCGTTGGTGGGAAGGCTTGCGTGCCTCAGCGATACAGATGGCCGTACCGTAGGTGCAACCACAATGGAGGGGTTTCTGTTGAGAGGCCAGACAAACGTGTGGTTCCTGAAGAGGGGCAGCAGCCTTTTCAGTAGTTGCAGGGGCAACAGTCTGGATGATTGGCTGATCTGGCCTTGTAACATTAACCAAAACGGCCTTGCTGTGCTGGTACTGCGAACGGCTGAAAGCAAGGGGAAATTACAGCCGTAATTTTTCCCGAGGACATGCAGCTCTACTGTATGATTAAATGATGATGGCGTCCTCTTGGGTAAAATATTCCGGAGGTAAAATAGTCCCCCATTCGGATCTCCGGGCGGGGACTACTCAGGAGGACGTCGTTATCAGGAGAAAGAAAACTGGTGTTCTACGGATCGGAGCGTGGAATGGCAGATCCCTTAATCGGGCAGGTAGGTTAGAAAATTTAAAAAGGGAAATGGATAGGTTAAAGTTAGATATAGTGGGATTTAGTGAAGTTCGGTGGCAGGAAGAACAAGACTTTTGGTCAGGTGATTATAGGGTTATAAATACAAAATCAAATAGGGGTAATGCAGGAGTAGGTTTAATAATGAATAAAAAAATAGGAGTGCGGGTTAGCTACTACAAACAGCATATTGAACGCATTATTGTGGCCAAGATAGACACAAAGCCCGTGCCTACTACAGTAGTACAAGTTTATATGCCAACTACCTCTGCAGATGATGAAGAAATAGATGAAATGTATGACGAGATAAAAGAAATTATTATGGTAGTGAAGGGAGACGAAAATTTAATAGTCATGGGTGACTGGAATTCGTCAGTAGGAAAAGGGAGAGAGGAAACATAGTAGGTGAATATGGATTGGGGGGAAGGAATGAAAGAGGAAGCCGCCTTGTAGAATTTTGCACAGAGCATAACTTAATCATAGCTAACACTTGGTTTAAGAATCATGAAAGGAGGCTGTATACATGGAAGAAGCCTGGAGATACTGACAGGTTTCAGATAGATTATATAATGGTAAGACAGAGATTTAGGAACCAGGTTTTAAATTGTAAGACATTTCCTGGGGCAGATGTGGATTCTGACCACAATCTATTGGTTATGAACTGCAGATTGAAACTGAAGAAACTGCAAAAAGGTGGGAGTTTAAGGAGATGGGACCTGGATAAACTGAAAGAACCAGAGGTTGTACAGAGTTTCGGGGAGAGCATAAGGGAACAATTGACAGGAATGGGGGAAAGAAATACAGTAGAAGAAGAATGGGTAGCTCTGAGGGATGAAGTAGTGAAGGCAGCAGAGGATCAAGTAGGTAAAAAGACGAAGGCTAATAGAAATCCTTGGGTAACAGAAGAAATATTGAATTTAATTGATGAAAGGAGAAAATATAAAAATACAGTAAATGAAGCAGGCAAAAAGGAATACAAACGTCTCAAAAATGATATCGACAGGAAGTGCAAAATTGCTAAGCAGGGATGGCTAGAGGACAAATGTAAGGATGTAGAGGCTTATCTCACTAGGGGTAAGATAGATACTGCCTACAGGAAAATTAAAGAGACCTTTGGAGAGAAGAGAACCACTTGTATGAATATCAAGAGCTCAGATGGCAACCCAGTTCTAAGCAAAGAAGGGAAGGCAGAAAGGTGGAAGGAGTATATAGAGGGTTTATACAAGGGCGATGTACTTGAGGACAATATTATGGAAATGGAAGCGGATGTAGATGAAGACGAAATGGGAGATAAGATACTGCGTGAAGAGTTTGACAGAGCACTGAAAGACCTGAGTCGAAACAAGGGCCCGGGAGTAGACAACATTCCATTTGAACTACTGATGGCCTCGGGAGAGCCAGTCATGACAAAACTCTACCATCTGGTGAGCACGATGTATGAGACAGGCGAAATACCCTCAGACTTCAAGAAGAATATAATAATTCCAATCCCAAAGAAAGCAGGTGTTGACAGATGTGAAAATTACCGAACTATCAGTTTAATAAATCACAGCTGCAAAATACTAACGCGAATTCTTTACAGACGAATGGAAAAACTGGTAGAAGCCGACCTCGGGGAAGATCAGTTTGGATTCCGTAGAAATGTTGGAACACGTGAGGCAATACTGACCTTACGACTTATCTTAGAAGAAAGATTAAGAAAAGGCAAACCTACGTTTCTAGCATTTGTAGACATAGAGAAAGCTTTTGACAATGTTGACTGGAATACTCTCTTTCAAATTCTGAAGGTGGCAGGGGTAAAATACAGGCAGCGAAAGGCTATTTACAGTTTGTACAGAAACCAGATGGCAGTTATAAGAGTCGAGGGGGATGAAAGGGAAGCAGTGGTTGGGAAGGGAGTGAGACAGGGTTGTAGCCTCTCCCCGATGTTATTCAATCTGTATATTGAGCAAGCAGTAAAGGAAACAAAAGAAAAATTCGGAGTAGGTATTAAAATTCATGGAGAAGAAGTAAAAACTTTGAGGTTCGCCGATGACATTGTAATTCTGTCAGAGACAGCAAAGGACTTGGAAGAGCAGTTGAACGGAATGGACAGTGTCTTGAAAGGAGGATATAAGATGAACATCAACAAAAGCAAAACGAGGATAATGGAATGTAGTCAAATTAAGTCGGGTGATGCTGAGGGAATTAGATTAGGAAATGAGACACTTAAAGTAGTAAAGGAGTTTTGCTATTTAGGGAGTAAAATAACCGATGATGGTCGAAGTAGAGAGGATATAAAATGTAGACTGGCAATGGCAAGGAAAGCGTTTCTCAAGAAGAGGAATTTGTTAACATCGAGTATAGATTTAAGTGTCAGGAAGTCGTTTCTGAAAGTATTTGTATGGAGTGTAGCCATGTATGGAAGTGAAACATGGACGATAACTAGTTTGGACAAGAAGAGAATAGAAGCTTTCGAAATGTGGTGCTACAGAAGAATGCTGAAGATAAGGTGGGTAGATCACGTAACTAATGAGGAGGTATTGAATAGGATTGGGGAGAAGAGAAGTTTGTGGCACAACTTGACTAGAAGAAGGGATCGGTTGGTAGGACATGTTTTGAGGCATCAAGGGATCACAAATTTAGCATTGGAGGGCAGTGTGGAGGGTAAAAATCGTAGAGGGAGACCAAGAGATGAATACACTAAGCAGATTCAGAAGGATGTAGGTTGCAGTAGATACTGGGAGATGAAGAAGCTTGCACAGGATAGAGTAGCATGGAGAGCTGCATCAAACCAGTCTCAGGACTGAAGACCACAACAACAACATAAAATGTACAAACATACTCTACATTACACATATACCGCCTCTCAAGATGATGGGGAAGATAAAAACATATTTCAGGAATTCGGCCTTTACACCTTAAGCAATAAATTCGTTAACACCGAATCCGACAAACATAACAGAGACAGCTATTAACGTACGACAGACCGACAGACAGACAGACACTAACTGCCTAACAAATGCGGACGGGAGACAGACGAGCAAGCTGGGGATCAGAGACTGACCAAGAAAAGTAGTAGAATTTGACAAGTAAATGAAACAACATATCACGAATCACTTAAATTCTAATAAACTGCGATGGCTAGCGAAGACCTGGCGCAACGCCCCCAACGCTCTCCCGAACCGTCCGCTGCCAGCCGCTTCAACGGACGCAGGAAGGCGCGCCGATCTCCCGTCTCACGGCGTCGGAGCTCGCGCTGGCCAGACCGATGTCGTGGGTTGACTCCTGTTGCTCTCGTGTCGAGCGCGAATCCACTACCCCTCGCTATACGGCGCGACCCACTGGCTGCCACGTGACGACTTCGCATGCGCCGACGCTCAAGACGGACAAGTCATCTTGTGTCTCAGTGCGCCACCGACCAACCGATCGATCCAACCGCCAATGACCATTGCCTGAACAAACTCGAACAGACTGGCTGCCTATTACATACTAGCACTCCGGACGACAAACATACACTGACTGCCGCACTAATGCGAACAAGAGACACACCAGCAACCATTGGCGCGTGACTGACCCAGACACACTCCGCCTGACCAACTGACTCACTGCCGAGTTTTTTTTTCTTTATTATGATTTCATTCCCCTGCCCCATATGGGCAGGGGAGGGCTGTCAGCAGCAGAATCCGCCGCTCTTCAGCCGAGTGACGCGACAACTAAAACAAGAATAAAATAATAAA
The DNA here is from genome assembly GCF_023864275.1 of Schistocerca cancellata. Lineage (NCBI taxonomy): Eukaryota > Metazoa > Arthropoda > Insecta > Orthoptera > Acrididae > Schistocerca > Schistocerca cancellata. Next base: position 5,778,440 of record NW_026046443.1, on the reverse strand, counting down.
TACATAAGGAGATAAAAAAGGGGAACATAAAACAGAGTAAGGGGAGAAAATGGAGGTAAAAAGACATGGACATGTAGACGTTCATGGGGGACAGTTAAAAAGGTCACCAGAAAGTTAAAAAACACAGTTGGCGATTCTTAAAACACAGAGAAGACACTGGATGCTCATGCACAGGTTAAAAGTTGGCCACAGTATTAAAAACACTCTGAAACAACACACTTAAAACCCACTTGGAGCACACACGACGAAGAATAAAACTATCAGGTGGGACCTGCCGAGGGAAAGGTCAGAGAGGATGGAAAAGGAGGGGAGAGCATGGGGCAGCTGGGGAAGCGGCGGAATGAAGAGAGGAGGGGCAACCGTGGGTTAACGAAGAGGCAGGAGACACGTGGGGCGGGAGAGGAAAAGGGAAGACAGGGCAGGAGGGAGCGCAGAGAAACTAAAAGAAGGCACAAGAGATGGAGGGGGAGTAGAAGGGGAAATCCGCTCAGAAGGAGGGAGGGGGAGGAGAGGGAGCCCTGAGGAGGAGGCAGGAAGAGGGGGTTAGAGTTGGTAGGAAGGGTAGATGTCAGGGTGAAGCTCATAATCCGGGAGGGGTAGATGGTGGAAGTTGTGTTGGGAAAGGAGATGGAGGGTGTGGAGATGGAGAGAGGGAGGGACACAACGGTAAGGGTGCGGCAACTGGTTGGGAGTGGAGAGGAAGAGAGACACCAGGGGGTGAGGGCGATCAAGGCGGCGGACAATATATAGCGTTCGGATGTGTTCAAGGAAAAGGAGAAGGCGGGGGAAGGGGATGAGGTCATAGAGGATGCGCGTGGGGGACGGAAGGCGGATGCAGAAGGCGAGGCGGAGTGCATAGCGTTCGAGGATTTGGAGGGCTTTATAGAACCGGGGAGGGGCGGAAATCCAAGCGATGCTGGCATAACAAAGGATGGGGCGGATCATGGATTTGTAGGTGTGAAGGATGGTGGAAGGATGCAGACCCCACATCCGGCCGGACAGGAGTTTCAGGAGGTGGAGGCGGTTGTGAGCTTTGTTTTGGATGGTAAGGAGATGGGGAGTCCAGGTGAGGTGGCAGTCGAGTGTGAGGCCAAGGTATTTGAGGGTGGTAGTGAGGTGGATAGGACGGCCATAACTGGTGAGGTAGAAATCATGGAGGCGGAAGGAGCGGGTGGTGCGGCCTATGATGATCGCCTGGGTCTTGGAGGGATTAACACGGAGGAACCACTGGTTGCACCAAGCGGTGAATTGGTCAAGGTGGGTTTAGAGGGTACATTGGGACCGTTGAAGGATAGGATAAAGGGCTAGGAAGGCGGTGTCATCAGCGAACTGGAGAAGATGAACAGGAGGGGGAGGTTTGGGCATATCAGCAGTGTACAGGAGATAGAGGAGAGGGGAAAGGACAGAACCTTGGGGCACGCCGGCAGAGGGGTAGAAAGTACGGGAGTTGGAATTGTGGATAGTCACATAGGAGGGCCGATGGGAGAGGAAGGAAGCAACGAGATGGACGAAGTTGATGGGGAGAGCATAGGCCTGGAGTTTGAAAAGGAGCCCGGGATGCCAGACACGGTCATAGGCGTTCTGGAGATCAAGGGAAACAAAGATAGCAGAGCGACGGGAGTTAAGTTGGAGGGAAAGAAGATTGGTAAGGTTAAGGAGCTGGTCGTCGGCAGAGAAGGAAGGCCGGAAGCCACATTCGGTAAGAGGAAGGAGGCGGTGCTGGTTAAGGTGGTGGTGGGTACGGCGAGAGAGGATGGCCTCAAAGACCTTACTGAACACAGAGGTGAGGCAGATGGGACGATAGGAAGAGGTAGCAGAGGGGGGTTTGTTAGGATTAGGTAACAGCAGGACACGGGAAGTCTTCCACAGGTCAGGGTAAAAGCCAGTGGAGAGGAGGACATTGTACAGGGTAGCAAGGACAGACAGGAAGGATGGAGGGGATTCCTTGAGGTGACGGTAGGTCACTGCCGAGCTCATAGCGCCCCTTAAATGCACGTGAATGGGCAACTTTTCCCACCAGAGGGAGACACCAAACCTGCGATTGCCACAACGGCGCCACCGCCAGAAAAGGAAGGCGACTGCTTTACACTACGCACTGCGGGGCTCTCTTCAATACAGCAAATTTTACTACGGCTCAGTCGTGTAGTAGGGCGGGCACGTGGCACTAGTGAGAGGGAAAACCATCGTGTTCGGCATATGGATCTGGTGCATGGTTCTCCATACGCAGTAGCAGTTTCAGCTGCAGTAGGCACCACAGTGACATACGAACTATTACAAATCGGCTATTCCAGAACGGGTCTTAGGCCCTGAACTGCAAATTTGTAAATCAATCCGGTAAGTCGAACTGTTATACTGCCATTCGTGAATAGCATTCCAGGGTGTATTTTCCAACAAGACACCGCTGCTCCACATAAGTCTATTCTAACCAAATATGCTTTCCAAAGTGTTGGCTTGTTGCCTTGGCCTCCTCGATCACCGGATCTGTCTCCAGTTGAGCATGTATAGGACATCATTGAATGATAACTCCAGCCTCATTGACAAACAGCATTAACCAATCCTGTACTGACCAAACACGTACAACCGGCATGGAACTCCATCTCACAAACTGTCACCTGTGCGACACAAAGCATGCACGTTCACATGGCTGCACTGAACAATCTGGCGGTTATACGTGTCACTAACCGCTCAATGCCGAGTGCTGCTAATTCGCGTCATACCAATGCTGTGCTAATAACTGTAAAATAAACTGTTTTTGAATGGTAGGACTGTCGGATGCTGATTCGGCATGAAGTTACCAACGCTTCTGACAAGTACTGCATTCTCCGCGGTGTTTCGGGCACCTCTAAAGCACCAACATTTTAAATATTTATCTGTTATCTAGAAATTTATTCAGGCATTAATGTACCAGCATTTCACATTTGCACTTGGTTATCATTAACTTGCAATGTTAATCACTTAAATACGTCACCAAGACAAATGTGTTTCCGAAATTTAATTACTTGTAATGGATCTTCTAAGGGAAAAGAAAAATTCTGTACGGAATGAATATGTCGCGTAGCGGCAATTAATTAATTTATATACTTGTGACAGGCTTAAGAGATAGTATTTCACATAATTTTTATTTCAATTACAAAAGACAAAAACTTTCAAATATTATTATTATTCTGTTCTGTCTGTTAGAGTTTTGAGAACGTCTTAGCATAATCAACCAGATACTATACAATTATTTAGTTGACAAAGTAAGTAATCGAAGGTATCGATGTTTTATTTAAAATGACAGTATACCGAACCTAACTCCTTTTGTCATAAAGAATTCGAATTTGTGTAGTAATATTTGGCAACAGAAAACTGACGAAGGATAATGGCCGTTAACTAACATTTTACTAGCGGTCTCGTATTTTAATATATGTCCTTTCAGACCAGCAACTAGTATCCTTGAAATATCGAAGTCTGATGTTTCCTTGTCCGACAACCGTACAATCAAAAACAACATTTCAACTGTTTTAATTAAGAGAGCATTATTCCTTCGAGGCTTTCCAAAAATGACTAAAAAGAAAGCCACCATGAAAGTCAAGCAAAGTAACATTAATATTAAAACGTAATTTCTGTTTGAGAGATCGCAACTCCGACCTGTAGTACGAATATTTGCCTCATTTCACGAATAAGCAAACCTTTATACTCTGCATTAATTATATTTTTGTGTTGCGGTATTTCTTCCCTCAGTGTATCACAAACTGCTCCTCCTGCGTTCTTCAGAAATTGTTTACTACTAATCACAATATGGTGTACAAATTCAGACAGGTTGTTCCCATGCAAAAGTACTGCATGTTTACATTTCACTTTAGGGTAGTATTGGTCGCACATGTCAAATATGAGTGTGCAATGTAACGAGTCCCTATTGAGTGCCAAAATTTGTTCGAGAATAAACTTTGTGATATCGCTGCCGTGCACTGTATCGTAATTACCACTATTTTACTGCATTCCTGACTGCTACCTGCAGGTACACTTGCATATCATTAGTTTCGTTATTACGAATGATGGTGAGCGGGTAATCTTGTGTACGTATAATAACACCAGCTGCCTTCACGTGTCTGCGTCTTCGGGCAAGTTTAGCTCCTCGTATCCGTTCCGCTCTCCCCTCTCCCATGCTGTCACAACGCAGGATGTGTCGGTATGCATACAGAGGGCATGGACGGTACTGCTCATCTCTGCATCGTGCTACTGAAGTAGCTGTATATTATACAGCGTGTACATTATGCAACAAATAGTATGGATTAAATACACTGTTGTTGTGGTCTTCAGTCCTGAGACTGGTTTGATGTAGCTCTCCATGCTACTCTATCCTGTGCAAGCTTCTTCATCTCCCAGTACCTACTGCAACCTACATCCTTCTGAATCTGCTGACTGTATTGATCTCTTGGTCTCCCCCTACGATTTTTACCCTCCACGCTGCCCTCCAATACTAAATTGGTCATCCCTTGATGCCTCAGAACATGTCCTATCAACCGATCCCTTCTTCTGGTCAACTTGTGCCACAAACTTCTCTTCTCCCCAATCCTATTCAATACTTCCTCATTAGTTATGTGATCTACACATCTAATCTTCAGCATTCTTCTGTAGCACCACATTTCGAATGCTTCTATTCTCTTCTTGTCCAAACTATTTACCGTCCATGTTTCACTTCCATACATGGCTACACTCCATACAAATACTTTCAGAAATGACTTCCTGACACTTAAATCTATACTCGATGTTAACAAATTTCTCTTCTTCAGAAACGCTTTCCTTGCCATTGCCAGTCTACATTTTATATCCTCTCTACTTCGACCATCATCAGTAATTTTGCTCCCCAAATAGCAAAACTTCTTTACTACTTTAAGTGTCTCATTTCCTAATCTAATACCCTCAACATCACCCGACTTAATTCGACTACATTCCATTATCATCGTTTTACTTTTGTTGATGTTCATCTTATATCTTCCCTTCAAGACACCATCCATTCGGTTCAACTGCTCTTCCAAGTCCTTTGCTGTCTCTGACAGAATTACAATGTCGTCGGCGAACCTCAAAGTTTTTATTTCTTCTCCATGGATTTTAATACCTACTCCGAATTTTTCTTTTGTTTCCTTTACTGCTTGTTCAATATACAGATTGAATAACATCGGGGAGGGGCTACAACCCTGTCTTATTCCCTTCCCAACCACTGCTTCCCTTTCACGTCCCTCGACTCTTATAACTGCCATCTGGTTTCTGTATAAATTGTAAATAGCCTTTCGCTCCCTGTATTTTACCCCTGCCACCTTTAGAATTTGAAAGAGAGTATTCCAATCAACTAAATACACTGAAGATTGTATAAGATTGTATTTTGTATAACCGTTGTAATCATTACTTTGATTCGTATCACAAAACACATATCAACCGATGAAAGCATTTTCACAAATGTGAAAAGTTCAAAAGTCAAAGAGTAAAAATACTTTTTCAAAGACTAAATATTTTTCCGTAATTCGTGTAATGCTCTTCAAATCAATAAATATCTCGTACAATACACTGTCTAAATTAGTCTGTTTTTCTTCTTCAGGATTCAAGCTATCTCCATACCAAATTTTGTCGGAATCGGTTGAGTAGATCAGACATGAAAACGTAAGAGTTAGAGTTATTTCCGCATTTATAATATTAGTATGGATTAAGCTTTCAGTTACAATATTCTTTTTCCTTCCTCGATCAGATTTTGGTCAAATGAAGCCTATACGGTGCCCCAACATTTGCTCAACTTACCTGTGAAATCTTCATAAAAGAGATAAGCGTTCTGATACAGACGGACGAGAAGGTTTTAGTAAAATTTTAAATAACGATATCTTTTTCTCCATTAGCCCATTTTGATGAACTAAAGGATGCAGAGTGCCCCAGACAACGCTCAAGTTAGCTGCGATAAAGTTCAAAGAAGGGCAGCACGTTTTGTACTTTCGCGAAATAGGGGATAGTGTCACTAAAATGATACAGGATTTGGGATGGACATAATTAAGACAAAGGCGTTTTTCGTTGCGGTAGAATCTTCTTACGAAATTCCAATCACCAACTTTCTCCTCCGAATGCGAAAATATTTTGTTGACACCGACCTACACAGGGACAAATGATCACTGTGATAAAATAAGGGAAATCAGAGCTCGAACGGAAAGATATGGGTGTTCGTTCTTCCGCGCGCTATATGAAAGTGGAATAATAGAGAATTGTGAAGGTGGTTCGATGAACCCTCTGCCAGGCACTTAAATGTGATCTGCTGAGTATCCATATAGATGTAGAAATTTTAACTTTGACGTTCACTGGACTTTTATATCGTAGCTTGCGCTGTAACCAGAAATGTACCATGCTTCTGTTCTCAACAAATAATCCCGTCACAAATTTCATTAGTTTCTTTTTTTTTCTTTTTTTTTTTTAATATTCACTACTATATCCATCGTGGATGGTGAACTGCACAGGTGACTATTGGTGATACATTTGATTACAGCATAAAAGAAGTTGCTTTTTTGAATTTTGATGGGATTTATTTTCTGCACCACTAACGCTAGGAAACTTCGCTGGTCTGGAACCGTATTTTGAGCTCAAAAAGAAAGGAAAATACATAAAACGTGTACAGAACATTCTCCAGGAAAAACGTCTCTTGGATGAGTAAGACTACGCTACATGAACAGCTTCAAAGAAGATATGAAAATCTTGCATATGATGAATTGGAAAATCAAATGTCAAGGTAGAACTATCTGAAAAAGCTCTGGGACGCCAGCAGCCAGGAACTTTCATCGTGGAGCTAGTGCAGTCCGGACAGATGCAGAGGGCAGATATGCCAGTCACTGGGAGCATCAGCGTAAAGCGGGTAATGGAGCCCCGCAGGAAAATAGCGCCCAGGTCAGGAAAGAATGCCAGTGTACATTCCATATGTTTATCGGGGAATTTCGTCTGAGACATGGAGGGGGCTCTGCCGGCGGCTGTCGAACGGACTGAATTCAACCGGCTGCAAATCCCGGCTCATGTCGCCACGAATGGCGCCTACAACTTTCGTTCTGAGTCCGTACTCGATTCCTGGCTAGATGAAAGATTTTCTGCTGGTATCGGAAGCGGGGCAGCGGCTAAGCTCACTAGTTGATACGCTCGTCTACGTGTGTGGCAAGAGTATATATGAAGCTTTATATGTTTCAGGCGATACTTGGAATCGTGAGTGGCTTGTATATACAGGGTGTTACAAAAAGGTACGGCCAAACTTTCAGGAAACATTCCTCACACACAAATAAAGAAAAGATGTTACGTGGACATGTGTCTGGAAACGCTAAATTTCCATGTTAGAGCTCATTTTAGTTTCGTTAGTATGTACTGTACTTCCCCGATTCACCGCCATGATTTCATACGGGATACTCTACCTGTGCTGCTAGAACATGTGCCTTTACAAGTACGACACAACATGTGGTTCATGCACGATGGAGCTCCTGCACATTTCAGTCGAAGTGTTCGTACGCTTCTCAACAACAGATTCGGTGACCGATGGATTGGTAGAGGCGGACCAATTCCATGGCCTCCACGCTCTCCTGACCTCAAACCTCTTGACTTTCATTTATGGGGGCATTTGAAAGCTCTTGGCTACGCAACCCCGGTACCAAATGTAGAGACTCTTCGTGCTCGTATTGTGGACGGCTGTGATACAATACGCCATTCTCCAGGGCTGCATCAGCGCATCAGGGATTCCATGCGACGGAGGGTGGATGCATGTATCCTCGCTAACGGAGGACATTTTGAACATTTCCTGTAACAAAGTGTTTGAAATCACGCTGGAACGTTCTTTTGCTGTGTGTATCCATTCCATGATTAATGTGACTTGAATAGAAGTAATAAAATGAGCTCTAACATGGAAAGTAAGCGTTTCCGGACACATGCCCACATAACATATTTTCTTTCTTTGTTTGTGAGGAATGTTTCCTGAAAGTTTGGCCGTACCTTTTTGTAACACCCTGTATAGGACAGTCAAATGAAAATGTTGCTGTTGTTGCTGCGGTCTTCAGTCCACAGACTGGTTTGATGCAACTCTCCTTGCTACTCTATCCAGTGCAAGCTTCTTCATCTCCCAGTACTTATTTCAACCTACAACCTTCTGAATCTGCTTAGCGTATTCATCTCTTGGTCTCCATCTACGACTTTTACACTCCACGCTGCCCTCCAATACTAAATTAGTGATCCCTTGATGCCTCAGAATACGTCCTACCAACGATCCCTTCTTCTACTCAAGTTGTGCCACAAATTTCTCTTCTCCCGAATTCTTTTGAATACCTCCTCAATAGTTATGTGATCTACCCGTCTAGTCTTCAGCATTGTTCTGTAGCACCACATTTCGAAAGCATCTATTCTCTTCTTGTCTAAACTATTTATCGTCCACGTTTCACTTCCATACATGGCTACACTCCATACAAATACTTTCAGAAAAGACTTCCTGACCTCAAATCTGTACTCGATGTTAACAAGTTTCTCTTCTTCAGAAATGCTTTGCTTGCCATTGCCAGTCTACATTTTATATCCTCTCTACTTCGACCATCATCATTTATTTTGCCTCCCATATAGTAAACCTCATTTACTACTTTAAGCGTCTCATTTCCTAATCTAATTCCCTCAGCATCACCTTATTTAATTCGGCTGCATTCCATTTTCCTCTTTTTGCCTCTGTTGATTTTCATCTTATATCCTCCTTTCACCACTGTCCATTCCGTTTAACTGCTCCACCGAGTCATTTACTGTCTTTGACAGAGTTACAAAGTCATCGGCAAACCTTAAAGTTTTTCTTCCATCTCCATGGATTTTAATTCCTATTCCAAATTTTTCTGTTGTTCCTTTACTGCTTACTCAATATACAGATTGAATAACATTGGAGATAGGCTATATGTTGTATAGCTAAAGAAGGCCGAAATGCACGCGTTAAACTCAAGCAGGCGGGCGTGAGGTCTAAAACAGGATGCGTAATGAATGCTATAAAGAAAAGTACGTAGCTTCTGGAATACTTAACTTTAATCCACATTTGTAGAACATCGCTCTTGATGATACAGAAGTATTATAGCAATTGAATACGGCGCCTTGCTAGGTCGTAGCAACTGTAGCTGAAGGCTATGCTAACTATCGTCTCGGCAAATGAGAGCGTAATTCTCAGTGAACCATGGCTAGCAACGTCGGCTGTACAACTGGGTCGAGTGCTAATACGTCTCTCTAGACCTGCCGTGTGGTGGCGCTCGGTCTGCAATTACTGACAGTGGCGACACGCGGGTCCGTCGTATACTAGCGGACCGCGGCCGATTTAAAATTACCACCTAGCAAGTGTGGTGTCTGGCGGTGACACCACATTACTCCCCCGCAAATCGGCTAACGGTTGTGTTATAAGGCTTCCGCCTGCCGTGGTGAGGACCCCATGTTGACATATGCCTGTGGGAGCCAACAGGCGAGGCTGTGCCACCCGCACCCGGCCATTCGGTCCGAGGGGAGCTAGGAAACGCCTGAAAACCTAGTCCAGGGTGCACGCCAACATGAGGTGTATGCGCCCGTAGATTGTCAGGAGGGGCCGAAGGGTCGACCTCCATCGAGTCGGAGCCCCCGACTGGCGAAGACGACAGCTGGTCCAGAGCGGGCAAGACTTCCTTGGCGGAGGACAGCTGGTCACGGGAAGCGATCGGCGGCGCGTGACCCAGTGAGGCGCTTGGCGGCTGCAGCGAAGCGTCCACTGCGGGCGGCCCCGGCGGGAGAACAGGCGGCGGCGGCGGCGGCGGCGGCAGCGGCGCGTCGCCATGGGGCAAAATGGAAGGCATCGTCGGTAACACCTGGGGATGAGGTGAGCCAGTAGATGGGTCCCCAGGGCGCTGACCGGACGGCACCGTCGCTGAAAGCAGACGGGGAGCGGCAGAACCCGGGCGACGACAGAGGCACAGCTGATTGAGATGCCGACGCACCTCACCAGAGGCCCCCAAAACCAGATAAAAACGTGGCCGAGGCAGCGAAGTATGCGCCCTGCGAGCCAACGCCGTGAACCGCGATAGTTGCGATAGTATACAACGTCGCCTGGAGCAAAAGCAGGTGGCTGCCGCTGCACAGGAAATGCGGCGGAGGCAGCAAAGACTGCGATGAGGACGGCCAAGGAGCAGCTCAGCCGGCGAGCGACCATCGCGGGGCTGAGAGCGATACGAGGACAAAAAGAGCAATAACGCGTCCTCCCGAGAATGCGACTCTTTCAACTTCAACATCTGTGACTTGAAAGTCCGAAGCAATCGTTCAGCGGCACCGTTTGACTGAGGCGAAAACGGCGCGGATGTCAGATGTTGAATACCATTGGCCTTGCAGAATGACTGAAATTCAGCGGACATGAATTGAGGGCCATTGTCGGAAACAATAGTCTGTGGAAGACCTTCAATGCAAAAGATAGCGGACAACGCTTGGATTGTGGCAGAAGACGTCGTGAAAGACATCCTGACAACAAAAGGAAAATTACTGAAGGAATCGACCACAACCAACCATCGAGCATTCCAGAATGGACTAGCAAAATCGATGTGTAAGCGTTGCCAAGGGGAAGTGGCTTTCAGCCATGCAAAGAATTTCCGCGGCGGCGCGGATTGTTGTTCGGCACACGCCATGCAAGAGCACATATTCGTAATCGCAGCATTGATTCCGAACCAAGTACAGTGCTGACGAGCAAGTTGTTTCGTTCGCACTATACCCCAATGTCCTTGGTGTAGAAGCTTTAAGACAGAGGACTGTAACGAATGAGGGACCACGACCCTGGACTGATCATTATCTGAACGCAACAGCAAAACACAACGTCGTACAAAAAGTCTCTCCTTGTGAGCAAAAAATCTGCGAACCAACGGATCCTCGATCCGTGACTTTGACAAGGGCCATTGCGTAGCAACAAAACGCAAAACGGTAGCAAGGACAGGGTCTGCAGCTGTGGCTGCAGCTACACGACGAAAATGAATCGGAAACGATTCGAACACGTCATCGGTTTCCGCATCAATGAACAGACAAGCAAGTTCGGAAGAATCGAATGCTTTATCCTCGGCAACAGGCAAACGGGACAACGCATCGGCGTTTCCGTGCTTAGCAGTGGACCGATACAAGATATCGTAGCGGTACTGCGAGAGGAAAATAGACCAGCGAATGAATTTCTGCGCTGTACGTGGAGGTACAGGCTTGTTCGGATGAAATAGCGACGTCAAAAGTTTGTGGTCTGTAACGATGGTAAAGTGACGACCATAAACGAAATCATGAAACCTGGTAACACCAAATACGAGAGACAAAGCTTCTTTCTCTATCTGTGAATAATTTCTTTGCGCAGACGACAGCAACTTGGACGCAAAGGCAATAGGGCGATCATGCGAACCATCTTTGTGCGCAAGCACAGCACTGATCCCGAAATCTGATGCATCGACCATCAACAAAAGGGGTTTCTGGGGATCGAATGGCGTAAGGCAAGTATTTGAAAGCAACGCCGATTTCAACTGGCGAAAGGCGCGTTCGCATTCCGTCGTCCAGACGAACGGAACACCTTTACGGCGTAAGCGATGAAGCAGAGCTGAAATGCAAGAGGCATGGGGGATGTAGCGATGATAATAATTTTTTTACCCATTACACTCTGTAGCTGCTTCAAATTCTGCGGCGAAGGCAAGTCTTGTATGGCACGGAGGTGCTCCGGACTGGGATGTATGCCTTGGGCATTGATGACATGTCCCAGATATGGTAAATCACGAGCAAAAAACACACATTTGTCCTTCCGCAAGAGAAGACCATTTTGTCGCAAGACCTGAAATAATGTTCGGAGATGGTCTAAATGTTCGTCGGCCGTCGTTCCGGAGATCACAATATCGTCCAGATAGTTTGCTGCAGTAGGGACCGACGCACAAACAGTTTGTAAATATTGCTGAAACAATGCAGGGGCGGATGCACACCCGAATGGCAGTCTTTTGAATCGGTACAATCCAAGATGCGTGTTAACCACCAATATGCGCTGGGATTCTTCGTCCACCGGTATTTGCAAGTACGCATCTGGTACGTCCAACTTTGAAAAATATTTACCCGGGCACAGTTTGTCAAAAAGATCTTCCGGGCGGGGTAAAGGAAAAGTTGCAGTCACTAGTTGAGGATTCACTGTTGCCTTGAAGTCCACACAAAGTCTCAACTTTCCGGAAGGTTTTTGCAAAATTACTAAGGGTGATGCCCAGAGAGAAGCCCGCACACGCTCAATTACACCTTGTGATTCTAAATCGTTTAATGTTCTTGCGACCCCATCACGCAATGCGTGGGGAACATTGCGCGCTCTGAAAAATTTCGGTTGCGCGTTGACTTTCAGTTCCAAATGTGCTTCATAGTTCTTAGCATATCCCAGGCCCGGTGCAAAAATGTCTGCAAATTCTTCACATAGACGAGAAACACTGGCTGAAGGCGCAGTCTGGTTCACTGATAGGACCTGATTGACTATAGACAAGTTAAACTATCTGAAATAAATGTAAACCAAACAAGTTCACTGGAGCAGAAGAACGAAGGACATAAAAAGACACAAGTTTTGTTTGTCCCCTGTATGTTGCAAGAAGGCTGCACTGTCCTAACACAGGGATATGCTGTCCTGAATAAGCAGTTAGCTTAACATTTGCGGCACGCAACGGAGGTGCGCCCAGTTGTTTGTACGTGTCTTTATTGAGCAATGAAACTGCAGCTCCGGTATCGAGCTGGAAAGGTATCACTTGTCCGTCAAAGTCCAAATCTACAAAAAGTTTATTGTCCTGCTGACGACAAGAGCGACTGGTTTGTGCAACGTGAACAGACACTGATACAGAATCACTTGCGACTTGACGTAATTTCCGTGGATGTCGATGCACACTTTGTGTGGGATGAACACAGTCATTGTTAGAGAGATGAGCACTAGGCGGAGTGGCATTAACTACATGAATGTCCATGGGCAAAGGTTCACGAGCCCCAGTATTTGTGGTTCGATTCCGGCGTGAAGCAAAGGGCCTGGAATGGTAGCGAGTGTCCGATCTGAGCTTCTTCGGGCAAACACTTTGAACATGTCCTTTCTTATTACAGAAAAAGCAAATAGCTTGGCGTGACGGGCTGTGTACTGTTCCGTGCAGCTCGCCCGGCGGGCCGGTTCATGTGACACATGGCTGGCGAAGTTTCAAATGATTCCTGAGCAAAGTCAAGTGTGTCTTGCCTATCCAATATGTCTATCACTTGTTGAAGGGAGGGATTGACTAGTTTCAAAATCTGTTCCCTTATGCGGACATCAGAAACGTTCTGTGCAATTGCATCATGCACCATAGTATCTGAATAAAATCCCTTGTAAGGCCTTGCAAAGTTGCAACCCACTCCCAATTAGTCTGACCAGCCGTACGTTTTGTACGAAAGAACGTATACCTGTTTGCAACTACATTGACTGTTTCTTTGAAATAGGCATCTAAAGCAGACAAAATTTCGTCGTAGGACAGAGTTGCTACGTTGCGTGGGGGAAACAATTTCCCTATCACACGGTACGTCTGCACCCCGACGGATGCTAACAAAAAAGGCTGCCGCTCGTTACCTTGAATTCTGTAGGCGGCGAGATGGAATCCAAATTGGCGTGACCACTCCGTCCATGTTTCCACTTCTGCTTGAAAATTACGGAATGGTGGTGCAACTGCGTGTTGTGGCGGAGGTAGCGGTGAAGCGGCGGCCGGCGCATCGTTTTGCATTGCACGTTGACCCTGGACGAGCTGTCCAAGGGCATCCAATAACGCCTGCGTCTGCTGATTCTGCAAGCGATAAAATTCGGACAGTACATCTGGGGATTGTGGCGAAGCCATTACACAAATAAATCAGAGCAAAGCAATATCAAGACGAATGCAACGTGAGCGCGTCATCCCATCCTCGTCGCCACTTGTTGTATAGCTAGAGAAGGCCGAAATGCACGCGTTAAACTCAAGCAGGCGGGCGTGAGGTCTGAAACAGGATACGTAATGAATGCTATAAAGAAAAGTACGTAGCTTCTGGAATACTTAACTTTAATCCACATTTGTAGAACATCGCTCTTGATGATACAGAAGTATTATAGCAATTGAATACGGCGCCTTGCTAGGTCGTAGCAACTGTAGCTGAAGGCTATGCTAACTATCGTCTCGGCAAATGAGAGCGTAATTCTCAGTGAACCGTGGCTAGCAACGTCGGCTGTACAACTGGGTCGAGTGCTAGTACGTCTCTCTAGACCTGCGGTGTGGTGGCGGTCGGTCTGCAATTACTGACAGTGGCGACACGCGGGTCCGTCGTATACTAGCGGACCGCGGCCGATTTAAAACTACCACCTAGCAAGTGTGGTGTCTGGCGGTGACACCACACTATAAACCTGTCTCACTCCCCTCCCTACCACTGCTTCCCTTTCATGCCTCTTGACTCTTATCACTGTCATCTGGTATTTGTAAAAATTGTAAATAGCCTTTCGCTCCCTGTATTTGATCCCTGCCACCTTCAGAATTTCCCGTCGACACTGTCAAAAATTTTCTCTAAGTCTACAAATGCTAGATAAGTCGTAGGATCAGTATTGCCTCGCGTGTTCCTACATTTCTATGAAGTCAAAGAAAACATATCTTCCCTGAGGTCGGCTTCTACCATTCGTCTGTAAAGACTTCGTGTTAGTATTTTGCAGCCTTCACTTATTAAACTGATAACTGATGTGCATGGGAAAAATGCTTCAAATGGGCAGCCGAAGGGAGGTGGTAAGGTTGATATCCTTAGCAGTATTTTTATAGTTAGTGAGGCTAAGAATATGGAAGCTTAACACTGCTCGTAACGCAATAATGTTGTGTGTCTTTTACTCCTTGCTGCTGTTTCCGGGATACGGCACTTCAGTTGTAGCTTGCGCTGTAAAACCACACGTTTGTTAACAGATAAGCTATCGAGTTTTTCTTAAAGAAGAAAAACTTTTGAACTGAAAATGGTGATGGGTGCTAACGAGTCGGTTGGGGTGTCGCATAGTGAAGCTCACATGCCATACACTAAGCGATATTTTATCGATAATGCCTTCTCCCAACTGAGAAACGATGTACCAGAAGAACCAGCTGGAGAAATTAGTACAAAAACTCTTGAGAGAGCTGGAAGTCTGCCAAAATCGCGTCAAGTTACTGCAGGAGGAGAAGGATGTTTTGCTGCAAACTGTCCAACGCCAAAAGGAGCTCCAGCATATTCTGGACGAAACTACCGACACACTGCGCTACCACAAGACCCTATGGGACAGTCTGGAACTCAACGTGCAGATGCGAATGGACAGGCGATTGCAAGGATTTCTGGTGCAGTCGCAGCGTATGGTGCGAGTGACCGTGGCGGAAGTTGGGTGCAGACGGTGCCAGCTGTAGAAAAACCCAGCCACAGCTGCTGCTGCAAACAACGCAAGTGTCGGTGGTTTTTCCCCGCTGTGGGTCTATGTTCCGCCTGTCCAGTGATCTTTGGGGTTCTGCACTCCTTGTGGTCCGTCGGTATGGGCATTTCGATCTACACTCCTGGAAATGGAAAAAAGAACACATTGACACCGGTGTGTCAGAACCACCATACTTGCTCCGGACACTGCGAGAGGGCTGTACAAGCAATGATCACACGCACGGCACAGCGGACACACCAGGAACCGCGGTGTTGGCCGTCGAATGGCGCTAGCTGCGCAGCATTTGTGCACCGCCGCCGTCAGTGTCAGCCAGTTTGCCGTGGCATACGGAGTTCCATCGCAGTCTTTAACACTGGTAGCATGCCGCGACAGCGTGGACGTGAACCGTATGTGCAGTTGACGGACTTTGAGCGAGGGCGTATAGTGGGCATGCGGGAGGCCAGGTGGACGTACCGCCGAATTGCTCAACACGTGGGGCGTGAGGTCTCCACAGTACATCGATGTTGTCGCCAGTGGTCGGCGGAAGGTGCACGTGCCCGTCGACCTGGGACCGGACCGCAACGACGCACGGATGCACGCCAAGACCGTAGGATCCTACGCAGTGCCGTAGGGGACCGCACCGCCACTTCCCAGCAAATTAGGGACACTGTTGCTACTGGGGTATCGGCGAAGACCATTCGCAACCGTCTCCATGAAGCTGGGCTACGGTCCCGCACACCGTTAGGTCGTCTTCCGCTCACGCCCCAACATCGTGCAGCCCGCCTCCAGTGGTGTCGTGACAGGCGTGAATGGAGGGACGAATGGAGACGTGTCGTCTTCAGCGATGAGAGTCGCTTCTGCCTTGGTGCCAATGATGGTCGTATGCGTGTTTGGCGCCGTGCAGGTGAGCGCCACAATCAGGACTGCATACGACCGAGGCACACAGGGCCAACACCCGGCATCATGATGTGGGGAGCGATCTCCTATACTGGCCGTACACCACTGGTGATCGTCGAGGGGACACTGAATAGTGCACGGTACATCCTAACCGTCATCGAAGCCATCGTTCTACCATTCCTAGACCGGCAAGGGAACTTGCTGTTCCAACAGGACAATGCACGTCCGCATGTATCCCGTGCCACCCAACGTGCTCTAGAAGGTGTAAGTCAACTACCCTGCCAAGCAAGATCTCCGGATCTGTCCCCCATTGAGCATGTTTGGGACTGGATGAAGCGTCGTCTCACGCGGTCTGCACGTCCAGCACGAACGCTGGTCCAACTGAGGCGCCAGGTGGAAATGGCATGGCAAGCCGTTCCACAGGACTACATCCAGCATGTCTACGATCGTCTCCATGGGAGAATAGCAGCCTGCATTGCTGCGAAAGGTGGATATACACTGTACTAGTGCGATTCCCGGCGGGGTCAGGGATTTTCACCTGCCTCGAGATGACTGGGTGTTTGTGTTGTCCTCATCATTTCATCATCATCCAGGAAAGTGGCGAAATTGGACTGAGTAAAGATTGGATAATTGTACGGGCGCTGATAACCACGCAGTTGAGCGCCCCACAAACCAAACATCATCAACACACTGTACTAGTGCCGACATTGTGCATGCTCTGTTGCCTGTGTCTATGTGCCTGTGGTTCTGTCAGTGTGATCATGTGATGTATCTGACCCCAGGAATGTGTCAATAAAGTTTCCCCTTCCTGGGACAATGAATTCACGGTGTCCTTATTTCAATTTCCAGGAGTGTATCATAATGGCACACCGCCATTCTAGAAGTGCACAAAAACTGAGTTTCCTCACTGTGGAAAGACAGTTTTATTCATCCCCGCTGGTACACATCCTCCTCGTTACTGAGTTTGAGGTAGTGTGCTCGAGAAATTGCTGTGAAGTGTTACAATACTCCTAAGTATAGTGTCTTATAGTTTGGTGTCTATGTTCCGCCTTTCCACTGATCAGCGGGATACTTATTACGTGTCGTCCGTCGATATGGGTGTTGTGATGTTGCACAGTAGCAAACCGCCGTTCTACAAGTGCACAATAACTGAATTTGTTCACTGGGACATGATAATATTCGACCAGACTGCCACAAATCCTCCTCTTATTGAGTCCGAGGTAGTGTGACTGAAAAAAATTGCCCGTCAAGTGTGAAGTTACAATAGGTCTCAGTACAGTGTATTATATTTAGGACTTTCGTTCCACTTCTCAATTGATCTGCGGGCTGCTGCACTCCACATGGTCCATCTATAAGGGCACATTTCAGTTTTAGAAGTGTGCAGAAACTCAGTCCGTTCATGACATGCTGCCACATATCCTCGTCGTAGTGAGTATGAGATGCTATGCCTGAGATATTAGCAGCCAAATGTCAAGTTACAATGCTCTTAAGTACAACGTGTTAACGTTTGTATTCTGTGTTCTGTTTGTTTAGCGATCTTTGCACAGCTGCTCTCCATGTGGTCTGTCAATACGGGCGCAGTGTGCCTGCACAATGGCACACCACCATTCTACAAGTGCGTAGGAACTGAGTTTGATTATGGTTATTAGATGTTTTTCGACAGCATAGCTACACCCTCTTCCAAGTGAGTCTATGCTAGTGTGCCTGAGACATCTTCTGTCAAGTGTCAAAACACAATAGTCGTAAGTACAGTGTATTATAGTTTGTATTGTATTTTCTGTCTGTCTAGTGATCTGCGAACTGCTGCCGTCCATATTACCCGTCGCTGTGAGCACGTTGTTCCTGCCTAGGGGTCTATTGCAGTGGCAGGGACTAAGTTTCATTACGGTTACCAGATGATATTTGACAAGCCTCCTGCACAATTCTCTAGGTGAGTCTAAGGTAACTGCTTGAGAAATATCCTTTCTAGCGTCAAAACACAATACTCTTAAGTAAAGTCCATTGTATTTTCGATTCGGTGTTTTCTCTGTTTAGTGATCTGTCGACTGGCTGCACTGCGCATGGTCGATCTATATGGCCACAGTGTTCCTGCAGAATGGCACACTTCAGTTCTAGAAGTGTTAAGAAACTGTGTCCATTCATTGAGACATGGTAATATTTATCAGGCGTGCTGCAACGTACCATCCTCTTAGTGAGTCTAAGGTATGGTGCTTGAGATATCAGCAGCCAATGTCAACTTGCATTATTCCTGTATTCCTGCTTTAATGTCTGTATTCTGTGTTCTGCTTGTTTAGGGATCTGTGAGCTGCTGCACATCAATAGATTATACTGACTTTTAATGGCTTGCACAGAATTACAGTGCGCCCTACTAGTGCTTCCAGTTTGCACATTCAACAAGAGCAACGAACCAGAGCAACTAAACAGAACAACCAACTAGAGCAATCAACTGGAGCAACCAATCGGAGCAGCCAACTACAGCAACCAACTAGAGCAACCATCTACAGCATAGAGCAAACAACAACCAAATAGAGAAACAATTTAGAGCAACCAACCAGACCAACCAACCACAGCAGCCGACTTTAGCAACCACACTGCGCAAACGACTTAAACAACCAAACTGCGCAAACGACTATAACCACCAAACTGCGCAAACGACTTTAACAACCAAACTGCGCAAACGACTTTAACAACCAAACTGCGCAAACGACTTTAACAACCAAATTGTGCAACCGACCTTACCAACTAAATTGTGCAACCGACTTGAGCAGTCAACTGGTGTATGCAAACTGTGCAGGCAACATTTGTGAGCTGGAGTATCAATTGATATTTGTTTTCGTTGCTTCAGTACTGCTATTTTGTATAAAAACTGTGTATTTTTCGTAATACAACTATTTCTGGTCTTTATGCATTTTTAAATAATTTTCCATTATTTCTTTTACTGAGTATCTTACTTGGTGTATGAATAAAAGAAAGTGTCGCTATTGCCTCTTAGAAGTCCGGAAACACGCGGCTGCTACGGTCGCAGGTTCGAATCTTGCCTCGGGCATGGATGTGTGTGATGTCCTTAGGTTAGTTAGGTTTATGTAGTTCTAAGTCTAGGGGACTGATGACCTCAGATGTTAAGTCCCATAGTGCTTCGAGCCATTTGAACCATAGTGCTTAGAGCCTCTTAGAACGCTAATTGCAATCCTGGTACAAGGCGTTACTTGGAATATATTTTTTTCCCCCAAGTATTTCGACGAACAGCAGTTTCACTTTGGATATATGAGCCTTAAATTTCATGTAAAATGTATGGTCATCACAAGAAACTGAAATATTTCCGCAGCAACTATTGATAACAGGATAGGAGGCATCAGAATTCTGTGCACACTTGAAGTGGAGAGTACACCAGATTTTCCCTGCGCTATATTTCATTAAGTCTCCCTGCACCAACAAATATAAGTGCGAAACTCAGTGATTAAGGCCAATTACTACTCTTAATTCAGTTTCCACGATTGCTATTTTCGAGAAAATGTAACTAACCGTGATCGTAGGTGCTGAAAGGGACATTGTAGATAATGTGCACTTAATCTCGCCTATTCCTGTTCCTAATAATGCACACCAGCGAAGTTGGGAGCACCTACAGTAGCAGCTCCCTGCTTGGCATAGACACAAATAGATAGAAGACCAATGTTGTCTAATGCGATGTTATGTGGAACTTGAGACAAACACGGAGACGCATGAATAATGTTGTCTTTATTTTTTTTAAGTCCTATATTAAAACTGAGAAAAATTCGCAATCTTTTCAGTGACTGTAAGGATCTTAACTGCTAAAGCAGTCCGAAGTGTTGTTCTAATAGACTACGTTTGATTTATCTTTACAACTAAGCCTAACCACATTTATTGCTAGTTGCTCCAGAAAATGATGCAGGAGACTGTTGATAGGGTAATTTCCAAGAATGATTGCCTATCGAAGTCGCGGGGACCAGGCGATACATATCGAACGTACGATCCTAAATCGATCATGCGACTCTGATGGCGGGCGTTATGATCAATTATTTGTGATCGTCATTTTTATCTGTTTTCTGTCGTTCCCTTAGTAGCTCTAAATTACATACCTCCTCGAATTATTTCTGAGTTGCTAGGGAAACCCAGACGATTTATGTCGGTAGTGAGTGGGATGTCAGGTGTTCTTGACGTTTCTTCGGCGAATTCTCTCACATGGAAAAATCTAATTCCATGCTTATCCAGCGTAGAAAATTGTTTGACTTTTTGTCGCAAATATGGAGTACTACCGGACGTGGAAACGAGGAACTGTGTAGACTGTGGTGGTACGAAGCGTGTAAAACTTCGTAAGAATAGTTTCGATGCTGAAATACCGTTACAGTTTCATTGCGGAGAGTGCAGAAAACGAATGAGTATCAGGAAGAATACATGGTTCGACTCTACCAAATCATCAAACCTGACCAGCGTATTTCTTCTATCTTGCTGCATTCGAGACTACACCTTGCAAACAACAGCACTGGTAACTGAGTTATCTGCTAATACCACGTGCTACTATTTCGGGTTTTGCAGAGAGTGTGTTATGTGGTAGTTCTAGTATGATAAAAAAAATTATTTTTCTTACGTTAAATATATTTCAATTCTATCAATTTAAATCGGTATTTCATACTAGAATGTCGTGTTTCCAGTCTGGCACAGCTTTGCCACAGGAGACACGAAAGCGGTCGAAGACGTCCGTCTTCTGGTCGGCTCCTGATCGTTGTCAGAAGGAGGCTAGGTTTTGATTACGCAAAGACTTCTATTATTTGGAAAAGAACAACCCGGATTTCATTACGTAATTAGTACGAATTTTATAATTACCTAAGGGACCTTTAATAGTGAACAATAAAATTGCATTTGCAGATCAAATCATTAATAAATGGGTCAGCTATGAGTTGTATAGAAGACAAGGAGCGGCCTTGTGTCTACGACCAGGATGCCGCAGTATTCTCTGCTGTAGTAAAGGCTGTTTGACATTTATAAAAAAATAATATGGCATGGAGGATAAAAAAGTATAAAGGAAAAGAACAGAATAAGAAGTCTGGTAAACACTAAATATATATTCAAACAATTCTCACTAGCAAAATTAGGGCTTATTTATAAATAATACAACTTACATAATTACTTTTCTAACAGTATGGTGCGATCAGATTTCAGCCTGTCATGTGCTGTCTCCTTGGTTCACGTTTTTTTTTTTGTCACAAATTACAGTCACTACTTTTCTCCTTTCGTTGAAGACAATTCTTGCACTGTTCAACACCTCCGATAACAATAACTTGCTGATTTGCAGTTTCGAACATGAATTACCTTAATGTTATTAATTAATAATGTTGTCTGCACGCTAGCAAGACCGCTCAATTTTTTAACTTAAAGTCGACCTCCTTTACGTTTTCACACAACAAGCAGAAGCACATTAAAATCTGAAGATCTACAAAAGTTTTCTACCGTCATCTTTTATTTAGATCGAAGCAGAACGACAGTTCAGCTTCTGTTAAAATGTTTCTTTGACTGCGCAATCGATGTATTAGCGTCCGCGCTAGATGCGCATCTTTACAGTTATGTAAATTATACAAAACAAATGTTTTTCAAAGGGTACTCAAAGCTTTCGTAGGACGGAAATACCAATAATATTACATAGTGACGAACGACAGTGTACCGATTGGTGGACCGAGTAAAGTTGTTGAAGTGGTCGAATCTCATATAGCAAGAAGGAAGAACCAGAGAGGACGACCTTTAAAGGGTGAAATCGATCATTTTTGGATATTTGGTGCAATACAAAGAGAGTCCCGGAAGTGTTTCGCTGTCAGAGTATTGTCCAGAGATCAAGTCAATTCAGTGCGTCTGATAAAGCACTTCACACTGCCCGGTGGTCCGCCTGCTGAGCTGCGTAGTAACGTGCTTCCCTCCCATGCAACAGGCCCGAGTTCGATTCCCGGCCGGGTAGGAGATTTTCTCCGCTCGTGGACTGGGTGTTGTGTTGTCCTCCTCATCATTCCATCCTCATCACCGGCACGCAAGTCGCCCAATATGGCGTCGTCCCGGCCAAAGATGCCATACGCTCATTTCATTTCATTTCACTGCCTGGTACTAAAGTCATTACAGACGCGTTTCAGTCCTGCAAGACACTCAAAGCACAAGGAATAAACTGCGAGTTCGTCAACCACTCTGTCTTCGGATGACCCCAGTGTGCACACGCACAACATCGAGTGGCTATGGAAATCTGTGAAGTCTTCCATTAGAAGAGAAATGCGTCCAGGACAGAGAGATGAACTATACTTGTTTCAGTGTCTCGGTTTCCACAACCTGCGTTTACAGGAAAAAGTTAGCGCATGTGACACTCTACCCATATTCTTGCAAGATATTGGCAGAATTTACTCAGGCTATGGCAAAAAGGGAATTGATCCCGTAGCGTTCACATCACATGGACTTTCACTCGACGACAACACTGACCACGAGTAGTAAATACGTCGTCTCCTTCGTAATAACAAGTAGTTTCGTAACGCTCTTCTACTACAGATGATCTACAAGGTGAGGCTGCTCACCATATTGTTTGCAGATTCCCTTCCGTTATCGGACTGTAGAATCGTTGGAGCACCAAGGAAAGTAATTACGCTATGTGGTCAAAAGTATCCGGACACTCCCAAAAACATACGTTTTTCGTATTAGGTGCATTGTACTGCCACCTACTGCCAGGTACTCCATATCAGCGATCTCAGTAGTCATTAGACATCGTGAGAGAGCAGAATGGGGCGCTTCGCGGAACTCACGGACTTGGAACGTAATCAAGTGATGAGTGTCACTTGTGTCATACGTCTGTACGCGAGATTTCCACACTCCTAAACATCCCTAGGTACACTGTTTCCGACGTGATAGTGAAGTGGAAACGTGGAGGGACACGTAAGGCACAGAAGCGTATATGTTGACCTCGTCTGTTGACTGACAAGAGACCGTCTACAGTTGAAGAGGGTCGTAATGTGTAACAGGCAAACATGTATCCAGACCATCACGCAGGAATTCCAAACTGTATCAGGATCATAATACACGCCCTGTGGCGGGGTGGTTACACGACAATAACATCCCTGTAACGGAATGGCCTGCACAGAGTTCTGACCTGCATCATACAGAACACTTTTGGGATGTAATGAAATTTTCACTCTACAGCGGAGTGTGCGCTTATATGAACGAGACTCGAACTCGGGACCTTTGCCTTTCGCGGGCAAGTGCTCTACCGGTAGAGCACTTGCCCGCGAAAGGCAAAGGTCCCGAGTTCGAGTCTCGGTCCGGCACACAGTTTTAATGTGACAGGAAGTTTCACCTTTGGGATGTTTTAGAACACCGTCTTCGTGCCAGGCCTCCGAGAAGAATTGGCTGTAATTCCCCAAGAAACCTTCCACTACCTGGTTGAACGTATGCCTGTGAGAGAGGAACCTGTCATCAACGCTAAGGGTGGGCCAACACCATACTGAATTCCAGCATTACCAATGGAGCTCGCCACAAACTTGTAAGTTATTTTCAGCCAGATGTCCGGATACTACGACCTCAGCGAAATGATCTTGGTAGATCGTTGTAACCTTGTACTCTTTATGAGGATGGGGCTGAAAAGTTATGAGATCGATTTGATGACGGAAACCTAATTCCGAAAAAAACATTGGCTTGATCACTACACATTTTAACACCTTTATGCTTCTTCTGGCAACTGTCACAAACTGAATGTCTTGAAGGATAACGTTCTCATACTTGAGTGAAATTTCTCTCAATATCATGCCCTGCCCTACCCTGTATGACCAATAGCCAAAGGGGCCTTATGAAGTATGTGAAATAACTCGGTATCCGCGACGTAAAATAGAATGACTTCTTCTTTAACAGGGTAGAGCAATTTATTCTTTCGACCATCAATACATCATAGTGTTTCAACAGTCAATAGCCCTGTGGTTACTTCTTCACGGTCGTTTTAACCTTTTTCTCATCGTTGACTAACTTTTGGTAACTTGTTTGGGTTACGAAAACGCAGTCTTTAGCAGCATTGTCTCCTACTCGAGATAATTCATCGCAGAACCGTCTTTGCATGTCAGAATGGCGTGATTCCTGTCTTCGCAGTACACTCCCTTCTGACATGGTGATACAAGCACAACGGGAAACGATGTTCGGAGAACGTCTTTGTAACTTCTGCCGGTTGCTGTACACTGGAGAACTGTTATGGCGATATCCACTGCGTCATAGTTGAACGTCGTGCAACAATCTGCTGTCTTTGCTAGAATTAATCAATGATCCGTATGCCACCGCAAGCAATGGTGGTGGGAAACATTTGTGGTATTAGGCGCATTGTATACCTCGAGAGCAGACAGTCTGGCAAAGTATACCATGCCTATAATCGATAAAACGAACTCTGACAGTTGATGCGACCTTGGCGCACGTGCTTCGCGCATCCACGACGGCCAATTAGATCGCCAACTTTTGTGTACTTACCACGCAACGCCCTAGTGTTGCCGTAGTGCTGGACGACCGCTGGTTTCAGCCAGTTGCGCCACGTGCTACTTTCAGGTTTGTGTATATACAGTATATATGTGTGCATTCCACTACTTCTGTTTCTTGCCATGTGTATAAGTGGAAAAGTGTGTATAAGTGTCTATAAGTTTGTATAAGTGGAGTGGAGTGCAGAGAAGAGGGCTTTTGGGAAAGGATCTATGCTGAAATCCCAAGCACGCAAATTTATATACAGATTGCGTGCTTACTTCGAAAGGGAAAGAGACAATGGTGGGCAGTTATCAGTGAGTGAAGAGGTTGACAGAGTGGCAGATGCACAGAACATCTCTACAACAACAGTGAAGAGAGTCATAAAGAGACTGCCAGGTCAGCTGCACGCCCTGTTATGGTGACGCCCGGAAAGTCGAGGAAGAGATCGTGTCGTGTGACTGAAACATGAAAGAGACAACTTTACATAAGTGCTATCAGGCAACACATATACAGGGTTACTACAAATGATTGAAGCGATTTCACAGCTCTACAATAACTTTATTATTTGACATATTTTCACAATGTTTTGCACACACATACAAAAACTCAAAAAGTTTTTTTAGGCATTCACAAATGTTCGATATGTGCCCCTTTAATGATTCGGCAGAGATCAAGCCGATAATCAAGTTCCTCTCACACTCGGCGCAGCATGTCCCCATCAATGAGTTCGAAAGCACTGTTGATGCGAGCTCGCAGTTCTGGCACGTTTCTTGGTAGAGGGGGTTTAAACACTGAATCTTTCACATCACAATGCGTGAAACTTGCCCGCACGCGTTCAACCGTTTCTTCGCTCACTACAGGCCGACCTGTTGATTTCCCCTTACAGAGGCATCCAGAAGCTTTAAACTGCGCATACCATCGCCGAATGGAGTTAGCAGTTGGTGGATCTTTGTTGAACTTCGTCCTGAAGTGTCGTTGCACTGTTATGACTGACTGATGTGAGTGCATTTCAAGCACGACGTACGCTTTCTCGGCTCCTGTCGCCATTTTGTCTCACTGTGCTCTCGAGCGCTCTGGCGGCGGAAACCTGAAGTGCGGCTTCAGTCGAACAAAACTTTATGAGTTTTTGTACGTATCTGTAGTGTCTCGTGACCATATGTCAATGATTGGAACTACAGTGAATTTATGAAATCGCTTCAATCATTTGTAATAGCCCTGTACATGTAGGACAGCAGGAAGGAATATATGACACTTAGAAAGTTGATGGCATCACAGTCGGACAGTGGTTTCTTCACCGGCAGTAGCACAGGTCTCTTTGAAAAAAAAATTGCCTACTGTTGGAAAAAGTTCTCAGGACAAAAGGTATTAATGGAACGCGGAAACAATGTAGCATGGTGATGTTTCCTGCGCGAGTTGCTACCAGTGAATCCGGAAAATGTAATATGGATTGACGAAAGACGGATCAACGTGCCCATGCACGTTCCGTTGCATGTACAGATGACATGCGTCACAGAACTGTAAGTGCGCCAACTGGTAAGGGAGGGCGACTAATTATAGTGCATGAAATGTTATGGCGATATCCATTGTGTGATAGTTGAACGTCGTACAACAATATGCTGTCTTTGCTACCATTAGACAAAGACCCATATGCCACCGCAAACAATGACCACTTTTGTGCCCGGTGCTGTGATGATGTTTCAGTTAAAAAAAAGCTGTCGACTACCACGAGGAGATGAATGCAGATAAATTCAAAGACTGGTTCGTTACTCGATTGCTACCAAAGTCAGTTGTGGTAGTGTTTTTGTAATGGACAAAGCACAGTGCCATTCTGTACAAGTAAATAAGTCACCAACGGCTACTGCAAGGAAAGATGAAATAAACAGCTAGTTGAGAGATAATAAAATAGTCTTTGAACAGAAATGAAGAAAGCGGAAATTCCGGAATTTGTGAAATGATACAAGCCACAGAAGACGCATTATGTGATTGATACAGAACCACGGCCACAAAGATATACATCTTCCACCATATCACTGCGATTACAATGCAGTTGAACTCATCTGGGCTCAAATAAAAGCGGATGTTGCAGAGCGAAACAAAACCTTTCCATTGTGAGAGACAGACAGGCCGGCCGCTGTGGTCTAGCGGTTCTAGGCGCTTCAGTCCAAAACCACACAGCTGCTACAGTCGCAGGTTCGAATCCTGCCTCGGGCATGGATGTGTGTGATGCCCTTAGGTTAATTA
The DNA here is from genome assembly GCF_023864275.1 of Schistocerca cancellata. Lineage (NCBI taxonomy): Eukaryota > Metazoa > Arthropoda > Insecta > Orthoptera > Acrididae > Schistocerca > Schistocerca cancellata. The sequence continues at coordinate 5,751,436 of NW_026046443.1, read as the reverse complement.
GGTTTAAGTATTTCTAACTCTAGGGGACTAATGACCACAGATGTTAAGTCCCATTGTGCTTAGACCCTTTTGAATCACTTGAACACAGAGAGGCTGTTAATGGGGCAGTCACATGAATCACGCCAGGTAAGTGGAAGAACTTCTGAACCACCTGTGGAAAGAGATTAAAAGGTAAGCACAGAAGAAGGTGTAAGAAAAGAATCCATTCATAATATTGTACTTACTTTATCAGATAATGAGGACAGCAGCAGCGAAGATAGCGAAGACTATGTAGTCGTGATGAGAGATGACCAATCAGATGACGATGACCTTGGGGTTTCCGTCTGCCCACACGAAAAATGGAGGTAACGTCTTTATTCGATATTTTACACGTAACATTTGTGCAATTTGCTTTACCTTGTCAATGTTGAAAATCTGATTGTGTGTGGCTTTTATTTTGGCTGGTAATTTTTTTAATGACGTTGCCGCCATTTGACGAAAACAATTTTTATTTTATTGTTATACAATCCAGAGTTCGGCCATAGGACATTTTCAAGTACAGTAACTTACACCACTGGCCATTAAAATTACTACACCACGACGATGACGTGCTACAGACACGAAATTTAACCGACAGGAAGAACATGCTGTAATATGCAAATTATTAGCTTTTCTGAGCATTCACACAATGTTGGCGCCGGTGGCGACACCTACAAAGTGCTGACATGAGGAAAGTTTCCAACCGATTTCTCATACACAAACAGCACTTGACCGGTGTTGCCTGGTGAAACGTTGTTGTGATGCCTCGTATAAGGAGGAGAAATGCGTACCATCACGTTTCCGGCTTTGATAAAGGTCGGATTGTAGCCTATCGCGATTGCGGTTTATGGTATCGCGACATTGCTGCTCGTGTTGGTCGAGATACAATGCCTGTTAGCAGAATATGGAATCGGTGGGTTCAGGAGGGTAATACGAAACGCCGTGATGGATCCCAACGGCCTCGTATCACTAGCAGTCGACATGACAGGCATCTTATCCGCATGGCTGTAACGGATCGTGCAGTCAAGTCTCGATCCCTGAGACAACAGATGGGGACGTTAGCAGGAAAACAACAATCTGCACGAAGAGTTCGACGACGTTTGCAGCAGCATGGACTATCAGCTCGGAGAACATGGCTGCGGTTACCTTTGACGCTGCTTCACAGACAGGGGCGCTTGCTATGGTGTACTCAACGAGGAACCTGGGTGCACGAATGGCAAAACGGTATTTTTTCGGATGAATCCAGGTTCTGTTTACAGTATCATGATGGTCGCATCCGTGTTTGGCGACATCGTGGTGAACGCACATTCGTCATCGCCATACTGGCGTATCACCCAGCGTGATGGTATGGGGTGCCATTGGTTAAACGTCTCGGTCACCTCTTGCTCGCACTTGACGGCACTTTGAACAGTGGACGCCACATTTCAGATGTGTTACGACCCGTGATTGTACTCTTAATTCGACCCCTGCGAACCCCTACATTTCAGCAGGATAATGCACGACCGCATGTTGCGGGTCCTGTACGGGCCCTTCTGGATACAGAAAATGTTCGATTGCTGCCGTGGCCAGCACATTCTCCAGATCTCTAACCAGTTGAAAACGTCTGGTCAATGGTGGCCGAGCAACTGGCTCGTCACAATACGCCAGTCACTACTCTTGATGAACTGTGGTATTGTGTTGAAGCTGCATGGGCAGCTGTACCTGTACACGCCATCCAAGCTCTGTGTGACACAATGCCCAGGCGTATCAAGGCCGTTATTACGGCGAGAGGTGGTTGTTCTGGGTACTGATTTTTCAGGATCTATGCACCCAAACTGCGTGAAAGTGTAATCACATGTCAGTTCTAGAATAATATATTTGTCCGATGAATAGCCGTTTATTATCTGCATTTCTTCTTGGTGTTGCAATTTTAATATCCAGTAGTGTATTTATATGTCAAACGTTATATGAAATACAGCGAAATTTGAACAATGTAACAACAGAATAAATGCTGTATCAGTCAAATGGCTGCAACATCCCGCTCCTCACGCCACGGGCTCTCTGCCTGTCCATGTCTAATAGTGGCAACTGTGCTGCCAGCTGTCAGAGCTCTTCTCTCGACGTACGGAGTACAGGAAACATAAAATGTCAACCTTTTTGTTCTTTGATGTTCGATTTTAGGGTCATCCCCCGGGTCTACCTAGTGTTGTTGGCAATTGGGGTGCACTCAGCCCTTGTGGACAACTGAGGAGCTGCTTGTTTAAGGAGTAGGAGCACCGGTCGTGAAAACTGTCAACAGCCGGGAGAGCAGTGTGCTTACCACATGCCCCTGCGTATTCGAATCTGGCGACGCCTAAGGGCCTAGGATGATAAGGCGGCCCGTCGGTACCATTGGGCCTTCAAGGCCTGTTCAGATGGTGTTTGTTTTTTGTATACATTACATAGGGGACGCAGCCCCGAATCTTCCTAAAACCAGGTAGGTAAGCACGTAAGAGGACCGGATCCTCCCAAACTGACACATTGTATGTTGTATTATAGACAGCAATATAATTATCTCTGCCATGTTCCTTCTGCATCTACATCCATACTCCGCAAGACCCCTGAAGGTGTGTGGCGGAGGGTACTTTGAGTACCTCTATCGGTTCTCCCTTCTATTCCAGTGTCGTATTGTTCGTGGAAAGAAAGATTGTCGGTATGACTCTGTGTAGGCTCTAATCTCTCTGATTTTATCCTCACGGTATCTTCGCCAGATAGACGTAGGAGGGAGCAATATACTGGTTGCCTCCTCGGTGAAGGTATGCTCTCGAAACTTCAACAAAAGTCCGTACCGAGTTACAGAGCGTCTCTCTTGCAGAGTCTTCCACTGGAGTTTATCATCTCCGTAACGCTTTCGCAATTACTAAATAATCCTGTAACGAAGCGTGCTGCTCTCCGTTGGATCTTCTCTATCTCTTCTATCAACACTATCTGGTACGGATCCCACACCGGTGGGCAATATTCAAGCAGTGTGCGAACAAGTGTACTGCAACCTACTTCCTTTGTTTTCGGATTGCATTTCCTTAGGAATCTTCCAATGAATCTCAGTCTGGCATCTGCTTTACCGATGATCAACTTTATATGATCATTCCATTTTAAATTACTCCTAATGCCTACTCTCAGATAGTTTATGAAATTAACTGCTTCCAGTTGCTGACCTGCTATATTGTAGCTAAATGATAACGGATCTTTCTTTCTATGTATTCGCAGCACATTACACTTGTTTACATCGAGATTCAATTGCCATTCTCTGCACCATGCGTCAATTCGTTGCAGATCCTCCTGCATTTCAGTACAGTTTTCCATTGTTACAGCCTCTCGATATACTACAACATCATCCGCAAAAAGTCACAATGAACTTCCGATGTTATCCACAAGGTCATTTTTATATATTGTGAATAGCATCTGTCCTATGACACTCCCCTGCGGCACACCTGAAATCACTCTTACTTCGGAAGACTTTTCTCCATTGAGAATGACATACTGCGTTCTGTTATCTAGGAAGTCTTCAGTCCAATTACACAATTGGTATGACAGTCCATATGCTCTTCTTTGTTTATTAATCGACTGTGGGAAACTGCATCGAACCTTATCTCCTTCCCCTAGCCCTCCCATGTTTTAAACAAAAAATATTGATTCAATTATGCACTCTTTGCGCGTGACCTTGAGCGGGACTTTATCTCAATAAGATAAATGATAAAACTTTCAAACGTACAATACACTCGAAAAAATTTTACGTTTCCTACTGTAACTTCATACTCTTTCCTTTGCCTGCTTGAACTATTCGTAATGTTTACAACTGCTACCTGCTTCAAACGGGAAGATTCGGTCTCGTCGTTTTTCAGACCCTTGCGGGCTTGCGAGGATTCGGAGCCATTTTTCTGACCGCAGCAGGATTCGGGGCTGCGCCCTACATAGGAATTGTGTAGACTGCCGGATGTCTCACTACGACGCTAACAGACACATTGGAAACATTTTCTCGGAAGCTGGAGCCTGAAATTGGTTATGGATAAAGCTGTGTATTTTAATTGCATCACTTCTAGTTGCAAGCGAATATCATTCTTTATCAGTCAGCAAAAACATACGTCACGTCGTTAACACAAAGGCACACACTTTGACGGAATTACTTTTTTGGAAACGTCAGTATTTCAGTTTAACCAGAAAACAGCCCATCGTATAGCGAGTCATCGCTTTTCCCACCTCACAAGTCAACACTGTACCAAAGCGGCTGCGTTTTTACAGGAGGCCACAAAACGTTGTTCAAAAGCTGTTCATAGGTTCCTTTTGTGATTTGTCCCGATTTTGTGGCTGTTGCGCACACATTCTGTTGCTTTTCCATTAACCGGTTTATGTCTTGTTGGAATCTAGGGCCGAATTCGCCACTGACTTGTTAGAGACAAACAAAAGCTTCTGGTGACAGTTTTCTGTAAAGTGTTAATGGGTGTCAGTTGTGATGATGAAAGCTGTTTTTGATCTTATTTGAAAGGCTTAGTTTTTGTCACTATTTCCATTATATTGCGTGGTAATGATTTCACATACTTCCACGACAACAAAAGTGAGAAAAAGAAAGATTATATTGGATTTCAACATGTGGTGCAAATTTTCTAAGCTGTGGTCTTAGTCGCAGCCATCGCACTGCCAACTTACACTCCTGGAAATGGAAAAAAGAACACATTGACACCGGTGTGTCAGACCCACCATACTTGCTCCGGACACTGCGAGAGGGCTGTACAAGCAATGATCACACGCACGGCACAGCGGACACGCCAGCAACCGCGGTGTTGGCCGTCGAATGGCGCTAGCTGCGCAGCATTTGTGCACCGCCGCCGTCAGTGTCAGCCAGTTTGCCGTGGCATACGGAGCTCCATCGCAGTCTTTAACACTGGTAGCATGCCGCGACAGCGTGGACGTGAACCGTATGTGCAGTTGACGGACTTTGAGCGAGGGCGTATAGTGGGCATGCGGGAGGCCGGGTGGACGTACCGCCGAATTGCTCAACACGTGGGGCGTGAGGTCTCCACAGTACATCGATGTTGTCGCCAGTGGTCGGCGGAAGGTGCACGTGCCCGTCGACCTGGGACCGGACCGCAGCGAGGCACGGATGCACGCCAAGACCGTAGGATCCTACGCAGTGCCGTAGGGGACCGCACCGCCACTTCCCAGCAAATTAGGGACACTGTTGCTCCTGGGGTATCGGCGAGGACCATTCGCAACCGTCTCCATGAAGCTGGGCTACGGTCCCGCACACCGTTAGGCCGTCTTCCGCTCACGCCCCAACATCGTGCAGCCCGCCTCCAGTGGTGTCGCGACAGGCGTAAATGGAGGGACGAATGGAGACGTGTCGTCTTGAGCGATGAGAGTCGCTTCTGCCTTGGTGCCAATGATGGTCGTATGCGTGTTTGGCGCCGTGCAGGTGAGCGCCACAATCAGGACTGCATACGACCGAGGCACACAGGGCCAACACCCGGCATCATGGTGTGGGGAGCGATCTCCTACACTGGCCGTACACCACTGGTGATCGTCGAGGGGCACTGAATAGTGCACGGTACATCCAAACCGTCATCGAACCCATCGTTCTACCATTCCTAGACCGGCTAGGGAACTTGCTGTTCCAACAGGACAATGCACGTCCGCATGTATCCCGTGCCACCCAACGTGCTCTAGAAGGTGTAAGTCAACTACTCTGGCCAGCAAGATCTCCGGATCTGTCCCCCATTGAGCATGTTTGGGACTGGATGAATCGTCGTCTCACGCGGTCTGCACGTCCAGCACGAACGCTGGTCCAACTGAGGCGCAAGGTGGAAATGGCATGGCAAGCCGCTCCACAGGACTACATCCAGCATCTCTACGATCGTCTCCATGGGATAATAGCAGCCTGCATTGCTGCGAAAGGTGGATATACACTGTACTAGTGCCGACATTGTGCATGCTCTGTTGCCTGTGTCTATGTGCCTGTGGTTCTGTCAGTATCTGACCCCAGGAATGTGTCAATAAAGTTTCCCCTTCCTGGGACAATGAATTCACGGTGTTCTTATTTCAATTTCCAGGAGTGTACTTGGTTACATGTGGAGCGAGCGTACTGCTGAAATGACGTCGAAACTAGGACCGTCATTTTCTTGGAAACTGTTTAGTGTTGGCACCTAAGCCAAAATATGTGTCCATTAATTGTTACCCTTCTTCAGCCGTGCCAAGTTTCGACTGAATCAGAGAGCGACCGATGTGTTCGCCTTGTTAGATAAAATATTTCCTTAGACAGAGAACAATATTTTGAGATCGTTTTATAGTTGTTGCCGAAATAATATGAACATATGTGAAAAGAGAATATCATCTTACAGATTATCGGAAGACACATATTAACAACATAAGCGATATTTTACCCAATACAACTGGAGAATGAACAAATGATTGTGTACACAGTCCGAAGCGTAAATGTTTTTTATAAAATTCCGTTAAAAATAGACATCAGGCAGCAAAATGTAAATCTCCAAATAATTAAAAAGAAAGTACCTCATTAAGCACTCTTTCTATTATGTTGCACTGGAGAATATAAATCCCAAGTAACTCTACTATCTGTATCAGACATTTCCTGATTTCGTCAGTGTACTGTCAGCGGACAGTGATATGTGCAAAATTACATAAACGATGCACCTCAAGTACTGGACAGAAATAGCAGCTGGGTAGTACGGGAGTAAGAGATGGGGTTTTCTCCATTGGTGCTGTTTTCTTCCTTACATATAACAAATAGTCCATAAGTAAGTATCAATTTTAGTATTTACCATTAGTAATAATTTGTTGTTAGTTTACAGAAGTACCGTTAGTGATAATTTGTCTTAAAAGTGGCTGTTTCTAAGGAGTGTATAAAAACACTTATGATACTTGTCCCATTTATTATACAGGATAAACTGGAAGATCATTTAGTGTCAAGTAGGAAGAACATTTATTGGGAAGAAGAGGCACTAACGTACACAGTTCTACTTTTGCTGATAATGTGGAAATCTCCGTACAGAAACCGAAAATCGTTGAAGAAATGTCCACTTTACATAGGGAATAGAAAGGTCGTAGGCTCGACGTACTCGAAGAGCTGTATATTTTCTAGCATATTTCTAAGAACGATAGCCTCATCCTCAATGAACAGTAACAATTACATAACAAAATATTTTTCTGTGGTTTTAATCCACTACTCGTGGAATCTTGATTCCTCTAGTTTTTACTATATTTTTCGTCCTCGGGTTTCGAAACACCATTTTCTTGTGATCTCATAACTGTGTGCTACTAAAGTTATCTTCATGCAGATAGTTTCTGTATTTTTATATATTATCCTGTCTTTTGCGTAATTGTAATTTCTGTAAGGCCTGATAGATGGCTCTTAGTTATACTTAATCAGCTTGACAACTGCATGTTTTCGAACATACATTAAGGTCTCTTCCTTTGTGTTATGTTTTTAAAATTAACCGTAGTGTTTTTTCAATTGTTTCTGTTATAATGTTTCATATGGGCAAATGTCAATGTCCTCACCCGAGAGGCGGAACAGCTTGTATTGTTTTCGTGGCAGCAGTGTAAGCCACTGGGCCGATCAGCCTGATGTTGTTCCTAGCTGGGTTCACATGCCAAAGGCTGGAACATGTTCAATTTTATTTTTTGACTTGAGCGTATCTGCTCTTAATTTTGAAACTGGTTTCTCGCAATCTAATTTTACGTAAGTAACCTTTGAACATCATGTCAATTGTCATCTTAGTTAATGCTTGTGTTCATACTTAACATTCTATGTATTATTTTATAGGATTTCTCAAAATTAAATTCTGATGAAGACATCCATAAATATGTCGAAACTTAGGTCACTGTACCACACAGTTATTTGCAACCGATTGGCTGTATGATCCTATGTCGGTAATAATTTGTTTTTTGTATGCAGAAGTAGTTGCAGTGGTTTCCTCTGTGTGTCAATGACTATCGTGACTCGTTTTATGCTCCTTAAGGCTTCCCCTCGTGTTGTGATTTACGAAACATAATGTGTGAAACAATGAATAGGCAAAAAAAAATTATTCGGCCCCATTACCGCCACTAGTCTTCCTGGTAAGATCACTGCTGCTCTGCCAGTTCTCTGCATACTGTGTAAACTCTGTTGTTCGATTTCACAGGCAGTTACGATTAGTCATTTTTCCAGTTATGCTGACGCCTACTTAAGAACTTCTGTATGCATATTCGATCGTTTTTTCGTGTACTACACCACGTGCCATCATATACACTCCATTGCATATTGTTGCCGCAGGGCAACCAACTGTGTATTTATTATAACTACCTAAATATCCGACGTATGTGTTTATTCTATTTGTATGAGTCGATTTCCTCCCTCCACTTCTCTCTCCTTATCCTGCTCCCTCATATCCGTGTCCAGCTGCTCCTTCCCCCTCTCTGTATGTCGATCTCTTTCTCCACCTCTCTCTCTCTCTCTCTCTCTCTCTCTCTCTCTCTCTCCACGTTGTCACCTCCACTCCAACAGGAGTTTCCTGATTCTCACCCACAACAGTACTTCCTCCAAGATAGTATGTAATACGTGTACTTTGTTTAGTTGTAGTCGCTCTATGGGCTTAGGTTGAGCTTTCTGTCCGCGTCTTTGCCTGCGTACAGACACGCCACATTTCGCCAATAATCGACTTATTGCACATATATTTGTACACGTATTTCACCTACGGAACTGCGCCCTAAGGATTCGTTTTCACGCAGTATAATATTTGTGACATCATATCTCCTGAAATATGCTTCGTATAATGATATAAATTTGCAAAAATGTCCACTCGTATATGTGGACACTGTCTGCGAACTGTGTAGCGAATAGAATGAACATTTACGTTTAAAATGTGATTGAAATTACGTTACTGACAATAGTTTGAAACACAACTGGAAATGGCATGTGAACGTGTATTTTATGTCGTCGCTTATGCGCTTTGCCCTGTATTGATCTTTTCTGAATGCGAGAAAGTAAGTTTAATTTAGCTGAGAGAGTGTAAACTGTCAATAACTTTAAACAAAATCAAAACCGCATGAATTTACATAATGCACAAACTAAATCTGACGCATAACTATTGATTTGAAATTGTCCCCGGTAATAAAACGAAACTTGATCAATTTGAAAGTAATGGTCCCTGTGCTTAATGAATGCAACTCCTGAAATAATAAAATTTCTTACCTTCATCTGCGCAATGGTTAGGCTCATCGCACTGCTCTCTGTTAGTACGTTAACTTGTATGGTTGGCAAACAGCTACTGTCCAAGGCTGTTGCGTAGCATACATTTTAATTAAATTGGATATGACTGAGACAATAATTTCTTGAGAAAAATATTTAATCAAAAATAACATGGATCTGAAAATTAGTATTGACATGGGGTAAGTAAAAATATGGCACTTCATTTAAAACTTGTGTTTTGACTCGTCGAAAATTAATAATGCTCAGAATTAACATCCGCAATAAACTGATTATACATTAACAGTTAGCTTTACAAAATTATTGGACATGAGTGCTATACATCGTCTCAATCACCACTTACGAATACGCATATTGAATTGGTAACAAAACAACTTTCTTTAAGCTAATTATCTCCAGCTCCTGCTGAGATTACTTTTACAGTTAGCAAACATCATAGTATCTTGCAAATAAAAAAATAATTACTGCTCATAACGAGTAAGTATATATCCAGCACCCTTCAGATACAACACGTCTTTACATTTGAGAAGCCACCATACACCTCTCAATCGGAAGTTACTTTAACACGTTACCCATAACATTCTGAACCAGCGATGGCTGTTGAGCAGCAATGCTACTACACAAGTGATAGTACATTTGACCATCTCCGGTTCAATACAATATTTTCTCACAAAACTTGAATTAAATTACCCTGTGTGTATACCTTTCATAACCCTGCTGCCTTCTTCTGAAGAATTTGGCAGTGTTGTTGTGGCAAGTGACCATAATAACACAATAAATTCTAACTTTACACAAGTATAGCCTGATAAAAATTTGGGAATGTTACATAAAATAGATAATTAAGTAAGAAATTCAAATTTTGCGAGCATCTGGCTCTTTGTATAACATAAAAGTATAATTGTCAATTTGTGAAGCATTTAATTTAACCATCTAACATCTGTGGCTAGGAATCATAAATGTACAAACAGCGAGGTATGATAGTGCTCATGTTTACTATGAAACTTTAAAATGTAGTGTAATATCTAAGAAAAACACAATAGTATGAGCAACTCGCTCCTTACTAAGTACGTGGGACTTAAAACAACCTGAGTTATACAATACAGGCTTACAGAAACACACTTGACTGATGGAAAAGATGGTGTACTCAATAATGAAACAAAGCAATACGCTCTGCCAGAAATATCGACTCTTAGGCAATGTGTCTAATAGTGTATTTTAATACGACAGTATGCTATCTTAGGCAATTTATAACACTTGATAATGGCACTTTGAAGCCGAAATCATGATTGTGTAGGTGTAAATGTAACACTGTAAATAAACAACAGTCTAATGGCGGTACCGACTTAAAAATGAACTCCTTTTCATCACTCAAGACCATTTTATCCCATTATCAAATCATGACATACGCTTTTTCAGCAAATTCCAATCTAGCCTATTTATGTTTGGGTGTCAGCGCGGGTTTCCGCATTCATTTGTTGAACGCAAGATATTTGTCATTTAACAATATTTGTCGTACATGTCTGGCAGTTACTAACAACTGTAAATTAGCAACAAGTTGAGATCTGTCGCTCTCGCTTTGCGCAGGAGGAACCGTTTCGATGCCTCAAATAATTACTTTAGGGAGACAAGCAGAAAATTCAGTAATAGATAAACAGAACATTGTACAGCACTGAAAAGTAACAGTTATCTTTCTAAATTCACAGAACATTTTATGAATATGGACAGTATATGGACTTCAAATCAACGGATATTAACACCGAGCTAAAAATTCTCAAGTGCAGCAACATCCCGCCGCATAAACTAATAACTGAGGAAACCTAACAAATAAACAAAGCTATATTAGAAGAAACACGTTTGGAACGTTTGGACTCAGCGCAGAACAGGGAACCAGTAATCATAAAGGAATTACGGCTCTACATTGGAGTGTAAAGAACGGAAGAAAGATATTTCTGTATAGCAACTGCGACAAAATATAGTTTTCAGATTACCTGAGCGGTTAGTATAAAACATTCATCTGCAGGACTTAAAATGCCGAGCATAAATGGACAAAGTATGAGTGTAATGTATAATACACTATATGATCAAAAGTATCCAGACACCTGACTGAAAATAACTTACAAGTTCGTGGCGCACTCTATTGGTAATGCTGGAACTCAATATGGTGTTGGCTCTCCATTAGCCTTGATGATAGCTTCCACTCTCGCAGCCATACATTCAGTCAGCTGCTGGAATGTTTCTTGGAGAGTGGCAGTCCATCCGTCACGAAGTGCTGCTGAGGACAGGTATCGATGTCGGCTGGTGAGGCCTGCCACGAAGTCGGCGTTCCAAAACATCCCAAAGGTGTTGTATAGAATTCAGGAGTTTGCGCAGTCCAGCCCATTGCAGAGAGTAACCACTGCGCCACAGGCCGCGCATTATGAACAAGTGCTCGATCGCGTTGAAAGATGCAGTCGCCATCAAAGGGGCTCTGAGCACTATGGGACTCAACTTCCGAGGTCATCAGTCCCCTAGAACTTAGAACTACTGAAACCTAACTAACATAAGGACATCACACACATCCATTCCCGAGGCAGGATTCGACCCTGCGACCGTAGCGGTCTCGCGGCTCCAGGCTGTAGCGCCTAGAACCGCACGGCCACTCCGGCCGGCCAGTCGCCATCCCCGAACTGATCTTCATTAGTGGGAAGCAATAATGTGCTTAAAATATCAATGTAGACCAACACTGTGATAGTGCCACGCAAAACACCAAAGAGTGCAAGCCCCCTATATGAAAAACACGACCACACCATAACACCACCGCCTCCGAATTTTACGGTTGGCACTACACACACCTCCATTCGCCTTACCCACCCCCAGCCATCGGATCGCCACGTTGTGCACCGACGTTTTTCCACTGTTCAGTAGTCCAATGTTTACGCTCCTTACACCAAGCGAGGCGTCGTATGGCATTTACCGGTATGATGTGTGGCTTATCAACAGCCGCTCGGCCATGAAATCCAAGTTGTAAGAGGTCCGAGCAGTTGTACTTTCGATGTATTGCTCACGCGCTGCCTGCAATATGTAAGGTATAAGAGAATCTCAGGCCAGAGAGCAGTGTTGACTGCAGTAGGAACTGTGTAGCTGTAGGAGTAAGTTGTTGCTAGCGAGCAGTCTGGTCTGGTGTATTGTGTTGGCTGGGCCGGTCGTGATGCAGCGATGCCGGAGCCTGAGCTTTATTGTATAAGGTGAAAGCAGCCTCGCGCATATGTAGTATTGTTATCTCAAGTCCCATGTAAATGTTTTAAAAATGTCCTAATAATAATCTTTCTCATAAAAAGTAACTTTTAACAACCATTCATTTCAATGTAAAGAATTTACTAATTTCTCCAATCCATGATCATCCCGATTATTGCAAATGAAAAATCAGTTGTTTCTTTTCATAAATGACAAATCTATCGGCCAGCATTGCACAGGGCTGTGCCAGAGAAATTTATTGTAAGAGCAGATATATATGCGTTATCCGGCGACTTCATTGAGGTAAGAATTTTTCTTTTTTATTCAGAATGATCTTTCAGGGCCATGACGCGGCACTGCTGACGTCCAAAATTTACCAGGTTAAATTCACAGTCTATTATTAAAAAGTTGTAAGTGAGCGACAATTTAATTGAGTGGTTAGTCACATTGTATTATTGGTAGGTTTCGCAACTTCTACTATTGAGAGGTTACACTAAATGTGAATATTATTCATATTATTTATTATTTTTTCTGTGGGGAGGTTACACTTGTCGACAACCGGCCAGGATCGTATTTTTGTGAATTTCTGAGAAGTAGCCATATATCTGCTCTTATTTACTTAATATTAAATGTAGTTTGCATCTGGCGCAACGCATTTACTAATTTGTCACTCTTTCTTTCACAGATCATCGGCAATTTATTGCTCTTTGTAGTAACTGTATTTGTTCCATTGTTGCTTTGTCTTTGTTTGATTTTGTGCTTAACTTTGAGTTGTGAAAATGCCGCGAAAAGCTGTTAACAGTACGTCGCGTTGTGCAATGAGTGAAATAGCCGACTTGACCGATAATACTAGCGACACTCAGTGTAATAGTGATAATCCTCTAATTGCAGATAATCAGTGCGTACCGACCACTAATAATGATTTTAATCCTAATGATCAGCAAACAAATTCAATTGTGTCCACTGTTGATTTAACGCCATATGATGACGTGCCTCTTTCCGTTACAATGAACGCTGCCCAGCTTGACATACCTGACTTGCGAAATTTACGCAGTGAACAGATAAATATTGCTAACGAAGATGAACAATGTACTCAGAATACGTCAGATTTATTTGATTCCGGTGTAGTGACCAAAAGTCCACACCCAATTGGCAAACCTTTTCTAGAATCAGACAATGACCAAATGGTTACACAAAACGTGACGCAAGCAGATACACCATCACACAGCATAGAGAACAGAGTAACTAGTTTTGGCATGGATCAGGTTATGGCACTATTGCTACAAATCAATCAATCGAACGAACAACTTAATGAAAAACAAGATAACCTTAATGAATCGAATAAAGAACTTAATGAAAAACTAGACAACAATTCCAAACAGTTGAATGAAAAACTAGACAACAATTCCAAACAGTTGCATGAAAAACAAGACAACAATTTCAAACAGCTTAGTGAACAGATTACAGCCATTGCCGTGCAATGTCATGATACTAAAGAACAATTACGTGAGGAAATTAAGGCTTGTGCTAGGAACAGTAGTGAAGAAATTAGATCTGTGGCACAAAAATTAAGTAATACACATGCAGCCACAACCAAATTACTTAGAGATGAAATTAGTGCAGTCGCTAAACAATGTTCTGAAAACGCAACACAGTTACGCGACAAGTTTAAATTAATGTCATCAGAACTTTCACGCACACTGGATGCGAAAGTAGACACGAAATTTGAACAACAAAACAGCCAAATTGACGAACGTTTTAATCACCACCTACAAAGCAGTGAAACGCGTTACCGTAAATTTATACAGGAACAAAATAAAGTAAAGAAACAAGTCATGGAAACAATTACGGCACAGAGACAGGAAGATAAGCGTAAAATGTTTACGAAGGCATTTCAGACAATGACCAACAGACTTGAACAATTAGAATTAATACAGGATCCTGATGCCATCAAAGCAGGCATTAAGAAATTGAACAAAACCACACGTAAAATACATACGTAGACAACAATATTGCTACAGTATCAGATTAAATCAAACAGCTGAACACCGAATTGCATGATGAAATCTCCGATCTTAAAACAAAAACAGACACACACACACACACACAGCAGCATTTCAGACAATGACCAACAGACTTGAACAATTAGAATTAATACAGGATCCTGATGCCATCAAAGCAGGCATTAAGAAATTGAACAAAACCACACGTAAAATACAAAAACAAATTAATGCTTGTGACACTAAAAACGACGACCACGTAAAAGCACTGACTGAAGAATTTGATGAATTGGCCAGTCGTTTTGACGTTATCGAAAATAACAATGGCACCAAATCAGACGACACGTCACCAGTTTCTTTCAATCAAACACCCGAATTCCAAAATTTACAGCAGACAATCAGTGAGATAAGTTCGTCCAATAATACATTATGTAGAAAATTGTCATCTTTACAGCACGAATTGACGAAGATGAAAAATATTTCAGCCTTTAACACATCACAGCATACGCCACTTTCCGAGCATTTGTCAGACTCACGCAGCCAGTATAATTTAGGTAATTTACAGAGAGTATGTGAGTTAGATTCCCAACAGTCACAGACAAACAGATTATCATACAACCCTGAACCTGTTCATACATACAGAGACGATAACTTTGATTATTAGCAATTTTTATCCGTAAAAAAATCTAAGGTATTTAAAAATGACAGAACACTAATACATCCTTTGGACTGGATACGACAATTTGTTTTTGTATTTTCATCAGCTTGGCCTGTAATGCAGAAACTGGAATTGGTCTGGATACAACAATTTGTTTTTGAATTTTCACCGGCACTGCCTGTAACGCAGAAACTAAAATTTATTTGCAGCGCGTAAGTGACCTCAGGGGATTCATTACACTTCGATGAATATGTGCCGTAGCGTGCACAGGGCCCCGAGCCGTAGTAGTGCTATTTCATCTTTAGTTTTCTGCACTGCTGCCTTCTCTTTTACTATCCTTTATATCTGTCAAAACAACTCTTCAACTACCGATCTATCTAGGATTAGGAATGAGTAAAGAAAACCTGATATGACAAGTTTTACCGAAAGTGACAGTTTTCATTATACACTTCCGAAATGACTAGAACTACCAGCATAAGTTTAATAACAGACAAAATTTTAATCATCAGTATGTACAAAATTATCAGCAATCGTAGACACACTTTGGCAAAAATAGAGGGTTTTCCCCACAACAGCAAAAAAAACCAGTCGATTAGCATACCTCATCAACAATGCAGTCTGAAAGGTCAACACAGCTTTAATGTTTCGCCACCTACACGTATAGCGTCGGCTCCACCAAATAGTAACGCACCGCAACAAGGAAATCAGTACGTACAGAAAACACATCATTTCAACTCCTATCTCAACGCACCGTATAGCAATGACTATCATGACAGACGTAAAAGTAATGAGCACAATTTTCAGCGTACAT
Source organism: Schistocerca cancellata (assembly GCF_023864275.1). NCBI lineage: Eukaryota > Metazoa > Arthropoda > Insecta > Orthoptera > Acrididae > Schistocerca > Schistocerca cancellata. Next base: position 5,735,519 of record NW_026046443.1, on the reverse strand, counting down.
TTAAAAACAGTAGGTCTTAAAGCAGCAAAATCATCCGCAACAACAGATTATCATGAATGAACCAGACAGTAGGTATCATCCCGAACCTAATGCGTCAGGACGAAATAACAGAACAGTAGAAAGAGTCGAAATGCCACAGCATCCTCCCGCAAATAACAGCACGTCAGATAGAATTTGACTAGATACAGTACAGACTGAATCTTTCAGCAACGTAAGCACTACTTTTGACACGCAGAATGTTGATCACGAAAATGTTATTACTTTTGACGACATCCAAGACACTCTTTTACATGAAAAACCAGTTATACAAAAAACCATTTCCCACCCTGTCATTGAAGTAAAGATTGCATCATCCAAATTTTCAGCAGTAATCGATTCTGGATCACCTATGTCAGTTATAAATGAAAAAACTTTCAACGAATGTAACAAAGAGAATACCTATCCTACGTTACCACTAGGCAAAACTAAAGTAAAAGGAGCAGTATCTAGTAAAGGAGTAGAAGTAAAATTAGAGACACACTTATCATTTTGTATTGCAGGTCATACGTTCCACTCAAATTTTTGGATTGTTCCCTTATTGACAACACACATTATTTTAGGTACGAGTTTTTTGGTACAACACGACGCAGTTATTGACTTTCCAAATTTCTAATAATGTTAAAGGATGAAAATGTACAACTGTCATTAGAATTTCAGCATTCTTTATCTGCAGAAGAACAAACAATTAATCGGACAGAGGTCATTTCTACATCGCGTAACATAGACAGTCATTCGACATTGTTCACAGATACGTACGTACACAACTACAATACACCAGACGAAGCCGACTATGACGTTATGCAAATGATTTCTGAGAAGGTAAAGCAAAGCAGTGCACATACAGACGACGAACGTAACGTACAAAGCTACGCAATATTCTTTTACAGCAAGCTCCAGTTTTTGACAAAATCCCTGGTACTATGTCCGGTTTTATGTATGAATTTCTAGTTAAACAGCACGACACGTTCAAAGCCAAACATTATCCCATTCCATATATTCATAGAGAACAAGTTAAGAAAGAATTACAAGCTATGCTTGACCAAGGAATCATTGAACCGGCAGTTTGTCCGTACATAAACCCGCTCCATATTGTTAAGAAAAAGGATGGTTCACTTCGCCTCGTACTTGATTCGCGTCACATCAATGATATTATTACCAATGAAACAGATCGCCCACAGACACTAGAAGAACTTCTAGAGAAATTTCATGGTACGCTATTTATTCCGCGTTAGATTTGAAATCGGGATTTAGGCAAATTCAGCTCCATCCGAACTGCAGAAAGTACACAGCTTTTCTCTGTTTTGGGGAGTGTTATCAATTTTGCAAATTACCGTACGGTTTAACTATTTCTTCAGCAGCATTTATTCGCGGTTTGAATAGTATACTTCCGACAGAACTTAAAGACAGAATCACAACGTATGTAGACGACATTCTTATTGCAGAAGCTAACTGGTCTGAACACACTCTGATTCTTGAAAAACTGTTACGAACTTTACGTGCACAAGGACTTACAGTTAATCTTAGCAAATCGCACTTTGGTAAAACTTCCATAAAATTTCTTGGACATGTAATTTCAGCAGAAGGCATTGCGCCTGACCCGGAAAAACTTCAAGCTTTACGTGACATTACTGTTCCAACGACGAAGAAACAACTACACAGCTTTTTGGGATTAATTAACTTTTCCGTAAATTTATTCATTACTCTACTTTAGACACCCCTACGTTATGCCAATTGACAGTTAAAAACGCTATTTGGTCCTGGGATAGCCAAGCACATTCTGAATTTGTCAATCTGAAACAAGCTTTGTTGAATGCACCTCTTTCGTCACATCCAGACCTTACTAAAAATTTTTCCATTGCCACCGACAGTTCTAACACCGCTTTAGGCGTACACATTTTTCAGGAAATTGAAGAAGACGGTACTACAGTAATTAAAAACATCACCTTTGCGAGTCGCATTCTGTCACCTGCTGAACGCAATTATTCTGTTACAGAACTTGAAACATTATGTGTTGTATGGGCATTTAGGAGATTTAGGCATTTCCTTTATGGAAGACATACGACCGTTTACACAGATCATAGAGCTATCCACTTTTTACTTTCAGCAAAATTTTCACATGACAGATTAAGCAGATGGAAACTTTATTTACAGGAATTTAATTTTACAATTGTTCACATTCCCGGTACACAAAATATTGTAGCAGACGCACTATCCCGCTCTCTCAGCAACAACCAGCAAGACATCGCAACCAACTTCTGCCAATCAAATTCTAGCGTCATGTATATTCAACAAGTCGCATTTGAAAATTTCATTTCATCGTCATTACGAGACATAGCACAGGAGCAGAGCAAAGACAACGTATGGAAAGAAATTAAACACCTTTGGCAAGATAAGAATAATGTTACCATCAGAAACCATTACACTGTACACAATAACATTCTGTTTCGCCGCTCTCACCCTGACAGCAACGATTGGTTATTATGTATTCCTGACGAGCTTGTTAACAAATTAATTTGGTATACTCATTTAAGTTACGCACATTATGGAGCCAGAAAATGTTTTCTTATACTGAGACAGAACTGTTACTTTGCGAACATGGAGAAACGTATTCGACGAGTTTTAGCGTCATGCAAAATCTGCCAGAAAGCTAAATCAGACAAGACGTCACATATTCCTCCGTTACATCCTATTGTACCTGTTAAATTGAGACACATGGCCGCTGTAGACATTTTTGGTCCAATTCCCAGAACTATTAGAGGTTTTTGCTACATCTTTGTCGCTGTTGAACTCACTTCGAAATTTGTTACCTTCACTCCGTTACGCAAAGCTACTGCTAAAACTATTTCGAATGCATTTGTAAAAGATTTTTTATTCCATGTAGGACATGTATTGAAAGTAATTTCCGACAATGGACCACAATTTCTATCTGCGATATGGACACGTTTGTTACGAGCTAGAAACATTTCTCCGATCTATATATCCAAGTATCACGCTTCTTCGAACCCTTGTGAACGACTAATGAAAGAAATTGGTAAACTATGTAGAATAGACTGCCATAAAAAACATATTGATTGGGACACACACATACTCTCATTCCAGGATGTAATTAACTCCATACCAAATGAATCTACTATGCCATCTCCGACTGTTACATTGAAAAATGTTGAACCACCCAACAAAATTAAAGAATTAGTATCCTTTCCTACATCTCGTCGACTACGCCACCATGAAATAATTGACATTCCACTCAACAACATCAAACGTGCCGCAGAGCGCCGGAGAAGACAGCAAAAACAGGTTTGTACACGCCGTAACTTTCACGTTGGACCGAAGATATTAGTACGTACACACTATTTATCCAACAGAGGAAAGAGTAGATGCAGTAAATTTGAGCTTCTATACGCAGGTCCATACAGAATTCGCAGCATTCCTCACCTCAGTGTAGTACACGTCGAAACTTTGAGAACCAGAAAAAGCAAAGGCAATCACCATTTCTCCAATATTAAACCCTTTATTGAACGAACATACTTTACGATTTATTACACTGTAATGCCATTTCCAGATATTTATATGACCACTTACTGATGATGATTATATTTTTCTTGGCAAGTGCCAGGCAAGGTTAGCAGGTCGCTTTTCTTGTCGTTAGATATCAGACCGTGCACATTTTCGATTTTTTGTGTATGTATGTTTTGTTTTCCTGTCGAAGGTAGAATTTTGCTCTGTATGCACTATGAAATCTTTAAGATGTAACAAACACCAGTTGACTTTGACGTTTTTCCTTATGATATCTCAATATCTTGACTATTCTACATTTTTTTGCTACTACATTATGATACTGTGTGTACATTTTTTGCACTTGAAAACTGTCTATGTTTTTGACATAATACGTTTTCTGTCACGCTATGCTGTATGCTTAGTTGTATCACTAGAAACAAGATTTTATCTAATGGGTATATGATTTAAATGAAAGATATTAATCCTTATTCATCAATTTCAGAAAGCAATAACGTGTACAAGAAATAAATTAAACAAACCACAGTGGTTTACTCTGAAATGGAAATTTTACCATCGGAATGAACGAAAGAAAATGCAATATCTTGTCATGAAGAGTAAATGGATCAGAATTAACAAGCATTAAGCACAATATACTGTACACATCGTATGATAGCAGTCTTGACGAATTATTTTTCTTTCAGAATACGAGGCTATTGATGCAGGCTGTCAGATAGAACTACATATCTTAGTTTTAGTGATGAAATATGCTAGAAATAAGAAACTCTATAGTATGAATAGTCGTATGAAGTAAATGGAAAAATGAATAATGAAGTGTCCTTTTTTGCAGATGATAATAAATGATAATGAATAGTTATATGAAGAATATGGTAATATGAAAGTTATGATAATATGAATAATGAAGTTTTTCTTTGCAGATGAGAATAATGATGAAGTTTATATATTTTCTATTAGTTAAGGAATGCTATGTAGTTATTTAATTTTTTGTTGCAGTTCCTTTTGACAGTATGTCTTATGTCGCGTGGTATAATGACTGAATGTTTTGGAAAAGACAGCTAGAGTACATACATATTGAGTACACGTTTTATTACCTGTTAATTCGAAGTTCACTACTTTTCAGCATAATATGCGTTTCTTCTTTCAGCTCAATAATCCATTTTGTATTTTTTCCAGGAGAAGCTATTCATGAAATTAATGTGCTATAAGCAGTTAGTCATTAAACCTGTTCTAGTACTTGCATTTTTTTATCGATTTGTGTGTATCATTCATGAATGTGATCACATATACTCTACTTGTTTCATAACCTTGCTACAGCCGACTCATGACGAATGACGTTATTAATCCTTATTTCCAGCAAGAAGTCAAAAGCATATATTTTCATGCCCCAGCAATTATCGATGCCAACGCAATGCATTGCTAACACACACACAAAAAAAAATATTTCCAGTCCCAACTATTACCAGTATACAACCAAATAATGCTACCAGATTAGGACATATTTCTAATCCTAAATATAATGAAAATTTCTCAGATGTATTGAATCCATTATATCTATGTACTATTGGACCACAGACCTTGAGTAATAGTTACGGTGTGTTACATTTTAAATATGTCCTATGTCACTTGAATGATTAGTTCTGAGTAATACTGAATGATGTTTTGTAATAATGCATAAATGCTACACCAATAATTAACTCTTGTTTTGAATGATGACTTCTGAATAATACTGAATAATGTTTTGTAAAACTATATGAATAGCTTGTAACTGGCCAATGAGTGCCAATAATTACCGCAATCAGATGAGTTATGAATAGTGTTTTGTAATATTCATTACTTGCTACATGTTTAGTAACTGGCCAATGAATGCCAATGATTACTATAATTAGATGAATTATGTATAAATGCTATGCCAATAATTAACTCATTTTGAATGATGACTTCTGAATAATGCATAAAAAATGCTTTGTAACTGGCCAATGAGTTCCAATAATTACTATATTGAGATGACTTATGAAAAATGTTCTGTAATACTCCATACATACTACTTAAATGCTGTGTAAATAGCCAATGAATGCCAATAATTACTCAAATCGGTTGATAGACTAGTGTAATTCTCAATTATGACTAGCATAAGACTTAATGTCCTCCACCTTCTGACCTAATTACCAGAAATTACTGCAATATCCGTTTGTCCTGTCCATCCTCATGATCATGGAGCACTATATTTGGTTTTTGCACTAACTCTACGTTGATGTGAGAGTATGGATTCTACAAGAATGTGGTGTTGACATATCAAGCTGTCCACCACCTTGAACAATGGAGATGTCATTATGGTCCTACTGTTTGGTGTACACAATGTACTACCAAAACGATAACATACAATATTAATACAACATTTCAGTGTCCTGGCTACACTGATAAATACTTCAGGGAAGAGAACTTCAGATTGTCTCACTTGGTGTTGTGCTTCTGTAGAAAGATATGGACATTCGGTGCAACTACGTGCAACCTACTGTGCTACAACCATGATGCAATCCTTCCCGTTCCTTTCCTAGTTCCTAAATATGCTAAAAACTTTTACAGTGCGTGTGCATTTCATTTCAATTGGTAATACGATCAGTCGTTCTAAATATGCTAAAGAATTCTACAGTGCGTGTGCACTTTATGTCATTGGTTAATATATTTTGTACTCAGTGCGTGTGCACTTTATTTCATTCCATGATATGTTGTAAAAATGCTAAAGACTTGTACAGTGCGTGTGCACTTTATGTAATTTGTTAATATATTTTGTATTCAGTGCATGTGCACTTTATTTCACTTCATGATATGTTATGTAAAAATGCTAAAGACTTATACAGTGCGTGTGCACTTCATCATTTGTTAATATCTTTTGTACTCATTGCATATACATTTTGTCTGTTCTTGATATATTCTGTACTCAGCGCGTGTGCACTCGATTTCATTACTTAATATGTTCTGCACTTATCAATAATGTATATACTCTGTGACTGTAGACTTAGTAACTGAATAGATTCTAGAAAAATTTGTTGCTCATGGCAAGTCCAATTGACTCACCATCGCTGCCAAATTTTTGCCCCTCCCCCCCCCCCCCCCCCCCCCCCCCAGTGGAGGGTTATGTAAGAGGTCCGAGTAGATGTAATTTCGATGTATTGCTCACGCGCTGCCTGCGATATGTAAGGTATAAGAGAATCTCACACCAGAGAGCAGTGTTGACTGCAGTAGGAACTGTGTAGCTGTAGGAGTAAGTTGTTGCTAGCGAGCAGTCTGGTCTGGTGTATCGTGTTGGCTGGGCCGGTCGTGGTGCAGCGATGCCGGAGCCTGAGCATTATTGTATAAGGCAAAAGCAGCCTCACGCATATGTAGTATTGTTATCTCAAGTCCCATGTAAATGTTTTAAAAATGTCCTAATAATAATCTTTCTCATAAAAAGTAACTTTTAACAACCATTCATTTCAATTTAAAGAATTTACTAATTTCTCCAATCCATGATCATCCCGATTATTGCAAATGAAAAATCAGTTGTTTCTTTTGCACTAAATCTATCGGCCAGCATTGCACAGGGCTGTGCCAGAAAAATTTATTGTAAGAGCAGATATATATGCGTTATCCGGCGACTTCATTGAGGTAAGAATTTGCTTTTTTATTCAGAATGATCTTTCAGGGCCATGACGCAGCACTGCTGACGTCCAAAATTTACCAGGTTAAATTCACAGTCAATTATTAAAAAGTTGTAAGCGAGCGACAGTTTAATTGAGTGGTTAGTCACATTGTATTATTGGTAGGTTTCGCAACTTCTACTATTGAGAGGTTACACTAAATGTGAATATTATTCATATTATTTATTATTTTTTCTGTGGGGAGGTTACAAAGTTTTCTTACCTCCCGTCCAAGTGACAGAGTAATTTCTGTGGATCCCGATGCAGTTTGGAATTCCAGTGTGATGGTCTGGATAGATGCCTGCCAATTACACATTAAGACCCCCTTCAACTGTCGGCGATTTCTGTCAGTCAAAGACGACGTCGGCCTCTATTCTTTTGTGCTGTACGTGTCCCTTCACGGTTTCATTTGACTATGACGACGGAAACAGTGGACCTAGGGGTGTTTAGGAATGTGGGTGTCACTTGTGCCATACGTCTGTACGCAAGATTTCCAATCACGTTACCACGTTCGAAGTGCATGAGTTCCGCGGAGCGCCCCATTCTGCTTTCTGACGATGTCTAATGACTACTGAAGTCGCTGATATGGAGTAACTGGCCGGCAGCACAATGCATGTAATATGAAAAATGTATGGTTTTGGGGGCTTCCGAATACTTTTGATCACATAGTGTATGCGTTTTCCATATACGTGCTGAGCAACGGCCCCTCATGGTCCGACAGTCGTTTCAGAAACTTGCTCCGAAAGCAAAGAGAGCCTCTCTGCATATTTCAACGTACCGAAAGCCTCACAGAAAAACAAAGACTGAACGAAGCCGTTTTAAAGCAGGACGCTCTGTGTGCATAGCGGAATCGAAACGAAGGATAACACAGAAAAGGCTGAATTACGCTTGTTTTTCTCAAATTTTCTTCAAAACTATAGTACTGAAGATGGCCACGCTGCGGTTCCTGCTTTAAATCGTCCCACTGATTCATTGAATTTATTGAATTAACAAGTAAGTAACAAGGGATAGAAAACAGCTCAATTCGCTCAACAGAGGAAAATCTAACTGTCTTCAAGGGGTATTAACCTAATTGCCATACAGGAGAAAAGTGCTGGTCATTCTCATTCTTGAGAAGGGTCGTCGAACGGACGCAAAAATTCATAGGCTTACATCGCAGATGTCAGCCTGTTCCAGAATTTTTGAATATTTTTTCATACTCGCTTATTAAGATATTTCTGGAGAAATACAACCCCAGCAGTGGAATCTACATGAATTCCGCAAACAACGATCGTGTGAAACGGAATTCGCTCTGTTCGCCCACGTGATCCAAAAAGCAAAAGATACTGGCGCCCAGGTTCATGTCGTGCTGCTTGGCAGCCGGATGGCGTTCCATATTCACACATCAAGAAAAAAGTTTTGCATTACCCCGGTTCTAAGAACTCCTGAAGACAGAAGTAGGCTGTCGATATTGTATCACATACACAGTTCCTTTGACTGTTCAGAGATGTCACTAAACCCACCCAAAGATGTAAACAATCATGTATGAGCAGCGCATATTAGGCGGAGGGGGTCAGACAGCTGATGAGTTCCAGTCATTCCACCAGGAAGGAGGTACACGGCTCGTGTTATCTGTAGTTCAACCATGCCTAGACGGTCAGTAGCGCGGTTCCATCGCGTCCGCATTGTTACTTTGTGCCAGGAAGGGCTCTCAACAAGGGAAGTATAAAGACGTCTCGGAGTGAACCAAAGTGATGTTGTTCGGACATGGAGGAGATACAGAGACACAGGAACTGTCGATGACTTGCCTCGCTCAGGCAGCCTGACGTCTACTACTAACTACTGCAGTGGATGACCGCTACCTACGGATCATGGCTCGGAGGATCCCTGACAGCAACGCCACCATGTAGAATAATGCTTTTCGTGCAGCCACAGGACGTCGTCTTAAGACTCAAACTGTGCGCAATAGGCTGCATGATGCGCAACTTCATTCCCGACGTGCATGGCGAGGTCCATCTTTGCAATAACGACACCATGCAGCGCGGTACAGATGAGCCCAACAACATGGACCGCTCAGTATTGGCATCACGTTCTCTTCGCCGATGAGTTTCGCATATGCCTTCAACCAGACAATCGTCGGAGACGTGTTTGGAGGCAACCCGGTCAGGCTGAACGCCTTAGACACACTGTCCAGCGAGTGTAGCCAAGTGGAGGTTCCCTGCTGTTTTGGGGTAGCATTATGTGGGGCCGACGTACGCGGCTGGTGATCATAAAAGGCGCTGTAACGGCTGTACGATGCATGAATGCCATCCTCCGACCAATACTTCAACCGTATGGGCAACATATTGGCGAGGCATTAGTCTTCAGGGGCGACAATTCGCACTCTCATCGTGCACGTCTTGTGAGTGACTTCCTTCAGGATAACGACATCGCTCGACTAGGGTGGCCAGCATGTTCTCCAGACATGAACCCTATCGAACATGCCTGGGATAGATTGAAAAGGGTTGTTCATGGACGACATGACCCACCATGCACTCTGAAGGATCTACGCCGAATAGCCGTTGAGGAGTGGGACAATCTGGACCAACAGTGTCTTGATGAGCTTGTGGATAGTATGCCACGACGTATACAGGCATGCATCAGTGCAAGAGGACGTGCTACTGGTATTAGAGGTACCGGTGTGTACAGCAGTCTGGACCACCGCCTCAGAAGGTCTCGCTGTATGGTGGTACACCAGGCAGGGTGTGGTTTTCATGAGCAATAAAAGGGGCGGAAATGATGTTTATGTTGATATCTATTCCAATTTTCTGTGCAGATTCCGGAACTCTGGGAACCGAGGTGAAGCAAAACTTTTTCTTGCTGTGTGTATTAACTGGAGCAAATAGCGCGCCTGTGTATACGCCAAAACTTTATTTTAGCGTTGTGACATGTTAATTTTAATTTTAATAATGAACCGCCTCAGTTGCACTGTTTACCTAGAAATTTACCTAGGTTTCAGTCGGGATAGCCCAACCTTCTTCAGAATAAAAATATAGTTTGTCCATAGTGGACAAAGGATAGATACTGTTATTCTGAAGGAGGTTGGGATATCCCGACTGAAACCTAGGTAAATTTCTAGGTAAACGGTGCAACCGAGGCTGTTCGTTATTAAAATTAAAATTAATATTTATACAGTTGCTGACAGGGCCGCGAAATGTTGAAGATATTTGCGTTCTGACGTGGTTGTAGAGTTTTATCCCTTAAATGGATGTTCAGTTACTGTCCACGTTGGTTTCATTTTATCTCGACGTGTGACATCCAGAGAGAGTTAGTAAGGCCTCTTACTGTGATTCCGATACGTTAGTATGCTATGGCGGGAAAATATAATGACCGAGATATGAATTAATAAAAGCTCTTGATTAACAGGATATTGAAATGTTCTCTAATCGTATCAATATCAGTGTTGGCTTCTTGAGAGAAAAAAAAAAAAAAACAAATCTTGAATATTGGGCAACCTTCTCTCGCATGCTTTAATTATGTGCTGGTTTCCATTAAATCTTATAATCTCCAAACAATAAGTTACTGGATTGTAACGGTCAGATTTATCCTTATGAGAAGCTACTCGGCCACTGTACCCCTTTCCTTTTAACTCTCTGCGAACGGTCATTCCGCTAGCTGGATTGCTGGTATCACTTTGGAACCCACGACTTATTCCTTCCGCTGGTTTCATGCGATTTTTTTACAGTTCCTCTCTGCAATGCTATGGGTCTCTATCCGTTCGTGCTAATGTCTCGTTGGTCTTGGGTTAGCAGTGATCATTTCTTCACAATGACGTCACCTATAGTACATTTGGGCAGGTCTAGAAGGGTTGAAATACCCGAGATGGATCTTTTTTTCAGTCATCAGTCTTTTAACTGTTTCGATGCGGCCCACCACCAATTCCTATCTTGTGCCAAACTCTTCATCTCAGAGTAGCACTTGGAACCTACATCCTCAATTATTGTGCTGTCGTCCTCTATTGTTTTTGTCCTCTATAGCTCCCTCTAGTACCATGGAAATCATTCTCTGATTTCTTAATGGATGTCCTACCATCCTGTCCCTTCCTCTTGTCAGTGTTCTCCATACATGCCTTTCCTCGCCGATTCTCTGGAGGACCTCCTCATTCCTTATCCACCTAATTTTCAACATTCGCCTGTAGCACCACGTCTCAAATGCTTCGATTCTCTTCTGTTCCGGTCTTTCCACACTCCATGTTTCACTACCATACAACGCTGTGATCCAAACGTACATTCTCAGAAACTTCTTCCTCAAATTGAGACTTATGTTTGATATTGGAAGAATTCTCTTAGACATGAATGTCCTTTATGTCAGTGCTAGTCTACTTTTGATGTCCTCCTAGCTCTGTCCGTCACTGGTTATTTGGCTGCCTAGGTAGCAGAATGCCTTAACTTCATTTACTTCGTGACCATCAATCCTGATGTTAAGTTTCTCGCTCTTGTCATTTCTGCTACTTCTCATTACTTTCGACTTTTTTCATTTTACTTTCAATGCAAACAGAGTACTCATTAAACTGTTCATGGCACTCAGCAGATCGTGTAATTTGTCCTCACTTTCACTGTGGGTAGTAAAGTCGTCGACTGATATCCTTTCACCTTAAATTTTAAATGCACTCTTGAAACCTTTTTTTGATTTTCATCATTGCTTCTTCGATATAGAGATTGAATAATATTGGCGGAAGGCTACATCCCTGTCTTACACCCTTTTTAATCCGAGCCCTCCATTCTTTGTGTTCCTGTCTTATTAATCCCTCCTGGCTCTTGTGCATGGCGTATATTGCCGGTCTCTCCCTACAGCTTACCCCTATATTTCTAAGAATTTCGAACATCTTACACCATTCGACACTGTCAAACGCTTTTTCCAGGTCAACAAATCCTATGCTTCCATTATCAACTGCTACCTCTTTACATTTCCTATGTTGTTGTTGTGGTCTTCAGTCCTGAGACTGGTTTGATGCAGCTCTCCATGCTACTCTATCCTGTGCAAGCTTCTTCATCTCCCAGTACTTACTGCAACATACATCCTTCTGAATCTGCTTAGTGTATTCATCTCTTGGTCTCCCCCTACGATTTTTACCCTCCACGCTGCCCTCCAATACTAAATTGGTGATCCCTTGATGCCTCAGAACATGTCCTACCAACCGATCCCTTCTTCTAGTCAATTTGTGCCACAAACTTCTCTTCTCCCCAATCCTATTCAATACTTCCTCATTAGTTATGTGATCTACCCATCTAATCTTCAGCATTCTTCTGTAGCACCACATTTCGAAAGCTTCTATTCTCTTCTTGTCCAAACTATTTACCGTCCATGTTTCACTTACATACATGGCTACACTCCATACAAATACTTTCAGAAATGACTTCCTGACACTTAAATCTATACTCGATGTTAACAAATTTCTCTTCTTCAGAAACGCTTTCCTTGCTATTGCCAGCCTACATTTGATATCCTCTCTACTTCGACCATCATCAGTTATTTTGCTCCCCAAATAGCAAAATTCCTTTACTACTTTAAGTGTCTCATTTCCTAATCTAATTCCCTCAGCATCACCCGACTTAATTCCACTACATTCCATTATCCTCGTTTTGCTTTTGTTGATGTTCATCTTATATCCTCCCTTCAAGATACCATCCATTCCGTTCAACTGCTCTTCCAAGTCCTTTACTGTCTCTGACAGAATTACAATGTCATCGGCAAACCTCAAAGTTTTTATTTCTTCTCCATGGATTTTAATACCTACTCCGAAATTTTCTTTTGTTTCCTTTACTGCTTGCTCAATATACAGATTGAATAGCATCGGGGAGAGGCTACAACCCTGTCTTACTCCCTTCCCCACCGCTGCTTCCCTTTCATGTCCCTCGACTCTTATAACTGCCATCTGGTTTCTGTACAAATTGTAAATAGCCTTTCGCTCCCTATATTTTACCCCTGCCACCTTTAGAATTTGAAAGAGAGTATTCCAGTCAACACTGTCAAAAGCTTTCTCTAAGTCTACAAATGCTAGAAACGTAGGTTTGCCTTAATCTTTCTTCTAAGATAAGTCGTAAGGTCAGTATTGCCTCACGTGTTCCAGTATTTCTACGGAATCCAAACTGATCTTCCCCAAGGTTGGCTTCTACTAGTTTTTCCATTCGTCTGTAAAGAATTCGTCTTAGTATTTTGCAGCTGTGGCTTATTAAACTGATTGTTCGGTAATTTTCACATCTGTCAACACCTGCTTTCTTTGGGATTGGAATTATTAATTTCTTCTTGAAGTCTGAGGGTATTTCACCTGTCTCATACATCTTGCTCACCAGATGGTAGAGTTTTGTCAGGACTGGCTCTCCCAAGGCCGTCAGTATTTCCAATGGAATGTTGTCTACTCCGGGGGCCTTGTTTCGACTCAGGTCTTTCACTGCTCTGTCAAACTCTTCACGCAGTATCGTATCTCCCATTTCATCTTCATCTACATCCTCTTCCATTTCCATAATATTGTCCTCAAGTACATCGCCCTTGTATAGACCCTCTATATACTCCTTCCACCTTTCTGCTTTCCCTTCTTTGCTTAGAACTGGGTTTCCATCTGAGCTCTTGATGTTCATACAAGTGGTTCTCTTATCTCCAAAGGTCTCTTTAATTTTCCTGTAGGCAGTATCTATCTTACCCCTAGTGAGATAAACCTCTACATCCTTACATTTGTCCTCTAGCCATCCGTGCTTAGCCATTTTGCACTTCCAGTCGATCTCATTTTTGAGACGTTTGTATTCCTTTTTGCCTGCTTCATTTACTGCATTTTTATATTTTCTCCTTTCATCAATTAAATTCAATATTTCTTCTGTTACCCAAGGATTTCTACTAGCCCTTGTCTTTTTACCTACTTGATCCTCTGCTGCCTTCACTACTTCATCCCTCAAAGCTACCCATTCTTCTTCTACTGTATTTCTTTCCCCCATTCCTGTCAATTGTTCCCTTATGCTCTCCCTGAAACTCTGTACAACCTCTGGTTCTTTCAGTTTATCCAGGTCCCATCTCCTTAAATTCCCACCTTTTTGCAGTTTCTTCAGTTTTAATCTACAGGTCATATCCAATAGATTGTGGTCAGAGTCCACATCTGCCCCTGGAAATGTCTTACAATTTAAAACCTGGTTCCTAAATCTCTGTCTTACCATTATATAATCTATCTGATACCTTTTAGTATCTCCAGGGTTCTTCCATGTATACAACCTTCTATCATGATTCTTAAACCAAGTGTTAGCTATGATTAAATTGTGCTCTGTGCAAAATTCTACCAGGCGGCTTCCTCTTTCATTTCTTACCCCAATCCATATTCACCTACTACGCTTCCTTCTCTCCCTTTTCCTACACTCGAATTCCAGTCACCCATGACTATTAAATTTTCGTCTCCCTTCACAATCTCAATAATTTCTTTTATTTCATCATACATTTCTTCAATTTCTTCGTCATCTGCAGAGCTAGTTGGCATATAAACTTGTACTACTGTAGTAGATGTGGGCTTCGTATCTATCTTGGCCACAATAATGCGTTCACTATGCTGTTTGTAGTAGCTTACCCGCATTCCTATTTTCCTATTCATTATTAAACCTACTCCTGCATTACCCCTATTTGACTTTGTGTTTATAACCCTGTAGTCACCTGACCAGAAGTCTTGTTCCTCCTGCCACCGAACTTCACTAATTCCCACTACATCTAACTTTAATCTATCCATTTCTCTTTTTAAATTTTCTAACCTACCTGCCCGATTAAGGGATCTGACATTCCACGCTCCGATCCGCAGAACGCCAGTTTTCTTTCTCCTGATAACGACATCCTCTTGAGTAGTCCCCCGCCCGGAGATCCGAATGGGGGACTATTTTACCTCCGGAATATTTTACCCAAGAGGACGCCATCATCATTTAATCATACAGTAAAGCTGCATGCCCTCGGGAAAAATTACGGCCGTAGTTTCCCCTTGCTTTCAGCCGTTCGCAGTACCAGCACAGCAAGGCCGTTTTGGTTATTGTTACATGTCCAGATCAGTCAATCATCCAGACTGTTGCCCTTGCAACTACTGAAAAGGCTGCTGCCCCTCTTCAGGAACCACACGTTTGTCTGGCCTCTCAACAGATACCCCTCCGTTGTGGTTGTACCTACGGTACGGCTATCTGTATCGCTGAGGCACGCAAGCCTCCCCACCAACGGCAAGGTCCATGGTTCATGGGGGCCAAACTATTCAGCGGCTAACACATCCTTAATTTCCTTTGCCATTCTTCTGTGTATTAACCTTATCCGCAACTTAGACAAGCGAGCTCTCAAATAGATGGTAATTCTCGCACTTGTCAGCTCTTGCAGTCTTCGGAATTATGTGGATGATATTTTTCTGAAATTCAGATGCTATATCGCCAGCGTGAATTGCGTTGTTTTGCTGCCACGCCCCCCCCCCAAAAAATGTTTTTAGACATCTGATAGAATGTTCCGTGTGCCATATATGATGTTAGGTCTCTTCCAAAGCCTTCTCGATCGCCAGATCAGTATCCAGTCGAGTACATATTGGAAATCATCGGATAACAACTCCAGCGTCATCAATAAGCAGTATTAACTGCCCAGGTGTTGACCGAGCAAGTGTAACAGGCATGTAATTCCATCGCACAAACTGACGTCTGGCACCTGCACAACACGATTCGTACCCGTTTACATGCTTGCACTCAATATTCTGCCAGCTAAACCGGTTATTAATGTACCAGCATTTCACATTTTCAATGGATTATCTCGCGCTTACATGAACTCGTGATCTTGCAATGTTAATCACTTAGTTATGTTACGTAAACAAATGTACTCCCGAAATTTCATGACTCTACATATATTTTTTTTTTGTTTTCTCCGTCATTGTATTAGTACTGTGTTACTAACATCTAAGGATAATGAGATGGCTCTCAGTTGAGATGCCAGGTGCTAATGTTACTTGTTACTGTCATGTTGTTAAGGTAACTGGCTGACCACCTCCCTCAGAATACTGCAAAGAAGAGCTTGTCTTCAAGAGACACACAATAGCGAAAACGATATCAGCGGAGAAGGCTTCGTAACGCTAAAAGCACAATCCGGCGCCTCCGCCCGGTCGCTTTTTCCCCTTGGACTTCTCGGAAGCCACCGAGCTCCTCGCTCCCCAGCTAACATTATTTACCACCACAGCGCAGTTCCAAGAAACTTCATTATGAAAATTTATGAGGCAAAAGTTTTTTTACCGCAACTGAGTATTCTTCTCTTTCCGTGACGGCTCCTCATTTCACGTCGTTCAACATTAAAAAGCAGAGAGAACGTGACTCCAGACGACGCCACAGTGAACGGGGAGAAATAAACTGGCGCAAAACGAGTCTTTGAAATTTTTACATCTACATTTTCATCATTACTGTGCAATTCACAATTAAGGGCCTGGAAGACGTTTCATCGAACCGCATACAAGTTTATTTCTCTACCCTTCTACTCTCCATCTGCGTGCTGGCAAAACGAATACGTTTGAAGATGGTCGCCAACAAAACGTTTTCACTCTATGACAAGAAAGTTGACGATTGAAATTACATGACAACATGCTGCCGCAACTACAAACACCTTTGTTTTAATGACTGCCACCCCAATTGGCGTATCACATTGTAAGTAGGCTGTTTAGGTTTTCTTATTGGTAACGCCACGTAGCGCTCTGTATGAAAATCACTGGCTGTGCTGTGTGCAGTCTGTGGCTAGTTTGCATTGTTGTCTGCCATCATAGTGTTTGGCTGTTGGCTGTTAACAGCGCGTAGCGTTGCGCAGTTGGAGGTGAGCCGCCAGCAGTGGTGGATGTGGGGAGAGAAATGGCGCAAAATGGTTCAAATGGTTCAAATGGCTCTGAGCACTATGGGACTTAACATCTATGGTCATCAGTCCCCTAGAACTTAGAACTGCTTAAAGCTAAATAACCTAAGGACAGCACACAACACCCAGCCATCACGAGCCAGAGAAAATCCCTCACCCCGCCGGGAATCGAACCCGGGAAAGAAATGGCGCAGATTTGAAATTTGTAAGATTGGATGGCATGAACTGCTATATATATTATGATTATTAAGGTAAATACATTGTTTGTACTCTATTAAAATCTTTCATTTGCTAACTATGCCTATCAGTAGTTAGTGCCTTCAGTAGTTTGAATCTTTTATTCAGCTGGCAGTAGTGGCGCTCGCTGTATTGCAGTAGTTCGAGTAACGAAGATTTTTGGTGAGGTAAGTTATTTGTGAAAGGTATAGGTTAATGTTAGTCAGGGCCATTCTTTTGTAGGGATTTTTGAAAGTCAGATTCCGTTGCGCTAAAAATATTGTGTGTCAGTTTAAGCACAGTCATGTATAATTATTGATAGGGGACGTTTCATAACATCCGTGGCACTTTCTCGCCTAATTCGCGATAATACATAACGAACTGCCATTGCTCCAACTTTTTCAATGTCCTCCGTCAATACTTTCTGATACGGTCCCCACACTGCACAGCAGTACTCGAGAAGTGGGTCTGTTTAGCATAGCTGTTGCGTTTTCTAAGTGTTCTGTCAATAAATCGCAGTCTTTGGCTTGCTTTCTCCACAATATTATGTATGTGTGAACCGCGGTACAAATTGCTGTTCTGAAGAGCGCGCTGCAGGGCGTAGTGTGATGCAGTCGCCCTCCGTTTCTGGCGGTGGCGCCGCTGTGACAATCGCATCTTCAGTCGCTCAGTCTGGGTCAGTCTCTCGACCCTAGCTTGCTAGTCTGTCTCTCGTCCGCATTTGTGAGGCAGTTAGTGTCTGTCTGTCGTTCGGAGTGCTAGTATGTCTTTCGTTCGGATGAACCTCTAAAGCCGGCAAAATGACAGTCTTTTCACTTTGCTAGTTAGAGGACACAGCGAGTGGTCCCCGGTCGGAGTTTAGTTCGTGCATCTGAGTCTGCGCGTTAGGTCGCCAGTCTTCTCGAGTTTGCTCAGGCAACGGTCATTGGCGGTTGGATCGATCGGTTGGTCGATCGCGCACTGAAACACAAGGTAACTTGTCCGTCTTGAGCGTCGGCGCATGTGAGGTCGCCACGTGAGTCCAGTGGGCCGCGGCGTACAGCGAGGCGTAGTGATTTCGCGGTCGACACGAGAGCAGCAGGAGTCAACCCACCACATCAGTCTGGCCGGTGCGTGCTGCGACGCCGTGAGACGGGAGATCGGCGCGCTTTCCTGCTTCCGTTGAAGCGGCTGGCAGCGGACGGCTCGGGAGAGCGATTTGGGGGTTCTGCGCCAGGTCTTCTCGAGAAATCGCAGTTTATTAGAAGTTAAGTGATTGGTCATATGTTGTTTGATTTACTCTTGTTAAATTCTACTTGTTTTCTTGGTGAGGTCACCAGCCGTTTTGCTTTGGGGTCGTCCCACCATTCTTCTCCGTTTGCCCACCCGCGGGATGGTTGTTTATAAATGGGGTGATCCGTTTTTCCCTTGTGGAGTAGCTGCCGGTTAGAGCAACCTGCGGTTCGGGTTGTTCGGTAATCTCCCTAACTATCTACTTTGTCGGATTTGGTATGTCAACGAATTTATTGCTTGGAGTGTAACGGCCTAATACCTGAAATATGTTTTGATCTTTGGAAACTTTGATATTATTGCCTATGATCTCGAGAGGCGGTATCTGTGTGCTCTAGAGCATCTTAACCATTGTTTGGCCAACCTTGTAGAATTTTATATAAGATTGCATTTCATGTGCTTTTATTTAAATGATCATTTTAGTATATAAAGTTGCCTCCTTTTCACCGTAAGACTGTTCCTGGAAGTTAAAATCAAGTTGCACCTTCGGTGGCAAGGTTAATATTTTAATTGTTAGTGTTTTGTACCATTTCCATCCCTCATACGTGGGGTGCATAGTTTGTGTGCTTGTGTAAATTGTTGAAACTCTTAGTTTAAAGTTATCTGGTGTCTTGCAGATTTGCGCCAGTGTAGTCTTTCAGAGGCTGTTGTGAGCGGTCGTAACTACGGCTATGTCAAAAGGGGGCGGCAAGGTTCTCTGCCCGAAAGCTCATACAGTCAAAACTTGTTTCTTTCTGCCTCTGAATAAATTGTAACTTTGGTATTTACAGGCTGCTTTCTGATTATAATTTTAAATCTGTTTCTTTAAAAAAATGCTTTTAGGCACTATTAAAGTGAATAAAATCTCCATTTGTTTAAAGGAATTTGGTTATGATTTCATCAGTCACTCCCTGGCAACTACTTCCATGCTTACATAGTGTGATTAAATGTGTTAATGTTCTTGATGAATAGCTAGTAAATAAATAAATTCTTAAGAATATTCTTTGAAAATAAATCACGGTTCATTGTGATCGTTCCAGTTTAAGTTATTCGTGATTGTAATCCCTAGGTATTTTGCGTACATCGGCACTATTCCACTCACGGGGCCAATCCGCTTGAAATGTGTAATGTTGCATCAGCGCCCTAGTTTCTCCCAGAGTGAAGGTTGTTTTGTCTTTAGTAAGTGTAGCCGCATGTGGTTGTAGTATGGGCGTTTTCCATCTCATTATTGAAAGGCCGCAGGGACAAACTCTAGAGGTAAGCTAATTTTGATGGTTTATTTCCGAAGTTAGATAATACAATCCAACAATTTACTGTGTACCATGCACTTTAAACTATTATTGTTACTTTTATGCAGAAACATTGGGACCCATACATTAGGAAAGGATGGAAACGACTGATTGAGTGACATACCTTTCATAGCACAGATTTATTAAATATTTCACAGCTCAGCAAATTACAGTAGTGTGTTCCATTGACCAATTGCGTTTCATCATCAAACAGCACATAAGAACAAATTATTGTGCTGAAACATGATAATTATTCAAACCAGCAGTAGCTCAAAATTATTAAACTACTCTTAAAATATGATAATTCTTCAAACCAGCAGTAGCTCAAAATTACGAAACTACTCTGAAAACCATTAGTGATCCAACAGCAAAGAAGTTGACCGAATTAAAAATCGATTGATCTCAATGAAGTGTTATTCACAAGAGCATCAAGTAAGTTGTTTGAATTAAAATTACAGTACAAACATTAATTAAATGTTTCCCTGAGACATTTAAGTCTCTTTTTATTGTCTACGATAATGATATATAAGATCACCAATGGTACAAGGACGTCCTATTACGACCAATGTTGGGCTGCTTTCCGATATCGGAGAGCCCTTGCAATAGTGACAATATATAAATGAAAAATGAATTGAAGTTTGTGTTGGGGAGGGCACTCAACTTAGGTAGTTCGTGCAGCAATGCTGACCATCGTATTGTGGTGGTGTAATGTTTAGCATTTCTGCTTAGCAAGCAAGAAGAGCGGGTTCGAGTCCCGGACGCAGCACAAATTCGTTCATCTTCAAACACTGGAAAATTCACAAGTCCCAATCTTTGGCTAACGTAGCTGTACAGCTGTTAACTCTACTATGGCTGCAGTTTTAAAAGGAAAACTCCACCCTAAAAGTGGGTAATGGAACCGTAAAACAGATTTTTAACCATCAGTATCTTATATCAGCAATGAGCTTAATCATACGGTGAGCAAATTCTGCCTACTTCATCTGGCAACTAGATCAACATTATAAATAACTATTACCAACCAAAATTATCAGAAACAGTCCATTTCCATCTGCAATTCTCGTTCAGTTTCTAGGTGCCGTTCGCTACATGCAAATACTCCTCTAATCGGCTTCCAAGTCCTTCATACACTATACAAAATATCTCATTGTACACCTGAATCAATGCAGTATTCGAAATGGCACTACAATATTTCTCTAATGTATGCGCCAAGGGCAAGGTAATATAAATCAGCAGAACCAGTTGAATGAGCTGGTTTTTAATGCAGTACCGGCAATGGCTACCATTGAATAAAAAAAAAAGAAATAAATTCCACAGTAGTGAGGGTGAGTCTAATGGAGAACGCGCGGATAGTCGCAACGCATATCAGTTTTAATCGAACAACATAAAATCCAGGATGGAATAGCAACAATATTATGAAAAGCATAGATTGCGGCTCGCCAGAGATGTGGAGTCGCAGATAGACGCCACAAAAAGACTGTTAAACAAGTAAGCTTTCCGCCGAAAGACCTTCTTCCGACTTAGACAGTACACACACACACGCACGCACGTACGCAACTCACACACGTGTGTGATCGTTGTCTCCGGTTGCAGAGGCCACACTGGGTCTGCCAGGGTCTGGCCTCAGCAACCAGAGACAACGATTACACGTGTGTGTGAGTTTCTTGTTTTTGCTTGCGTGCGTGCGTGCGTGTGTGTGTGTGTGTGTGTGTGTGTGTGTGTGTGTTTGTTTGTTTGTATGTCGTCTAAGCCGAAAGAAGGCCTTTTGGAGGAAAGCTTGTTTGACATTTTTTTTTTGTTATGCCTATCTGTGAATCAGCATCTCCGCTATATGATGGGCAGTCTATCCTTTTCATATTGTCAGTTTATCAGTTTTACTCAGATAAGCAACACACACGGGAGGCGGTTATGGCTAGAGCACAACCAATAAAAGAATGCGCCTGCAAGTCAAGTGTACATCAAAGCCTCACATTGGGCACCAAATGTAACAATGTCTTCAACTTGAGACGCAATGGTCATTACACAGTATCTGAAAACACAGGATCTCCAACACCATTAAGGTAGACAATTTCTTCAGGTCTTATTCGTTCGCAGACTTCAGTGCTCAGTAGACTCTGGACCAGCATACACAATGACGACATCCAGTAAGACAGTATATGGCGCCTCCCGTCTAGAGCCGAATAAACTAATTATGAAGAACGTGCAAATGTCGAGACGCTCACTCGTTGCTTACTCGCCCTCACTTTACAGAGACACTGTCCTCCTTCTACCGCTACGGTGAGATTAAGTCTCACTTCAGTCAGAGAGGTCATCTTAATAATTCCCAACTTCAAATAATGGCAGCAAACGTGCTAGGGAAGAAGTGAAGATAACAAACATGGGGAGGGGGACAGGAAAATTTACTATTACAGCTATCTTCTAAGGTGTTCGATGTAGAGATGTGTACAAAGACCCTCTCAGCAAGTTCAGTAGTCACCATGTCTGATTCTGGGTATCTGAACGAAAACACTTTCCTCAAGTGGCTCAAACACTTTCAACACTTCCTCAACTGGAAAGCGTCTTCTAATTTTGAATGGTTATAGTCCTCTTTGTTCTCTCCAGTATCGGGACTATTGTCGCCAGACATTTCCAATATGCCATCATGTTCATCCCTCCATTTTATCAACTGCAACGTGAGTCCCCTTTGCCAGGATCCTCTTCCTCCCTTCATTAGACTTCTCCTTCCAATACAACCATTTCCAGCCCAGCGAAAAGGATGTAGGATGTCCAACAGGAAGTCAAAAAACGTAGGAACAGAACCAAGGCATTCGACGTGAGACACTAACGACGAAGTGACGAAAGCTAAACGCAGACTGAAAATAGAGACTGAAAGCGAAGGTAATGCAAGTGACACAACGTTGTCGTCCGTTGAGTGAATCGGGTATTGACTTGCAGCCAACTGAAATTGAAGACGGTAATGAGAACACTCCTTGTGTATTTAGCGGTCAGAAATTTTATTTTTCAGAATACGTCAAGAAGGAACACAGGGTAAAGTGTCACCAATATGCTACATTGCTTCACGAAGTGTGTGTGGATACAAAAGGCGAAAAATGTTTACTCGTGGTAACTCTTGTGATTTTCATTCAAATATGCTGGGCGGGACAGGGCTCGTGACTGAGCGGAATAGCACCAACATTTTTATACACTCCTGGAAATTGAAATAAGAACACCGTGAATTCATTGACCCAGGAAGGGGAAACTTTATTGACACATTCCTGGGGTCAGATACATCACATGATCACACTGACAGAACCACAGGCACATAGACACAGGCAGCAGAGCATGCACAATGTCGGCACTAGTACAGTGTATATCCACCTTTCGCAGCAATTCAGGCTGCTATTCTCCCATGGAGACGATCGTAGAGATGCTGGATGTAGTCCTGTGGAACGGCTTGCCATGCCATTTCCACCTGGCGCCTCAGTTGGACCAGCGTTCGTGCTGGACGTGCAGACCGCGTGAGACGACGCTTCATCCAGTCCCAAACATGCTCAATGGGGGACAGATCCGGAGATCTTGCTGGCCAGGGTAGTTGACTTACACCTTCTAGAGCACGTTGGGTGGCACGGGATACATGCGGACGTGCATTGTCCTGTTGGAACAGCAAGTTCCCTTGCCGGTCTAGGAATGGTAGAACGATGGGCTCGATGACGGTTTGGATGTACCGTGGACTATTCAGTGTCCCCTCGACGATCACCAGTGGTGTATGGCCAGTGTAGGAGATCGCTCCCCACACCATGATGCCGGGTGTTGGCCCTGTGTGCCTCGGTCGTATGCAGTCCTGATTGTGGCGCTCACCTGCACGGCGCCAAACACGCATACGACCATCATTGGCACCAAGGCAGAAGCGACTCTCATCGCTGAAGACGACACGTCTCCATTCGTCCCTCCATTCACGCCTGTCGCGACACCACTGGAGGCGGGCTGCACGATGTTGCGGCGTGAGCGGAAGACGGCCTAACGGTGTGCGGGACCGTAGCCCAGCTTCATGGAGACGGTTGCGAATGGTCCTCGCCGATACCCCAGGAGCAACAGTGTCCCTAATTTGCTGGGAAGTGGCGGTGCGGTCCCCTACGGCACTGCGTAGGATCCTACGGTCTTGGCGTGCATCCGTGCGTCGCTGCGGTCCGGTCCCAGGTCGACGGGCACGTGCACCTTCCGCCGACCACTGGCGACAACATCGATGTACTGTGGAGACCTCACGCCCCACGTGTTGAGCAATTCGGCGGTACGTCCACCCGGCCTCCCACATGCCCACTATACGCCCTCGCTCAAAGTCCGTCAATTGCACATACGGTTCACGTCCACGCTGTCGCG
Organism: Schistocerca cancellata; assembly: GCF_023864275.1. Taxonomy (NCBI): domain Eukaryota; kingdom Metazoa; phylum Arthropoda; class Insecta; order Orthoptera; family Acrididae; genus Schistocerca; species Schistocerca cancellata. The sequence goes on along the minus strand of NW_026046443.1, from coordinate 5,711,344 downwards.
GCATGCTACCAGTGTTAAAGACTTCGATGGAGCTCCGTATGCCACGGCAAACTGGCTGACACTGACGGCGGCGGTGCACAAATGCTGCGCAGCTAGCGCCATTCGACGGCCAACACCGCGGTTCCTGGTGTGTCCGCTGTGCCGTGCGTGTGATCATTGCTTGTACAGCCCTCTCGCAGTGTCCGGAGCAAGTATGGTGGTTCTGACACTCCGGTGTCAATGTGTTCTTTTTTCCATTTCCAGGAGTGTATATTGTGATTTATGCCCTCTATGGACGTTTTTTGTAATACTTTGTTCGTCTAAAGGAATTTCCAGCTTTTATATACTGGAATGTATTCACAAGTAAAGTACCATAACTGTATCACGTTGACAGATGTTTTGAAAAAGTTTCGTGTCATATTACATGGTGCTTACGAATCAAATGAGTGGTGTAGCCCTTCTGGACCCTAGTTGAGAATGTATATAGAGTCAACTGTCATATTTCGCATCATACAGATGTTTGCAATTGGTTTTGATCATGCGATGATTTGTATTATTGTTGTTGTTGTAGTCTTCAGTCCAGAGACTGGTTTGATGCAACTCTGCATGCTACTCTATCCTGTACAAGCTTATTCATTTTTAAGTAACTACTGCACCCTACACCATTCTGAATCTGCTTAGTGTCATCTCTCGGTCTCCCTCTACAATTCTGACCCTCCACACTGCCCTCCAATAATAAATTAGTCATCCGTTCATGCCTCAGAACATGATCCACCAACCGATCCCTTCTTCTCGTCAAGTTGTGCCACAAATTTCTCTTATCCCCAATTCTATTCAGTACCTCCTCATTCGTTACATGATCTACCCATATAATCTTCAACGTTCTCCTGTAGCTCCGAATGTATGCAGCGGAGGATAGTGCAAGTTCCGAACGGCAAACCCGTGCCTCCGTCCACGTTGACGCCGCTGAGACTAACGTATGCGGACGCGTTTCGAACATATCACTTCCCAAAGACTGACCAGCTACAGAATCCTGACAGTTTACGGCAACCGACTGCAGCAGAGACCGCCTCCAGTGACGAAACGACGCACACTTCTGCCGCTCCGGCACCGACGACGCCCTTAACCGAGCGGAAAGGATCGGTAGGAGGTATGGAAATTGATCTTGCTGTTGTGCCGACAGCTGCTTTCGTCCCTGAGCACCGGGAGTCACTTCCACACTCGGATGCAGAGGCGCACACGCGCAAACAACGATCGCTGAAACGCCACAAGAAACGACGGCTAGCGCCGTCGGATACTTGCTTACTGCAGTCCACGTCAGACGGGCTTGGGTGTGACGTCAATACAGTGCATCCGGATGCGCAACGGGAGGTTCTACCTCCCACGCAGCAGTACGACGCGAATGATGCTAGACAGGGGTTGAATACAGACACACCGGACGGAAAACCGACGGAAGGAGACCCTCCACCCACCGGAGCAACGTCACCGCCTTCGGTCAGCCAGGCCGGAGAAACACGACGGGAGCTGGATCCCCAGCACAGGAACTGGGCCGACGAATCCGATACTGAACCACAGATCGACGACGCACCCGCAATGGCGAGTGCTGCGTCCACCGGATGTTAACCAGGCAGAAGAGGCATACTGCCTCACAGAATGCATGTCGTCGAGCAGCAGCACACAAATAACGTAAGCGTTCATGTGCTCTTTATGCACTGAGGAACACCGGCAGGCATATCGAACAGCCTCTATTAATATTAATACGATCCGAACGCCTGTCAAATTACAATTATTAGGAGACATGTTGCGTGCGTCAGACGTCGACATCGTGCTTCTGCAGGAAGTATGTGTTGAGAGCAGCTTCCCCGACCTCTATGAGTACGATACGTACATTACACCTACTACCGACGGCGGCAGCGGAACAGCGATACTTCTACGTGGCGGCATAGTGGCCGAGGACGTGGTGTACCTGCCGTCAGCGCGAGGACTGGCGCTCGCAGTGCTGGGAGTACGGGTCGTTAACATTTACGCACCATCGGGATCCGACAGACGGCGCGATCGATCCCGATTTTACGCAGAGGAGATTGCAACACTATTCTTAGGTCGATATGAACATGTCTTATTTGGAGGCGACTTCAACTGCGTGCTCGCACCAAGAGATCAACACCCACGTTATACTTCACGCCCGGAGCTGCGGCAACTCATACAGGACACTAATCTTATTGATACATGGGAGACGATACATGGCGACAGACGTGGATACACCTACGTCACGAGTCACTCTGCAAGTCGTCTCGATCGCATTTACGTAACACGTCGTCTCCTAACTGCGATCCGCGATGTGGAATTGTGGCCTGTCGCCTTTTCAGATCACATAGCATATATATGCACGGTCTCCCTGAGTCGTCAACAAGTGTGGAGGAGTCGCAGTGTTTGGAAACTGAATACAGCACACCGTAGGGAACCTGAGTGCAGACGCTTAGTCGAAGACACTTGGCATGTGTGTGAACGACGCCTCCCGACATATCCGACGACGTTGCAGTGGTGGCTGGAATGCGTTAAGCCTGCATTGCGCCGAGCGTTAATTGCATACGGAAGAGAGCAGATGATGTGGAGGCGACACACGACGGAATTTTATTTCACGATGCTCCGCGACCTTTCTGTACAAGCACCTTTACAGGAGCGTCGTGCCGGTATAAAACGAGCACAGGCCCAAATAATTTCCATAACGCGCCGCCGTCTGGAGGGTGTCGCAATCCGTGCAAGGGCCTTTGAACGAGTCCGTGGAGAATCACCGTCGATGTATCACGTCATCAGAGAAACACAACGTAGCCGCAGAACCTTAATACAGACGGTCGTACTGCCAGATGGTCGCCGTATGACAACGCAAAAAGACATTGCCAACGCTTTTGTGGAACACTACGGTCATCTCTATGAAGAAGCGCAACTCGATCAGGCAGCCTTCCATGACGTCCGACGAACGCTCTCCGCGTGTCCCGACGAGATGGCCAACCGGGAGTTAACAAATGAAGTCACAGTTGACGACGTAATGGAAGCGATTGATAAGGGAGCGTCGCACAAATCGCCGGGGCCCGACGGGTTTCCGTTAGAATTTTATCGTACATTTAAAGATCTCATGGCTCCACGATGGACTGCCATGTACGGCGAATTGATGTCTCCCGACGTGCCTCTTCCACCCTCCTTCGTGGAAGGAATGATCATCCCCATCCACAAACCATCCGGCGGCACAGGGATACAGGCCTACCGGCCACTGACCCTTCTTAATAACGACTACAAGATTTACACCAGGATACTTGCAGCACGCTTTAAACGCGTAATCCGCCAAGTGATATCACTCGACCAAACCCAGCTAGGAGGAGATAGCAATATACAAACGGCACTCAGCGGCTACCGCGATGTTATCGCACTGGCATCAACATGTCGTCTCCGGGGTGCATTGGTATCGATAGACTTTGAAACACGTATGTAACATAGCAGCGATGGCGAGGCATTGTAGCATCTGTGACCAGAGAGTATGCGCTTGACCGCGCGAGTGTTGCGAGCGGTTCTCAGTCTGTCAGTCAGTCGTTGCGAGTCTGCAGCTCTGTCTAGTTGAGAGCAGTACTCAGTTAGTTGTCGTTGAGAGGAGTTATGGAGTAGTCGTCATGCAGAGCGGTCGGTCAGTAGTAGCAGCCCAGTGCGGTTGTGTGATGTGGTCTGTCGGCAACACTGGTCAAGATGCTGAATGAGGTACATTGCTAATTAAGGTAATCATCAGATAATGTAAAGTTTATTTATTGTAATTAATTTCCAACAAGCGCCGCAATAATAATTTTGATTTCAAAGCATTTTACAAAAAAAAATTCATTCCACTTCCCTTAAAGACAAATTTCAGTTAAATTACAAAAAAAAAGGAATATTATTATTTGCAATGCAGTTCCTCCAAGCAGTGCGGAACAATAAGAGCAGAAATGTGACTAGCAGTTACAATGAGGTAAGAGTTTAATTCTGATTTATGCACAGGGCCAAAGACCGATATTTCGGTTTAATTGAATTTTCATTATCACTGAGATTTCATTAGTACTGAATTGTTTTTCATTAATTTTGTAGGAGCTTACACCAGAGTCAGATTGCGAATTTCTGTTTAATTGTCATTGTCAGTAAATTGATTTGCTGGGAGATTACGTTAGGTTGTATTCTTGTTAACATTCAAATTATCGTCCGGTCAACATTCTGTGGGAAGGTTTCATTTGGCTCCCATTTCTATATAATATTGTCTTTTAAATTTTTGTGGGGAGGTTACACTTGGCGACACCCAGTCCAGGATCGTATTTCGTTGGGAGTCTTCCGAAAAACAGTCAGATATCTGCTCTTATTTGCTTAGATATAATTAGGATTTGGCGCTACGCTTTTACTAATCTTGTGACTTTCTTTCTACAGGTCAACGGCAATTCGTTGCTCTGTTGTATTTGTGTGTTGTTTTTGCGTTTGTTCTTATTTGTTTTGTGAATATTTGTGACTATTGTAAAAATGCCGCGAAAGACTGTGAATAGTGTATCGCGAGGTATTGTGAACGAAATTACTGACTCAAACAACTTAACCGAAAGTAATTGTGACACGCAGTGTAATGATGACAATCCTGCGTTCACTAACAATCAGTGCACTCCAACCATTAATGATGACTTTTTTCTTAATGATGAACAACCCAACTCAATTGTCTCCTCTGTGAATTTGACGACAATTGATGACGCGGAGCGGTCTATAGTAATGAGCGCTGCCCAGCTTAACGCACCCGATTTGGAAAATTCAAGTAACGTGCAGACAAATTTGTCTAATGAAAATGGTCAGTGTAGTGAAAGTACGACGGATTTATTTAATTCCGAAATAGTGTCCGACAGTGTACATCCGAATGATAATCCTTTTTGTAAATTACAGAATGACCAAATGGTCACGCAAAACGAGACAATTGCAGGTACACCACTAAACAGTGGAGAGAATAGAAATGCTGACTTTGGGTCGAATCCAATTATGGCATTGTTGCTACAAATGACTAAGCAGTTTAATGAAAAATTAGACAAAAATAGCGAAGATAACAAACAATTTAGGGAAGAATTTAAACAACAGAATGAAAAACAGGACAAAAAATTTAATAAAATTGATGAAAATTTCAAACAACTTAGTGAACAGGTCAGACAACAGAATGAAAAATTAGACGACAATTCCAGACAGCTTAGTGAACAAATTAGAGCCGTTGCCGCGCAGTGTCATGACACTAAGGAACAGTTGCGCGTGGAAATTGAGGCTTGTTCACGTAAAAATAGCGAAGAGATTAAGTCTGTTGCGCAAGAATTAAGGGAAATGCAAACAGCCGCAACAGAAACACTCAGAGACGAAATTAGCGGAGTCGCTAAACAATGCTCTGAAAAAGCTACACAATTACGCGACGAGTTTAAAGCAATGACAGCAGAACTTTCGCGCACAATGGATGAAAAGATAGACGCGAAATTCGAACAGCAGAACACTCAGATTAACGAGCGCTTTAATCAGCACATAGAAAACAGTAATACGCGTTTCCGCAAATTTATTCAGGATCAAAATAAAGTCAAACGTCAGGTCATGGAAACAATCACTGCACAAAGACAAGAAGACAAACGTAAAATGTTCGCGAAAGCGAAGACGTATGTAGACAATAATATTACTACAGTGTCCGACAAAATTAATACCATAGAACAGTTGAACGCGGAATTACGGGATGAAATCTCTGATCTTAAATCAAAAACAGATACACACACAGTAGATATTCAAACAGTAACAGACAGATTCGAACAATTAGAACTGACACAGGATTGCGATGTCATCAAAGCTGATGTTAAAAAACTGAGCGAAACTACGCGTAAGTTGCAAAAACAGATTAATGCGTCCGATTCTAAAACCGATGATCAGGCAAAAATACTGACTGAAAAATATGATGAATTGGCCAGTCGTATTGATGCTATCGAAAGTGCTAATGACAATAAATCAGACGATACTTCACCGATTTCATTTAACCAAACACCTGAATTTCAAAATTTGCAGCAGACAATTAATGAGATCGACTCGTCTAACAACACGTTGCGTAGAAAACTGTCGAGTTTACAGCAAGAAGTAACAGAGATTAAAAATATTTCAGTTAATAACACATCACAGCAGGCGCCACTTTTCGAACATTTGCCAGACTCACGCAACGCGTTTAATTTGGGTAATCTACAGAGAGTACGGGACTTAGATTCCGAACAACCACAGTTCAACAGATTCTCTTACGATCCTGAACATGTTCCATCACACAGAGATGATAATTTCGATTACAAACATTTTCTGTCAGTGAGAAAGTTTAAAGTTTTTAAAAACGATAGAACGCAGATTCACCCACTGGACTGGATTCAACAATTTAGCTTTGCTCTTCCACCGACTTGGCCTGTAACGCACAAACTTGAATTTATTTGTAGTTTTTTGGAAGGCGAGCCGGCAACTCGTATGAGACCGATCGCGAGGCAATGTTACTCGGTAGAAGAATTCCAGAATGCTTTTCTGTCAGCGTACTGGTCGAAGACGACACAGCGCGGAATTAAAGATCAGTTAATTAGCTTACCAAATTATGAGAACACAAATTTTCCCAGCGTCACGCAATTTTTCGAGCATATGGTGCAACAAAACCAGTACTTAAGTGAACCCTATAGTGAATCTGCACTCATTCAATTATGCATTTCTAAATTACCACGGTCATTACGAGTGTCACTTTTAACTGGTCAACAAAAAGAAAACATTTCAGCATTTAGGGATCTGTTGCAGCTTTTAGAAGTACAACAATCTGATTACTCTTTTGTAAACAAAAATTTTTCGTATAATAACCAAGGTCAACAAAAGTACTGCAATTATGATCAGACACATAATTTCAATAGGAAAAGTAACAGACGCTTTAGAAACGATAACTACCAGAAATTAAATCACAGACAAAATTCAGATTATCAGTATCGTCAAAATTTTCAGCAACAGGAAGCACATGTTGGTAACAATAGAGGTTTTCCACCGCAACAGCATGAAGGTCAGCCGGTTGGCATACGTAACCAACAATGTAATGCACAAGGTCAACCAGGCTTTAATGTTCCGCCGCGAGCACGTATAGTCCCTGATACAACAAATAGTAACACACGACAGCAAGGAAACAACTATGTACAAAGAAGACAGTATTTCAATTCCTATCGCAATACACCGTATAGGAATGACTATCACGACAGACGTAAAAATGATGAACACAATTATCAGGGTACATATAATAACAGTCGGTCATACCAACAACAAAATTATGCACGAGAACCTATTCTCATGAACGAACCCGACAGTAGGTATCATCCAGAGCGTAATACGTCTGGAAGAAGTAATAGAACTGTTCAGATCGTCGAAATGCCACAGAATCCTCCTAATAATAATAACACGTCAGACAGAATCTGACTAGATACTGTACAGGACGCATCTTCCAATAACACAAGCACTACGTTTGACACGCAAAATGTTGTTCACGAAAATGTAATTACTTTTGACGATATCAGAGACACTCTCTTGCAGGAAAGACCATTTGTTCAGAAAACTATTTCACATCCTGTTATCGAAATTAAAATTGGTTCATCAAAATTCTCAGCAGTAATTGATTCTGGATCACCTATATCAGTAATAAATGAGGAGACTTTTAACGAGTGCAACAAAGAGAATACTTATCCGACATTACCTTTAGGCAAAACAAAAGTGAAAGGAGCAGTATCGAGTAAAGGAGTAGACGTTAAATTACAGACGCATTTATCATTTTGTATTGGAGGTCATACTTTCCACTCTAATTTTTGGATTGTTCCTTTATTGACAACAGACGTAATTTTAGGTACGAATTTTCTGGTACAACACGACGCAGTTATCGATTTTCAAAATTCTTATTTAATGCTAAAGGATGAAAATGTACAACTTGCTTTAGAATTTCAGCACTCTTTATCTGCGGAAGAACAAACAATTAACCGCACAGAGGTCATTTCCGCAACACGTAACATAGACTGTAATCCCACTTTGTTCACGAATACGTACGTACACAACGATAATACTCCAGACGAAGCTGACTACGACGTAATGCAAATGATTTCCGATAAAGTTAGACAAAGCAGTGCAACTACAGACGACGAACGAACGCACTTACACGAAATTCTTTTACAGCAAGCTCCAGTTTTCGACAATGTTCCTGGTACTATGTCCGGCTTTATGTATGAATTTCAAGTCAAACCGCATGATACATTTAAAGCAAAGCATTATCCCATTCCATATATTCACAGAGAACAAGTTAAAAAAGAATTGCAGGATATGCTTGACCAAGGAATTATAGAACCAGCAGTTAGTCCGTACATAAACCCGCTACATATTGTTAAGAAAAAAGATGGCTCACTTCGCCTTGTACTTGATTCACGTCACATTAATGACATTATTATTAATGAAACAGATCGACCACAGACGCTAGAGGAACTTCTACAGAAATTTCACGGTACTGCCATTTATTCCACATTAGATTTGAAATCGGGATTTTGGCAAATTCAACTTCATCCAAATTGCAGAAAATATACAGCTTTTCTTTGTTTCGGCGACTGTTATCAATTTTGTAAATTACCATTCGGCTTAACTATTTCTTCTGCAGCTTTTATTCGCGGTTTGAACACAATACTTCCGACAGAACTTAAGGACAGAATTACGACATATGTAGACGACATTCTTATCGCAGAAGCTAACTGGTCTGATCACAATCTGATTCTTGAACAACTGTTACAAACTTTTCATGCACAAGGACTTACAGTTAATCTTAGTAAATCGCACTTTGGCAAAACTTCTATAAAATTTCTTGGACACGTTATTTCAGCGGAAGGCATTGCACCTGATCCGGAAAAACTTCAAGCTCTACGTGACATTACTGTTCCTACGACAAAAAAGCAACTACGCAGTTTTTTGGGCTTAATTAACTTTTTTCGTAAATTTATTCATCACTCTGCTTTAGACACACCTAGACTATGCCAACTAACAGGTAAAAACACTATTTGGTCTTGGGATAAGCAAGCACATTCTGAATTTGTGAACCTGAGAGAAGCCTTGTTGAATGCTCCACTATTATCGCACCCAGATCTTACCAGAAATTTTTCCATTGCCACCGACAGTTCTAACACCGCTTTAGGCGTACACATTTTCCAGGAAATTGAAGAAGATGGTTCTACAGTAATTAAAAACATCGCATTTGCAAGCCGCATTCTGTCACCTGCTGAACGAAATTACTCCGTTACAGAATTGGAAACATTATGTGTTGTATGGGCTTTTACGAGATTTCGGCACTTTCTTTACGGAAGACATACCACCGTGTACACAGACCACAGAGCGATACAATTTTTACTTTCGGCTAAATTCACTCACGACAGATTAAGCAGATGGAAGCTTTATTTACAGGAATTTAATTTTACAATAGTTCACATTCCCGGTACGCAAAATGTTATAGCAGACGCACTATCGCGTTCTCTCGGCAACAATCAGCAAGACGTAGCAACCAACTTCTGCAAAACAAATTTCAGTGTCATGTACATTCAGCAAGTTGCATTTGAAAATTTTATTTCATCGTCATTACAAGACATAGCACAAGAACAAAATAAAGACAATGTGTGGAAAGAAATTAAACACCTTTGGCAAGATAGGAAAAATGTTACGATTAGGAACCACTACACTATACGCAATGACATTCTGTTTCGCCGTTCTCATCCAGACAGCAGCAATTGGTTATTATGCATTCCCGACGAACTGGTTAACAAACTAATCTGGTATACTCATTTAAGCTACGCACATTACGGAGCACGAAAATGTTTTCTTATACTGAGACAGAACTGTTATTTTAACAACATGGAGAAACGAATACGACGAGTTTTAGCGTCATGTAAAATTTGCCAGAAAGCTAAATCAGACACCACTTCACATATTCCTCCTTTATATCCCATTGTACCTGTTAAATTAAGACATATGGCCGCAGTAGATATTTTTGGTCCGATTCCGAGAACTAACAGAGGTTTTTGCTACATCTTTGTCGCTGTTGAGCTCACTTCAAAATTTGTTACTTTCACTCCGTTACGCAAAGCTACTGCTAAAACTGTTTCGAAAGCATTTGTAAAACATTTTCTATTTCATGTAGGGCATGTGATGAGAGTAATTTCTGACAATGGATCTCAATTTCGTAGTAGCGTATGGACACGCATGTTACGAGCTAGAAACATTTCTCCGATCTATATATCCAAGTACCATGCTTCTTCGAACCCTTGTGAACGATTAATGAAAGAAATTGGTAAACTGTGTAGAATATACTGCCACAAAAGACATATTGATTGGGACACACACATACTCTCATTCCAAGATGTAATTAATTCAATTCCAAATGAATCCACTATGCTATCTCCGTCTGTAATACTGAAAAACGTTGAACCACCAAACAAAATTAAGGAATTTGTAAATTTTCCTACATCTCGTCGCTTACGACACCACGAAATAATCGACATTGCACTGAACAACATCAAACGTGCCGCAGAGCGCCGGAGAAGACAGCAAAAACAGGTTTGTACACGCCGAGACTTTCACGTTGGACAGAAAATATTAGTACGTACACACTACTTATCCAGTAAATTAAAAGGTAAGTGCAGTAAATTTGAACTTCTATACGCAGGTCCATATCGGATTCGCAGCATCCCTCACCCCAATGTTGTACACGTCGAAACTTTGAGAACCAGAAAATCGAAAGGCAATCACCATATCTCAAACATTAAACCGTTCATTGAATGAAATCACTTTATGATGTAACATGCTATGATGCCATTCACTTATGCAATTATATGATTACCTACTGATGAGTGTCGTATTTTTCTTGGCAAGTGCCCGGCAAGGTAAGGTTAGCAGGTCGCTTTTCTTGTCGTTACACGTCAGACCGTGCACATTTTCCATTTTTTTGTGTGTATGATTGTTTTCCTCTTTTGTTTGTATGCACTGTGAATTAGTTAAGATATAGCAAACACCAGTTGACTTTGACATTTTTGCCCTATGATGTCTCAACATCGTGACTATTTTACGTTTTCCTTTTCTTTTTTTTTTTTTTTTGCTGCTGCATTGTGATATTCCGTGTACATTTTGTCTTTGAACACTGTCTATGCTTTTGACATATTACGTTTTCTGTCATGTTGTGCTGTATGCTTGATTCTGTTACCGTTAATCAGTAATTATTTGGTGGGTATATGATTTGAATGCAAGACATTAATCTTTGTTCATCATTTTCAGAAAGAAATAACGTGTAAAAAAAAAAAAAATAAATTAAACGGAAATGGGAATTTCAACTACGGAATAGACGAAAGAAGATGCAATAACTTTATGAGGAAGAGTAAATGGATCAGGATTAACAAGCATTAACAAGAATATACTATACTCATCGTAGAATAGCAGTCTTAACTAATTTTTTCTTTCAGAATACAAGGTGATTGATGCAGGCTGTCAGACTGAACTACACGTCTTAGTTTTAGTGATGAAATATGCTAGAGATAAGGAATAGTTGTATAATGAGTAATGAAGTGATATTTTTGCAGATGATAATGAATACTGATGAATAATGATGAAGGATATGCTGTTATGAATAATGAAGTTTTTTCTTTACAGATGAGGATAATGTTGAAGTTATGTATTTATGCTACGTAGTTATTTAAGTATTTGTTGCAGTTTGTTTTGACAGCAGGTGTTATATTGCATAGTAGGATGACGGAAAGTTTTGGAAAGGACAGCTATGGAACACATTCTATACACAATTCACTACTTGTTAATTCGAAGTTCACTACTTTTCAGCATAGTGTGCGTTTCTTCTTTCAGGTCAATAATCCATTTTATATTTTTTCCAGGAGAAGTTTTTCATGATACATACTAAACCTATTACTTATTATACCTGTTCTAGTACTTGCATTTATTTTTTTTTACCCATTTGTGTCTATCATTTATACATGTGATCACATTACTGCCTTGTTTCACAATCTTGCTACAGCTGACTCATGACGAATGACGTTACTCATTTTTTTTCATTTACAGTGACAACCCAGAACCAATTTTTTTCTTTTTCTTCTCTTCTTGCTTTCTCTTATAATTACCAAACGCAATGCATTGCTAACAAAAAAATGTATTACCAGTCCCAAATAGTGATACCAGTTTGAGAAAGTTCTGAATAATACTGATCAACTCTGAATAGTATGTCACTTCAGTAATGACTTCGTAATGACACAAAAAATATATATATATATAAAATAATGCCTTGTAACTGGCTAATAACTGCCACTGTTTATTGTAATGAGACTACTTATAATGCCCATGATTATTAATGCTATGACTGTAATTAGCTGATTTTTTAATAATGACTTCGTAATGATCTGAATGTCACTCAATGAATTGTTATTACTTCTTAATGATCTGAATAATACTGAATGAGGAACAATGTTTTATACTATTCAATATTTGCTGGCCACTGAGTGCCAATAATGAGTGTAATGTTTTATACTATTCCATATTTGCTGGCCACTGAGTGCCAATAATGAGTGTAATGTTTTATACTATTCAATATTTGCTGGCCACTGAGTGCCAAGTGCCAATAATGAGTGTAATGTTGTGTACTATTCAGTACTTGCTGGCCACTGAGTGCCAAAAATGAGTATAATGTTCTGTAATATTCAATTCTGTCATACTAAATATTGTAATACGATTACCCATGATGCCAATAATTTACTTTTGTGAACATTTTCTGTAATACTACATTCATGGTACAGAAATGTTCAACACTGGGCTATGAATGCCCCAAATGAAAACTGTAATTGTCAATATTATGTGACTTAATGTCCTTCACCTCATGAGCTAACTACCCTGAATTACTGGAATGTCCATTTGTCCTGTCTATCCTAGTGATCATGGAGCACTACCTTTGGGTTTGCACTACTTCTACGTTGGTGTGCCTTGTAAAAGCGTGGTGTTGACACGACATGCTGTCCACCACCATGAGCGATGAAGACGTTATTATGGTCCCACTGTTTGGTGTACCTAGTGTACTGCCAAAATGAGAACATGGAACATTAGTACGACAGTTCAGTGTCTTGGCTACACTGATAAATTCTGATGGGAAAAGAACTGCAAATTGTGTCACTTGGTGTTGTACTTCTGTGGAAAGATATGGACTTTCAGAACAGCTGTGTGCAATCTAAAGTGCTACAACCATGGTGCAATCCTTCCCTTTCCTATCCTAATTCTTGTCACATAGAGAAAATAATTTTTGCTAACATTATTTATGTTCATGACTATACATATTTTTGATTCGCTGAACTCCAGTGCGAGTACAGTTATGTCACTTGTCGATATGATTTTTGCCATTATGTTTATTTATTGTAAAAATACCTAAGACATTTTTTCGATTTGTTCTCAAGTACAGTATGTGCACTCTTGTCTTTTATATTGTATATACATTTTTTTTAGTATTTTATTTTAATGATATGTTCTGAACTACAGTGCATGTGCACTTATGTTGTGTGTTAATATGTTCTCTGCTGAACTCCAGTGCCTGTGCACTTTTCTCATTTTTCAATATGATTTGTACTATTCTGTATATTCAATACTTCAATGCGTATGCACTTATGTCATTTGTTACGAATTGTATATACATTTCATCATTTACTGATATGTTCTCAACTGCAGTGCATGTGCACTCATGTCACTTGTCAACATAATATTTTTGCCAGTCTGTTTATTTGTTCTGAATATGCTAAAGAATTTTTTCAGTGCCTGTGCACTTTGTTATCTGTCAAATAATTTGTATATACATTTTTCTGATTTGCTACTATGTTTTGTACTCACATTTTGTCTTTGTCTGATATATTTTGTACTTAGTGCGTGTGCACAACATTTAATTCATGTACTACATCTAAATATTCTGTAAGTTGTAGAAGTTTGTTAATTAAAGAAAAATTTTGCCGCGCTTGGCAAGTCCAAATGACTCACCATCGCTGCCAAATTTTTGCCCCCCCAGTGGAGGGTTATGAAACACGTATGTAACATAGCAGCGATGGCGAGGCATTGTAGCATCTGTGACCAGAGAGTATGCGCTTGACCGCGCGAGTGTTGCGAGCGGTTCTCAGTCTGTCAGTCAGTCGTTGCGAGTCTGCAGCTCTGTCTAGTTGAGAGCAGTACTCAGTTAGTTGTCGTTGAGAGGAGTTATGGAGTAGTCGTCATGCAGAGCGGTCGGTCAGTAGTAGCAGCCCAGTGCGGTTGTGTGATGTGGTCTGTCGGCAACACTGGTCAAGATGCTGAATGAGGTACATTGCTAATTAAGGTAATCATCAGATAATGTAAAGTTTATTTATTGTAATTAATTTCCAACAAGCGCCGCAATAATAATTTTGATTTCAAAGCATTTTACAAAAAAAAATTCATTCCACTTCCCTTAAAGACAAATTTCAGTTAAATTACAAAAAAAAAGGAATATTATTATTTGCAATGCAGTTCCTCCAAGCAGTGCGGAACAATAAGAGCAGAAATGTGACTAGCAGTTACAATGAGGTAAGAGTTTAATTCTGATTTATGCACAGGGCCAAAGACCGATATTTCGGTTTAATTGAATTTTCATTATCACTGAGATTTCATTAGTACTGAATTGTTTTTCATTAATTTTGTAGGAGCTTACACCAGAGTCAGATTGCGAATTTCTGTTTAATTGTCATTGTCAGTAAATTGATTTGCTGGGAGATTACGTTAGGTTGTATTCTTGTTAACATTCAAATTATCGTCCGGTCAACATTCTGTGGGAAGGTTTCATTTGGCTCCCATTTCTATATAATATTGTCTTTTAAATTTTTGTGGGGAGGTTACAACTTCGATCGCGCTTCTGACAGGCTGAGCCATGCTTATCTCACGGAAGTGATGACGCAAATGAAGTTTCCGGAAAGTTTTGTCACCGTCGTCATGCGACTACTCCACGGAGCCGCCTCCAAAGTGCTCATCAACGGCCGCTTGGTGGGGCCCATCACCATGTCACGTTCCGTCAGACAAGGGTGCCCGCTGTCAACGACATTGTATCCCATCGCTGTCGAGCCGCTGCTCTGCGGGCCACGCAATCGACTCCAAGGAATGACCATAAGGCACAACAAGTTTATATGCAGAACATACGCGGATGACCTAGTGTTTTTAGCACGGTCAGCCGACGAGTCAAGAGCGGTCCTGCATTGGATTAATTTGTATTGTATGGCTACGGGAAGTCGCCTGAACATGGCAAAGTCGGGAGCGATGAACATCGGGAGAGGACTCCCGACAGGAAGTGTAGCACCATTACAGCCGATCAACACGATGAAATGCCTAGGAATTCTCTTCACTACAGACGTTCGACGCACGGGGGCACTGAGCTACAGACATCTTCTGCAAACAATTCGTGCGAGTGTCCGTAGTCACAGGTTAAGGGCACTGGATATGATACAACGGGTCACCTTTGCCAACACTTATCTAGCTTCTCGCATCCCCCACCTGGCACAAGTTCTTCCTATGCCGGTGGTGTTGGCCCGCCGAATCCTGGCGGCACTATGACATTTTGTGAGCACAGGTCTGCTTTTTAAGGTCGGATACGAAACCCTCACCCTTCCTCGTAGTCGTGGAGGTCTTGGACTAGTCCACGTACGCGACCGAGCAGTGGCTATTTATGTAACCACAATGATAAAGATGTGGACACGACACCAATCAAGTCTGACGGGCAGCTTGATAGACGAACTCGCTCCACCTTCTCGTTCGGCTCCGGTAGCGGTGTCTCACATCTCACCATCGCTTGCCCATATGCGAACCTTTTTTGTGGAACACAGTTATTTGCATATGGAACTACCGACTACCAGGACGGCAACAGCACGTGATATATATCACATCTTGACTCGACGACGGCCGAATAATACCGTAGAGGGCCGCCAATCAACAGTTACGTGGTCAGTGGTATGACGTACAGTGCACCACCCACACCTTGATACGGGAACGCGCGCATTGTGGTATCAGGTGGTAAATGGGAAATACGTGACTCGTTCCAGGTTGCATAGAATTTATATGGCTGACGAGCCACTGTGTCCGCAGTGCAATATTATAGCCACAGAGGAGCATAGCCTGGTATGCGGGCCTTCGGCGGACGTATGGTGTTTGGTCAAAAAAATGATCGCCTTCCTCCTTCGAGTGGGGCCGCACGCAATAGAACCACGGATGCTACTTCTCCCAGATAGGACATATTATCCCCGAACAAAGACAAACGCAGTGACTTGGATTCGAGGTTTGACTGTGCGTTATCTTTTCCGAGACGGCAGTAAGAATGTGCTCGATTTTTGGGCCATACTACAAGAACATCACTCACAGCTTATGAGACATCCGAGATATAGAACATATTACGCTAATTATTTAGGGAGTGCCTTGCTTGATCCCCCACCCAGCTGGGGTGTCCCGGGTAGGAGAATGTAATTATTGCCTATAAGTATTAGAACAAGAAAGGACCAGGACAGTGGAGAGGATCCACAACCACACGTGAAGACGTACCCGACACCAACGCGAGGTATAACGGGATTAGCGAGGTACGAGCCCAATGAGGAACGTGGTCCGTTATTGTTTTTTACTGACAGAAGCAGGATATTTTTTTCATTATTATGTAAAAAGAAAGTCCACTTGTTTTTCGTTTCCCAGAAATGTTTTATTTTATACATGTCATCGTCTTATATATTTAAAAAAATGCAAGGAGCAGTTTATGTTTGTTAATGTTACACCATTATGTAAGAAAAGTCTACTTATTTACGTTTCCCAGAAATAAAGTGGTCAGCTCACAGAATGTCAATCCTAAGGGCCCGAGTTCGATTCCCGGCTGGGTCGGAGATTTTCTCCACTCAGGGACTGGGTGTTGTGTTGTCCTAATCATCATCATTTCATCCCCATCGACGCACAAGGCTCCCAAGTGGTGTCAAATCGAAAGACTTGCACCTGGCAAACGGTCTACCCGACATTTATGTAAAGCATCACCCGATTTAGTTAGATTACATTCCACTATCCTCGTTTTGCGTTTGTTGATGTTCATCTTATATCCTCCTTTCAAGACACTGTCCATTCCGTTCAACTGCTCTTCCAGGTCCTTTGTCATCTCTTCTGTTACCCAAATATTTCTACTAGCCCTCGTCATTTTACCTACATGATCCTCCGCTGCCTTCACTATTTCATTTCTCATATTTACCCATACTACTTCTACTGTATTTCTTTCCCTTGTTCTTGTCAATTCTTCCCTAATGCTGTCACTGAACCTCTTTACAACCTCTGGTTCTTTTAGTTTATCCATATCCCATCTCCTTAAATTCCCACATTTTTGCAGTTTCTTCAGTTTTAATCAACAGTTCATAACCAACAGATTATGGTCAGAATCCACATCTGTCTCTGGAAATGTCTTACAACTTAAAACTTGGATCCTAAATCTCTGTCTTAATATTACATAGTCTGTCTGAAACCTTCCAGTGTCTCCAGGCCTCTTCCACGTATATATCCTTCATGATTCTCACACCAAGTGTTAGCTATGATTAAGTTACGCTCTGTACAAAATCCTACCAGGCGGCTTCCTCTTACATTCCTTACCCCCATTCCATATTCACCTACTGCTTTTCCTTCTCTTCCTTTCCTACTATAGAATTCCAGTTCTCCATGATTATTAAATTTTGGTCTCCCTTCACCATCTAAATAATTTCTTTTATATCATCATCATCAGTCTCTTCGTCGTCTGCGGAGCTAGTTGGCATATAAACTTGTACTACTGTGGTAGATGTGGGCTTCGTGTCTATCTTGGTGATGCGTTCACAATGCTGTTCGTAGTAGCTTACCCCCGCTCCTACTTTTTTATTCATTATTGAACCTACTCCTGCATTACCCCTACTTGATTTTGTATTTATAACCCTGTATTCACCTGACCAGGAGTCTTGTTCCGCCTGCCACCGAACTTCACTAATCCCCACTATATCTAACTTTAGCATATCCATTCCCCTTTTTAAATCTTCTAACCAACCTGCCCGATTAAGTATTTGACGTTCCACGCTCCGATCCGTAGAACGACAGTTTCTTTCTCCTAATAAGACGTCCTCCTGAGTAGTCCCAGCCTGTAGATCCGAAAGGGGGACTATTTTACCTCCAGAATATTTTACCCAAGGGGGCGCTATCATCATTTAGCCATACAGTAAAACTGCATTCCCTCGGGAAAAATTACTGCTGTAGTTCCTCTTTGTATTCAGCCGTTCACGGTACGAGCACAGCAAGACCGTTTTGGTTAATGTTACAAGGCCAGATCAGTCGATCATCGAAACTGTTACCCCTGCAACTGCTGGAAACGCTGCTGCCCCTCTTCAGAAACCACACGTTTGTCTGAAAGCTCAACAGATATCCCTCCATTGTGGTTGCACCTACGGTTACAGCTATCTGTATCGCTGAGGCACGCAAGTCTCCCCACCAACGACAAGGACCATGGTTCATAGGGGGAGGGAGGGAGGAATTACATGGCGCTAAATGACAGCATCATCAGGAAAATGTCGAAAGGAGGAATGTTGAAATTGGCTCTTAAATCATTTATATAGATGAGAAACGGCAGAAGGCCTGTACCACTTCATTGGGGAATGCCAGGTGTTACTTCTGTTCTACTCGATGATTTTCCGTCAGTTATTGCGGACTGTGACATTTATGACAGGACATCACGTATCCAGTAGCACAAATGAGACGATACTCGATAGTCACGCATTTCGAGTAGAAGTCCCTTGTGAGGAACGGCATCAAGGGGCTTCCGGAAATCTAAAAATGTGGAATCTGTTAGACATCTCCTGTCCTTAGCAGTCATTATTTCGCGAGAATAAGTGTTGGTTATTTCCCAATGAAGTCGTTTTTGGAGGCAATTCATAATGTTAGAACACACTATACGTTCAAAAATCCTACTGAAAATTGACGTTAGTGATACAGTGTGTAATTTAACGGCTTACATCTGTTTCCTTTCTTGGGTGATTGTGTGACTCGTGCAGCTTTTCAGTATTTAGTATGGAACACAGTATTTAGTATGGAACATCTTTTCAGTATTTAGTATGGAACATTCAACGAGGGAGCAGTGGCATCTGGTTCTAAAGTACGGAGCTAGTGCATTTGCATGCTCTGAAAGGGATCTGACTAGCTGGTATACAGTCTGCACAGGAGACGTCGCCTTTATTAGGTGATTTAAGCTGCTTCATTATGTCGAGGATATCTAACACATCTAAGTTAGTTCTGTTGGCAAATGTTCTATATCCGGATTTGGACTATTTACTTCGTGTTCTTTGGTGAAGGAATTTCGGAAAACTGTGTTTAGAAACCGTCACTGGAATTTGCTCATAACCCCTCGGAAATCTGCAGACTAACCTGTAACCCCCTGTCCCTGACTGCCATCTATCTATTCTAGGACACGACGACACGTAAAGTACAACAATGGCAAGACACAATTAATACCTTTACTGGGTGATAACAATGGTGATGTTACCGATGACAGTGCCACTAAAGCAGTTTGTGTCTTGCCATTGTTGTACTTTACGTGTCGTCGTGCCCTAGAATAGATAGATGGCAGTCAGGGACAGGGGGTTACAGGTTAGTCTGCAGATTTCCGAGGGGTTATGAGCAAATTTAGAAAGACAAACTTCCAGTGATGGTAGGTGCATTGTTTGCAGTAACGCCACGCACTGTCACAGGGCACCTACGAGAGACACGGATTTTAAGATTCGATAGGATGATCGCAGCAGGACACTCAAGGATACTCGAGGGTCTGACTCTCTCTGTTTACTTACAGTCAAACCAATTGCTACACAGAAGCCGAATTCTAAACATTAGAAGAGCAGAGGGTGCAACTGGCTGCAAATCAGAAGTCAGTGTCTATGCCCATTGGACGAGCGCTAACAGAAGCAGCAAACAGTAGAAGCATTTTAATTATTAACTTTCAGAGAAGCACTCCAAATGAGAAGATCGGAATTGTCGTAGCTTACCGAAGCTGGCAACAGTTGACAGGAAGGTGGCGTTACCAGTGATCTGAATACTAAAACATGGGTTTTTAGAAGGTTGTTGCGGTGCTCTATTTCTCACTTCCTATGATCGGCCCAACAACCCACAGGTCCTTCAGCCAATCTGCAAGGGGTTCTGCACCTCCTGGGTGTCTTTGGCCAATCTATTTCGGATTCCTCCTCTTCTCCTATTTGTTAGGTAGGGATGTTTCTGGTCATTACATTAACAAACTCCAAGGTTGGTAGCAACAGCGGTCAGTGAAACCTACTGCCCATTGGAATTGCTGCACCAACAAGAAATGCTGATGATAAATGGGTATTCTTGGACAAATATATTATACTAGAACTGACATGTGATTACATTTTCAAGCAATTTGGTTGCATAGATCCTGAGAAATCAGTACCCAGAACAACCACCTCTGGCCGTAATAACGGTCTTGATACGCCTGGGCATTGAGTCAAACAGAGCTTGGATGGCGTGTACAGGTACAGCTGCCCATGCAGCTTCAACGCGATACCACAGTTCATCAAGAGTAGTGACTGGCGTATTGTGACGAGCGAGTTGCTCGACCACCATTGACCAGACGTTTTCAGTTGGTGAGAGATCTGGAGAATGTGCTGGCCAGGGCAGCAGTCGAACATTTTCTGTATCGAGAAATGCCCGTACAGGACCTGCAACATGCGGTCGTGCACTATCCTGCTGAAATGTAGGGTTTCGCAGGGATCGAATGAAGGGCAGAGACACGGGTCGTAACGCATTTGAAATGTAACGTCCACTGTTCAAAGTGCCGTCAATGCGAACAAGAGGTGACCGAGACGTGTAACTAATGGTACCCCATACCATCACGCCGGGTGATACGCCAATATGGCGATGACGAATACATGCTTCCAATGTGCTTTCACTGCGATGTCGCCAAACACGGATGCGACCATCATGATGCTGTAAAGAGAACCTGGATTCATCCGGAAAAATTACGTTTTGCTACTCGTGGACCGAGGTTCGTCGTTGAGTACACCATCGCAGGCGCTCCTGTCTGTGATGCAGAGTCTAGGGTAACCGCAGCCATGGTCTCCGAGCTGTTAGTCCATGCTGCTGCAGACGTCGTCGAATCGTTCGTGCAGATGGTTGTTGTCTTTCAAACGTCCCGATCTGTTGACTTAGGGATCGAGACGTGGCTGCACGATCCGTTACAGCCATGCGGGTAAGATGCCTGTCATCTCGACTGTTTGTGATACAGGGCCGTTGGGATCCAGCACGGCGTTCAGTATTCTCCTCCTGAACACACCGATTATATGTTCTGCTAACAGTTATTGGATCTCGACCAACGCGAGCAGCAATGTCGCGATACGAGAAACCGCAATCGCGATAGGCTACAATCCGACCTTTATCAAAGTCGGAAACGTGATGGTACGCATTTCTCCTCCTTACACGAGGCATCACAACAACGTTTCACCAGGCAACGTCGGTCAACTGATATTTGTGTATGAGAAATCGGTTGGAAACTTTCCTGATGTCTGTAGGTGTCGCCACCGGCGCCAACCTTGTGTGAATGCTCTGAAAAGCTAGTCATTTGTACACTCCTGGAAATTGAAATAAGAACACCGTGAATTCATTGTCCCAGGAAGGGGAAACTTTATTGACACATTCCGGGGGTCAGATACATCACATGATCACACCGACAGAACCACAGGCACATAGACACAGGCAACAGAGCATGCACAATGTCGGCACTAATACAGTGTATATCCACCTTTCGCAGCAATGCAGGCTGCTATTCTCCCATGGAGACGATCGTAGAGATGCTGGATGTAGTCCTGTGGAACGGCTTGCCATGCCATTTCCACCTGGCGCCTCAGTTGGACCAGCGTTCGTGCTGGACGTGCAGACCGCGTGAGACGACGCTTCATCCAGTCCCAAACATGCTCAATGGAGGACAGATCCGGAGATCTTGCTGGCCAGGGTAGTTGACTTACACCTTCTAGAGCACGTTGGGTGGCACGGGATACATGCGGACGTGCATTGTCCTGTTGAGACAGCAAGTTCCCTTGTCGGTCTAGGAATGGTAGACCGATGGGTTCGATGACGGTTTGGATGTACCGTGCACTATTCAGTGTCCCCTCGACGATCACCAGTGGTGTACGGCCAGTGTAGGAGATCGCTCCCCACACCATGATGCCGGGTGTTGGCCCTGTGTGCCTCGGTCGTATGCAGTCCTGATTGTGGCGCTCACCTGCACGGTGCCAAACACGCATATGATCATCATTGGCACCAAGGCAGAAGCGACTCTCATCGCTGAAGACGACACGTCTCCATTCGTCCCTCCATTCACGCCTGTCGCGACACCACTGGAGGCGGGCTGCACGATGTTGGGGCGTGAGCGGAAGACGGCCTAACGGTGTGCGGGACCGTAGCCCAGCTTCATGGAGACGGTTGCGAATGGTCCTCGCCGATACCCCAGGAGCAACAGTGTCCCTAATTTGCTGGGAAGTGGCGGTGCGGTCCCCTACGGCACTGCGTAGGATCCTACGGTCTTGGCGTGCATCCGTGCGTCGCTGCGGTCCGGTCCCAGGTCGACGGGCACGTGCACCTTCCGCCGACCACTGGTGACAACATCGATGTACTGTGGAGACCTCACGCCCCACGTGTTGAGCAATTCGGCTGTACGTCCACCCGGCCTCCCGCATGCCCACTATACGCCCTCGCTCAAAGTCCGTCAACTGCACATACGGTTCACGTCCACGCTGTTGCGGCATGCTACCAGTGTTAAAGACTGCGATGGAGCTCCGTATGCCACGGCAAACTGGCTGACACTGACGGCGGAGGTGCACAAATGCTGCGCAGCTAGCGCCATTCGACGGCCAACACCGCGGTTCCTGGTGTGTCCGCTGTGCCGTGCGTGTGATCATTGCTTGTACAGCCCTCTCGCAGTGTCCGGAGCAAGTATGGTGGGTCTGACACACCGGTGTCAATGTGTTCTTTTTTCCATTCCCAGGAGTGTATATCACAGCAACTTCTTCCTGTCGGTTAAATTTCGCGTCTGTAGCACGTCATCTTCGTGGCGTAGCAATTTTAATGGCCAGTAGTGTAGTGTTTTATATCTCTTGGCCCAGCCAAAAGGCCTTTCGTGAGTTGGGACCGCTAGTGTAGCACGCTGACCAGTGTAAACCCACTGACGCAACATTTCTGAGAGCAAGTATGAAGGTTGCTGTGTTTGCTAAGATGTGCTTTTTGGTGACCATGTTCCACTGTGACGCCTGACAACAGCGTGTAGACGTTGTATGCAATTACGAATTAACTCTGTGAAGTGTAACTTCTCCGCTGGTACTGCTGCTCAGGGCGTCTGCAATGCACTAGGTTCTCGAGTTACTGTTGACATCGTCTAACCTACTCGCTACCAATTATGCCCGCTCTCTGCATTATGCCTCTAGTTTTCCGTCTTGGGGTGCTCTTGCCGCCTTCCAGTAGCTTTAAGCTCGGCAATGCACAAGTCATTACATCTGTGCGACATCAACCCCACGGTAAATGTGAGCAAAAGTATTCGGACATCTTGCTGAAAATGACTTACAAGCTCATGGCGCCCTCCATCGGTAATGCTGGAATTCAGTATGCTGTTGGCTCACCCTTAGCCCTGATGACAGCTTCCACTCTCATAGGCCATCGTTCAGTCAGTTACTGGAAGGTTTCTTGGGGAACGGCGGACCATCCTTCACGGAGTACTGCACTGGGGAGAGGTATCGACGTCGCTCGGTGAGACCTGGCACGAAGTCGGCGTTCCAAAATATCCCAAGGGTGTTCTACACGATTCAGGTCAGGACTCTCCGCAGGCCAGTCCATTACAGGAAAGGTATTGTCATGTAACCACTCTGCCACATACCATGCATTATGAACAGGTGCTCGATCGTGTTGAAAGATGCAGTCCCCGTCCCCGAATTCCTCTTCAGTAGTGGGAAGCAAGAAGATGATTAAAACATCAAAGTAGGCTTGTTCTATGATAGTGCCACGCAAAATAACAAAGGGTGCAGGCCCCCTCATGAAAAACACGACCACACCATAACACCACCGCCTCCGAATTTTAATGTTGCCACTAAACACGCTCCCAGATGACGTTCACTGGCACCGTGCCATCGGATCGCCTCATTATGCACCGTGATTCGTCACTTCACACAACGTTCTTCCACTGTTCAGTCGTCCAATGTTCACGCTCCTTAACACCAAGCGAGGTGTCGTTTGGCATTTACTTGCGTGATGGGTGGCTTACGAGCAGCCGCTCGACCATGAAATCCTAATTTTCTTACCTCCCGCCTCACTGTCATAGTACTTGCAGTGGATCCTGATGCAGCTTGTAATTCGTGTGTGATAGTCTGGATAGATGTCTGCCTATTACACATTACGGCCCTCTTCAACTGTCGGCGGTCTTCGGCGGTCTCTGTCAGTCAACGGATGAGGTCGACCTGTACGCTTCTGTGCTGTATGTGTCCCTTCACGTTTCCACTTCACTATCACATCGGTAACAGTGGACCTAGGGATGTTTAGGAGAGTGGAAATTTCTCATACAGACGTCTGGCACAAGTGACACCCAATCACCTGACCACGTTAGTAATCTGTGAGTTCCTCGGAGCGCCTCACTCTGCTCTAATGACTACTGTGGTCGCTGTTATGGAGTACCTGGCAGTAGGTGGCAGCACAATGCACCTAATATGAAAAACGTATGTTTTTTGAGGGATGTCCGGATACTTTTGATCATTACATACATTCTTGATTAATTATTTTAGTCGTTTTTACAATTTTCAATCTGTAAAGTTTATTTTTAACTTCGCTTTTGCACACATGTAAAAATCAGTATAAAACATTGTTTCATTTCTCATTTCACGTATATACACATAGGTAGATACATGCAGAAGCATAAATATAAATCATTGATTCATTTTTCACTGTACTTTGCATACACATACAAAAATCAGTTTAAATCACTGGTTAAACAGCTTTCGATATTCACACAATGGATACATAATATACACAATAAGAATAAAATATTTTGTCCCACCCTGTTTTCACGTTACATATACACATCAATATTTGTTTATTTATTTTTCTTCATGTTACACTCACATAAATACTTCAATACAGAACATTACATATCATTATCACAATAAAAAATCTGAAAAAAAAACAGAGAAAAATCTTGTTTATGATTACCTTATGAGTGTCAACGACAGTAATTGCTTGTCTAATAAGGGAGTTTTGCAGTACCTTGCATTATCTTTGATCTCTGCGTGGTGTTGGCACACGTAACTAGCCTGTTTCCACATTATGTTAAAACGTAATGGAACTTCCATCTTGCTCTTTACTGCTTGCTTGACCTATGTAATATCTCTAATATCTTGAATTTTCTGGTTGTGCTCATTTCAAGGAATATATGTTTAAAGACGCATTATGGTATCCGACTATTTCAAGAACGCACCTCCTCGGGACTGCAGTAACAAACATTTTCCTGGTTCACGTAACTAGCCTGTTTCCACATTATGTTAAAACGTAATGGAACTTCCATCTTGCTCTTTACTGCTTGCTTGACCTCTGTAATATCTCTAATATCTTGAATTTTCTGGTTGTGCTCATTTCAAGGAATATATGTGTAAAGACGCATTATGGTTTCCGACTATTTCGAGAACGCACCTCCTCGGGACTGCAGTAATAAACATTTTCCTGGTTCACGTAACTATCCTGTTTCACGTAATGGAACTTCCATCTTGCTCTTTACTGCTTGCTTGACCTCTGTAATATCTCTAATATCTTGAATTTTCTGGTTGTGCTCATTTCAAGGAATATATGTGTAAAGACGCATTATGGTATCCGACTATTTCAAGTACTCACCTCCTCGGGACTGCAGTAATAAACATTTTCCTGGTTCACAATGCGAGTCTTACAGCGTCTGTCACTGGAGTTTATTGAACGTCTGCTTAACGCTCTCGCACCACCTAAACAGTCGCGTGACGAAAGGCGCCGGTCTCCGTTGGATCTTGTCTATCTCTTCTATTATACCAACCTGCTAATGGTCCCAGACTGATGTGTAATAGTCAAGTTCGAGCGATCTAGTGTTTTGTAATCCTCTACTTTCATGGATGAATCTCAATTTGACAACCATAATTGTACGGTACCGAACCAAATCTCACCACAGACATCGTAGTGGTCGACGGTCTTCACTTAACGACCGCGAGTAGCTGCCAACAAACAAGCAACACTGCCTGTAATAACGGCACAAATCAATGTGGGACGTACGACACAGATCACGAGATAACTCGGTTTTACTACACGCTTGCTGTAGAATTCGTAGAGTTGGTTATTTACACCCAATGCCAACGTAGCAACGTGATTTCGTTCGTGTACTATTGCCTTATTTAGAACTGTGTATTTTTTTTTTTTTTGGTATTTCAGTTGTTAAGATTTTCGTCTTGAATTTCCCCCAGCGTTTGCAGGTGACTACATTTAGAAAACGGAAAACGGAAATGAAAGACTATGAACTATTTTCGAAGGTTTTTGACTAAGCATATTAAGATGTTCCTAGTGAGGATAAAGATCCGAATTGCTGTGTTAAGGAATGTATGTATGAGTCTGAGGACAAATACAGTGACAGTGACGCTTTCAGATCTGTAAAGAAGTTATGAAACGTCCCCTTAGAACAACTTATACAAGACTGTGCTTAAACTGACACACAATATTTTTTAGCGCAACGCAATCTGACTTTCAGAAATCCCTACAAAGGAATGGCCCTAACTAACATTAACCTGTACCTTTCACAAATCACTTACCTCACCAAAAATCTTCGTTACTCGAACTACTGCAATACAGCGAGCGCCACTACTGCCAGCTAAATAAAAGATTCAAACTACGGAAGTCACTAACTACTGATAGGGATAGTTAGCAAATGAAAGATTTTAATAGAGAACAAATAATGTATTTACCTTAATAGTCATAATATATATAGCAGTTCATAATATCCAGTATAACAAATTTCAAAACTCCGCCATCTCTCTCCCCACATCCACCACTGCTGGCGGCTCACCTCCAACTGCGCAACGCTACGCGCTGTTCACATCCAGCTGCCGCTGCCCAGCACTATAATGGCAGACAACAATGCAAACTAGCCACAGACTGCACACAGCACAGCCAGTGATTTTCATACAGAGCGCTACGTAACGTTGCCAATAAGAAAACATAAACAGGTTGCAGTGGTGTCAAGTCATTCTGACAACAAGGATGAAATGATTTTGTTCGAGTGAATCATTCGTTTGTTATAATGAGAACAATGACTGGTGTGAAATTGACATTCAAAGCGACTTGCAAAACGTTTGAGGTCCGTAGTGAGGTCATTATATTTCCTCAAGACAATGTGACTCTGCAGCCTCTAAGATCCAACGGTCTCCTGCTAAACAAAGAGACACGAAGAAATTCCTTGACCTAATTCTTCTAATGGGGCAAACAAGAACAGAAAGATGGAAACATTATTGCTCGACAGACTCTCTAATAGTTTCTCCAATATTTTCATAGACTCTTGAGTCGCAACAAACATGAGCAGATTTTGACATGCTGGTACAAAACTGAACAGTAGATCTGGGAGACTCTTCGAAGTTCAACGTGTGCTGGGCTATTTTCTCAAAAATTCAGGACATTTTACAAACGAAACATGCAGTAGTCTTTGGATGAGGGAGTGATTCCATGGAGAGGACGCCTGAGGTTTTGAAAGAACACCGCTGGAAGGATTACAAAATGTGAGTTACTTGTTAGGATGATGCGCGAGAGCAACACAGGCTTTATCTCAAATATGGAGATTTACGCTGGTGAATGGAAAAAAATTGGAAGAATCTGTTCTATTAGTTCTTGGCCCTCATCTTGGTATAAGAGAACATATCTACTAAGATAATTGTTATAATGGCAACTCTATTGCTTCTGAAAAGCACAACCAGTGGGTGTGGAACTATTAGAGTGAACAGAGTTTTACCGCAAACTCTGAACTCAGATCATGAAGAACGAAGAAAAGTGACATAATTTCCTGTATAAAATGTGACGTTCTTCTCCTTTTATGGAAAGACAAAAGGGATATCAGAACGATATCAACAATTTATGACGCTTCTGTCTGAAATAATAGCAATGAAAAATGGAAAAACGGGAGAAGATATACTGAAGCTTGTGTGTGTAAATCAGTACAATGCACATGTGAAAGGAGTCGATAGCATGGATCAGTACCTTTCGTACTATACTCTTGTAAGGAAATTGATGGAATGGTCAAAAAAGTCTTCCTTTACCTAATAAACTATGGACCTTTAATGTGCCCTGAATCCAGAGAAAGTTAAGTATAAACAGTTGCTCCTTTCTTTGACGGAATACTGGGTTGTGGACGATGATAATGAAGCTCTCCGGACCCAGAGAGAGAGATAAGCCAGACCGTCCCCTACTGGAAGAGGGAAAGCACCACGTAAGGATCCAGCTGGATGGCTTCGAGTGACATGCACCACCATGAACCTGTGTCCACTTCAGTTTATGGAAAGAAGAAATTTCTTACCAAAGCCTGTAGAGTTTGTACTGCGAGCAGAAAAAGAAATGAAAAACGATATTTTTGTACATTTTTTACGGTTCCGCTTCATAGAGTAAAATGTTTTTCGCAGTACCATAAAACATAAACATTGCGACGAATATCTTTGCCTCTTCTCTGCATCGAAAACTCGCTTCCATGCACCGCTAAGATTATATCCGCTGTCGCGGTTGAAGATTTTCTCATACATTCTTATTTCTACGGTATCTTTAATTACAGACTTCCTGTATTTGGGGACCTGGGTCAAAATTTTTGTTCCGTCAGACAGTATTTTATTTTTGCTTGTGAGACTGTGCTCAGAAACTGCAGATTTCTCCAGTTTTCGAATCTTAATATGTCGCCGATGTTCTGCAAAGCAGTGGAAAACGGTATTGAGCGACTGACCCATGTAATTGCTATCGCACTCACAAGGGATGTTACATCGATCAGTCGATGCTGTAATATTAGTAACTTTCGCCTAACAAACATTAATATACGCTCAAAAGTAAACGCCTGATGGCCTAAAGTTATCGAACTATTGTAAAGTAAAAGAAATGAACCACCGCATAGCAGCGACAGAATCTATTATTCTTTATCTTTGCCGTTCTTGCGCGGTGCCTGTGAATCTCTATGTACATGTATAGATTAATTATATAAAAAATAATTCTGTTGTTTCAAGACAAATGAGGCAATTGGCGCCTCACCTTTTACTGTTTCCATTCCATGAAAGGCGGACGCGGACTTGCTGCGTTCCGCACCGGTATTTTATATTTTATGTGAAAATAGTGAGTGAATATGCTAATTGTTACTTTTCCAATCAGAAAACAAGTAGTTTCTTGTAATTGATTAGGAGCAGACAGCATCAAGAGGACATTTTTACTGTTATGCATAAAGTATTTAACCACAATGGTCATGTATTGTAATTTAATATGAAAAGGTACGTAGCATTAAAAAAGTGTGTTAAAGATAGGTGTGCTTATTTTAGTAAATTAACCTTGATGATTTCCATCTCATTATTTACTTGAATGATAATTATTTTGTGTTAGTTCATCACAAGAAATTACGATCACGTTGATGCGCCGAACGCAGCATGAGGCAGAAGGAACATTATCGTTTTCATATTATTTCTGAATCAAATCTTTTTTTAATTGTGAAGTGTTGCATTTCTTTTAAAGTCTATAAATCTTCTGGTCCCTTAGTGTTGTTCCGGGTATGACTACATCGCGACTACAAAAATGCACAGAAATGATAATGTTTCTTCCGACGATCTCAAATATATCAATATGCTGCTCTTATTCATGTGTTTAATGCTCAACGTATGTTATGATGATAGTGTAATCAATCTCTGATTCTGTTGCCCAGTGGCCCACCAAAATATTCACTTTTTTCGCCATTTTTCAAAAAAAAAATAAAATAACAATTCTTTTCATTTTCGCCCCTCAAGGGCACCGCTACACTTGGCGCCCGAACAATAATCATTTCATGTATGTGTTTATAAAAATTTTTCATTGCTTGTTCTAATAATTGTTTCATTTTTTCATGTGGATGCAATTCAACCGAGAAAGAGAAGTGAGAATACCTTTTAATTAATTCAGAAGAACGATTGCTGAAATTACCAAAAAACGCGAGTATCCAGCCGTATCACCATCAAGACAGCCATAGTAAGTGAAATTTTCATACGCAGTAGCCAAGCTTTCGTAGTGACGTTGCATCTTTCGAGTTGATCAGAACGTAAACCTTTCTTTCCTTGCCTCGAAATAGCTTTATTTCAATTTGTCCATAGTCGATTCTTATCTAGTTAAACTCAGTGAAAGTGTACCATTGCTGTCAGTGCGTCAAAAAAAATTTACAATATGGCGGATAATTACGCTCAATACTGGTAAAATCGTGTGATATTTCATTTGTCTGTAATTAGTTGGAACCATCTTGTCTTCTTGGCGTACGTGAACGTCAGTTGTTACCCAGAGTTAAAATTTCATCTTAGGTCCAAGTAAGCCATAGCACTACGTCACAGACAAACGACTGACAGCAGTGACAAACAGTATCTGTAGCATTTTGACGTTTGACAAATAATTCATGAATATGGCTGACGGTAAATGGCGGACACAGACAAAAGCAGATGACAGCGGTGATGCGAATGGACCTCACTATCCATTACGATCACGCGCGATAGGTACACGAGCGGAGGCAGAAGCAGCCTCGACCGAAGTTTAGAAGCCGGTCCTAGTGTGCAAACTATTCCCGCTTTTGAAAACAATGACTTGGCCGCAATGATCGAAGCAATAAAAGAACGTAAGTTCGAAAGTCAAAGACAGAGAGAAGCGCAAAGAAAGGAACGTGAAAAGCAGGAAAAATTAGATGAAAAGGCCCGCGAAGAAAAAGAGAAGGCCGAAAGACGGCATAATAAAGATCAGGTCCTTACAAATCTGTGCAATTCAGTAAAAGGAGACATAAATTCAGTAAAAACAGACATAAATTCAGTAAAAACAGACATAAATTCACTAAAACAAATCTGCAAATGGAGATAAATGACCTAAATACACGGTTAAATTCGGTAAAGGCCGAATTAAAGGCAGACATAACAGCTGATTTAAATTCCCTGTTGGGTAATTTCCAAAATGAAATCAGCAGTCAGATCACGACCATGAGGTTAGAAATTGACACACAAGTAGAGTCAAAAATAGAGGATATCTCAAAACGGTTAGATGAAAAAATCGAAGCATCCAAGGGAGAGAAAAATTCAAAAGTGATGGAATATCATCAACAAGATGCGACCTTAAAAGAAGATTATAATGCAATCTCTGATGAGGTCATGGGAGTTAAAACCGCAGTAGATACGATCGAGAATGTTGTTGATGATCTTTCCAAACATATTGAGGCTCTTAATGTAGAGGATCAAATAAGGAATACTATTAAGGCACATGCTGAAGCATTGTCCGACCACTACCAAGAGTGGATTAAAAACAAAGACGGATTCATAGAAAACAAGGTCAAGAACGAACTCAGGGAAACTGTCAAAAATGCAACCTTTGAAATAATGGCAGTCCCTGGAAAAACAGGAGACACGGTCATGTCAGAATTAGGCCAGATAAGATGAAGGTTAGCTCAAGATTTACCTCAATGGCGTCAACAGATAGTTGATGAAGTTCGGACACTAAAATGTCAAGTTGAAAATTCCCCACCTCCCGTGTCAGGAGAGTGGAATAATTCGCCACGATGTTATGAACAACAGCAGGTACATTACCGTTCACCACTTGATAACGCTCAAACTCATAGTTCTATAAAGGCACAATTTAAACAGAGTACCAGCCCACCCACTTTTGTCAGTTTGATGCAGGAGGAAAGCGTGATCAAACATCGTGTTTTTCCGACCTTTCACCCACAGAAAAGAGAAATTCATCCTATAGTGTTCCTCCGAAATTTTTCAGAATTTTTCTGAATAGCTGGAGTGACCGCCAGCGAATTCAATTCGTTACTGGATTTATCGTAGGCGATGCTGCCCTATGGGGAACCGAAATGGTCGACTCTTGAAAGTTACAAAGAGTTTGAACAGATGTTTTTAGCTAAATTCCGGAGTTCTGGTGTGCAGCAGCGCTTGAGAAAAGAGGTTTACAACGCCGAAGTGTTTAACAGTAAGCGCGGTAGTCTGAGGAGATATTTTGAAAAGTATCTAGCGAAAATCAAGTTCTGGGATTCGCCGATCACCGCCAAAGACGTTATTATGATTCTAAAAACGAAGCTACCGATTGCTATCAGAGAAAAGTTATTAAACGTGTCTGTGGACGATACGGACACTTTCCTATCTGTGCTAGACTTATTAGATCTGATTTACGAGGACTCTAGAGTCGATGTTGGCAACGCCCACTTCAGTGCAGGCGGCCAGCACAATACAGAATAAGCAGGCAACAATGGTGGCCGAGCGAAAGCGCTTCGCAGCGACGGCCAGTACCAACCCCACAATGGTTTCAAAAATAAACACACTACGTACTCCAACAGTAAATACAAAAAATAACTACACTAACGGCCAGAGACACAATCCAATATATAATTCGTCACTACATCAGTACGGAAATGTACATTATAATACATAGCCACAGCAATATGGAAACACGCAACCGATCAACGGTAATTATCAGAACGATCAGTCTTACGATTCAAATCGTCAGTGGAAAAGAAATAAATGGCATAATCAAGGTGGAGACCTACGTACAGCTTCCAGTAACTTTTCAGCCGCAAAGTATACACTTCACACAACAAGCAAACGGACCTTGGGGAAGTCTGAAGCCTAAACGCCCGCATAATGCGCAAATTTATTAAGTGCAAGCGAATACCCTAGGACAACAAGATGCATTTCCACCCGAGTTCATACCACAAAACCAGCACCAGTTCGAGATGGAAGAAACTTTAAGAAATATAAATCAGCAGGAAAGTAAGCGTTGAGCGGAAAATTAAAAGCAGCACCTTTGAGTCTCCTGGAGGATACTGCAGGTTTGATTTGGGGCACCCTGTCCATTAGTCCACAGGAAATTAATGCAATTAGGTATGACAAAGAGACAAACTTACGGGATGATCTAGTAGCAGACAATGAGACGAAATGCAATGATGACGCATGGGACGAACAAGTTCAAGCTTCCATAAGAGTATCAATTGCCAACATACCAGTAACAGCCATTGTAGATACAGGAGCTAATACGAATATCTTATCTTTATGTTTATTTAAGCAAATATCCTCTGTATGCCAAGTTTTATCACTTCCAATTCAAGGTTGCACCGTTTCGGGAGCAATTGGTCCTCTAACATAACGTGTAAATCTTCAGACTCAGCTTCAAACCCAAATAGAGTCTATTTCAGTAACATGCATTTTTCTTATTGTTAAAAATCTATCAGTGCCATGTATCCTGAGTATGGAATTCTTGAGACAGATGAAAGCCAAAATTGACATCGAGTGTGGAATCTGTACTCTAGTAGTGGGTCAGCAACAAGTAACAGTAAATTTGTTAAGAAGTAAGGTGAAGACAAACTTTGGTGTGCTTCAAATAGCAGTACGGCCATGGACTAAAAGACAACAATACAGTCAGACAGGAGACATGACAGATCTTGAAAGTGTATTAGTATAAAGACCTAATTCCCAGTCAGAATGAATTATACCGTAAAGCTAGTGAGTCCACTGAATTATCCAAACAACAGAAGAATGAGCTTTACAATTTGTTAACAGATTACGTTCAAGTATTTTCTAAGAAACCGGGCCTAATAAAAGGCTTTGAATACCGAATGGATGTCCTGCCCCATTCAACCTGCTGTAGAACAAGCTATTCCATTCCAAATGCGAGACGCGAAGCTAGTAGTGCGAGATCAGGAAAATGTTACGCTGGAATGTGATAGAAGTATCTCATTCACCTTATTCGAGTCCTTTACGGTCTGTACTAAAAGCAGATGGTAGCGTAAGGCTAGTCCCAGATGCAAGATTAATCAATAAAATTATAGTACCCATAAGAACGAGACCAGAGGCTCTTGAAGAGCATCTGCAGAAGTTTCATGGAGTTAAGTATTTGAGCACCCTTGATTTGAAAAGCAGTTACTGGCAAGTAAAACTTGCGCAGGAGTCTAGGAAGTAGACTGCGTTTATATTTGCAGGTAGATCTTACCATTTCAAAGTTGTACCGTTTGGACTAAATGTGAGTTCCGGAAATTTTATTTCAGCCCTTGACTATGTGCTAGGTCCTGAACTTTTAGATGAGGTAACAGTCTATGTGGATGACGTTCTTGTAGCATCGAAAAATTGGGAAGATCATGTGGCCCTTCTGCAAAAGGTATTTCAACGATTCAGAGAGTATGGTGTTACAGCAAATCTTAAGAAATCCAAGTATGGAGAAAGTGAAATTACATTTTTAGGACACATCATCACCCCTGAAGGAATTAAACCTGACGCGGAAAAATTGTCTGCTATAAAAAACTTTCCAACCCCTGTTACAAAAAAGCAACTGAGTGGATTTACCGGTATTACGTCATTCTTCAGACGTTTTGTTTCCAATCAAGTATTGAACAATCCCGCTGTTCACAACCTTTTGAAAAAGAACTCACATTGGTATTGGACGCCGGAATGCCAAGACGGATTTCAGAAAATTAAAGACAGTCTGGTTAACAGTAACATTCTCCATCACCCTCAGATGGATAAGGAATTTTGCATTACAGCAGACGCTTCCTTTGTGGGTATCGGCGCTTGTCTTTTTCAGATTCAATTAGTAAATGGACACGAGCAAATCCAAGTGATTAGCTTTGCGAGTCGAGTGTTATCTGAGTGTGAAAAGTGTTATTCGGTTACGGAATTAGAGGCACTCACCATTGTATGGGCTTTTAGACGATTTAACTATTATATCTATGGAAGAAAAATTAAAGTCTATTCAGACCATCAAGCCTTATCATTTCTCCTTACATGCAAGTTGCAACATCCCCGTCTTACTTGATGGTACTTATTCCTGCAGGAATTGTATATATAAAAAGTAAAGGTAATGTTATAGCAGACGCACTTTCTCGCTCACCTGAGGGCTTACCAGAAACCAGCGAACTGGTGGAACAAATGTCCAATTATAAAATTTTGTTAATGAAAGATCCAATTCACAGACAGTATTTTCGTCAGTTATGTAGGCAGATTCAGATTCTTCAAAATACAGATCCAAAATGGAAAAAGGTTAGACAAATTCTTCACGAAAATCCAGCACACAAGTTGTCAAAGTTTTATAAAGTTCATAACCACGTGCTATTTCATAAGACGCCTGAGTCATCTGAGTGGTGTGTTTGCATCCCTTGAAATTTCATTGAACATCTTCTTGGTACACACACATATCATGGGGTCACTACGGACCACGGAAATGTAAAAGGAAAATCTCGACTTACTGTTATGTTCCGAATCTACATCAGAGAATCCATAAATTATTGATAATCTGTGTCAACTGTCAAAAGGCCAAACCCTCAAACATATCCACTTCAATTCCACTAAATCCAATAATTACTGAAAGACGAAACCAGCTTCTTAGTATTGATTTGGCAAGTCTACTACCCACCGGTAGGGGAGGCGCTAAGTACTTAGTAGCAACCCTGGACAATTTTTCTAAGCACATAATACAGTACGCAGTGAAATCTTCTTGTGCAAATCCGATATTTCGTCGCATTGAAAATTATTATTTCCCACGATTCGGGGTTGCTGAATCAATCTTGAACGATAACGCTTTAAATTCACATCACGCCCACGGCGTGCATTTCTTGCTCGCCATGGTATCAAACAAATTTTGATACCCCGGTTTCGACTGCAATCGAATCCGACAGAAAGAATCTTCAAAGAATTTAACAGATTTATAAGGACGTACATTCCGAATAAGCAATCTAAGTGGGTAGACTTCGTAACACCTTTCGAACAGATTGTAAACTACCTTCCTCATCTGTCGACCGGATTCACGCCACATGAGTTAATGTCAAGATCAAAAGAAAGGAATGAGTGGATAGACCCCCTTCCAGAGTTACTAGACAACGAATTGGACCTAGACGCAAAAATCAGGCAAGCTGTAATATCATTGACAACGTATGCTAACCTCCGAAAAAAGGCATTTGATAAGAAGGTAAACAGAGTTATCGATTTCAAAGAAGGAGAAAAGGTATTAGTCAGGACTCACTTTAAACCATCCCTGTTGTTAAAGAAGAATCGTAAGTGGCAACACATTTATGAAGGTCCCTTTGTGATAATGAGAAAACCACATATCGGTAGCTATTTGTTATCTGACCCTGCCACGAATAAAATCAAAGGATTGTTCCACCATCATGATTTAAGAAATTTTTATAACGCCAGGAATTAAGTTAAGCTGTAAGAAAATTCTAAGGTATTGGAGATCAGGATAAACCAATGAGTGACAAGAACTGAACTGACTACGGACGTTAACCGGTGCTAAAAGGAAACCTTATGTATTAAAACAACGAGTCTGGAAAATAAAATACAGAAAAAGTTGTAGACAAGTATTTATATGAATAATCTTTATGTAAACAGGAGGACATGTCCTAGAGGCGATTTCCAATTTTAGATATAAGTCAGTATGTAAGAAAAATTATGTACTCGAGAGGTATTAATTATCCCCAAGGTACTAAAATGAGGAAAGAGGAAGGAGCGAATAATGCACTTCTCTCGCTAAATAGTAAATATAAAAATGATTATGTGCTCTTAGTAGTAAGT
Source organism: Schistocerca cancellata (assembly GCF_023864275.1). Classification (NCBI taxonomy): domain Eukaryota; kingdom Metazoa; phylum Arthropoda; class Insecta; order Orthoptera; family Acrididae; genus Schistocerca; species Schistocerca cancellata. The sequence goes on along the minus strand of NW_026046443.1, from coordinate 5,674,439 downwards.
GAAATTTAATTGAGGACAAATTAATGACCTGTTTTGAAAGAAAATACTTAACGTCCAGACAAAGGAGGAAAGTAGCGTGAAAAGATTCGATTCCATGAGGTTATTCCCTAATTTCAAATGAGAAGTAAATAAGGCACCACCTGTTAGCGCAAAACCGTCGGTAGATTTAACTCGTAAGTTCCAGCACAGTGCTGTGCCAGCGATAAAATAACATCTCTTTCAAGTAAACAGATACCTAGGATTAAGCATGAACAGATTGATAACGCAGTGCAATTGTTCTAAAAAGACCTGACGTTAACCTTAAGTAAAAGCGTGATGGAATAATAAGGAAGTTTATTATATAACGCAAAGTAAGATGAGTCCAGACTATAAACAATCTGAGTAAAAGAACATATGAGTAACATGGTTTATTATGGCAACTTCACGGTACTACTGAACATTAGCGATACTGTAAATTCACAAGCTAGCAGCAAATAGAATAAGAATCTTGCCCAAGCTTCACAGATCGCCAAAGCAGCAAACAACAACACTCTAGTGAGAGGCTTATATACATACAAATGATAAATAACACCCAAATGCGTAATGCATAAACTTGACTTAGTCTAAGAAATGAACAAAGAGTAGTAAGCAACCTGCAGCAAGATACATATTAGATATACATGCTTGAAGTGGTAGATTTTATTTTAAGTGCGCACTGCAACATTTATTGTTTTCTCTGTGATTATGTGGTTATTGAATTCCTTTTCTAAGCGCAAATCCTTTAAAACCCTTGATCCTATCCACTCCCCAGGATCAACTTGTGAAGATGCACGTGTGCTTGGGAAGTTATGCACTACGTATAAAAATGAGAAGGTTTGCGACGCGCAAATTGCTTTTGTATTGCGCAATGTAAATTAAATATTCGATCTCGTTGAGAAGTATTTTAAATTCTGTCGACGATCCGCGAGTAGGCCCGCTTTGCCCACTTTTTTTTCGACTTTTTTTATTTCTACACGAAATCCAGAGGCGGATTTGCTTTTTTCGAATCTGTCCTCGAATTTTCTTTAAAGACAAGCTCATACTGAGAAACTTTGACATAAATGAAGCACTACTCACAAGTCACTAAATAAGATGAGCATTAAAACTGTATTGGGTCTAAAAATGAATAAGCAAGAGTGATAAAGATTTCTATGAATGAAATTAATTTACAAAGGAGATTGGAATGAATCTGGTCAAAGAAAGGGACTTTTAATAGCTTTCCTGTGACCGTAGGCATAAATGGTAAAAGCAGAGACTAATTAAGAAACAATTGTTCTGATTCAAAGTGGTAAATTAGATTATTTCTCGATTTCAATGAACTTTTGTAAATATTAGTATGTCAATCAACTTGTAAACACAGTGTGATGTTATGAAGTGAGAATTTCATCGAATACAACGTTCACGCAGACGCTCACCACAGTGCAAGTGAGGTTATAATGTTCCACGATTTTCAGTGGCAGTATTCTACTGCACAATACGTGTGAAAAATTCATTGATGTGTACAGTGTGTCATAATCAGTGTCATTCCACACATGCAGTTGCACTTACCTGTGAATCCGTAACTGGGTAGTGGACAGGAAGTGATGTGCGGCAGTTTCGGTGGCAGAAGCTCCCTCCAGCAATCTAAAAAGCACAAAGCCACGATCCGACGAACAAAAGCGCCGCACGGCACCTCAAACGCGAAATTAACGCTCTGCAAGTAAGCTCCGGCCACGTGCGCGCGCAGACTGAATTTCAAGACTGTTCGCAACACTGGAGGCAGACAGCCACCATGTGACGAAATAATGTAAACGTTCAACCACCAACAGCAGTTGCTGTGCACTACATTCTGTAGCGAAAACATTGACACTCAGTACTGAAAACATTTGTGTATGTATCATAAACCTTCTGAGAGACTCTAAGATAGAGAAGTTAGCGTGATTAGTATAATGACTGATTATACACAGAGATAAGTCACAAGGTCACTTCTGAACACTGTTGAAATGTAAAATTTAACGAGCGGTCACGATACGAATGAAACTAAGCACACGAAAATACGTCAAAGGATCCGATCCTTCCTGTATCCCATCCCACATGTATATAAAATTAGTTTTGCAAGCTATTCTAATATATATTTTATCTGTTTCATATGTGAAATAATTCGGAGAGCCACTCTCGAGCCCTAAAAGTGAAAGATACGGACTTCCTTGTAGAAGCCATCACCAGTGGCCCCTCTACAATCCAAGTCTATCATAAATAGTGTATGTGCGACGAAAAGAAATTTGTAAGTAATTGCGATAACAGACAAAGCAATCAACTGGCAAGACGATGACTTTATAATGAATACAGTCAAAACTAAAAGTTGTGTACCAGTTGTGATAGTCAAATTACTTTTGCAACGATGAAAAATGAAGTGTGACTTTTTCCTTATAAATTTTGTAAATATTAAATTTAATTTTAAGAATCATCAAGAACGACTGAATCCATACAAAGACTGATAGAAAAACAGAACAAATTCACAATGATCTATCGTCAGTAATTACAAATTGTAACGTTAATTCTTTTATTATGGAATGAATGTGAAATGAAAACTTTTGATAACCTGTATGTTACACCCGAAAATTATAAATATTCCAACCTTCAGTAATCCTTCCCTCCTCTCGGGAGGCAGTGCAATATTAGTGCAATATTAGTAATTTTCGCGTAACAAACATTAATATACGCTCAATAGTAAACGCCTGATGGCCTAAAGTTATCGAACAATTGTAAAGTAAAAGAAATGAACCATCGCATAGCAGCGACACAATCTATTATTCTTTATCCTTGCCGCTCTTGCGCGGTGCCTGTAAATCTCGATGTACATCTATAGATTAATGATATAAAAAAGAATTCTGTTGTTTCATGACCAATGAGGCAATTGACGCCTCACGTTTTACTGTACGCATTCCATGAAAGGCGGACGCGGACTTGCTGCGTTCCGCACCGGTATTTTATATTTTATGTGAAAATATTGAGTGAATATGCTAATTGTTACTTTTCCAATCAGAAAACATGTAGCTTCTTGTAACTGATTACGAACAGACAACATCAAGAGGACATTTTTTACTATTATGTATAAAGTATTTAACAACAATGGTCATCTATCGTAATTTAATATGAAAAGGTACGTAGCATTAAAAAAAGTGTGTTAAAGATAGGTGAGCTTATCTTAGTAAATTAACCTTGATGATTTCCATCTCCTTATTTACTTGAATGATAATTATTTTGCGTTAGTTCATCACCAGAAATTACGATCACGCTGATGGGCCAAACGCAGCATGAGGCAGAAGGAACATTATCGTTTTCATATTATTTCTGAATCAAATCTTTTTTAAGTGTGAAGTGATCCATTTCTTTTAAAGTCTATAAATCTTCTGGTCCCTTAGTATTGTTTCGGGTATGACTACATCGCGACTACAAAAATGCACAGAAAAGATAATGTTTCTTCCGAACGATCTCAAATATATCAATATGCTGCTCTTATCCATGTATTTAATGCTCAACGTATGTTATTATAATAGTGTCATCAATCCCTGATTTTGTTGCCCAGTGGCCCACCAAAATATTCACTTTTTTCGATATTTTTTTAAAAAAATATAAAATAACAATTCTTTTTATTTTCGCCCCCCAAAAGCAACGCTACAATGCACACCGTTTCCGGCCGCTGTTTAGAACATCAGCGATATGTTGAGTATTGAGAATTGGAGAAATTTGCAGTTTCTGAACACAGTGTCACAAATAAACATAAAATCTTTTGCAAAAACAGACATAATGTCTGATGGGATAACCGCAATCACTGGTTTTTCCAATGTTATTTATAACCCGTCTTGATTGCAAAAAATGTTTAATCACATGACCGGTTTCGGTTCATTTAGCACCATCTTCAGATCTGCAATTTCGGTTACAGGAGTAGCCTGTCCACAGACAGCAACCTTCCCATGTGACGCAACATGTGAAGGTTGCTCCTTATGGACAGATTAATCCTGTAACCGAAATTGCCGATCTGAAGATGGTTCTAGATGAGCCGAAACCGGTCATGAGATTAAACATTTTTTGCAATCAAGACGGGTTATAAACAACATTGAAACATAAAATACTCTTTCACGAAACAAATGTTTTGTTCCAGGCTTCTTCATAGTGGGAATATGTGGTTAAAGAGGCTGTAGAAATAAGAATGTGGGATAAAATCTTCAAACGTGACAGCGGACATAATCTTGTCGGTGCTTTCAAGCGAACTCTCGATGTCGAGAAGAGGCAGAGATACTCAAGAAGGCGGGAGTGGAGGCGCCACCAGCGCAGACATTGAAAACATCTGCGACAGCATGACGTAATTATTGATCAATCAGAGGCCATCTTTGGGCTGTAGAAGGCAACCACAGCAGCAGTTTTGAGAGCCAGTTGCACCTAACGAAGACGATGGAGGCAATCGTCGAAAGCTCGAGGTTTTACACTGAGCTTATGCTGCAAGCAGTGCGAGTATGTTTTATACAACAGTGCCGTCGCGAAAGATTTAGTTTTCACATCACGGTTATAGTTTATAAGAAGTGGCACTTTCCTGCATGCATTAAAAATTATTAATAATATGTTGTGGAGAAACGTTTTATGTTCAAATACATAAAGTTAAAAAAAAGATGCAAAATTGATGAGATGGAAATTTGTGTATGCTTGTTACATGCAAACTTAAAACAGCAAGCCGAAAAAATACCGTTTTCTGTAGTCCAACGACTATAGCGACAGGAGAGTAGAGGACCGGCAAGACAGTTGCGTTAGGCGAGCTGCATGCAAATAAGGCAGCACGCAGTACCTGGTTTTTACAGTAAGTAGACATGTATGCATGTCCGAAGGAGCAGACGTCCGGATTAATCCGGACATGTCCTCCTTTTTAGCTCTTTATCCGGGGTCCGGGCGGATTTTTGGTATGTCCGGCTTTTTCGCATAGTTGAGCGTAATACAGTTAAATTTACAATTCGTCCCGTACTATTGCTCTTTTCTTAAATACTTTAACCATTGACACAGCCTTCGTGATAAACACGCACGAAGGCGGTATTTGTATGTGGCACCAGGATCGTCGATGTTATCGTTGATCGACCTATAAGCGAATGGAAATATCGATTATTTAAAATTTTCGTTTCGTATCTTCGCTTTGTATTGGCTTGGCTTACTGTACTGCACGTGTGATTAGTGAGTGTAATTTTTAACCGAGTGAGTTACGTAAAATATTTGGCTAAGCATAAACGAAAGTGTACATTTTCTAATATCCTTTCCTGCAAATATCCGACTTTCAAGAAAGGGAGAAATGAATTTGAAGCGGAATGTAAGACGTGTGGAGCTGGAACGTACGTCTCAGTGGCCAATAAAGGTAACAAAAAACTCGACAGATTAACTGCCATGGTTTTATTTCATTGTTTCACAGTCATTCAATTTATTTGTATTCGGAAGGTTAAAGTACAGTTTACATTTCGTCAGCTGCTTCTTGCATTGTAGATGTTGGTAGCGGTGCGTCGAATGAAAGGAGGTGAATGCTCTTAACGTTTTTCGCTTTGTGAACAGTTCCGTGTTGTTGACATAACAAAACAATTGACGCCACACTGTCACCACAATCAATGTTTTCAATTTTTTATATTGCTCGGTTAACCACCACCTGACCATCAGTAACAATTTACTAGTTTTACCGGTAATTCCCGGCAGTCACGTGACTTGTCCAAAGCTGACGGGTGGTATCCTCATCTGCAAATGACCCGTTTGATGTGTCCTCTTTTTTTCTTCCTTTGTCCTCCTTTTTGAAGCTGTTTGTCCTCCTTTTTAAACAATTGCATCTGGTCACCCTAGTTATGAAATACATTAAATGTAATAGCAGCCGGCCGTGGAGGCCGAGCGGTTCTAGGCGCTTCAGTCTGGACCGCGTGACTGCTACGGTCGCAGGTTCGAATCCTACCTCGGGCATGGATGTGTGTGATGTCCTTAGGTTAGTTAGGTTTAAGTAGTTCTAAGTTCTAGGGGACTGATGACCTCAGATGTTAAGTCCCATAGTGCTCAGAGCCATTTGAACCATTTTTTTGTAATAGCAGTTGCGAATATCGACAAGCATCAGCGGTACAATGGAATGGTGACAATGAAATTTTGTGAAGGACCGGGATTCGATACCTGATTTCCCGCTTATCCCAAGCGGTCGCCTTACCATTTGGCTATCCGTGCGCGAATCACGGCGACACCCGAACTTTCGTATATCGTCAGCCATGTGTGCACACCTGTGCTTGTACTTCCGTTATGTATATTCTCGTACACGGGAGACATTTTACTTAAAATGTTTGCCCGGTGTCTGCGGATAAATACGTTATTGCAGTGCCTGTGTTATTCCGAATTACTATGTATTGTTGCTTCGGACACGCATACGAAATGGTAAGCCGAGCGCACGCGATAAGTGAGAAATCCGTATTCGAGTCCCGGTCTGGCACAACGTTTCGTTGTCATTTTATTATAAAGATGGTGGTTTTCCAAATTAGCAGCTGTGAACACATTTCATGTACAACGAAAGTATAGGCCTTAAGGGGACCACACCCTGCATATTAAAACCATTTTAATTTGGGCAAGTATTTGACCCACTTCTGAAAAGACTATTTGATGCAGGACCTTAATATTTTTACTGTGTGTTACATGATGCTAATAGAGACGACTGTACTAAAATCTACTTTATACGCTCCTGGAAATGGAAAAAAGAACACATTGACACCGGTGTGTCAGACCCACCCTACTTGCTCCGGACACTGCCAGAGGGCTGTACAAGCAATGATCACACGCACGGCACAGCGGACACACCAGGAACCGCGGTGTTGGCCGTCGAATGGCGCTAGCTGCGCAGCATTTGTGCACCGCCGCCGTCAGTGTCAGCCAGTTTGCCGTGGCATACGGAGCTCCATCGCAGTCTTTAACACTGGTAGCATGCCGCGACAGCGTGGACGTGAACCGTATGTGCAGTTGACGGACTTCGAGCGAGGGCGTATAGTGGGCATGCGGGAGGCCGGGTGGACGTACCGCCGAAATGCTCAACACGTGGGGCGTGAGGTCTCCACAGTACGTCGATGTTGTCGCCAGTGGTCGGCGGAAGGTGCACGTGCCCGTCGACCTGGGACCGGACCGCAGCGACGCACGGATGCACGCCCAGACCGTAGGATCCTACGCAGTGCCGTAGGGGACCGCACCGCCACTTCCCAGCAAATTAGGGTCACTGTTGCTCCTGGGGTATCGGCGAGGACCATTCGCAACCGTCTCCATGAAGCTGGGCTACGGTCCCGCACACCGTTAGGCCGTCTTCCGCTCACGCCCCAATATCGTGCAGCCCGCCTCCAGTGGTGTCGCGACAGGCGTGAATGGAGGGACGAATGGAGACGTGTCGTCTTCAGCGATGAGAGTCGCTTCTGCCTTGGTGCCAATGATGGTCGTATGCGTGTTTGGCGCCGTGCAGGTGAGCGCCACAGTCAAGACTGCATACGACCGAGGCACACAGGGCCAACACCCGGCATCATGGTGTGGGGAGCGATCTCCTACACTGGCCGTACACCACTGGTGATCGTCGAGGGGACACTGAATAGTGCACGGTACATCCAAACCGTCATCGAGCCCATCGTTCTACCATTCCTAGACCGGCAAGGGAACTTGCTGTTCCAACAGGACAATGCCCGTCCGCATGTATCCCGTGCCACCCAACGTGCTCTAGAAGGTGTAAGTCAACTACCCTGGCCAGCAAGATCTCCGGATCTGTCCCCCATTGAGCATGTTTGAGACTGGATGAAGCGTCGTCTCACGCGGTCTGCACGTCCAGCACGAACGCTGGTCCAACTGAGGCGCCAGGTGGAAATGGCATGGCAAGCCGTTCCACAGGACTACATCCAGCATCTCTACGATCGTCTCCATGGGAGAATAGCAGCCTGCATTGCTGCGAAAGGTGGATATACACTGTACTAGTGCCGACATTGTGTATGCTCTGTTGCCTGTGTCTATGTGCCTGTGGTTCTGTCAGTGTGATCATGTGATGTATCTGACACCAGGAATGTGTCAATAAAGTTTCCCCTTCCTGGGACAATGAATTCACGGTGTTCTTATTTCAATTTCCAGGAGTGTACATTTCATAGTTTTTAGGAAATACTTTTTTACATTTATTAATTAAAAATATTAAGTTTTTTCTGCGGAAAATATTTTTTGTGAGCTTCCTAATGGAGGAATATTAATGAATGTAGTACCAGAGGTGGCATTTTATGTTATGCAGAGTCCCTGAAAATTTAATTCTTTTTATCTATGATAGTTTCTGATATAATGGGGCATATGTACTGAAAATTTTAGTTTGCGTGACATTGACTTCAAAGAAAAAACTATTGAAATTTGTTACTTACAGTTAATTAAAACTGTCCTGCTGCGTATGATGGCCCTTCTTTGGCCTCTAGCAGGTGTTCCAGCATCTTTATCCTGGCTGTTTGTCTTGGTTTCTTGGCCATATTAGATGCAGACTGTCTGCATCGGCTATCCTCATTTTATCGCAATGTTGCAGCCCAGTGATCATATTTGCACCATGACTAACTCCCAGCTTTTTCAGTACCCAACACTTTCCAATATTATCACAATTGAATGTAACAACAGCATCATGAACTCCTAGTTTCATTGTATGCATGCCTACAAATACAGTTTTGGAAGGCGGTTCCAAATCATGCTGTTGAAACATTCATTTGCGTTCTGTGTCTGCCCATGCACACATTTCCTTAGAAGGTCAAGATGAGCCAAGTCTCTGAAAATAAGTTTAATTGCTGTAATAACAGCAGCATGAAGAGAATGCTGATGAGAATAAAATTCTCCAGTTGCCTGAGCTCTATTGTATTTGCTCCACGAATTTTCTCCTGATGGACACAATCCATGACATGGCTTATCATCAGTACAGGACTTATGGAAGTGTATGGCCCAAACATCTCTCTTTATTGCCTCTAGATTTTCTTTATTTCTCCTAATTGCCTGCCCATAGTATACCTGCAAGTTTTCTATTTCATTTTTAGTTGACCGAACCTGTCTGATCAACAATTTTCTATCTTCAATATCTTTTCCTCTCATATCAACAGTTAGTTTTCTCAGCCTTGTTCCCAAACGTTTTTCAATATGGCCTACACATTATATTTTGCTAGTAGTGGCATCTCCACATGGCTTAGAGTTGACAGTGGGTGGTTTGACAGTGGGTGACAGAAAAGTGGGCGCAGCACATAAACACACGTGGTGGGAAGTGCTCTTTAAATGCTCGAAAAAAATTTTTTTCAGCAAAATCCTTATCAGACTACTTAAGGGGCTCCGGAAAGGCTCAAAATCATGAAAAGTCCAATTTTTACTTTTTTGCGTTTTCTGAATCTGCAGACTATTACCCTTTAATAGATATATAATTTATTCATTTCCGAAGACTACAACTATTTTTAAATTTTTTTTTGAAATGTGTTCTACATGGGCGTGACCCACTGTGGCGCTGTTAAACTGCTGTCAAATGGTGTTATTATTAACGTCCGTGTTCATCAGGTACATTTTAGTGATGTTAGATAAAGTATGTGTTGTGGCTAACCTATTTTCAGAGACTTAGCAGCACTTGAACTGTTGAAAAAGTGTATTCTCGGAAAAACTCAAAACCCCAATGAAAGTGTAAATAGTGTTATATGGTCGAGAATCCCCAAGACTGTATTTGTTGGAATAGAAACACTTCACTTTGGTGTGTATGATGCTGTTGCGACTTTCAATGATGGCAACATTGTAAGGTGCAAGGTATTTAGAAATATGGGAATGAAGATAGGTTCTAACATGGTACGAGCGATGCTTGCTTTAGACAAGGAACGCCTTGGGGCTGCAGACAGGGCTGTAAAGAGTCTAGAAATACAAGCAAGAGTAAACAGGAGGAGGAACAAGAGGAAGCTGGAGGAGGAGTTTGCAGAGGATGAAGATAATCCATCCTATGGACCTGGAATGCACTAAAAAGTTAATCCAATCTTTGTCGCTCGATTCCCAAAACTTTTATTTTCTCTTACTAATTACATGTTTTCTAAGGATCTTCCAAACATATTTGTTTCAAACTTTCAGTGAAGGTTACACAGTACCTTGTGCATAATTTAACACAGCCTTTTTCCAAAAAACTGTATATTTTTGAATATATAAATAAAAAGTTACAAAAAAATGTTGTGAATTTTCATTACAATTGAAAAAAATCACCTTCAATAACTGAACTAAAATTTTGTAAAATCCCTGTGTTAAGTTGTAGCCCATATTCCAATAAATAATCTGTAAAAATTTCAACTTCCTACCTCAAATACTTTGTGAGGAAATATGTAATTTATAAGCGTTATTTTAACATTGCAAGTATAGGGCGTTCCGAAGCCCCTTAAATAAAACGATAATCTATCGAAATATGACGAAAACCGAAAATCAACTTTTTTCGACCTGAACCACGGTGTGATCCCCATAAGTGCTGTGTCTGGGCATATAAACCACCAACATAGCAGAGCAGCGCCACTCGGTAGCCGGTTCACGAGCTCTTAGGGGCCAAGACAACGAGAGCCACGACAATGAGAGTTCCGATCAGGAATAAAACCCATGTCATATTATCGAGGCAACTCATGATTCCAATGCTGCTGACCGGTGCATCCCCCTGGCCCGCAGGTGGCTGCCATATCGCATCTAGGAGGCTTCCGCCCTGTCACGTGACTGCAAGTAGACCGCGACAGATTCTTCGGCCGGCACTTATGACTCCGCAAGGCCAGTGTCCGCCAATTGAAGTCACCCTGTAACACCATAGTTAAGATCCTAAATATTTTTTCTGCTTAATTATACTTTATATAAAGTATGTTTTCTTCGGTATGTAGTCTTCGCTATGCTGTTGAGATGTAGAAACATGTGCACTATGTTTTCTCTTCACCGTTAGAACATTTGGAGGAGATTGACTTTAATTATATGTATTTTTTGTTGGTTTACTAATATGTGTAAATGAAAGGATTTTGTAAAAGGTATGAATATACTACTATGTATGTGCTGATTCACTATTAGGACTTTTGAATTGCATAAATGAAAACTTGGTGTGCTTCCCCTCTGAAACGAAAGTGAGTTAGTGCTCGCAAAATGTGGTTGGTGCAAGGGAAAAGGTTGGAACAATAGTCACTCAGAGACTAGCAAGGGGACAGTAAGAGCGTACGGAATATCAGACCAACTGTGTGACTGGACTGAAGAGTTTCAGCAAACAGAACACAGCATGTTGTTCTCAATGGAAAGACGTCTACAGACGTTAAAGTAACGTCTGGTGCGCCACAGGGGAGTGTTATGGGACCATTGCTTATCACAATATATGTAAATGACCTAGTAGATAGTATCAGAAGTTCCATGCGGCTTTCCGCTGATGATGCTGCAGTATACAGAGAAGTTGCAGCATTAGAAAATTGCAGCGAAATGCAGGAAGATCTGCAGCGGATACGCACTTCGTGCAGGGAGTGGCAACTGACCCTTAACATGTACAAATGTAATTTATTGCGAATACATAGAAAGAAGGAGCCTTTACTGTATGATTATATGATAACGGAACACACACTGGAAGCAGTTACTTCTGTAAAATATCTGGGAGTATGCGTGCGGAACGATTTGAAGTGGGATGATCATATAAAATTAATTGTTGGTAAGGTCGGTGCCAGGTTTAGATTCATTGGGAGAGTCCTTAGAAAATGTAGTCCATCAACAAAAGAGGTGGCTTACAAAACACTCGTCCGACCTATACTTGAGTATTGCTCATCAGTGTGGGATCCGTACCGGGTCGGGTTGACAGAGGAGATCGAGAAGATCCAAAGAAGAGCGGCGCGTTTCGTCACAGGGTTATTTGGTAAGCGTGATAGCGTTACGGAGATGTTAAGCAAACTCAAGTGGCAGACTCGGCAAGAGCGGCGCTCTGAATCGCGGTGTAGCTTGTTGTCCAGGTTTCGAGAGGATGCGTTTCTGGTTAAGGTATCGAATATATTGCTTCCCCCTACTTATACCTCCCGAGGAGATCACGAATATAAAATTAGAGAGATTCGAGCGCGCACGGAGACTTTCCGGCAGTCGTTCTTCCCGCGAACCATACGCGAGTGGAACAGGAAAGGGAGGTAATGACAGTGGCACGTAAAATTCCCTCCGCCACACACCGTTGGGTGGCTTGCGGAGTATAAATGTAGATGTAGATGTAGATGTAGACAGTCGGCAGCTAGGAATTGGAAGGTGCATTGTGCAGGTGCCAAGTGAGGCTTTCAGTGCTTGGAGATGTTATGGAAAAGCCTCAAGTGGATGAATGGCCCTAATACATTGCTCTGTTGCTAGAAAATACCATAAAAGCTGATGATCGTCGCCAAGAAGATAATAACAGAGCAAATTACTTACAACAGGATGTCCACCTGTTGTTATGTACTCGCCACCGAAATTGCGCAATCATTTTAGCAGAGAGGAGAAGTCAGATCTTTGTAAAGTGTATGGATCAGCACATTTACTAAAGTATGTTCAAATATAAGGTAACTCATGTTAAACTTGTGCACCAACCTTAAGTTGTTTCCTATCATGATACCTCTTAGGATCCACTCCTTTTGAACAGTGACTTCAGAGTACCCTGATTATGAGAACTGGTGAAAAACCAAGTGTTTAATTGGTTTTGCCTAACCCTGCGTGCTAAAAAGTTATCTAAAATTACTGAGAATTTTATTGAAGTTGAGCGAGGAAATAAATGTTGCTTTTGTGAAAGCATCCCCAGTAATTGAATTGCTTTAGTCCAAAGTGTCAGTGTTATAAGAGTTAACTGATTTAATTCTGTCTCAAAATATTAATGTTTGTGACGATGAAAAATAGGCAACACAATTTTGAGGTTAGTTAGAAGTAAATGATCTTAAAGCCATATTTGAAAATCCTGTTGAAAAGATCTTCTGCATTAACTGTCATAAAATTCACACAAGGTGAATCAAATTTATGAAAGAATGTTACTAAAGTTTACTGATTTTAATTTGCTTCAGTAAAGTGTGTCCAGTTTGCTTTATAATAGCAATCAAGATTAAGGGCCCTCATTGTTAGTTGTTAAAATTGCATAAAGTTACTCAGTTAATGAATATACTAACTGCTTTTGAAGTTTATGTTGAGTTTTGTGCACATTGTCTAGTAAAATGCGTAATATCAAATTGGGAGCCACCTACTTACTTTTTCTATTACTGAAGGTAAAGCTACTATGAGTGCCCTTTTTCACAAAAACAGTTACAACATTGCTTAGTAAATAATGTGTGAATCTTAATGCAAGTGAATTTTAATTAAATTTGTGCTGTGTACAAAGTATCTGATGAAATAAGACTATACCCAGTTTAGTAATGAATTGCAATTACTGTGATGATGAAATAACTCAGGGTTGGCAAAGTATTTCCTGTTTATGAGTGTCAAAGTGTCATTTGTGTTGGTGAAAACTTTAATATCTTACAATAACTGCTTTTATCCACTATAACATTTTTCTGCTTGCGGTAGGGTTCATTGTACTTTCGTGAGAAAGGAGTATAGGTGATGTTTTATTCACCAATAGTATTTACTATTTCTTTAAAAGAAATGTTTCACATTTCTATGCCTAGTTGGGCTCGCGACCGTATTCCTTTTCACTTGAGTAAATATGATTACTTACATTATCTAAATGGGATATGACGCTTTCTGTGTTTTATGTAATGTTACTTTTAAGTCCGATAAGCAAAATCCTTTAGGCATTTCACTGTTTAATCTGTAAAAATGCTCAGAGAGGGTAATATTATACTCTACTGAAACACCGAAATTGAGTATTATCTATATGCTGACATAGCAAAACGGTGCAGTGATAGTGTTATAAGCTCACGAACCGTCACCTGCGGAGCATACCACTAGCTTCCAACTCTCCACGTCGACTTCTACACTAGACTGCGACTTGGCCTCACTTTGCTATCCTACGGCTTGTTACTTTGTTGTGTTCTAGAACAGCTCTCCTCAACTGTGGTCCATCTGGACATAAACTTTAACCTGTTTTGAGTCACTGAATTTGTTTGATATAACAAACAGTGGGGAACTAAAGTGCTCGAACTGACACGCTTACATTAGCCAGCAGAATTTTTTGTGACTTTTGCTCATGTATAACTCAAGATGCTCCAGAACGGAGAAATGTAATTTTATTTTATGCCCTCGTGTACCTGGGAGTGAGTGCTTTCGAATACAGCCCCGAAAAGATTACTTCGAGCATTACAAAACTGTCTGAGCAACTTAGCTGTGATGAACTGGGTTGCAAACAACTACGTATTTGTAACGTGTAACTTCTCACTAACTAAGGCAATATTTCATATACTGATAATACCGGTTGTGGCTGGTAACCATGTATTTGCAGTTATTTCGCAAACGGGCCGTTTGTAGACACATGTTCACTGGAACACTTTTTTTTAGTTCTATTAACGTGCTCTTCCAGTTTCATCCATGTTAACTTGAAAAATTTTTTTTACTCCTATTATATTAACCTTTCTCCTAGACCTATGTTCCCTGGAGCTCTTTTTTTAACTTTTATTATCGTGACATTCCTCGTGGTGCCAGTTTTTGCTGTTAACTGGGATCACAGACTGTATACTGTGGACCTACCAGTATTACATGACGTACAATGTGAATTATTTCTGTGTCTGCAGATAATTTTTCATACACAATAACATTTTGCCTCGGCCGGGGTGGCCGAGCGGTTCTAGGCGCTACGGTCTGGTACCGCGCGACCGCTACGGTCGCAGGTTCGAATCCTGCCTCGGGCATGGATGTGTGTGACGTCCTTAGGTTAGTTAGGTTTAAGTAGTTCTAAGTTCTACGGGACTGATGACCTCAGAAGTTAAGTCCCATAGTGCTCAGAGCCATTTGAACCATTTGAACCTCGTACGTCGAAAAATGTTTTGAATAAAGTCGTTAATCTAGCGACATATGAAGCATACCGTTTTTATTTTCATTAGCTAACGAGGCAGTGATACTAACTCAAAAGATTGTGTTAGCTCAGAAATGCGACAGCTGCAAATAAATACCTGGACAACGACTGGTTTCTCCGCTAGTATTTCATAAAGTTCAAGTGAGAATTCTGTAAAATGTAATACCTTGTTAAACATCTTTTATACCGTTTCTGAAGTCTATGATGTAAAGATAGCGGTGCAGTAATAAAATGGAAATAATTAGCATCAAGCTTTATTAAACAATCAAAATATTTCAGTAGAGCATTTACATGAAGTCATTAAAAAATAGAATTGCATCTCTTTAACAATTCTCTGGGGCCGTATGTCGCAACAGGATGGGATATGTTCTAAAGGGATCAGTTGGGAATATCTGGGTGTGTCATTACAATTAAAGCACTCATCTAATGACGACAGGAAACCACCTTTGTTTTTGGGACAATGTTGCCTGTTCTCCCAGACGAAAACTAAAATTATGTGTGTGTGCGAGCGCGCGCGTGCACGTGTGTGTGTGTGTGTAAGAGAGAGAGAGAGAGAGAGAGTGTGTGTGAAGTGTAATGACGATCTGCGGAATGTGTGTAGAGGGCAATGGGGGAGGGGGGAGGGAAGGGCGGGGGGCGGTTGTATCCATTAACACGAAATGTAGTAACAATCTGATGATACGGGGCACAAGGGCTTTCTTTTCGCATAAGCAACTGTGTCCAACATTACGTTCACCGCTGTCTGCGTTCTCCTCTACACACCGTTTCTGCTGCGCGGAAAGATTAAACGACTGTCGCTGTTACTACGGACTACGTTGCCCACTAATAGTTTCTTTGTGCCACATCACTTTGCTATGATCCATTTACTCTCTTTGTGACAGGATTCCGTCTATAGACGTATCTGACAGCATTTTACGTCACGAAAGAATTTCTGAGACCGAGACAGAATGACGCAGATGTTATTGTCTCTCGCGAAATTGGATTCCGCAACAGTCTCCACTGCAGTTGCAGAGGCACTTTGGTATCGACAATGTTATCTTGAAGAACTGGGAACTAACCCGATCTTTTCAAGTTAGGTTGACCTACAAAAGTTCTGCACTACGTTACATCAGTCGTGTAGCTAACTATATGAGAAAACTCTTTGCCAAAACACGGAGACCGTTTTTGGAGTGAAATTTTCAAAATTTACAATCTGATACTGGCACGTGTTTTGTTCGCGAGATTAGTTCCAGACACGCGACGGGAAGTACTTTCACTTCTCACGGGTACAACTAGACGTTCTGCATTTCATAATCTACACATTTAAACTAAACCTGCAGCCTACTCCTATGCAACGAAAATGTATGGTACATAGCACGGGTTACAAATTTGTAATTGTTCGTATTATTGTTTTGCGGTACAATGCAGTAGAACATATGGAGCAAATGTTCGATAGATTTTCTCAGATGAAACTTCCTGGCAGATTAAAACTGTGTGCCCGACCGAGACTCGAACTCGGGACCTTTGCCTTTCGCGGGCAAGTGCTCTACCAACTGAGCTACCGAAGCACGACTCACGCCCGGTACTCACAGCTTTACTTCTGCCAGTACCTCGTCTCCTACCTTCCAAACTTTACAGAAGCTCTCCTGCAAACCATTCATTCTGGAAACATCCCCCAGGTTGTGGCTAAGCCATGTCTCCGCAATATCCTTTCTTTCAGGAGTGCTAGTTCTGCAAGGTTTGCAGGAGAGCTTCTGTAAAGTTTGGAAGGTAGGAGACGAGGTACTGGCAGAAGTAAAGCTGTGAGTAGCGGGCGTCAGTCGTGCTTCGGTAGCTCAGTTGGTAGAGCACTTGCCCGCGAAAGGCAAAGGTCCCGAGTTCGAGTCTCGGTCGGGCACACAGTTTTAATCTGCCAGGAAGTTTCATCTGAGAAAATCTATCGAACAGTACGTTGCATTGTCCTGTTGGTAGATGCCATCGAGCCGAGGAGAAAACGAAGTAATGTTGGGTTGTACATGGTTGCTGAGAATAGATGCATAGATGGGTGTTGATCTACGAGGGGCGTTTGAAAAGTTCGTGCAAAAATAAAAACTACTTACGTGTTTGGAGTAAACCTTTTTTTATTTTTCGACATGGTCTACTTCCAGACTTATACACTTCGTCTAACGCTGTTCTAATTTGGTGCCCCCTTACGAATCACAGGATTTGTCCAAGTCTGCAAAACAGCTATTAGTTGCTGCAATCACCTCCTTCTTTGAATACATTCTTTGTCCCGCCAGCTATTACTTCAAATTGGGGAACAAAAAGTAGCCCGAGGGAGCCAGGTCTGGAGAATAGAGGGGATGTGAAAAGAGTTGAAATGCTATTTCGATTAGTTTTGCGACCACAACTGCTGAGGTATGTGCTGGTGCGTTGTCGTGAAAGTAAAGGACTTTTTGTAATTCAGTCGCCGGCGTTTTTCTTGCAGCTCGGTTTTCAAACGGTCCAATAACGATAAATAATATTCATCTGTAGTAGTTTTACCCTTTTCCAGATAGTCGATGAGGATTATCCCTTGCGAATCCCAAAAGACAGTTGCCATAACCTTCCCGGCCGAAGGAATGGACTTCGTCTTTTTTGGTGCAGATTCTCCCTAGGTAACCCATTGTCTAGATTGTTGTTTGGTCTCAGGATTATATTTAAGTTTCATGCACAGTGGCGAAACAATGCTTGAAGTCCTGTGGATTCTTCCTGAACAGCTGCAAACTATCCTTGCAACACTTCACACGATTCTGTTTTTGGTCAAGCGTGAGCAATCACGGAACCCATCTTGCGGATAGCTTTCTCATGTCCAGGTGCTTATGCAAATTATTATGTACCCATTCATTCGAGATGCCCACAGCACTAGCAATCTCACGCACCTTGACTCTTTTGTCATCCATCAACATATCATGGATTTTATCGATGATTTCTGGAGTCGTAACCTCCACAGGGCGTCCAGAAGGTTGAGCATCACTTATGGCCACTCTAAAAATTTTGAAACTACTTATAGACTGTTCTAATTGAAGGGTCAGAGTCACCGTAATGTTTATCAAGTTTCGCTTTAGTCTCTTGAGGCGTTTTGCCTTTCATAAAGTAATGTTTAATCACGACACCAAATTCTTTTTCGTCCATTTTTTGACAATCACTCGACTTCCTTGATTCACATGAATGCCAAGCACAAATAAATCGACCAATATGACTGAAACTGGGTGTGCGATCTTTCCAAAGATGCTACTAACTGAACATGACCTCGATACGCGCCGGTGGTGCGATCTCTCGGATTTTGAACGGACTTTTCAAACGCCCCTCGTACTTTCCCTTCTGAATGCCGAGATCACCGAGGGAATGCCACAAATACTTTCCCCAGATCATAATGTTTCCTCCTGCGGCTCAGACGTTGCACGCTGTACGCACCAAACGCCATATGTTCGAAGAAGCATAAAACGTGATTCATCCGGAAAGGCCACCTGCCGCCATTCAGTGAGTGTCCAGTTATGTTGGCGTGCGAATTTGAGCCTTCGTCGCCGGTGAACACCGGATAGTATGGCTGCAGGAACCTGGCGCCTGCTGATGAAGTCCTTACCCAGCAACGTTCGCTGAACGATCGTTGAGAAGACTCTGTTGGCAGCACTTTGGTTCACCCTGGCCGTTAGCTGATCTACAGTTGCGCACGTCTATTCGGCAGTACACATCTCCGCAACTGTCGTTCGCCCCTGTCATTTACGGCCCGTGTCGCACCAGTTCCCTTGTCGCCGGTTTAGGATAGCGCCATTTTGCTACTCAACGTGTACTTTAACCATGGCGGCAGGCGACTGGTTAACTTATCCACTTCGGAAATGCCTCCACCTTTGCTCCGAAAGCCAATGATCGTGCCCTTTTCATCTTCGAAAATCACGGCTTTTCCGGATTACGACGACGACTTTACTGTGTCCGTGTCTCCCCGACACGCTTTATACGAGGTGCGAAAATAAAGTAATGAGACTGGTACGAAATAAAATGTAGCCTACCGTTTTACTCAAGTTTAGTGTTGTCTCCTTCAAAGCAGTTCCCTTCTGATTGCACACACTTTTTCCAGCGTTTCTGCCATTGATGGTAACATTTCTGCAATTCATCTTCTGTAATATTCTCCAAAACCCTTTGTAAGTAGGCTGTTTATGTTTTCTTATTGGCAACGTTACGCAGCGCTCTATATGAAAATCACTGGCTGTGCTGTGTGCAGTCTGTGGCTAGTTTGCATTGTTGTCTGCCATTGTAGTGTTGGGCAGCGGCAGCTGGATGTTAACAGCGCGTAGCGTTGCGCAGTTGGAGGTGAGCCGCCAGCAGTGGTGGATGTGGGGAGAGAGATGGCGGAGTTTTGAAATTTTGTTATGCTGGATATTATGAACTGCTATATATATTATGACTATTAAGGTAAATACATTGTTTGTTCTCTATTAAAATCTTTCATTTGCTAACTATCTCTATCAGTAGTTAGTGACTTCCGTAGTTTTAATCTGTTATTTAGCTGGCAGTAGTGGCGCTCGCTATATTGCAGTAGTTCGAGTAACGGAGATTTTTGGTGAGGTAAGTGATTTGTGAAAGGTATAGATTAATGTTAGTCAGGGCCGTTCTTTTGTAGGGATTTTTGAAAGTCAGATTGCGTTGCACTAAAAAAATATTGTGTGTCAGTTTAAGCACAGTCTTGTATAAATGTTCAAAAGGGGACGTTTCACCTTTTTGGACATCTTGTGTTGTTTCAAAATGGTGTCCCTTGACCGCCGTTTTGACTCTTGGAAATAGAAAAAAGTCGCACAGAGCGATATCTGGTGAATAAGGTGGCCGTGGTAGTACTGAAATCTGTTTTGAGGTTAAAAATTGCCGTATTGACGCAGCAGTATGGGATGGTGCATTATCGTGTTGCAGAATCCAATTATCAGCAATCTTGGCACGGACACGAAGAGCTCTTTCACGAAGTCTTTCTACAATTTCTTTGTAGTAATATTGGTTAACTGTTTGTCCAGGAGGCACCCACTCTTTATGAACAATTCC
This sequence comes from Schistocerca cancellata, assembly GCF_023864275.1. NCBI lineage: Eukaryota > Metazoa > Arthropoda > Insecta > Orthoptera > Acrididae > Schistocerca > Schistocerca cancellata. The sequence goes on along the minus strand of NW_026046443.1, from coordinate 5,654,407 downwards.
CTTTTAATCAATGTGGCACACAAGCATGCGTTTCGCTTTTGCCTTTGATATGCGAGCTTTTTTGGGTCTGGGTGATCCCTTTAAGCACCACTGCGAACTTTGGCGTTTTGTCTCTAGGTCTAGATCGTACTGAAAAAACCAACTTTCATCACAAGTGATAATACGGCTCAACAATTCTGGTTTGATTTCCGTTTGCTGTAACATATCGGCTGCCACATTTTTCCGTTTTTCTCGCTGTTGTGGTGTGAGATTTTTGGGGACCATTTTTGCACAAATCTTTCTCATACCAAGGTCTTCAGTTATTATAAGACGAACCGTTTCTCGATTGATGTTCAGTTCTTCAGCAATCATTTTCACGGATAATCTTCGATCAGATCGTACGAGTTCACGCACCCTGGCCAAATTGACGTCCGTCCGTGAGGGTGATGGTCGTCCACTGCGGTCTTCATCTTCAACATTCGTTCTGCCTACACTAAACATTTTATTCCAACGAAAAACTTGAGCTCTTGACATAACCTGTTCTCCAAAAGCCTTCTGAAGCTTGCCGTAAGTTGTAGTCGCGTTTTCACCCAATTTAATACAAAACGAAATGGCATACCGTTGCGCAATATTATGCGGTTCCATTACCGTGACGAGGGGCAGAAACGCGTGTTAACTTATTACAGTACAACTCACGACTGAGCAGTTGCATCGATGTGCCGTTTGGACTAGAAGCAGCTGATGTCATAGATACTGTGCCTACGCTAGCCTGCTGGGTTGCCACATCTTGCAAAGAAAATCAGTCTCATTACTTTATTGTCGCACCTTGTATACCCTTCCCTGCTAGTGCTGTCTGTCATTGGTTATTATACGTTGACGTCGAACATAGGCGGTGGTCACATTAATGTGACTCGGCCTTGTAGATAGGACATGGGATTCGTAATAGCATGAAGAGAAATCCTTCTACTGCGATAAAGGCTTTCCGTGCTCTGCCTAAACTGTGTACAGTAATCGAATGGGAGCTTTCTTTCAGGAGGACACTGCCGTTGTCTTTCTTATTCTCATCCCGTTCTCACTTATGCTCCGTCACTAATGACCTTCTGGCCAGAACTTAGATATTTACATTCATGCTTCTTCAACATACTCTGCAAATAACCTGACGGTATTTCGTGTACCACTGCCATTTCCCTCTTTTCGCGTGCCAGTCGTGAATAGTGCACGGAAAGAAAGACTGTTGGTAAGCGTCCGTGTGACCCGGTATATTTCTAAGTTGATCCATCCAGTCCCTCGTGAGGTTATACGGACGCTGAGGCAGTTCTTCTAGGAACATACACTCTCATACGTTAACAGCAAACTACACCATGATACACAAAAAGTTTACTGTAGCGCCGGTCACTGCAGTTGCGTTAGTTTAGCAGTTTGATTATACTTTCGACCTCATTGTACGAACTTGCGACGAAATACTCTGGTCTTCTTCGGGTATTCTTCATTTTCTCTGTTTGTTCTTCCTTATTAGGCTCCTTGACTGAGGATCAATGAATACTGTGTAAGTAGGATGTTTATGTTTTCTTATTGGCAACGTTACGTAGCGCTCTGTATGAAAATAACTGGCTGTGCTGTGTGCAGTCTGTGGCAAGTTTGCATTGTTGTCTGCCATTGTAGTGTTGGGCAGTGGCAGCTGGATGTGAACAGCGCGTAGCGTTGGGCAGTTAGAGGTCAGCCGCCAGCAGTGGTGGATGTGGGGAGAGAGATGACGGAGTTTTGAAATTTATAATACTGGATGTCATGAACTGCTATGTATATTATGATTTTTCAACACTATTAAGGTCAATACATTGTTTGTTCTCTATTAACATCTTTCAATTGCTAACTATGCCTATCAGTAGTTAGTGCCTTCCGTAGTTTGAATCTTTTATTTAGCTGGCAGTAGTGGCGCTCGCTGTATTGCAGTAGTTCGAGTAACGGAGATTTTTGGTGAGGTAAGTGATTTGTGAAAGGTATAGATTAATGTTAGTCAGGGCCTTTCTTTTGCAGGGATTTTTGAAAGTCAGATTGCGTTGCGCTAAAAATATTGTGTGTCACTTTCAGTTTAAGCACAGTCTTGTATAATTGTTCTAAGGAGACGTTTCATATGCCCAGTGGCCAAAACGATTTGTAAAATTTTTTGTGGGGGCCATGGGGGCTATGTAAGTAGGCTGTTTATGTTTTCTTATTGGCAACGTTACGTAGCGCTCTGTATGAAAATCACTGGTTGTGCTGTGTGCAGTCTGTGGCTAGTTTGCATTGTTGTCTGCCATTGTAGTGTTGGGCAGCTGGATGTGAACAGCGCGTAGCGCTGCGCAGTTGGAGGTGAGCCGCTAGCAGTGGTGGATGTGGGGAGAGAGATGGCGGAGTTTTGAAATTTGTAAGACTGGATGTCATGAACTGCTATGTGTATTATGATTTTTCAACACTATTAAGGTAAATACATTGTTTGTTCTCTATTAACATCTTTCAATTGCTACCTATGCCTATCAGTAGTTAGTGCCTTCCGTAGTTTGAATCTTTTATTTAGCTGGCAGTAGTGGCGCTCGCTGTATTGCAGTAGTTCGAGTAACGGAGATTTTTGGTGAGGTAAGTGATTTGCGAAAGGTATAGATTAATGTTAGTCAGGGCTATTCTTTTGCAGGGATTTTTGAAAGTCAGATTGCGTTGCGCTAAAAATATTGTGTGTCAGTTTATGCACAGTCGTGTATAAATGTTCAAAGGGGACGTTTCAACTGGTCCAACGAGGGCCCTTAAGACAATTCCTTTCTGCGTGGATTAGATTCCCTTCAAATCAATTTCAGTTTGGCAATTGCTTTCTATACAATTAATTTCGTGTGCATGTGGCTTAACTGTAAGATAGTTAATGGATGTGAATTGTTCTATTTACGGTATGGCAAACGAACGACAGCGACTATGACCACCTGTTTGTGCAAAATATGTAAGAATTATTTACACTGAGAATTAACTGCGCATTCCTGCAGTTCTCTACAGGTCCCCTTACAGAAAATTATTATCCCTGAATAGCCTTATGGCTCTTCCAACGTTTTCGATTAGGTCATTGTTCCTCAAAGTGCAGTCCACGGACCCCTCGTGGGGTCTGCGACGTCTAAAAATTTGAGATGTAATAAAATGGAACTCACATACACTATGTGATCAAAAGTACCCGAACACCACCAAAAAGATACGTTTTCCATATTAGGTGCATTGTGCTGCCACCTACTGCCAGGTACTCCATATCAGCGACCTCAGTAGTCATTAGACATCGTGAGAGAGCATAATTGGGCGCTCCGCGGAACTCACGCACTTCTAACATGGTCAGGTCATTGGGCGTCACTTCCGTCATACGTCTGCACGTGAGATTTCCACATTCTGAAACATCCCTAGGTCCACTGTTTCCGATGTGATAGTGAAGCGGAAATGTGAAGGGACACGTACAGCGCAAAAGCGTACAGGCCGACCTCGTCTGTTGACTGGCAGAGACCGCCGATAGTTGAAGAGGGTCATAATGTGTAATAGGCAGACATCTATCCAGACCATTACAAAGGAATTCCAAACTGCATCAGGATCCACTGCAAGTACTACGACAGTTAGGTGGGAGGTGAGAGAAGTTGGATTTCATGTTAGAGCGGCTGCTCATAAGCCACATCTCACGTCGGTAAATGCCAAACGACTCATCGCTTGGTGTATGGAGCGTAAACATTGGACAACTGAACAGAGGGTAAACGTTGTGTGGAGTGACGAATCATGGTATACAATGTGGCGGCCCGATGGCAGGGTGTGGATATGGCGAATGCCCGGTGAACGTCATCTGCCAGCGTACGTAGTGCCAATAGTAAAATTCGGAGGCGGTCGTGTTTTTCATGGAGGGTGCTTGCACCCCGTATTGTTTTGCGTGGCACTATCACAGGACAGGCCTACATTGATATTTTAAGCCCCTTCTTCCTTCCCACTGTTGAAGAGGAATTCGGGGATGGCGATTGCACACTTCAACACGATCGAGCATTGTCCCTAATGTACGGCCTGTGGCGGAGTGGTTACACCACGATAACATCCCTGTAATGGACTGGCCTGCACAGAGTCCTGACCTGAATCCTATAGAACACCTTTGGGATGTCTTGGAACGCCGGCTTCGTTCCAGGCCATACTCACCGATATCGATGCCGCTCCTCAGTGCATCACACCGTGAAGAATGGTCTGCCATTCCCCAAGAAACCTTCCAGCACCTGACTTAACGTCTGTCTGCGAGAGTGGAAGCTGTCATCAAGTCAAACGGTGTGCCAATATTATACTGAATTCCAGCATCACCGACTGAGGGCGCCACGAACTTGCAACTCATTTTCAGCCAGGTGTCCAAACACTTTTGATCACATAGTGTATGTTATGCAAGAAGTATTTTTCAGTTACTAAAATGAAAGCATTTCGAAATTATACCTACGTTTGTAACTTTAAATGTTTTCCCACTTTACTAAATTCTTCCCTTATACAGAACTACGTCAAGCGAGAGAAATTCCTCATTTGTTAGGACACTTTTACAAATGGAGATGTACATTACATGCACAACACCTCAGAATTTCTCGAATTTCTTCGCCAAGTGCTGCAAAGCCCCCACCACTAGCACCATTTTGTTTTTTAAGAAATAAACGAAAAAAGAGATGATACGCCGCTCCCAAAATACGTTCCCAGATCCGCAACTGCGAGGAACTCTTGACTCAGATTCGGTGCGGTTTGTATAAAACTGTCTTTGAAGATAGATCGCAACAGAGAAATAAGAACGTTGCTTTCATTCAATTAATTCGTGAAAAGATTAAAAATATAAGTATAACATGCACACTCGACATTAGTTTTTAAACGTTTCCTTTCCAGCACAGGTAAGAAAATCTCTGCAAGAATGACATTGAACTGCGGTCTTAATGTTGTTTAAGTAAAAGTTTTCTGCTTCTTTAATTTTCCATGAGCAATCAGATAAAAAAATCAAAGAAACTTGAACTTTGTGTATTGTTAAGCAACAAAGTACACTGTTCTATTTTCTCCAGTAGTGAGATCATGTGATTGGATAAGAAAAACACTGTTTAACTGCCTCTCAGTTTCTCAAGTTTTTATCGCCGTTTTACAGTTCAACCGCTGGTGTTCTAGAAATTAATAAGCTTTATCACACGACTTTTCTATGTTAATTTAACAAGAGTATGATTTAAGTATGACGTCACCACACAAATCGCCAGCTTTAATGAATGGCGTTCGTCGTGTTTTCCCCCTTCAACATTCCATCAAATAACAGACGAGGGAGAAAGTTTTACTGTAGGAAGTAGGCATTAGAGACAGTCGTAGATATCACCTACTCATAGTATGAAACGTGGTACGTGAGCGGAGGGAGATGTCTAAATATTGATTTGTCACCAGTCATTCGTTTCCTGAGTTGCTCAACGTTCGTTTGTGCTGCAATATTTGTTCAGTCTGCAGTCGATCTATGATTGAAATCGTCTGCAGTGAAGCGAAAAATTGTTGGTGCTGATGTGTCGGTCAAAGCCTCTGAAAGTGAGCCTTCATGTTCGCAAGCTATTATAAGAGAACGTGAAAGAAGGAAGAGAAAACTACACAGGTATTGTGATGGCTATCTTCGTTATGTATTTACGTACATAGATAGTGATGACAGCCACCAGCCTGAGCGTGTCATGTTTTATGAAGTACCGAGCAATGAAAGCATGAAACCTGTTACTCTTCGAAGACATTCGGAGAAGAAACATCAGGGAAACGTTGCTATTTCGATAGATGTTTTTATCAACAGACTCAAGGAGATGAGAAGCAGTAAAAGTGCAATGTCAAAGACAGCGGTAGTTGTTAAATACTAACGCAAAAAGTACTTTACCGTCATATCATGTGTTATTGCTAATTGATAAATCTGGAAAATCCCACACAGTTGAGGAAAATTTAATCCTACCAGCTGCGAAAGTTTAGTGTGAAATTGTGGTAAGTGATGCATCTACTAAAGAAAATAAACACAGTTTCCCTTTCCAGCGATTCAGTTGAAAGAAGAATCAACAATATGTCTTTTAGTCTGAAAGAACAATTAATTTCAAAAATGAACGGTAGCTCATTTTATTCCTTACAACTTGATGAAAGTTCATATATAGACGGAAAAGCAACTCTGTTGGTTTTCATCCGTTTTTAGCATAAAGAGGCAATTTGTGAAGAGTTTTTGTTCTGTATAGAGATTCTTCGAACAACGGCAAAAAATTCTTTTGTGCATGTAATGAGTTAATGACGAACAACGATACTAGGTTGGATAAATGTGTAATAATCTCTACGGACGGAGCGCATGCTTTTGCACGTTTTAAAATAGGCCTAATGCCTCGAGAGAAACCTTTAGCACCAGAAGTGAAGTGTACTCATTGCTTCAGACACAGAGAAGCTTTTGTACCGAGAAAAATGACTGAGGATCATTGGACCACGTTCTCTAAATTCTCGTCTTTTCACAGTTTTATGTGAAGAAATCAGCAGTGAACACACTCAACTTTTTTTTTAAATTCTGAAGTGCGTTGGCTGTCAAGAGGGAAAGTTCTATGTCGTTTTTCTGTAGCTGCGTGACGAAGTGTTCTTGTTTCTCTTGGACAAGCAAGATTCTTTTTCAAGCGAGAAATTGTGTGATTTTGACTGATTGTATCAAGTGGATATTTTCTCCTGTCTCGACTAACTTAGCCCTCCTAGGAATATATTAACATATCTCCCAATTCGAGAATAAAGCTGAAGCTATAGTTAAGAAACTGTGGGCGGTACGGGTACAAAACAATAACTATTCATCATTTCCAATGTTCAAGGACTTCACTGATTCGTCATGTGAAAAATTCTCTGTTGAAGTGTACAAAGCACTTGTTGGAAACATGAGAGCATTAGCTGCAAGTTTTCCAGAATATTTCCCTGTCCCACAACCAGGTAACCGTTGGACTGAAAATTCTTTCAGTGATGTATACATCCATGAGAAACAAGGTATGAATCTCTCTCATACAGAACAACTACTGGAACTGTCCTGCGATACTTCATGGAAAAACGTAAAAAAAATGAATTTTGTAGTTTGTGGTTGCGTTGTGCTTCGAGTATGAAGAGTTATCTAAAAACACATTGCAACATTAGTTGTCTTTCTCTACCACTTCTGCTCTTTGCAGTATTATGACCTTAAAGCGAAATCGTCTCAACGTGGAATTGGACCTAAGATTTACGGTGACAAGATTTCAAGGGAATTGAGGAAGACCACAAAGAATTTCATTCCCCACCTTAGTGACTCCACAGTTGAGCTACATTGTTTACCAATCGGGTTTCCTTAGAAAAAATACACTGATTTTATTTTAGTGTGTTGTATTTTCTGTATTATTGTACTGTTATGGTTGTCTGTAAGTTATTGCATTTTCAATTGCAATTTCGTGCACTAGGCAACAATTATGTATTTTTAGAAGAAATTACTTATTGAATTATTTTTCTTGATCTTTTACTTGTCATGGTAGTTCTAATTAGTACATTTTTAATATCATTTGAAATTTCATGTAGCATTGCAAGGGAGTCGCAGATGGCTTTCCGATTAAACGATTAAACAGGGGGTCCGTGTTATTGGGAAGTTTGAGAAGCACTGGACTAGGTTGTATTCATATATATAAATTCCTCCCTAACAGGCCATGAAGGCCCACCGGCACCAACCGGCCGCAGTGTCATAGCTTTAGGCGTCACTGTATGCGGATACGGAGGGGCATGTGGTCAGCACACCGCTCTCCCGGTGCCGCTACATCTCAACCAAGTAGCTCCTCAGTTTGCCTCACAAGCGCTGAGTGCACCCCGCTTGAGCCGTCGGCACACGGACCGTGCATCCGAACGTTGAACGATGAGCGTGCCGAGTTTCTGACGTCATAGCGTGGAACAGCACGTTCAGGAGTCTTTCCGAACGTGCAGAGCAATATCTGGCATGTCAGATATTCTGAGCGTGCGTCTGAGCGTTAACCAATGAGATGGCACAACGCCATCTACGTCACACGCACGCCGTCACCCTTCAGTACAGAGTTGTGAGGCGCCATATTGGCATTCATTTCAAGCCTGTATGTATATTTGCCGTTTCTGAGCACCAGCAAATTGAGAATCACTGGAAAATCCGTTGTTAGTTGTGTGATTTGTTCCAATAAAATAATGAGAAACATCATATTCGTTACAAAAGAATTATTGTAACTTGCGTATTATGAGAAAAGGCTATTTGAAGAAAGCGACACACTGAAGATCCACCCAAAACGTATTATCCTTGGTACAATTTGTTATAATTAAATTTCAATTAGTAACATAGTAATGGACGATTAACGTTTTAAGCATGGGTAATGCAATATGATTACATACAAGCATTGTGTGGTAGAAATAGCGTAATGAGTAGCGTCTTTGAACAATAATGAGTTTCAATTGTGGCGGTGGTTCGCGTCATAGCACTTACAAATTTTTTTTCGTAACATTCGTGTTTCTATTAGGTTCTGATACTCTATTATTAGTTTAATATAAGTAAATGCTATAATTTGATGTTATGTAAATATAAATTCACCTTTTTTGAGGGGTGATTTTGTTCGATTGGCTTAATCTACAGGACAGCTTTGTTCCTTTTTCTTTTACGCTTCGTAATTCACATGTCGCAAAGATTCTGCTACTGGGTAGTGATCAAGTAAGGCTGACCTTGGGGTTTTACTAAAATGTGGGAATGATGAAATAATGTTTATCTTATGCGGAAAAGTATTCCGAATTTGTACCGCACTGTTTGTAATGGAACTTTTATAAGTCTGTGTCCTTATTGATTGGACATGGTAATTTCCTTTTCGTGGGCGATGGAGGAAATGTGCGCTTTAATAGAGCTAACGTGGGAATTTTACGCGTGTCCATTGAGTAAACAGTGTGATTTACGAACTAGAAACATCCCTCAACTGCCGCTGGAGCGCGTTGCGATCGCGTATACCACGTTGGGGCCCACATACCGTATGCACAAGTCGCATCGTTCCTGAGCGTTCAGCAGCAAGTTGACCTTGGCACGCTCAACGTTAACGTTCGACAGAACGGTCCGTGTGCCAACGGCTTTACCAACAGTGCTCGGCAGACCGGATGGTCACCCATCCAAGTGCTAGCCGAGCCCGACAGTGCTTAACTTCGATGATGTGACGGGAACCGATGTTACGACTGCGGCAAGGCCGTTGGCATATATATATTGGACAGTAATGGTACTTTTACGTCTGTAAGTTTTTAGGTGCTAAACATCTCTGATTTGACCTTTTGTCCAGTAGGTAAGCTGCTCTGCTACTCTGTACGCTCGTATTTTGTTCCTTTGATGCAAGTGTGCAACTGCATCGAAAAGCTAGCAAAAGTGAAGATAGCGAACAAAGGCATGACCCTGGACGACGACATTGCCTTCTCGGACTCGTGGTCGAAAAGAGCGAGCTGAATTTTGCATTACCGTTATTTGTGAAACAGATGTCGAATCTTGCAGAGTAGCTTTAACGTCTACAGAGAGATAATGTAGTCGTTGTTGTGGTCTTCAGCCCAGAGACTGGTTTGATTCAACTCTCCATGCTACTCTATCTTGTGCAAGCTTCTTCATCTCCCAGTACCTACTGCAACCTATATCCTTCTGAATCTGTTTAGTGTATTCATCTCTTGGTCTCCCTCTACGATTTTTACCCTCCAATACTAAACTGGTGATAGCTTGATGCCTCAGAATATGCCCTACCAGCCGTTCCCTTCTTCTAGTCAAGTTGTGCCACAAATTCCTCTTCTCTCCAGTTCATGAACTGTAATTCATAAAGTGTAATAATTGAAAACAAGGCAGTCTTTCTGGGGACCAAATGCCTTCTTTATAGGAATCAGCAGGAATTTTCTTCCATCATTTGTAAATCTTATACACTGAATGCGTTTTTTATTTTCTGTCTCACATGATGCTATATGCTAATACACTCCTGGAAATGGAAAAAATAACACATTGACACCGGTGTGTCAGACCCACCATACTTGCTCCGGACACTGCGAGAGGGCTGTACAAGCAATGATCACACGCACGGCACAGCGGACACACCAGGAACCGCGGTGTTGGCCGTCGAATGGCGCTAGCTGCGCAGCATTTGTGCACCGCCGCCGTCAGTGTCAGCCAGTTTGCCGTGGCATACGGAGCTCCATCGCAAACACTGGTAGCATGCCGCGACAGCGTGGACGTGAACCGTATGTGCAGTTGACGGACTTTGAGCGAGGGCGTATAGTGGGCATGCGGGAGGCCGGGTGGACGTACCGCCGAATTGCTCAACACGTGGGGCGTGAGGTCTCCACAGTACACCGATGTTGTCGCCAGTGGTCGGCGGAAGGTGCACGTGCCCGTCGACCTGGGACCGGACCGCAGCGACGCACGGATGCACGCCAAGACCATAGGATCCTACGCAGTGCCGTAGGGGACCGCACCGCCACTTCCCAGCAAATTAGGGACACTGTTGCTCCTGGGGTATCGGCGAGGACCATTCACAAACCGTCTCCATGAAGCTGGGCTACGGTCCCGCACACCATTAGGCCGTCTTCCGCTCACGCCCCAACATCGTGCAGCCCGCCTCCAGTGGTGTCGCGACAGGCGTGAATGGAGGGACGAATGGAGACGTGTCGTCTTCAGCGATGAGAGTCGCTTCTGCCTTGGTGCCAATGATGGTCGTATGCGTGTTTGGCGCCGTGCAGGTGAGCGCTACAATCAGGACTGCATACGACCGAGGCACACAGGGCCAACACCCGGCATCATGGTGTGGGGAGCGATCTCCTACACTGGCCGTACACCACTGGTGATCGTCGAGGGGACACTGAATAGTGCACGGTACATCCAAACCGTCATCGAACCCATCGTTCTACCATTCCTAGACCGGCAAGGGAACTTGCTGTTCCAACAGGACAATGCACGTCCGCATGTATCCCGTGCCAGAAGGTGTAAGTCAACTACCCTGGCCAGCAAGATCTCCGGATCTGTCCCCCATTGAGCATGTTTGGGACTGGATGAAGCGTCGTCTCACGCGGTCTGCACGTCCAGCACGAACGCTGGTCCAACTGAGGCGCCAGGTGGAAATGGCATGGCAAGCCGTTTCACAGGACTACATCCAGCATCACTACGATCGTCTCCATGGGGGAATAGCAGCCTGCATTGCTGCGAAAGGTGGATATACACTGTACTAGTGCCGACATTGTGCATGCTCTGTTGCCTGTGTCTATGTGCCTGTGGTTCTGTCAGTGTGATCATGTGATGTATCTGACCCCAGGAATGTGTCAATAAAGTTTCCCCTTCCTGGGACAATGAATTCACGGTGTTCTTATTTCAATTTCCAGGAGTGTATTACGCAGAGGTCGTAGGACAGCACATATACAGACGGCGGTAATATCGCGTACACAAGGTGTAGAATGTCAATGCATTGGTGGCACTGTCGTTTGTATTAAGGTGATTTATGTGAAAAGCTTTCTGGCATGATTATGGCCGCACAACGGGAAAGCGGGACCATAGCTGCTGCTAGACGCACGGCACATTCCATTTGAGCGGCCGCGGTGGCCGAGCGGTTCTAGGCGCTTCAGTCCCGAACCGCGCGACTGACACGGTCGCAGATTCGAATCCTGCCTCGAGCATGGATGTGTGTGATGTCCTTAGGTTAGTCAGGTTTAAGTAGTTCTAAGTTCTAGGGGACTGATGACCTCAGATGTTAAGTCCAGTAGTGCTCAGAGCCATTTGAACCATTCCATTTCGAAAATCGTTAGCAATCTCAGTATTTCGCGATCCACAGTGTCAAGATGTAGTGTTCCTTTCCGTATATTTGACATGAACAATACAACTAACGACAAAAGAACTATACATGCGTAATGTCGTGTGAACTTGAATGCATAATTGTGATACGGACGAAGTGACTAAATAACATTAAAGACAGTTTATCGATACTGATAACAGAAAAAAAGACATTATTCTCCGTGATATAACATCATATGTGTAAACTAAAGAACTGAATACTATGATCTTTGTTATGTTATGAGAGGACTGGCAGACAATGAACTTAGTCTTCTTCTGATGTTTTCTTGTGTCTTAGCTATTGTTTGAGTGCAGAAGGTACGATTGTATAGCGACAGCTTTTGTATTGCTCTCGTTTAATTACTAGAACATAACTGATGTGCAAAAGAGCTACGAAAATATAATAAGCTAATCTGGAGTGCAGAGTAATCATTTAAGGGACCCACGCCACATTTTGTTATAACGCAAGAGTTTGTGTAGCATTTTTTGCAGCTGCTGCGGAGCTAGCTGCGACCATCTTTGACTGAGGAAGTGGGTGCCATTACGCGGCGCATTTAAGGTTTTTATTTCCACAGGAAATACGACGAAGCCGGAGCAGAAGAACTTATTTAAAAATACTATCAAAATTAATTATCATTAAATCACAAGCTTTATTTTATCATAAAGTGACTATTTTCAGTGATACAATTTATTATAGGTCAGGTGCCTCTTTGCATAAATTGTATTACGCTAACGCATCTGATATTATTTGTAGGGAGCCTGGCGCTCATTTTCAGTTAGAATTCAAAGTTTAATTTGGCAAAATCCAAATATAATATTGCATATTTGTAATTGTTTCATACGAAACTATCTTTTTACGAAGCTGTCTTATGAAAGATAGCTTTACGAAATTTAACTTCACGAACTTAATAGAATCCTCATATAACTTATAGCAGAAAGAGACTGTCAGTAGGCTGTTTAGGTTCTTATATTGGTAACGCCGCCGCCACGTAGCGCTCTGTATGAAAATCACTGGCTGTGCTGTATGCAGTCTGTGGCTGGTTGGCATTGTTGTAATACTCGCCATTGTAGCGTTGGGCAGTTGGCTGTTAACAGCGCGTAGCGTTGTGCAGTTGGAGGTGAGCCGCCAGCAGTGGTGGATGTGGGGAGAGAAATGGCGGAGTTTTGAAATTTGTAAGACTCGATGTCATGAACTGCTGTGTATATTATGATTTTTCAACACTATTAAGCTGGCAGTAGTGGCGCTCGCTGTATTGCAGTAGTTCGAGTAACCAAGGTTTCTGTGAGGTAAATGATTTGTGAAAGGTATAGGTTAATGTTAGTCAGGGCCATTCTTTTGTAGGGATTTTTGAAAGTCAGATTGCGTTGCGCTAAAAATATTATGTGTCAGTTTAAGGACAGTCATGTATAATTTTTCTAAGAGGACGTTTCATATTTCGACCCTTAGCTGAGGATACCTCACTGGAATCTTCTGATTTTTTCTTGTAGTTTGTGCAATTAGTGCAGCCTTTGTTTATTGCTAGCGCGTAATTGTAGAGAGAATTTCCTTTGTAGTTGTAGTTTTTCATTCTTGTATAGGAAAACAGTTGTGGCATGCATGTAGATTTGCACCAAGTATTTCGCAGCTGCGCTTGCAATTAAAGAGATATTATTTTCAGTGCTATGTTAATGTGTTCCCTTATTTTTGCTCTTCAAATTGTGCTTTTCTGTGTTATCGTGTGAAATATTGTGACAATAAAGGCGTGTGAAAAACGTAGCACTAGGCTCCAAAGAAAACTGAGAAATAATAGTGACAACGAGCGTAGCTTATCAGCACCACTGTGTAATGAATTAACAGACATTCAAACTAGTAATTTGGTTATTGTGCATAGGGAAATGGAGCGGGCGGCAAATAATGGCGTAGACAGTGAAACAATTAGTGAACAGGGAAGCATTATCGATCGATCGGTCGGCAATAGCTCGCCTCAGGAATCCGAAATGACAGGACACAATCTCGCAAATACTATAGATTCAGGTTTTGGGTCCTCACTGTTTTCTCAAATAAGTCAAGACACATTTTCTGCTTGTCAAAATGTGAATGTGGCCGGTGCAAATTCACTGCCGAAAAGCACTGAGGAACATGTTTCAGACACCAGTGCATTGTTATTACAATTAATACAACAAATGGCACAAACACAGCAAAAGCTTCAAAAGTTAGATACAATGGAACAAAATCAGAGACAAACACAGCGAAAGCTTCAAAAGTTAGACACAATGGAACAAAATCTTCGGAAGTTAGACACCACGCTTGAACAAACACGTGAAGATTTAACTACTGAGTTACATAACATTGAATCGAAATGTCAAAAAGTCTGTAATGACGCAAAAACACAATTTTGTGAGCATTTTCAACCCATATTTTCGCGGCATGAAAATGCATTACAGAATCACGAAGCAGCCATAAAAGAACTTCAAACTATTGTTCATGAAAATCATGAGACCTTGCAAGCTCAAATTGACTCCGTTGCATCTACCGATTCGGTTACGTAACTTGCAAAAACTCAAGAAAACTTAAAGGACACAGTAGATTCAGATTGATTCAGAAAAACACATGGAGGAAATTCGTTCATTATCAGAGAAAGTAGTTGAACTTTCGGATCAGCTAAATAATTTATCTACGAAGGTAGATGATAATCTGAATGACACAAAACCGGTAGTCTTTAATGACACAGAAGAGTGCGAACAAATTAGGAAATTCAAACAAAATCAGAATCAAATTAATACGCAACACCAAAGAGAGAACCGGGAAGTACAAGATCAGCTGATACAGGTAATACAAGAATTACGTATTTCAGAGGACACTCGCGCCCCAATACGGGAAGAGGGACATAGAAATATGGAACAGCCACAAAATAATAACACAGCGCATTTCGGAAATTAAGAAAGAAATTGGCAAGGTGCACCGAATTGTGAAACGGAACCGCCGAAACGACGTAACAATGACCGATATGCGACTCGCCGACATGTTGATTTTGACTATAAGCTGTTCATTACTACACGTAAATTTAAAACATTTAAGAATTCTGGAAACGACATTCATCCACAAGCGTGACTCCATCAATTCTCTCATTGTTTTCTTCCCAACTGGTCATTAGAGCACAGATTAGAATTTATGCGTGGCTGTTTAGAGAATGAACCAGCTGTGAGAATGTGATCGGTCATTCACGACTGCCACAGTAAGGAGAATTTTATCATGCCTTTCTATCAGCATATTGGTCTCAAGCTACACAAGACCGAGTAAAACATAGCATCATAATGATGAAACATTTCGAACAATATGAATTTTCCAGTCTTGTGAAATATTTTGAAGACATGTTGCACAAGAATCAGTACCTGTCAAACCCATAAAGCCCCTCAGAACTCATCCGCATTTGCTTAATCAAATTACCTGAACATTTACGACATATCATTTTTTCAGGATGTTGCAAAGACGACATTGAAGCTTTTCAGGGACTCTTACAAGAATTAGAAATTGACACTGACAATCGCAGGACGCGAAAACAGGAGCACAACAATTACAGGTCACATCCGTCACAATTCCGCGATGAAAGAAATAATAATTGGACACGACAAGGCTATTCTCACAACACAAATCGTGACCAAAACAGACACCACTTGTATGACAACCACTGGCAGAGTAATAGTTACAGAGAAAGATCGCACTTCCATAATTATGAACATGACAGAGATAACCATAGAAACAGACAATATGGAAACCAAAACAGTTATTATCAAGGGAGACAGAATAACTTCAGACACAACAGTTCAGCGCGCAGTTACGATTACGGGAGAAATTCTCCGCCACATGACCAACAAACAAGAAACTATGTAAACTACCAACAAAACGACAGACCTGAATTCCATCAGAACTGGTGGGATTCAAACAGAGCAGGGCACTCTCGACAAGGTGAATTTGTAGAAGTTAGGTCCCCTAATCCCAATAACGATGCACGCCAACAAAAAATGATTCAAATGGCTCTGAGCACTATGGGACTTAACTTCTAAGGTCATCAGTCCCCTAGAACTTAGAACTACTTAAACCTAACTAACCTAAGGACATCACACACATCCACGCCCGAGGCAGGATTCGAACCTGCGACCATAGTGGCCGCGCGGTTCCAGACTGTAGCGCCTTTAACCGCACACCAACAAAGAGACAGACAATGACTCACACCGCAGGCAGCCACGTGCGCCGGCTGGCTCATGGAAAAATTACATAGACGCTAACCTTGAGAAAAATTCCAATATTCTTTACCGAAGTATACCACATGATAATTGCGTCGAAGTTGAAACACTGCGTACTAGGAAGAGTAAAGCTTTACACCACATTTCACATGTAAAACTGTTTATTGAGAGATAATCTGCTTTTTAACTTTGTCTTTGCCATATAAATTTTCACTTTACATTACTAGTATGCTTTGTCAGACTTAGAATCTGTTAACATGCAACAATGTTTGAATTTAAATACCCAGTCAAGAACCAAGAGAACTTATTTAAACAGAAATTACAAATGCATTGTTATTGTGAACAGACGACACAGTGTTATTGTGTGCGTACATTCTTGTTTGTTAGTTGCACGATTATGTAACGACTATAAGGCTCACATACTTAGAACATTTATCAGAACTACTAATGAGATTTTAATGCAATATTTTGGTTTACTTGAAAAAACATTCTGGATTTAAAGTACTTTCTGTGAGATACCAGATGACACAGTGGTTAGTTTATGTGACAGCTACACGATTTTATCACGACGCTACTAATGAGTGACAATTTACAATGTTGCTTTTCCGGTGTTTCTGTTTTATATCTGCACAGTTTTTTGCATTATTCTGGAAAGTAAAACATGTTTTAGCAGTAACTTTTGTGGTATAGCTACAATGAGACAGCCTTTTTCGTAGCACAACAATACGTTACATTATAATACTTTCTTGATCATGGTAAGGTACGTAATAACTAATATATCTATACGCAAAGCATTTCACTTTCGTTTATGATGAGGTGAGTACATTGACTTCAGCAGAACTTTGCTTGCAGAGGACGATAACTACGACACTTCCACAGAATTATCTGACAGCAACACGCACATTTAGCGCTACAGGACACGCATTTGAGTGATTAATTTTGTACTTAAACCATTTATTTTTCAAGATTTTTGAATTACAAAGAAAGTTTTCTGTGATACATTTCATTCCTTTGCTGTAATCGGTAACACCTGAGGGTATAATTACATTAATCATCAGGTGGTACACGCCTCCTTTGTGTACCATGTGTTTGGCAAGCACAAGGAGCCCTAGCTAATATGGTATTTGCTTATACAACTTTACACATCGGCACCATATTTCTCTAACACACAAATTACACAGCTATCTGATCATTTAACTGAGAGATACACTTTTTTTTTTACTACATCAGTGACACATGTTTACGCAATTACACAGTTGGGTAACTTCACACTTATGAAATTGTATTTTGTCTGTACTTTGTGAACTGTTCATATTTTTTCGGAACCATTGTGATACTATGAGAGCTTTGAATGATGTATTTGGTAAGGGAGCATGATTTTAAAGTACGTTTGAGGTAGATGACACTATTGAAATGAGCAGAGAATTTTTTTTTAGGTTTTGACATTATTGCAGAAAGCTACGACGTTTTTGAGATTTGACTGAGGTGTTATGATGTTATTTTTACGACGACGATGTGTATTATGCTGTTGAGGTATGTTTACGATCAATAAGCTGATGTTATATGAGGAATTTGATTATGCTACATATTTATTATGATGAAATATTGAAGAAGTGTCAACGAATATGTATATGTGTAATAAGGTAAGGAATAATGAGTAGTGGTTAGGGACTCTGACTTGTGAAAAAGTATGTTGGAAACCAAGAATCGTACTTTAGAGTTATGAAATGTGTGTAAATACGTGAATGTAACACAATGCAGACGAAAATTTTTTGCACACTGTTATATTCATAGGATATTGTTTCTACACATTTGCAACGCAAATTCTCGACCAGTGAAATTTTTTATATGAGACTGTCACTGTAATGCAAACTGGTGTTGTAAATATTTCAATAAGGAAGTTAAGTGACCACCTTCACGTAATGAGTTGTGTGGCACCCAGCTGCGCGTTGTCACCTGGAAAAAAGCCATTAGTGTGTGCCTTTCAGAGGCACAGGTGGAGAAAAAAAAGGGGCCATTATTCTCGCTATTGACATTCCATTGTAGAAAGCATCGCAAATACGACACGCTCAAACTTGAAAACATATGATTACACTGTGGAGCTCTTAATTTATAGTATTTACTAAAATGCCTAATTAAATTATGAGAAACATTTTACATCTATTGTCTTTCTAGTTGAGAGAATTTTTTGCCTTTGGAGACGCCATTTGCCTAGTGAATGACGTTTCATATGTTACTTTATATACATATTTGCTCATTTTGTTTAATATAAAATTTCTAGCTGCACTGCAGTATAGGTTAAAATAAAATTTAATAGATGTACTAATATCACTGTTTTCTATCTACAGACCCAGTAAAGAATACGTTTATGATGTACTTTCTTAGAAAAAAAGAGCACAAATAATCATTTCCCTTCACAGGATTTGCATACATAATTTTCTTTTCAACTACTTGGTAATATTTCTCGCACAATAAGTTATGGTGCACCACTTTAATAAACATAGACATTAAGATGTGAATATACATTTCCCTTATCTGCGTCTTTAGTGTACTATTTTTTCTGCTTGTGGGTTTGTCATGTTTAGATATAAGTTATTACATTTATTGCTGCTAGCTTTGACAATTTGCATTCTTTTTATTGCTGTTTGTATTAATTGTTTTGTGCTGCTGCATTGCCTCGTCCCATAGTTTAGCATCTGAGCTCAGTAGATTTAAGTTAGCTTACGATGTGGTAGGCTATATAAGAGAACGAGTTGTGATGAATTGGAAGAAATACATTGAGAAGCTGTAAGAAAATGGTTTGGCCAAAAAAGTATTTTGAAAGAGGATATGAACAAAAAAGTAGGGTTTAGGGACAACAGGTTTAGGTAGGATTTTCTTGGAAATAAATGATGAGGTAAGATAATGGAAAATAAATAATGAGGTAAGAAATATGTGAACATATAAATACAGAAAGCATGCTTGAATAGGATTTCTTTCGTGGAAACAAATGTTGAAATAAGACGAAAGATCTATGGAATGAAGTTTTGGGTTGGACTGCAATACCAAATGTTACACTGAAAACAAACCTTGCCCTTTCCTCTTTTATTCTGCTATGTGTTTGTGTACTCTTGTATATTTGTGTTCTTCCTGTTTTTATGTTGTAGCATTTTATGTCTTTATGTTGTAGCATTTTTCTAATACTCAGCTACATTCACTATGATGTGGAATACTGTTATCCTCAAATATAATTTTCATTTATAATATGTTGTTTACTTTGTAAAGATGTTTAGACATTATTTATTCTGTTTTGTTTTAATGCTCACGTGTGAAGTTGATGTTTCAAAAGTTATTCTGATCTTTTATGTATGTACTTATGACATAATTCCTGTAAAACTGATGTATATGTTTATTTCTATTGTTTTTAAAGCCTGTATTACTACAAATGCTATCTGTATTATTATTTTTAATGGTGTATTTTGTATCTTTCTTATTGTATTCTTATGTTATAAAATTGTAATTGACACCAGTTCATCAAATTAAGTAACTTGTGAGTTACAATTCACTGCACACGTTTCTGTTGGTCATAGTATATGGACAATATGTGAGAAGTAGGGACTGTTAGTGTTTGGACGTGTGTTAATAAGTCAGCAAGGGACTGATTAACAGCATTGCTGGTTCTAAGGACATTTAAAAAAAAAAAAACTTTGTGAGTCAAAAGTGGTGGTTTATGGACTTGTTATATAGTACAAGACTCTTCGATGGTGATTGTGCACGTGCACAGTCGCAACAGATGGCTGCTAGCCATCTCTACAAGGACTGAAGTGGGTCTGCACCTTTGATGGCCCACCAACACCATTATTTCTACAAGGACTGCACTGGGTCTGGTGGCCCACCAATACCGTAATCTCTAACAAGACTACAGTGGTGTGCTCTATGATGATCTACCTACCAATCAATATTCTTCAAAACTTCGAATGACTCTGCTGTGGGTTTGCTATGTTGTGGCCCATTACCTATCTGCATGTCAAGAGTCAGCACTGTGTTTCCTTGAAGGACAACACTACTTCTTCAAGACTGCATGGAAATCCACTACTTCCATGTGCATTTTCTTTTACTGCTCAGACTTCGAGAAAAAAAAAACACTGCAATTTTACTGTGATGAATGATCAGGACTGTCTTTATGGACTGTGAGAAAATTTTAGTTTTTGACCAACATTGTATCAATAAGTGTGTGCATTTGATATCTTTGTTATTGTAATTATGAAAAATTTTATCAAATCATTATTGGCCACTGCCCAAAACAATTTGTAAAATATTTTGTGGGGAGCATGGGGGCTATGTAAGTAGGCTGTTTAGGTTCTTATATTGGTAACGCCGCCGCCACGTAGTGCTCTGTATGAAAATCACTGGCTGTGCTGTGTGCAGTCTGTGGCTGGTTGGCATTGTTGTAATACTCGCCATTGTAGCGTTGGGCAGTTGGCTGTTAACAGCGCGTAGCGTTGTGCAGTTGGAGGTGAGCCGCCAGCAGTGGTGGATGTGGGGAGAGAGATGGCGGAGTTTTGAAATTTGTAAGACTGGATGTCATGAACTGCTATGTATATTATGATTTTTCAACACTATTAAGCTGGCAGTAGTGGCGCTCGCTGTATTGCAGTAGTTCGAGTAACGAAGATTTTTGGTGAGGCAAATGATTTGTGAAAGGTATAGGTTAATGTTAGTCAGGGCCATTCTTTTGTAGGGATTTTTGAATAATTGCGTTACGCTAAAAATATTCTGTGTCAGTTTAAGGACAGTCATGTATAATTTTTTCTAAGGGGACGTTTCAAGACATTACAAAGAGTGTGCCGAGAACACCAAATTTCAGGCGTTACCTCTCACCACAGACAACGCAGTAGCCGACGGTCTCCACTTAACGACCGAGAGCAGCGGCGTTTACGTAGAGTTGTCAGTGCTAACAGACAAGCAACTTCGTATGAAATTAATGCAGAAATCAGTGTGGGGCGTACGGCGAATGTATCCGCTAGGACAGTGCGGCGAGGCCGGCGACCGATGCGAGTGCCTGTGTAAACAGAACGACATCGCTTGCAACGCCTCGCCTGTGCTCGTAACCATATCGTCAGTAACATATACAGCCGTGTCCTGGACAGGTTAGCCCCGATTTCTGGTGGTAATGGCTGATGGTAGTGTTCTCGCCTGGCGCAGACCTCACAAAGTTGTCAACAAGGAGCTGTGGAAGCTGGTGGTGGCCCCATAATGGTGTGGCCTGTGTTTACATGGAATGGACTGTGTCTTGCGGTACAACTAAACCGAACATTGACTGGAAGTGACTGTGTTCGGCTACTCGGAGACAATCTGCAGTCATTCCTACACTCCATGTCACCATACAGCGAGATGTTGAATCCATGCCACGTCGAGGTCCTGCAACGCGCTGTGAAAACGAGGTACGACACGATATTAGCACTTATCCCTGACTTTTGTCATCTCACTGTAGTCTACCAGGCATTCTACAGCTGGAGATGGGATTCTGATGCTCTGAAACGACGGGTAAAGCTTCTGATAAAATATATACAATGCATGTGTAAACAATTAGAAATGGCAACAGTAAAATAAAGAAGTGTTTTGACACATCATGAACATGACAAACAATACCACAGCATCATTAAAACATATTTATATAACATGCCTTTAAAACGATCTAAAAATTGTAAAATAATTTCTCCTAGCCCCATACAGATTCCTAATCCCCTAGACAAAGTCCTGAAATTTGTACTTGTGAACTTAACATAGCTATAACAATCCTCGTAAAATTTAAAACTAAAAACACAGGGTCTGCGTAATTGATAACTTCTTCTAGACGACAGCTACTCTCTATACTCCTTACTATTATCTACTGCATGCGCCCGACCTTTTTTTCTTTTTAAACTTTGCAAGTACTGTCATAGCAATTAAAAGTTCACAAGCACAAATTCCGAGAACTGTCTGCATGGGGTTAGGAACCTACATGGGGTTAGGAGAAATTATTTTGTACATTTTAGTCCGTTTTAAAAATTCGGCAATACTGAAATGTTTTTTAGTTCTATGATCAGTTCTGCTTTTTCACTCTTCTGTGTGTGTGAAACTTTTCAATCGATTTCAAACATTTTAACGAGCTTTCGAGACATGTGGTGCGTTTCAGGTTTATTTTAGTTTCTCTTCAGACACGTCCACCAATATATTTCTTCCTACGTATATCTCGGAAAAAGACCGTGAGGGTAAATATTAGATGGACTGCACCTCACACTGAGGCATACCAGCAGTCGGTCTTAACGCGTAACAACCACAATTCTAACAGGGAAATGAGGAAACAGCAATGCTACACAATTTAAAATGGTTCAAATGGCCCTGAGCACTATGGGACGTAACACCTGAGGTCATCAGTCCCCTAGAACTTAGAACTGCTTAAACCTAAATAACCTAAGGACATCACACGCATCCATGCCCGAGGCAGGATTCGAACCTGCGACCGTAGCAGTCGCGCAGTTCCGGACTGAAGCGTCTAGAACCGCTCGGCCACCAGAGGCCGGCGCTACACAATTTACCCATCTCCATACACTAGACAGACAAAGTGAGTTAATATAGAACTGTCATTCAGTTCTGAGCTATGTTAGATGTTTCAAGTCTCTCGCTCATCGGTAAATCAGTTTAAAACCATTGCCAAATTTGTAACAAGAGAGTGACAAGGTGCAGAACGGAGGATAAACATAACACTACCAACATACTTAACCGACGTGAAAATTAAGTAAACACTGAAAATAGTACAGTAGGTGCTCAGACAAGTTTGGTAAAACAAAACTAATCACTCTACATCTTGCATCTTTCCGATATTTGTTAGTATCGCGAAAGTAAGAGAAGCTACATAGGTTACGACTAAGAGCTGCTTATAAAAATTTCTTCATTATAAGGGGTCTGGATTCACAGACCATCACAGGGTATCATAAAATATTTACAACAGAATTCAAGGTGATACAAAATTTTTATCACCCTGTATGCTGTCGTAAATATTTTATGATATCTGGTGACGGTCTGTGAACCCAAGCTCGTTGATAATAAATAAATTGCTATCGACAGCTCTTAGCAGTGAACCATGATGTCTTTCAATCATTTATGAGCTATATAGGGCACCACATATTTGCAAGAAATATTCGCAACTCCAAGTGGGAGTTGTGCGACATAAACGAAATTTGGTAGGCGTGTTTCTACGTCTGAAAGATGATATCTATTCGAATTTCTCTCCAGTAGCATAAGAGTGGCGCTACTAGTGCCTCTATGAGGATGCAAATCAGATTTACTTTAGACACAATCTGTTACCGTCTTTAGTTGGTTCAAATGGCTCTGAGCACTGTGGGACTTAACTTCTGAGGTCATCAGTGCCCTAGAACTTAGAACTACTTAAACCTAACGAACCTAAGGACACCACACACATCCATGCCCGAGGCAGGATTCGAACCTGCGACCGTAGCGGTCGTTCGTTTCCAGACTGTAGCGCCTATAACCTCTCGGCCACCGCGGCCGGCTACCCTCTTTAATGTTAGTTACCTTTTGAGATCGGATGTGGTGAGCTGATGTTAATGAAGAATGCGTTTCGCCGCCAAACACGTTGTTATTGACACTTCTCTTAGTTTGAACGAGGTCTTGTAATAGGGCTACGAGAAGCTGGATGTCCTTTTTGCGAAAGACTTGGCAGGAATGAAGGCACTGTGCACGTTTGCTGGCAGCAGTGGTCAAGAAAAAATACAGTCACAAGAAGACCACGTGGCACTACCGAGAGAGGAGACCATCGCGTTCGGCTTATGGCTCTGGCACGTCGTACTGCATGTGCGGGAGCAATGTGAGCAGCGATTGGCAAGACAGTGACACAACGAACTATTAGAAATTGGTTACCTCAAGGACAGCCCCGAGCCAGAGGCCATGTAGCGTGCATTCCGCTGACCCCCAAAACATCGCCATTTCGATCTTCAGTGTTCTCAAGAGAGAGCTCACTCGACGGCAGGGTGGACGCTTGTTGTATTTGCTGATTAACGCTTGTTCTGCCTCGGTACGAGGGATTGCCGTGTGTTGGTTAGGAGGAGGCCAATTCAGAGTCTGCAACAAACCCGCCTGTGTACTAGACACACTGGACCTTCACCTACATCTACGATGTGCATTCAAGTTCTAAGGCCTTCGATTTTTTTCTCCGGACTGGAAAGAGATAGAAACATGCGCATTGTTTTAAAATGAGGCCGCGTTCATTGTCAATACGTCCCAGAGATGGCAGCACCGTACGGCAGATGGAATTTTACCGCCAGCGGCGAGAATGAGAACTGTTTTAAATACTTAAAATGGCGACGTTTTCGTTACTTGAACAGCGTGCAATCATTCGTTTTCTGAATTTGCGTGGTGTGAAACGAATTGAAATTCATCGACAGTTGGTTCAAAAAAATGGCTCTGAGCACTATGGGACTTAACATCTATGGTCATCAGTCCCCTAGAACTTAGAACTACTTACACCTAACTAACCTAATGACAGCACACAACACCCAGCCATCACGAGGCAGAGAAAATCCCTGACCCCGCCGGGAATCGATCCCGGGAACCCGCGCGTGGGAAGCGAGAACGCTACTGCACGACCACGAGATGCGGGCTCATCGACAGTTGAAGGAGACATGTGGTGATGGAGTTATGAATGTGTCGAAAGTGCGTTCATGGGTGCGACAGTTTAATGAATGCAGAACATCGTGTGACAACAAACCGAAACAACATCGGGCTCGCACAAGCCGGTCTGACGACATGATCGAGAAAGTGGAGAGACTTGTTTTGGGGGATCGCCGAATGACTGTTGAACAGATCGCCTCCAGAGTTGGCATTTCTGTGGGTTCTGCGCACACAATCGTGCATGACGACCTGAAAATGCGAAAAGTGTCATCCAGGTGGGTGCCACGAATGCTGACGGACGACCACATGGCTGCCCGTGTGGCATGTTGCCGAGCAATGTTGACACGCAACGACAGCATGAATGGGACTTTCTTTTCGTCGGTTGTGACAATGGATGAGACGTGGATGCCATTTTTCAATCCAGAAAAAAAGCGCCAGTAAGCCCAATGGAGGCACACAGATGCACCGCCACCAAAAAAATTTCGGGTAACCGCCAGTGCTGAAAAAATGATGGTGTCCATGTTCTGGAACAGCGAGGGCGTAATCCTTACCCATTGCGTTCCAAAGGGCACTACGGTAACAGGTGCATCCTACGAAAATATTTTGAAGAACAAATTCCTTTCTGCACTGCAACAAAAACGTCCGGGAAGGGCTGCGCGTGTGCTGTTTCACCAAGACAACGCACCCGCACATCGAGCTAACGTTACGCAACAGTTTCTTCGTGATAACAACTTTAAAGTGGTTCCTCATGCTCCCTACTCACCTGACCTGGCTCCTAGTGACTTTTGGCTTTTTCCAACAATGAAAGACACTCTCCGTTGCCGCACATTCACCAGCCGTGCTGCTATTGCCTCAGCGATTTTCCAGTGGTCAAAACAGACTCCTAAAGAAGCCTTCGCCGCTGCCATGGAATCATGGCGTCATCGTTGTGATAAATATGTACGTCTGAAGGGCAATTACGTCGAGATGTAACGCCAGTTTCATCGATATCGGGTGAGTAGTTAATTAGAAAAAATATCGGAGGCCTTAGAACTTGAATGCACCTCGTACATCTACGAGGTTACTCTGCAGTTCACACTTAAGTGCCTGGCAGAGGGCTCATCGAACTATTTTCATGCTACTTCTCTACCATTCCACTCTCGAATGCCGCGTGGGAAAAAGGGACACCTAAATCTTTACGTTCGAGCTCTGATTTCTCTTATATTATTATGACGATCATTTCTCCCTACGTAGGTTGGTGTCAACAAAATATTTTGGCATTCGGAAGAGGTAGTTGGTGGTTGAAATTTCGTAAATTGATCTAACCGCAAATAAAACCACCTTTGTTTCAGTGACTGCCACCCCAACTCGCATATCATATCAGTGACACTCTCACCCCTTTTGCGCGATAACACGAAACGAGCTGCCCTTTTTGGCACTTTTTGATGTCCTCCATCAATCCTACCTCCTAACGGTTTTATACCGCGCAGCAGTATTCCAGCAGAGGACGGACAAGTGTAATGTAGGCTGTCTCTTTAGTGGGTTTGTCGCATCTTCTAAGTGTTCTGCCAATAAAGCCCAGTCTTTGTTTCGCCTTCCCTACAATATTAACTATATGGTCTTTCCAATTTAAGTTGCTCGTAATTGTAATTTCTAGGTATTTAGTCGAATTGACAGCCCTCAGATTTTGCGATTTATCGTATACCCAAAATTTATCAGATTTCTTCCATTACCCATATGGATGACCTTTACACTTTTCTTTGTTTAGTGTCAAGTTCCACTTTTCGCACTATACAGGAACGCTCTTGTAATTTGAACTGATCGTCCGATGATTTTACTAGACGGTAAATTACAGCGTCATCTGCAAACAATCCAAGGGGGCTGCTCAGATTATCACCTAGATCATTTATGTAGATCAGGAACAGCAGAGGGCCTATGACACTACCTTGCGGAACGCCAGATATCACTACTGTTCTACTCGATGATTTACCGTCTATCACTACGAACTGTGACCTCTCTGAGAGCAAATCACGAATCCAGTCGCACAACTGAGACGATATTCCATATGCACGCAATTTGATTAATAGTCGCTTGTGAGTAACGATATCAAAAGCCGTCTGGAAATATAGGAATATGCAATCGATCTAAGATCCCTTGTCGACAGCACTCATTATTTCGTGGGAATAAAGAGCTAACTGTGTTGCACAAGGACGATATTTTCTGAATCCGTGTTAGTTACATATCAATAAATCTTTTCCTTCAAGGTGGTTCATAATGTTCGAGTACAGTATATGCTCCAAAATCCTACTGCAAACTGAGAGCAGTGATATGGGTCTGTAATTCAGTGGGTTACTCCTATTTCCTTTCTTGAATATCGGTGTGACCTGTGCTGCTTTCCAGTCTTTAGGAACAGACCTTCCGTGAAGTGAGCGGTTGTATGTGATTGGTAAGAAAGAAGCTATTGTATGTGTATAATCTGAAAGGAACGTGACTGGTATACCATCTGTACCGGAAGACTGGCCTTTCTTAAGTGATTTCAGTTGTTTCGCAACACCTAAGGTATCTACTTTTATGTCACTCATGTTAACAGCTGTTCCGGTTTCGAATGATGGAATAATTACTTCGTCTTCTTTCCTGAAGGAATTACGGAAAATTGTATTTAGTAACTCCGCTTTAGTGACACCATCATTGGTAACATTTCCATCGCTATCGCGCCTGGAGTAACATTCGCATGACAGCAGGAGCGCTCTGGGGGTTATCTCACGCACCTTGATGGTTCAAATGGCTCTGAGCACTATGGAACTTAACATCTATGGTCATCAGTCCCCTAGAACTTAGAACTACTTAAACCTAACTAACCTAAGGACATCACACAACACCCAGTCGTCACGAGGCAGAGAAAATCCCTGGCCCCGCCGGGAATCGAACCCGGGAACCCGGGCGCGGGAAGCGAGAACGCTACCGCACGACCACGAGCTGCGGACGCACCTTGAGTGCACTGCAAATTTGTACGTCAATCTCGTGATTCGACCTGTTGTGCCGCTGTTGATGAACAGCATTCCCGATGTGTTTTCGAACAGGATAACGCTCGCCCACATACCACTCTTGTGTTTCAACATGCTCTACAGAGTGTTGACGTGTTGCCGTGGCCTGCTCGACTGCCAGATCTGTCTCCAGTTTAGTACATATCGGACATTGTGGAGGACAACTCCTGCGTCATCCACGACCAGTATTAACCAACCCCGGTACTGACCGACCAAGTGCAACAGGGAAGGTACAACATACCAGAACGTGACATCCGACACCTGCACATTCTATTGCAGGGTTGCATTCAACATTCTGGCAGTCACACCGGTTATTAATGTACTAGCATTTTACGATTGGAATGGCATATCTCATGCTTATATTAATCCGTCATCCTGAAACGTTAATCACTTAGATGTGTTGCCTAGACAAATGAATACCAGAAATGACATGGGAAAGTGGGGCACAGATTCTTCAGATGTGTTGTATACGCACCGCACTCCCCTTTGCCGGCTGCAGCTTGTAGATCTTCTGAGAAGTGACTGCACAAGTAATTTGAGTAACATACAACATCGTCGCGAGCAGACGCCATTCGAGCGGGATATGGTGGTCGGTGTCCGACGGATGGTGAGGTGATTCGAGAGTTTCTGTTTGAATTCTAGAAGTACTCGGTCTTCTGCCGTCTCTGACACACGATATTCTGGATTTGAGTGTGGGATGGTAGAATCCTACCTACTGCGCGTCAGATGTTTGTGTGTGCAGGTTTAAAATCAGTCGCAGGAAGAAAGTAGACGCGGAGGACGAGTTTCTGTTTGAATTCTAGAACTACTCAGTCTTCTACCGTCTCGAACACACGATATTCTGGATTTGAGTGTGGGATGGTAGAATCCTATCTACTGCGCGTTACATACTCGTGTGTGCAGGTTTAAAATCAGTCGCAGGAAGAAAGTAGACGCGGAGGTCGAACGGCACCGACAAGTACCTGTCGTGCAATCCATAGATGTTTTAGTGAGTTTGTAAGAAAGAATCATGGAATTTATATGCAGCCTTGTGCTTATTGGGTCATTGGCTATTCTTATTAAAACAGGGAGTGTTGAAAAAGAACTCCTGAAAACTCTTGACGTAACCCTGCTATAGGCAAGACTGATTTTCTGATTTAAGAAAAGGTATGGTATCAAAGCCAGCTTTCTTTTAACTGTAATTTAATTTGTTTCTGACGTTCGACTGTACGAGGGACTTACCGGAAGTTACATATTTATATTGAAAGTGAGAATTTTATTCTGTATGAAAGTGAAATAGATCGTTAATTGACGAAAAGCAAAATTTATATATCTACTTATTTCATAAGTAGAAGGAGTAAAAATTCCTGTACCTAGCGTTATTCGGCGGAGAAGAAGTCAAGAGGTTTTCCAGCAGCCGGCTATCCAATAAAGAAGAGTGGCTGCAAATTCCAAGTCAGTCACCTCGTAAAGAAGTGGAAGGTGGTTTGGGGGAATAAGCCGAAATAACGCAGATCCACACTCACAGTTTAAGTCGCAAACGTTAGAATGGGAATTTTGGTTTCGGCAGTGGTGCAGGAATCGCCTCCAATCCTGTCCAGGGTGCATCGTGAATCGTCGACTCATGGTGTCACAGTCCATAAAAACGAACTACCTGCCGTCCAGCCATCCTCGAGGACCGTGAAGGGCGACATCTGAGACGGATCGTCGACAGATGCAGAAGGGCGACAGTGCAACATATTACGGCTCAGTTCAACACAGGACGTGCTAGTCACGTCTCCCAGTGGACAATTGGTCGGAACATGGGTTTATGGGGTCCAGTGTCAGACGCTCATATGATCCAAGAGAGGCGTTCTGCATCACGATGTGGTTTCCTGATGAATTTCCCACAGTGTACTTTCGTAGAAGACTCAACAAATGGAATGCTTCCTCCTGCGCATATGTCGCGGAAAAACCTTGAAGATAAAATCGGAAAGATATGAGACACACGCAGGCTTACCGGCCTTCGTTCTTCCCGTGAACTATTCGTAACTGGAACAGGAAAGAGAGGAAGTGACAGTGGTAGATGTCGAGCAGGATACGGTGCTTGATTGTCAGTGACCAATTTTAGTGAAATAGAGGCCGACTGTGTTTGCCTCTTTCCGCCTGTCAGCGATGACAAACTAGAGGCGCATGTCCTGCAATCTTTCTAAAATGATTTGTAGGAACTTATGGTTAAAAAAAATATTTTTGCGGTCTTTATAGCTTTATATGTCAATTTCATGATTATGTGCCCATCATTACGTTAATGGTCATGGTTATTGTGCTATTTGCATATAAGCAACACGTAACACGAAATTCGAAAAAGTTTGCAATGAAAATAAAGGTTGCTATGATTTTGCGTTTGTTGCAAATTACATAATATTTTACTGCAGAGTGAATTTAACTAACACAGACTTGGGTGGAGGTCTACCTGTCATCAATATAGAGAAAATTGATCTGATGCAGCACACTTATTTGCGATCGCGCACGCCAGCAATAAAGCCAGAGTGAAATATCTACAACATTCGTCCACGGTTGGAGATATCGAAACGAGATTTTCGCAAATGATACCACGCAAAGGGTGGCTCTGAGCGCTATGGGACTTAACTTCTGAGATCATCAGTCCCCTAGAACTCAGAACTACTTAATACTAACTAACCTAAGGACATCACAAACATCCATGCCCGAAGCAGGATTCGAACCTGCGACCGTAGCAGTCGCGCGGTTCAAGATTGAAGTGCCTAGAACCACTCGGCCACCACGGCCGGCACCACGCAAAGAGGAATGTATTTTGTCGTGCAGTTATTATGCAAAACTTCATTATCCACCATGTTATTCCACTAACTACACGCTTTTCCGCTGAAAGAATGTAATTTTTAAGTGTCGTCTATAGCTGGTGAAAAGAGAAATGCCATAGGTTTTGGAACAACATAAGTAAAGAATTTACACGTTTATTTTTGTACCGAGGATGTGCAATTTCATCAGCTACAGACCTTACTTTCCTCAGTTCCTCACTTAATAAACTTAATACATCACTGTTTCAGTAACTTCTCAAGAGAAGCAAATTTTAACATAGCAACAAGAGAACTGTGTAGGTTTTATTAAAAATTCGTCACTCATGAGGCTTCTCGGAAAGTTACAAATGGTTAGCAGACCAGGTGAAAATAAATCGCTGCTTTTGCCGCATTTTTAGCAGCTAATTCTTTTTACGTAACAGTCAAATCAGATGTGACAGATCTGTTTCAATGGTCACCATCTAAGTGTGAGTGTGGACGAGCTTCACTTGAGGTGTCCAAAAATGTGAGCGTAGGCTTTACTTTAGAACTGCACTTCCCCTCCAGCTCTCGGAATTTCCCCTACAGCACCTGCCCGTCACCCCCACAATTAACGTTCACCCCACGCGTGCTCTGCTGTTTGCGCATCCATCGGCCACGTTATTCTGGGCCGATTCTACACTGAGACGTGGTGGGGTCACGCTGATGCCGTTTTCCTTTTTTTTTTTTTTTTTTTGGCATTTTGTCACCATCGAGTGGCGTCTTATTGCTCCCTCAATTACTACCTGAACGAGCTGCTCACTTGCCTCCGTCAGTGACAGCAGTAGCTTTTATCGATACTAGTACTGCTGTACCTTCTTTGGCGAGGCCGCTATATTTCCGTGTCATGGTGTGTGTGTGAGGCAGTTGGTCGGTTGCGACGGAGCAGTAAGGAAGTCTCCGCGGCGTGAGGTCAGGCCGGGAACTGATTAGGTTGTTGGTTGGTTCTTCAGCCGTCCGTAGGTCGATTATTTAGTGTTACGATTGGCTGCCTGTCTCACCTAAACTGTTGTTAGTGTTTCCTCCCCAGGCCCCTCCCTTGGAACACTTCTGAGCACCACTGTCCTGTTGTTTGTAATTGTGATTTTCTTTTGTCCCAAGTACTGTGCCAGGCCGTCAGCCGTGTATTCGCCACGCGGGATTAGTCGAGCGGTCTCGGGTGCTGCAGCCATGGACTGTGCGGCTGGTCCTGGCGGAGGTTCGAGTCCTCCCTCGGACATGGGTGTGTGTGTGTTTGCCCTTAGGATAATTTAGGTTAAGTAGTGTGTAAGCTTAGGGACTGATGACCTTAGCAGTTAAGTCCCATAAGATTTCACACACATTTTAACATTGGAACATCAGCCGTGTATTAATTTTGTCCGGTCTGAGCTCAGTATATGGTCTTCAGCCGAACCATATGTGAAGTGTTTTAAGATTAGGCCTTCGGCCGTGTTTCATTTAAAATTCTTGTGTGCTCTGTATTTAGGCCTTCAACCGCGTATGTCTTAAAATTTGTGGCTTTCAGCCGTTATGCGAAAACTCCTGTCTGTAAGGCTTCTCTTTAATTATCTTGAATTTTTAAAATGGCTTCCAGCCGTACCGTGGAAACGCTTCTCTTAAGGTTTGTGTTTAACTATTCTGAATAATTGTTTGGGCCTTCAGCCGCGAAGATATTTCAAGTTTTCTTGAGATGGCTTTCTGTTGTACTGTGTAAATGATTGTCTTTGAAGGTTACCATTTATTATTTTGAAATATTATTGGGCCTTCAGCCGAGGAATTATTTCAAAATTTTTGTTAATATGGGCTTTAGCCGAAATTTGTAAATGTTCGCCTTTCAAAGAATTTCCCTTGGTGATCGGAAATATTATTGGGCCTTCAGCCGAGGAATTATTTCAAATTTTCCTTAACATGGCTTTTAGCCGAAATTTGTAAATACTTGGTTGTTAAAGAATTACCTTTAGTCATCTGGAATATTATTTGGGCCTTCAGCCGAGAAGATATTTTAATTAAGTAAGGCCTTCAGCCGTTCGTCTAAATCCTTGTGTTTTAAACTTAAACCCTTTGTTATTGAGAAGTTACTTGGGCCCTCAGCCGTGAACTGATCCTTGTTGTTTTAAAGAGGAATGTGTTTGTGTTTTAAAAGCAGTAAAGTTGTGTGTTCTTGTGTAACTGAAAGTAACTGGTCTTGGCCCCTTTCCACAACTTGATCCGCTCTTTGATACACAAATTACCCTCCGCCACACACCGCAATGTGACTTGCGGATTATGTGAAGATTTAGATATTATTTGTTACTCTTGTATAATTTGTTTTCTAAGGCCATTCATTGAATATTTTAGAAATTTCTTGTAGGTAGGTACTGCGAACGATCACTGAGATGTTTTGCTTCGATACTTTGAAGAGATACGTCACACTTGGAAACCGTTCTCCAGTAGTCAAAAATTCAGTGGTATTACCACTTTTTTCTTTAGAACATACTACGTTTCTATAACCAGTGTCTTGTTTCCTTACAAGGGAACATCCCCATCGCACCCCCCTCAGATTTAGTTATAAGTTGGCACAGTGGATAGGCCTTGAAAAACTGAACACAGATCGATTGAGAAAACAGGAAGAAGTTGTGTGGAACTATGAAAAAATAAGCAAAATATACAAACTGGGTCGTCCATATGTAAGATAGACAATATTAAGGGCAGTGTAAGGCGAGCAGCTCTGTGGTCCCGTGGTTAGCGTGAACAGCTGCGGAACGAGAGGTCCTTGGATCAAATCTTCCCTCGACCGAAAATTTCAACTTTTTATTTTCAGTTTATGTGAAAAACTCTTATGTTTTCATCACTTTTTTTGGAGTGATTATTACATCCACAAAAAAACCTAAATCGGGCAAGGTAGAAGAAACTTTTCACCCATTCGCCAAGTGTACTAGTTTGGTGGGTCGACAACATATTCCTGTCATGCGACACACATGCTGTCACCAGTGTCGTATACAAAATATCAGACGTCTTTTCCTGTGGAGGAATCGGTTGACCTATGACCTTGATATCAAATGTTTTTGGTTCCCATTGGAGGAGCACGTCCTTTCGTCAACTAATCACACGGTTTTGCGGTGCGGTCGCAAAACACAGACACTAAACTTATTACAGTGAACAGAGACGTCAATGAACGAACGGACAGATCATAACTTTGCGAAAATAAAGAAAGCAAAGTTTTCAGTGGAGGGCAGATTTGAACCAAGGACCTCTCGTTCCGCAGCTGTTCACGCTAACCACGGGACCACGGCGCTCCTCACCTCACATTGCCCTTAATATTGCCTATCTTACGCATGGACGACCCAGTTTGTATATTTTGCTTATTTTTTCACAGTTCCACACAACTTCTTCCTGTTTTCTCGATTGATCTGTGTTCAGTTTTTCAAGGCCTATCCATTGTGCCAACTTATAACTAAATCTGAGGGGGGTGCGATGGGGATGTTCCCTTGTTAGTACTTCTTCAGGTAGAGACTCTTGATCTAGCAACCACCTGTGTAGGAGATTGAATCCCAGCCGGACCACGGAGATTTCTAGTCTGCTTTCAATCCAGTCTCCTCTCGCAACGGTGTGAAGACTCACCAGGAACAACACGTAGTTCGGATTCTAAGCTTACGGAAAATAAGGCGCAAAACCAAGATGGAGTTGTGTGACATAAACGGAAGTAGACGGCGCGTTATTACATACGAAGCATGAAGTTAGTTTCATTTTGGCACCAGTCGCATGAGAGTGGCGCTACTGCAGATAGATCGGCAGGAGTGGAGCCACTGTACACGATTACTAACAGCGGTAGCCACGAGAACTTGCCCCCCTTCTAACAGCCGTGTACCGCAAGTCTCTACAGGAACGGAAGGTTCCAAATGGTTGGAAAAGAGCACAGGTAGTCCCAGTCTTCAAGAAGGGTCGTCGAGCAGATGCGCAAAACTATAGACCTATATCTCTGGCGTCGATCTGTTGTAGAATTTTAGAACATGTTTTTTGCTCGAGTATCATGTCGTTTTTGGAAACTCAGAATCTACTATGTAGGAATCAACATGGATTCCGGAAACAGCGATCGTGTGAGATCCAACTCGCTTTATTTGTTCATGAGACCAAGAAAATATTAGATACAGGCTCCCAGGTAGATGCTATTTTTCTTGACTTCCAGAAGGCGTTCGATACAGTTCCGCACTGTCGCCTGATAAACAAAGTAAGAGCCTACGGAATATCAGACCAGCTGTGTGGCTGGATTGAAGAGTTTTTAGCAAACAGAACACAGCATGTTGTTCTCAACGGAGAGACGTCTACAGACGTTAATGTAACCTCTGGCGTGCCACAGGGGAGTGTTATGGGACCATTGCTTTTCACAATATATGTAAATGACCTAGTAGATAGTGTCGGAAGTTCCATGCGGCTTTTCGCGGATGATGCTGTAGTAAACAGAGAAGTTGCAGCATTAGAAAATTGTAGCGAAATGCAGGAAGATCTGCAGCGGATAGGCACTTGGTGCAGGGAGTAGCAACTGACCCTTAACATATACAAATGTAATGTATTGCGAATACATAGAAAGAAGGATCCTTTATTGTATGATTATATAATAGCGGAACAAACACTGGTAGCAGTTACTTCTGTAAAATATCTGGGAGTATGCGTGCGGAACGATTTGAAGTGGAATGATCATATAAAATTAATTCTTGGTAAGGCGGGTACCAGGTTGAGATTCATTGGGAGAGTCCTTAGAAAATGTAGTCCATCAACAAAGGAGGTGGCTTACAAAACACTCGTTCGACCTATACTTGAGTACTGCTCATCAGTGTGGGATCCGTACCAGATCGGGTTGACGGAGGAGATAGAGAAGATCCAAAGAAGAGCGGCGCGTTTCGTCACAGGGTTATTTGGTAACCGTGATAGCGTTACGGAGATGTTTAACAAACTCAAGTGGCAGACTCTGCAAGAGAGGCGCTCTGCGTCGCGGTGTAGCTTGCTCGCCAGGTTTCGAGAGGGTGCGTTTCTGGATGAGGTATCGAATATATTGCTTCTTCCCCCTACTTATACCTCCCGAGGAGATCACGAATGTAAAATTAGAGAGATTAGAGCGCGCACGGAGGCTTCCAGACAGTCGTTCTTCCCGCGAACCATACGCGACTGGAACAGGAAAGGGAGGTAATAACAGTGGCACGTAAAGTTCCCTCCGCCACACACCGTTGGGTGGCTTGCGGAGTATAAATGTAGATGTAGATGTAGATGTAGAGAACGTTCAGTCGCAAGAAGACCGGGCTCCGGACGGCCATGTGCCACTACCGAGAGGGAAGACCACTGTGTTTAGCGTGTGGCTCTGGCACATCGTACCGCATCTGTAGCAGTTGGCGTCACAATGACACAGCAAACTGTTACTTCAAGGGCGGCACCTAGCCAGTTACCCTGTAGCGTGTATTCCGCTGACAACAAACCACTGCCGTTTGCGACTTCAGTGGTGTCAAGCGAGAGTTCGTGGGAGGGCGGGATGGAGGTCTGTTGTTTTTTCTGACTAAAACTGGTTCAGCCTCGGTGCCAGTGATGCCCGCGTGTTGGTTAGAAGGAGGCCAGTAGAGGACTTCCAACCAACCTGTCTGCGTGCTAAGCGCACTGAACTTGGGGTGCGGTTTCGTATGGCAGCAGCATCAATCTTCTCGTTACCCCACGCACTCTCACTACAAATTTGTAAGTCATTCTGGTGATTCGACCTAGTGTGCTGACACTCATGAACAGCTGTACAAGTGGTGTTTTCCGATAGGATAACGCCCACATACCGCTGTAGTAACCCAGAATGCTCTACAGAGCGCCGACATGTTGTCTTGGCCTGTTCCATCACCAGATCTGTCTCCAATCCAAAACATACGGAACATCGTCGGAAAACTCCAGCATCATCCAGCATGACCTAAGCACTTTGATCGCATAGTTCTTAGGGCCATTTTTTGTCTTTTCGCGTAAATTTTCCTTACATTAACGACCGTATCTTCCGTTGACATAGGAGCTCACTCTTTTACACCGCCAAGGGACCGTATAGTGCAGGAAGGGCGATACATTTCCGCTTATTATGTCTACCCGTACTCGAGGTAAACGAGTTTTAAGGGTTTGGTAGACAGACAGACGGTCAAGAAAGTGAGACTAGTAGGGTTCCAGTTTTACCGATTTAGGTGACGAAATCCTAACAACGGAAATAGCTACGACAGTTACTGAAGATGAGGGACGCATAAATAATTCCCCCTACTCTTTATTCGAAATGTTCTAGTTGCAGTCGATACATCAGCATATTTATCGTAGATACGCTTTCGATCCAAATCACGTTTACAGGAGTGCAAATGAAATCCATTTGCCTATACACGTGGTAATTCAGATCCCAGTATTAATGTTACCGCGTTTTAGAAGTGCGAGCATTCCCATTGCTAGCTAGCTTAAGAAACACTTCGGCTAATGAACGTTTTATGACTGAAGCGAGTCTAATGGAGACTTCTAAACGTTGTAGAATACGTTTGGCAGCTATGTAGCCGTTTATTTCCTGGGGTGGTGCAGAATTATCCTACGAAATTTTCTCGCTAATAACACTACTTTGTTATTTCGATAAACATCCCTAATGATTCTCACATAAGCGGTGACATAAAGGTAGAAAATTCTTATTTTTGAGTCCAGAAAGCTCTATGCAACAAAAACTGCAGATCATTTCGCATTTTCATTGCGAAATTGCCGGGTTATTAATGTCTGGGCTCATAATAAATGGCTGTTTGCCTGGGCTGTCTCCTAGCGTAGTGAAAGTTTTTTGCTATTGCACGGGAGGTCTGGTTTGTTTTGGCTTCTAATGACGATGGTGGCAGATAGACTATCAGTAAAGCAATTCACGCGCCCCAATACGTTTTATTACTCCCTTTATTCTGTACCGGCGCCCTGTGGATGTCAATATGAAACTCTTGTAGAATTTCATACTTGTTACTGCCTCCTTTTTCCGCTTCTGTCAATAACTGAATTGACTTAAGTGTGGCACTGAATGACTTTTAACTGAAATTCGGAATGAATCTTCACGCATTGCTAAATTTGCACACTTTCATGGTAGGCCAGCAACGGTAATCCAGTATGACTGGTCTGAACGTTGACACAGGCTGTTTCCCGGCCGAATGCGCATAATATTTTGCTAATTCGTAACGATCTGGGGGTTCATTTTCTTACTAAAACATGTTATCTCGATAAGCTGAAATTCATTTTTATTAGTACATTTCATACTAATTAGAGTTTCTTCTTTCATTTATATCTTATATTTACGTGTTGTGTTTAACACACTAATCAGCTTTAATATAGTCTTACACATGACTGAAAGCAGTCTGACAAAGTTCAGATAGTTTTTCAATTTCATGCCTATGTATAGTATGTTGGTAGCACTTCGCCGCCTTGCCTGTTACGCTGTGCGGCAGACTTTAAAGTTGTGCGGATTAGCATAACGAAAAGGCGAGGGCTCTCGTTCGTTTTGTCCACTGCTGTACAATAAGTTTTTGTGTTGGGATTTTTGCCGTCTGTGTATGGTAAACCGTAGAACTTTACCCGTTTGGATGGTTGCTGTACATTAGGGCCACGTAAGGTGCTGAACTTTTGTCCAATTGAAATACTACACTCAGACACTGAGCCACACAAAACTATAATTCATTAATGTCCTACCAAAATGACGAAGTGTTCAAAGTGTTCCGACGACTTGCGATAGATTTTTCAAACTTTCTGTCACTTCCGATACGTAAATCACTGAAAGCTTTCATTCAAATACTTCTTTCGACTTTTCAGCATATACTTCACCCACTGGCGAAATGTTCTACGTTTGTCGTCCTTTGGCTGACGATAAACAACTAACAGAACAAGAGAAGAGCACTTGTAATCATCAGAGTTTCGTCTTTGCGCGTTTACACACACACACACACACACACACACACACACACTTGCTGCGCACTGGCGAATACTTCGCCCCTTTACGAGGCAACACTGACCCTAAGAGCCGGGCGAGGTGGCGCATTGGTTAGCACACTGGACTCGCCTTGGCAGGGACGTCGGTTCAAACCTGCGTCCGACCATCCTGATCTAGGTTTTTCCGTGGTTTCTCTAAACTGCTTCAGGCACATGCTGGAATGTTTCCTTTGAAATGCAACAGCAGACTTCCTTCCCCATTCCTTCCCCAAGCCCATGGGACCGATGACCTCGCTGTTTGGTCCCCTCCAACTCAGTCAACCAAATGACGCTACGACTTATCCTAAAAGGTAGACTGAAGGCAAACCTACGTCGATAGCATTTGTAGACTTACAGAAAGGTTTTGACAATTTTGACTGGCCTACATTCTTTGAAGCTCTGATGCCAGCAAGGATAAAGTGCAGAGAATGAAAGGTTATTTACAAAAAGTGCAGAAACTAGATTGCATCCGTAAGAATCGAAGGGAATGAAAGGTTAGCCGTTGTTGAGAAGGGCGTGAGACAAGTTTATAAACTATCCTTGATGTTATTCAGTCTGTACTTTGAGCAAGCTGTGAAGGAAACCAAGGAGACATTTGGAAAGAGAAATAAAAACTATAAGGTTTGCCAATGTAGTAAATTCTCTGAGAGACGGCAAAGGACTTTGAAGAACACTTAAACGGAAAGGATTGAGTCTTTAAAGCAGATTATAAGATCAACATTGAAACGTCCCCTTAGAAAAATTAATGAATGACTGTGCTGATAAACCTCTCACATTATTTGCTTTTCAAACGCTGAGCAGAACTGAACGCACTCAGACATTTCTCACTTTACTTATTCTGATCATCACTAAACTGACACACAATATTTTTAGCGCGACGCAATCTGTCTTTCAAAAATCATTACAAAAGAATGGCCCTGACTAACAATAACCTATACCGTTCATGAATGACTTACCTCACAAAAATCTTCGTTACTCAAACTACTGCAATACAGCGAGCGCCACTACTGCCAGCTAAATAAAAGATTCTAGCTACTAAAGGCACTAACTACTGATAGGCATAGTTAGCAAATGAAAGATTTTGATGAAGAACAATGTATTTAGCTTAATAGTGTTCAAAATTCATTATATATATACACTCCTGGAAATGGAAAAAAGAACACATTGACACCGGTGTGTCAGACCCACCATACTTGCTCCGGACACTGCGAGAGGGCTGTACAAGCAATGATCACACGCACGGCACAGCGGACACACCAGGAACCGCGGTGTTGGCCGTCGAATGGCGCTAGCTGCGCAGCATTTGTGCACCGCCGCCGTCAGTGTCAGCCAGTTTGCCGTGGCATACGGAGCTCCATCGCAGTCTTTAACACTGGTAGCATGCCGCGACAGCGTGGACGTGAACCGTATGTGCAGTTGACGGACTTTGAGCGAGGGCGTATAGTGGGCATGCGGGAGGCCGGGTGGACGTACCGCCGAATTGCTCAACACGTGGGGCGTGAGGTCTCCACAGTACATCGATGTTGTCGCCAGTAGTCGGCGGAAGGTGCACGTGCCCGTCGAACTGGGACCGGACCGCAGCGACGCACGGATGCACGCCAAGACCGTAGGATCCTACGCAGTGCCGTAGGGGACCGCACCGCCACTTCCCAGCAAATTAGGGACACTGTTGCTCCTGGGGTATCGGCGAGGACCATTCGCAACCGTCTCCATGAAGCTGAGCTACGGTCCCGCACACCGTTAGGCCGTCTTCCGCTCACGCCCCAACATCGTGCAGCCCGCCTCCAGTGGTGTCGCGACAGGCGTGAATGGAGGGACGAATGGAGACGTGTCGTCTTCAGCGATGAGAGTCGCTTCTGCCTTGGTGCCAATGATGGTCGTATGCGTGTTTGGCGCCGTGCAGGTGAGCGCCACAATCAGGACTGCATACGACCGAGGCACACAGGGCCAACGCCCGGCATCATGGTGTGGGGAGCGATCTCCTACACTGGCCGTACACCACTGGTGATCGTCGAGGGGACACTGAATAGTGCACGGTACATCCAAACCGTCATCGAACCCATCGTTCTACCATTCCTAGACCGGCAAGGGAACTTGCTGTTCCAACAGGACAATGCACGTCCGCATGTATCCCGTGCCACCCAACGTGCTCTAGAAGGTGTAAGTCAACTACCCTGGCCAGCAAGATCTCCGGATCTGTCCCCCACTGAGCATGTTTGGGACTGGATGAAGCGTCGTCTCACGCGGTCTGCACGTCCAGCACGAACGCTGGTCCAACTGAGGCGCCAGGTGGCAATGGCATGGCAAGCCGTTCCACAGGACTACATCCAGCATCTCTACGATCGTCTCCATGGGAGAATAGCAGCCTGCATTGCTGCGAAAGGTGGATATACACTGTACTAGTGCCGACATTGTGCATGCTCTGTTGCCTGTGTCTATGTGCCTGTGGTTCTGTCAGTGTGATCATGTGATGTATCTGACCCCAGGAATATATATATATATATATATCAGTTCATGACATCCAGTCTTACAGATTTACTGTCTGTGATGGACACACGTCCAGATCATCCGCTCTCAAAACTCCGCCATCTGTCTCCCCACATCCACCACTGCTGGCGGCTCACCTCCAACTGCGCAACGCCAAGCACTGTTAACAGCCAACTGCCCAGCACTACAATAGCAAATTCCAACAATGCAAACCATCTATACAGCCTTCTTACAACATTAACAAATTTCAGACAAAGATAATAGAATGTATTCGAATTAAATAAGGCGAGACTGACGGTGCTACCCTATGAAATAGGATAGTAACAGTAATCGATGAGTTTTGCCATTAAAAGACGATGGCCGACGTAGAGAGGATACAAAATGCAGACCGGTAATAGGAAGAAAAGAATTTCAGAAAAAGAGGAATCTGTTAACATCTAATATAAATTTGAGTGTTAGTACGTCTTTTCTCGAGATGCTGAATAACTTTAAATGTTAGGAAGTATTTTTTGAAGATGTTTACAAGGAGTGAACAAAGTGTGAAGACACCTCGAGAAATTTTTGCTTCTAAATTACTGCAGATGCTAGGTAAGTCTGTAGGTTGCACAGTTGTCTTTGACCACGAACGGCACCTGTGCTATGTCGTCAATACTTGCAAGTGCCAGTCGCGGTCAGATAAGTGTTTGTGTAGATGAGGCTGCATTACGTTTGCGCTCAGTGATTTCGAACGTGGAAAAATTGTTGGTGATCGAATGGCGGGTGATTCCAAAGGCGCCGAAGTGTTGAAGATCTATAACGCATACAGAGAAAGGCGAAGATCATTCGCTAAGTTTCAAAGAGTTTGCACCCGTGGTCTAGGGGCGCCGGCACGGTAGCTCAGCGTGTTCGGTCAGAGGGTTAACTAACCTCTGTAATAAAAGTACTGAGTGAACGGATGAACGAAAGTCCTGAACGGGTGTCATCGGTCTGTAATATATTGCTTATTCCTTTCTACTGTCGTGTTATCTCGAAGCTGAGAGATAGGAGGACAGGCGTTCCAAGGAGCGGAAGCAGAGACGATATTGAGGGCACACGAAATTAGGAGAGATACTGTTACATGAAGTAAACAGTAAGGGGAGAGCCTTGCGAAAATGCAGACGCTCCCAGACGCGGTCACAGGGCGTTAGTTACTCTTCAAGGAATTAAAATGTAACTTCATATGTCGTCTAGACGCTGTAGAACTTTGTAACCAACAGGCATGTACTAGTGTATAAAGCCAGCTCGATACCAGCCCTGAGAACAGAAAATTCAGTAGACTCACAAGGGTTAGAAAGAGAGCGAAAACGCCGAAAACTGTTGACCTAGCTCCCAACTCCGGGGAGCCCCTGGGGGTGCGGCTGAATGACGTATAACAGTTTAGCTTTCCACTGGCCATGCTATGAATTACAATGAGACAAAAATTGTGGCCCATACTTCTAACTTTTGGATTTCTACTATTAATGAATCCATGGCAATACGGCTGTCTGAAAATGAGTCTCTTATTAATCGTGACGGTGGTTACCAATTGAATTCGGCATGGAATCCAGTTGTCGAAAAACTTCGTGTCGTCCGTAGCCGGCGTAGGTCTGTGATGGAACCGCAGGAAGACAATCGTATTAATATCGATGCGGCGAGTTTTCACAACGGAGGGCGCGCGGCGCAGTAGAATCGCACGCGCTCACGTAGCGCACGCGCAGCGCCAAGTGAATCCATCACGCATGTGCCGGCGGGGCTTTAAATACCAGAGCTCAGGGAGTTTTCGCTCCTCACCCGACGCATCCACCAGCATCTCCGCCAGCACCGCCTCCTTCCCGTTACCCAGGGTGGCTTTCGGCCGTCCTTCTCTTCCGACGCCGTTCTCCTTCACCTCACTCACCTCCTTTCCGACCAGCTTAATTCCCGTCGCTCCGCAATCTTCCTCTCCCTGGACCTCGAACGTGCTTATGACCGCGTATGGCATTCTGGTCTAAGCTACAAACCTTCGCCCTTCCCATTAACTACGTCCGTCTGATCGGCTCCTTTCTCTCCCGCCGTCCTTCCTATGCCACCATCCATAACACAGATTCCTACACCTTTTTCCCCTCCGCCGGTGTGCCCCAAGGCTCCGTCCTCTCTCCCCTTCTGTACCTTTTGTACACGGCGGACATGCCGCCGCCGTCACCCCCCGTCCACCTTCTCCAGTTTGCCGACGACACCGCCTTGCTTGCCCTTGCCCCCACCCTGCAGCGCTCCCAACACCTTCTCCAATCCCATCTTGACCAGTTCACCGCTTGGTGCAACCAGTGGTTGCTCAAGATAAATCCCTCCAAAACCCAGGCAATCATTGTAGGCAAAACCACCCCTTCCTTCCGGCTCCTTGATTTCTCTCACCATCTATGGCCGTCCTATCGCCCTCACTCCCACCCTTAAGTACCTTGGCGTCACCCTCGACTGTCGCCTCTCCTGGACTCCCCACCTCCGGACAATCCAAGCCAAGGCATGCTCCTGACTCAGTCTCCTCAAGCTCCTCTCCGGCCGTACGTGGGGTCTGGACCCCTCCACCAACCTCCATACCTATAAATCCCTCATCCGCCCTACCCTTTGTTATGCCCATCCGGCTTGGATCTCCGCCCCCCCTACCTTTTATAAATCCCTCCAAATCCTTGAACGCCACGCTCTCCGCCTCTCCTATCACATCCGTCTCCCCTCCCCCATGCGGATCCTGTACGATCTCATCCCCTTCCCCCACCTCCTCCTTTTCCTTGAAAGGATACAGATCCTGTACACCTCCCATAAACTCGATCCTCCTCACCCGCTCGTCTCCCCAATCCTCTCCCACCCCTGCCCCCTGCTGCGCCTGTATTCCCACGTCCCACCCGGTCTCCATCTCTCCACCCTCCTTACTCTCTCCCAAGGTGGCTTCCGCCAGCTCCCCCTCCCTGATGATGTCCTCCTCCCCTCCATATACCCCTCCTATCAACTTTGATCCTGCCCCACCCCACACTTCCGGTGTCCTTTCCTCTAGGCACCCTCCCTCCCTTCTCTTCC
Organism: Schistocerca cancellata; assembly: GCF_023864275.1. Classification (NCBI taxonomy): domain Eukaryota; kingdom Metazoa; phylum Arthropoda; class Insecta; order Orthoptera; family Acrididae; genus Schistocerca; species Schistocerca cancellata. The sequence continues at coordinate 5,610,428 of NW_026046443.1, read as the reverse complement.
CTTCCCTTCTCTTTCCTTTGCCTCCGTCCCCTCCCTCCACCCCTCTTCTCCCGGGCTTCCCCTCCCCCTTCTTCCCTCCCCCTATCTCCCCTGCGCGTGGCATCTCTGCTTTCCCCTCTCGCTCTCCCACTCCCCTTCCTCCTCCTCCTCTCTTGGCAGGTCCCCGGACTCGCACACGCACAGTGAACATTCGCGCGCCGGAGGTCATCGCCATCAGTGTATCGTGTGTGTGCCTTCGTTTGTGTTTAGTGTTTGTTCGCCGTCACGCCGCCACTGTTCACGTGTACCGTCGCCGTCATCCATGTTCTGTGCGCCGTGTCAACTAGTGTCAGTGATGTTTTCTCGTCCAGCGTGAACGGCTCCATGTTTTTTTGTTTTTTAGTGTCTACATTGTTTTGCCCGCCGTTTTGTTTGTATTCTCTGTGCCCCCTCTATGTATTACTTATTGTAAGACTCAAGGCTGAAGAGCGGCGTACTCTGCTGCTGCCAGCCCGCCTTGTGTAAGGTGATAAAAATAACAATAAAGAAAAAAAAAAGGAGTTTTCGCCAGTATCACCTGAAGATGGCCAGAATACTCTGCGCCGAAAGCAGGAAGCTGCAGACATCCGGCAGTTGGCCCGAAATTTTTTTGGAACAATATGTACGGCGGGAAAGTTTTAAATCTCACGACAACTGCGCTGATAACCTCGTCATTGATCGCCCGTGGGCTCCATCAATAAATGACAACAACTTTTTCGTGTGGTGGAATTTCCAATTGACAATAATTTTCGTATTTTTTTTCTTTAGTTTCACTGCGAAAAATAGCTTCTTTCCAAATATGATTATTTCAGGTCAATGGGAGAAACACTACAGATTTTGATGAGTGTTTTCGTTACAAAGTATGTGACATAAATGGCTGTAAATTTTGATTGCACTGATTTCGGAACTTAAATTTTTGCACCGCCAAGGGACCGTAAACCTTAGTGTGAGACGTAAATTTCAACTTGCTACGTCTATTTTTTCTTGGGGAACAGGATTTGTAACAGTCAGACAGACAGACAGACGGACAAAAAGTGATCCTGTAAGGATTTCTTTTATGCCGACTGAGAAACGGAACTGTAAAATACGAAAAATGAAAAAAAAACTCAAGAAATGCTTTAAATCGTCAGCTTGTTGCCATATTTTTCGCTGCAACGCTGTATTGTGATAGTAAAACTGACAATTTCCCTATAATTGAGAAAAACAAAATTATCATCCGCAGAACGTGCGAAAAACGAACTTGTCCACGAGGACAATAGAGCTACAAGCATGTCTGTGGTTTGATGGACATTTAGGCACAATAGCGCACCTGGACTGGCCCACTAAATCAGCTAGTCTTAATTCCGTAGAAAACATAGCATTCGTCATTCAAATGGTTCAAATGGCTCTGAGCACTATGGGACTTAACATCTATGGTAATCAGTCCCCTATAACGTAGAACTACTTAACCTAACTAACCTAAGGACATCACACAACACCTAGTCATCACATTCGTCATTCTCACAGTTCGCTGCCTCTACAGGATCTGATCATCTGTGACTGGCTTCTGTTGGATGTGGCATATATGTCCGTAAGTGAACTCCCCTGTGTCCAATCTCACGACTGGAGGCGATGACACACGATATTATTGTGACGCAGCCGGGAGCGACAAATTTTTTGTCCACTGTGTTTATGTTACTGTGTGGAGGACACTCGATGCTTCTGAGTGAAATTAATTAAAATCTGCTCCACTGTGCCGTGATCAATATGACAGACTTCAGTGATTTTAACAAAATCTGTATAAAAATATAAAAATGCCCGTATCGTACACTGCAGTAAAAAAATGAGAAATAGGTTCCCAGTGTACGTTGTCAAACAGCGAAGAGTCTCATGATGTAATGTAATATAATTAATTACAGTTTGTTACAAAGCGAAATATTTCTGTTGTTTGCATTCAAAAAATAATTTGTCATTCCGGTGAAAAGCGTGCTTCGTGATTTTATTCTTCAATTTTTTGGCTTTCGAGCAGTGCCCACTCAGCCATCTCAAAAGTAACGTCAATTATGACGATACGAAAATAACACAACATCCAATCATCGAGAAACGGACCCGGGACTCTTCGCTTATCGATTCGCCCGCTCAAAATGGTTCAAATGGCTCTGAGCACTATGGGACTTAACATCTGAGGTCATCTGTCCCGTAGACTTAGAACTACTGAAACCTAACTGACCTAAGGACATCACACACATCCACGCCCGAGGCAGGATTCGAACCTGCGATCGTAGAAGCAGCGCGGTTCCGGACTGAAGCGCCTAGAACCGCTCGGCCACAGCGGCCGACCCGCCCGCTGACCGGCAGCTGTCGGCGCGGAATGGTTCACGTTAATTTTTATAGAAAATAATAGTATTTGGTACTTTAATTACTGAAAGTACAATACGTGTACTGCAAGCGAGACATAAGTATTCTAATTCTGCATTTCTTTCGATAAAATTAGTCATACACGTACTTACATAATTTAATGTCTAATCATCTTTGTTTCAGGGGCTCCAATGATATCCATTTCGTTTAGGTTACGTACATCCTAACGTCATTATTCCCGTAAAGATGGTTACACGGTGTCCCTGCGTAAGATTTATAGTGGATTCTGTGAGATACATTCCAGGTCGGACAATTACAAGTCGCGGACTGTCTGCTGGAAGGTTTCTGGTAGTATACCTCAAATGAAGAAACTTTATTCGAAGGAAGATATTTAATAAATCGCGGAAACTATCTTGCAAAATATAATGGTATTCGTAGTACACTGCACAGACAGTCATCAGATTAGACAGACATTAGATTCTTTACACCTCCTACAGAGACAAATCGGAAAACATTTTTCCACGATATAGCCGAAAATCTGATGAGAAAAAAACCATAATTTGTGCAGAAAAAGTTGCACTCGGAATACTTGAAGGAAGAAGTTTGCGAAGTAAGACAATATTATCTCTGAGAAATATACGAAAATCTTGGGAATACTGTCCTTACGTTCATAGTGTAGCATTCTCAACAAGATTCTTGTCACCTTTCCTTTGTTACTACATTCGCTGACTTAACGTGGTCGCATTTCGGTTTTCAGACTTCTGGCATTAGGTGAGTGTAAGTACAGGGCTATTACAAATGATTGAAGCGATTTCATAAATTCACTCTAGCTCCATTCATTGACATATGGTCACGACGCACTACAGATACGTAGAAAAACTAATAAAGTTTTGTTCGGCTGAAGCCGCACTTCAGGTTTCTGCCGCCAGAGCGCTCGAGAGCGCAGTGAGACGAAATGGCGACAGGAGCCGAGAAAGCGTATGTCGTGCTTGAAATGCACTCACATCAGTCAGTCATAACAGTGCAACGACACTTCAGGACGAAGTTCAACAAAGATCCACCAACTGCTAACTCCATTCGGCGATTGTATGCGCAGTTTAAAGCTTCTGGATGCCTCTGTAAGGGGAAATCAACGGGTCGGCCTGCAGTGAGCGAAGAAACGGTTGAACACGTGTATCTGGACATGCTGGAAAATTGGCTCATGCCACAACTGGAGACCGACAGCACCGACTTCATCTTTCAAGAGGATGGTGCTCCACCGCACTTCCATCATGATGTTCCGCAGTTCTTAAACAGGAGATTGGAAAACCGATGGATCGGTCGTGGTGGAGATCATGATCAGCAATTCATGTCATGGCCTCCACGCTCTCCCGACTTAACCCCATGAGATTTCTTTCTGTGGGGTTATATGAAAGATTCAGTGTTTAAACCTCCTCTACCAAGAAACGTGCCAGAACTGCGAGCTCGCATCAACGATAATTTCGAACTCATTGATGGGGACATGCTGCCCCGAGTATGGGGAAACTTGATTATCGGCTTGATGTCTGCCGAATCACTAAAGGGGCACATATCGAACATTTGTGAATGCCTAAAAAAAACTTTTTGAGTTTTTGTATGTGTGTGCATAGCATTGTGAAAATATCTCAAATAATGAAGTTATTGTAGAGCTGTGAAATCGCTTCAATCATTTGTAATAACCCTGTATTTAACGAAACGTTATACCATGTAGATTTACGAGACTGTTGATGGCGAAGCACTGTGACTCTGCTTGATGCCTTCTCTTTCCTTTCTCTGTTACTGACACAATACATAAACCCATTATAAAAATGCATGATCACATCTTTGAGAACCTACAAATTTATATAATCCGTATCATTCACCTCTGGGTTCTCCAAAATGAGCTGGCGAGACGATTGAGAGAGCATGGTTACTAGAAAAGGGAGGGAATGAAATATTCACTGCAGAGTGGACTTTATGTTCCCTTGATATATTACTTTTTATGGCTTATTGTAAATTCAACGAAGACTACGGAGTAGATTTAGTTAAAATTCACTGAATACAGAATGGCTTATATAATGAGCGATAGTTATTTTTGATAAACGACTTTACGCGTCAAAACTGGGTAGAAAAGTACAAGACTGGGAACAACTGAAGAGTGAAAAGAAGCGCTTTACTCCCACACGGCACAATATGTTTGTATATCAAACCACACTTGCTCTGCAACCACCTTCTATACCTATAGATACTGACATAAAATAGTTCCACTAGTGATCTGCTGTAGATAAAATATTATGAAACGAAATGAAGGAAATCAGGGACGAGTTATTAAAATGGACTCCTCTTCCGTTGAGGACGGGGATGCGAGGACGCCAACCCCTCCTGCAACCGCCAGCGCGCGGTCGATGTCGCAGGTCGTCTTCCTGGTAAGCCGGTCTGTGGATAAAAGAGCCGGTGTTGCAAATATATTGGTACACCATTACTGTTAACAAAGAAAGTACATTTTCAAAATAGAGAAGTAGCTCTGACAGGCTCTTAACTCTGAATTGTAAATGTAGATGTAGAAATATCTCTAAAATAATTATCGATTTTTTTGCGAATAAACCTGTTCAGATTACTCGATTCATCTTTTATTACGACATTTAGGCAATTCCACCATCAGTTCAAAACTTTAAAATCGTATAAAGTATTAACACTTGAGCGTATGTCAGTTACTGTCTCTTAACTTTTTTATTTTTAACAATCTAACTTGAGTGTTTTATTTCGTTGCTTTTTATTACTATAATGTCTATTACACCTTATAAGCCCATTACAGACTTTAACGATTGTATCCCCCTTTATTTTACGTCGTACAATTAATCATTGAGGAATATGGGTACGCCTGTAGTAGCAACATCTGGTGAGCTTGCAACACAAACATTTTGTGGCTACTGAACGGCAGTTTGTTTTGAACAGTAGTGCTGCTGACAATATGTCTCTTGTATAAACTACTAGTTATATATTTCTGACGATGCTGGCGCTCAATTTGTGTTTAGCATTTCACGATGACGCTATGGCTCCATATATTAGGACATGTTTATATAAAACGGGTATGCCTCTTCATATTTAAAGCGCACAAATGCACTTGTATGTCAGTAATGCTTTTCATTATGGCCTATGTTATTGTTTTAAGCTGTAGACAATCTGATAGAGTGTGTTTTTTACATATTTTGCCGCAGACCTGAAGATGGACATTATAGACCGAAACCTGTAGTCCGATGACAAAAAAAATTGTGACTGTAGATATGAAGTAAAGGAAAGTTAATTAAATTGAAGACAGCGTGTGTACTATTTCTTCCTTAAGAATACAAAATTTAACATATCTAAGCAATGGGTGACCAAGAATAGGGCTGGCTTGCAAGCTGTGGCCTGGCACGAATGCCACAGCAATCAACCGGGCGTGGCAGATTCCCCCCCCCCCTCCCCCCATCATCACACCACGCTGTCTGACCGCATAGAAGGGAAAAGGGGAAGAGACGAAAACTGCATTCAAGTGAGAATGCAGTCGCACTGCAGTCGACTTGGTTTTATGTTTCACACTTATCAAAAAGCAAAGAACACAAACAAAACAAAGTTCCAGCATTATTTAAATACTTGTTGTGCACTGAGGACATAATACACTACTGGCCTTTAAAATTGCTACATCAAGAAGAAATGCAGATGATAAACGGGTATTCATTGGACAAATATATTATACTAGAACTGACAAGTGATTACATTTTCACGCAGTTTGGGTGCATAGATCGTGAGAAATCGGTACCCAGAACATCCACCTCTAGTCGTAATAACGGCCTTGATACGCATGGGCATTGGGTCAAGCAGAGCTTAGATGGCGTGTACAGATATAGCTGCCCATGCAGCTTCAGCACGATACCACAGTTCATCAAGAGTAGTGACTGGCGTATTGTGACTAGTCAGTTGCTCAGCCACCATTGACCAGACGTTTTCAATTGGTGAGAGGTCTGGAGAATGTGCTGGCCAGGGCAGCAGTCGAACATTTTCTGTATCCAGAAAGGCCCGTACAGGACCTGATGAAGTGTAGGATTTCGCAGGGATCGAAAGACGGGTAGAGCCACGGGTCGTAACAGCGCATGGCGGTCTCGATGGTAACCCATCCAAGATCCGACCACGCCCGACAGCGCTTAACTTAGGTGATCTCACGGGAACCGGTGTATCCACTGCGGCAAAGGCCATTGCCTCAGGATACTGTGCCACACGAAATTATTATTATTGTTATTATTATTATTAAAAAAGTAAATAATGCTGCAATGCTGTATGTAACTGTCAGGAGAAGTGAGACTTTAATCGACTGCCCATTTGTAGTACAGGTAGGCAAGTGTGTGACTTACTGTAGGTATAGACCGCATTCGTTAAAAAAAATAGTCTATGTGGAAGTGACTTGAAGAAGAGCCAGCTGCCGACGCGCGTGAGACTTATTCCTTGCAAAGCCAAACACGGCCGATTGGCGTTGGAATCAGAGCCAGATGGGCTTCGAATATCAACAGATGACACTGCAATGGCCTTGCAGAAGGACGGAACCCTTTCCTCATCTGACGCCATTGAAGTGCTTATATGTGTCTTAACCCCTAAACTAACATAGTCTGGAACATATAAGTACACAGCCATTTGTGTACTAAAGGATTCTCATCTCAGCATCACGGCCTACACCACGATCGTGTGACACCCAGAGGAACATCCCAGAATGCAGTACGGAGTCCACTGTTCGATCATGAGACAGGGCACCCCGTACTGAGTCACGAGGGAGCTGCCTACTCGCTGGAGGGAGTTCACATCTATCGTCAAATGTGGCGCCACACTGCCATTTTCGTTGCATCCAGAGATATAGCTGACAGTGGCATTCGAGTGACGCCAAGATTGGCCCCGCTCTTTGCGCTGTTAGCAATGCCAGCTATCTATTGTTTTGCACGAGAGGCAATGGATTCCCTCACTGAGCTGTTTCAGGTATACTATGGCCAAGGGCCAGAATAAAGAAATTAATTAAAACGTCTCATTTCACTCTCAACAGGTGACAATCCAAACGTTCATTAACATTTAATACCCTCACTGGACGGGAGGAGAAGGGCAATGATATACAGGGTGATTCAAAAAGAATACCACAACTTTCAAAATGTGTATTTAATGAAAGAAAAATAATATAACCTTCTGTTATACATCATTACAAAGAGTATTTAAAAAAGTTTTTTTTCACTCAAAAACAAGTTCAGAGATGTTCAATATGGCCCCCTCCAGACACTCGAGCAATATCAACCCGATACTCCAACTCGTTCCACACTCTCTGTAGCATATCAGGCGTAACAGTTTGGATAGCTGCTGTTATTTCTCGTTTCAAATCATCAATGGTGGCTTGGAGAGGTGGCCGAAACACCATATCCATAACATACCCCCATAAGAAAAAATCGCAGGGGGTAAGATCAGGGCTTCTTGGAGGCCAGTGATGAAGTGCTCTGTCACGGGCTGCCTGGCGGCCGATCCATCGCCTCGGGTAGTTGACGTTCAGGTAGTTACGGACAGATAAGTGCCAATGTGGTGGCGCTCCATCCTGCTGAAATATGAATTGTTGTGCTTCTTGTTCGAGCTAAAGGAACAGCCAATTCTCTAACATCTGCAGGTACTGTAGTCCAGTTACAGTAGCACCTTCGAAGAAAAAGGGATCAAAAACTTTATTGGCTGAAATGGCATGGAAAACGTTCACCTTAGGCGAGTCACGTTCATACTGAGTTGTTTCCCGCAGATTCTCGTCGATTCACTTCTGCTGTACTCAATAACACAAAAAGCTTTCTGTTGAGCGGTCGCCATCTTAGCATCAACTGACGCTGACGCCTAGTCAACAACGCCTCAAGCGAACAAATGTACAACTAAATGAAACTTTATAGCTCCCTTAATTCGCCGACAGATAGTGCTTAGCTCTGCCTTTTGTCGTTGCAGAGTTTTAAATTCCTAAAGTTGTGGTATTCTTTTTGAATCACCCTGTACTTTGGAACCCTTGCTATGTAAAGGTTACTTTAGAAAGTGTACCTGGAAATATCGATTTTCTCCAAAATTTTAATCAGTGTTTGCAAAAACATGTTACAGTTACTGATGTTGGCCTGGCCAGTCAGTGCACACATTAGCAGCTCACTCATTCCATCACCAGGTCTTTTCTGAGACTGTGTTATCGACCAGAAGCCGCGGTGCCACACCGCAGTTGGCAACGCGAATTGATACCACAAACATTAGTGAGGGTTCGCTACAATCGGCAACAACCAATGGGAGGCATTCCAGAACACAACACCTCCCTCTCAGCATAACTGCGCCCTTATGCTGAGGTCAGTATAGAGTTGAGCACGCAAGAGCTCAGGCCCGATAGTGACTTCATCTGACGAAGTCACCATCTCAGTTTGGGATCAATGATCTGTTAAAGTTTCTTATAAACTTGTTGATGTGTTGGCAGATGTGCCAACACCTTGTAGTTAGAGGAGGCCGAAATGCACGCTATAATCTAACGCAGACTGGCGTGAGGTCTGGAACAGGATACGTAATGAATGCTATAAAGGAAAGTACGTAGCTGCTGGAATACTTAACTTAAATCCATCATTTGTATACAGCATTCTTGATTATACAAGTGAGACTCTCTCTAGATATGGTTAATGGCGCCTTGCTAGGTCGTAGCCATGGACTTAGCTGAAGGCTATTCTAACTGTCTCTCGGCAAATGAGAGAAAGGCTTCGTCAGTGTAGTCGCTAGCAACGTCGTCGTACAACTGGGCCGAGTGCTAGTACGTCTCTCTAGACCTGCCGCGTGGTGGCGCTCGGTCTGCAATTACTGACAGTGGCGACACGCGGGTCCGACATGTACTAATGGACCGCGGCCGATTGAAAGCTACCACCTAGCAAGTGTGGTGTCTGGCGGTGACACCACACTTGTACTTTAGTAAACGTTGAACGTAAAAAAAAACAGTCTAATAATCTGTACATCAAGTAATGCTTTGCTCAAAAAACTGTTATAAATTACCCAGTACCCAGTGGTAAAAAGTGTTCCCAAATGAAGTAAAACTTTTATTCATTAACGTAATAAAATGAACTAATATTTCAGGAGTTATAATCTTATCTCTCACCTCACCATCAATCAAAGAACCCACCGCTATGACAACGAAAGTAGTTTCGACCGGTTACAACAGCGACCACACAAGTTGGAGATTAGTTACCAAAAGATGTCAATGCACGGTATGTGTCGTCGAATCGACCAATAGGTCGGTAATGTATCATTGTGGAGTTACAGCAATAAAGCAACACTCAATAAGCAACGAATGCACGGTAATTTGTCCAACAAGTGAACGTATTTGTTCATGTGAGGCCGTGACAATCATTCGCGACATGCCATGGATTCCTTCACTGATGTCAACTTCGTACCCTTTTTGAAGGCAGGCATTTTGGTCATTTATTGTGAAAAAATGTGGGATTATGTACATGAATGTTTAGAATCGATACGCATTCGACAGTATTCGTACCTAATATGTTTCAAAAGCCATAAAACCCTTATTATCCGGAGCACATCTCGGTTTCTATTGGTGATGAAAGGTAGGGTCCAGTGTTTTGGATAGCCCTTGAGCGAGGGACCATTTGCATTCCCAAGAGAATGATCGTTTTAGTGTCATTATTCTATACCATAGAGTCAAATACGAATATTACGTAGTTCCTCCTGCTTAGGCAAATGGAGCAAATTGGTTGGTTCTTCTGTTCTTTTCATATGTTTTACTGCGAGCTTGATGGCACTTACGGGGGCACCATTAGTTCATAGATGATTCCTCGGAAAAGGCAAAAAAAGGTTTGTTACTATATTTTCGCCATCACCAAAACCAAGCTGCGGGCCCCGAGACGGGTATGACCAGAAAATGGGTGTAGTTTTTACGATATACTCCTACGATCCCGATCTCGAACTACCATGAAACATTTTATTTATCCGTTTCCAAGATATAAAGGTTCAAATTTACCTTACTTGTACATGTAAAATACATACGTACAACTCGCGGTGATGTGAAAACGTTAAAACAACGTAGCGCGGATAAATACGCTGTGGTGTCAACGATAACATCAGAAGGATTCTGGGAACCATATGTTATGTAGTACGTAAAATTCGGTTGAGGTGTAAAATTTATTTTGCGTTATTTCAGTTCCACACAAGTACACTGCCGAAATGTTGCTAACTAACACATTTCCTTTCTTATGAGTTACATGCCCTGCTGCAGCAGGGAAAAGAAAGGAATCAGCGGGAAAATGCTCCTCTCCGAGAAAAAAAAATGCGAATATGTTCCTGTTTACGTAAACCCCCTAACTGAAAAGAGGAGTCCCAGCTGCCTCATTACATCTTCCTTAGCACCTTTAAAATGTTTCCCAAACATTTTGGCATGCGAGCGCATTCACGCTTTTTTGTGCTGAGAGAGAACAACACACGGGCATTGGCAATGAGATGCAGAAGTAGTAAATACTGGAAGAAAGTGGGACAAACAGGGCAATCTAGTTGCTGTGGAATATAGTTGACGGTGATAGAATAGTGCTCGTCTGCTTATACAGTCGTTGCAGAAGCTGTACCTAGCTGAGGATTTCGTCCAGCTGATATATGACCGACTGTACTTGCTTCAACGACGGGGTAAGCAGGTGTCATTCTGCGGGTGCCTGGTCATGGCGGAATATGGAGCAATGAGCAGGCCGATGGGGCTGCCAAGGAGGTCTGAAGTGAGCAGGGTGTGGCACAGAGTCCCATTCCGTTGCAGGCTGTCGTTTCTGCACTCCAGAAGGAGCGCATGCAGTTGTGGAAGGAAGAATGGCTGGCGGTGACGGCCAATAAGCTGCGGTTGGTGAAGTCAACAGCTCGGTCGTGCCGTTCCTCCTGCCGGTTGCTCAGGCGGGAGGAAGTGACCCTCACGCATCTTCGGATTGGGCACCGCCCTCTCACACACAGCTTTCTAATACGGCGAGAAGATTCCCGTTTTGTGACGCTCGTCGTGTGCACATCTCTGTCCGCCACATTTTAACGGAGTGCATTTCATACTGTGATACAAGGGCAGAAGCAAAAATTAGTGGGGATCTGCCCTCAATTTTAGCTGATGATGAGACTATGTAACTAGGGCTTTAAAGTTTTGCCGTGTGTCTGGACTCTGGTCAAAACTTTTAGGCTGGAGGTTTTAGTGTATTGCATAGTGGCTGGCTCCTCGCTTTTTTCCTTGCGGTCAGCCTGCCACTTCCATCTGCTTTATTCTTTTAGCTCCTTCTACCACTTTCTTCCTGTCCAATTCATGTTTTACTATTGACGCAATGCTTCGTCCCATGCTTTGGTGTGGGTACGCACATAGTTTTCCATCATTCTTTGCCTATTTTATCTTCCTGTTCTGGTATTTTCTTGATACCCGTCTCAATCTGTTTTTTGCGTGGGCGCTGAAGACCTTGCCATCGTGCTCCCATACAAACCTCTGCATCCATCACATCCATCCATCCTGCTAGGAAAAGAATGAAGTGGACAGTGTCAGGCGGAGGAATAAAGACAAAGAGAAAGTGGGAATAGATGAGAGCCAGTGATAAAGAGAGACAGAATATATGACAATGACAATCAGGAGGAGAGAGATTGTGACAGTGAGAAGGCACAAGGGCAGTAGGAAGGAAGGAATGAAGTATTGGTAAACAGAGAGAGCAAGAGACAGACAGTGAAAGTGACAGAAGACTGTAGGAGTAGGACAGAACGGAGAACACTATAGCTGTGACACAGGAGACAGTGACAGAGAGACACAAAGACATAATGTAGTTGGGCTGAATGAGTGAGTGAGAAAGGTCAAGTGAGAGCGGATGAGGATGAGTGGCTTACAACGGTGGTCTCGTGGGTATGAGCGAGTTACAGTTACGGAAGGTTGTGGAAGTGTGAGTAACATTTTAGAAACGGAACGAGCAACTTTGGAAGTTGCTAAGGAGGATAGAACGAGGCAGCTGGTACCTCTCTTTCTGTCAGTCGTTTAAATAAACACGTTCAAAAACGCATTTTTTGTGCTCCCATAGGAGCTTTTTGATTTCTGTTTATTTTTCACCACTGTCTTAGTTCACATTTACTGACCCAACGTATTTGTTAAAGTTTAGTATTCGACAGTGGAACCAAGAAATGCAGCGAGCACAGGACAATCAGCCTCATTTCACATGCAGCCAAAGTGATGTTAAGAATAATTAATAAAAGACTTGAAAAAGTAATAGAGGAGAATCTCGGCGAGGAGCAGTTTGGCTTTAGACGGAATACGGGCACCAGAGATGCAATAGGGCTCCTACGAATCTTGGGAGGAAGGTTTATTGAAAAAGGAAGAGACCTATATATGTGCTTCATCGATTTAGAAAAGGCATTTGAAAATGTGGTTTGGGACAAGCTGGCGACTATTATGAGGGAAAAGAGAGTGCACTGGAAAACCAGAAGACTTATAAATTCATTATACCTTAATCAAAAAGTTTCAGTTAAAGTGAGAGGAGAAAGTACAAACTGGATCAGACTAGGGAAAGGAGTAAGACAAGGATGCTGTTTATCACCTACTCTTTTCAACCTGTACTTGGAAAATATGATTGACCAATGCTCATTAGATGACAAAGGAGTAGAAATTGGAGGAAGAAGAGTAGGGTGCTTGAGATTTGCTGATGACATGGTCCTTCTAGCCACAGGGGAAAAAGAATTACAGGATTTGGTGGACACCTTTGCAACTAACGGAAAAAAATATGGAATGAAAATTAACACAAATAAAACAAAAGTATTGGCAATAGGAGGAAATAAGGAAATAAAAATTGTGCTGAATGGAGAAACACTAGAACAGGTGCAAAATTTTAAGTATCTTGGAAGCAGGATAGACACCGACTGGAAGTGCACCACAGAAATTAAAACAAGGATAGCAATGGCAAAAGAGGCGTTTTATAAGAAAAGGAGAATCTTCTGCAGCGGTCTGGACAGAGAACTCAGAAAGAGACTCATAAAATGTCTTGTATGGAGTGTTCTTTACAGTATATGGCGCTGAAACATGGACTATGAGGAAAAAAGACAGAGAAAGGCTGGAGGCTTTTGAGATCTGGACTTGGCGGAAGATGGAAAGAATAAGTTAGATGGACAGAGTAAAAAATGAAGAGGTACTGAGAAGAGTGGGAGAGAAAAGACAGTTACTAGATGTAATAAAGAGAAGAAAAAGAAATTGGATTGGGCATATATTAAGAAAGAATGACGGACTGATAAAAACAGTTTTAGAAGGTTATGTAGAAGGGAAAAGGAAGCGAGGAAGGAAGAGATTCCAGATACTGGATGACATGATGGACGGTACAACATACAGCAGCCTTAAGAAGGAAGCAATGGATCACAGAAAATGGAGAGGCAAAGGACCTGCTAATATAGCAGATAACTGATGATGATGATGATTCGACAGTGATTGTGATTCCCCACTCAGCGCGAGTTACCATACGGAGGAAATATCAGAGACTCCCTGGCCTGATACGACGATAGCAACTCCCTCCAGACGGAGCCCGCCAACACCCCGTCACCGAACTTCTCCGGCAGTTATCGCTAGTCTGTGAAGCAGCGTAGGTAGCAGCGTGATTGAAGTTGCCTGTGTTTACGTCTTTCTTTTCGGATCAAAGGAAGGAAAACTGGGATGGAACGCCTTGTAGGCAAAGAGCTCATTAGAGACTCTAAGGCACCCCTCCTGCACAAGCCACGTTTTATTTTCTTATTTTCCAGTTTTACAGTTTTGTATCCCGTCTGCAGATATCAGGTAACGTTCTGTGAGTAAAGCGGTACTGCAGAAACCACACAGTCAGCAGTGAGATTTCAGTTCCCACGCTGGCTGAAAGAGCGGGTGGACCATATGGCGTTTCCAGTGGACCGTGGTGTGACACGCTGTGGCTAGACAACGCCCGTTACGTCATCATTGCGGACCATATGGCGTTTCCAGTGGACCGTGGTGTGACGCGCTGTGGCTAGACAAGAGAACGCCCGTTACGTCATCATTGCAGTACATGGGGAAGGTAAGTTATTCTGGATCGAACAAGTAATCTTGCTTGATAAGTATTTGGCAACGCAAGTCGCTTTTTCCGACACAGATATTAGGAGAAATCCACAGGTTATAAGTAGTTCGTTACAACAATATTACAACGCCAGAAATCGGTCATCTTAAGAAACAAATACGGCCAACACAAGAAGTCTAACCTAAATATACTAACTGCTACTAAGTAACACGGGTGTTAAGTGTTGTGACTTGGGAAGACAGCCAAGCCACTATGACCGGTAGCCGAAAGGCATGCGTTTAAGCTCACGCAGGCTGGCGTGAGGTGTGGAACAGTTAAAAGAGTTGAGTCTAGTAAAAATAATACGTAGCTGCTGGAATACTTAACTTTAATCCATAATTGGTGAACATCGGTCTGACGGTACATGCATCACAAAATAAATAGCAAATGATAATGATGCCTTGCTAGGTCGTAGCAAATGACGTATCTGAAGGCTATGCTAACTATCGTCTCGGCAAACGAGAGCGTAATTTGTCAGTGAACCATCTCTAGCAAAGTCGGCGGTACAACTGGGGTGAGTGCTAAGAAGTGTCTCTAGACCTGCCGTGTGGCGGCGCTCGGTCTGCAATCACTGACAGTGGCGACACGCGGGTCCGACGTATACTACCGGACCGCGGCCGATTTAAAGGCTACCACCTAGCAAGTGTGGTGCCTGGCGGTGACACCACATTAAGTACGAGATACAGACTGCGCGTCGTAGTCGTTGGTCGCCGATATGATGCTTCCGATATAATTCAGTCGTAAGACAGTGGTCTTAGGAAACTGTTCATTTTCAGTTAAATCATTATCAATTATTGTTGGATATGAGGTCCACCAGTTATGGAAAACACCGTTTTCTCTCAGTACCCAAACATGTTTCGGCACCACTGTGCCATCATCAGTGGGTTTTCGTTTTTATTTATTCTGTAACGTGAACATTTTTGTTGAATGATTATAAAATTTTGTGGCTGTTTAGTTCAAACAATAGATCGTTTCTTTTTGTAAATACCTTTACATTTGGTGTGCACGAATTTTCCGGATCACTTGTGTGTTAATTACTACAGTTAGCTTGTCATCTGCAACCAAACGGTGTTGATGAGAAAGTTTTTTGCTGAGGGGTTAACCTATCTTCTAGAATGTAATTTAGTTAATCGCAATGTCGAATATGGGCGCGAAAACATCGTGACAAAATAAATTACATTCTAGAAGATAGGTTAACTCCCAGCAAAAATCTTTCTCATCAACATCGTTTGGTTGCAGATGACGAGCTACCTGTAGTAATTAACACACAAGTGATCCGGAAAATTCATGCACACCAAATGTAAAGGTATTTACAAAAAGAAACGATCTATTCTTTGAACTAAACATCCACATAATTTTATAATCATTTAACAAAGATGTTCACATTACAGAATAAATAAAAACGAAAACCGACTGATGATGGCACAGTGGTGCCGAAACATCTTTGGGTACTGAGAGAAAACGGTGTTTTGCATAACTGGCGGACCTCACACCCAAAAATTTTAACTGCGAACACGGCCAACACATGGAGCTGCAAATCAAAATGATGGATATTATCAATTATGTCGATGTTATCAGTTTATCTTGTTCACTAAACAGATACATCATAGTGGTATCCATTTTCACTTTTATTTCCAACCCTGTGCCCGAGCGGTTCTAGCCTCTTCAGTCCGGAACCGCACTGCTGCTACGGTCACAGGTTAGAATCCTGCCTCGGGCATGAATGTGTGTGATGTCCTTAGGTTAGTTATGTTTAAGTAGTCTAGGGGACTGATGACCTCAGATATTAAGTCCCATTGTGGTTAGAACCATTTGAACTGTGGTGTCACCGCCAGACACCACACTTGCTAGGTGGTAGCCTTTAAATCGGCCGCGGTCCGTTAGTATACGTCGGACCCGCGTGTCGCCACTGTCATTGATTGCAGACCGAGCGCCGCCACACGGCAGGTCTAGGGACACTTCCTAGCACTCGACCCAGTTGTACAGCCGACTTTGCTAGCGATGGTTCACTGACAAATTACGCTTTCATTTGCCGAGACGATAGTTAGCATAGCCTTCAGCTACGTCATTTGCTACGACCTAGCAAGGCGCCATTATCATTTGCTATTTATCTTGTGATGCATGTACCGTCAGACCGATGTTCACCAATTATGGATTAAAGTTAAGTATTCCATCAGCTACGTACTTTATTTGCCAGTCTCAATCCCTTCAACTGTTCCAGACCTCACGCCAGCCTGCGTGAGCTTAAACGCGTGCCTTTCGGCTTCCTCATAGTGGCTTGGCTGTCTTGCCAAGTCACAACATGAACCACTTTTTATTTCCAATAATCGAGCTTTTCGCTTCATCACTTAGAATCACTGTCGCACTCTACAGACACCGAGTCGGAGCTGATACTGCCACTACGAGGGACATAAATTTCGAGTGTTTTTCAGTAAAACAGGTAGAAAGAATCCTACACGACGACTCAGATAGTTGAAACACTTCTTCTCTTAATCTCCACAAAACTCGGAAGGAAAGGCACTGCCAATCAAACTGTATTTCTCTTATACCATCCTCTAAGAACTCACTGGCTAAACTGAGACATTTATGGAGCTTTAGTACAAGTCGAGGGCTATTGAAAGACGGAACACAAGCTCGGATCGTTTTTTAAGGACGGGGAAGAAAATCGGCAGTACTCTTTCAGAGAACCATACTGTGATTTGCCTATAGTCATTTAGGGAAAATCACAGAAATACTTAATCTAGATGGTCGCACGTCCTACCGAATGATAGTCCAGTTTGCTAACTTCTGCGCCACCTCGCTCGGTTTCGATTCGGTTCGGTTCGATTGTCATCGCTCCCTGGACTGTTTGTGCACGCTGCTCTCAGGACTCTGCTTGTGGTTCGCCATTCACTTCGTGAACTCCACTGTCATCACCCACAGGTTGTTCTGTTATGACCAGACGAAACTGCAGTCGTCTGGACATAGCTGTGCGTTTTTGACTGGTCTGGGGAATGACTCATCTGAACTACAACATACAGGGTGTTTCAAAAATGACCGGTATATTTGAAACGGCAATACAAACTAAACGAGCAGCGATAGAAATACACCGTTTGTTGCAATATGCTTGGGACAACAGTACATTTTCAGGCAGACAAACTTTCGAAATTACAGTAGTAACAATTGTCAACAACAGATGGCGCTGCGGTCTGGGAAACTCTATAGTACGATATTTTCCACATATCCACCATGCGTAGCAATAATATGGCGTAGTCTCTGAATGAAATTACCCGAAACCTTTGACAACGTGTCTGGCGGAATGGCTTCACATGCAGATGAGATGCACTGCTTCAGCTGTCCAATTGTTTCTGGATTCTGGCGATACACCTGGTCTTTCAAATGTCCCCACAGAAAGAAGTCACAGGGGTTCATGTCTGGCGAATAGGGAGGCCAATCCACGCCGCCTCCTGTATGTTTCGGATAGCCCAAAGCAATCACACGATCATCGAAATATTCATTCAGGAAATTAAAGACGTCGGCCGTGCGATGTGGCCGGACACCATCTTGCATAAACCAGGAGGTGTTCGCAGTGTCGTCTAAGGCAGTTTGTACCGCCACAAATTCACGAAGAATGTCCAGATAGCGTGATGCAGTAATCGTTTCGGATCTTAAAAATGGGCCAATGATTCCTTTGGAAGAAATGGCGGCCCAGACCAGTACTTTTTGAGGATGCAGGGACGATGGGACTGCAACATGGGGCTTTTCGGTTCCCCATATGCGCCAGTTCTGTTTATTGACGAAGCCGTCCAGGTAAAAATAAGCTTCGTCAGTAAACCAAATGCTGCCCACATGCATATCGCCGTCATCAATCCTGTGCACTATATCGTTAGCGAATGTCTCTCGTGCAGCAATGGTAGCGGCGCTGAGGGGTTGCCGCGTTTGGATTTTGTATGTACAGAGGTGTAAACTCTGGCGCACGAGACGACACGTGGACGTTGGCGTCATTTGGACCGCAGCTGCAACACGGCGAACGGAAACCCGAGGCCGCTGTCGGATCACCTGCTGCACTAGCTGCGCGTTGCCCTCTGTGGTTCCCAGTCCGTTGAAATTTTTCAAACAGATCCTTTATTGTATCGCTTTTCGGTCCTTTGGTTACATTAAACCTCCGCTGAAAACTTCGTCTTGTTGCAACAACACTGTGTTCTAGGCGGTGGAATTCCAACACCAGAAAAATCCTCTGTTCTAAGGAATAAACCATGTTGTCTACAGCACACTTGCACGTTGTGAACAGCACACGCTTACAGCAGAAAGACGACGTACAGAATGGCGCACCCACAGACTGTGTTGTCTTCTATATCTTTCACATCACTTGCAGCTCCATCTGTTGTTGAAAATTGTAACTACTGTAATTTCGAAAGTTTGTCCGCCTGAAAATGTACTGTTGTCCCAAGCATATTGCAACAAACGGTGTATTTCTATCGCTGCTCGTTTAGTTTTTATTGCCGTTTCAAATACACCGGTCATTTTTGAAACACCCTGTATGAAATAGTTACAAAAGTCATAGGATACTTCCTATTATCGTGTAAGACCTGATTCTGCCGGGCCTGGTGCAGCAACTTCTCATGTAGTCAATAAAGTTATTGGAAGTCACCTGCACAAATATTGAGACATGCTGTCTCTATAGCCGTCCATAAATGCGAAAGTATTGCTCGTGCAGAATTTTTGCGCACGAAGTGAGCACTCGATCACGTCCCATAAATATTAGTTGGGATTCATTTCGGGCGATCTGGGTGGCCAAATCATTCGCTTGAACTGTCCAGAATGTGGTGTCACCGCAACGCACCACACTTGCTAGGTTGTAGGCTTCAAATCGGCAGCGGTCCGCAGTACACATCGGACCCGCGAGTCGCCACTGTTGACGCTGGCAGACCGAACGCCGCTACTCGGCTGGTCTTACGAGACAAGCTAGCGCACTGCCCAGTTCTACAGCCGACTTTAATGGGAATGGTTCACTTGTTATAGCTTCAGAGATATCATTTGCAGAGACGCTAGTTAGCATAGCCTTCAGCTAAGTCAGTAGCTATCACCTAGCCAGGCGCTACATACAGTTTATGCATTGACAATTGATCTATATGTGTGAAGCAATCAGAATTGCAAAGAGGTATTCGCAGTTCAGTCTATAACTGCACTTGTAAATATTATTGTACAAAGTCAAGATCGACGTTCACCGCTGATGCTGAATTAAAGCTAAGTATTTAAAGGTATTCCTGTCTACTAACTTTATAATCACCCAAGATGTTCCACATACGAGGGCAGTTCAATAAGTAATGCAACACATTTTTTTTCTGAAACAGGGGTTGTTTTATTCAGCATTGAAATACACCAGGTTATTCCCCAATCTTTTAGCTACACAACACTATTTCTCAACGTAATCTCCATTCAATGCTACGGCCTTACGCCACCTTGAAATGAGGGCCTGTATGCCTGCACGGTACCATTCCACTGGTCGATGTCGGAGCCAACGTCGTACTGCATCAATAACTTCATCATCTGCGTAGTGCCTCCCACGGATTGCGTCCTTCATTGGGCCAAACATATGGAAATCCGACGGTGCGAGATCGGGGCTGTAGGGTGCATGAGGAAGAACAGTCCACTGAAGTTTTGTGAGCTCCTCTCGGGTGCGAAGACTTGTGTGAGGTCTTGCGTTGTCATGAAGAAGGAGAAGTTCGTTCAGATTTTTGTGCCTACGAACACGCTGAAGTCGTTTCTTCAATTTCTGGAGAGTAGCACATACACTTCAGAGTTGATCGTTTGACCATGGGTAAGGACATCGAACAGAATAACCCCTTCAGCGTCCCAGAAGACTGTAACCATGACTTTACCGGCTGAGGGTATGGCTTTTAACTTTTTCTTGGTAGGGGAGTGGGTGTGGCGCCACTCCATTGATTGCCGTTTTGTTTCAGGTTCGAAGTGATGAACCCATGTTTCATCGCCTGTAACAATCTTTGACAAGAAATTGTCACCCTCAGCCGCATGACAAGCAAGCAATTCCACACAGATGATTCTCCTTTGCTCTTTATGGTGTTCGGTTAGACAACGAGGGACCCAGCTGGAACAAACCTTTGAATATCCCAACTGGTGAACAATTGTGACAGCACTACCAACAGAGATGTCAAGTTGAGCACTGAGTTGTTTGATGGTGATCCATCGATCATCTCAAGCGAGTGTGTTCGCACGCTCCGCCATTGCAGGAGTCACAGCTGTGCACGGCCGGCCCGCACGCGGGAGATCAGACAGTCTTGCTTGACCTTGCGGCGATGATGACACACGCTTTGCCCAACGACTCACCGTGCTTTTGTCCACTGCCAGATCACCGTAGACATTCTGCAAGCGCCTATGAATATCTGAGATGCCCTGGTTTTCCGCCAAAAGAAACTCGATCCCGTTGTTTACAACGCACATCCGTTACAGACGCCACTTTAACAGCTCCGTACAGCGCTGCCACCTGTCGGAAGTCAATGAAACTATACGAGACGAAGCGGGAATGTTTGAAAACATTCCACAAGAAATTTCCGGTTTCTTGAACCAAAATTGGCCGAGAAAAAAAATGTGTTGCATTACTTATTGAACTGCCCTCGTACATCCCGTCAAGTATAGTTCATTGATCCTCACGTCAGCCTACGTGATCAACGCGTGCAATTAATAGGCACACCTCTTGAGCAGACTGAGTCAAATTGCGTGTCTCAGCCGGGTCATCCTTTTTCCATGAGACCCCTAGTTCCGCCTCATACACAACACAGAATGTTCTTGAAACCAGTCGTGAACAACTGTGGGCTGGTGACATAGCGCATTATCGTGCATAAGAACGCCTTCGTTGTTTGGGAACAAGAAGTCCATGAATAGCTTCAGATTGTCACCAAGTAGCCGAACATAAGCATTTGCAGTAAATGATCGGTTCAGTTGTACCAGAGGATTCAGTTAGTTCCACTTAAACACGGCCTACACAATTATTGGCACACTACCAGCTTGCACAGTGCGTTGTTGACAACTTGGATCCATGTCTTCTTGGGGTGTGCACTACACTCTAACGCTACCATCAGCTCTTATCGACTGAAATCGGGACTTAACCATCTGAAATCCGGACCCATCTGACAAGGCAACTGTTTTCTAGACGCTTAGGATCCAACCGACATTGTCGCGTGCCCAGGAGATGCACCAAAATCCCACATTTTCACTTGAATAAAAATCGATATGTGTTATCACTTCGGCGTGGCGCAGCGACGTTGCCACTTGTTCCAGCATTATCTGCACCACCACCATTGCGAGTAGTCATAATCTGGTCATAAACTGCCTATGCCGGGTAACTGCTACAAGCAGCCTCAAGATTTAATTACTAACACAAATGCGCCTTACAATACCACATGTCGATTATCTAACTGTAAAGTTTTATTCCATCCTGCGGCTCATTATCTTACCAAGTTATTGGCATTATGATCCTTTGAGCGCAGTTGGTATAATAGTCTAGCTTTAACCAGTAAACATCACAGAATGTTCGTATCCAACCTAACGAGCTAAAACATAGGAATTTAAAGTTTATCCTGTCCGCGTGAAATCATTATCTTTAGCTGATTTTATTTTAACTGCAATTCTTATTATAACCGGTGTTAAATATGGTAAGTTATGTTAAATGCGAACACTTCTCTATGTTAGTGATGGTCTACTTTCTGTGGCACTAGCTGTTCCCATATACGATTGCATGCAAAATTTAGCGCAGTTCGATGCCCTGTAGACTAAACAGAGCTTCTTTTCATGACATAAAAAATACGCCGCGAACGCTGGTAAAAGCTGGTTTTAAATGACCGTACTACCGGTTTCACAGCTTCACCTACATATTTAAGGACTGGACTCTAGTTATAAACTGTATTCCACATTGTCGCTATTATACACTCCTGGAAATGGAAAAAAGAACACATTGACACCGGTGTGTCAGACCCACCATACTTGCTCCGGACACTGCGAGAGGGCTGTACAAGCAATGATCACACGCACGGCACAGCGGACACACCAGGAACCGCGGTGTTGGCCGTCGAATGGCGCTAGCTGCGCAGCATTTGTGCACCGCCGCCGTCAGTGTCAGCCAGTTTGCCGTGGCATACGGAGCTCCATCGCAGTCTTTAACACTGGTAGCATGCCGCGACAGCGTGGACGTGAACCATATGTGCAGTTGACGGACTTTGAGCGAGGGCGTATAGTGGGCATGCAGGAGGCCGGGTGGACGTTCCGCCGAATTGCTCAACACGTGGGGCGTGAGGTCTCCACAGTACATCGATGTTGTCGGCAGTGGTCGGCGGAAGGTGCACGTGCCCGTCGACCTGGGACCGGACCGCAGCGACGCACGGATGCACGCCAAGATCGTAGGATCCTATGCAGTGCCGTAGGGGACCGCACCGCCACTTCCCAGCAAATTAGGGACACTGTTGCTCCTGGGGTATCGGCGAGGACCATTCGCAACCGTCTCCATGAAGCTGGGCTACGGTCCCGCACACCGTTAGGCCGTCTTCCGCTCACGCCCCAACATCGTGCAGCCCGCCTCCAGTGGTGTCGCGACAGGCGTGAATGGAGGGACGAATGGAGACGTGTCGTCTTCAGCGATGAGAGTCACTTCTGCCTTGGTGACAATGATGGTCGTATGCGTGTTTGGCACCATGCAGGTGAGCGCCACAATCAGGACTCCATACGACCGAGGCACACAGGGCCAACACCCGGCATCATGGTGTGGGGAGCGATCTCCTACACTGGCCGTACACCACTGGTGATCGTCGTGGGGACACTGAATAGTGCACGGTACATCCAAACCGTCATCGAACTATAAAGGCACATTTGCAAGCCGAGCGTGAGTTTCCTCGGAAACGCGAAATATTAATTAAATAAATAATCAGTGACAAATAAATAAAGCCTATGGCACACAACTGCAGCGCTGTGTCGCTGATAAAACAAAAGCACAATTACGTTACTCTTATGTTTGATTAAGAAAGAGGAGAGCTCTGGTAGAAGTGGTGCGAGAAGCACGTATTTTATTCTATTGTCTGGCACACCGCCATATTTCATGTTATAGAAGAATACTGCGAGTTGCAACCAGACTAGGCACTCGATTCTGTAAAGAATTTATATTTATAAATGTAAGTAGGATTATGAACTGTAGGCTTATTCATGGAATATATCTGATTTAACTAACTGTGTAACATTTTTATGTTTAGTAGACAATCACCTTTGTACGACGTATTGGCATGGCTGGCAAATTATTGAAATATTGAGATTTAGATTATGAGTCCGCACCTACCGCAGCAGTCTTTGGAAACGATTTATTTACGAAGTCCGATTATTTCAGTTTTATTTCACAGTCAACTACGAGTAACATTGCCTTTACGAAAAAGCCATTGTCAAGCGTCTGATACCGAATAATTAAACGTCCACGTTCCAGATAAGCAAATATCAATTACAATTACAATCACCATCATACAGATAGAATAATTAATATTTAAACAATATTTTTTATTTTATTTATTTTATATTGGCGACTTCGTGTCGGACTTGTTATTTTGCCATTTGTTACATTGTTCTCTTTGTTTCATGTGAAAAATCAACTTTCTGGACCTGGACGTGAATGTATGAGAGATAACAAAAAATCTGAAGATATTTTCCAATTCTAAAATTTTGCGGGAAGACGCAATGAAACTTCCAGCAAAATAAGGTAAGACGCAGCATCTTTGCATTAGCAGGCTTGACCAGACGTATAATTCAGTGTATTAGCTTTTCAGTAGATTCTGTAGTGTTTCTTTCGTGCATAACAGTTTTCAGTGATAAATTTCATTCTCAGTACTTTTCCTTAAACAATAACGTATGCAACAATACCAATACACGAGTGTACAATATGGCCGACTTCTGTACGATACGTAGTAACATGGACAGCAGCCATTACCAATAATCTCAAATTCAGTTTATATTTTTAAATTAACAGACAGCCATTGTTGCTACGAGCGATTCATGCTCAACTGCATTTTATTTTAAAATCAGTGTCAAATATTTTCTTGAAACATATGTCACTTGTGGCATGGTAATAACTAGAAATCAATACGCAAAAATGGAACAGCAAAGACGTACTACACTCCTGGAAATTGAAATAAGAACACCGTGAATTCATTGTCCCAGGAAGGGGAAACTTTATTGACACATTCCTGGGGTCAGATACATCACATGATCACACTGACAGAACCACAGGCACATAGACACAGGCAACAGAGCATGCACAATGTCGGCACTAGTACAGTGTATATCCACCTTTCGCAGCAATGCAGGCTGCTATTCTCCCATGGAGACGATCGTAGAGATGCTGGATGTAGTCCTGTGGAACGGCTTGCCATGCCATTTCCACCTGGCGCCTCAGTTGGACCAGCGTTCGTGCTGGACGTGCAGACCGCGTGAGACGACGCTTCATCCAGTCCCAAACATGCTCAATGGGGGACAGATCCGGAGATCTTGCTGGCCAGGGTAGTTGACTTACACCTTCTAGAGCACGTTGGGTGGCACGGGATACATGCGGACGTGCATCGTCCTGTCGGAACAGCAAGTTCCCTTGCCGGTCTAGGAATGGTAGAACGATGGGTTCGATGACGGTTTGGATGTACCGTGCACTATTTAGTGTCCCCTCGACGATCACCAGTGGTGTACGGCCAGTGTAGGAGATCGCTCCCCACACCATGATGCCGGGTGTTGGCCCTGTGTGCCTCGGTCGTATGCAGTCCTGATTGTGGCGCTCACCTGCACGGCGCCAAACACGCATACGACCATCATTGGCACCAAGGCAGAAGCGACTCTCATCGCTGAAGACGACACGTCTCCATTCGTCCCTCCATTCACGCCTGTCGCGACACCACTGGAGGCGGGCTGCACGATGTTGGGGCGTGAGCGGAAGACGGCCTAACGGTGTGCGGGACCGTAGCCCAGCTTCATGGAGACGGTTGCGAATGGTCCAAGCCGATACCCCAGGAGCAACAGTGTCCCTAATTTGCTGGGAAGTGGCGGTGCGGTCCCCTACGGCACTGCGTAGGATGCTACGGTCTTGGCGTGCATCCGTGCGTCGCTGCGGTCCGGTCCCAGGTCGACGGGCACGTGCACCTTCCGCCGACCACTGGCGACAACATCGATGTACTGTGGAGACCTCACGCCCCACGTGTTGGGCAATTCCGCGGTACGTCCACCCGGCCTCCCGCATGCCCACTATATGCCCTCGCTCAAAGTCCGTCAACTGCACATACGGTTCACGTCCACGCTATCGCGGCATGCTACCAGTGTTAAAGACTGCGATGGAGCTCCGTATGCCACGGCAAACTGGCTGACACTGACGGCGGCGGTGCACAAATGTTGCGCAGCTAGCGCCATTCGACGGCCAACACCGCGGTTCCTGGTGTGTCCGCTGTGCCGTGCGTGTGATCATTGCTTGTACAGCCCTCTCGCAGTGTCCGTAGCAAGTATGGTGGGTCTGACACACCGGTGTCAATGTGTTCTTTTTTCCATTTCCAGGAGTGTATTCAGACGCAATCCGACTCGGACGAGAGACAAATGTTAGAAAATGACTTTACGACAGCAACCGGTAGTGACGATTTATCAAACATTGACGCAAGTGTTGACGGAAATTTTGGCAATAGGCCGTCCACTACAAAAATTTCAAAGTCTCAGTCAGAGCCCATGTTGATGCATGACGTCACGTCTAATGACGCGACGGGGGCACCGACCTTGCAAACAGTAAACATTGCCGACATGTTACAAATGCTAATGAAACAAAACGCAGAAAATATGGCATACATAAGGAAACAGAACGCCGAAAACATGGCAACCATACAGACACAAAATGACGCAATTAAATCTGACCTCATAGCACTCAAGACAGGTAATGACACTTTATGTAAACGTGTGGAACTTATAGACGCCACACTGACCAAACAGATGACTGAACTCAGTACTAAATTTTCCCAGCTTAATACGAGACAAGAAAAGACTACAACTGACGTAGCACTTTTACAGACACAAGTAAAAAACCTTAATGTCACGTGTGAAGTTCTTACTGAACAAATTCAAACATATCCTTCAGTACATGACAACCTTGAAAAACGAATTACTGACGTACAGAATAAATTTGACAATGTTGAACAACACCTGACTGACATCTTACAATCTGATCCCACAGCTCATTTTCAAAATATTAATAAAGAATTTCATGATTGGGTAGTGAACAAAGACAAACATTTTGATAGATGCTTACGTGAAAATTTACCAACAATTGTGCACGACTCCGTAGCGCAATACATTACTAATAACAAACAGCTGATCAGTGACGCAGTACAATCCGTCACTGCACCCATGAGACAATTCACCGATCGACCACAGTCTGAATGTAACGAAAATATCAGTCAAAATGCACAGTTCAGGAACCAATATACATTCGAGTATGACACACACATACCGCACACGACAAACACACAAGAACAAAACACACCACGACTACAACACATACCACGATGTGCAAACACAAACACAAGCTATTATCATGGTAAACCACAGCAACATTATCGTAATTACTCGCCAGCTGAACATACCAGTAATTACAGTGGAATAAATCCATATCACAATGTGAAGGAAGAAGAAAGCTTAATGAAACACAGGCAATTTCAGATTTTTATCCCAGAAAAACGAACCATTCATCCGGTGATTTTTCTTAAATCTTTTAGTAACGCATTTCCACGCACTTGGAGTGACCGGAAAAAGATTTCATATATTGTCGGTTACATCCAAGGCGATGCAGCTGTCTGGGCATAAGTCAAGCTGACGTATGTACCACGTACAGTGAGTTTGAGCGTGCTTTTCTGAACAAATTCTGGTCGCAATCCGTCCAGGAGCGACTCAGAAGACAAATTTTACAACCTGAAACTTTTAACAGTAAAAATGGCAACTTACGCAGATATTTTGAAAAATACTTGAACATGGGACACTTTTTAGACGAACCAGTCGCAACTTGTGATATACTCCGTGTGTTGAAGGCCAAATTGCCTTTCAACATTAAAGAAAAACTCCTACATATCCCGGATGACGATTCAGATTATTTTTTAACAGCCTTAGATTCGGTTGACATGTTACTTGAAGATCAGCGCTTCGCGCGGCAAAACAGCAGCCACAATGTTTACACTAGTGGTATGCAAAACATGCAGGCTTACCAACTCAATTCTGGCGCGCCCACAGTTGGATACGCGGTACAGCAAAAACAGCAAACTCACATGCCGTCTCAATACGAAAATCAAAATCAACACGCGTATTCCAATACAAACAATAGTTACAACAGTAATAACACTTCATGCGGCAATCCATACAAAAGGCACCACGGTAATAACTACAACGGTAACAACGGATACAAAGGCAACAACAAAAACACAAACAGAAATAGAAATAATAATAACTACGAGCCAAGACAGCATCAAGGTTGGACTCGTAACGATCAGTACTTTCATTCAAACTCTGCTTTACCACAGCAGCCACCAGGACAAAATTGGAGCATACCTTACGACCGACAGGTAAGTTATAATGCGCAACAGCAACAACAACCGCAAAAGTTTGGAGATCATAATAGGCAATATCCGAATGTGAATATAATAGAAATGACACCTGATGCACAACCTCAATCTGTGTCAGTACCTAGTACAAATGCTAATCCAACAAACTAGAAACAGTCACTTCTATGCCCCAGGTCGTGGCTGAAGAATTCTTGGGGGGCGACTTCAATGTTAATCAGTTATTTGACACCACACTTGAACAACAGAATAATGATATGCCGAATAATTCTAAACAAAAATTACCTGTTTTATTTATAAGATACAACTACAATAACAATATATCAGATGAACTTTTACAAGACAGTACACAATGTCGTTCAAACACGAATGAAATTGTTTTAGCATCTACTACTGGTGTAGTAGGTGGGATTCCAACTACTATTATCCTAGATACAGGTGCAGCTGTGAGCGTTTTGTCTTTTAATTTCTATAAAAAAATGTGTGAATTGGAACCTGTGCCTGAGTTTCCTGCCCAAAACTGTAAAATAACTATTGCACTAGGTAATAAGTCATGTAGGGTTACGAAGCAAGTTTTTGTAAACATTAAAATAGGTAATGGAACCGTACAATGGCCATTCCTGGTTGTACAAAACCTTGTGACAAATTGCATATTAGTTTCGCGTAACTCGTAAATTACTCTTTTCTATTTATTTTGTTTTTGTTTTATTATTATTGTGATTATTATTATTTGCGTAATAACGCATATACGAAAAGAGCCGCGAAATACCTTTTAGTAATGCTGGGCCAAGAATTTCTTTATAATCATTAATTTTCAACAAAACAGAATATATTGGGTTCTTATTGTTCTGTATCTGGCTTTCTATCAAAGGAACATTTTTGGTTACTGTAACTCACTATAAAAAATCAACATATCTTCCCTACTTTATAATTATTGAAAAATGAAAATTACTTTGTTATGAAATACTGATGTTACAGTTCGCAAAGATTGTTCAACATTTTGCAGTGGATTTTTGTTAAGCGTAAAACACCAATAATTACCACAACTAGCACAAGAACATGAGACTATTATCGGAGAAAAATGATGTTTTTACTATAAGGTTGCCAGACCAGAACTACGCACAGCAAGATTTCTTTCATGTGATGAAAATAAATTATCTCTTTTCACTATTAGTACTATATTATCAGCAGCCCGCGTCAGCCTGTAAAACACATCATAAAATCTGCTGCTCTGCTCTGCAACTTCGAAAGCTGAAAGAAATAATTTTTCACTTCACTGTTACCTGACCGCTTCTTTGCGGTATGATAGGTTTCATGTACTGCAATTTAAATGAACCGCGGCAGCGGCTGGCTCGTTCGTAGCGCCGCTCTGCACCACGAATAATATTTAAACAACTGAAAATGTCTTAAAGGGATGGGATAAAATACCAGGCAAGCTTGACATGAATCATAATGCAAGGTTTCACTAAATAACTCTATTCAAACATTTAAACAATTTGAGTAGTACACACCTTTTTAACAATCTTGCCTAATGGCGTCCCTCTTACAAACTTGACAAAAGAATGCTACGCTAGCATACAATATCACGTCACAGGCTATCCTTCTCACGTAAATCCAAGAAGAAGACAAAGAAATTACTGTTCGTTCTGTATTATTTATACTAGGGATATTTTTCATCTCTGTATGATATTTATCGTCTGTGCGGTTTCAGTACTCGCCGACACAGATATTATCTAAAATAAATAATAATAAAAAAAATACATAATTCCATACAATAACTGAATACGATGCATAATATTTTCTCTTTACTGCAAAATATGTCTTTTGCTAAGGGACGTTACAATGCCCCCTGGCAGCAATTGACTAACGTTAAGAATGTTCGGCAATATGCTGCCACTAACGTCCGTTTTGTCATTGTCTATCACCTTGTTTGGAATATTCACTGTTCACTTCTTTGCTCTTTTACATTATAGTTTTAATTACGCTTTTTATAGTGTTTTCACACTTTGCGAGGTGACCGTAAACCTAGTCCCAGGGTCATTACAGTTTTCTGGCTCCCCCATTTGGGCTACGTGCGATCAGAAAACCTGGGAAAACTGCGCCGGAGCCATGGTCATCTCGCCTGGTTTGTCTTAACGCACGGTTTTGTTCATCAAACAAGGGTGGACTTTGTCCAATGTTCACAGATAACAATGATTATTTATGTCAAAATGTTAAACCTTTTAGCCTCTCTATTAAAAATGTACCTTCTACACTCTTTCACATTTGTTTTCTGTGTCACAATTAAGGTCAATCATTAAACAGTTCGATAGCAATGTAATGGATTGTCTCTACACTTACTCACGACAAATGTTCTACCGTTGTATGGCATTCGTGTCAGTTTGTGTCACTAATATGACGAAAACATATGACATATATCATCGAACAAGTGAATGTTTTGAGTTATACTCAGCAAAAAAAAAATGTTTGTCACGTAATTTCGTGTTCAATAAATCATTTTCATATTAGTACATGAACAACGTAGTTGGTAATGTTCGGTTGAACGTCAACAATGTCGTACGGAGCGGGCGGCGCGAAGCAATTGTTGCGTAGCGTCGTCTGGAGCGCGGCGTGCCAACGACCGCTAAGGTCGACGACCTGCTAGCAGCAACATCGACGGCGTGCTGCGGTGGCGCCCGAGCAGTCGCGAACCGCGCCGAACCATTAACCAATGTCTGCGTGTTGCAGTGGTTTCCTGCGACCGGCTGGCTGGCGGCACGGCACCCGTCTCTGCTTCTCCGCATGGCTCCCCGTCGTAACGCATGAAACAAATATTCCACAACGGTGTACTGTCTTTAAGGATACAACTTATTAGCTGTGGAAGAAAATGCACTTTGGTTAAAAGCGTTTATTGTTCATTACGCCGTCGCTTCGCTGGTATGCACAGGACGTTTTGGCGTGATAACAGGTTTCTTGTGGCATTGTGACACTGGTATTCAGGGTTCGTCACACGCACATTGTACTACACACTTTCACTTGTTCTCACGGTTGATACACTGCCAGAGCGTCTTTCAACACGCGAAAATATTTCGGTACACACATACTAAATGTCTCCGTCGAGCGATGTTTGTTTGAATCGACTCCGAACGGATCACTAACTACCGTTTTTACTCACAGTGTACTGTTCGTTGAGCACTGCACTATGACAGTTAGTCACTCAACACTTAACTTATACCGACGTATATATTGGTGCAGATACAACAGTCATTTTCTGTCCCTACTACACACAATATTCCGTCCTTTCCTAGATTGTTTATGCACACAGTTTATTTTTAATGCATGACAACTGTTCTTAGCATAATCACTCTCATCTACATTGAGTCCATTGTGTTACCTTCTCATTACACACTTTTAATACTATTACTAGGCATATATTGCTTTTTTGTAATTATTTAAAGATGTGTGACTTTTTTTTTTTTTTACATAGCTTTCTTTTCCTCTTTTAGTGTAGCTTGCCAGGTTATCACCCACCTAGCAAACAGATTTTACCATGTGCATGACAGCTTGACTTGGGCATATTGTTCAATAAATACTTCATTTAGTACTAGTATTATTTCTAACGGTCCGTCCTACAGGACTACAGTGTAGTTTCCGCGTAACTTGATTCGCGTACCGCGTAATTAATATTCAAGAACGTGTACCAAGTACACAGGCTTCAATTGAAGCATTAATACATACAAAGCA
Organism: Schistocerca cancellata; assembly: GCF_023864275.1. Lineage (NCBI taxonomy): Eukaryota > Metazoa > Arthropoda > Insecta > Orthoptera > Acrididae > Schistocerca > Schistocerca cancellata. The sequence goes on along the minus strand of NW_026046443.1, from coordinate 5,578,648 downwards.
TAGGTTACACGGAACGGTTTTGTTTTTTATTGGATTCTGCTCCAGTGTCGTTCTCAGATCACTATTGGCATTAAACATTACATCACATAATTATTTCGTACTACAAAGTCAATTTTTGGCTAGTATAGACTCTCTCTCAGGGTTCCTTAATTCTAACACAATTACATCTGCTACATATTTATATGAGATTTCATCATTAATTGCACTTACTTACTACAAAATGATTCAAGAAATTAATCATTATTTTATCAACAAAAGATTATTCATTGCTTGAAGAGCATGTAGTATTTTAATGACACTAACTGTCTGTAAACAAAGTCTCCCATTTGCATATTATTGCTCAGTTTACTGATTCTACTTCCTCAAAATTGTAACTATACATAAATTCTTTCTTAAAGCTAACATACTTATACTCTAAAACACAATTGAAATCTTCTTACCACTACTATTTACATCAGACATGTCACTGAATAAATAACTTTACATCTTTACGTGGATACTGTCCTTTTATTTTCCCCGTCTGTGGATGTGCTAACAAATAGCTACATTCGTGTGGCACCTTTATTACTTCAAAGGGCCCTGAATATACCATTTGCCACTTACTATTTCGCTTTAGGGTGGCTGAGGATTTGGGGTGGTTACGAATAAGCACCATGTCCCCTACATTGTATTTCTGTTTGTTAGTTACACCTCGGTCGTACTTCTTTTTTCTCTTTGCAGCACAGCTGGTTAGGTTGTCCCATATCTTTTTTCTCTTTTCCTCTCTTGTTTCTACCCTGGCTGGTAGTCTCGGTAAAGGCGTCAGCCATTCATTCTGTGTCTCATTAACCCCTTTCAATATCTCTACTGGTGGGTATCCTGTACTTGAGTGGGGTGTTAAATTGTGGATTTCTACAAATTTAGGTACCAACTCAGGCCATCTTGTGTGTCGGTTCCCTATGTAAATTCTAAGGAACTTATTCAATTCTCTGAACGTTCTTTCGACTAAACTTGCTTCCGGATGGAACCGGGATACTAGAATATGCTGTATACCTTGTTCCATTAGGTAATTTTTCCAAGTGTGACCCGTGAAATAAGTGGCATTGTCAGTCGTTATGGCTTCAGGTTTCCCCACTTGAGGCAAGTATTCTTGATTGATCCGTCTGACTATGGTTTTGGCAGTAGCTGATTTTATACAATAAATTGCCAAGTATTTGGAAAAAATATCGTACATGGCCAGTATATATTTCATACCTCCTCTGGCCATGGGGTAGGGACCTGCTACATCCACAGATACTAGTTGAAGCGGCCGGAGTGGAACTATGGGATGAAGTTCAAATTTGTTAGACCTATTATAGTGTTTTGCTTTCTGGCATATAGTGCAAGTCCTAACTGTTACCTGAATTTGGTGTTTCATTTGGGGAAAGTGGCAGTATCTCGCCATGATTTCTGCACACTTCCCGATTCCTGCATGGCCCCATGCCAAGTGCGTGTACCATATTATGACATTGACAGACTGGTTAGGTATGCATACTGCCCAGCGGTCTTCTTTCGTGCTAAGTTTATAATACAAAATATTGTCCACAATTTTAAAACCTTGCTCGTCTCTATTGTTGACACCATTTTCAATATTGTTAATGATATTTGCCCACATCGGATCTGACCTCTGTAGTTCAGACATATTTTTACATATATATAGAAAATCCTTCCTGTAAGCATTGTCTCATACTAAAAGCACTTTATATTCGGCGGATTGTTCTAGCATCTCGGCTAACTCCGGTAATCCTACCGGCAGTCGCGACAAAGCATCCGCTACTATGTTGTCCTTTTATATACATAATCTTTATTCGGTATTCTTGTAATGTAAGCATCCATCTCCTTAGTCGGGTATGGAATAGCTTGCATGACATCAAAAAACTTAACGCCTGGTGGTCACTATACACTTTAATCTCCTTCCCATATAGGTAGTAATTAAACTTTTTTACAGCCCAGACTACGGCGAGCGCTTCCAGTTCCGTTGCCGAGTAGGCCCTCTCGCAGCTAGTTAAAGTCCTACTGGCAAAGCCGATAATCTTTATTGTTGCCGGGTCGTTGCCTTCCTCCCACTGGAACAGGCACGCTCCCAAGCCATAGGAACACGAGTCCGTCGCAAGACAAAAATTTTTTGATAGGTCCGGGTGCTGCAAAATATTTGCATTCAGCAGGGCGGTTTTAATTGCTTCGAAAGCTTGCTGACATTTGTCAGTCCAAACCCACTGCACATTTTTTCGCAGTAGATTTAACAATGACGCATCATTTAACAACTGATTAGGTACGAACCTTCTGAAAAAAGATGTAAGTCCAATGAATGCTTTCAATTGCCTCTTAGTTCGGGGGCTCGGAAATTCTCGGATCGCCTCTAGTTTTTTGTTGTCTGGGCTGATACCAAGCAGCGTGATAAGGTGTCCTAGGAATTTAATTTTATTGCGTCCGAATTTTGACTTTTCTAAATTTGCTGTCACACCTGCTTGCTTAAATTTCTCTAATACTCTATGCAGCAATTCCATATGTTCGTCCCAAGTAGCAGTAGCGATTACAAGGTCATCAACATATACTGTGATATTTTCTAACAAGTCTGGACCCAGTACCGTGTCTAGAGCAGTAATAAATACTCCAGCACTTACATTCAATCCGAAGGGAAGTACCTTGAATTGGTAACTTCGCTCTCCGAATATAAAGGCTGTGTACTTCCTTGATTCTGGTGTAAGTGGGATTTGCCAGTACGAACTTTTAAGATCAACCGAGGTCAAGTACTGCACTCCGTGGAATTTTTGTATCTGCTCATCTAAATTTTCTGGGCGAGTTCTGACGGGTATAATGATTTTATTGATATCCCGTGCATCTAACACTAGCCGGATTTTTCCGTTGGCTTTCGCCACTGCTACAAGAGGACTACTATATGGAGAGAGAGAGGGCTCAATGATATCCCATTCTAACATCTTCCTAATCTCCTTAGCCACTACTTCCCTCCTCGACCAAGGGATGGAGTAAGATGCGCGACAGTATGTTTTGTGAGGCATCCCCTCTATGTGATAGTGGTACCCTTTGACTATTCCTGGTCGGTCGGTAAATACCATGTTATATTCTGATAACAGCTGCGTCAACTGTTGCTTTTGTATGTTGCTCAAACTTTCAGATTCCTGTACTTTGGTTCGAAATTCATCAACATTTGGTTCAAAATTTCTATCTCCTATATTCGGATAATAGAGATCCGTCACAGGTGAATAATCATTAAAGTGTAGTACCCAGGGGTTCCTACCTTTGATATTAATTCGATTACAACATGGCACAAGTACCTCCTTCGATTTCATCATAGACAACTCAATCCTCCTACCTTTATTAACTATACTTAGTTTTCCCGAGGAGAGGTCGATCACTGCGTCCCTCTCACGGAGAAAATCTACTCCCAAAATGCAGGCCACCTTTAACCCTTTAACAATGAGGAACGAGCTCACTATGGCTTCGCCCTCCTTACAAATCTCCACCTGCACCTGGTGCTTAACTAACTGGCTCTGTGCACTTATAGCTCCAGACACCTTGCAATTATTAACCGGGAAAGTCGGTATACTACGTCCCTTCCCTAGCGCTTTAAACAACTCTGTACTCATTACACTCACTGAGGCACCTGTGTCAATGATTATATTCACTGCAACATCATTGATTTTCGCTTCTATTATGGCTTGCACATTTTCGTTGCTATCTTTCTTACATTCATGCTGTTCGGTCAGTAGATCTTTATCCATACTGATACCGTCGTTGTATCGCAGCATATGTATTCCAGGGATACTATTGTTATTCGTGTTGCTCTCACTCCACCCCTCGGCCAGCGATGGAGAGCATATCGAGGCCGATTCTAGTTTGTCGGATGGCTTGCTTGCGAGGTACTTGGACGGCTATTATCCGCGACCTCTACTATGTTTACGCTTTGGTTTGTGGGCCGCCACGACTGCGCAATAGGCGCGTTCTGCAGTGGTGGTCTGTTGTTATCGTACCGGTCATTACCCTGCCGCTCTGGGCTTGGTCGCTGATTCTGATTCCAATTACGATTACCGTCATTGAAATTGCTATGCCACTGACCTCGCGCATTTTTCCAGCGGTTGGTCCCTGGCAATCCGGAATCGTACCGGTCGTCAAATCGACGCTTTTTATTGTGGGACGGCTGCCCATACCCGTTCTGACTTCTCCCATTATTACAATTTTGCGAATGCTCTTGCCGCTTGTTACCACCCCCACCATTTCCATGGTTGTGGTTTTGTGCATTACTATTTCTGTCATGTTTACACCCTGATCCATTGTTCCGCGAGTGATCACAAGCTGCTTTTGCATCTTCCTGGATTAAGTCTATTGAATCTAGAACAGACAGGAAATGTTCCATGTCGCTTTCTGGTACGTGTATTAATTTCTCTTTGATATGAAGGGGTAAATGTGATTTTAGGAGTCTTATTATGTCTCTTGGTGAGATCGGCTCGTCCCAGTAACGCGTTTTGTTTATGTACTTCTCGAAATACCGTCTCAGATTCCCAAGACGGGGTGAGTACGGTTCGGGATTGTATACTTCTTTTCTTAGCCGCTCTTGTATACAAGGCGACCAGTATTTCGACAAAAATGCCCTCTCGAACTGCTACTTCCGTAGCCCACAACGCTGCATCACCCTGAATGTATGACATTACGTATTGAATTTTCTGTGCTTCGTTCCACACACTAGGCAAGATATTTTTAAAGCTTTTTATGAATACCACTGGGTGTACTGACTTCCGTTCAGTAGTAAACGTTTGAAACTGCCTATTTTTTATCAAACTTTCTTCAACTAATATTTTTGGGCTATACTGGTTTGCTCCTGGAACATAGGCTGTGTGCTCCGAACAGAAGCTACAGCTCTTCGCATTATCGCCTAAAGATTCACCATTGTTGCGTCGCGTATAAGTTTGTGCGTTGCCAAAAACATTGGCTGTTGGCGACATAGTTTCATGTTCAAGATGTTTGCTAGTTTGTGTTAAACCCTTTTCTAAGTCGGATATCCGTTTGTTAATATTCACTTGCCACTGCGGAATATCCTCACTGAGTATTTGTTTGATGGTTTGGACGTCGTTCTGTACCTGACTATTTACTGCGGTACTGAACGATTCGGAATCTCTATCCGCTATGGCTGCTTGTACCTTAGAATTAATATTTTTGTCAATGTCACTCTCCTTCGCTTCTAGCCATGAGTTGAATTCGGTTTCAATTTTAGTCGCTTGTTCGTTCCACTTCTGCTCTACAAGCTGTGTGGAATCTATTTCTAGCTTTTCTACTCGGTTGGCTAAGACACCTATTTCGTCTACCCTGTTAGTGTTTGCTACTTGCAGGTTGTTGACCTGTACCGTCAACTCCTGCACAGCCTTAGGTATCGACTCATAGTTCTGTTTCATACAGGCAATCTCTTTTTTCATATTTTCTAACGATTGTACAAGTTGCTGGTCCCGCTCAGCTTGCTGGCGATCTCTCTCAGCTTGCTGGCGATCCCTCTCAGCCTGCTGTTGCGCAAATTTTACCTGGTAATCCAGCACGCGCTCTAATATCGCCTGAAGTGAATACCCACCAGGCAGATTACCACTCTCTGGTTCCTGCTCTTCTGGAGGTGGTGCAATTTCTTTATCTACCTCTCCTTGAGCACTGGTGGGCGGTGGCATCACTTCCTGTGCCCCTGCCCCCACATTTTCGCATGGTATATCCTCAAAGAGAGTACTTGTACTGCTTAATGCAACCGTTTCTACATTTCCTGCACTCACTAATGGCTGTTCCTCAGTATCCATATTGCTCGGACGTTGACTTTGCAATTTAACCATATTCATAAATTACCTACTCGAACACAAGATCTGACAGTTTTTTCACTTGCACACAAAATATGTTAGTTTATCTACTATACACTGCACACTAAAAATTACTATCTACAATCAACTTTGTCCTGTCATAAACACTAACATCAAACTACACACCACTAGCGATATGAGATCACTTCACTGGAGTTAAGCTTCTACAAACAGGACAACTACACTGTAGTCTTACCTTTAATTTATCTGATCTCGGGGATCGGCTGCCCCCGGATTATGTAGTCGTTACAGTTTCTCAGTACTATCAGGATCGTTTCCTCTGACTTGCTTTCAGTGGTGCGGTTTTTCATGAAAAATTTTTGTACATTCATTAACACATAGCATTAATCATGATACACAGGCATACATTTATCACTAAATACATACATATATATAACAATAAACACTGAAAGAAAGTATATAAAATATTTTTATTTTCGTGGCCACTGCAAATTCGGGCCCCGCGTTTTTGGGCGACAGTTTCGCGTATCTCGTAAATTACTCTTTTCTATTTATTTTGTTTTTGTTTTATTATTATTGTGATTATTATTATTTGCGTAATAACGCATATACGAAAAGAGCCGCGAAATACCTTTTAGTAATGCTGGGCCAAGAATTTCTTTATAATCATTAATTTTCAACAAAACAGAATATATTGGGTTCTTATTGTTCTGTATCTGGCTTTCTATCAAAGGAACATTTTTGGTTACTGTAACTCACTATAAAAAATCAACATATCTTCCCTACTTTATAATTATTGAAAAATGAAAATTACTTTGTTATGAAATACTGATGTTACAGTTCGCAAAGATTGTTCAACATTTTGCAGTGGATTTTTGTTAAGCGTAAAACACCAATAATTACCACGACTAGCACAAGAACATGAGACTATTATCGGAGAAAAATGATGTTTTTACTATAAGGTTGCCAGACCAGAACTACGCACAGCAAGATTTCTTTCATGTGATGAAAATAAATTATCTCTTTTCACTATTAGTACTATATTATCAGCAGCCCGCGTCAGCCTGTAAAACACATCATAAAATCTGCTGCTCTGCTCTGCAACTTCGAAAGCTGAAAGAAATAATTTTTCACTTCACTGTTACCTGACCGCTTCTTTGCGGTATGATAGGTTTCATGTACTGCAATTTAAATGAACCGCGGCAGCGGCTGGCTCGTTCGTAGCGCCGCTCTGCACCACGAATAATATTTAAACAACTGAAAATGTCTTAAAGGGATGGGATAAAATACCAGGCAAGCTTGACATGAATCATAATGCAAGGTTTCACTAAATAACTCTATTCAAACATTTAAACAATTTGAGTAGTACACACCTTTTTAACAATCTTGCCTAATGGCGTCCCTCTTACAAACTTGACAAAAGAATGCTACGCTAGCATACAATATCACGTCACAGGCTATCCTTCTCACGTAAATCCAAGAAGAAGACAAAGAAATTACTGTTCGTTCTGTATTATTTATACTAGGGATATTTTTCATCTCTGTATGATATTTATCGTCTGTGCGGTTTCAGTACTCGCCGACACAGATATTATCTAAAATAAATAATAATAAAAAAAATACATAATTCCATACAATAACTGAATACGATGCATAATATTTTCTCTTTACTGCAAAATATGTCTTTTGCTAAGGGACGTTACATTAGGAATAGATATTATGAGCGAGAAGGACTCTATTATAGACTTCTCCAAAGGTAAATGTATTTTAAATGATAAAGGCAGTGTAATTATTATTGATTTGGACAGGAGAACTCTAAAGCATGACAAACACTGTACAGGGTACAAGGTTCAGTTAGTACTTGACAATGACTTTCAAGATATGCAAACACACTCATCTGACACAGAGCTATTGGACTTGAAAACATTGCTTGATCATAAGATAAGTGAAGCTACAGCTCTCAGTGTACATGAACGTATAAAACTACAGGAAGTGTTATCCAAATATTTACAAGTTTTTACCAAACGATTAGGTGTTATCAACACGTATGTGTACAAGATTGAAGTTAAGCCTCACAAGATCTTCTACCACAAGACATATAACGTACCGTTATCTCAACGACCTGCTGTGTGGCAAGAATTAAAGCAAATGTTAGACTGGAAGGTCATTGAACCATCCACCTCACCTTATTGTAGTCCTCTACTTGTTGTCAAAAAATCAAATGGAAGCATTAGGTTAGTGTTAGACGCACGAGCAATTGATGAAATAATTTTACCGGTTCACACAAAACCCGAAAATTTAGAAGAGCAATTACAGAAATTTCTAGATGCAAAATATTTTTCCACAATAGATCTCGCTAATTCGTTTTGGCAGGTGGGTATCACTCCTGATTCACGGAAATATACTGCATTTATGTTCGGGGGGCGAACCTATCAGTTTTGTGTTCTACCTTTCGGACTGAATGTCAGCTCTGGGGTATTCATTACAGCCCTGGATACCGTGTTTGGCGACGATTTAGTTGAGACAGTCACACACTATGTAGATGATATATTGATAGCTACACAGTCTTGGAAGGAACACGTTGGTACACTTCAAAGAATTTTAGAAAAATACGCACACCGAGATCTTAGAGCATTTCATGCTGAATAATGTCAAGGTCATATCCATCAAAATATTTCTAAGCAACTAGAAAAACTCTGTTGTTACAACACAGATAATAAGTGGTGTAGAAATTTTCATTTCAGCGTTCCAGAGTCGCAGTTGAAGACAGAAGAACTCTTCTTTCAGCGCGCGCCTCCACCTGGAAGACGGAATATTAAAATAAAATTTATGATTACGTAGCAGTGAATGATATATTAATTTTTCACGGAACATTTGTTATTGTAGGTACCACTGACTTGGTATGACACCTGACGAACCGACAGACGTCATCTGTGAAGCGATCTTTTACTTTGAGAAATAGGTTAGACGCACATCTCTCAACACGAAAAGCATCTATCAGTAGTCAAGGCCACACAGACACGATACACACACGCACAAAACGCGAGGAATCGAACATTTTCTCTCTCTTACTATTTTGAATATTTATTGAGTAGTGAAAACGCCTGGTCTTGCCTACTGATGTAATGAATGTTGTGTCTAACCTATCTTAATTTCAGATGACATCACAAAAAACATCGATAATATCCCAGCAAAACCGCTAAAGAGGATGTAAATATCGACAATTCATGTAATCAAACGTGACACAATGTAATAACCTATAGCTATGTAATGATGATGTAAACATGTTTATGTGCAACTGTATTATGTTTATGCTAAGAAAATATGTGACGTGTGTATGTATAATTACTTATTTTTTTAACTGATGTATCATGTAACTGTTACTATGTAAAAATTTGAACAAAACGAGTGCCAAAAAGACATTGCATAGTGAACCTCTGTTCACGGACATTAATGAACATTACTAACTCTGCAACTACGCAGAAACCTATGTGAAAGAAACGGTTAATGCCATTCATTATGCAGCGTATCTATGTAAACGCGATGAATGATTTCTTTGATTAATAACTACGAACATTTAGGTGAGCTATATTCAGCAAAAAAACTGAAAATGTGAATGGCATAATTCGTGCATCGTCTAGTGACATTACTACAGTACCTAACTTCAAGATGTTAACTGGATTAAATGGACACAAGATGCCTGTCCAGAAAACAACACGACGGGTGGAAGAATTTTGGTTGGAACTTCAGGGAATGAAATGTTCTCGAAATGTGACGGACACTCTTACCTGGACTGTCCAAGGATCGACGCCAGCTATGTGCCGTCCGAGGTTCTGCAACCAAGCTTCCACGGAATGTAAAAAACGAACTGCACGTGGGCCAATTACTCGACGGGTCACGTCTGATCTGTAATAAGCAATGCTTTTAGTCACAACGAACTGCATCACAACGACTATAATGGAAATGGGAAATGGACACGCTTATGTATTAATCACGTTGTTATACAACGATGTTACTGTGATCAAAAAACTTTACCACGACGATACTAACCTGTAAAAAATTATTGTGCAGCAGATGAATATGAACTGTAATAACGACACGATGTGTATAGGTCAACGCACCTGAAACATACGGACATTTTTCTTTGAAGTATTTCAAAACAATACTATGTAACTAAGAACATTCAACAATCTAAGTTGTATTGTGTTATAACAAATATTGTAAATTTAAAACTAAGTTACCTGTCATAGAATGTAGTCTTCATATGTAATCTTGGTCGAATATTTTCTTTGTGCAACGACTGAGAAACGCGCGCACACGAACAATATGAACTGCAATACTGTGCCGCGTGATCTAACTGTACGATATAACAGCAGTGCCGGAGTCACACAGACGCTTCTGCGCATGCGCGCACTCTATCTGCCAACATAAGAACTTTTACGGCGCACCCGCGTCATACAAATTTTGTATATAATGTGTTTAATGTAGGTCATGTAAATAGTTGTAGATAACTTAGATTTTCTTGTGCCTTTAGGTGAATTGCTCGCCTGCAGGTGTGTCCTTTCGCCTCGCAATTCAGGGGGCAATATAAAGGCACATTTGCATGCCGAGCGTGAGTTTCCTCGGAAATGCGAAATATTAATTAAATAAATAATCAGTGACAAATAAATAAAGCCTATGGCACACAACTGCAGCGCTGTGTCGCTGATAAAAGAAAAGCACAATTACGTTACTCTTATGTTTGATTAAGAAAGAGGAGAGCTCTGGTAGAAGTGGTGCGAGAAGCACGTATTTTATTCTATCGTCTGGCACACCGCCATATTTCATGTTATAGAAGAATACTGCGAGTTGCAACCAGACTAGACACTCGATTCTGTAAAGAATTTATATTTATAAAAGTAAGTAGGATTATGAACTGTAGGCTTATTCATGGAATATATCTGATTTAACTAACTGTGTAACTTTTTTATGTTTAGTAGACAATCACCTTTGTACGACGTATTGGCATGGCTGGCAAATTATTGAAATATTGAGATTTAGATTATGAGTCCGCACCTACCGCAGCAGTCTTTGGAAACGATTTATTTACGAAGTCCGATTATTTCAGTTTTATTTCACGGTCAACTACGAGTAACATTGCCTTTACGAAAAAGCCATTGTCAAGCGTCTGATACCGAATAATTAAACGTCCACGTTCCAGATAAGCAAATATCAATTACAATTACAATCACCATCATACAGATAGAATAATTAATATTTAAATAATATTTTTTATTTTATTTATTTTATAGAACCCATCGTTGTACCATTCCTAGACCGGCAAGGGAACTTGCTGTTCCAACAGGACAATGCACGTCCGCATGTATCCCGTGCCACCCAATGTGCTCTAGAAGGTGTAAGTCAACTACCCTGGCCAGCAAGATCTCCGTATCTGTCCCCCTTTGAGCATGTTTGGGACTGGATGAAGCGTCGTCTCACGCGGTCTGCACGTCCAGCACGAACGCTGGTCCAACTGAGGCGCCAGGTGGAAATGGCATGGCAAGCCGTTCCACAGGACTACATCCAGCATCTCTACGATCGTCTCCATGGGAGAATAGCAGCCTACATTGCTGCGAAAGGTGGATATACACTGTACTAGTGCCGACATTGTGCATGCTCTGTTGCCTGTGTCTATGTGCCTGTGGTTCTGTCAGTGTGATCATGTGATGTATCTGACCCCAGGAATGTGTCAATAAAGTTTCCCCTTCCTGGGACAATGAATTCACGGTGTTCTTATTTCAATTTCCAGGAGTGTACAAAGCTTCTTATTTGAGACTCACTCTTCAAATAATCTTTATAAAATGCCGACAATAAAAAACACGGTTTATAATCATATTTCAGTTCTTAAATACGTAGATTGCACCTGAAGACGCCGCTGTAAGCCGTGAAACCGGAAGTGTGGTCAATTAAAGCCAAGTTTCATCAGCAGTCAGCGGTGTTTTCATTCATCATTATCTTCGGCAGCTGCGGATGCCCTGCATAGGAAACAGTTTGTGTACTTATTTTCGTGTTCTTTTTTTTCTGGCGTGCATAACCTTTGGACAGCGTCTGATGTCTGATTGTGTAAAACATCCTGTTGTCTTAGAGACGTTGCGTATGGATGGAAACAATGATATCAGGCCACTACTACAGCATTTAATAGTGTCTACCTAGAAAAATAGTTAAGAGATTGTCTGCACTTAATGGGGTATGTTGTGTGCTACAGAGTCGCACTGTAGTGTTGCGTCTGTTCCAAGAATCCAACTGAGATAATTACTCTCCATGTAGTTGTGATCAATACTTTGTTAAAGAGAACTCTGTTATTTGCAGCTCCACTACACAGAAATACAGGGTGTTTCAAAAATGACCGGTATATTTGAAACGGCAATAAAAACTAAACGAGCAACGATAGAAATACACCGTTTGTTGCAATATGCTTGGGACAACAGTACACTTTCAGGCAGACAAACTTTCGAAATTACAGTAGTTACAATTTTCAACAACAGATGGCGCTGCGGTCTGGGAAACTCTATAGTACGATATTTTCCACATATCCACCATGCGTAGCAATAATATGGCGTAGTCTCTGAATGAAATTACCCGAAACCTTTGACAACGTGTCTGGCGGAATGGCTTCACATGCAGATGAGATGTACTGCTTCAGCTGTTCAATTGTTTCTGGATTCTGGCGGTACACCTGGTCTTTCAAGTGTCCCCACAGAAAGAAGTCACAGGGGTTCATGTCTGGCGAATAGGGAGGCCAATCCACGCCGCCTCCTGTATGTTTCGGATAGCCCAAAGCAATCACACGATCATCGAAATATTCATTCAGGAAATTAAAGACGTCGCCCGTGCGATGTGGCCGGGCACCATCTTGCATAAACCACGAGGTGTTCGCAGTGTCGTCTAAGGCAGTTTGTATCGCCACAAATTCACGAAGAATGTCCAGATAGCGTGATGCAGTAATCGTTTCGGATCTTAAAAATGGGCCAATGATTCCTTTGGAAGAAATGGCGGCCCAGACCAGTACTTTTTGAGGATGCAGGGACGATGGGACTGCAACATGGGGCTTTTCGATTCCCCATATGCACCAGTTCTGTTTATTGACGAAGCCGTCCAGGTAAAAATAAGCTTCGTCAGTAAACCAAATGCTGCCCACATGCATATCGCCGTCATCAATCCTGTGCACTATATCGTTAGCGAATGTCTCTCGTGCAGCAATGGTAGCGGCGCTGAGGGGTTGCTGCGTTTGAATTTTGTATGGATAGAGGTGTAAACTCTGGCGCATGAGACGATACGCGGACTTTGGCGTCATTTGGACCGCAGCTGCAACACGGCGAACGGAAACCCGAGGCCGCTGTCGGATCACCTGCTGCACTAGCTGCACGTTGCCCACTGTGGTTGCCGTACGCGGTCGCCCTACCTTTCCAGCACGTTCATCCGTCACGTTCCCAGTCCGTTGAAATTTTTCAAACAGATCCTTTATTGTATCGCTTTTCGGTCCTTTGGTTACATTAAACCTCCGTTGAAAACTTCGTCTTGTTGCAACAACACTGTGTTCTAGGCGGTGGAATTCCAACACCAGAAAAATCCTCTGTTCTAAGGAATAAACCATGTTGTCTACAGCACACTTGCACGTTGTGAACAGCACACGCTTACAGCAGAAAGACGACGTACAGAATGGCGCACCCACAGAGTGTGTTGTCTTCTGTATCTTTCACATCACTTGCAGCGCCATCTGTTGTTGAAAATTGTAAATACTGTAATTTCGAAAGTTTGTCCGCCTGAAAATGTACTGTTGTCCCAAGCATATTGCAACAAACGGTGTATTTCTATCGCTGCTCGTTTAGTTTTTATTGCCGTTTCAAATATACCGGTCATTTTTGAAACACCCTGTATATCTCGCGTACGCTGTATTATCTAGAATGTTCACGAATGTGTAATAATATTTAATAGGATGTAGAAACGTCCAAAACAACTTTTGCTGTCTCTAAAATTATAGGCAACTTAAGATAACGGATATGAGACAAACAGTTGTTAACATCAATTTCCATTTGGTAGAGCAAGGTACAATATCACGATATACGAATACTGTAGCTGTAGTGGAATAATCGGGGCAAAACGCGAATGATGTTCGCCTCTTATATGGCTGATAGTCGGCTGTGACGTCAGTCGCTCTCTCTCGCGAGACGATTGTAATAAAGTTTTCATTTCACGTTTGCTTTGCCCACTTCAGCCTCTTGTTGGCCAAGTTCCAAGATATTCTCGGTTGCTCGTTTCCGCCGCCTACTGAGGCTGGTTTCCAATATCCCCTGATCTCAATCGCCTCTTTCGTTACTCTTCCCAGGAAACATATCGACTTGCGAAGAGAAAAGTGTCGTCGAACACAATTGTGTCCCTTGTGTCTATCGTGTTCTGCCACAGTCTGTATGTTACTCTAGCGTATTGACAAAAACCTCTGGCGTGTTTCCCCTGTCCCCCAAATTAGTGCCCATGCTCAAAGTGTGCAGATCTACCCCAACGTGGTAAGCATGAGGTATTCACTGGAGTTCGGAAAGAACGAAATGCACAGTGAGATATGGCAGCCTTCATTCTTGATCCTGTAAAATCCTTAGTCCGCCTTTTGGTTTGATACTTGTAACAAATGGTTCAAATGGCTCTGAGCACTATGGGACTTAACATCTGTGGTCATCAGTCCCCTAGAACTTAGAAGTACTTAAAACTAACTAACCTAAGGACACCACACACATCCATGCCCGAGGCAGGATTCGAACCTGCGACCGTAGCAGCCGCGCGGTTCCGGACTGAGCGCCTAGAACCGCTAGACCACCGCGGCCGGCGATACCTGTAACATTTCTGCTAGTTTTTCGTCAGTACTCGGGCATTTATTCCTTAAGTTAGTAGAAAGTTTCTTTAATTCAGAAACAAATCCCTATGGTTTTTTTTCAGTGTTTGCTCATTTTCTGTTGCGTTCAATTCTTGATAAATTATGAAATTTATCCATGTTTCTTTCATTGAATGTAAAATTTCTACCTCTGTTAACTGTTTATCTTTTACATTTATAATCATTATGCTATTTGTTCTGTGATGCCTAAAGTGACTGTTCAATAGTCTTTATGTAGAGCAGGGCTTCCCAACGTGTGGTCTGCGGACCCTTTAGGGGTCCGCCGGCTCTTTCTGGGGGGGTCACCTTTCACCAAATCGTGTAAAATAATGAGTAAAATTATTGAATAAAAATGTGAAGATCAAATTCATCACTATTTCTTTTTCGTGTGAAAAACATGTGTACTTTTACTTCAGGTCGTATCCCCAAGCAGCCTTTGCGGTTCCTAAGTGAGAACGCATACACAGTTCAGAGCCGGAGAATGCGGCTTCTCTGATCGACTGTTTCACAACGATAGGGGGTCGTTTGTGCGCCGGCATCTAGCGCTGAAACCTTTTACGCATGCGCGGAGCGAGCTTTGTCGACCAGTCCAAAGACCTTGTAAAAAATAACTAGACTCACTGATGGCGCTGCAGTCGCGGGATAATTTGAACCTTCGGCTGGACGCCATTATAGTGGTTGTAGTCTGATGTGTTGTGTAGTATTGTTGTTTATGAAGACCCTGATTCAACGTTGTGTATTTGTTGGGGCGTACATATAGTATTTGTTAATCGTAATTCTACTGTCTGTACGTTCCAATCAAAAGAAGTACAATGGTGAAGAGTTGTGCAGCGGTTAATTGTACAAATAAATTCGAGAAAGGAACAAATATTACATTTCACAGGTATGTGAATATTTTGTTTTGTATGTCAGTGCACTTGCTTAATAAATGTTTTTGTAACACGGTATTAGCATATTGTCTGTGCATCTATTTGCAGGTTTCCTTTCTCAAAACCACAGCTGTTACAAAAATGGTTACACGCTGTCAGGAGGCAACATCTCCGACCGACAGAATACCATTTTGTATGTTCTGATCATTTTGAAGAAAGTTGGCTGATCGGTAGTGTTTTCATGGTCTAGGTTACGTTGAAACTTGATAATTTGGTCGTGAGTTGCCAAAGCACTATGCCATATATAACGCACTTCTCGACATAAAATCTTTGGTAGAGTCAGAAAATATCTATTAATATAGTGGGCAAATCTTCGAGTATTTTGATGCATTTTGCGTACATCTATCGTAAATGAACTACGAAAAATGCTAGGGGTCCAGTACATAACTTTTAGCTACGGCAGATTCCATGTAGTACGTAAGATAAATTCATAAACAGTGACTAGTTGCTGTTTGTTCATAAATTAAAAAGTATATTGTAGTGACGTATTTAAATGAGGCATTATATTTGCGACCTAACTCAAGGCAAGGCATTTCGTAACCAAAAGCGATGTATAGACATTCGAACTCCGCGCGTCAGTTTACCACTCTAATGGCCGCCGCCCAGCTATTCAATTTGTCCGCTCTTCACAGTCGACCACTCGTGCGGTTGTGGGGGCCTGGACCAGTCACAGCGCTCGCTGGCACGTATGTGGCCCCAGGCATCATTAAATATTAAACTTGCCTTGTCAGTGCACTGCCTATTTCATAAGTCGATTTTTAACCAGTTTATTAGTTCTAACATGGATCGGTGGCTGAAGTCAGGATCATTGAAGAATGGTGCAGTTTCTCCATCGCCTTCACAACAAGGGAAGTTTCCATTTGAAATGAATGAGGAGGGAGGACGACCAAAGGAAGACTTTGAACATTTTTCTTCGGATTTCACGAAAAACCACACACACACACACACACACACACACACACACACACACACACACACGGGTGTTACACAACAGTAGCCAAATAGTGGAAGTGAACAGACCATAAGCGGAAGCTTGTCAACAGCGAACAGTTTAGACGTGACGTTGATTGCTCTTGGAGGAAGACAGCTCCATCGTGTGAAATTTCAATTACCAAGTAATTTTAAGCAGGCTTTAGTGTGTTGAACAAAGCGAGTAAATCCACTAGTAAGTGTCTGGATACAGTGGGAATTCAAATTGGATCGTTAATTTCAAGTTGTTTTCATTCATCTGTAAACCAAAGACTATTGATTCTACAGGAAGGGGGGGGGGGATGGAGGGTAATTGGGACCATGGCACCTGCATTAAGAAGCTTTCAGTTCCCATGGTTTCGCTCTGAAATTTAAAGTTGGTTCAAATGGCTCTGAGCACTATGCGACTTAACTTCTGAGGTCATCAGTCGCCTAGAACTTAGAACTAATTAAACCTAACTAACCTAAGGACATCACACACGTCCATGCCCGAGGCAGGATTTGAACCTGCGACCGTAGCGGTCACGCGGTTCCAGACTGAAGCGCCTTTAACCGCACGGCCGCACCGGCCGGCGAAATTTAAAGTTACTGTGCCCTTGACTGACTAGGGCTCCGCCAGGGATTTTCGACTGAAGAAGGGGTCCGCCAGCTAAAAAGGTTGGGAAGCCCTGATGTAGAGCATCTATGTTACTGCGTTTCAGTTTTTTCTTCATTACATGACATTTTGTTAATGTTACCGTATCTGATATGGTCGATAACAAGGGATTTTTATCACTGATTCGACATTTCGAAAACAAATGTCATGTAAACACAATATGACAAGAATTATCTAATCAATAATTGTGAAATTTTTGTTGCTGTTATGTGACTTTACACTTAGAAGGAGTATTTTAATATAGCTGGTCTGTTCCATTAGTTCGTGAAAAGTGCATTCTCAAAGACTACATACAACTCTGTTAATCTTTCTGGACTATCATTTCGAATTCTTCTGTTATATTCCGTCCTTCGCCTGCACCGATGACTCCGTTCTCGTCTCACAGTGTTGTTAAAATCTTTGTCCCATTGACAAATTGTTCGAGTTCATTTCTATTGTCACACTCCTCCAAAGTTTCGCTGTTTAAGGATTGCGATGTATACAGTTGAAACGTCCCCTTTGAAAAATTAAGAGTAACAGTGCTGGAAAAACTCTTACGTTATTTGATACAGGAACAGATGAGAAAGTCTGAACTTACTCAGATACTTTTCTCTTCACTTATTCTGTTCATCACCAAACTGACACACAATATTTTTAGCGCAACGCAGTCTGACTTTCAATAATCCCTACAAGAGAATCGCCCCGACTTACAATAACCTATATCTTTCACGAATGACGTACCTCACAAACATCTTCGTTACTCGAACTACTGCAATACAGCGAGCGCCAATACAGCCAGCTAAAGAAAAGATTCTAACTACTGATGGCACTAACTACTGATATGCATAGTTAGCAAATAAAAGATTTTGATAGAGAACAAACTATGTATTTACCTTACTAGAGTTCAAAAGTCATAATGTATTTATAATTTTCTGGCGTCCAATTAAATAAATTTCCTTTTTCTGACGGACACACGTCCAGATCGTCCGCTCAAAACTCTGGCATTTCTCTCTCCACATCCACCACCGTTGGCGGCTCACCTCCAACTGAACAACGCTACGCGCTCTTCACATCCAACTGCCCAACACTACACAAGCGAATATTCCAGTAATGAGTCCAACCAGCCATAGACTGCACACAGCGCAGTCAGCGATTTTCATACAGAGCACTACGTGGCGTTACCAACATAAAAACCTAAACAGTCTGTTTACACAGTGATAACAGTGCCGGCCGGGGCTGGCCGAGTGGTTCTAGGCGCTACAGTCTGGAACTGCGCGACCGCTACGGTCGCAGGTTCCAATTCTGCCTCGGGCATGGATGTGTGTGATGAACCTAGGTTAGTTAGGTTTAGGTAGTTGTAAGTTCTAGGGGACTGATGGCCTTAGAAGTTAAGTCCCATAGTGCTCAGAGCCATATGAACCATTTTTGATAGTAGTGTCTGTTTGATATT
Source organism: Schistocerca cancellata (assembly GCF_023864275.1). Lineage (NCBI taxonomy): Eukaryota > Metazoa > Arthropoda > Insecta > Orthoptera > Acrididae > Schistocerca > Schistocerca cancellata. The sequence goes on along the minus strand of NW_026046443.1, from coordinate 5,559,936 downwards.
CATTCAGTTTCACCAGAACCGTGCTCTCTGTTTGTTGCAGATAACCCCATATTCAGTTGACAATTTACTTGTTCGTTATTAATACCATTCCAGCACTTCTATCATCCGACTCTTTATGAATAATTGTATGATGTGTGCTCTACAAATAAGCCTCTTCTGGCCATCGCTTCTCACTGTTTCCTAAGATATGTCTCAGTTTTTCCCACAGTTAGAATTTTTAGTTTCTCTCACTGCCTTGGCGTTCTGAATTACGGATGCCGTAGTACGTGTCCCACTAATCTTTCCACCCCTCTACGAGGTGCATTCAAATTCTAAGGCCTCCGATATTTTTTCTATTTAACTACTCACCCGAAATCGATGAAACTGGCGTTACTTCTCGACGTAATCGCCCTGCAGACTTACACATTTTTCACAACGCTAACGCCATGATTCCAAGGCAGCGGCGAAGGCTTCTTTAGGAGTCTGTTTTGACCACTGGAAAATCGCTGAGGCAATAGCAGCACGGCTGGTGAATGTGCGGCCACGGAGAGTGTCTTTCATTGTTGGAAAAAGCCAAAAGTCACTAGGAGCCAGGTCAGGTGAGTAGGGAGCATGAGGAATCACTTCAAAGTTGTTATCACGAAGAAACTGTTGCGTAACGTTAGCTCGATGTGCAGGTGCGTTGTCTTGGGGAAACAGCACACGCGCAGCCCTTCCCGGACGTTTTTGTTGCAGTGCAGGAAGGAATTTGTTCTTCAAAACATTTTCGTAGGATGCACCTGTTACCGTAGTGCCCTTTGGAACGCAATGCGTAAGGATTACGCCCTCGCTGTCCCGGAACATGGACACCATCATTTTTTCAGCACTGGCGGTTACCCGAAATTTTTTTGGTGGCGGTGAATCTGTGTGCTTCCATTGAGCTGACTGGCGCTTTGTTTCTGGATTGAAAAATGGCATCCACGTCTCATCCATTGTCACAACCGACGAAAAGAAAGTCCCATTCATGCTGTCGCTGCACGTCAACATTGCTTGGCAACATGCCACACGGGCAGCCATGTGGTCGTCCGTCAGCATTCGTGGCACCCACCTGGATGACACTTTTTGCATTTTCAGGTCGTCATGCAGGATTGTGTGCACAGAACCCACAGAAATGCCAACTCTGGAGGCGATCTGTTCAACAGTCATTCGGCGATCCCCCAAAACAATTCTCTCCACTTTCTCGATCGTGTCGTCAGACCGGCTTGTGCGAGCCCGAGGTTGTTTCAGTTTGTTGTCACACGATGTTCTGCCTTCATTAAACTGTCGCACCCACGAACGCACTTTCGACACATCCATAACTCCATCACCACATGTCTCCTTCAACTGTCGATGAATTTCAATTGGTTTCACACCACGCAAATTCAGAAAACGAATGATTGCACACTGTTCAAGTAAGGAAAACGTCGCCATTTTAAGTATTTAAAATAGTTCTCATTCTCGCCGCTGGCGGTAAAATTCCATCTGCCTTACGGTGCTGCAACCTCTGGGACGTATTGACAATGAACGCGGCCTCATTTTAACACAATGCGCATGTTTCTATCTCTTTCCAGCCCGGAGAAAAAAAATCGGAGGCCTTAGAACTTGAATGCACCTCGTACTAAGAATATTCCACAGGCCTCAACGAATATGGCACACTGAGGTGACAAAAACACAAGGGGTAGCGATACGCACATATACAGAAGATGGTAGTATCGCACACACAATATATAAAAATCAGTGCATTAGCGGAGCTGTCATTTGTAGTCATGATTAAGGCTGCACGGCGGGAATTAACAGACACTGAGTGCTGAATGGTACTTGGAACTAGATCTGTGGGACATTGCATTTCGGGAACTGTTAAGGAATTCAGTGCTCCATAATGCACAGTTTAAGAGTGTGCTGAGAATATCAAATTTCGGGGATTACTTCTCACGCTGTGGCTGAGAGCCTTCATTTAACGACTGAGAGCAGCGGCGTTTGCGTAGACTTTTCAGTGCCCTTTTCTTAATGAATTTGGGATTAATTTTATTCTGAGAAGCTCAGTAATGTATGTAAATATTGTAAATTTAAATTTGATTCAGAAAATACTTGTAGTGAAGCGCAGCTGGATAGCAAGGAACACTTTTTTTATTTGATTTATTAAAAAAAAAGAAGGAGACTGTTAATCTGTATCTTGTGGAAAGAGAACGTGTTGCTAGGCCGTCGCTCAGAACGTATTGTTACATTTAATGAAAATTGCTATATCAGTGATACAACTGAGTAAAGTATGTGTAATAGTTGTCAAACATTTATGTATACAAATTTTCTGGACGTGAAGAGTCGAAATATCTTGTATTTGGAAAAGCTTAATTGTCGTAGCCGGCTATCAGTCGACGGAATTTTAAGTGTACAAAGTTCACTAAAATACAGGAAAGGAAATGCATTCTCTATAGGTATCATTCAGTACGTAATAACCTCTCATAATTTCTGAATTGCGGTAACTGGATTATGTTCTAGTATAATATTATGGTGCCGAACACCACTGACCAATTTTGATGCAACAGGACGTGTAGTTTGAAGAAAGTTTGTGTGCCAAGCAATCTCCTTTTCTCACGAAAAGCAGATTGCTTTTCGTGATTGATCGTATTTACTTACAACAGCGGTCCCTTAGGTATGAAAAGCTACACAAACTTGGGCTCAAGGCAATCCGCAATACGGCCAAGTAACCAACAGAGTCGTATTTTAAATCTTAAAGAACAACAACTTCCTCCAAATTATAATACATCAGCAACTAGTGTAGAAGTTGATCATTTAAGGAAGCAACCGAAGTTCAGGTACCAGTTACGACTTAAAGTCTCAATCAAAAATTAATTTCTCTCTCCAAGCACATAAATAAATATTCATATTATTAAGATAAAAGTCATTTTATATTGCTGCCCGAACTATGTGTTTAACTTGTAATGTTTACAAACAATACATCTAAGAGAATGAATACATTTGAAAGCAGCAATGCGTGAAATAACAGCAGAAATCAATGTGGGGCGTACGGCGAAAGTAACCGTTCGGTCAGCGCGGCGAAATTAGGCGCGAACGGCCTACGGTAGCAGACAACCGACGCGAGTTCCTTTGCTAGCAGTACGATATCGCCTGCAAGGGCTCTGCTGTGCTCGTAACCATATGGATTGAACTCTGAACGACTGGAAAACCGTCAGATGAGTCCCGATTTCAGTTGGTAAGAACTAATGGTAGGGTCCCAGTGAGGCGCAGACCCCACAAAGCCATAGGCCCAGATTGTCGACAAGGCACTGTGCAAGATAGTTGTGGCTCCGAAATGGTACGGGGTGTGTTTACATGGAATGGACTGGGTTCTCAGTTATGTTCGTCTGCTTGGAGACCACTTGAAGCCATTCACTGCTTTCATGTTCCCAAACAACAATGGATTTTTTATGGATGACAATTCCCCATGTTACTGGGCCTTAATTGCTCGCGATTTGCCTGAGTAACATTCTAGACAACTAAAGCGTATGATTTTGCAAAAATGGGATAACAGCAATCAGTGATTTTGTAATGTTACTTAAAATCCGTCTTGATTGCAATTTTTTTTTATTAGGCCCTTTTTTTGCGCTCCGACAACTTGATTCTCCGCGGCTGGCGACACGTTATAACTAATGTCGCCAGCCCCTGGTGGCCGAGCGCGGAAGCTCGTTCAAGGTCACTGTGTTACAGCGGTGACTCACACTGAGAGCATCCCAGAGTGCCCCTGAGACCTAAAACACCAAGAAGAATCGCTTCTCGGCTTTTGACAAGATCAATGTGTAGGGTATTTCATTAATAATACAAATAAGTTTAAGAAAATACATTTACTCAACTCAAACATTAAAATAATAAAACATAACATCTCCTTGCACTACACAATCATTACCTAAAGAACCACCACTCTTACACCATACAAATACATGTTCGGAACTTTCTATTTTACGACATACTCGGCTTCTTAAAACTAAAGGTTCATCACTTGTGACATAGCATGTGAAAGTTGCTAGCTTTGGACGGGTTACTCCTGTAACTGAAATATCAGATCTGAAGATGGTTCTGAATGAACCGAAACCGGTCATATGACTAATAAAGAAAATTTTGCAATCGAGACGGATTTTAAGTAACATTATAAAGCGTATGATTTGACCACCCATGCCGCCCGACATGAGTACTATCGTACTTTTGTGGAACATAATTGAGGGTTTAATTCTCACATAAAACACTGCACCGGCGACACTTTCGCAGTTACGATCGGCTATAGAGGCAGCTTGGCTCAGTATTTCTGCAGGAAACTTCCAAGAAGTTGCTGACGCCGAGTCACGTCGAGTTGCTGCACTAAGCCGGACAAAGCGAGGTCCGACACGATATTAGGAGGTATCCCACGACCTTTTTCTAAAACGAAACTCAGCCTTAACACGCCATGAAGGCCCAACGGTACCGACAAGCCGCCGTGTCATCCTCAGCCCGTAGGCATCACTGGATGCGGATATGGAGGGGCATGTGGTCAGCACACCGCTCCTATGGCCGTACGCCAGTTTACGAGACCGATGGCGTTTGTCACTCTTTTATAATTGTAACAGTATTTAGGTCCCCTTCAGGAACTTTCATTTATTCCTGGAAAACTTGGATGCCTTGTTGTGCTATCTGTCAGATAGGGGAAAGCAAATTACACTCCTGGAAATGGAAAAAAGAACACATTGACACCGGTGTGTCAGACCCACCATACTTGCTCCGGACACTGCGAGAGGGCTGTACAAGCAATGATCACACGCACGGCACAGCGGACACACCAGGAACCGCGGTGTTGGCCGTCGAATGGCGCTAGCTGCGCAGCATTTGTGCACCGCCGCCGTCAGTGTCAGCCAGTTTGCCGTGGCATACGGAGCTCCATCGCAGTCTTTAACACTGGTAGCATGCCGCGACAGCGTGGACGTGAACCGTATGTGCAGTTGACGGACTTTGAGCGAGTGCATATAGTAGGCATGCGGGAGGCCGGGTGGACGTACCGCCGAATTGCTCAACACGTGGGGCGTGAGGTCTCCACAGTACATCGATGTTGTCGCCAGTGGTCGGCGGAAGGTGCACGTGCCCGTCGACCTGGGACCGGACCGCAGCGACGCACGGATGCACGCCACGACCGTAGGATCCTACGCAGTGCCGTAGGGGACCGCACCGCCATTTCCCAGCAAATTAAGGACACTGTTGCTCCTGGGGTATGGGCGAGGACCATTCGCAACCGTCTCCATGAAGCTGGGCTACGGTCCCGCACACCGTTAGGCGGTCTTCCGCTCTCGCCCCAACATCGTGCAGCCCGCCTCCAGTGGTGTCGCGACAGGCGTGAATGGAGGGACGAATGGAGACGTGTCGTCTTCAGCGATGAGAGTCGCTTCTGCCTTGGTGCCAATGATGGTCTTATGCGTGTTTGGCGCCGTGCAGGTGAGCGCCACAATCAGGACTGCATACGACCGAGGCACACAGGGCCAACACCCGGCATCATGGTGTGGGGAGCGATCTCCTACACTGGCCGTACACCACTGGTGATCGTCGAGAGGACACTGAATAGTGCACGGTACATCCAAACCGTCATCGAACCCATCGTTTTACCATTCCTAGACCGGCAAGGGAAATTGCTGTTCCAACAGGACAATGCACGTCCGCATGTATCCCGTGCCACCCAACATGCTCTAGAAGGTGTAAGTCAACTACCCTGGCCAGCAAGATCTCCGGATCTGTCCCCCATTGAGCATGTTTGGGACTGGATGAAGCGTCGTCTCACGCGGTCTGCACGTCCAGCACGAACGCTGGTCCAACTGAGGCGCCAGGTGGAAATGGCATGGCAAGCCGTTCCACAGGACTACATCCAGCATCTCTACGATCGTCTCCGTGGGAGAATAGCAGCCTGCATTGCTGCGAAAGGTGGATATACACTGTACTAGTGCCGACATTGTGCATGCTCTGTTGCCTGTGTCTATGTGCCTGTGGTTCTGTCAGTGTGATCATGTGATGTATCTGACCCCAGGAATGTGTCAATAAAGTTTCCCCTTCCTGGGACAATGAATTCACGGTGTTCTTATTTCAGTTTCCAGGAGTGTATTATTTGTGGGGACTTCAATGTTGATTCACTGAAAGAGTGTAATAGGAAGAATGACGTGGAAGTCTTGCTCGGTTCTTTCAATTTTTCTACTCGGGTAGTAAAAGACATCAGAACATTGATAGATAACACTATTATAGACCAAGACAGGTTTAAAAACATAAATTATTGTCCTGTTGAGAATGGGCTTTCTGATCATGATGCTCAGCTAGTTGCAGTATATGACATAGCTCCATTCAGTAATTCGAAACCACCCTCCAAAGTTGTGCATTCAATTAATGACTCAACAATTAGAAATTTCAGAGAAAATCTTCAGCAGTTACACTGGGGTGAGGTGTACAAGGAACCCGATGCTAATTTCAAATATAACTTATTTCATGATACACTTGTAAGAGAATTTGAAAACTGTTTTCCCAAGAAAGTAGTTAAATCTAATTATAAGAAACCATGCAAAAAAACCTTGGCTTACTAAAGGAATAAAAATATCTTGTAACCACAAAAAGGAACAGTATCTAACAACAAGAAAGAGTAATGACCCAGAAACAGCCAAATATTAGAAAAACTACTGTGCTACATTAATAAAGGTTATTAAAAAGTCTAGAAGCATGTGCATCATGTCTGAGATTAATACCTCTGATAACAAAATCGAAGCAATTTGCAATATTATTACAAGGGAGACAGGGTAACCAAGAGTACAGGATGATGGCATCACCACCGAAGCGAATGGAAACTTGATAGGCAACAAGTCAGAAGTCGAAAACATTTCGAATAATCATTTTTTAAATGTTGTAGAGAAAATAGGATCTAAATGTTCATTAGAAGAAGCAAGGCAGTTAATGGAAGAGGCCTTACCCACACCATTTGATACAACTGAAATTCCACCCACCTCTCCTGCTGAAATTAGACAGATAATAAACTCTCTCAAGAATAAAAGCTCACGTGGAATTGATAATAAAAGCTTGTTCCCAAGAAATAAGTGGGAATGTAAGCCACATATGTAATAGCTCTCTGAAGCAGGGTATGTTCCCAGATATACTGACGTATGCCATTGTTAAAGCACTGCACAAAAAAAGGGATACATCTGATTTCAACAACTACCATCCAATCTCTCTTGTGACTGCCTAATCCAAAATTTTTGAAAAAGTAATGTATTGTAGAGTAGCTTCACACTTTTGTAAAAATTAAGTTTTAACAAAATGTCAGTTTGGTTTCCAGAAGGGTTTTTCAAAGGAAAATGCTATATATATATATATATATATATATATATATATATATATATATATATATATATATATATACTTTCATTAATGAAATATTAAATGCTCTGAGTAACTGGAAGTCACCTGTTGGGATTTTTTGTGGTCTATCAAAGGCCTTTGATTGTGTAAATCATGGAATACTTCTAGATAAGCTCAAGTACTGTGATATGAATGGAACAGTTCTCCAATGGTTTAAATCATACCTAACTGGAAGAGTGCAGAAAGTTGAAATAAGCAGTTCACATAATATGCAAAAAACTGGTGATTTCTCAAACTGGGGAACAATTAAGAATGGGGTGCCGCAAGGTTCAGTCTTGGGTCCTCTGCTGTTCTTAATATATATTAATGACTTGCCGTTCTATATTCACGAAGATGCAAAGCTGGTACTTTTTGCCGATGATGCAAGTGTAGCTATCACACCCGACAGACAAGAATTAACTGGTGAAATTGTAAATGATGTTTTTCAGAAAATCATTGAGTGGTTTTCTGCAAATGGGCTCTCATTAAACTTTGACAAAACACAGTATATACAGTTCCACACAGTAAATGGAATGACACCATTAATAAATATAAACTTCGATCAGAAATCGGTAGCTAAGGTAGAATATTCAAAATTTCTAGGTGTATGCATTGATGAAGAGTTGAACTGGAAAAACACACTGAGGATCTGCTGAAACGTTTGAGTTCAGCTACTTATGCTATTAGGGTCATTGCAAATTTTGGCGATATACATCTGAGTAAATTAGCTTACCACACCTATTTTCATTCTCCGCTTTCATATGGCATCATATTCTGGGGTAACTCACCATTGAATAAAAGAGTGTTTATTGCACAAAAGCGTGTAGTCAGAATAATTGCTGGAGCTCATCCAAGTTCATAATGCAGACACTTATTTAAAGAGCTAGAGATCTTCCCTGTTGCCTCACAATATATATATATATATATATATATATATATATATATATTCATTTATGAAATTTGTTATTAACAATCCAAACGAATTCAAAAGTAATAGCAGTGTACATGGCTACAACACTAGGAGAAAGGATGATCTTCACTACTCAAGGTTAAATCTAACTTTGGCTCAGAAGGGGGTAAATTTTGCTGCCACTAAAGTCTTCGGTCACTTACCTAATAGCATCAAATTCTGACAGATAGCCATATAGCATTTAAAAGGAAAATAAAAGAAATTCTTAATGGCAACTCCTTCTACTCATTAGATTAATTTTTGGATATAGTAAGTGGGTAATTTCCCCAACCCCCATAAAAAAATTAAAGATATTAAGTGTCATGTAATATTTTGTGTAATGTAATATCTTGTATAGACACCTTTTATTAACCTGACATGTTCCACATCATTACAAAGTGTCGTATTCATGATCTATGGAACAAGTACTAATCTAATCTAATCTAATCTCTAATCTAGTGTATTTACATATGATAAACGTAGATACAGTTACAATCAATAGGCATTTATTTGTGTCTAACCGCTTAGCTCAATACCACTGATTAAAGAGTTGAGTTAGGCAACTATTACCTCGTGAGTCGAAATGCTGGAAAATTTGGCTTCGATGAGATCGTTTTCAAGATCTACAAGAGGACTTGTTATTATGACAGACAAAGAAATTTGTATTGAATGCTGCTTTACACTTCCAAGTGACAAAGATAAATGGCGGTATGTTTTAACATAGTCACCAAGTCTCTGTAACCAATGACCGGATCGTTCTACCAGTCTTTCAGTTCCTCGGTTGACAGAAATCCGCTTCTTGATCAAGGAGCTCGTTGTAAAATCTGCAACTGCTGTGAATCAATTCCTCTGAGCTCAAACATAATGAGGTATCATGGACAGAATGACCTCCACAACGCCAAACAGTATGGATTCCAAAAACATCGCTTATGCGAAACTCAACTCGCACTTTTCTCACATGAATACTGAAAGCCTTCGATCAAGGCAGTTAAATAGGTGCAGTATTTCTTGATTTTCGAAAAGCATTGGACTAAATGTGGTGTCACCGCCAGACACCACACTTGCTAGGTGGTAGCTTAAATCGGCCGCGGTCCATTAGTACATGTCGGACCCGCGTGTCGCCGCCATCAGTACTTGCAGACCTAGCGCCACCACATGGCAGGTCTAGAAAGACGGACTAGCACTCGCCCCAGTTGTACGGACGACATTGCTAGCGACTAGACGTACGAAGCCTTCCTCTCATTTGCCGAGAGACAGTTAGAATAGCCTTCAGCTAAGTCCATAGCTACGACCTAGCAAGGCGCAGTTAATCATATCTGGAGAGAGTCTTACTTGTATTCATCACTAAGTACCATACCTACGCTTATTGTCAAAAGTTCGATCATACGGCGTGTCAAATGAAATTTTGTGAGGACTTTTTGGTAGGTATAACACGGCATGTTATCGCCAGATGTAGAAGTAACTTCAGATGTGCTCCAGGAAAGTGCGGTACCCTTGCTATTGTATATTAGTGAGCTTGCAGACAAAAGTAATAGTAATCTCAGACATCTGGAGACGCTGCTGTTATCTGTAATGAAGTACTGTCTGAAAGAAGCTGCATAAATATTGAATCAGATTTTGATACGATTTAAAAGTGGTGCAAAGATTGGCAGCATGCTTTAAATGTTCATAAATGTAAACCAATGCCTTGCACAAAACTAAAAAAATGTAGTATCCTACAACTATAATACCTGTGGATCACAGCTGGAACGGCCAACTCATACAGTTACCAGGGAATATTAGTAGGAATATGAAATGGATTAATCACGTAGGCTCGGTTGCGTGTAAAACAGGTGGTAGACTTCGGTTTATTGGTACAATACTCCTCGTGAACAGGCTATGATGGCCCAAAGGTACCGATCGGCCCTCATGTCACCCTCAGCCGATGGACGTCACTCTATGCGAATGTGGAGGGGCAGGTGATCAACACACCACCCTCATGGTCGTCGTCAGTTTTCGTCACCGAAGCCGCTGCTACTGAGTCAACTATCTCCTCAATATTGTCCTCTCAAGAGCTGAGTGCACCCCGCTGGCCAACAACGCTCGGCAAACTGGATGGTCATCCATCCAAGTGCTAGCCCATCCCGACAGCGCTTAACTTCAGTGATCTGACGGGGACCGGTGTTACCACTGCGGCAAAGCTGTTGGCGGTAGAATACTGGGGAAATGGAATTAGTCTACAAAGAAGATTGCTTACAAATCAGTAGTGCGACCGACCCTAGAATATTAATCAAGTATGTGGTACCCATATCAAATAGGATTAACAGAGAATATTGAACGTTCATAGAGAAGGGCAGTAGGAATTGTCACAGGTTTGTTTGATCCATGGCAGAGTGTCACAGAGGTGCTGAAGAAACTGAACTGGTGGGCTCTTGAAAGTAGACGTGAACTTTCTCTACAACGTCTACTAACAGAGTTTCAAGAACCGGCTGTAAATGACCCTAGGAACATAAAACATTCATCTACACATCGCTCTCATAGGGAATGTGAGGACAATAATTACAGTACACACGGAGGCATTCAGTCAATCAGTATTCAAACAATCATTCTTCACGCGCTCCATACGTTAATGGAATGGGAAGAAACCCCAGTAACTGGTACAGTGGGACGCATCTTCTGCTAAGCATTTCGCGGTGGTTTTGCAGAGTAGGGACCTAGATATAAATATAGACATTCGTGGATGTAGTCGATGTCGATGGCCTTCCTACCTGATTAGCATCACTCACGTCTTGGTGACGGTCAAATTACTGGAACCAATGCCCCGCGGGATTAGTCGAGCGGTCTAAGGCGGTGCAATTATGGACTGTGCGGCTGGTCCCGGCGGAGGTTCGAGTCCTCCCTCGGACATGGGTGTATGTGTTTGTCCTTAGGATAATTTAGGTTAAGTAGTGTGTAAGCTTAGGGACTGATGACCTTAGCAGTTAACTCCCACAAGATTTCACACACATTTGAACTTTTTTTTAATTTTTGAACCAATGCTGAAAGTTACGTTACATTTAGTTCATACCCCGCCAGATTTTGAGGCTGAATCTATGTGCAATGTAGCCGTCTTCCCCCACAAGAATCATACTGTCTCGTGTAGATCAGTTCTGCAGTACTTTTCCCGTTACCGCATCATTTCACTCGCACACTCAAATTCTCCTGTTATCCGTATCGCAACAAATCTGTTTCTGTAGGAAACACGCAAGACACAGCCTGTTCTGACAATGAAACACTTTTGTCGTGCAATGGTCTTACAGTGGAATGATATGTGAAACTGACTTTTTCAAATGGCTCTGAGCACTATGGGACTTAACATCTGAGGTCATCAGTCCCCTAGAACTCAGAACTACTTAAATCTAACTAACCTAAGGACTTCACACACATCCATGCCCGAGGAAGGATTCGAACCAGCAACCTGTGGTGGTCACGGGGTTCCGAGCTGAAGCACCTAGAACCGCTCGGCCACAGCGTCCGGCAACTGAATTTTTGAAGTCCACTCATATACGTGCGTGAAATACTGGATGAGAACTCCCGTACCTCTTTTCTGAAGTTAGCGAGAAGTGAGCTTTGCTTGCTACTGCTTCACTGTTACTTGCACTTTCTAAACAATGTTAATTATTTACGTGTTCTCATGCATTATTTTCCAGGTAAGCAACTGACAACTTTGACAAAAACCATTACCATTAGTAGCGAAACTATTCATTCACTTGCATTCCGGCAGTTTGTGTACTGAACGGAAATGTTTTACATGCATCAGAATACAAGCGTTGCTAAACTGAAGCTATTGATGCGCCACTAACTCTACTGTAGGAAGTTACGCTGACTGAAGAATTCGTTCTGTGCCGCGAGTGCTCCTTAATTATGCGCAAAACGAATGAGATGAACCTTGTCATTTCATGAGGCAGGGAAAGAAGAACTTACAAGAAACGGGAGCAGTTTTCTGTAGTGATTCCAGAAGTGGAAAAAATATGTCTCGCAAAGAAGTTTAAATGTCAGAAATGAAATGGGGCAACTTTTAAGTGGAAGCGGTTGCAGACATATTGTACAGCAGGGTAGCAAGATAGGGGTCAGAAGCGAGCGCTGAGCGGTAGTATGTAACGAGGGGAGCATCTGCTAGGAGGAAACGGACTTGGAAAACTTAAGAAAACTGTCAGGTGGGTGGCTGTATATGGAGCCCATAGTCACTAAGAAACGAGGCGTGGGGGATGTTATAAACTACGATCACTGATCACAGCGCAGATCACGGAAGGTATCAAACGGTCATATTATGCGTCCGTCTTATTACACAAATATGCCTATAGCTTTCAGTGAAAACGAAAATTGTTGCTATATAAATATTGATGTACACTTGTATGAGCAGTTTCGCCTTATGCAAACCACCTTTGGAGTTTTGTATTACCCAGACACGTTTCAGCAATTTTTGTGCCATCTTCAGTGGATTACTTTATTTCCTTCCTTACATGAAGCTACTGAATGTTTATGTTGGTAGCTGTGACTCTGCAACCAGTCTACAACTTGTCATGACTTTGATGTTGTGATGTCTGTCTACTTTGTTTGTGGTGTGGTAACACGCTGGTTTCTACCACTTCTGTAAATTCGAAAAAATCGCAGAGAATGCCTGTGAAACGACGGAAGTGGTAGAAATCGGCGTGTTACCATACCACAAACAAAGGACACAGACACCACAACATCAAAGCCATCACAAGTTGTAGACTGTGTAGCAGAGTCGCAGCTACCAATATAAACAGTACCTTCATGTAAGAAAGGAAATAAAGTAATCTACTGAAGATAGCTCAAGAAGTGCGGAAACATGTCTGGGTGAAACAAAACTCCACAGGTGTTGAGCCGTGAGCGGCTCGTGTTCATTCCGTTTATTGTTTGTCATCTTCTCTTACCGTACTGCCGCCTCGTTTTCTTATTCCATTTACTGGCGTGACTAACTTCCTGCCTTACCTGCCCGTGAGTGGCAGCAGCAGCGCTTATCGATAAGTGCTCTGTCGTATTATCTCTGGAACGGCCGATAGTATTACCGGGTCGTCGAGTGTCGGGAAGGCAGACGGGCACGGAGCAGCAGTGGGGACGGAGTTCAACAGGTACGCAGCAGCAGTGAAGTCGGGGACGGAGCGCCAGTAAGGTGCGGACAGCCAGTGCTCGCCGACCGCTGGCGACACACATGAACTGTCCTACGGAAGGAGATTGGAGCTGGACGATCCTTGGTTAGTCGTTCGGTTGGTCGTCTCATCGAGCGACGTGTTTGGTCTTTTGACCGTTTCTGGGCCTCGTCAGTTGGTCATCTGGCCGGGCGTGCGTCGGTTCCTTCCATGGAGGTAAGAATAGAGGGAGACGCCGTGACGTCCCAGCTGTGAAGCTATGTGAAGCCGAGGGTAGCCATCTCAATCCGACCAAAAAATTGCTGCTGTAAGCTTGTGTGCATAGCCTTGTCGCTCACTTTTGGAAGGATTTTGCGCTATTATGGCGACTTGTGTGGTGTTCGGATGTACGAATCGTTCTGATTGTGATGCGAAATCGAAGGGAATAACATTTCACGTGTAAGTTGTCTCGTTATGTGTGATTTTACAACTTCATTGTGAATGAACGTGTGCTACATCGGTACTTGTACTATAGCGTGTTTTTCTCCTGTATGGTTTTAGATTTCCTCAAAATGAAAGTCGGAAAGCTCTGTGGGAGAATTCCGTGAGGAGGAAGAATTGGCGTGCGTCTAAATGGAGCACTATATGTTCTCAGCATTTCCGAGAAGAGGACATAGACAGGACACTGTGTAGATTTGCCATTCTATGTACCGTATTTCAGTAAATATTGGTGGTAATGAACAGTGTTTCCCAGTAGTGTAACGTAACTGAAATGTCCCAGTGCGTATTACAAACAAGATGTATTTATGGGGCTTTGGAGGGAGGTTATAGCTAACTTAGTTTTCAGTTTCTATTATTTAGTTTGTGATACACGTTTATTACTGAATTAACAAAATTGTATCGTTTACATTGCAGGCTAGCTATTCGTAATATTACATTAAAAACTATTTTTAATCAGAAGAAACGCGGAATTTCGCCTTCACGAGATTTTATTTTAAACAAAAACTTTGAAACAACCAATCTGATGACGTTACATGCGTATATGCTGCCATTAGCGACTGTAATACACGCAGCGCTATAGCACACTGGCAGTGTTTTGGTCAGAGTGTCATGGCAGCGAGCCACGCCCCCATGGCTTCAAAACGTAGTACGGCTGGGATACGTAGCGCCATCTCCCCTTATTCTTACCTCCATGGTTCCTCCCTTGTGCAGAGATGTCGGGCGGCCAATGGGCATGAGTTACCTCTGCATGGTAGGGTCCGAGCCAGTGTACCCGGGTCGTCGTGTCTCCGAATACCGAACGGACATCGAGTTGAGTCGGGTTGGAGCTGCAGTCAGCTTCGGATAGCCAAGACTCGCCCGCCCGTTGCCGACACACGTAACTTCAGCGGGAAAGACACGGTTTGGTCGTTCGGTCGGTCGTTTCATCGGACGACGTGTATTTGGTCGCCGACCGCTTGTGGAAACTAGCTGTGTGTCGAATTGATTCGTCCTTGTTGTTCCACAGTGATTGCTTTTACAATTGTTTGAGTTCTTGTGCAAGTGTGTTTACGTGGAACCGTGAGTAGCTTCTGAACCGTATCATCTTCATCTTTGCCTAGGTGTGGTGTGTCGTCTTCCGGAGTCTTGGCTTTGCTCTGCCGCGATTGGTCCGTCTGCTTCTAAATTTCGCCGGTCGGAGTGGCCGTGCGGTTCTGGGCGCTACAGTCTGGAGCCGAGCGTCCGCTACGGTCGCAGGTTCGAATCCTACCTCGGGCATGGATGTGTGTGATGTCCTTAGGTTAGTTAGGTTTAATTAGTTCTAAGTTCTAGGCGACTGATGACCTCAGAAGTTGAGTCGCATAGTGCTCAGAGCCATTTGAACCTATTTTCTAAATTTCGGAGGGCGCTGCGTTCTGGGAGAGAGATCTGCTGACGACGAGAGTATCGGGTGCTGCTGCCGGAGTGAGACGGGGAGTTTAGCTTCCGGTTGTGTGGCAGCGCAACGTTGCGGGAAAGGTGGTATAACTTCCTGTGAACGCACGTGATTGCTACGAGCGTGTGTACTCGGGACGGCGGCAGTCATTCTGGACGGGCTGTGTGATAAGGAAGCTCGGCGTGGCAACTTATGACGCGGCGTGTCCGCGTTACTATGGCGGAACTGGGGCAATTGACGTAACTCGAGTTGGTGCTGGTTGCAACCTGTCGCCGAATGATTGCCTGCCTTCTGGACTAACGGTGAGAATTTCTTGATGTGTTTTGCTCTAAGGTCGTGTGCCATGGTGTTTCGCAATTTTAGTACCCTCAGGCGTGCCCGAAATCCCGATTCAGTGATCTGCTGTTATATTGTCCAGTGTAACTCTCACTAGAAAAGAGTGTTAACTCTCTGTGCCTTAATAACGGAACCTAAAACATTATCTGTGGTTGAAATTTTATTCTGACCCAAGTGCAATAACGATCTTGTATTTTACAATTTGTTGAGTGGTATTATTATTTAGTACTGGCCGTCACATTTACTAAGTCGAAGATTTACGAAGGCTAGTGGGCGTGATTAACAGTTCCTGCCTAGATAGACGTTTTATTTTGAACCATGTGTTTCAATGTTTAGGTATTTTTATTTTGTGTGTTATAGGGAGTTGCTGTCATGTCCTATGTGGACGGTTCGCCACGTTGGTGAAGTTTCTAGTTGTTCTACTGGTCTGTGCCATATTGCTAAAGCAGGCAGTCCTAGCACAGCTGATTCTAAATTTTTCGTAGTGGTGAGGAGCACGGGCTGAAGTGCTAACTCACTAACTTCAACCATTCTCAAATATTTATTACTACTGATACTCAGGCCCTTCAGGCCGAGTGGCGACGTCACTACCCCTTTTTGGTTATTAATTTTATCTTGTTAGCTTGTCTCATTTAAAAAAAAGAAACCTTTGGTATATGTATTTGTCTTTTGGTCTTTACTGCTCCTTTGGTCGAGGTAAATTAACTGTTGGTTTTGCATTCTTGTAGCATTATCAAAACAGCATTTGTGGTTATATTTGTTGGCCCTTCTGGCCGAATGATTAAAGTCATTCCTTTCAGTAACTTATTGTATTGGTCGATAATTAATCAAAGGTGTTGGGTCCTTCAGACCGTGATTATCTCCTTATGTTGAATCTTAAGGTTGTCAGTCTGACATTACCGTTGTGAATGTTCAGCGGCCCTTCAGGCCTGGAGTTCAAAATTATATACCAGTGAACAAGTGTTTTTTAACGTTTAATAAAATTAAATTGTGTTTGAAACTGTAACTTCATTTGGCTCTACGCTTTCACTCCCTGCAGCCTTTGAGCTCTGCTTACCTTACGTTTTGGTTAAGTTTTCCCATACCACGACGTATCAGCTTCTGTGATTTCCACTGTGCAGATGAATGCTGTATGCGTACTGGAGTAATCAGTCGGTCGGTTGAAATAGAGCAGTTAGTGTGTCGGGTGGAAGGAAATTGATTAGGCTGTTGGTTGGTTCTTCAGCCGTCCCTACGTCGTGTTGCCACCCGATCGTTCAGTGTTGCGCATGGCTGCCTGTCTCACCTAAACTGCGCTTAGAGTTTCCGCCGCAGGCTGACCCTTGGAACACTCCTGAGCACCTCTGCTTGTTGTTTGTGATTGTCATTTTATTGGGTCGCAGCTACTGTGCCAGGCCTTCAGCACTGTATTAATATTGTCTGTTTTATGTTTAGTATATGGCCTTCAGCCGAACTTCATGACAACTATTTCAAGATTAGGCCTCCAGCCGCGTTTTATTTAAAATTCTTGTTGCTCTGTATCTAGCCATTCAGCAGCGTTTGTTTCAAAATCTGTGGCTTTCATATGTAAATCTTGTCTGTGAAGTTTCTCTTTAATTGTCTCTAATTCTTGAAACGGCCTTCAGCCGTGTTCTGTAAATGTTTATCTTAACCCTTTGTTTCCTGACATAAGAAAAAATTTACTTTTTAACATTTTCTTTGCAGAATTGATGCTATTGTGGCCTCAAATGACGGTAAGATTTTTTGTGAAATTTTATTTTATTTTTCACAACTTTTTTCTCTCCTGGTACTCAGAAGTACCGTCAGACTCCATGGACAGAATCACAATATGCGCAGAAAAATGCTCCAATTTTTATAACTTGTACTTTATTCCACATAAATATTAAATATTTTTACAATAGAAAATTTATTAACAGAAATATGATATTTCTGAATTTTTTTAAAAATGTCGCATAAATTTATTCTAGAGCAACTTCACAATACATAGTAACTTAGCTATACATTTTTGACAGTATATACATATCACATATTTAGTGTTAGTGATACCTCATGAAATCGTAGGAAACAGTTCTTTTTCTCATTGTAGTACAAATACACTTTACATGTACTACATTGTGAATGTGGTGTCGACTGAATTTTATTTTTCGCACACATTTCGCATCGTCCTCTTTTACAACTGAACACTACAAAATGGTTTTCTCAGGTGCCAAGACGTACATTCTGCGGAACAGAAAAGTTATCCTTCCTTCTCTTTGGGGGAGTTATTTCATCTTTACCAGAGTTTCTCTTTTTGAGATTTGGCACGTGCTGTTCATTCATTACCCTAGTGCCAAAGCACTCCTGAATTCCAGCAGTTGCAGTGCCCCATGTAGATCACTGGAAATGACGTAAGCATTGACAAAAGCAATTTCTATTGCTCCCCAGAAGAGACGGTGCCACTGTTTCTTTGATCGCCTGTCAAGACCATAAGTTGAACGTAATCTGTCTGCATGATCCACACCACCCATGTGTTTATTGTAATCACATACAATAACTGGTCATGGTATAGTCATACTAGTTCCAGCTTTCTGTTTTCTTGTCACTACGCTCTGTTCAGTGCCATGAAGTTTGACGCAAAATACACTACTTTATTTTCCCTCCATTGAAATACTGTCAGGTCTAAAGATGACTCTCTGTGATTTGATTCCCCACGGTTTAGACATTTTTCTTTAGGTAAATTCCCTGGCAAACCTTTCCTGTTTGTTCTAATTGTTCCACAGGCAAATGTATTTACGGATTTCTGTGTGAGAAAAAGTGGACAGAACAACTAGTGAGAGGTAACGTATTGTTGCTACAATAAACTGTTCGCACAACCTGACGGTACTAATAAGTCCGCCTTATATTTTCCACTTTATCTCATTCACTTGTAACGTAATGCTTCAAGCTATTATAAAAAAAACAAAGAAGGTAAGTACGTACAATGGAAAACTCAACGGAAGTTTCAATAAACTGCACACAAATTCAGGCAACACCATGGAAACAAGCACATACAATCTTCTGTTTTCACAGCAGCGCGCGAAAAACAGTTTCAAGCACTGACCGCCAGAGAGGTCTATGTATTGCACAATAACATCTATGAAACAGTAGAGCAGAGTTACTGTTACGTACCGACAGGCTTTCAGATCACGAAACTGCACCACGAGAAAATAATGAGAGTCGAAACTTACTGGTACTTTTAAGTACCGTCAGGCAACAAAGGGTTAAGGTTATCTTTAATTATTCTTGAGTTTTGTTTGGGCCTTCAGCCGACAAGATACTTCAAGTTTTCCTAAAATGTTTTTCTGCTGTACTGTGTAAAAGCTTATCTTTAAAGCCTCTCTTTTATTATGTAAAGAAAAAATTTATTGGCCCTTCAGCTGAAGAATTAACTTGAATTTTCCTTAATATGGCGTTTAGCCGGAATTTGTAAATGCTTGGCTTTTCAAGAATTTCCTTAGCTGATCTGAAATATTATTTCGGCTTTTAGCCGAGAAGATACTGTAATTTTATTTAAGTAAGGCCTTCAGCCGTTACTCTAAATTATGGTGTTTTTAAAAGCAATCATTTAAACTTATTCTGCAGAACTGATCTTTGTTTTAAAGACAAAACTGTGCTTTGGTTTCAGGAATAAATTTGTGTGAGTTCTTGTATAACTAACAATAATTCACCTTGGCCCCTTCCCACAACCCGATCCGCTCTGTCCGGCGAACCCAGATTTCAGGTGTCTTGCATAATGCGGAATTTCTCATCCAATTTTCTTAGTAAGCGTGGAAAAACAAGAACAGTAACGCCACAAGACGATTATTGATGTACACCATTATGAGCAGTGAAACAACGTGTAGTAAAAACTTAGCTATGGAAATATTTTAGGAATGCATCTATACTGAGAGGTACTCGTGTTACTTAGTTTTCATGAGCCTCAATTCCTGGTTCAATGCTACGCGCTGGATGTTGTATAGCTACCAGCAGATCCAACAAGTCAAATCTGTATAGAATGCACTGTATCTGCCTGTCCCCGACACAGTAATTCATTTAAAACCTAATCTCATAAAGCTTGCGAACAATTACCTAAATTGGATTGAATAACGTAGTTGACACAAGTACGAGCGCAGCACATTACGTCACTTTTACGTACATACCACTGGTTCCAGTTTACAATAGTTGTGTGAACGAAAGTAACTAAAATTGCATGATGGTTCGTAACATTGCAAGCAGATATTATATTATACGTCAATCTGTTTCAGACTCGGAACAAAGAGAGTGAAAACTGTGTATGTCAGATTCAGATTTTTTTATCTACGTATTTCCGCTTTCACATATGTGACCATTGTAACCAGAATTACGAAATGGCTTTAAAATTGCAAGCGGCTGTTATAATACACGTCTGACTTTTCCAAACTCAGAGCAGAGCGGCTATTTTATTTATAGTCACATTAGCCATTCCTACAATTTACGCTACTGGCCATTAAAATTGCTACACCACGAAGATGACGTGCTACAGACGCGAAATTTAACCGACAGGAAGAAGATGCTGTGATATACACTCCTGGAAATGGAAAAAAGAACACATTGACACCGGTGTGTCAGACCCACCATACTTGCTCCGGACACTGCGAGAGGGCTGTACAAGCAATGATCACACGCACGGCACAGCGGACACACCAGGAACCGCGGTGTTGGCCGTCGAATGGCGCTAGCTGCGCAGCATTTGTGCACCGCCGCCGTCAGTGTCAGCCAGTTTGCCGTGGCATACGGAGCTCCATCGCAGTCTTTAACACTGGTAGCATGCCGCGACAGCGTGGACGTGAACCGTATGTGCAGTTGACGGACTTTGAGCGAGGGCGTATAGTGGGCATGCGGGAGGCCGGGTGGACGTACCGCCGAATTGCTCAACACGTGGGGCGTGAGGTCTCCACAGTACATCGATGTTGTCGCCAGTGGTCGGCGGAAGGTGCACGTGCCCGTCGACCTGGGACCGGACCGCAGCGACGCACGGATGCACGCCAAGACCGTAGGATCCTACGCAGTGCCGTAGGGGACCGCACCGCCACTTCCCAGCAAATTAGAGACACTGTTGCTCCTGGGGTATCGGCGAGGACCATTCGCAACCGTCTCCATGAAGCTGGGCTACGGTCCCGCACACCGTTAGGCCGTCTTCCGCTCACGCCCCAACATCGTGCAGCCCGCCTCCAGTGGTGTCGCGACAGGCGTGAATGGAGGGACGAATGGAGACGTGTCGTATTCAGCGATGAGAGTCGCTTCTGCCTTGGTGCCAATGATGGTCGTATGCGTGTTTGGCGCCGTGCAGGTGAGCGCCACAATCAGGACTGCATACGGCCGAGGCACACAGGGCCAACACCCGGCATCATGGTGTGGGGAGCGATCTTCTACACTGGCCGTACACCACTGGTGATCGTCGAGGGGACACTGAATAGTGCACGGTACATCCAAACTGTCATCGAACCCATCGTTCTACCATTCCTAGACCGGCAAGGGAACTTGCTGTTCCAACAGGACAATGCACGTCCGCATGTATCCCGTGCCACCCAACGTGCTCTAGAAGGTGTAAGTCAACTACCCTGGCCAGCAAGATCTCCGGATCTGTCCCCCATTGAGCATGTTTGGGACTGGATGAAGCATCGTCTCACGCGGTCTGCACGTCCAGCACGAACGCTGGTCCAACTGAGGCGCCAGGTGGAAATGGCATGGCAAGCCGTTCCACAGGACTACATCCAGCATCTCTACGATCGTCTCCATGGAAGAATAGCAGCCTGCATTGCTGCGAAAGGTGGATATACACTGTACTAGTGCCGACATTGTGCATGCTCTGTTGCCTGTGTCTATGTGCCTGTGGTTCTGTCAGTGTGATCATGTGATGTATCTTACCCCAGGAATGTGTCAATAAAGTTTCCCCTTCCTGGGACAATGAATTCACGGTGTTTTTATTTCAATTTCCAGGAGTGTACAAATGATTAGCTTTTCAGAGCATTCACACAAGGTTGGCGCCGGTGGCCACACCTACAACGTGCTGACATGAGGAATGTTCCCAACCGATATCTCATACACAAACAGCAGTTGACCGGCGATGTCTGGTGAAACGTTGTTGTGAAGCCTCCTGTAAGGAGGACAAATGCGTACCATCACGTTTCCGACTTTGATAAAGGTCGGATTGTAGCCTAACGCGATTGCGGTTTGTCGTATCGCGACATTGCTGCTTGCGTAGGTCGAGATCCAATGACTGTTAGCAGAATATGGAATCGGTTGGTTCAGCAGGGTAATACGGAATGCCGTGCTGGCTCCCAACGGCCTCGTATCACTAGCAGTCGAGATGACAGGCATCTTATCCGCATGGCTGTAACGGAACGTGTAGCCACGTCTCGATCCCTGAGTCAACAGATGGGGACGTTTGCAAGACAACAAACATCTGCACCAACAGTTCGCGACGTTGGCAGCAGCATGGACTATCAGCTCGGAGACCATGGCTGTCGTTACCCTTGACGCTGCATCACAGACAGGAGCGCCTGCGATGGTGTACTCAACGATGAACCAGGGTGCACGAATGGGAAAATGTCATTTTTTCGGATGAATCCAGGTTCTGTTTACAGCATCATGAAGTTCGCATCCGTGTTTGGCGACATCGCGGTGAACGCACATTGGAAGCGTGTATTCGTCATCGCCGTACTCGTGTATCACCCGGGTGATGGTATGGGGTGCCATTGGTTACACGTCTCGGTCACCTCTTGTTCGCATTGACGGCACTCTGAACAGTGGACTTTACATTTCAGATGTGTTACGACCCGTGGATGTACCATTTATTCGATCCTCGCGAAACCTTACATTTCAGCAGGATAACGCACGACCGCATGTTGTAGGTCCTGTACGGGCCTTTCTGGATACAGAAAATGTTCGACTGATGCCCTGGCCAGCACATTCTGATCTCTCACCAATTGAAAACGTTTTGTCAATGGTGGCCGAGCAACTGGCTCGTCACAACACGGCAGTCCCTACTCTTGATGAACTGTGGTATCGTGTAGAAGCTGCATGGGCAGCTGTACCTGTACACGCCATCCAAGCTCTGTTTGACTCAATGCCCAGGCGTATCAAGGCCGTTATTACGGGCAGAGGTGGTTGTTCTGGGTACTGATTTCTCAGGATCTATGCACCCAAATTGCGTGAAAATGTAATCACATGTCAGTTCTAGTATAATACATTTGTCCAATGAATACCCGTTTATCATCTGCATTTCTTCTTGGTGTAGCAGTTTTAATGGCCAGTAGTGAATTAGATATTTTGAAGAAGTGAAAATTGCTGTTCATTACATGGGAAGGGGCAACGATCATTTTAAAGCTCTACGACACGTCTGATTTTACAGATGCAGATAATTGTTTTCTGTCAGAAAAAAACAATGATTTTCTTTGAATATTACATTTGAAAAAGAAGATCTAATAAATATAACTGGTAAAAATTGGTTTTCTCACAATTTTGTGACTTCAGGCTTACCCCAAGGGAGCGTTATACGTCCGTTACGTTTCGCAACATATGTAAATGACGTTGTAGATAACACCGCAAGTTCCACGAAGCTTTCGCGGCAGATGCTGTTGTGTACAGAGAAGTCGCACCACTAGAAAATTGTAGCAAAATGCAGAAAGGCCTGCAGGGGACTGGCGCTTGGTGCAGGGAATCTTGGTTGACCCTCGACTTAAACAAAGGTGACGTATTGCGAACACATAGACAGAAATACCCATTATTGTACCGTTACGCGACTACAACAGGAAAGGCAGGTCCCAAACTGAGATTTACTGGAATAATCGTCAGGAAATATAATCGGTCTGTGGTGTCACCGCCAGACGCCACACTTGCTAGGTGGTAGCTTTAAATCGGCCGCGGTCCATTAGTACATGTCGGACCCGCGTGTCGCCACTGTCAGTAATTGCAGACCGAGCGCCATCACACGGCAGGTCTAGAGAGATGTACTAGCACTCGCCCCAGTTGTACGACGACTTTGCTAGCGACTACACTGACGAAGCCTTTCTCTCATTTGCCGAGAGACAGTTAGAATAGCCTTCAGCTAAGTCCATGGCTACGACCTAGCAAGGCGCCATTAGCATTACATTGCATGTATCTAAAGAGTCTCACTTGTATCATCAAGAATGCTGTATACAAATGATGGATTAAAGTTAAGTATTCCAGCAGCTACGTACTTTTCTTTATAGCATTCATTACGTATCTTGTTTCAGACCTCACGCCCATCTGCGTGAGCTTAACGCGTGCCTTTCGGCTACTTCCGAGTGGCGTGGCTGTCTTGCTACGTCGCAACACGGTCAACAAAGGAAGTAGCTTGAAAAACCCTCGTCCGATCACTACTTGAATATTTCTCGTCAGTATGGGATCCGAAGCAGACAGAATCGACAGAGGAAGTAGAGAAGATCCAATGAAGGACATAGCATTTCATTACAGGTTCTCTTAGTAAGCGCCATAGCGTCACGGAGATGATCAACCAACTACAGTACAGGCGCTACAAGAGAGGCGTTCTGCATCACGGTATAGTTTATTGTTAAAGTTCCGAGAACGTATCTTCCTAAAAAAAAAAAATCCACAAATATATTGCCTCCTCTTCCGTATATCTCGAAAAAACACCACGAAGATAAAATTATGGATTCGAGACCACTGGGAAGGCCGGCCGCGGTGGTCTAGCGGTTCTGGCGCTGCGGTCCGGAACCGCGGGACTGCTCCGGTCGCAGGTTCGAATCCTGCCTCGTGCATGGGTGTGTGTGATGTCCTTAGGTTAGTTAGGTTTAAGTTGTTCTAAGTTCTAGGGGACTGATAACCTCAGATGTTGAGTCCCATAGTGCTCAGAGCCATTTTGAGGCACTGGGATGCTCAGCGTAATCGTTCGTCCCGTGAACCATTTTCTACTAGAACAGGAAAGAAGCGATGTGACAGTGGTTCACACAGTACCCTCCGTCACATACTGCCAGGTGGCTTACGGAGCACAGATGCTGATTTAAGTCTAAATAATATTTCGCAGTTCATTGATATTTTACTGCTAAAACTATGTACAGATACACTTTCTCAGACCTATAATGAAATTTTCACTCTACAGCGGAGTGTGCGCTGATATGAAACTTCCTGGCAGATTAAAACGGTGTGCCGGACCGAGACTCGAACTCGGGACCTTTGCCTTTCGCGGGCAAGTGCTCTACCAACTGAGCTACCCAAGCACGACTCACGCCCCGTCCTCACACTTGCCCGCGAAAAGCAAAGGTCCCGAGTTCGGGTCTCGGTCTGGCACACCGTTTTAATCTACCAGGAAGTTTCGTTTCTCAGACCTATTTATCTATTATTAAAGAGCTCCTTGACTCTTTACATAACAAGGAAGGTTCTTGTTATTGATGGATCGCTATCCATCTCCACCATCTTCACCTGAACTTGCTAAAATTTTGCAGGAAGGATAGTATAACATTCCCTTGAAAACCATAAAGAAACATTAAAAATGGTTCAAATGGCTCTAAGCACTATGGGACTTAACTTCTGAGGTCATCAGTCCCCTAGAACCACTTAAACCTAACCAACCTAAGGACATTACACACATCCATGCCCGAAGCAGGATTCGAACCTGCGACCGTAGCGGTCGCACGGTTCCAGACTGTAGCGGCTAGAACCGATCGGCTACACCGGCCGGCTGTATTTATCCATCCCGAGGCGAGAGGAAGTTGTTTTGAATTCAAACGAGTTTACTATGCCGTATTAGCACGAAGCTGAGCTGTGCGTTTGGTGTTTCCACACTTTCGTCTAACCCCTTCATTTGTGTGACATAGGGTGAAAATTTATTGTAGTTAAGTTCTGACGTATCGAAACGACAGTCAAGTCTGATACTGTGGTGTCACCGCCAGACACCACACTTGCTAGGTGGTAGCTTTTAAATCGGCCGCGGTCCATTAGTACATGTCGGACCCGCGTGTCGCCACTGTCAGTAATTGTAGACCGAGCGCCACCACACGGCAGGTCTAGAGAGACGTCCTAGCACTCGTCACAGTTGTACAGCCGACGTTGCTAACCATGGTTCACTGAGAATTACGCTCTCATTTGCCGAGACGATTGTAGCATAGCCTTCAGCTACATTTGCTACGACCTAGCAAGGCGCCATTACCAGTATAGATATTGAGATTCTATTAATGTATCATCAAGAGCGATGTTCTACAAATGTGAATTAAAGTTAAGTATTCCAGAAGCTACGTACTTTTCTTTATAGCATTCATTACGTATCCTGTTTCAGACCTCACGCCAGCCTGCGTGAGTTTAAGCGCGTGCCTTTCGGCTTCCTCTCATTGTGTCTAGGCTGTCTTGTCTAGACACAACAGTATGCTTCCGTGTGAGCCCTAATTTCTCGTGTCCTATCTCGGTGGCCGTCGCACGCAATATATGTTGACGACAGGAGAATAGTTCGGCAGTCAGCTTCAAAAGTCGGTTATCTAAATTTTCTCAATAGCGTTTCTCGACAAGAACGTCGCCTTCCTTCCAGGGATTCATTCCCATTTGATTTCCCGAAGCACCTCCGTAACACTTACGTGTTGTTCGAACCTGCCGATATCAGATCTAGCAGCCCTCCTCTGAACTGCTTCGATGTCTTCCTTCAGACTCGAGCAGTATTGAAGAATAGGTCGCACCAGTATCCTATACGCGATCTTCTTTACAGGTTAACCACTATTTCCTAAAATTCTCCCAATAAACCTAAGTCGACAATTTGTCTTCCCTACCACAGTTCTCACAAGCCCGTTCCCTTTCATGTTGCTTTTCAACGTCACGCCCAGGTATGCAAAGTGTCATGTATGTGGCGGAACTATGGGCGTCATGGAAAAAGAATGACCCGGCTGAGTCACGCAGTTTGACTCTTAGTCTGATCACGAGGTGTGGCCATTAATTGCACGCGTTGATCACGTAGGGTGACGTGAGGATCAATGAACTATACTTGGCGGGATGTATCTGTAACATCTTAGGTGATTAGAAAGTAGACAAGAATACAATTAAATGCTTAGCTTTAATTCAGCATCAGCTGTGAACGTAGATTTTGACTCATCATCATCATCATCATTTAAGACTGAGTATGCCTTTCAGCGTTCATTCTGGAGCATAGCCCCCCTTATACAGTTCCTCCATGATCCCCTATTCAGTGCTAACATTGGTGCCTCTTCTGATGTTAAACCTATTACTTCAAAATCATTCTTAACCGAATTCAGGTACCTTCTCCTCGGTCTGCCCCGACTCCTCCTACCCTCTACTGCTGAATCCATGAGTCTCTTGGGTAACCTTGCTTCTCCCATGCGTGTAACATGACCCCACCATCTAAGCCTGTTCGCCTTGACTGCTACATCTATAGAGTTCATTCCCAGTTTTTCTTTGATTTCCTCATTGTGGACAACCTCCTGCCATTGTTCCCATCTACTAGTACCTGCAATCATCTTAGCTACTTTCATATCTGTAACCTCAACCTTGTTGATAAGGTAACCTGAATCCACCCAGCTTTCGCTCCCATACAACAAAGTTGGTCGAAAGATTGAACGGTGCACAGATAACTTAGTCTTGGTACTGACTTCCTTCTTGCAGAAGAGAGTAGATCGTAGCTGAGCGCTCACTGCATTAGCTTTGCTACACCTCGCTTCCAGTTCTTTCACTATGTTGCCATCCTGTGAGAATATGCATCCTAAGTACTTGAAACCGTCCACCTGTTCTAACTTTGTTCCTCGTATTTGGCACTCAATCCGTTTATGTCTCTTTCCCACTGACATTACTTTCGTTTTGGAGATGCTAATCTTCATACCACAGTCCTTACATTTCTGATCTAGCTCTGAAATATTACTTTGCAAACTTTCAATCGAATCTGCCATCACAACTAAGTCATCCGCATATGCAAGACTGCTTATTTTGTGTTCACATATCTTAATCTCACCCAGCCAGTCTATTGTTTTCAACATATGATACATAAATAATATGAACAACAGTGGAGACAGGTTGCAGCCTTGTCTTACCCCTGAAACTACTCTGAACCATGAACTCAATTTACCGTCAACTCTAACTGCTGCCTGACTATCCATGTAAAGACCTTTAATTGCTTGCAAAAGTTTGCCTCCTATTCCATAATCTTGTAGAACAGACAATAACTTCCTCCTAAGAACCCGGTACAATAATTTAAATGTGCCGTTAAAGACTGAACTGCGAAATTTCTTTACAATTCTGATTGCTTCACACATCTAGATCAATTGTCAATGCATAAACTGCAGGTTGCTCCTGGCTAGGTCGGAGCTACTGACTTAAGTAAAGGCTATGTTAACTAGCGTCTCTGCAAATGAGATCTCTGAAGCTCTAACAAGTGAACCACTCCTATTAAAGTCGGCTGTAGAACTGACCAGTGCGCTAGCTTGTCTCGTAAGACCAGCCGAGTGTCGGCGCTCGGTCTGTTAGCGTCGACAGCGGCGAATCGCGGGTCCGATGTGTACTGACGGCCCATGGCCGATTTGAAGCCTACTGACTGGTTTGATGCGGCCCGCCACGAATTCCTATCCTGTGCTAACCTCTTCATCTCAGAGTAGCACTTGCAACCGACGTCCTCAATTATTTGCTTGACGTATTCCAATCTCTGTCTTCCTCTACACTTTTTGCCCTCTACAGCTCCCTCTAGTACCATGGAAGTCATTCCCTCATTTCTTAGCGGATGTCCTATCATCCCGTCCCTTCTCCTTATCAGTGTTTTCCACATATTCCGTTCCTCTCCGAATCTGCGTAGAACCTCCTCATTTCTACCTTATCAGTTCACCTAATTTTCAACATTCGTCTATAGCACCACATCTCAAATGCTTCGATTCTCTTCTGTTCCGGTTTTCCCACAGTCCATGTTTCCCTACCATACAATGTTGTACTCCAGACGTATATCCTCAGAAATTTCTTCCTCAAATTAAGGCCGGTATTTGATATTAGTAGACATCTCTTGGCCAGAAATGCCTTTTTTTGCCATAGCGAGTCTGCTTTTGATGTCCTCCTTGCTCCGTCCGTCATTGGTTATTTTACTGCCTAGGTAGCAGAATTCCTTAACTTCATTGACTTCGTGACCATCAATCCTGATGATAAGTTTCTCGCTGTTCTCATTTCTACTACTTCTCATTACCTTCGTCTTTCTCCGATTTACTCTCAAACCATATTGTGTACTCAATAGGCTGTTCATTCCGTTCAGCAGATCATTTAATTCTTCTTCACTTTCACTCAGGATAGCAATGTCATCAGCGAATCGTATCATTGATATCCTTTCACCTTGTATTTTAATTCCACTCCTGAACCTGTCTTTTATTTCCATCATTGCTTCTTCGATGTACAGATTGAAGAGTAGGGGCGAAAGGCTATAGCCTTGTCTTACACCCTTCTTAATACGAGCACTTCGTTCTTGATCGTCCTCTCTTACTATTCCCTCTTGGTTGTTGTACATATTGTGTATGACCCGTCTCTCCCTATAGCTTACCCCTACTTTTTTCAGAATCTCGAACAGCTTGCACCATTTTCTATTGTCGAACGCTTTTTCCAGGTCGATAAATCCTATGAAAGTGTCTTGATATTTCTTTAGCCTTGCTTCCATTATTAGCCGTAACGTCAGAATTGCCTCTCTCGTCCCTGTACTTTTCCTAAAGCTAAACTGATCGTCACCTAGCGCATTCTCAATTTTCTTTTCCATTCTTCTGTATATTATTCTTGTAAGCAGCTTCGATGCACGAGATGTTAAGCTGATTGTGCGATAATTCTCGCACTTGTCAGCTCTTGCCGTCTTCGGAATTGTGTGGATGATGCTTTTCCGAAAGTCACATGGTATATCGGCAGACTCATATATTCTACACACCAATGTGAATGGTCATGTTGTTGCTACTTCCCCCAATGATTTTAGAAATTCTGATGGAATGTTATCTATCCTGCCTTATTTGACCGAAGTCCTCCAAAGCTCTTTTACATTCCGATTCTAATACTGGATCCCCTATCTCTTCTAAATCGACTCCTATTTCTTCTTCTATCACATCAGACAAATCTTCACCCTCATAGAGGCTTTCAATGTATCTTTCCACCTATCTGCTCTCTCCTCTGCATTTAACAGTGGAATTCCCGTTGCACTCTTAATGTTACCACCGTTGCTTTTAATGTCACGAAAGGTTGTTTTGACTTTCCTGTATGCTGAGTCTGTCCTTCCGACAGTCACATCTTTTTCAATGTTTTCACATTTTTCCTGCAGCCATTTCGTCTTAGCTTCCCTGCACTTCCTATTTATTTCATTCCTCAGCGACTTGTATTTCTGTATTCCTGATTTTCCCGGAACATGTTTGTACTTCCTCATTTAATCAATCAACTGGAGTATTTCTTCTGTTACCCATGGTTTCTTCGCAGCTACCTTCTTTGTACCTATGTTTTCCTTCCCAACTTCTGTGATGGCCCTTTTTAGAGATGTCCATTCCTCTTCAACTGTACTGCCTACTGCGCTGTTCCTTATTGCTGTATCTATAGCGTTAGAGAACTTCAAACGTATCTCGTCATTCCTTAGTACTTCCGTATCCCACTTCTTTGCGTATTGATTCTTCCTGACTAATGTCTTGAACTTCAGCCTACTCTTCATCAGTACTATATTGTGATCTGAGTCTATATCTGCTCCTGGGTACGCCTTACAATCCGGTATGTGATTTCGGAATCTCTGTCTGACCATGATGTAATCTAATTGAAATCTTCCCGTATGTCCCGGCCTTTTCCAAGTATACCTCCTCCTCTTGTGATTACTGTACAGGGTATTCGCTATTACAAGATGACACTTGTTACAAAACTCAATTAGTCTTTCTCCTCATTCATTCTTTGTCCCAAGCCCATATTCTCCTGCAACCTCTTCTTCTACTCCTTCCCCTGCAACTGCATTCCAGTCGCCCATGACTATTAGATTTTCGTCCCTCTTTACATACTGCATTACCCTTTCAATATCCTCTTACACTTTCTCTTTCTGTTCATCTTCAGCTTGCGACGTCGGCATGTATACCTGAACTATCGTTGTCGGTGTTGGTCTGCTGTCGATTCTGATTAGAACACCCGGTCACTGAACTGTTCACAGTAACACACCCTCTGCCCTACGTTCCTATTCATAACGAATCCTACACCTGTTATACCATTTTGTGCTGCTGTTGATATTACCCGATACTCATCTGACCAGAAATCCTTGTCTTCCTTCCACTTCACTTCACTGACCCCTACTATATCTAGATTGAGCCTTTGCATTTCGCTTTTCAGATTTTCTAGTTTCCCTGCCACGTTCAAGCTTCTGACATTCCACACCCCGACTCGTAGAACGTTATCCTTTCGTAGATTATTCAATCTTTTTCTCATGGTAACCTCCCCCTTGGCAGTCCCCTCCCGGAGATCAGAATGGGGGACTATTCCGGAATCTTTTGCCAATGGAGAAATCATCATGACACTTCTTCAATTACAGGCCACATGTCCTGTGGATATACGTTACGTGTCCTTAATGCAGTAGTTTCCATTGCCTTCTGCATCCTCATGTCGTTGATCATTGCTGATTCTTCCGCCTTTAGGGGCAATTTCCCACCTCTAGGACAAGAGAGTGCCCTGAACCTCTATCCGCTCCTCCACCCTCTTTGACAAGGTCGTTGGCAGAATGAGGCTGACTTCTTATGCCGGAAGTCTTCGGCCGCCAATGCTGATTATTTATCAAAATTTAGGCAGTGGCGGGGATCGAACCCGGGACCGAAGGCGTTTTCATTATGAATCAAAGACGCTACCCTTTTTTTTTTTAGTCTCATTTTGTTCGTTATTGTTCGCTTCAATTGTTCGTGGCGGACGTCACCTGACGCCCGTTGAAGTTCGTTATTGAACCATTCACTGAGTTTTTTTTATTACAGAGGGCAGCTAACCCTCTGACCGAACACTCTGAGCTACCGTGCCGGCTCCCTAGACCACGGGTACTACGTATTTGAAGCCTACAACCTAACAAGTGTGGTGCCTTGAGGTGACACCACATAAAGGACTTGTCTGTGTGAAGTAGGGCACTGGTAATACTGTATCCGAACATTATAGGTTCGTTCTTCCAAATCATCCTCATGAATGGAGCTAGCTGCCGTTCATCAAATCAACTATAAATTTTGTCTGTTGTCTTGTATCTTCCTACAGTTACTCAACTTCGACACCTTACCATACACCACGGCATCATCAGAAAAACCCGCACATTAGTATGCACAGAGAACAACAGCGGTCCTATCGCACTTCCCTGGGTCGCTCCCGGCTATACGTCTCTGGTGAACAATGGCCATGGAGTACAACACACTGGGTTTTACTACTTAAGGAGTCTTCGAGCCACATATCTGTGAACTTATTCTACATGCTCGTACCTTCGTTAACAGTCTACAAAGGAGCACCACGTCAAACGCCTTCCGGAAATCTAGAAATATGGGATCTGTCTGTTGTCCTTCATCCATAGTTCGCAATATATAACGTGACAAAGGGCCAAGCTGAGTTTCGCACGAGCGTTGCTTTCCAAAACGATGCTGATTCGTGGACATAAGCTTCTCAGCCTCAAGAAAGTTTATGATATTCGAACATGGAATATGTTCAAGGCTTATGTAGCAAACCGAAGTTAGGGACATGGGTCTGTAACTTTACGGATCCGTTCTACAACGCTTCTTATACAGGGTGGTCCATTGATAGTGACCGGGCCAAATATCCCACGAAATAAGCGTCAAACGAAAAAAGTGCAAAGAACGAAACTCGTCTAGCTTGAAGGGGGAACCAGATGGCGCTATAGTTGGCCCGCTAGATGGCGCTGCCATAGGTCAAACGGATATCTACTGCGTTTTTTTAATTTTTATTACATTTTCGAATAGTACGTAAAGAATTATGAATGTTTTAGTTGGACCGCTTTTTTCGCTTTGTGATAGATGGCGCTGTAATAGTCACAAAGGTATAAGTACGTGGTATCACGTAACATTCCGCCAGTGCGGACGGTATTTGCTTCGTGACACATTACCCGTGTTAAAATGGACCGTTTACCAATTGCGGGAAAAGTCGATATCGTGTTTATGTATGGTTATTGTGATCAAAATGCCCAACGGGCGTGTGCTATGTATGCTGCTCGGTATCCTGGACGACATCATCCAAGTGTCCGGACCGTTCGCCGGATAATTACGTTATTTAAGGAAACAGGAAGTGTTCAGCCACATGTGAAACGTCAACCACGACCTGCAACAAATGATGATGCCCAAGTAGGTGTTTTAGCTGCTGTCGCGGCTATTCCGCACATCAGTAGCAGACAAATTGCGCGAGAATGTAGAATCTCAAAACCGTCGGTGTTGAGAATGCTACATCAACATCGATTGCACCCGTACCATATTTCTATGCGCCAGGAATTGCATGGCGACGACTTTGAACGTCGTGTACAGTTCTGCTAGTGGGCACAAGAGAAATTACGGGCGATGACAGATGTTTTGCACGCGCTCTATTTAGCGACGAAGTGTCATTCACCAACAGCGGTAACTTAAACCGGCATAATATGCCCTATGGGGGAACGGAAAATCCACTATGTCTGCGACAAGTGGAACATCAGCGACGTTGGAGGGTTAATGTATGGTGCATCATTATGAGAGGAAGGATAATTGGCTCCCATCTTATCGATAGCAATCTAAATGGTGCAATGTATGCTGATTTCCTGCGTAATGTTCTACCGATGTTACTAAAAGATGTTTCACTGCATGAGAGAATATGGCAATGTACTTCCAACACGATGGATGTCCGGCACATAGCTCGCATGCGGTTGAAGCGGTATTGATTAGCATATTTCATGACAGGTGGATTGGTCGTCGAAGCACGATACCATGGCCCCCACGTTCACCGGATCTGACGTCCCCGGATTTCTTTCTGTGGGGTAAGTTGAAGGATATTTGGTATCGTGATCCACCGACAACGCCTGACAACATGCGTCAGCGCATTGTCAATGCATTTGCGAACATTACAGAAGGCGAACTACTCGCTGCTGAGAGGAATGTCGTTACTCGTATTGCCAAATGCAATGAAGTTGACGGACATCATTTTGAGCATTTATTGCATTAATGTGGTATTTACAGGTAATCACGCTGTAACAGCATTCGTTCTCACAAATGGTAAATTCACAAAGGTACATGTATCACATTGGAACAACCGAAATAAAATGTTCAAACGTACCTGTGTTCTGTATTTCAATTTAGAAACCCTACCTGTTACCAACTGTTCGTCTAAAATTGTGAGCCGTATGTTTGTGACTATTACAGTGCCATCTATAGCAAAGCGAAAAAAGTGGTCTTTACGTACTACACGAATATGTAATAAAAATGGGGGTTCCTATTTAACGCAGTTGATATCCGTTTGAGCTATGGCAGCGCCATCTAGCGGGCCGACCATAGCGCGATCTGGTTTCCCCCTTCAAGCTAGACAAGTTTCGTTCTTTGTAGTTTGTTTTTTTCGTTTGACGCTTATTTCGTGAGATATTTGGCCCGGTTACGATCAATGGACCACCCTGTATACTGGAATTACCTGTGATCTTCTCCAGTCACTTGAGAATTTGTGGTGGGCGAGAGATTCACGGTAAATGCAGGCTCAGTAAGGAGCCAATGCCGTACCGTACTCTTTCTAAAACTCAATTGGGGTTTCATTTGGACCTGGTGATTTATTTGCCAAATCCTCCAGTTATTTCTCTACGACAAGGATGCTTGTTACTACGGTTGTCTGCATGGGAGTCTGTCCGATGGTCAAATGACGGTATGTCTGTACGGTTCTCCTGTGTGAACGATTTCTTAACGTGAAATCTAAAATTTCAGCTTTCGTCTTGCTACCTTCAACACTTGCCCCGTTCACCGTCGCGTTCAGCCACGCGTACTTCGTAAATGCCTCCTGATAAAAGTCACAGTGCTGTCTAGACGATGACATTCTCCACATTCTGAGCGCAGGAATGACGTCAGCGTAGCAGGAAGGTGGCGACAGAGATCGCACTTCGGTTACCGACCAGGCCGTGTCGGCAGTGTGACCAGCCGTCACCCAGCGCTTTGGGGACGTCTCCTTCTTACTTCAGCTCATGTTCGATGTGGGCAAGAATTTTGTCTGAAACCTGCCGCAACATGTTTCCGCTGTCGTAAGGACGGTTGTCAAAATAAACGAGTAACCAGTTGCGCAACAGCCGCCAGTTTAACCTGCCGCTCCTCGCGTGACGGCGCCCAAGATTGTGCGAGGCAGTAGCACCAGAAAAAGAGGACAGCCTGAGGTCAGTCACAAGAAGGAAAACTGTGGTGTCACCGCCAGACACCACACTTGCTAGGTGGTAGCTTTTAAATCGGCCGCGGTCCGCTAGTATACGACGGACCCGCGTGTCGCCACTGTCAGTAATTGCAGACCGAGCGCCGCCACACGGCAGGTCTAGTGAGACTTCCTAGCTCTCGCCTCAGTTGTACAGACGACTTTGCTAGCGATGCTACACTGACAAATACGCTCTCAATTGCCGAGACGATAGTTAGCATAGCCTTCAGCTACGTCATTTGCTACGACCTAGCAAGGCGCCATTACCAGTTTATATTGAGATTATATAATGTATCAACAAGAGCGATGTTCACCAATTGTGGATTAAAGTTAAGTATTCTACCAGTTACTCTTGTTTGGTTAGTCTTATTTCTCTGACCTGTTCCAGACCTCACGCCAGCCTGCGTGAGCTTATAGCGTGCATTTCAGCATCCTCGCATAGTGACGTGGCTGTCTTGCCAAGTCACAACAAAAACAGTGAACATTCACTTAAAGTACCAGGATACACAAAACTCTGGTAGAGGTCTCCGCTGTGAAGATTTCCAGGTGCAATGAACACAAAGCTACAGAAATTTTTCTTTGAATACGATACTGTGCTTGAAATACGGTCTTGCAATCATAGCAGCAGCTCTTCATCCACCATCCCAACGTATTACTCGCTTGGCATCAGTCATGCTTGCACGTTATGGACAGTTCGGCCAAAAAAAAGCATTACTTTTGAAACCGGTTTTTTCTCAGCCTCAATATGAATAATTATTCATACAGAGAGTTTGACGTAGTCATAATATCCCGTCATTGCGCTTGGAATAAAATTGTTGTTTGGATATTGATTTTATGTTTCTGTAAAGAATCACGCAATTCTTTTATCAAATCGTATGGAAACCATATTACATGGAAATTCCGGCTTATTGCTTCTAGAGGGTGATGCCATTTTCTCTGGGCGGAATGAGAGATCAGAGCGAAGTTCATGGATATTTTATGCGTACTTAAGGCCTACTTCTAAAATGTAACCTACGTGTGAGTCATCTGGAATGCTCATTACGTCAAAACTGTCCAGTTACCAATGGTTCAAATGGCTCTAAGCACTATAGGACTTAACATCTTAGGTCATCTGTCCGCTAGTCTTAGAAACTACTTAAGCCTAATTAACCCAAGGACATCACGCACATCCATGCCCGAGGAATGATTCGAACCTGCGACCGTAGCAGAAGTGCGGTTCCGGACTGAAGCGCCTAGAACGGCTCGGCCACAAAGGCCGGCACGTCCAGTTACAGCCATGCAAAATCAGAGTTTGGTTGGTGTTTCATCACTGCCCATTTATGAAGACTGTGAACATCAAGGTGCCTATAACATAAGATTCATCCTTATTTTCATTGTAATGAGACATGAATGTATTGTTTGGTATTGCTCGTCTATCCGAACAGTGAACAATGCCATTTCTGATGCGACATTAAAGAAATTGTAAGTGTTCTATGTTCATAATGACTTGCAGTTTTACATTAGTACTTGTCAGGGAAGGATCCCACACTAAACCAGGTGAATTCACATAATAGGCAGTAAGACAGAGAGAGTGGAAATTTTTAAAGACATCAGTCAATAGCTAGAAATTGATTTTCAAATATAGATCACAATAATCTCATAATGTCTTGCAATTAACACTACACATTCCATAGTCCGTTCATTTTCTTTAACAATAGCCAAGGTTATGCCTGTTGCACCCTGCAAGACGAACAGTTACGCAATTTCCATCACCACTGGACGGTAAATATGTCTTATCCCCTCCTCCCCCTCCCCTTCTTTCACCTTCTTATCACAGGAAGCTGTCAGTGGGCTGTTTCATTTTTAGAGCTGTAAAATACTGAACTATTATTTGCAAAGCTAAATGTGTGTAACACAACTCGCTTAGAAGCTCTACGATTGGTCTATTTACAAGAAAGCGCAATGGGGTAAGAAAGGGAAGGTAGGAAAAGGGACGTGGCATGAAAATGGGAGAGTGGTGGGGGAAAGGGGTAGGAAGGGGAGGAGAGGGCAGCAGGAGTGGGAGGGTTATGAGGAGGAAGGAGTGGATGAGGGGTTCATGGTCAAATTGTGGCCCTATTTTAGATATAAGAAAAATTATGAACAATAATAACTTAGTGAAAAATATTGGAAAGTTATTCTAGTTATATCCTCCCTTCAAGACACCATCCATTCCGTTCAACTGCTCTTCCAAGTCCTTTGCTGTCTCTGATAGAATTACATTGTCATCAGCGAACCTCAAAGTTTTTATTTCTTCTCCATGGATTTTAATACCTACTCCGAATTTTTCTTTTGTTTCCTTTACTGCTTGCTCAATATACAGATTGAATAACATCGGGGAGAGGCTACAACCCTGTCTTACTCCCTTCCCAACCACTGCTTCCCTTTCATGTCCCTCGACTCTTATAACTGCCATCTGGTTTCTGTACAAATTGTAAATAGCCTTTCGCTCCCTGTATTTTACCCCTGCCACCTTTAGAATTTGAAAGAGAGTATTCCAGTCAACATTGCCAAAAGCTTTCTCTAAGTCTACAAATGCTAGAAACATAGGTTTGCCTTTCCTTAATCTTTCTTCTAAGATAAGTCGTAAGGTCAGTATTGCCTCTCGTGTTCCAGTATTTCTACGGAATCCAAACTGATCTTCCCCGAGGTCGGCTTCTACTAGTTTTTCCATTCGTCTGTAAAGAATTAGTGTTAGTATTTTGCAGCTGTGGCTTATTAAACTGATTGTTCGGTATTTTTCACATCTGTCGACACCTGCTTTCTTTTGGATTGGAATTATTATATTCTTCTTGAAGTCTGAGGGTATTTCGCCTGTTTCATACATCTTGCTC
Source organism: Schistocerca cancellata (assembly GCF_023864275.1). Lineage (NCBI taxonomy): Eukaryota > Metazoa > Arthropoda > Insecta > Orthoptera > Acrididae > Schistocerca > Schistocerca cancellata. Next base: position 5,522,034 of record NW_026046443.1, on the reverse strand, counting down.
ACCAGATGGTAGAGTTTTGTCAGGACTGGCTCTCCCAAGGCCGTCAGTAGTTCCAATGGAATGTTGTCTACTCCGGGGGCCTTGTTTCGACTCAGGTCTTTCAGTGCTCTCTCAAACTCTTCACCCAGTATCGTATCTCCCAATCCATCTTCATCTACATCCTCTTCCATTTCCATAATATTGTCCTCAAGTACATTGCCCTTGTATAGTCCCTCTATATACTCCTCCCACCTTTCTGCTTTCCCTTCTTTGCTTAGAACTGGGTTTCCATCTGAGCTCTTGATGTTCATACAAGTGGTTCTCTTATCTCCAAAGGTCTCTTTAATTTTCCTGTAGGCAGTATCTATCTTACCCCTAGTGAGATAAGCCTCTACATCCTTACATTTGTCCTCTAGCCATCCCTGCTTAGCCATTTTGCACTTCCTGTCGATCTCATTTTGGAGACGTTTGTATTTCTTTTTGCCTGCTTCATTTACTGGATTTTTATATTTTCTCCTTTCATCAATTAAATTCAATATTTCCTTCTGTTACCCAACGATTTCTATTAGCCCTCATCTTTTTACCTACTTGATCCTCTGCTGCCTTCACTACTTCATCTCTCAAAGCTACCCATTCTTCTTCTACTGTATTTCTTTCCCTCATTCCTGTCAATTGTTCCCTTATGCTCTAACTGAAACTCTGTACAACCTCTGGTTCTTTCAGTTTATCCAGGTCCCATCTCCTTATATTCCCACCTTTTTGCTGTTTTTTCAGTTTTAATCTACAGGTCATAACTAATGAGGAAGTGTTGAATAGGATTGGGGAGAAGAGAAGTTTGTGGCACAACTTGACCAGAAGAAGGGATGGGTTGGTAGGACATGTTCTGAGGCATCAAGGGATCACCAATTTAGTATTGGAGGGCAGCGTGGAGGGTGAAAATCGTAGAGGGAGACCAAGAGATGAATACACTAAGCAGATTCAGAAGGATGTAGGTTGCAGTAGGTAGCTTTGCACAGGATAGAGTAGCATGGAGAGCTGCATCAAACCAGTCTCAGGACTGAAGACCACAACAACAACATCCGCTAACAGCTTCAAATTGTTACCAGTTTCACTGCTATTGCTGAATTAACGTAAGTGCCTGAGAAATTAATAAAAGAAGAAGATTGAAATATCTGATTTAGTAAGAAAAACACCTAGGCACAGTTTAATGAAACGAACACTGTTAATTTGATTATTTTTGGAACCACTTTTCTTAAATTTGTAATTTTCGACTTCCATTTCTTTGTCTCTCTTCGGGTGGAAAATGTTAGAATACTGTTTGGAATGTTGACAGCTGGAAGTAAGAAGAAGCTAACACCATTCAATTCAGGTATGAATAGGTTATAAGAAAAGTTTCGTTCCACAACCAAAAACGTAAATGGGAGGCAAAAGCGTGTACAGAAAAATAAATAAAATATTTTTAAAAAACGCTCTAAAACATGCCATATCCATATTTCTTTACTGCAGATTCTTTTTCTTAACCGTGCAGCTTATTTTGTTTGCTCTGCCATTTTGTTACTTTCTAAGATTTCCACACACTTGTAGGTCCTATTCACTATTTTATTTTATATTCGCACAACATCAATGTTCCGTAGTGCTGCAATGCACTAAAATTTGGTTCTACGCCTATTCCCTCCAGAAATAGTTTGGTAGATATACAGGGTGTTACAAAAAGGTACGGCCATACTTTCAGGAAAATTCCTCACACACAAATAAAGAAAAGATGTTATGTGGACATCTGTCCGGAAACGCTTAATTTCCATGTTAGAGCTCATTTTAGTTTCGTCCACCTACGCTCAATGGAGCACGTTATCATGATTTCAAACGGGATACTCTACCTGTGCTGCTAGAACATGTGCCTTTACAAGTAAGACACAACATGTGGTTCATGCACGATGGAGCTCCTGCACATTTCAGTCGAAGTGTTCGTGCGCTTCTCAACAATAGATTCGGTGACCGATGGATTGGTAGAGGCGGACCAATTCCATGGCCTCCACGCTCTCCTGACGTCAACCCTCTTGACTTTCATTTATGGGGGCATTTGAAAGCTCTTGTCTACGGAACCCCGGTACCAAATGTAGAGACTCTTCGTGCTCGTATTGTGGACGGCTGTGATACAATACGCCATTCTCCAGGGCTGCATCAGCGCATCAAGGATTCCATGCGACGGAGGGTGGATGCATGTATCCTCGCTAACGGAGGACATTTTTAAGATTTCCTGTAACAAAGTGTTTGAAGTCACGCTGGTACGTTCTGTTGCTGTGTGTTTCCATTCCATGATTAATGTCATTTGAAGAGAAGTAATAAAATGAGCTGTAACATGGAAAGTAAGCGTTTCCGGACACATGTCCACGTAACATATTTTCTTTCTATGTGTGTGAGAAATGTTTCCTAAAAGTTTGGCCGTACCTTCTTGTAACACCCTGTATATCACTGAAAGTAAAAATTTTATCAAACACTTCAATACATACAAAAGCTTAGAAAAGAAAGAAAAAAAAGCACTTTTATCATATTCGTGCACTGCGTGATTCGTTCGTGTTCTGAATAGCACATAATAAGAGAGTGGAGATAGTGACAGTCAATCAGTAAATTGAATTTTGTTCACTCTGTGAATCCCGAGATTGATACAGAGAATCTCTTTGACGCTCACCTACTTGAAAATCAAGAGATTTGCTTGAAAAAATGTTCCACAAAGACCTGTGCTTTATCGGAAAATGAAAAAAGAAAAATATTCTTTTTTACAATAACATTGGCTTAAAGCTCCCTGAACAGCGACAAAAACTCATACACTGTTAGTGAGGGTTTAATATTCTTCTACTGCTTAATTTTAACAGTTAGGAAACAGACTGATTTAATGAAACGGGGTCGTACACCGTTGAAAGCTATCTATATAAAGGACGTTGCAAATGTACAACAAACAGAGATTAAAATTACGACAAAGTGAACGTTGTGATACTCAATCACAGGCTAAAATTTTAAAACTATATGAAATAGCACGCCGTGGGCAAATCAGAACACTACAAATTTTATGTATCTCTGAGACAGGCTTGTGCAAGACGGGTTTCGTATTGGTTCAGTGAAAAATGAAGGTAATGCTTGACCGAATTTGTCAGCAATATATGCATCATTGTGAGGCGGATCGACTACATTTTGTGTGACAGTTTGCCGCTGTGCATTACACTAGCATCCGTATCTTGATACCAGATACAAAAGAACAATCAGTTCTGCTGTGGAAGAGGGTGAAGAAGGACAGACACTGGCGGTCATGTACCAAAAAGGATGAGTGCATCCGGTCTTCAATAAAGATAATTATTTTTCACAGCCACAGTTTTTTTTTTTTTTTTTGCTGCAAAAGAGGTTCTTCACACTTATTATTCTTCATAAATCGAAACCATTAACTAAGTCTTCACGATCGAGTGAGTAAGAAACACTTGAGATTGAGAAACGAAAAAAAAATCTTGAAATTGGACTTGTCAACAACTTGGTTTTCTAAGAGGGACAAGGATAATAGTGAAGTATACGTAGCACGAATTGTAGAAAAAACACACTTTTCATCACATATTGCACTTTCTGGGTTTCAGCCATTCCCACATCTCAAGAAATTTTTGGTTGTGGTGGTAGTATGTTGTTATTTACGGGGTCTTCCAGACTCGTGTTTACGCATAAAATGTTCTCATTGGGAGATGGTGGGCACAGTCTATTGACCTAAAATGGGACTATGTAGAAATGCAAGTGCATATCTGACTAGTAATTCTATTTTTCAGTTGTAAATATTACACTACATGAATGAAGGTACAAATTTTCTCCATAAAAATTTACGAGTTGAGTACGACACAGCTCAAATGGCGGAAATTTGGAAATTAGGAAGAAATGTGTGCGTGAGCGGGTAGTGAGAGAAGGTGGGACAGAAGAAGAAGAGAGGGTAAAAGAGCGAAATTTATCCAGGCTACTTAAAAAGTGATATAAATTAAGAAAGAAATTGTAAACGTAAGAAAATGAGAAAAACTGGTTAGAGCTTGAAGCTCTATGTTAGACAGTTTTGTTGCAATCCGTATTCACTCAGGTACGAGCAGCCCTTAGCGGCTCGCCATCTTATCTTATTTACAACTTTTCATGACGTCGCTTTTGCGGTTTAGATTTTTTTTAGAATGTGACTTGTAAGTACTGCATCTCTTCCCAGTCAGTACACACTTTAGTTTATTAATGTCTTATATACCTATTATGTTTTAGAACAGTTAGTTTAATTCTGAAGACGACGCTCATAGTAGCGTCGAAACCTGGTCAATTTTGACTTAATATTTCTGACCGAGGGCTTATTTGTTCTAATATAGAACAGAAATATAAATCGCCTTGTGAAAAAGTTGTATGGGATTGCTCCTTTACAAAGTGTAACATGAGTGTAACGCTACCCTAAACTGGTTAGAGCTTGAAGCTCTATGTTAGACAGAGATTCCAGTAGGTACCTTCACCTATCGACGGCAGCTCTATCGCAGTTAAGCTGACGAGGCTTAAAACAATATATTATTGGCACTAACCCAACCATTTGTGTGTAATATTCGTGTATGTAATCACAGAATAAATATGACTAAAGTCTCTTCAGCAAACATCATTTATAATTACTAAAAGTTTCCGCGTTAAAGTCATCTTCAGGTAGCCCCCCTCCCACCCCCCTCCCAACCACGATGTGGCTCATGATTCGTCTACGTATGTCATCTTCGACAATCTTCCGCAGCCGAACGTGCAGCTGTAGATCAATTTTTGTTGGAGAGGGGTGACTCCAGTAACCCCCCAGTTCAGATACTGTAGTAGAGAAACGCTATGGGCCATCATATACTAAATCCCAGGGGAACGAATTTATCGGGAGCTATTACATGGAAGGGGGAGTCTGAACTCTTGTCAGTGCTTATGAATGATTTCACAGGCTCTTCTGAAGGTTGATTTTCTCATTTAAACTTTCACAGCCATCGCTGTGTCATATATGGGCAATTAAACAGCTTTCTTAGTAAATTTTGGATACTGTATTAATTTTTTTCACAAGCCCCTATTCCTCTCTCTAAACCTTTCTCCATGTAATGACTTGTTACTCTCACAGAGAAATGTGTGTTACAAAGGCACATTGTTACTGTTGTACTTCAAAACTTACCGGTTATTGTTGTTAGGTTTTTCTCGTAATAGTTGTCTCCGTACTCAAACAGGAGCCAAATATTTTGTGTCTTTTTTCCCACGGCATTGCAACCCTGTATGGATTATAGTCTATTCAACACGTTTCCTTCATTCTGCGCTCCAGAAGAATTCTCCATTATCTTGCTTAAGAGTTTTTATTTCTTCTTCCATATCGTCTATTCACCAATCTCTGTCTTCTTCCAACTGACCTCCATTCATCAACGTTTCCTGTTGTTCTTTCAGCATCCATCTTAACATCATGCGCAAGCCAGAATATTTCCTTACTTTTTTTTATTAATCTAACACAATCAGCTTCCTCTATATGGCGGTCCAAGTCAGCATTGCTTCTAGACCGTCGTGTCCCATTATTTTCTCAAACAGCTCCACCGGTATTGTGCAGCTTTCTGCGTTCACTTATTGTAAACAGCTGGTCATCAGTACCCAATACTATCATGGCATGGAAACAATGACACCTTGGCAAGTCACTGAAGGTAGCTGACACCACATCTTCACAAACAAGTCACATAATTCCTGTAAATTTCGGGGAGGGGGGCGATGAACTCTGACGGCACGTTCAACCACATCCCATACGTGTTCGATCAGATCTAGATCTGGCGAACTGGAGGGCCAGCACGTCAATTGCAGCTCGCCACTGTGTTCCTCGAACCACTCAAACACACTCTTGGCCTTCTGGCATGGAGCATTATCTTGCTGAAAAAATGTCACTGCCGTCGGGAAACATGCTCAGCATGAAGGGATGTACGTGGTCTGCAACCAGTGTTGGCTGCCATGGTGCCTTGCACGAGCTCCATTGCTCCAATGGACGCCCAAGTGAATGTTGCCCAGAGCATAACGAAGCCACGGGCAGCTTGTCTTCGTCCCTCAGTTTCAAGGAGCTGTTCTACTGGAAGACGACATATACGGGCCCTCCCATCGGCAGTTATCGGCTCATCAAACAATGTAACGCTTTGCCACTGCGCCAACGCCCAGTGTCAATGGTCACGTGCCCATTTCGGTCGAACTGCCGATGTCGTGGTGTTAACTTTGGCACGTGCATGACTTGTCGGCTGCGGAGGCCCATGTTTAGGAGTGTTTGGTGCACTGTGTGTTCAGACACACTTGTACTCTGCCCAGCATTAAAGTCAGATGTTAATTCCGGCACAGTTCGCCGCCTGTCCTGGGGTACCAGTCTGCCCAGCGTAAGGTGTCTGTCGTGTGTAATGACGGGTAGCCGCCTAATCCAACGACGTCCGGACATAGTTTCACCTTGCTCTCACCACGTGTTGAAGACACAGCACTCCATGAACACCCAACAAGTCGTGCAGTTACCGAAATGCTCGTGTCGAGCCTCTGGGGCATAACAATCCGGCGCCTCCCCGTTCTACACATGGATAGCACGCTCGCTGATATCACATCCACTGTGCGTGTATCTGACTATAACCCGTTCATCATTAAAATAAACCTGATGTGAACCAACACAAACGCGATGTAAGCGTAGGCTTCCGCGGCCGTTGTCATCTTCAACAAAATTCTTCAGGGTATCAGACCGCATCGTCATAATTTAAAATGCGCCAACGTTTCGGCCAGCGTTGCAGATAGCCTTCATCAGGGCCTTACGTTAAACTGCTAAATGAAACACACTTGGTTCCTTAAATAGCTGCACGAGAAAACCGTGTCGTTACTTGATTGGCTGTAAAAGGAGGAGGAGGAGGGGTGAAAGGTATGCTTTATTGGTGTTTCCTTTATTATCTGTCATTGGCTGAAATAGCTGTTTTCTATTGGTCTTTATATTAATCCACCCCATTGGAGGAGACGGACGAATAGCTAACAGGTGATGGCTGTGGCGTCACACTGTTTACATGCTGTCCAGAAACCGGCTGCGGCGTGCCATAGATTTGTGTGCTCGCGACCACTACTGCGGCTCTCCGCGTGTCTGCACGGGCCGCCACGGTTCTGCCGCCGCTCCGTAGCCCTGCTATTGCAGGCAGCCAAGACCTCGGAAGCTTGTACCTGTCCTCTCTATTCATGTTGGCGGGTCTTTTGGCTATTTCTATCGCCTCTCTAATCTTTCTTTTGAAAGTGAGAGGCTGTTTCGCCAGGACGCGGGCTTCTTGAAAAAATATTGGTTTCCCGCACTCGTCTCGGTGTTCCGCCACTGCTGACTTAGTGTGTTGTTTCAGGCGGATATATCTTTCATATTCCGAGAGCCTTGTGCTAATCGGACGTCCCGTCTCACCTATGTAGACTAATCCACACGCACAACCAATTTCATACACGCCAGCTGTGTGTAGTTTGTCAACTGCATCCTTGGTAGAACCGAGCATATCTGATATTTTGTTTCTGTTTCGGAAAATTGGTTTGATGTCGGCTTTTCGTAGAATTTTGCCAATTCGTTCGGTGACCCCTTGTACATATGGTAACACAGCAATGCTCCTTTTACAGCCAATCAAGTAACGACACGGTTTTCTCGTGCAGCTATTTAAGGAACCAAGTGTGTTTCATTTAGCAGTTAACGTAAGGCCCTGATGAAGGCTAGCTGCAACGCTGGCCGAAACGTTGGCGCATTTTAAATTATGACGATGCGGTCTGATACCCTGAAGAATTTTATTGAAGACAAACGCGATGATTGGTCAGAAGCCGTAGCACGCATACACTGGTGTGGTTACGCTCTTGGACGTAGGTCCTACTTGTGTATTAGATGTCTTATTACTAAGGTATGTTAAATGAAACTTTAAGATATTCAGATGTATTAACAGCCATCAACGTTTTTCAATTATCACGCTTTAGCTACGCAGTTTTTATTTCAAAAATCGTGTGCAGTCACAGCCTCTGGATCGTCGAGCTCTGATTGTCGCGCTGTTAATGCGGAGTATAAAGAAACCTGAGACTGCTTTCTGTTCCGTAGTGAAACACGCGCGTGGAACACGGTTATAAAGTGTCGAGAAATTGGCTATTATTAATGTTCTCAATAAAGTTACGGAGATAATCGGCTATGAAGTTTTCCCAGTGTTGGATATACTGTAGTACTCCGTCTTCAGGCCACGAGTGGCCTAGCGGTTACCATCCGATCGCCGTGTCATGCGCGGTGAAGGATGCGGATAGGAGGGGCGTGGGGTCAGCACACCGCTCTCCCGGTCGTAAGATGGTATCCTTGACCGAAGCCGCTACTATTCGGTCGAGTAGCTCCTCAATTGGCATCACGAGGCTGAGTGCACCCCGAAAAGTGGCAACAGCGCATGAGAGCCTGGATGGTCACCCATCCAAGTGCCGACCACGCCCGACAGCGCTTAATTTCGGTGATCTCATTGCCGGATATACAGCAGTACAAAAATAAATTCTCATTGAACGTGTAGCGCAGTCGGTAGCGTAATGAACAGCGCCGGCACGGTAGCTCAGCGTGTTCGGTCAGAGAGTTGCTCGCCCTCTGTAATAACAAAAATGAGTAAAAGGAATCAACGACCAACTAGAACAGATGTCTTGTGACGTCCGCCCAAACCAAACACAACGAACAATACCGAACAAAATGAGGGAAAAAAAACAGTGAACTGAATGCGGTTATTCGTGTGTTGGTTCATACCTTCCCAGAACCATTCTTTTTTCTCGTTCACATTGAAATACCTACATCTCGTAATTATAAAACTCATCACCATTTTTATGAATACTGCACGTCTTCTTGTTTCTAGCTACATATTGGACCCGAAATTCCTGTCTCCATTTCAAATACAAATTCTTAGTTATCGATATTTTATGAAACACATTTAACAAAAGTTGTTTAAATTAAGAAAATTAATTAACAATTTAATTTTTCAAGGCAAACATGAAAAACTCAGTCCTCTTTATTTGGTTTATGTCCATCATTTTATACCACAGAGGTAGCTGGATTGAAGAGTTTTTAGCAAACAGAATACAGCATGTTGTGAATGGAGAGACGTCTACAGACAGGCGTGCCACAGGGGAGTGTTATGGGACTATTGCTTTTCACAATAGATATAAATGAGCTAGTAGATAGTGTCGGAAGTTCCATGCGGCTTTTCGTGAATGATGCTGTAGTATACAGAGATGTTGCAGCATTAGAAAATTGCAGCGAAATGCAGGAAGATCTGCAGCGGATAGGCACTTGGTGCAGGGAGTGGCAACTGATCCTTAATATAGACAAATGTAATGTATTGCGAATACATAGAAAGAAGGAGCCTTTATTGTATGATTATATAATAGCGGAACAAACACTGGTAGCAGTTACTTCTGTAAAATACATACGAGTATGCGTACGGAACGATTTGAGGTGGAATGACCATATAATATTAATTGGTGGTAGGGCGGGTGCCAGATTGAGATTCATTGGGAGATTCCTTAGAAAATGTAGTCCATCAACAAAGGAGGTAGATTATAAAACACTCTTCGACCTATACTTGAGTATTGCTCATCAGTGTGGGATCTGTACCAGGTCGGGTTGACAAAGGAAATAGAGAAGATCCAAAGAAGAGCGGCGCGTTTCGTCACAGGGTTATTTGGTAAGCGTGATAGCGTTACGGAGATGTTTAGCAAACTCAAGTGGCAGAGTCTGCAAGAGAGGCGCTCTTCATCGCAGTGTAGCTTGCTGTCCAGGTTTAAGAGAGGGTACGTTTCTGGTTGAGGTATCGAATATATTGCTTGCCCTACTTATACCTCTCGAGGAGATCACGATTGTAAAATTAGACAGATTCGAGCGGGCAAGGAGGCTTTCCGGCAGTCGTTCTTCCCGCGAACCATACGCGACTCAAACAGGAAAGGGAGGTAATGACAGTGGCACGTAAAGTGCCCTCCACGAAACACCGTTGGGTGGCTTGCGGAGTATAAATATAGATGTAGATATAGATGTAGAAACATGAAAAACAACCATTTTCGCAGCATGGAGCACGTCATACAAATGCTGCATTTTTACATTTGCTGTTGTACCATTACAAGATTGGAGCCGAGCTGCTGGATTTGTCCCAAGAAGTAACAAGACTGTTAAACTGCCAGGCGTAATGGAACTAACGCGCGCAGCTTTTTCACACGTCACTGCCGAACGCTGGTGGGATATAGAACGCCTCGTCGTAAAAGAAAGAAGAGAAAATGCTGCGCCTGGTTGGATTCGTGGATTTTGTTGTTGATAGTCTCGTTATCAACGTAGCAGGTAACACTTTCAGAATTGAAACTTATTTCTCGGATTCGGATAAGGAAGGAGCTAAGGGATTACCAGACGACTGACTCTACGTAATACCTTCAGTGGCATCAATATTTAACTGTACGGTGAAATCCTTCAATACTCTCTTATGTTACAGACCGCTTATGCTGAAAAATTACCCCGTGGTTAAGTCAGGAATTTTCATCATTCTTGTTTTTAATTGCAGTAGTACGTTAGCTAAAAACGATAACGTGTTGCGGTTTTCGTCAAGTCCTCTAAGGAGCGTATTGTATGAGATTCGCAGTGTATTACTTCATTCTGCTTAAAAATTAAATGACATTCGAAGCTGTATTGCCACTCTGCTCGTGTCTTTTTACGTGTGATCTGCAGCTAGGCACGCCACTGCAGTCTACCTGTACCAGCTGATCGGCCAGTGCTGTCCACGTTAAATGCACCGGTAAAGCTGTTGTCCCGTACTATCGCTAAATCGATGTGGTCGTAACGTACAGCACAAAACGTACTCTTATTATTATTGTGTTGGCAGAAGAGCCAACATCGTGTTGCTAGAGGAGGCTGAAATGCACGCCTTTAAGCTCACGCAGGCTGGCGTGAGGTCTGGAAAATGACAATGTAATTAATATAGCCAATAAGGTAATCCATAATTGGAGAACATCGCTCTTGTTGATACATTATATAATCTCAATATAAACTGATAATGGCGCCTTGCTAGGTCGTAGCAAATGACGTAGCTGAAGGCTATGCTAACTATCGTCTCGGCAAATGAGAGCGTATTTGTCATTGTAGCATCGCTAGCAAAGTCGGCTGTACAACTGGGGCGAGTGCTAGGACGTCTCACTATACCTGCCGTGTGGCGGCGCTCGGTCTGCAATCACTGACAGTGGCGACACGCGGGTCCGACGTATACTAGCGGACCGCGGCCGATTTAAAGGCTACCACCTAGCAAGTGTGGTGTCTGGCGGTGACACCACAATTATCGTACCTCACAATACTCGAGACAGCATGGATGGAGTTCCACGTGAAACGGAAATCTAATGAGGTTCCAGCAAACGAGGAAGAATACATAGTGCAAAGTTTACATCAGATTTATTCTTACGGTGAACGGATTATAGTAGTCACTCCTTGCCAGGTGATGCTGCTATCGTCTGGACGGGTTTATATCGACAGTAGGTCGGTGGTCATAATTTTCTGGCTGATCAGTCCATATCGGTCGGTTTAACTTGTCTGTTTAACATGCTACCTGCATCTGCAGCCGAGATCGCTATCGCTCAAATGAGCGGTGGCGATCGTTGAAGTAAACCGATTCGAATCGTGGTGGTTGAAGAAATTTTCACTGGCCGCATTTGGCCAGCAAGGGAGGGAGAGCTGCTGGCGAGAAGTTCGTGATAACCAGTGTTTGCGACAGTGTCCTGGATTAAATTAGAAGTTTCTCCGCAGTGTCGCATGAAGTGAGGGCATGTGACACTGTTGACGGTAACCTGTCTATCGGATTCGGGACATCATGGTCGAGCCGGCCGGTGTGGCTGTGCGGTTAAAGGCGCTTCAGTCTGGAACCGCGTGACCGCTCCGGTCGCAGGTTCGAATCCTGCCTCGGGCATGGATGTGTGTGATGTCCTTAGGTTAGTTAGGTGTAAGTAGTTCCAAGTTCTAGGTGACTGATGACCTCAGAAGTTAAGTCGCATAGTGCTCAGAGCCATTTGAACACATCATGCTCGGCTGGCCACTCGTTGCTGCTCAGAGTTGAAGGCTATGTGCTACACCTGGTTTCGCTCTCTCCCTTCCCTTCACCCATAACAACACAAACCGAACGTTACACTGTACAAGTACTCGTCACAGTGATTCACATGGCAAATGGCTCAAATGGCTCTGAGCGCTATGGCACTTAACATCTGAGGTCATCAGTCCGCTAGAGCTTAGAACTACTTAAACCTAAGGACAGCACACACATCCATGCCCGAGGCAGGACTCGTACCTGCGACCGTAGCAGCAGCGTGGTTCCAGACTGAAGCGCCCAGAAAAGCTTGGCCACAGCGGCCGGCTCATTCACATGACACAGGTACACACTTGCCTCTGTAAGAAGTCGGGGAAGACATTGGTAAACCACCTCCACTAGAACGGTGATGCAGGATTCCTTAATCTCCTCCCCTACACTCTCTCCCTCAATATGGAACCAATTTCACTTTTCTTGTTTAACATCGCAAAGGCCAAATCTCTAGACATATAAGGAAACGTTCTGACTGCCTGTGTTACCATCGCCCGGGGCAAACCGCTCAGGACAGACATTTCAAATTTGCAGAGTATGTTGCTCTCACAGTTTTGGCACCGTTTAGTATGGGATATTTTTTTTATTTTTTTTTTTAGAAATTCCATCCCTAAGGGGGCAAAATGGGGGATGAAGTGTTTTTTGAAAAGTTGTCGCTGTTAAGGCAGCTTTGAAGCTAGAATTCCGAAAGTGGTATTTGACTTCTCGGTTAGTAATTTTAAAAAAGTACCTACATGAGTGTTTTTCGGAATTCAGCAACTAAGGAGGTGCAACGGGACATGAAGTGTTTTATGGAAATCTTTCTGAGCCGTGCTCCGGCGCTTCGTTACAGGATCATTTAGTAATCGCGAAAGCGTTACGGAGATGATAGATAAACTCCAGTGGAAGACTCTGCTGGAGAGACGCTCAGTAGCTCGGTACGGGCTTTTGTCAAAGTTTCGAGAACATACCTTCACCGAAGAGTCAAGCAGTATATTGCTCCCTCCTACGTATATCTCGCGAAGAGACTATGAGGATAAAATCAGAGAGATTAGAGCCCACACTGAAGCATACCGACAATCCTTCTTTCCACGAACAATACGAGACTGGAATAGAAGGGAGAACCGATAGAGGTACTCAAGGTACCCTCCGCCACACACCGTCAGGTGGCTTGCGGTGTATGGATGTAGATGTAGATGTAGATGTAGAGTTTGTGGCGTTGACACGTTGGCGTCGCGTATTCGCATTGTGACCTCTCGTTTTCTTAGTGCGTTCACTAGCGGAACTACGTTTGCTCGGTTTGTATGTCAGTGAGTGGCAGCAGCAGCGTTTATCGATAGCGAGTACTGTGGTACTATCTTTGGAGCGACCTGTAGTATTTGCGGGTCGTCGTGTGTCGGGAGTTCAGTGGGGGACGGAGCAGCAGTGAGATCCGACAGCGCCAGTACTCGCCGAGGGAGCTGGCGATGCATGCACTGCTCGATGGAAGGATGTGGTCGCGAGAGTGCACGACCACGCCGAGGTCGGGATTCAGAGAGTTTAAGTCGAATGGATCGTTACATTCGAGTAGTGAAACTTTCACATGAGTGTGTGTCCGTCCATCGAAGTGACCTCATGCCATCAAGCTGTCAGTTGGCGGTTTTACACTCCGACGTTTCCCTTGCCTGACTTGATCGGCAACGACCGATGGTTGGTCGTTCGGTCGTTCGTCTCAGTGGACGACGTGTATCTGGTCTTCCGACCGTTTCTATGTTCTCAACGTTCATGTCTACGTGCAATTCGGCTTGCTGGTTTATAGTGACTATTTAGCATAGTTTGATTTGTTCGTGGAATTGTCTTTTGCGGTTCCATGTGCATCTAGTCAGACTTTGAATAGGCAGTTTGGTCTTAGCCTTGTCTGCGTACTAGGATTTGGTGGAGCCAACTTGTGCAATTAAATGCTTGTCATTTGACGATGTTAACTGTTAATCTATCGTGGTTGTGGTTATCGGATCTTAGGTAGATTTTGCGAGTGTGCTGATCGGCGTTTAAGCTGTCCCTAGTTTGAGTTGCCATCCTGTTAGTGAGCATAACTCTTGGCTGCATGTCTTACCGCTTACGCACCTTTAGGGAATTTCTCAGGTCGATCCTTGGAGCACTGTCTGTGGATACCTCCCTTCTTTATTTGGTCCGATTGTGTCAATTGTTAAAAAATAATATTTTGTTTGAATTATTCCTGTTGCTTGTGGCCTTCAGGCGACAAATAATTTGAATTCTTTCTTAATAAAGCCTTCAGCCGTCAGTGTACCTTGTGTTACAGTCAACTTTTTTAATGACTGTTTTAAAAATTATTTGGTATTTTCAAGGTGTAGTTATCTTCCTCACTTGTAATTCAAGCCTTCAGCCTCTAATTGTTCTGAAGTATTGATTGTGACCTTCAGCCGACAAATAATTTTGAATTCCTTCTTACTAAGGCCTTCATCCGTCGGTGTAGCTTGTGTTAGTCATTTTTTAAAAAAATGTTTTTAATAAATTATTTCCTTAAATAAAGCGTAAGTGTTTACTGTGCCACCAACGGTACCTGATTAGGCCCCGTCAACACCTTTTCTGCTTTCCGTAACTACCACGTCTCACTTTCATTATAAAAGCATTTTTCAAGACAAATCTATGAAAATTTATATTTGGCTTCTTAGGTAGAAATAAAAATTACATGTTTGAGTGTCTTTGGAAATGCAAGCACTAAGGGGATGAAATAGGGGATGAAACTTTTCTATGCAAAATTAAAATATTTTATACTTAAATCTATGAATAATTCTATTTGAGTTCTCGATTACAAACGAAGAAGTATGTGTTGAGAATGGAAAGTTCAATAGAAATACCACTAGAACACAGGAGACAGTGATGACAAAAGACTTAGACTCCAGCTACCGGAATCGCTTTTTGCTTAGAAGTACATTCGGAGAAAGGCATGCAACGATGGCCTTAATTAGAATCGAAAGTTTAGAAGGTGTGGCAGTTTGTGAACTGGATGAAAGAAAGTTATTTAACTATCACCGCGACAAGCTGGCTTTGTCACAGTCGCATAGAAAAAGATAAGGTATTTACTGTATTAATTTTTCAGTAGCCTAATATATGTTTATGAAATTAATTTTGTCGTAATTGCTATGCAAACGCGAGCGAGGCTGTGGGCATCAAGCTACTACTTAATAGAGATGTGGAAGTATATATTATGGCTTAAAATGGACGATTTTATTGCAGGTGACTTGGAATTTGTTTCAGGATATTTGCTCTGTACATGTCAAAAATTGAGACCTATTATTTATAATTTATTGAAATTTTTATGTATTAATTTAAAATTACTAATAGAAATTGAGATTGTGAGAGGTGAAAATATAAAAAAGAAATAAACAACTTATTATGGCGAGAAAAGTTTTTGTTTATTCGATGTATAAATTACAGTATGGTCCGCAACTTTGTTTCACGGCACTTTCGCAAAAGGAAAGCATGATAGAAAGAATATTCGCCAGCGACGAAGTTTTCGCCCACCGCCGAAAAGGTGTACGGTTGTACCTCAGAAGAGGGGTTGGAAGTGTGAAGAAGAGGATGGAGGACAGGAAATTTAGAAGTGGTAGGCTGTGCCCAGGCCGGAGAAGGTAACGTGACCGGGGGCAGCGGCGAGGACGGCGGGGGCAGCAGCGTAGGCGGGGGCGGCGTAGGCGCGGGCTCCGTAGGCCAGAGCGGGGGCGGCGTAGGCGGCGCGGTAGGCACCACCGTAGGCCAGAGCGGGGGCGGCGACAGCGGCGCGGTAGGCACCACCGTAGGCCAGAGCGGGGGCGGCGACAGCGGCACGGTAGGCACCACCGTAGGCCAGAGCGGGGGCGGCGACAGCGGCACGGTAGGCGCCGCCGTAGGCGAGGCCGCGGCCGTAGGCAAGAGCGGGGGCGGCGTAGGCGCGGGCGCCGTAGGCCAGGGCGGGGGCAGCGGCGATGGCGGGGGCGGCGGCGATGGCGGGGGCGGCGTAAGCGCTGGCTCCGTAGGCCAGGGCGGGGGCGGCGGCGATGGCGGGGGCGGCGCGGACTACTCCGTAGGCACCGGCACCGTGCAGGGAGGCGCCGTAGGAGGCACCGGCAGCACCGTAGGCCAGACCGGCGGGGGCGGGCAGGGCGCCGTAGCCCAGCGAGCCGAAGTCGTTGCTGACGCGCGAGTTGCTGATGCGCACGCTGGAGGTGGGGCTGTCCACGGCCTTGGAGAACTGGCTGATGGTGTTGAGGCCGCCCAGGCCCTTGGAGGTGCTCTCGAGGGTCGCTCCGACGGCGCCGAAGTCGGCGGTGTTGGTGTAGGTGGAGTAGGCGGCTGGGCCACCGGCGTGGGCCACGGCCAGCAGAGCTGCCAGGAGAGCGACCTGCGGGCGGAAACAGGTGGCTCGTCAGGTCTCATTGCGAGCGGTCTCACATGTGCGATTCCTAATTCTCGGGAAGCTAGGCATCTGACGGAAGGAAGGCTTTCATGACCGAATGTTTCACCTGCTGAGAATTTCTACGGGTTGTATGGCCCTGGTCCATGGAACTGTTCAATCCCTGACGTTTCGTCCAAAGTAGCCTTGGACGAAACGTCAGGGATTGAACAGTTCCATGGACCACGGCCATACAACCTGGAAAAATTCTCAGCATCTGACGGAAGGGTTCATGGACGGAGAGTTTTAAGGTTATATGGAGCCAGAAAGTGTTCAATCACCAAATCAGTGATGTAATGAAATTTTGTGTGGATAGGGCCGCCCGTCGGGTAGACTGGTCGCTTGGTACAAGTCTTCTTAGCTGATGCCACTTCGCCGACTTGCACGTCTATGAGGACGATATTATGGTGAAGGCAACACTGGCCCTCTTTTTGCATGATAGGCTATACAACAGGCTGTAGATACCGGCTCCCAGGTTGACGCCATATTTCTCGACTTTCGAAAGGCGCTCGACTCAGTTCCGCTCTGTCGCTTGCTCGAAAAAGTGCGCGCTTACGGTCTATCCGATGACATATGCGGTTGGATAGAAAGTTTTCTAACAGACAGAGAGCAGTATGTCGTGCTGAATGGGGTGACTTCAACAGCAACAAGCGTAACCTCAGTGTGCCCCAGGGCAGCGCAATAGGTCCACTGCTTTCCACGATTTACATAGAAGATCTGGTTGATGGTATTGAGAGCGGAATTAGACTGTTTGCCGATGACGTTGTAGTCTACAGGAAAGTAGTATCACACGAAAGTTGCGAACAAATCAGTGAGGATTTGCAGAAAATAAATGAGTGATGTAATGACTGGCAGTTATCTGTCAATATTAGTAAGTGTAACCTGCTGCGTATAACAAGGCGAAAACCCCCTTAATGTACGAGTACAAAATAAATGCCCAGTCTTTGGAAACGGTAACATCCGTCAATTACCTGGGTGTAACTATTCGAAATGATCTCAAATGGAATGATCAGATTACACAAGTAACAGACAAGGCGAACTCTAGAGTGCGGTTCATTGGTAGAATCCTGAAGCGATGCAGTTCTTCAATAGGAAATTGCTTACAATACGTTAGTTCGTCCAGTCTTAGAGTATTGATCGTCTATATGGGACCCTTACCAGTTTGGTATGATTCAAGAGATTGAGAAGGTCCAAAGAAGAGCGGCAAGATTCGTGGCTGGTACATTTATTCATAGCGAGAGCGTTACAAATCTCATAGAAAGTGTGAAGTGGAACACACGGAAGGGGCTGCTCACTAAATTCTGAAATTCGATCTTTTGATGATGTAGAAGCATATATTATTATCACCAATTTTCAAATCGCGCAATGAACACCATTCAAATATAAGGGAAATTAGAGATCGTACTAACGCGTTCAGACAGTCGTTTTGCCTTCGCGCCTCGGGCATAGATCTGTGTGATGCCTTTACTTTAGTTAGGTTTAAGTAGTTCTAAGTCTAGAGGACTGATGACCTCAGATGTTGAGTCCCATAGTGCTTAGAGCCATTTGAACCATTTCTTCTTCCATTTCAAGGCGCGGACTGGCCAGTACCGAAAGCAAAGGAATTTAAGAAAACTGTTGCCTCTGTCTATTCATTGGCCGTTTACCAATTTGGTTCAAATGTCATGCTTGCTATGTCCGTGGTTCAGTTGGCATCATTTTGATGTGGGCATACCACTGTTTTCATTAGCATATAATCCCCTCTGTCGTTGTTCTTTTTACGTCAAGTTGTCTTCTACCTTGAATCCGCACTCTCTCGCTTAGCGTTAGTCCAAAAGAGACGTCAGAAACTGTTGTGAATTGGCAGGAGCCAATTCACGGGGTTTGGAGGAAGCCGAAAGGCACGCGTTTAAGCTCACGCAGGCTGGCGTGAGGTCTGGAACAGGTCAGAGAAATAAGACTAGCAAAACAGGAGGTAACTGGTAGAATACTTAACTTTAATCCACAATTGGTGAAGATCTCTCTTGACTGTACATTAATAACAATCTCAATATAAACTGCTAATGGCGCCTTGCTAGGTCGTAGCAAATGACGTAGCTGAAGGGTATGCTAACTATCGTCTCGGCAAATGAGAGCATATTTGTCAGTGTAGCTTCGCTAGCAAAGTCGGCTGTACAACTGGGGCGAGTGCTAGGACGTCTCTCTAGACCTGCCGTGTGGCGGCGCTCGATCTGCAATCACTGACAGTGGCGACACGCGGGTCCGACGTATACTAGCGGACCGCGGCCGATGTAAAGGCTACCACCTAGCAAGTGTGGTGTCTGGCGGTGACACCACAGAAACTTCATCTAAACTTCTGTAGTTCTTCGTTCATGTCCATTTCTTAGGATCCAGTTTTCACTACAGTTTTCTTACATTGCAGCAGGCTCAGCTACCACATTGTAGCGAAACTAATGAATTTTTAAATTGTTTTTCTGTCGTAGCATATATACTATAGCGTCGTTGCCATTTGTTACTGTGGAACGCCCAAGCTGTAAAATTATGGATGGTGTACAAAAATGTAGCTATCTGAGGGAAGGGACCCAATAAGAGCGCGTCTGAAGTTGTGAGCTAAAATTATTTCTGATAGTTCTGACAATGGAGTACATGCGGCCGTAATGTTGCTAAGACAGGTAGCAGCTTTCAGGACCGTAAGAAGAAATAAAATGTATAGTGAACGTGGGCTCCAAAATGCGTACCTTACGCGCTGTGACTACTTGTTCATCTCGATACTGTGAAACAAATATCCTCTATTGCAAGATATTTGGTTTCCATATTTTAGGAGGAGGCAGTACGGACCAAAGCAAGGAAAATATATAGTAAATATGGTCTCTTATATGAATGCGTATAACTGATTCGCCTTGTTGGGCAACGAATCCACCACATTCAGTGCTGACCACAATTACGTCCGACCTTCTGCAGGATTCTCAAAGGAGAGAGCGTGCAGGACTTGGACAGGGACATCGGGTAGGTGGCGCTAGGTGCGAATGTGGGTCGGCGGAGACGCGTGCCAAGACAGTGCGCGCAATGGTGACAAACAGTGTGTCCGAGTAGGGCAGCGCTTTACGCAACTGCCTCGTAAGCAGGCGCTCCCGAGTTCGAATACCGGTCCGTCACACATTTTCACTCGTCGCCGCTGATGCTACTCCAAGTCTTGATGAAGCTGATATCAATACTTCCTTCCCTTTCCTTTCCTTTCTCCCCTCCTCTACCTTCAATTTACCAAATATGGTCTCAAAAATGCACACCTTATGAGCTATGCGCTCTTGTTGACTAGAAGAGGTGTGTCGCAAAGTATCAAGATGAACAAGCGCTCAGAGTCCTTAAGGTACGCATTTTAGATCCCACGTTTACTACATTTTCCTTATTTTGGTCCACACTACCACCTCTGAAAGGTGCCTACCAAAAAATGGCTCTGAGCACTATGGGACTTAACATCTATGGTCATCAGTCCCCTAGAACTTAGAACTACTTAAACCTAACTAACCTAAGGACATCACACAACACCCAGTCATCACGAGGCAGAGAAAATCCCTGACCCCGCCGGGAATCGAACCCGGGAACCCGGGCGTGGGAAGCGAGAACGCTACCGCACGACCACGAGCTGCAGGCAAAGGTGCCTACCTTACAGCCTTAGCAGCAACAGTACTGGTAAATGTATTCCACTATCAGAACGATTTTCGCTTATAACTTTCCGGACTAGGATCCCTTACCTCAAATTTACACTTACCCTTCCCTATCGTCAATGCAAGTTTGTAACATTGTCGCGGAGTTGTCCCGTATAGCGATAGCGTAATAAGTAGACCTACTACTCTCATTCTGAAGCATGGGCGTATTCATGTCCCAGCTGTATTTTGCCCTTGATACAGACGTGCAGCTAAGCTAACCCGCTCGTATGGCGTAACACGCAGCGCCCTAGCTTGCAGGACAGGTAGTTGAGACAGATCTGGTCAGAAATCGCGTGGCGGATTTACGATCGTGGCTGGTACACCGACCAGCATTACTGCGGTTTTTAGGCGGGTTATAACATTCTCTTAGGAATATGCTGTGCTGGCCCCCGTTCCCGCCTAAGAAAATACGCCACAGAAGCAGTAAAAACAAGATCACACGGAACCAAGTTTACACAATCCACAGCTAGGTAGCGCACCTGAATTCCCCCCATTATGTTACTAACAACTGCGGTGGCAGAAAGGACGTCTATAAATCTGTCAAATCTCGAATGGATACTAGACGGCATTAACGCTGAGAAGAAGAAAGAGAACCACAGGCCCGTTCTTTGCGTTAATTTCTTGTATGCAGTTCCTGTGCCTTAACAGCTATCAGAAAACAGTTCCAGGAAGAAGGACGGCTAAGAATTAAGGATCTCGTCGACGTCTAGGTCACCAGAGAAGGAGCGTAACGTCTCACAAAACAGGTGCAAGGAAAGATTTGAGCCGTGTCCTTTTCAAAGAAATTATTCCGGTATTTGTCTTAATAGAAGAAGAGAAAACATGGAAAATCTAATAGTTATATGTATGCACTGTGATTTTACATTACATATTTCTTTGACATCTTCGCAAATCCAATTTCCGACTTTGTTACGTTGATCTGAAAATCGATATGGGCCCGAAACTAGTCACCGAATGAAAAATAAAATATTCGCAACTTCGACTGGTTTTCCATTGTATTTATTATCAGAAGTTGCTGATCCAAGTTACTAGAGCATGCTGGAAGTTCGTAAATGGAAAATGGAAATGTGGTACGTAGGATTTCAACTTCTTCTTCCGAATGAGCAAATAGTGTCTCTGTTCAAATGATTCAAATGACTCTCAGCACTATGGGACTTAACCCAACTAACCTGAGGACATCCATGCCCGAGGCAGGATTAGAACCTTCGACCGTAGCAGTCGCGCGGTTCCGGACTGAAGAGCCTAGAACCGCTCGGCCACCAAGGCCTACAGTGTGTCTGTCACTGCACCATCTACCTGTGTACAGTTAAGTTCTGTTCAATAGCTATTCAAATCCGAGTTCAACTTCCTTAAGCTTTTGTACTACCCTACAAGTTTATCCATTGACCGAATGTTGTTGCAGAGCTTCTCATTACTCATTTGAACCAAACAAACACATGATTCTCAGCCTGATGAGATTTGTGATTTTTGTTCCATGATTCACCGTGCACGCCTCAGTCATCGGAACGAAAATCCACTAAAAGCATGCACCATCTTTCGTTACGGGGAGCAAATCGTAAAGTGTTCGACCACTGTAGGAAGTAATACTCTGACTATTTTTTGTTTGTAGTATCACTAGCAAAATAACTACAACGAACTTCTAAAAACTTTCTAAACTGCACTGCCGATTTCCTATGGCGCTTCTAACGGACTGATTAATATGGATTAGAACGCATAGTCTAGAGGAAAACGTATCTCTGTAGAGTGGACATGAACCAACGCACCTCCTGTTATTTCATATTCTAGTAGATCAGTCTTTTTTGGCGCAGGCTTGCAAACTATCCAGGTGTTACGTGAAGCCTACATGGTTAATTAGTAAAGGCCACTGTTTCCTTCTTCCCATTTAGAACAACTGCTGAGGAAAACATCTAACTACGGAGTTAATCGGCCAACTTGTTAAAGGTCTTTTGCATACCAGTCACTTGGGAAGCGGAGCAACGTTCATTCTTTTTTGTTTTGTTTTGTTTATATGTAAAAATCACGAATCCATTCCTGATTACTTTAGTGACAGCGCTAGGGATTTCTATAGGGAAATTCGATACTGTTTTCTCAGGGCAACAGCTATTTGTGTGGTACCACACGTGGGATACCGTATTAACACTATCAGTAACTACTGATGAACTGCATTGTGTAGTTTCTCCATTATCGCTTTCAGTCAACGGGGCCAGTCGAATAGAAACAGTTAATCCTAATGTCAATCATATTATCACAAATACGATGTCTCACCACTGCAATTGAACAAATGTGCTGGATATCAGTGTCTAACCCATAATAAGCATTATAGCCGTAATTTTTTTTGGGATGAGACTGCAGAAAAAGACTATACATTGAATAACTTGTTTTTAACACTGTTACAGAGTCTGAGAGTGTATAGCCTACTTCACATCAATAAATTTGGAAAGTTTCACAACACTCCGTTCCCCTTTGCTTGCTTTAGTTACGAAACCTTTCCATGACAACCCAACCGGAGGTGTCGCGCTTTTTTCTACATAGGGAGTTGACGTCGGTGGCAGGAAACGCTCACGACTCACCTTTCGAGGAAACGTTCGTAGAACGGTAGTGCGTAAATCGTACTGGTCCTTACAAATGGTTCAAATGGCTCTGACCGCTATGGGACTTAACATCTGAGTTCATCAGTCCCCTAGACTGAGAACTACTTAAACCTAACTAACCTAAGGACATCATACACATCCATGCCCGAGGCAGGATTCGAACCTGTGACCGTAGCAGCAGCGCGGTCGGGACTGAAGTGCCTAGAACCGCTCGGTCACAACGGCCGGCTTGGTCCTTTCACCCAAAGGAATGTATGAGATTCGAACTATGAATTCCAGGTCACCTCACCGAGGGAGATGGCGCACTGGAGAAAGAAAATGGACTGGTACTCGCTAGGACGGTGGTTGATTCAAATGGTTCAAATGGCTCTGAGCACTATGGGACTCAACTGCTGGGGTCATAAGTCCCCTAGAACTTAGAACTACTTAAACCCAACTAATCTAAGGACATCACACACATCCATGCCCGAGGCAGGATTCGAACCTGCGACCGTAGCGGTCGTGCGGTTCCAGACTGTAGCGCCTTTAACCGCTCGGCCACGCCGGCCGGCCGACGGTGGTTGAAAACCAAGTCCAGACATCCTAATTTAAATTCTCCGCGATTTTCCTAAATAGCTGATGGTGAAACCCTGGATGGTTCATTTGAAAGGGTACGACCGATTTCCTTTCCCAGCCTTATCATTCCGAGCTCCGTCTCAGATGATATTCGACGAAGCATTAAACCCTAACCCCCATAGCCTCCTCATCGAGAGTGTTTACATAAAAGGGAAACATCTCTGTTCATTTGATATGAACCAACTCAGCGGAAATGTGCAAGGACCATTTAGCCACCAGTTCACTTTGTATCTGTAGTTGATACGTCTGAAAGGACTCGGCACCAATGAGTAAGACCTGGGGTATTCTACGCTTGTGTGGCCTACATCGTTGACAGGTAGAGACAGTGTAAGTAGGCTGTTTATGTTTTCTTATTGGCAACGTTACATCATAGCGCTCTGTATGAAAATCGCTGGCTGTGCTGTGTGCAGTCTGTGGCTAGTTTGCATTGTTGTCTGCCATTGTAGTGTTGGGCAGCGGCAGCTGGATGTGAACAGAGCGTAGCGTTGCGCAGTTGGAGGTGAGCCGCCAGCAGTGGTGGATGTGGGGAGAGAGATGGCGGAGTTTTGAAATCATTGTTTGTTCTCTATTAAAATCTTTCATTTGCTAACTATCCCTATCAGTAGTTAGTGACTTCCGTAGTTTGAATCTTATATTTAGCTGGCAGTAGTGGCGCTCGCTGTATTGCAGTAGTTCCAGTAACGAAGATTTTTGTGAGGTAAGCGATTTGTGAAAGGTATAGGTTAATGTTAGTCAGGGCCATTCTTTTGTAGGGATTAATGGAAGTCAGATTGCGTTGCGCTAAAAATATTGTATGTCACTTTAAGCACAGTCTTCTATAATTTTTCTAAGGGGACGAAAAAAATGGTTCAAATGGCTCTGAGCACTATGGGACTCAACATCTTAGGTCAGAAGTCCCCTAGAACTTAGAACCACTTAAACCTAACTAAACTAAGGACATCACACACACCCATGCCCGAGGCAGGATTCGAGCCTGCGACCGTAGCAGCCTCGCGGTTCCGGACTGCAGCGGCAGAACCACACGGCCACCGCAGCCGGCTTTCTAAAGGGACGTTTCAACAGAAGGAATACAGCCTGATGGAAAACAAATTTTTCAAGGCTCTTTGGAACTAGGGTTCTCTGTTTCGCGCCTAGTATTTGGAATATCCAGGTCCTCGATATTAGAACCTACAGGAAAACAATGAATGTCGTAGCGCAGTCGAGCAGAGAATCGCGCAGTTGGAAACAGTTGACTACACGAGCCGTAGCACAGTGGTGGTCACGTACGTACCTTGAAAGCCATGTTGTTGTTGTTGTTGGTTGTGGTTGTCTTGGAACTGAACGGACCAGAGTGCTGACCGGCAGGGCTCCGCGCCGTTTTATACTGCGCGCCCGGCGGTGGGCGTGGCTTGGTGGGGCGGCGTCCGGTGCCGTACCCTTTCACCGCGGCCTGCGAAACGCGGCGGCCACCACCCGGACCATGGGCGGGGTGCACCCACACCTCCACACCTCCACACCTCCAGCTGTGGCCGCGTCCCTGGCTGGCCCGATCCTCCTAGGACGGAGCGTCCCGGCCAAGGTCGCTGACTGCGTCTGTAGGTCAGGCGCGAGTCGGACCGGACCCGAGAGCATCGTTTCCGAAATCTCGTCGTCCCGTTTCCTTATTTCCGTTATCCGCTGAAATTATCGCCAGCGAAATTCTGAAGCAGCCAGTGCCCTTTCAACGCTCTTAGTAAGGGTGTAAGACAAGGCTGTAGCCTTTCGCCCCTACTCTTCAATCTGTACATCGAGGAAGCAATGATCGAAATAAAAGAAAGGTTCAGGAGTGGAATTAAAATAGAAGGTGAAAGGATATCAATGATACGATTCGCTGATGACATTGCTATCCTGAGTGAAAGTGAAGAAAAATTAAATGATCTGCTGAACGGAATGTACAGTCTAATGAGTACGCAGTATGGTTTGAGAGTAAATAGGAGAAAGACGAAGGTAATGAGAAGTAGTAGAAATGAGAACAGCGAGAAACTTAACATCAGGACTGATGGTCACGAAGTCAATGAAGTTAAGGAATTCTGCTACCTAGGCAGTAAAATAACCAATGACGGACGGAGCAAGGAGGACATCAAAAGCAGACTCGCTGTGGCAAAAAAGGCATTTCTGGCCAAGAGAAGTCTACTAATATCAAATACCGGCCTTAATTTGAGGAAGAAATTTCTGAGGATGTACGTCTGGAGTACAGCATTGTATGGTAGTGAAACATGGACTGTGGGAAAACCGGAACAGAAGAGAATCGAAGCATTTGAGATGTGGTGCTATAGACGAATGTTGAAAATTAGGTGGACTGATAAGGTAAGGAATGAGGAGGTTCTACGCAGAATCGGAGAGGAAAGGAATATGTGGAAAACACTGATAAGGAGAAGGGACAGGATGATAGGACATCTGCTAAGACATGAGGGAATGACTTCCATTGTACTAGAGGGAGTTGTAGAGGGCAAAAAGTGTAGAGGAAGACAGAGATTGGAATACGTCAAGCAAATAATTGAGGACGTAGGTTGCAAGTGCTACTCTGAGATGAAGAGGTTAGCACAGGAAAGGAATTCGTGGCGGGCCGCATCAAACCAGTCAGTAGACTGATGACCCAACAAAAAAAAAGCAAATTCACACAAGACGTGACGGCATTGACATTCCTACACTACTGGCCATTAAAATTGCTACACCAAGAAGAAATGCAGATGACAAACGGGTATTCATTGGACAAATATATTATACTACAACTGACATGTGAATACATTTTCACGCAATTTGGGTGCATAGATCCTGAGAAATCAGTACCCAGAACAACCACCTCTGGCCGTAATAACGGTCTTGATACGCCTGAGCATTGAGTCAAACAGAGCTTGGATGGCGTGTACAGGTACAGCTGCCCATGCAGCTTCAACACGATACCACAGTTCATTAAGAGTAGTGACTGGCGTATTGTGACGAGCCAGTTGCTCGGCCACCATTGACCAGATGTTTTAAACTGGTGAGAGATCTGGAGAATGTGCTGGCCAGGGCAGCAGTCGAACATTTTCTGTATCCAGAAAGGCCCGTACAGGACCTGCAACATGCCGTCGTGCATTATCCTGCTGAAATGTAGGGTTTCGCATGGATCGAATGTAGAGCCACGGGTCGTAAAGCATCTGAAATGTAACGTCCACTGTTTAAAGTGCAGTCAATGCGAACAAGAGGTGACCGAGACGTGTAACCAACGGTACCCCATACCATCACGCTGGGTGATACGCCAGTATGGCCATGACGAATACAAGCTTACAATGTGCGTTCACCGCGATGTCGCCAAACACGGATGCGAACATCACGATGCTGTAAACAGAACCCGGATTACTTTCGAATACATTACGGGAAAGGCAGTGATCAATGTCTTACAAATATTTACTATCAAAAACAGTCTTGATCACGATTTATTTATCAAGATGACCGGTTTCGACCACTACTGTGATCTTCAGACCATTGAGTAGGAACCTCTTTCCGTTGGAGAATCACTACTCCAACAGATTGCTTAAATTACGGAAACTCGTGCATGATTGTTTCCACAGCTCATTTAGCGCTCAACTGAACTTGAATTTATATAGTGTAATCTCCAACAGAAAGAGGTTCCTACTCAATGGTCTGAAGATGACCACAGTAGTGATCGAAACCGGTCACCTTGATAAATAAATCGTGATCAAGACTGTTTTTGATAGTAAAGAACCTGGATTCATCCGAAAAAATGACGTTTTTCCTTTCACTCACACAGGTTCGTCGTTGAGTACACCATTGCAGGCGCTCCTGTCTGTGATGCAGCGTCAAGGGTAACCGCAGCCAAGGTCTCCGAGCTGATAGTCCATGCTGCTCCAAACGTCGTCGAACTGTTCGAGCAGGTGGTTGTTGTCTTGCAAACGTCTCCATCTGTTGAGTCAGGGATTGAGACGTGGCTACACGTTCCGTTACAGCCATGCGGATAAGATGCCTGTCATCTCGACTGCTAGTGATACGAGGCCGTTGGGATCCAGCACGGCCTTCCGTATTACCCTCCTGAACCCACCGATTCCATATTCTGCTAACAGTCATTGGATCTCGACCAACGCGAGCAGCAATGTCGCGATACGATAAACCGCAATCGCGATAGGCTACAATCCGACCTTTATCAAAGTCGGAAACGTGATGGTACGCATTTCGCCTCCTTACACGAGGCATCACAACAATGTTTCACCAGGCAATGCCGGTCAACTGCTGTTTGTGTATGATAAATCGATTGGAAACTTTTCTCATGTCAGCACTTTGTAGGTGTCGCCACCGGCGCCAACCTTGTGAGAATGCTCTGAAAAGTTAATCAGTTGCATATCACAGCATCTTCTTCCTGTCAGTTAAATTTCGCGTGTGTAGCACGTCATCTTTTTGGTGTAGCAATTTTAATGGCCAGTAGCGTATATGCCTGGAAATTACCTCTGTGGCTTCCAGTGCTTCTGACAGAATTTGAACAATGTGTCTGTGAAGCCAAGAGATAAAACTAATAACTAACAAGGAGATCACATTGCAGTCGCATTTTTCTATTTCTTTATGTTTTTGCGAACCCAAAAGATAAAACGGGTACCTAACAAAGAGATCAGACGACGATCAGATTTTTAAATTTTTTATATTTATGGCAAGCGTAGTTCTACACTAAACTATCTATCAACCAACGCTGTCACATGCAACTTCCAAATATTCTCGAGAGAATCGTCTTTGAAGCTTTCCAGTCATGTTTAACAAGCTACTGTGAGGCTGCTTTTTTGGAAATTTTGGAAATTTGTGCTAAAGTCTTATGGGACCAAACTGCTGAGATCATCGGTCCCGCAAGCGCTACGGTCGCAGGTTCGAATCCTGCCTCGGGCATGGATGTGTGCGATGTCCTTCCGTTAGTTAGGTTTAAGTAGTTCTAAGTTCTAGGGGACTGATGACCTCAGATATTAAGTCGCATAGTGCTCAGAACCATTTGAACCATCATCGGTCCCTAAGCTTACACACTACTTAATCTGACTTAAACTAACTTACGCTACGGGCAACACACACACACACACACACACACACACACACACACACACACACACACACACACCCATGCCCGAGGACCGTGACAAGGCGCCTCAGACACCTTGGGTGCTGATTTTCTGTGGTAGACTGCTCGCCTGCCATACGGGGTGGGAGGGAGGAGGGGTCCTTGGTTTGATTCTCAGCCGACTCAAACAAAGATGCATGTTTGACGAACATTTGCGTGAAGCGTAAAATACCTAAAGATCGAAAAAAATTTTTTTATTTTTTAATGTAAACAATCTTGATTGAAATGTGTTATAAAAGTTGATGCTTAAAAATTTATATTTGCAATGAAAACTGCATTTTTGAGTGTGATACGTAGTTAGAAGTAAAATGTGCTGTTTTTCATTATGACAATTAGATATGAGTTAACTAGCACATTTTTGATGAATTTTGTATTAAAATGACTAAGACATTTGTACTGAACAGGAAATACGAGAAAAATTGATCGAAACAAGACTCGATCCAACGATTACCCGTCTAGGGCGCTACCGATATTTTCTCTTCTTTATGTATTTTACGCTTAGAAGAAAAAGAATCGAACCCAGAACCCCACATTGCAAACAAGCACCCTGTTACTTAGCCACTTCTTCAAAAAGCAACTTACTTTCACCTATTAAACATGGTCTGAAAACTTAAAACACGATTTTCTCGACAGTTATTGAGAGTTGCTTAGAACTGCTTTGGTACATATATATTTGAGTTCTGGACTTCAAACAGCATAAGTATAAAAAATTACAAAAATCTGGTTGCCGTATTGTAAGAGTGATCTCTGGAAAAGAAATAATAGAAGAGAATGACGAAGACGCCATGGGCATACGGAACAGGAATTTTCCCGGCATCACAACATACCTTATACATGAATGAACGTAGGACCTTGGATGAATTTCAGCTTACGCATCGAAACTCAAAGTTTACCTTGGCGCCAGACCTAAACTGGCGGTTCATATGGTTGTTGACAGGTGTCTCCCTCTTGCAGATCGTTCGCACGTTCATTGCGCAGTGTGTCGAAATTCCGATAACATAACAACAAAAGGCGTTTTGCATTCTCCACCTTAACAGCTCCAATTCAGTTAAAGGTACGAGGTGTGATGTTCATCTGCAGTACGGCGTTGCACTTCCTACAGCACACCGCACGACTTCCCTCGAAGTTCGACTGATTTCTCACTATGTATTTTTTTAGGGTGGGAGTTGGGGGCTAGGTAAGAGACTCCAGTTATATGAAACTTCCTGGCAGATTAAAATTCTGTGCCGGACCAAGACTCGAACTCGGGACCATTGCCTTTCGCGGATGGTAGAGCACTTGCGCGCGCAAGGAAAAGGTCCCGAGTTCGAGTCTCGGTCCGACTGTAGTCAGTAGCGAGCCTGTGTGTGTGTTGGACCTTTCATCGAGCTACGGACCCCCTTGAAGATGTCTCCCGCAGTCGGAGACGAAACGTTGGGAATCACCACAGAATTCATCAACCGACCACGGCATAACAGCCCGGATAATTATAATGGACATGATATTTCCGGCCGTGAAAGTCTACATTTTAAATCACGTATCGTTCATTGAGAAGTGAAGGCCAGGTTAAAGGCAGGATTCGATCACTCGACCTCTCAATTTCTTGGCACACCCTTTACCACTAGACTAGCATGCCCAACTGTGGGCTGAAATATCTAGCATGTAGAGAACGGAATTCCGTGGGATCAGTATCGTACACTCCATGGGATTTCGGCTGATAACAACGCCACAAAACACTAGTTTGTTCATTACTTTTCCGTTACGTGCCATCTATAAATAGATGTATATATATCCCTATCCGCGAAGAGGCTAGCGGAAGGAACAAGGATGTCTTGGTTATACTGCAATAAATTGAGACTGCACCGTTGTTCCCCTGGGCGCTCAGTTTTATTTTTATTTTTTTTTTTCATTTTCATTTCATTTATTTATTTTTTCGTTTTTTTTATCATAACATTTTTAAGAGGTGCCGAAACCATCGCTGCCATGGACCATAGGGCTCGATTTTTTTACCTGCACTTTACACTGCGACGAAACACATATTACTAGCTGTTTGTTGAGACGGTGGCAACCTAATGTTCAGGCCAACTGCTTAGTACAACGTTACGTGAACATCCCGCTCCACTTAGTACAACAACAAGATAGTAATGTGGGTATGATTTCATCGAGATTCCTAAGCGTTTATTCACTCAAACATATCTCGAAAAGTCCAGAGAAAAAGAGAGAGATCGCTTCCCACGCCCGGGTTCCCGGGTTCGATTCCCGGCGGGGTCAGGGATTTTCTCTGCCTGGTGATGGCTGGGTGTTGTGTGCTGTCCTTAGGTTAGTTAGGTTTAAGTAGTTCTAAGTTCTAGGGGACTGCTGACAGTAGCAGTTAAGTCCCATAGTGATCAGAGCCATTTTAAAAAGAGAGAGAATCATTCCGAGAAACCATTAACCCTAAAGGCGGACTCCTGTAGAAACCATGTCACAGATGAATACTGTAAACTAACCGATGAAACGTTATTGGGGTATCCTTATGTATTCTGGAATTGGCCACTGGATGTCACACAACCTGTATTTTCAGTAGAGAAGCAATAATAACAGAGTCGTTCGTTCGGGAGAACTCAGTAACTCTGAAAGTGGATGGTCACTGGATGTCACCCGAGTAACAAATCCGTCACCGACATTTCAGCCGGTCGCTGTGGCCAAGCGGTTCTAGGCCCTTCAGTCTGGAACCGCGCGACCGCCTCGGGCATGGATGTGTGTGACGTCCTTAGGGTAGTTAGGTTTAAGTAGTTCTAAGTACTAGGGGACTGATGACCTCAGATGTTAAGTCCCTTAGTGCTCAGAGCCATTTTTGAACGGACATTTCAACCCTTATAAAGACACCCAAGTCGGCAGTTGATGGTGCGATGTGGACTGTAAACGCGGTAGAACAACCTCAGCTAAAACAAGAGCTGTAAGACCTCTTGCACTGACGGACAGGGACCATCGAACATCACGGAGAGCGATCGTAATAACATTTATTGCGGAAGGAATCACTCGATAGCACCAAAATGTTACCAGCAAAAAAAAAAAAAAAAATGGTTCAAATGGCTCTGAGCACTATGGGACTTAACATCTGTGGTCATCAGTCCCCTAGAACTTAGAACTACATAAACCGAACTAACCTAAGGACATCACACACATCCATGCCCGAGGCAGGATTCGAACCTGCGACCGTAGCAGCCGCGCGGTTCCGGACTGCGCGCCTAGAACCGCTAGACCACCGCCGCCGGCTGTTATAAGCAGCCCAGCTAGCACAATATCTGGGCTTAGGGAGTTATGGGAATGGGACACAACGTTCGAGAACCTCCTCATAAGTCACAGATTTCTGTATTCAAAGCCAAGCGACGCTTAAGACAGTGGAAATGACTGGAAACGAGTGATCTGAAGTGATGAATCACGCTGTACCCAGTGGCAATCCGATGGAAGCCCGTCGGTCTGGCAAATGCCATCGTGTGTGGTGGCAACAGTCAAATACGGAAGAGGTGGTGCTGCGTGGTTAGCGTGTGGTCCTAACATTGCGCATAAGGGAATTAGATTAGGAAATGAGACACTTAAAGTAGCAGATGAGTTTTGCTATTTGCGGAGCAAAATAATTAATGACGGTAGAAGTAGAGAGGATATAAAATGTAGACCGGTTAGGGCATGGAAAGCGTTTCTCAAGAAGAGAAACTTGTTAACATCGAGTACAGATTTAAGTGTCAGGAAGTCTTTTCTGAAAGTATTTGTATGGAGTGTAGCCATGTAAGGAAGTGAAACATGGGCGATAAATAGTTTAGACTAGAAGATAATAGCAGCTTTCGAAATGTGGTGCTACAGAAGAATGCTGAAGATTAAGTGGGTAGATCACGTAACTACTGAGAAGGTACTGAATAGAATTGGGGAGAAAAAAATGTTCAAATGTGTGTGAAATCTTAAGGGACTTAACTGCTAAGGTCATCAGTCCCTATGCTTACACACTACTTAACCTAAATTATCCTAAGGATAAACACACACACCCATGCCCGAGGGAGGACTCCAACCTCCGCCGGGACCAGCCGCACAGTCCATGACTGCAACGCCCCAGACCGCTCGGCTAATCCCGCGTGGCAGTTGGAGAGAAGAGGGATCTGTGGCACAACTTCACTAGAAAAAGGGATTTGTTGGTACGACACGTTCTGCGGCTTTAAGGGATCACCAGATTTTTCTGAGCAGATTTTTCTGTGGACTTTTCGAGATATGTTTCAGTGAAGAAACGCCTAGTAATCTCGGTAAAATCATGCCCACGTTACTACCTTGTGGTTGTACTGAGGGGACTACAACGTCATTGGAGCAGAATGTTCAGGTGACGTTGTACTAAGCACTTGCCCTGAACATCAGATTACCACTGTATTGACGATGATGAGGTCCCATACTCCTTGACAGAGCGTAGGGGACGATGCGGGAGACCCGCACCGCCGTACTAGGCAAGGTCCTAGCGGAGATGGTTTGCCATTGCCTTCCATCGACCGTAATGGGGATATATGATGATTATGAGGACGACACAACAACACCCAGTCATCTCGACGCAGGTGAAACTCCCTGACTCCACCGGGAATCGAACCCGGGACCTCGTACTCGGTTAGCGAGAACACTAAAGCGAGACCACGAGCTGCGGACCAATTTAGTATTGGAGGGTAAAAATCTCTCCGATTGAGACCAAGAGATGAATACACTAAGCAGATTCAGAGGGCTGTACGCTGCAGTAGGTACTCGGAGATGAAGCAGCTTGCATAGGATAGAGTAGGATGGAGAGCTGCATCAAACCAGTATCTGGACTGAAGACCGCAGCAACAAGAGAACGCCAAATACGAAAGGATGCGAACATCACTGACGTTGCTGTGCAGTGCGTGCAGTAGAGAAATAGTTCAGAGACAATAATTGTATCACTTTCACATTGCAGGTTTTGCTTATGTAAGCGTAGGATTCCGCGGCCGTTCTCAGAGTCAATACATTTCTCTGGATATGTTCCCGCATTATCAATCTGTAAAATTCTCTGAAATTGCGGCCATTGTGGAAAATGGCCTTGCTCAGGGTGTTTCTCCTAGGAAAACGCCCTGAGGAAGGCAATTTGTAACAGTAGCAGTTAGGTTGGAGAATTTTACACATAGACGATGTGGTCACACATCCAGAAGAATTTATTCACTAAGATCAGATTACCTACCAAGTAGGCGGTATTCGCATGAGCTGCTAAGGAGAAGCTACGGAAATGTAAAGCTAGGCAAGGGTATGAACAAGGTTGCATCCAACTGCAATTCCATTAATTGGCTCCTTGATTGATGGTAAAATGTTTGCTTCAGTATGCGACTACGATCCCCAAAGTAGCACCAAGAACGCTAGATAAATAATACAAAAACATTGTGAGTCTGGAACGTCGATTTCCAAAACAAATACATTATTAACTAACGACCCATCAATAAAATTCCCCTTGAAGAATAATGGAGAACATGACGATATACCCAACAATTAACGTCGGAATAAATGAGGCCCGGCACGAAGTCGGCGTTCCAAAACATCCCAAAGGTGTCCTATAGGATTCAGGTCAGTATTCTGTGCAGGCCAGTCCATTACAGGGATGTTATTGTCGTGTAACCACTCCGCAACAGGCCGTGCATTATGAACATGTGCTCGATCGTGTTGAAAGATGCAATCGCCATCCCCGAATTGCTCTTCATCGGTGGGAAGCAAGAAGGTGCTTAAACCAGCAATGTAGGCCTGTGCTGTGATAGTGCCACGCAAAACAACAAGGGGTGCAAGCCCCTTCACGAAAAATAGACTACGTCATAACAGCACCGCCTCCAAATTTTACCGTTGGCACTACACACGGTGGCTGATGACGTACACCAGGCATTCGCCATATCCACACCCTGCCATCGGAACGCCACATTAGTACCGTGATTCTTCACTCCACAAAAAGTTTTTCCGCGTCGTTTGGAATTTACCGGAGCGATGTGTGGCTTATGAGTAGCCGCTCGATCATGAAATCCAAGTTTTCTCACTTCCCGCCTAACTGTCAAAGTACGTGCAGTGGATCCTGGTGCAGTTTGGAGTTCCTGTGTGATGGTCTATATAGATGTTTGCCTATAACATATTACGACCCTCTTCAACTGTCGACGGTCTCTGTCAGTCAACAGACGAGGCCGGCCTGTACGCTTCTGTGCTGTACTTGTCCTTTCACGTTTCCAGTTCACTATCACATAGGAAACAGTGGATCCTATGGATATTTATGAGTGTATAAATCTCACGTACAGACGTATGAGACAAGTGCCACCCAATCACCTGATCACGTTCGAAGTCAGTGAATTCCGCCAAGCGCCCCGTTGTGCTCTCTCATGGTTTCTAATGACTACTGAGCTCGCTGATATAGAGTACCTGGCAGTAGGTGGCAGCACAATGCACCTAATATGACAAACATATGTTTTTGGGGATGTCCGGATACTTTTGATCACATAGTGTATTTAAGAATCTTCAAAGTGCTTTTTACTAAAAAAAAAGTTCTTATGTATCGATAGAATTCACAGTGAATGAAGACTCTTCAAGACGCTTTAGCTGTTGTATAGTCCTTCATTGGGAATGGTACCGGTTTCGCATCTTTACAGGTGCATCCTCAGCTTTTGCAATGATTCGCGGCCACGCGGGGCAGCAGCGCAGTTCAGGTGTTCACTGTTGGTGCCCCTCCCCCCCCCCCCCCCGCCCCTCCCCGTCGAAGGTTCGAGTCCTCCCTCGGGCATGGGTGTGTGGTGTGTGTGTGTGTGTGTGTGTGTGTGTGTGTGTGTGTGTGTGTGTGTGTGTGTGTGTGTTGTCCTTAGCGTATGTTGGTCTAAGTTACGTAAGTTACGATAAGTAGTGTCTAAGCTTACGACCGATAACCTCAGCAGTTTGGTCCCATAAGATCTTACCACAAATTTCCAAATTTTTCCAATGATTCGCCCTCAGACAACGGGAAGCTATGGACACCGTAGCTTGCACCACCTGAGGGTGAACGTCTAACGGTGCTGGCTCTAAGCACTACGGGACTTAACATCTGAGGCCATCAGTACCCTAGACTTAGAACTACTTCAAACTAACTAATCTAAGGACATCACACACATCCATGCCCGAGGCAGGATTCGAACCTGCGATAGTAGCAGCAGCGCTGTTCTGGAATGAAACGCCTAGAATCGCTCGGCCACTGTAATGTTGCGAAACAGGAAGTGTTCTCAATAAAGGACTACACAACAACTAATGTGGCTTGAATAGCCGGCCGCGGTGGCCATGGGGTTCTAGGCGCTTCAGTCTGGAACCGCGCGACTGCTACGGCCGCAGGTTCGAATCCTGCCTCGGACATGGATGTGTGTGATGTCCATAGGTTAGTAGGTTTAAGTAGTTCTAAGTTCTAGGGGACTGATGACCTTAGACGTTAAGTCCCATAGTGCTCAGAGCCATTTGAACCATTTTTTTAATAGTCTTCATTCACTGTGAATTTCATCACTTTATAAGAACTTTTTAGTAAAAAATGGTTTGAAGATCTTTAAATATAAGAATTGAACTTCTTTAGTCGTGGCTGGCCTTTGTATGACGTAGTGTGTTCTTTCAAACGATTCATTACATGAAAATAAGGCATATCAGTGAAAAAAATGTGACCTCTGTTTTCCAAAAATAAAGTTCATAGAGACCACTGCAGGTACAGCACCTAACAGCATTATCGTATTACGTCTGTAGCAAAGAAGGTGTATCTTCCTACAATTTGCACAAAATTTCCTGTATGATTACATGAACTTAACGGGTATTTCTTTGTTTAAATAAAAAAATTTCATCCTATCAGACTGCATGCAGGGGGATTCTCCATAACGATTATAAACGAAAAAAAAAAGAAAAAAAACCAAAGCGACAGAATCGATTTCGTTCTATAAGTTGTTGCATCATTACAGCCAACCAGACAGATGTTATGCTAATTGAAACCGGTTGCGAAAACCGCGCTCTGGTATCGCGTACAGCGAGTTTTCGTCAGTATAGTGTCATAGATTTTGCGAATATATTTGGTATAGAATCAACAGTCATTCCGTACAGTTTTGTGTAACAATTTGTCAAATAGTTAATTAGTCCAAAATAGTACACATACTAGCAGTATCAGCTTAGGAGGGGGTGCTGTAATAGGAAAAGCTTTCTTCCCGTAAAACAGTGTTGCCCAAGTGGAGATCTGGTATTCGCGATAGACAATGTAGCAGTTTTGCTTCCTCTTGTGTACCTGTCACATAGCAACCATTTGTATAAGACAAGAGAGGGTATGGTGACGTGTAAACAGTAATGTTTCCTTCGCTCTGTTTGCGAATCTAATAGACTAGCAAGCGGCTAATACCGAAATAATTTGCTCTCCGTCATGCACTGCACAGGCGATGGCAAATTATTTATTCAGATATATACAGAAAATGCATCGATTCTACATATTTTACGTAAAACGTTCGACTGGTTGACAACATATATCCTTTATCCGCATGATAGAGGGTGTGAATTTAATCTTCACATGACAAATTAATTTTAATTCTTCGGAGAGCATGACCATATCTCTGAAACGGTTGAAGTAAAGAAGACAACGGGCCAACATTGCTGAAAATATCGATACTTATATTGCTTACCTAAGAGTCACTCTCTGCTCGTCCTCTATTTCTACGTAATCAGCGAGCTAATTCCTTTCGCTTCAGCTATACTCTTATCGTTCATTACGTGAAACCTGTTCCTCATGGACTCCACTATGCAAAAGTAGACTGAAGTGAAATAAATTTATTTGCAGTTCAGAAATGGTCAGTAATTACAAAGTGAGTTTTATCATGTCTGAGATCTTGTTAGGATGTTCGTCTGCCTTCGTGAATGGTGAAGGACGTGAACGAGACCAAGGCATAAAAATTTGATTACAAGTAAATGCACGAATAGCACTCCAAAAACACAGAAAAATCATCCAGAGTGGCTTGAACATTAAACGTGTTATTGATAGAGCCTGAGGATAATCCTTTCATCTGAGTAAAACCAGCATCAGTAAATTAATGTAAGTTAGTAGATGCAATGTCTCTCGCATTTGTAGATCTACTTACAGCAGGTAAGCAGTGGAAAAGTGAAATCGATTTGTGAGCTATGGTAGGAAACTCTCGAAATAGTAGCCATGTAGCGCGTTGCTTGACATGTAAATCATTGAATAATAAATGCTTTCGGGATTGGAGGGGAAGGAATCTTAATGGGACGATTAGCGTAACCACTGCCTGAAGACTCTGTGAGAATTTAGGAATCAACGGATGTATAGCATGTTTCCCTTATATTAAAGCTACTCTCGTCCCTTAAAGGACACCTGTTTTCTTCTTATTCTGCCTCTTGTCTACTAGTTAGGAAGTAAATAAGATACAGAACTCTTATTAGAAAGCAGATGGGTTCAAATCTCCCAATTCTGACTCATTACACGTTGAACGGTCAAAACGTTAGTGACCATTAAAAGAGCACACTGGTCGCTTTTCAGCATTTTAGATGGAATATCAGATCATATGATTACCCTTTACCACTGACGCAGTAGAGTTGTGTGATGCGCCAGTCGGTTGTATGAAATCAACATGGTATAAGATGAGACGATGTAAAGACGGAACAGAATAGCAGGAAGCATTATCGTGTTTGCACGTGCCCACGTAGTGAATAAAGTTGCCCGATTTGCTGATGTATCAACGCGGACTGTCGAATGTGTTTGCAGGAAATGTTATACCACTCGCAGCTGTTTAACATGGCGTAAGAAGCAGAGCAGTAGTCGAGAGACATCCTGTAAAAGTCCTTTGTGATGGGCGTCCCGGCACCATATAAGAAGCTGCGTTCTGTGTATTTACTAGGGCACGTTTGAGTTGGGGAAGCCACATCGACCGTCCGTCAAATCAAAGCTGGCGTACCATAGGGGTCGATACTGAGTCCATAACTCTACTTCTTGTACAACGTCAGACCTCTGACGACAACACGGATCACAAGAGTTATCTGTGCTGATAACACGGCCCTCTTAACGCTAAGCAGATGGCCACAAGCACTGCACCATCGCCTCCAAGAGGCCTGTAAAAGCTTCGAAGCCTGGCCAACGAAATCGCGCGCGAAATTTAATGTACTTATAACTCAAGCGATGATCATTTCCAGGGAACATCGAGTGTATATTTCCGAAGTAGAACTATTCGGTGAAACGATACAGTGGGCCGCATCGCTCAAATACTGAGGTGTGCTCATTGATTCCAAAGTCCTAAATTCATATCCAAGAAGTATGAAATATAATTTCGCAGCAGCTAGGGGCAGTTTATGATAAACCCAATTATCGAGCCGCTGTAGACTATCGGCTGTTTATTCGCCCAGTGACAGATTATGCGTGTGTTTTCTGGGGCAATACCACGAAATTACATCTTCACAGGCAGTAAACCCTTCACATAAGGCGATTCGGAGGATTTATCATTACCCCCACAACTTTCAATCGTGCTATTTTTATGACGCATCGGAGGAACTAGGGGTCATTGACTGGTTTGAAAACAGCGCCAGCCAGTTCTACATACAGTCACGAGGGTCTGATACCTCATTAAATCGCCGTTTAGGTAAATCTGACTATCTCCGACGCCTTAACAAAAGTCCAGCTTGATAGGATGTAAAGTTACAGGAAGTTAGGTATTATGCCAATATCAGCCTCGCAGTCTCGACAACACACAATATAAAGAACAGGTTGCAAGTACACTAAGGCCCCTCACAAACGACTTAGCAGCGAGGAAAACACTCCACACCAGCACGTATTTTAATAACAGATGGAATCGACCAACAGGCACTGGAGATGAATGTAATGCTTTCCCCATGACAATCGCTTTCAAAACGACAGGAATTGCTGCTGTCAGCCAATGCAGGTCTGTCTTATCGAAACTCGGAGCGAACATGTGGATGGGAATTCTATGCAATGGACATTTGGAGTCTGATTTCTCGCATAAGACTTTTGCTCACAGCAGCTAATAAAGCTGCACGTCTTCAGTGAGTCAAACGGTACAGAAACTGGACAACAGGTTATTGTAGGCGCAACGAATAGCGATTTTGCCTCTTATCAAATGAAGCGAGGCTTCGAGTGCACAGACAGAACAATGAGGCGTCTAATACTCAGAATGTGGAGGGTGTACTTCAATGGGAGGTGATACTGTGATGTTTTTGGTTTTTTTCGTAATAATATTTTGGTATACATTGATGGCGAACAACAATGTTCATCTCAATATTTTCGCTGACGAAGTGTTGGCCCTTTCTTCTATGTTTTCCTGCTATGGCCACTCGCGTTCTCAGAGGTGACAACATTATGACAACAACCATGTCCACAGGCCTGTACACACACAGTCCTGGTTTCAAATGGTTCAAATGGCTCTGAGCACTATGGGACTCAACATCTGAGGTCATCAGTCCTCTAGAACTTAGAACTACTTAAACCTAAGGACATCACACACATCCATGCCCGAGGCAGGATTCGAACCTGTGACCGTAGCGGTCGCGCGGCTCCAGACTGTAGCGCCTAGAACCGCTCGGCCACCCCGGCCAGCATAGAAAATGTCTGGGGCTATACGATGATGAGGTCCCATACTCCAAGGAGCGTAGGGGACGTTGCGAGAGACCCGCACCGCTGTACTAGGCAAGGTCCTAGTGGAGGTGGTTCGCCATTGCCTTCCTCCGACCTTAATGGGGATGAATTATGATGATGAAGAGGACACAACAACACCCAGTCATCTCGAGGCAGGAAAAATTCACGAGCTGTGGACGGGGCTACGTGGAACAGCGGCTGAAACGCAGCGGTCAACATTTTGTAGCGTTACGAGATCTAATCACCAGTTGCATTTATCATACCAGAAGAAACTTGTGGACTCTCGTCCTCATCGAATTGAGGCTGATATCTAGCCTAGAGCGGTGCTGCAAAGAATTAACGTGATGACTTTTGGGAATGAGTAGTTTTGGTCCCGGCGTGGTTTCTTAGAGCATCCAAGGATGCCTTAAAATCGATTGTCAGGGGGATTCTTTTGACAAGTGCATTTCCTCCCCGACCCTTGACTAGTTCAGGTAGCAGTTCGGGTTTAACGGTGTTGATGTCGATGGGACGAATATCTGTGACCTTACTTCCTTACAGGGACAGTCAGGTGGGACACGTGTTTTGATGAAGTTTGCAAGGACGTTGTATATTCAAAATAAAGAGACACGTGTTTCAGATGTTTGCTAGACACTCCCTAGATTTAGGAAAAAAATCGAGGTCAAAGTTGATGACGGAAAACGTATTTTCAGTGCTAAATTGAAAAAATCTTCTAAAAACATTTTTATTGATTTAATATGGGATTCAACTTTAATAATGTTCGAGTTCGTAATGTTTTCGAGTATTCATTCAATGGCGAGGGTACCCATCATTCACTGTTTCTAAGAGAGTGAGGTCGGCGGTCAAAGTATTAAACCAGCAAACTGCTAGTCTTGTTCGTGGCTTTTTCTTCATTCGACATTTTTTTCGCTGCATCTGATATTGGAGATACATTACGGCGAAAGTATTAAACCAACAAACTGCTAGTCTTGTTCGTGACTTTTTCTTCATTCGACATTTCTTTCGGTGTATCTGATAATGGAGATACATTTCTTTCATTTTTAAGTAAGACATCAGGGTGTAATTAATAATCAAATAAGTGTATACGAGTATAATGTATTGACAGTTATTTTCATGTTATAGGGTTGATGTGATCAAAATTCATGCATTGTTCCATAAGCACTCGTCCTTACCCGTGCTTCAAGATATGGTACGCTCGATGTGCATCCAAATTGATATCTGAGAGATTTGTTTTTAGCAAAGTGAATCAGATATGTTTACCACGAGCGGTATTGCACAATACATGTCAATGCGGCGAAATTTCCTTCTTTCCTTCGTGTGTTGCCTATGGTGATAGAGAAATATTTATGTTTAGCGAGTTTCTATGATGCGTTTCACCCCACCGACTAATAGGCGATCGGTTAGGATTACGCAAAAACATATTTAAGGCACATTTTTGTAGTATCACGATGAAAATAACTGTCAATACGTCAGAATATATACCTATTTTGATTATTAATCATACCTCCAGATTTTTACTGCTAAAAAACGGCAAATAAAAGTTTTCCGATAAGCAGAAAAATGTCGAATGAAAAAAATGCCCCGACCAAGAACCGTACACGGAACAGCGGTTTGGTCTAATGAGCTGACTGCTATTTTTTTCTGGGCTGGGCGGGCGTCACATGACACACCTTCAAGTTTGTCGTCAAATACTTCACTCAGACTTTTGTGTGACAGACGGGAGCTAATCGCTCGGCCGCCGTCAACAATGTGCTAGACGCATTGAATGAGGGCGCCCGTGCTGAAGCGTTAAAACACAATAGTGATTCGAACAGTATTAACGCTGGACCCAAGGGCGCCCATACCCTAGGGCAAGGGGATCCGTGACGTCGTCCGCCCCACCCTCCCCAACTCCTAGCTCTCAGAGAAAGGAATAATTTTAGTGCAGTCAGGTTTTCTTCTTTCATCTCTTTCATCTCTTCTACTGTATTCATTTCCCCGGTTCTAGTCAACCGTTGCCTAATACTCCCTTCGAAACTCTCAACAACCTCTGGTTCTTTCAACTTATCCAGGTCCCATAAAGTCGGTATTGCGCAGGTTTAAAACACGATCGGAATTAGATTATATTTATGGGTAGTTAAAGTGGCCATCCATCTTTTAAATTATTAAAAACACTCCATGCCCCCAGGTCTTTTCCCCGCCACCTACAAATTTTCATAAGGACGTGGTTGTTGGACCATAAATTGTATTAAAAAATAGTTGTTTGTTTTTAGACGACCATTCGATGTATAACATTGAAAATACGTTTTCCCATCATCAGCTTTGACATCGATTTTTTCGAAAAGTAGGGAATGTCTAGCAAGAAGCCAAAGCAAGTGTCACTTTATACACTACTGGCCATTAAAATTTCAACACCAAGAAGAAATGCAGATGATAAACGGGTATTCATTGGACAAATATATTATACTCGAACTGACATGCATTTTCAAGCAGTTTGGGTGCATAGTTCCTGAGAAATCAGTACCCAGAACAATCACCTCTGGCCGTAATAACGGCCATGGTAGGCCTGGGCATTGAGGCAAACATTGCTTGGATGGCGTATACAGGTACAACTGCCCATGCAGCTTCAACACGATACCACAGTTCATCAAAAGTAGTGACTGGCGTATTGTGACGAGCCAGCTGCTCGGCCACCATTGACTAGACGTTTTCAGTTGGCGAGAGATCTGGAGAATGTGCTGGCCAGGGCAGCAGTTGAACATTTTCTGTATCCGGAAAGGCCCATACAGGACCTGCAGGTTCGGTCGTGCATTATCCTGCTGAAATGTAGGATTTCGCAGG
Organism: Schistocerca cancellata; assembly: GCF_023864275.1. Classification (NCBI taxonomy): domain Eukaryota; kingdom Metazoa; phylum Arthropoda; class Insecta; order Orthoptera; family Acrididae; genus Schistocerca; species Schistocerca cancellata. The sequence goes on along the minus strand of NW_026046443.1, from coordinate 5,479,083 downwards.
GATCGAATGAAGAGTAGAGCCATGCGTCGTAACCCATCTGAAATGTAACGTCCACTGTTCAAAGTGCCGTCAATGCGAATAAGAGGTGACCGAGACGTGAAAACAATGGCAGCCCATACCATCACGCCGGGTGATACGCCAGTATGGCGATGACGGATACACGCTTCCAGTGTGCCAAACACGGATGCCACCATCATGATACTGAAATCAGAGCCTGGATTCATCCGAAAAAATGATGTTTTGCCATTCGTGCACCCAGGTTGATCGTTGAGTACACCATCGCAGGCGATCCTGTCTGTAATGCAGCATCATGGGTAACCGCAGCCACAGTCTCCCAGCTGATAGTCCATGCTGCTGCAAACGTCGTCGAACTGTTCGTGCAGATGGTTGTTGTCTTGCAAACGTCCCCATCTGTTGACTCAGGGATCGAGACGTGGCTGCACGATCCGTTACAACCATGCGGATAAGATGCCTGTCATCTCGACTGCTAGTGATACGAGGCCGTTGGGATCCAGCACGGCATTCCGTATTACCCTCCTGAACCCACAGATTCCAAATTCTGCTAACAGTCATTGGATCTCGACCTACGCGAACAGCAATGTCACGATACGATAAACCGCAATCGCGGTAGGCTACAATCCGACCTTTATCAAAGTCGGAAACGTGATGGTACGCATGTCTCCTCCTTACACGCGGCTTCACAACAACGTTTCACCAGGCAATGCCGGTCAACCGCTGTTTGTGTATGAGAAATCGGTGGGAAGCTTTCCTGATGTCAGCACGTTGTAGGTGTCGCCACCGGCGCCAACCTTGCATGAATGCTCTGAAAAGTTAATCATTTGCATATCATAGCATCTTCTTCCTGTCGCTTAAGTTTCGCGTCTGTAGCACGTCGTCTTCGTGGTGTAGCAATTTTAATGGCCAGTAGTGTATTAAATATAGAACGTCCTTGCGAAAACTGACAAATATCGGTGATCCACATTTCACAGCCTCCCCTTGTTAGAGTCTTGTCTGAAGTGTAGAAGCAAAGTGGCAGACGTCAACCGCTATCTCTCCCGTATAAGGTTGTCGAACTGAGCAATGTAATTCTCTGTATGCGCATCCGTATGGCCATATAGACAAAAACCAATCGGGGCCTGAGTGATTAGCGGCAGAACCAGCACAAGGTCGCCGTCCTTGAACAGGCAAGGTGGCAGCAGCGGCGGCATCTAAACGCGGCTAATAATCGCCCTGGAGAAACGCGAGCGCCGAGCCCGAGATGGGCGGCTGTGTTCTGGTCCGATGCGGGTCAAGGACGGCTCGCCCGGGGCAACAGACCAGCGCACGTAACTGCTTTGAGCGGCGCGCTCAACGCCCATCGCAACAGCCGCTGCCTGTGGGTCCCGAGCAACACGACCGAACTACAGCTACACCTTATGACCACTGCCCACTGCGCCGTTGATGCCACCTGGTTGCGTTACAGGCATGGGACGCGGTAACAGAAGTACAGGGTATCCGAAAAGTCTTTCCCCGATTACATAAATTGATAACTCAGGCTAGAAGTAAGATACAAATATGAAACTGGTGTCTAATTGTTTACAAACTATCAAAGTTTTTTTCACACATCAGTAAACTTCCATATGAGCACCCTTGGTAGGACGTAGCACATCAATTTCCGTCCACACATTAGCCAACATCACTGGAGGGATCGGATCAACGACTGTGGTTATCCGTTGCCGCAGGTTTTCAAGATCTGATACACGTGTTCGGTAGACCTTGTCCTTGACATAACCCCATAAAAAGAAGTCTAATGGGGTTATGTCAGGAGAGCGTGGAGGCCAAACCGTTGGCCCATCACGGCCAATCCATCGCCCAGGAAAGGTCATATCCAGATAGGCACATACGTCCAAACCCCAATGAGGCGGTGCAACGTCTTGGTGAAACAAGACATCGGGATGATACTGAAGCAGCTGAGGAACAGCATACATTTGCAACATGTCCAGATACTCTGCAGATGTGATGGTAGCCTCAGCGAAGAAGAATGGCCCGATAATTCGATCGTGCGATAGCGCGCACTGCCTCTGGTGCACTCCATGACCTCGCCAGGAGCCGGCAGGAGTGGCCGTGCGGTTCTGGGCGCTACAGTCTGGAACCGAGCGACCGCTACGGTCGCAGGTTCGAATCCTGCCTCGGGCATGGATGTGTGTGATGTCCTTAGGTTAGTTAGGTTTAATTAGTTCTAAGTTCTAGGCGACTGATGACCTTAGAAGTTAAGTCGCATAGTGCTCAGAGCCATTTGAACCATTTTGAACCTTGCCAGGGGGTTGTGAAGCCCAAATGTGCACATTATTGCGATTAACTATTCCACTGACAAAAAAGGTCGCTTCGTCGGAAAAGGCAATTTCTCTGAGATAACCATCATCGTCCTCAATACGTGATAGCATTTCGACAGCAAACTCATATCGACGTGTACTGCCATTGGGCAACAATGGAAGTGGAAGTTTACTGATGTGTGAAAAAAACTTCGATAGTTTGTAAACAATTAGACACCAGTTTCATATTTGTATCTTACTTCTAGCCTGAGCTATCAATTTATGTAATCAGGGAAAGACTTTTCGGACACCCTGTATGTCAGCGGAGCAGACACGGACAGGGCATCACCCCTGGAATGATGCGGGCTGCAAAAAGCTATTGAGACAAGCGACTTCGACAAAGGGCAGATTATTAGTACGCAGGGCCCGTGAACAAGAGCCTGTGGATCGAGAACAGCTGACAACATGAATAACGTTGAAGTAAATATCCTCGGGGAAGTGGAGTAACTTAAATCACAATAAAGACAAGTGTTCTGGTCGAGACTCTATACCATTTAGCTTCCTTTCGGAGTATGCCGATACTTTAGCTCCATACTTAACAATCGTATACAACCGTTCAAATGGTTCAAATGGCTCTGAGCACTATGGGACTTAACATCTGAGGTCATCAGTCCCCTAGAACTTAGAACTACTTAAACCTAACTAACCTATCACACACATCCATGCCCGAGGCAGGATTCGAACCTGCAACCGTAGCAGCAGCGCGGTTCCGGGCTGAAGCGCCTATAACCGCTCGGCTACCACGGCCGGCTTACAACCGTTCGCTCGACGAAAGATCCGTACCCAAAGACTGGAAAGTTGCACAGGTCACACCAATATTCAAGAAAGGTAGTAGGAGTATCCACTAAATTACAGGCAAATATCGTTAACGTTGATATGCAGGAGGATCTTGGAACATATCTTGTGTTCGAACATTATGAATTACCTCGAAGAAAACGTCTATTGACACACTGTCATCATGCGTTTAGAATACTTCGTTCTTGTGAAACACAACTAGCTCTTTGTTTGCATGAAGTGTTGACTGCTATTGACAAGGGATTTCAGATTTATTCCGTATTTCTGGATTTCTGGAAGGCTTTCGACAGTGTACCACACAAGTGGCTCGCAGTGAAATTGCGTGCTTATGGAATATCGTCTCAGTTATGTGACTGGATTTGTGATTTCCTGTCAGAGAGGTCGCAGTTCGTAGTAATTGACGGAAAGTCATCGAGTAGAGCATAAGTGATTTCAGGCGTTCCCCAAGGTAGTGTTATAGCCCCTTTGCTGTTCCTTATCTATATGAACGATTTGGGAGACAATCTGAACAGCCGTCTTCGGTTGTTTACAGATGACGTTGTCGTTTATCGACTAATACAGTCTTCAGAAGATCAAAACAAATTGCAAAACGCTTTAAATGGCTCTGAGCACTATGCGACTTAACTTCTGAGGTCATCAGTCGCCTAGAACTTAGAACTAATTAAACCTAACTAACCTAAGGATATCACACGCATCCATGCCCGAGGCAGGATTCGAACCTGCGACCGTAGCGGTCGCTCGGCAAAACGCTTTAGAAAATACATCTGAATGGTGCGAAAAGTGGCAGTTGATCCTAAATAACGAAAAGTGTGAGGTCATCCACATGAGCGCTAAAAGGGACTCGTTAAACTTCGGTTATACGATAAATGAGTCTAATCTAAAATCCGTAAATTCAACTAAATACCTGGGTATTACAATTACGAACAACTTAAATTGGAAGGAACACATAGGAAACGTCTTGCGGAAGGCTAACCAAAGACTGCGTTTTATTTGCAGGACACTTAGAAAATGTAACAGACCTACTAAGGAGACTGCCTACACTACGCATGTCCGTCCTCTTTTAGAATACTGCTGCGCAGTGTGGCATCCTTAGCAGATAGGGCTGACGGAGTACACCGAAAAGTTCAAAGAAAGGCAGCACGTTTTGTATTATCGCGAAATATGGGAGAGAGTGTCAAAGAAATGATACAGGATTTAGGCTGGGCATTATTAAAAGAAAGGCAGTTTTCGTTGCGACGGAATCTCCTCACGAAATTCCAGTCACCATCCTCCGGATGCGAAAATATTTTGTTGACTCCGACCTACATAGGGAGGAACGATCACCACGGAAATATATAGGTGTCCATTCTTTCCGCGCTCTATACCACATTGGAATAACAGAGAATTGTGAAGGTGGTTGGATGGATCCTCTGCCAGGCACTTAAATGTGAGTTGCAGAGTATCAGAACATATGTGTAGATGTAGATGTGGAAAATGGTGAAGCTGGTCGAATGTTCACGTGCTACCGTCTTGAGCATGCCCAGAAAGAGGTAGGAGAACAGAGAAACAACCACTAGCTGCTAAACGGTTGGACGTCCACCACTATTCACAAAACGTGCAGTTCGTAGGCTTGTCTGCTCCGTAAGGCATGATAGGTGGAAATCTGTGGCATTTCTACCGAAAGAGCACAATGCTGGTGCATCCACAAGTGTTTTGGAACACACAGTTCAGCGTATATTGTTGAACATGGAGCTCCGCTGCAGACCACCCCTTTGTATTCAGATGTTGACGCAACCGCATCGTCAATTGGGATTGCAGTAGTCATGGGACCATCGGGATTCGAACGTCGATCAATGGAAACGTATCGGCTCTTCCGGTGAGTTACATTTTTGTTACACTAGGTCGATGGTCGGCTCCACGAATGCCGTCAACGAGGTGAATGCCCGCTCGCAGTGTGCCATGGATGCAGACTGGAGACTGTTGGGTGCGGGTTTATGCTACGGGAGACATTCTCCTGCGCTTGCATCGGACATGTCGTTGTAATCGAACACACTGACACCTGCGAACCACCTGCATCCCTTCATCCTGATCTCTTCCCCGACGGCGATGTCATCTGTCAGCAGTGTAATTATCTGTGTCTCGGAGCAAGAACCGTGCTACAGTGGTTTGGGTAGCATTATAGTGAACTTACGCTAATGACTCGGCGACAAAATTTGCCTGTTGTAAATCCATGGAATCCATCTGGGTCGCTATCGGGCGTCACCACCACGTACGCAAATCAGCTCCCCATTATTTACATGAATTATATGACCTGTGAGTAGACATCTAACGCCAAATACCTCCACAAACCTACCAACAAACTGTCGGATCCCTGATAAGCGCAGTCAGTGATGTATTTCCTACCAAAGATGGACAAACAAGCTATTAAGCAGGTGGTCATAATGTTTCGGTTCATAATTGTACTTCTACAGCTAGGTATGAGTTTTCCACTGTCAGCGATCTCTTGCGAGTAATACTAGTCGTGCCAACAGTACCGAGACTCAGCTCGCCGACAGTGTCCGAGAGTACGCAAAGATCTCAGACAATCGCTCACTGTGAGTTTACACCTCCCTTATAGATGGTAACCTCTATCTCTCGAGAGCTGCTCACCGTAGCTCTAAGACAACAAAAACTATACCGGCATTGTCGGAAGAGTGAGAGTACTCGGACAGTGCTGAGCGGCCATGTTGTGTTCCAGATTTCATAGTTTGTACACTGTCAAATTGTGGTAACATATTTTACTCCTGCATGCATTAAATAAAAGTACCCTCGAAACTGTGTGTTTCGACCCATAATATATGGCTGTGGCATGCTTACGAGCGAGGAAACCGTCCCTTTTGCCTCCTTATTTGCCGGCCGCTGTGGCCGAGGGGTTGTAGGCGCATCAGTCTGGAACCACGCTGCTGCTACGGTCGCAGGTTCGAATCGTGCCTCGGGCATGCATGTGTGTGATGTCCTTAGGTTAGTTAGGTTTAAGTAGTTCTAAGTCAAGGGGACTGATGACCTCCGATGTTAAGACCCATAGTGCTTAGAGCCATTTGAACCAGCTTCCTTATTTACTTCGCATTCGACACCCACACTACAGTAAATATCTTTCAAACTAAACAAAGAGCAAAAAAGGCACACAAATATACATTGCCACAACAGAAACATGCAATTATGTAGCCAATCTTTGGCGTAGTCTGGATGTCGTTAAGACATCCGTCAGGGAAACGATACACATCACAACATAAAACATGGTCCATGACGTGTTTCACTCCACAGTCGCATTTGGCATCTTGGGCAAGTCCCTACTTCACCATTAATTACCTGTATCGTCCAAATCCGGTTTACAGTTCAATGCCTCCGATGCAGGTCAAAGCATGGCACTTCCACTGTTGGGTCAAACGCCAGGCCGTTATTCAAAGAGGCTTTCCGCTGCCACTCTTCTCTCCATGCGGCCTTTGCATCATTTAGTGTTACTTCGTTCATCTTGAAAGATTTTCTGGATTTGAGACGATTATCGGTAGGGAAATATTGTGGATCTGTAGGGTAAGATTGTCTCTGATTGATATAGCTATCCGCTGAGCTGCTGCTTGTCATCCGATGGGTGGAGGTTCGGTATGTACTACAACTGGAAGCCAGGGAATGGGTGTTGGCCGCAGTGTTCCCCGGATTATCCTCCTGGTTTCATGGTACTGGATGTCAGCCTTCGTTACGTGGATGCTCCTGGCCTACACCAGGGCACAGTACTTATCAACACTATGTACAAGAACGAACACTGAAGTGTTTAATGTCAGCATGTTGTTACTGCTACCTTTTCTTTTTCTGGGTTACGTCTTCCAAGTGGCACTTTTTAGTTAGAGTACATTTCAGTTCTATTCACGGATATTTAGGGGTTCTCTCGTGTCTAATTGCTTCGCCCATTAAATTTCGATTTAGTTCGCTGTTTGCTCTTATTGTTTAGGTGCGTCACTGTACTTACAGTTTTTGTTGGTCTGATGATTAAATGCCACTCGCTGTAGAATTTTGCTAGGATTTCCATATCAGATTTATGTAATTCTTCCAATTTCTCAAAAGACTTTGCTTGTACTGCTGTTGTGACGTCATTGGGATGGGAAAATGCCTGTGAATTCAAAACTGGGATATCAGATGTGTAGGGATTGAACAGAGCTGATGCCAATACTGATCATTGTGGCATTCCATTTTTCAGTACCTTGTGTTCGCTTACTCCCCATTTTGTTCTACATTACGAACAGCACGCTCAGTTAGACTACTTCTAAAAGTTGAAACTTAAAACACTACTACTAGCAAACAACTAACAAATGTGTCATAGACAGTTAACAAATGAAAATAAAAAATTGTCACCGTGGATACTCGAGCCCCCGTTAATGAGAAAATAATAATTATAGACTAGCACGCTACCCACTGTGTCACATCAACACCTGAACAGGTTGCACTACAAAAGTACGCCGGCATTGTCGGGGCAGTTGAGACAACTGTTGCGATGAATACGCCGTGTGACGAAATGTCAGCGACATGTCAGCAGAAACAGCAATGAGTAAATCTGCCAGGAAGTGGACTCAGGACGAGGTTGTGCATTTAATGAGTTTGTACGAGCAGCGTTTACTGGACCACCGGTAGTGAGGTAAGAAGCGGAGTTTGGTGGCTGAAACAGCTACAGTGTCCAACACCCCCAAAGAGGAAATTTACCATAATATCAACACTTCGAAGAAGCAGGCAAAGTAGTGTTATGCGCAGGTTAATTATTATCAAATTGAGTTCCGTTTAAAAGAAAGCGTTTTGAAAATCGAAAAATTTCCATTTAACTTCAAGTAAGACAGATGTGTCTGTGATTTTATATAACGTGGTATTTACTGATTATATTGTTATATTAGGTGTTGAAGGACCGACTAACTGACGAGTGTTCCCTTAAATCAAAACAAGTGAAAGCGTTCAAAAAAATGTATGTCCAAAAATGTTTCATTTAACTGGCATTGTCCTATATGGCTTTTGAATGTCTGTGGGTATTACGATGAAACTGGTGTGATGTTATTTCCTCGTAACTTTTACTTTACCAAATATTAAAGAGAATAGACTTTAACGATGCTAGGAATAATAGTGTCACCAAGTAGTCTATCTTTAACACTAATTAATTACACATAAAAGTGTCAAGACTGGCAACTTTATTCTTGCAAAATTTCGATATTGTGGGTTTTCCATCACAAGCCCTACAATGAGATTTTTGCATGCTCCAAAATCACGCCTCCGCCTAATACGCTTCCTTATCCAACACGACACACGGTCATTTTGACACTAGAAGTGTTAAAAATGCAACTGCAGCCCGACGCTCCTCCAACGCGACGTCATCCTTCAAGCGCCGAAGTACGACAGAAAAATCTCTCGTGAACAAACCGTAGCCCGCTAGTAAAGAGCACACTAGCGGGCTATCAACTAACTAAACGGAATGAAACACTCAGTGAATTCACAGTTGTTACGTCTTGAAATCACAATTTTTGATCGAATATTTATAACTACTGACAGAGGATTGATGGTGTATCACAACAACAAAGGCAAACAAGATGAGAAGTGAGTAGGCAATAACACGAGGAGACAGATAAATATAGCTACAGTTCGAGCTTTAGCTTGTGAGCAATTAAAAGCAAACACAGATGGCTACAATTCGAGCTTCAGCTTGTGACCAATTGAGAGCAAACACGGATGCCTAGCAAACACGCGAAGAATTATCTCACTGATGATAACTTAAAGTGCAAAAGAGAAGACGGGTCTGTGAGAAATAAAATACAGTGCAGCAAGAAAAAACGGTTTTTATTTACAGTCAAACAATGGAAAATCCAGCATGGAATGTAACAATATTATGAAAAGGAAAGTTGCTACTCACCATATAGTGGAGATGCTCAGTCGCAGATAGGCACAACAAAAAGACTGTCACAAATAAATAAAGCTTCCGTGAAGGCCTTCGTCAACAATAGATGTAGACACACACACACACACACACACACACACACACACTCACGTTCGCGCAGGCACAACTCACACACACGACTACAGTCGTTAGAATACAACCTACTTGAACCACGTTTTTTATTTTCAAAACAATTTAAGGCTGTGGATCCCCACAAAAATAAAGTTTTTAAAAAAATTTGCTTATGTGTTTTTTTAGGAACTGTCGTTTGAGAAACTTTTCATGAAATTTAGTTATTACTTGCTGTTGTAAATTAAAAACCGAGCTTTTGTGATAAATAAATAAATAAATTACTTTCGGATATTGTTTTCCCTGACAGTTCACTTTCGACTGTGCAAAGTTCTCCCTACTAGTTACGACACATGCTGTGTACAAATTTGCCTTCTCAGGTTGGCGGTGAAGCGACCGCTTGTGTTGCAGGCCGGTCTTGAATACAGAACTTTGGGAGCCATTCAAAGGAAAACTTTAGGAAAGGGGGAACACTGGAACATCGGATGAAAAATAAATTCCAAGCATGAGTTTGTAAACACATTGAACTTGTATTCAATAATTTTTTTCTGGATAACATTAACTCACGCATTATTACTTCACCCGCTGCAATCAGCGGATACAAAGCGAGAAAAAGCACCAAAACACAAGAGAGTGCTCCTAAAAATGGTACATGTGGAACAGGAGGAAGAAAACAAGCATAATAGCCCACCAGCAATTCACCGCGAAGCAAACAGACGTAATAGACGCTTAATCGATTAAGTGCACCTCTCCGTTGTTTGTCTCCAGACTTTTATCTCCATTATGAGTTCCTTATAGCTTAGCTACTTTCACTGGTTGTTCCATGCACAGTGTGTTTCTGCTTCAAATACTGCACGATAGATTCTTTTTTTTTTTCATTTGATTATAATGATTTTGTATGTAGAGTCGCATTATAAGGGTTCAAAAGTTATATGATTAAACAGTTTTAATTAAATCAGTATTTTGAAATACTTTTGCCGTGCTTGCCATATAAAAAATTATTTCATTCATGGTGGCAATTTTCAGCAGCTGTAGTATATATTTCAGGATAAAATTCAGTCCTCACTTGCATATATACTTTTACTCTAGACATTAGTCGAGTCCATGCCACGTCATATTGCGGCACTTCTGCGTGCCCGCAGGGGCCCTACACGATATTAGGCTGGTGTACCAGTTTCTTTGGCTCTGCAGTGTATATCCAAAAATGTAAATGTTGTATCTGATTACTGTAAACACTGACTGACAGTTTACAGTAACTGAATCGCATATATGTACAATATGTGCATGTATAAGAAATAAATAAGTGATAGTCCTCAACATTAAATCGACTTCTTGGTCTAATGTTACGCGTAACCAATCAAATATTTAATGCGTAGTATATCGTTAGTGACACTGGTCTTGTGGGCTTTAGACTGTAGTCTGAGTTACGTTTTTGTGCGCCACGCTTCCTCCCCTACTGCGGGAATTCTCACTGGGTTCCACTGTCATAATGTTACCTCACTGAGTTTTATCGTTAAATGAGATTTCAGTCGCTGAAAATGCGGCAAGAATTATTATTTGGTGGCAGTCAAAACAATAACTCTATTAAAAGCAGAATAAATGAAACGCCACCGAGCGAGGTGGTGCAGTGGTTAGCACACTGGACTCGCATTCGGGAGGACGATGGTTCAATCCCGCGTCCGGCCATCCTGTTTTAGGTTTTCCGTGATTTCCCTAAATCACTTCAGCCAAATGCCAGGATGGTTCCTTTGAAATGGCACGGCCGACTTCCTTCCCCGTCCTTCGATAATCCGATGGGACCATTCTCCCAAATCAATCAACCAACCAAATGAAATGCTGAATTAAATAACGTTGCTGTGAAATTTCGTTAACCAAGACTTAGCCAGAAAGGGAGTTGCCCACATTAAATGAAAACAAGTGCATTCTCGTGAAGCCGAATACTGACGTTTGAAACAATCTAGAATTATGATAGTGTGATGACATACGTAATATATTATGAGGGCAGTTCAATAAGTAATGCAACACACTTTTTTTCTCGGCCAATTTTGGTTGAAAAAACCGGAAATTTCTTATGGAATATTTTCAAACATTCCCGCTTCGTCTCGTATAGTTTCATTGACTTCCGACAGGTGGCAGCGCTGTACGGAGCTGTTAAAATGGCGTCTGTAACGGATGTGCGTTTCAAACAACAGGCAGTGATCGAGTTTCTTTTGGCGGAAAACCAGGGCATCTCAGATATTCATAGGCGCTTGTAGAATGTCTACGGTGATCTGGCAGTGGACGGTGAGTCGTTGGCCAAAGCGTGTGTCATCATCGCCGCAAGGTCAAGCAAGACTGTCTCATCTCCCGCGTGTGGGCCGGCCGTGCACAGCTGTGACTCCTGCAATGGCGGAGCGTGCGAACACACTCGTTCGAGATGATCAACGGATCAACATCAAACAACTCAGTGCTCAACTTGACATCTCTGTTGGTAGTGCTGTCACAATTGTTCACCCGTTGGGATATTCAAAGGTTTGTTCCCGCTGGGTCGCTCGTTGTCTAACCGAACACCATAAAGAGCAAAGGAGAACCATCTGTGCGGAATTGCTTGCTCGTCATGTGGCTGAGGGTGACAATTTCTTGTCAAAGATTGTTACAGGCGATGAAACATGGGTTCATCATTTCGAACCAGAAACAAAACGGCAATCAATGGAGTGGCGCCACACCCACTCCCCTACCAAGAAAAAGTTTAAAGCCATACCCTCAGCCGGTAAAGTCATGGTTACAGTATTCTGGGACGCTGAAGGGGTTATTCTGTTCAATGTCCTTCCCCATGGTCAAACGATCAACTCTGAAGTGTATTGTGCTACTCTTCAGAAATTGAAGAAACGACTTCAGCGTGTTCGTAGGCACAAAAATCTGAACGAACTTCTCCTTCTTCGTGACAACGCAAGACCTCACACAAGTCTTCGCACCCGAGAGGAGCTCACAAAACTTCAGTGGACTGTTCTTCCTCATGCACCCTACAGCCCCGATCTCGCACCGTCGGATTTCCATATGTTTGGCCCACTGAAGGACGCAATCCGTGGGAGGCACTACGCGGATGATGAAGAAGTTATTGATGCAGTACGACGTTGGCTCCGACATCGACCAGTGGAATGGTACCGTGCAGGCATACAGGCCCTCATTTCAAGGTGGCGTAAGGCCGTAGCATTGAATGGAGATTACGTTGAAAAATAGTGTTGTGTAGCTAAAAGATTGGGGAATAACATGGTGTATTTCAATGCTGAATAAAACAACCCCTGTTTCAGAAAAAAAAAATGTGTTGCATTACTTATTGAACTGCCCTCGTAGGTTGGTGAATGCGTTGGTAGCGCTTTTGTTTCTCATGTTCGTATTCAGGTTGCTATAGGCTTATTTATTTATCAATTGTCAGTTTTTATTTGTGGTTTACTGTTGGTATTTGAGTTTACATATTGTCATTTGGAGATAGTGAGTGGAGCTGTGGACACTAGAAAACGGAGTGCCAAATGGAGAAATCGGCGATATCCGACGTATTCTTCTGTTTGAGTTCAGTAGAGGGGCGACAGCAGCGGAGTCGGGCAGAAACATTTGCGCCGTGTTTGGGGACAATTCCATTGGTCAGAGCATGGCAAGAAAATGCTGTTCACGTTTTAGGAGGATCGTTTTGACGTTAGTGACTCTTCACGTTCAGCAAGACTTTCCGGGTTTGATAAAGATCGTTTAAACGCATTAATCCACAATGATCCACGTCAATGTACTCGACAGTTGGCAAATGTGATAAACTGGGATCACTCCGCCATCGTGCGCCATCTGCAGCAATGAGGAAGGTTCGAAAATCGGGTTACGGGTACCGCATGTACCAAGCCAAAATCACAAAAATCAGCGGGTGGTCATACATGCTTGGTCGTCATCAATTGGCTCGCGAACAACACAGACCACTTGTGTTCTGTACCGTTACTGGTGACAAGAAATGTTGTCTTTATGCTAACATAAGCAAAAGAAAGGTATCGTTGAGCCGAAACAAAGCAGCAACTCCCCGTACGAAGTTCTTCGCTCGTCCTTGAAAGATAATGTTATGCATCTGGTACAACAGGGACGGTATGGTCTACTACGAATTGATTCCCCGAGGTGTAACCATGACTGCACTTATTATCAATAACTGAGACGTCTTCCAGATGAAATCCAAGAACAACAACCAGGGAGACTGAGTGAAGATATTCTGGTCCACGATAACGCTCGCCCAGACTCTGCTAGACTGACAAAAAACACTTTACAGGAGTTGGGTTAGGAAGTCATGTCGCACCCACCTTCGGGTTCGGCCTCTCACGTCCGGACCGTGCCCGTACCGAGACACGTCTGATTATCTGCCGTCACCGGAGGACGAAATATACCATTAAAATAAATATAGTGGTCCAAACATGGCCGGATCGTGCTCGATGAAAGTCAGCGAGCCGAGAACGCGCCGGGCGGAATCTGTTCAATTTTTCGCGTGACGGATGATTCGACGGTAGAACTGTGTCGCAGCCTGTGTAACCTTGCCAGACTGTTTTTTGTGGTACAAAAAATAGGTGTGGGAAGACTAACAGAAGAAGTTTGTAAAGTTTACGTAACTTCTTTTTTTGTTTATCTTCTGTTACTGTTTTCTGAACCTGTCTTTAAAAAAGAGCCACGAGTTCTTTGGGTGAAACTTATAGTCTCCAGAAAGTGTCGTTGTTTCTTAGTTACGGTTGTGATTGTTTTTAAATGCACTACGTCATCTTAAAATATTCATAAAACTTAGTCTTGTCACCCAGGATATGGGTAAATAATGTTCAAAACTCTCCCTGTACTGATATTATTTACCAGGCACTGTGGAGCCACATATTTCTTCTTGTTTTTGGCTTGTTTATCGTTTTTTTCTTCCTCTAAAGCAAGGGCAGTAAGTCCTAATCCACTATTACGACAATTAGCGAACATATTTACAGCTTTCACAAACACTTCCGAGTCACCACAAGGAACAACAGCAATGTGGACGAGCCTCGGTTACGTTTGGCTCATAGAGAAACGGGCATCATACGTACGACGCTCGGTTGGTTCGTTGGTTGGTTGGTTTAAAGGTGCGAGAAGGGACCAAACTACGAGGTCATCGGTCCCTTGTTCCTAATAAAACAATGAAACAAGTGTGAGAATAAAACGGACGAAACATATAACACAAAACGGAAAGAAAGGAAAAGCCACAAGAACGAATGGAAGGCAACGAACGCTAAAAGGAACAAAAGAGGACAAGAAAACAACAGAGAGACACTAGAAACAGAAGAGAGTAGAGCATGAAAGCAGATTACAGTGGCTGGCCAACCACGAGAATAAAAAGGGAAAGCCAGCCACTCTGCAACACATTAAAACCTCCACCCTAAAAGCACTAGGGTGGAGGGCACAGAGGTACAAAGGACATGCGCTAAAACCTGCACAGAAGTATAAAACCCACTCTCACGGATAAAACGTAAAACTAAAGCTGCTGTGGAGGCACTGTCACCTAACACCGAAGGCAGGGTGCTGGGAAAGTTAAAAGTCCGCCACAGAGTGGCTAAAGGTGGGCAGTCCAGCAAGAGGTGGACGACTGTCATTTGGGAGCCACAGCGACACTGAGTTGGGTCCTCGCGACGGAGGAGGTAGCCATGTGTTTGACACGTATGGCAATGATTCCCTGCTAGAGGCCTGCATGGAAGGCTTCCACACATTCATAGTATCCTTAATGACACGCAGTTTGTTCTGCGTGCTGTTATGCCATTCCGCCTCCCGGAGCCGGAAAACCCTGGGGTGTAAGACAGAACGCAGGTTAGCTTCGGAGATGTCCATCTCCAGAAGCGGTTTCCGAGTCGACTGTTCGGCCAGCCTGTCGGCAAGCTCGTTGCCGGGGATTCCGACGTGTCCTGGGGTCCACACAAACACCACGGAACGGCGGGACTGTTCCAGGGCGTAGACGGACTCCTGAATGGAAGCTACCAGAGGGCGGCGAGGGTAGCACTAGTCGATAGCTTGTAGGCTAGAATGAAATTTTCACTCTACAGCGGAGTGTGCGCTGATATGAAACTTCCTGGCGGACTAAAACTGTGTGCCGGACCGAGACTCGAACTCGGGACCTTTGCCTTTTCGCGGGAAAGTGCTCTACCAACTGAGCTACCCAAGCACGGCTCACCCCCGGCACTCACAGCTTTACTTCTGCCAGTATCTCGTCTCCTACCTTCCAAACTTTACAGAAGCTCTCCTGCGAACCTTGCAGAACTAGCACTCCTGAAAGAAAGGATATTGCGGAGACATGGCTTAGCCACAGCCTGGGGGATGTTTCTAGAATGAAATTTTGACTCTACACCGGAGTGTGCGCTGATATGAAGCGCCCACGAAAGGCAAAGGTCCCAAGTTCGAGTCTCGGTCCGGCACACAGTTTTAATCCGCCAGGAAGTTTCAGCTTGTAGGCTGCTCAATGAGTCAGGGCATGAGCAGATTTACTCAAGAGCACGAGATATGTCCGCCAGCTCTCCATTAACATATGCGAAGCCTACGTGACCATCAAACATACGACGCTCGGTCCTGACACGGCCCGGACATGTGTGCCAGGACCTTTCAATATCTGATCTTGCGCCCTGAAATTTTCACCTTTTACGCTCTAAATTGAGCAACCTTCAAAGAAATTCCTTTCCGGTGGAAAATGCTCTCCGAGCATCGCTCGACGAGTTCTTCGCCTCAGAACCACGTGATTTCTACACCCACGACTCGAAAAGTTACCCTATCGTTGGCAGACTGTTGTAATTAGTGAAGGAGACTACATCGTTGATTATTAAATTCTCTGTTATGTGTATGTGTTGCGTTTATTAAAACGTATGGAAAAACACTACGGACTTATGCGTCAACCCAGTACTTTACTCTCACATTCCAACACGTTTGTCGGGTTCGAAGAAATACATGCATTCTTGAGGTCCATATACATTCATATCCAGCAAGACGCTGGCCAGTTTATTCCACAACTACTACAGGATATTTTCTTTCAAGTCGATAAAGTGGATGCAGGAAAAAATAAACAAAGAAAAGGCGTTCCGGATTAGTTAAAGGTTCACACCTGTCTTTCTTTCCAAGTTGCCATCAAAAGGAAAGTTAATTACTTGTTTTGGATAAATGAACCAAAAAGGAACGGAAGTTCCTTTCCAGCTGTTAAGTCTCTTATCCCACTCGATTACCTGCACGCCTTTTTTTTAATAATAATTTCATTTAGACTAATGTCCGTGACTTAAACATATTATACTCATTGTACCTCGTAGAATGAAGGCTTTCACGACCGGTTGATATGGCTGTTGATATACTTTCCGGGATGTGAGGTCGTGGTCCAAGAACTTTTCTGCTCCTTACGTTTCGTCCAGGACTGCGCTGTACTTCCTCCCTTTTATTAAAAAAGTAACAGATCGGATCGGTAAGATTTTACGAAAACATGACATTAAACCGATCTTTAAACCAACAAAGAAAATAAGTCAAGTACTACGATCTGTGAAGGATAAACGCCCTCCCCTGTCGACATGTGGTGTGTATAAAATTCCATGTACCTGTGGTAAAGTTTACATTGGTACTACTAAAAGAAGCGTAAACACGCGACTGAAAGAGCATAAAAGTCTTTGTCGACTTGGAAAAATAGAAAAGTCAGCTGTAGCGGAACATGCTCTTCAACCAGGCAATCACCAAGTGAAGTTTTCGAATACCGAAGTTTTATCTACAACGTTAAATTACTATCCACGGCTTTACAGAGAAGCTATCGAAATTTATAAACATAACGATAATTTTAATAGGAAAGAGGAGGCTATGAAATTTAGCGATATATGGACAGTGGCTCTTCAAAATTACTAACAATTTTTATCTTTGACAAGGTGGTAATCGATAGTCAACCTTATCTTTGCTATAGATTATCACTGCTCATCACGTGTCACCTGAACTACGCCCCCCTTTCTCACAATATATAAGTCGCTCTCAGACACCCGACCAGTCAGTCGGCAAGACTCAGCGGAGCAGCGCCTCTGAGGAAGTCCAGCGCAGTCCTGGACGAAACGTAAGGAACAGAAAAGTTCTTGGACCACGACCTCACATCCCGGAAAGTATATCAACAGCCATATTATACTCATGCATAACGTCTTATAACAAATGAATCTGAGAATGTCACCGTATTCTTACTACTGTTGTTACTATGGACTACCAATAATTATAGCAACTGCAGGTGACGCAATGTACTACAAGTGGTGTCCCAGAATATATTAATGTAGGACAACAAGTGGTGTCCCAGAATGTATTAATGTATGATAACAATCGCTGATCCAGAGATAATTACCGACTCATATATGGTTGACGTCCACGTCCTCGTTTCTTGATATCGACTGGTCAACAATCGTACAATAGTAGACCTTTGACTTTTGCAGACACATTTATGCGCGCAGCAAACCTGTTCTCATAAAGGACAAGTTTTATGCTTCGAATTTCACACTGTCTGCATTCTTACTCGTTCGGAAAGCTTTCGCCCCACTGCTTTCGCAAACACTGAACTGACAGCTGAGCAATTTCGACCGTTTAGCCACACCATGCACCCAGACCAGAATAGATACATTCAGCTGTGCCTTCGGAACAGTTACTTGGAGTACATTTTTTGTTGTTTCTGACAAATCAATTATAATATAGAAAAATGTTAGGTTGAAACATTTGTGCAGTTTTAACGAAATAATTCGGTATCAAATTATGGAACATGGCACTCACTGCGATTTTAAGCACTGAGTACTGAAGAATCCATAACGACAATTTGCCATTTGAGTCTAAATGTTTTTCTCCCGTAATTATGGTGTGAAAGAAGTTTAAACTGTCTGCGCTGGTCAAAATTATGATTGTTAGGATATCAGCTGTGGCCGTACTGTGAGAACCATTCTATCATTCACTTCCAGTGATTTAGGAAAATCAAATGTCCAGCAGTATGACTGGACAATGACCTCTCGTTTACCAAGAACAATAACAATATCTCAACCTCGTTTATTCGAGGCATGCGGCCGCGGTATCGTAGGTCCGTTACTGTACAGTATTGAGGCAACTGGACAAAGATTTTACTTTGTCTGTCTCAGTTGCATTTATATAATCACTCCAGCAAACATTTTGTATCAGTGCAACTGAGACGGCCGAAATAAAAAAAAGTTATGCAGTTTCCTCAGTATCTTAACCATTTCCTTATCACAACCACTCTCAGGAATAGTGTTCTTCTTTTCACCTTGACGGCAGTAAGTTTTACGTTTATTAACAGAAATATTTATTTCACATTTTACGAGATCTATTTTCCATGCCAATTTTTTTATTAATAGATAATTAACATAATAACGACACTGTACTAGGAGGTCAAATAATGCAATGATTGAGTCACCTCTAATTCATAAAAGGCAGACGTTTGTAACACATGCAGACTGCAGCATTTTGGACTGAGTGATGAATAAGTACACATACACAGACCACCTGCTCCCATGGAAAAAAAAGTAGTTGTCCATTTACTGTTATATTGCACTTAGTAGTGGACAACAACGTGAGGAGTCTCTGGTGCTGCGAAGAAGAATGCCTAAGTAACAGTTATTCGCATCAAAGCTGTATTATAATCATAAACACAAAAAGTAAAAATACCGTGAAAACCAGTGTGAATTCGTTCAATTTTCCACTGGTTTCTGGGTAGAGTCGAATATTAGCTTTTAACAAACACACAATCTTCAAAAACACTTGCAACCCATTTAAGGGAAAACCGTAAACCCATGGTTAAATAAACTATTTCTGCTATATCCATTCCCCCGTACGTGCTAATCGTACGGTATCGGAATGTCGAGCAAAGACCATATCACGGATGTTATCCAGGGTTTATTAGGCCATTTAATTAGAAAGGTTAGTTGTGAAATATGAATGTTGAGTCTTAAGTATATCTATTGTGTGCAGGTGACTGTAAGAAGTGCATCTAGAGTCATCTTTGTGTTGTTGTCGAAGGAAGAGGATAAAATCCGTGGCAGCGCCAAGGACATTCTGAGAATCTTCATTCGTAGCGCAATACACATTTGAATGCAATACACACATCGGCTCGAAATCTAGTAATCAGGAACTATACACCAGTACCTCTCCTCAGCAAATATTGGGGCTGCACTTTCCTCCAACCACCATTCTTCGAAACGACTACATCGCTTTTATGGAAAAGGGAAGCAACGAAGAGGATAGAACGCTAATTTTGAAACTGATTCCAAATCGGAAACAGAATTAGTGAGTTAGTGTTCACAAAACACAAATGCCTCAGTTCAAGCCACTGATGGCAAGCAGTTGTGTCTAGTCGTATTTGATCATCAGCATCAACAGCAGCAGTAGCAACTATAACAGGGGTCAGGCATTTTTGCCAGTTCCGACGCCTTCAAAATATTGGTGAAACCATCTCTTCATTGGTCTTCCAACATATTTTTTGCCTCTTGATTCAACTGTTTTATTGTTTTCCTGATTCTTTCAACTGGCATACGGTTTATGTGTTCTTTCTATCTTATCTGCTGTTTCTTTATTGTGTGAATTTTTCTTTTTTTATATTTAGTTCTGCTCGAATGTTACAATTTCGCTTCTTATCCAAGGAAGTATATCCAGACACGTACCGGAGGAAGTTCACTGAACATTCTTCTGTTTTCTTTTCGTCTCTCTTGTTAACGGCCCATTTTCGCATCCGTAAATCAGTGCTGGTATACCCATTGTTTTATAGACTTCAATAGTGTGTCTCTGTGGAATTTCTTTTGCAGCGTTCTGTGTGTAGTTTCACAGAAACAGTAAAATAGGTCTGATTTATTTTGTACTTCACTAGCGAACCCAGCAATGCTTTGCAGTTGCTAAATACGTTTGGCAATCGGGAATACGCCCTAATCTACTTCTCCACCCTCTCCTTCTCTATATTAATCACCTCCTCTTCCCCTCTCTGTCCATCTCCTCCTCCTCCTTTCTGTGTCCATTTCCTCCTTTCTCCTCTCTATGGCGATTTTCTCTTCCTCCCTGTCTGTCCGTCTCCTTTTGCCCCATCTCTCTGACCTTGAGCCTCGTGTATTGTTACTGCAAAGGAAACCTTGATACAAAACTGAAATTGCTAAAAAGAAATTGTGAAATCGGTTGGGATCTTTGATGTACTGAGAATGAGAGAGGGAAAATCTCCAGCTGGTGGATCAGTGAGGATGGTCGCTTTAGCTACAGTATCCCGCATGCTTTTAAACCTGCGAACGGGTAGGATTATAAAGTTTTGAACCATTCATATTCTGTAGTAGTATTCTAGCCCTAAGTCGATAAGCCATAATACAACTTACCTGTTCTCTGCTAAAACCGATTGCGAGGAAGAATACAAAATAGTACATTGTTGGAAATATAATTTTTGTTTAAAGTTATACATAAGGAGAAAAAACATATATGGGAGAAACAATTTGTCTAATGGCTTAAATGACCTGGTACCGTAATTAAAACTGACTGAGAGAAAGAAAACCAAACCATACATTCTCACAGCATACCATAGTACTGTCTTTCTCGCAGTCCGTTTTAACAGAAAACTTGTACACTGTTGTTTAAAAAAATATGTACCCCATCACTGTTTATTAGAGTATCGTGCAAAAGTTTGAAATAACTCGGTCAAGAACGTTTCGAGATTGTTCCTGACAGCGTTAAACAATGTCTTGCCTTTATATACAAAATACAGTTGTCGCCTATCTTGTTGTGCACCGTAAAAAATTAAATGTTTAAACTTTATCTACGATGTGCTTGTCAATTTCGATATTAACTCGAGTGGGCGGTTGTCCTAAGAATATAAAGAATTTTGTGTTCGTAATGGATATGTTCAGATTGTGTTCTTTGGCTACTTTATTTCAATAAATACAGTTCCTTTAAGTCATTTTCATTCCGACTGGTCGTCAATAAAAAGCATTATACTAACATCCACATTATTAATTTTAAAAGGGTATACTGTCCGTGCCCAGGTTTAGATTACATCGTCCATATACTATTAAAAAGTGGGATAGCATTGTCTAATTCCTGAGTTACTTCAGAAATAATACGTCAGCGCTCTATTACTTTTATTTATATTTTCTTATATCACCCCATACAGCTCTTATAAGGTGAAATGTGTTCCATATATTTCCTAAAATTTCACACAGTTTCTCTAGACCTACTCTATCAAACTCTTCTTCATGCTCAAGTAAGACAAAAAGAGTCATTAGATTGAATTCATGTTGTATCTCTATCAATTGTTTCACAGAAAAATACCGTCTGAGAATGAGCTTTCTTTTTGAATTTCCAGCATGCCGGGCTAATAACAGGGCAGCAGCTTGTGTTAACCAATTTGATGTAGAAAACAACTAATTTCGTGACATTCTTTTTTTTAATTTTAATTGATAAGCAGTTTCAGGTATCAGAACCCATTTTCACATCATTCAAACAGAAAACAATGGTGTATTCCGTGACAGCACGGAAACCATGTAAATATTGTATGTATTTGTGTCCAGCTCAAGTTTTTGAGTGACCACTGGCAAGCAGTGACAGAGTTGTATGTTTGTTCTGCGAATCGCTTAGAGACAAATACGTACAATATTAACGTGGTCTGCGTGCTTTCACGGAATGGGTTGTCATAACCGATATCAGTTATCAGTTAAGGGCAGGACGTCAAACGGGCCAACTTCGTGAAGGATGGGCACCACAGGACATTTTAATTTGCACTGTCTGCACTTTTACAAATAAATTCATAAAACTTTGTCAGCATGACCAGGAAGGATTCAGAATTCACACTCATAGCAGTGGAAGATCAAAAACACGAAAAAATAATATTTTTTAAATGTGAAATTTCATGATTTCTTCACTTACTGTTGGCTGCATTTGTTGCTATAGGTACACTTTTCTTCATAAGTAAGAGAGATTCTTCGATGAATTTTGCACACCTTACAACCCTACTTACAGGTGTATGAAAATCTAGAATTTATTTAATCTATGGAAAAATGAATGGGCTGTTACGTTTTAAACTTCGTGTTTAGACAAAACTCGAATTTTATAGTTAATTATCTCAATTTTCAGCACAGTTTTTAACAGATTTGGGAAATTCTAGAGCTTCATACACCTGTAAGTATGGTTCGTATGCTGTGCAAAATTCATCGAAGAATCTCCCTTAGTTATGAAGAAAAGTGTACCTACAGCAACAAATGCAGCCAATACCAAGTGAAAAAATGATGAAATTTCACATGTAAAAAAAATTGTTTTGTTATGTTTTTGAACCTCCTCTGCTATGAGTGTGAATACTGAATCCTTCCTGGTCATGCTAACAAAGTTTTATGGATTTATTTGTAAACATATAGGCAGTGTAAATTAAAACGTCCTGTGGTGCCGTTCCTGCTCCAAGTCGGCCCGTTTCACGTCTTACCCCCCTTAAATAAAAATAAGTCAATTTTGCTCCTTTAGTTGTTTTCTATATCAAAAACGATCTTCCGTTGCAAAAAAATTATGTTGCGCGTGTGGTAGCGACAGACGACAGTCGTTTTCGAAAAATTATTGCACACAATTTAATAAACACAGTATACAGGGTGTTACAAAAAGGTACGGCCAAACTTTCAGGAAACATTCCTCACACACAAAGAAAGAAAATATGTTATGTGGACATGTGTCCGGAAACGCTTACTTTCCATGTTAGAGCTCATTTTATTACTTCTCTTCAAATCACATTAATCATGGAATGGAAACACACAGTAACAGAACGTACCAGCGTGACTTCAAACACTTTGTTACAGGAAATGCACAAATGTCCTCCGTTAGCGAGGATACATGCATCCACACGCCGTCGCATGGAATCCCTGATGCGCTGATGCAGCCCTGGAGAATGGCGTATTGTATCACAGCCGTCCATAATACGAGCACGAAGAGTCTCTACATTTGGTACCGGGGTTGCGTAAACAAGAGCTTTCAAATGCCCCCATAAATGAAAGTCAAGAGGGTTGAGGTCAGGAGAGCGTGGAGGCCATGGAATTGGTCCGCCTCTACCAATCCATGGGTCACCGAATCTGTTGTTGAGAAGCCTACGAACACTTCGACTGAAATGTGCAGTTGCTCCATCGTGCATGAACCACATGTTGTGTCGTACTTGTAAAGGCACATGTTCTAGCAGCACAGGTAGAGTATCCCGTACGAAATCACGATAACGTGCTCCATTGAGCGTAGGTGGAAGAACATGGGGCCCAATCAAGACATCACCAACAATGACTGCCCAAACGTTCACAGAAGATCTGTGTTGATGACGTGATTGCACAATTGCGTGCGGATTCTCGTCAGCCCAAACATGTTGATTGTGATAATTTACAATTTGATCACGTTGGAATGAAGCCTCATCCGTAAAGAGAACATTTGCACTGAAATGAGGATTGACACATTGTTGGATGAACCATTCGCAGAAGTGTACCCGTGGAGGCCAATCAGCTGCCTACACACGCTGTACATGGTACGGAAACAACTGTTTCTCCCGTAGCACTCTCCATACAGTTACGTGGCCAACGTTATCTTGTACAGCAGCAACTTCTCTGACGCAGACATTAGGGTTATCGTCAACTGCACGAAGAATTTCCTCGCCCATTGCAGGTGTCCTCGTCGTTCTGGGTCTTCCCCAGTCGCGAGTCATAGGCTGGAATGTTCCGTGCTGCCTAAGACGCCGATCAATTGCTTCGAACGTCTTCCTGTCGGGACACCTTCGTTCTGGAAATCTGTCTCGATACAAACGTACCGCGCCACGGCTACTGCTCCGTGCTAATCCATACATCAAATGGGCATTTGCCAACTCCGCATTTGTAAACATTGCACTGACTGCAAAACCACGTTCGTGATGAACACTAACCTGTTGATGCTACGTATTGATGTGCTTGACGCTAGTACTGTAGAGCAATGAGTCGCATGTCAACACAAGCACCGAAGTCAACATTACCTACCTTCAATTGGGCCAACTGGTGGTGAAATGAGGAAGTACAATACACACTAAAATGAACTCTAATACGGAAATTAAGCGTTTCCGGACACATGTCCACATAACATTTTTTCTTTATTTGTGTGTGAGGAATGTTTCTTGAAAGTTTGCCCGTACCTTTTTGTAACACCCTGTATAAGCGAAGAGGTCAAGGTAGTGAAGAAGCCTCATTTGTGAGTGGCAAATACTCTGGTTTGCTGTCAGGAATTGAAGCACGTGTCCCAAATGCTACGACTATTCTAGTGCATTTTTCATTACAAAATTTAAACTTGCTGAAACTTCCTGGCAGATTACAACTGTATGCCGGACCAAGACTCTAACTGGAGACCTTTGGCTTTCGCGGGCTAGTGCTCTCCGCTGCAGAGTGAAAATCTCATTCTGGAAACATCCCCCAGGCTGTGGCTAAGCCATGTCTCCGCAATATCCTTTCTTCCAGGAGTGCTAGTTCTGCTAGGTTCGTAGAAGAGCTTCTGTGCAGTTTGGTAGGTAGGCGACGAGGTACTGGGAGAATTGAAGCTGTGATAACGTGTCGTGAGCCGTGCTTGGGTAGCTTAGATGGTAGAGCACGTGCCCGCGAAAGGCAAAGGTCGCGGGTTCGAAACTCGGTCCGGCACACAGGTTTAATCTGTCAGGAAGTTTCATATCAGCGCAGACTCTGCTGCAGAGTGACAATCTCATTGCTTAAACTTGTTACTAAATGCAGGTGTGTTATGGGAAAATACAATGCATTTATGTTCGATGGCAACAAATGAACGAAACTGTTTCGACTGACAGACGTGTTGCAACAACTGTGCCCAGCTATATGGTGTTTCAGATTTAATTCATTGCTCTCAATCAAGCCCCGTGCTAATCCATACATCAAATGGGCATCTGCCAACTCCGCATTTGTAAACATTGCACTGACTGAAAAACCACGTTCGTGATGAACACTAACCTGTTGATGCTACGTACTGATGTGCCTGATGCTAGTACTGTAGAGCAATGAGTCGCATGTCAGCACAAGCACCGAAGTCAACATTACCTTCCTTCAATTGGGCCAACTGGTGGTGAAATGAGGAAGTACAGTACATACTGACGAAACTAAAATGAGCTCTAACATGGAAATTAAACGTTTCTGGACTCATGTCCAAGTAACATCTTTTCTTCATTTGTGTGTGAGGAATTTTTCCTGAAAGTTTGGCCGTACGTTTTTGTAACACCCTGTATACGCTGTCAATAGTAAGTGAAATTCATCCGTTTATGTGTTACGTATGATAATCTGATATTATGCAGTTCTCGTAGCGCTGCACTTTCGACGTATAGGACGTCGGAATAAGCTAGGAGTATCACCAAAGCTATACACGATGCTCTTATTGATCTGCACACTGTTGGCACCTCGTGCACGGTGGACAATGCGGTAGCCTTGCGAGTGTGTGTTGCATCCGCGCCGCTGCCACGTCACGGCACGCGCATTGCTGGCAAGGCAGCTTTTGTGCGCCGGCGACCTCGGCGCTCAGGTGCCCGGCTTCGCGTCCGCCCTAATTGTGTCCACGAGACCGTGCGGAAAGTTTGCGCCACGCGGCTGTGGCGTAATAATTCAAGACCGGTACTGCAGGCGGCCGTTACACATGAATATACATGCCGGTCGATGGCGGCCGGTTCACCAGCTGGCCGACAGACGAGAACCCCGGACTCCGGCAAGCTACAGACGGAAAATCGACACGAGGTGCATTCAAGTTCTAAGGCCTCCGATTTTTTTTTCTCCGGACTGGAAAGAGATAGAAACATGCGCATTGTTTTAAAATGAGGCCGCGTTCATTGTCAATACGTCCCAGAGATGGCAGTACCGTACGGCAGATGGAATTTTACCGCCAGCGGCGAGAATGAGAACTGTTTTAAATACTTAAAATGGCGACGTTTTCGTTACTTGAACAGCGTGAAATCATTCGTTTTCTGAATCTGCGTGGTGTGAAACCAATTGATTTTCATCGACAGTTGAAGGAGACATGTGGTGATGGAGTTATGGATGTGTCGAAAGTGCGTTCGTGGCTGCGACAGTTTAATGAAGGCAGAACATCGTGTGACAACAAACCGAAACAACCTCGGGCTCGCACAAGCCGGTCTGACGACACGATCGAGAAAGTGGAGAGAATTGTTTTGGGGGATCGTCGAATGACTGTTGAACAGATCGCCTCCAGAGTTGGCATTTCTGTGGGTTCTGTGCACACAATCGTGCATGACGACCTGAAAATGCGAAATGTGTCATCCAGGTGGGTGCCACGAATGCTGACGGACGACCACATGGCTGCCCGTGTGGCATGTTGCCAAGCAATGTTGACACGCAACGACAGCATGAATGGGACTTCCTCTTCGTCGGTTGTGACAATGGATGAGACGTGGATGCCATTTTTCAATCCAGAAACAAAGCGCCAGTCAGCTCAATGGAAGCACACAGATTCACCGCCACCAAAAAAATTTCGGGTAACCACCAGAGCTGAAAAAATGATGGTGTCCATGTTCTGGGACAGCGAGGGCGTAATCCTTACCCATTGCGTTCCAAAGGGCACTACGGTAAAAGGTGCATCCTACGAAAATGTTTTGAAGAACAAATTCCTTCCTGCACTGCAACAAAAACGTCCGGGAAGGGCTGCGCGTGTGCTGTTTCACCAAGACAACGCACCCGCACATCGAGCTAACATTACGCAACAGTTTCTTCGTGATAACAACTTTGAAGTGATTCCTCATGCTCCCTACTCACCTGACCTGGCTCCTAGTGACTTTTGGCTTTTTCCAACAATGAAAGACACTCTCTGTGGCCGCACACTCACCAGCCGGGCTGCTATTGCCTCAGAGATTTTCCAGTGGTCAAAACAGACTCCTAAAGAAGCCTTCGCCGCTGCCATGGAATCATGGCGTCAGCGTTGTGAAAAATGTGTACGTCTGCACGGCGATTACGTCGAGAAGTAACGCCAGTTTCATCGATTTCGCGTGAGTAGTTAATTAGAAAAAAAATCGGAGGCCTTAGAACTTGAATGCACCTCGTACAGTCGTCCCATAATGGTTAGATTTTTTCGCACAGAAGTCTTTCACAAATCCATACGATAAATATTAGGACGTACTGTGAGACAAGAAAACATAAATGTTTAATGCACTGTTGACATGGACATGCCTCTCAACAAATATCTGGTGTTGAATAAATTCAACCAGGTGTCAAAATATGTACTATCTTAATTAATGTATTCAATTTCTTTCAAATCTCAGAACCAGTAGCACCACAAATTTATCCATGACCGGTTTTGGCTCTTACAAAGATTATTTTCAAGTTTTTGCAATTGAACAACTGTTGTGTGCATAGTTCCGCGTAGTCAGCGCGTACTCAACTTTCCCACTAGAGCGCGCCCCCACTGAGCACAACAGCGCAGGCGCAGCGCTCGTCCGTCTCCGCACTACGAGATGGCGCTGCCATAGAGACGGGCCAAATTCTGCTTCTGACGATCCGCGTATTAATATGTATCACAGCCAATGAGATTGCTGCTAACGTAGAACCTTTTCTCCTCACAGATCACACTCGTGCAGCGATACATGAACGCGCGAGGTATTATAACGAGTGTACAGACCTCTGATTAGTCAGTCTGCATTTGTCTGCATTTGTCTGCATTTGTCTGTACCAGTCTATAGTCAAGTTTCAGTCTGCACGTAATAAGATTACCATATTCCTGAACATAGCCACGAAGATAAATGTATAGACACTTTTGTCAAGTATCAGAGATATATGTGAGAATAAGATTAGCGTACTAATACCAAAGGAACTTCAGATTGTCAATTGTAAATAGCATCCAGAACCAAGTTAAGTAATTTTTATGCATGTTATTACTTTAATAAATGTGCGTGAAAATTAATCAGGTTCTGTTTAAAGTTGATCACCGTCAATCTGCTACTCTAAGCAAGCAAGTGGCATTTCTATCGTCTGACCTAACGGCAGAAGATAAGACCACGAGACATATTGCTGACACTTGCCTACTTCATTAGAGCGACAAGTCAAATAATCTGATTGTGTGTGTACTGAAGGTCTTACAGTACACACACCACAGCAACAGGTGTCCTTCTGTACGTTGTTTCTCCAAAGCGAAGTGTTGGGCAAAATAAGATAGCAATAAGCTATCTCTGGACGATCCGTGGTGAACCTCACGGAGAAATCTTTTGACGATGCGACGATGTCAGTGCTTGCGAAAGGTTTAAACTTCTCTCCAACACCTCCTTCACTGCCTTTAACGAATTTCATCAGTTCCATCGAAAAAGCCATTAGACGTCTCCCTGTGGATTCTGCAGACGAAATTCGACGTGATTATTGCCGAACGTTGTTGAAATGTGCGCCACAACGGAGTAACATCTTGCCAGCTGAAAGAGCTGCTCTCCGCAGCCTCAGAGAAGATACTAGCACAGTCGTACTGCCTGCGCATAAGGGTAACGCCACAGTTCTTCTGACAAGAGAAGCCTACAACGAGAAGATATACAGGGTGAGTCACCTGACATTACCGCTGGATATATTTCGTAAACCACATCAAATACTGACGAATCGATTCCACAGACCGAACGTGAGGAGAGGGGCTAGTGTAATTGGTTAATACAAAGCATAAAAAAATGCACGGAAGTACGTCTTTAAACACAAACCTACGTTTTTTTTAAACGGAACCCCATTAGTTTTGTTAGCACATCTGAACATATAAACAAATACGTAATCAGTGCCGTTTGTTGCATTGTAAAATGTTAATTACATCCGGAGATATTGTAACCTAAAGTTGACGCTTGAGTACCACTCCTCCGCTGTTCGATCGTGTGTATCGGAGAGCACCGAATTACGTAGGGCTCCAAAGGGAACGGTGATGGACCTTAGGTACAGAAGAGACTGGAACAGCACATTACGTCCACATGCTAACACCTTTTTATTGGTCTTTTTCACTGACGCACAAGTACATTACCATGTGGGGTGAGGTACACGTACACACGTGGTTTCCGTTTTCAGTTACGGAGTGGAATAGAGTGTGTCCCGACATGTCAGGCCAATAGATGTTCAATGTGGTGGCCATCATTCGCTGCACACAATTGCAATCTCTGGCGTAATGAATGTCTTACACGCCGCAGTACATCTGATGTAATGTCGCCGCAGGCTGCCGCAATACGTTGTTTCATATCCTCTGGGGTTGTAGGCACATCACGGTACACATTCTCCTTTAACGTACCCCACAGAAAGAAGTCCAAAGGTGTAAGATCAGGAGAACGGGCTGGCCAATTTATGCGTCCTCCACGTCCTATGAAACGCCCATCGAACATCCTGTCAAGGGTCAGCCTAGTGTTAATTGCGGAATGTGCAGGTGCACCATCATGCTGATACCACACACGTCGACGCGTTTCCAGTGGGACATTTTCGAGCAACGTTGGCAGATCATTCTGTATAAACGCGATGTATTTTGCAGCTGTTTGTTACAACACGCCACTGAACGTCGGAGGTTTCAAGCGTCAACTTTAGGTTACAATATCTCCGGATGTAATTAACATTTTACAATGCAACAAACGG
Source organism: Schistocerca cancellata (assembly GCF_023864275.1). Classification (NCBI taxonomy): domain Eukaryota; kingdom Metazoa; phylum Arthropoda; class Insecta; order Orthoptera; family Acrididae; genus Schistocerca; species Schistocerca cancellata. The sequence continues at coordinate 5,449,366 of NW_026046443.1, read as the reverse complement.
CAACTGATTACGTATTTGTTTATATGTTCAGATGTGCTAACAAAACTAACGTGGTTCCGTTTAAAAAAACGTAGGTTTGTATTAAACATACTTCCGTGCATTTTTGTATGGTTTGTATTAATTACACTAGCCCCTCTCCTCGCGTTCGGTCTGTGGAATCGGTTCGTCAGTATTTGATGTGGTTTACGAAATATATCCAGCGGTAACGTTAGGTGACTCACCCTGTATAGTCAGCTAAATGTTTCTACGTACCGCAGAATTGAAAAGGACCCAACAAGCCGAATATCAAGGAGAACTGCTACCCTTTTGAACGACTGTTCTCTACCTGAACAAGTGATCAACAGACTGAGACCACACAATGCAGTACCACCAAGACTCTATGGTCTTCCCAAGATACACAAGGATGGTGCCCAACTACGATCAGCAGTGAGTAATATTGGTGCTGCGACATATTCTACAGCAAAATATCTGGCATCACTACTAAAGCCATATGTGGGTAACTGTTGCCACCAGATACGTAATTCTGAGGATTTTGTCAGTCGCTTGAAGGAAGTTAAGCTTGTTGTTGCTCTTGTGGTCTTCACTCCTGAGACTGTTTTGATACAGCTCTTCATGCTACTCCATCCTGTGCAAGCTTCTTCATCTCCCAGTACTTACTGCAACCTACATACTTCTGAATCTGCTTAGTGTATTCATCTCTTGGTCTCCCTCTACGATTTTTCCCTCCACGCTGCCCTCCAATGCTAAATTTGTGATCCCTTGATGCCTCAGAACATGTCCTACCAACCGGTCCCTTCTTCTTGTAAAGTTGGGCCACAAACTCCTCTTCTCCCCAGTTATATTTAATACCTCCTCATTAGTTATGTGATCTACCCATCTAATCTTCAGCATTCTTCTGTAGCACCACATTTCGAAAGTTTCTATTCTCTTCTTGTCCAAACTATTTATCGTCCACGTTTCACTTTCATACATGTCTATACGCCATATAAATACTTTCAGGAACGACTTCCTGACACCTAAAACTACACTCGATGTTAGCAAATTTCTCTTCTTCAGAAACGCTTTCCTTGCCATTGCCACCCTACATTTTATATTCTCTCTACTTCGATCATCATCATTTATTTTGCTCCCCAAATAGCAAAACTCCTTTACTACTTTAAGTGTCTCATATCCTAATCTAATTCCCTCAGCATCACCCAACTTAATTCGACTACATTCAATTATCCTCGTTTTGCTTTTGTTGATGCTGATCTTATATCCTCCTTTCAAGACACTGTCCATTCCGTTCAACTGCTCTGCCAAGTCCTTTGTTGTCTCTGACAGAATTACAATGTCATCGGCGAGCCTCAAAGTTTTTATTTCTACTCCGAATTTTTCTTTTGTTTCATTTACTGCTTGCTCAATATACAGATTGAATAACATCGGCGAGAGGCTACAACCATGTCTCACTCTCTTCCCAACCACTGCTTCCCTTTCGTGCCCCTCGACTTTTATAACTGCCATCTGGTTTCTGTACAAATTGTAAGTAGCCTTTCGCTCTCAGTATTTTACCCCTGCCACCTTCAGAACTTGAAAGAGAGTATTCCAGTCAACATTGCCAAAAGCTTTCTCTAAGCCTACGAATGCTAGAAACGTAGGTTTGCCTTTCCTTAATCTATTTTCTAAGATAAGTCGTAGAGTCAGTATTGCCTCACGTGTTCCAACATATCTACGGCATCCAAACTGATGTTCCCCGAGGTCGGCTTCTACCAGTTTTTCCGTGCTACTAAGTTTAGTAGCTCGGATTTATTAGTCACGTTTGATGTGGTCCCACTTTTTACCAAACTGCCTTTAATGAAATCGTTACATCTTATTGGTAACTTATTCACTGCAGAACTGACGGCCTTGTTTGAACATATACTCTCCTCAACGTACTTTTTATTCAATGACGAATTCTTTGAACAAACAGACGGCGTCGCCATGGGGAGCCCCCTTGTCCCCTGTGGTAGCTAATCTTTTTATGGAGGATTTTGAAGAGAAAGCACTTGAGTCTGCTGTTTTAATGCCTACGGTCTTCTGGCGGTACGTACATGATATTTTTGTTGTATGGGCTCATGGCAGACACGAACTGGAGAAATTCCTTCAACTCATTACATGACAACATTAAATTCACGATGGATATTGAAGGAGATTGCACTTTACCATTACTAGACGTGCTAGTACGCCTTAAAAATGATGGGTCACTAGGACATTCTGTGTACAGGAAACCGACTCACACAGATCTGTATCTCCAGGCGTCAAGCTGCCATCACCCAGCACAAACAGCCGGTGTTCTCAGTACCTTAATACATCGAGCGCATGTAATAACGGATGATGAAAACCTTCACGCAGAATTAGAACACTTGGAGAAGGTTTTCAAAGAGAATGGCTACACTTCACGCCAAATAAGGAAGGCCATGCGCAACTGTCATAACAAGAAGCAACGCACTGAGGACGCCGATGACGTCTATAAATAAACTGCGTTCCTTCCATACGTCGGGAATGTGTCGTCGAAAATAGGCAGATTACTGAAGAAAAATAAAATCAAGCAAAGAACCGGGCCCTGGTTGGATCGTGTTAAGACGATTTACAACTGAAGAAAGCAGGCGTCTACAAAATTCCCTGTGAATGTGGCTCTGCATATATTGACCAGACGACAAGAACTGTCCATGAACGATGTACAGAACATGAAAGATACACCCGTCTGCGACAACCGTCAAAATCGGCAGTAGCAGAGCACTGTATTTCTTTGGGACATTCAATAGAATACAATGGAACAAAAATTTTAGCTCCGGTTTCCAGATTTTGGGATTCTGTAATCAAAGAATCAGTGGAAATACGTCTTGCCGATAATCTTATAAGTCGTGATAACGGCTTCCAGCTGGATAAAAATTGGAATTCTGTTATTAAAATTATACAATCACATCGGAATCGACGGCGTCATCCGATACTCAATGACGATCTTTTACTTTCACTACCGAGGGCAGCACGTACAACTCAGCTATGCCGCGCATGTCAACACCTGACGAATGCGCTGTAGGATGCCAGTACATTTCGCATGAGCGAGATTCGGCATAAATACCGCGACTGCACCTGGGCTCTTGAGTAGTTTTGTACTCACCTGATGATGGCCGGGCGTCTCTGGGCCGAAATATCGTGGCAGAATGTCGACGGGACCTGGCTGCATACCCGGAAATTATTAGAAGGAAATAACAATCGAATTTCGTGTAGGTACCTTACCAGCGGAAGAATGTTCCTGTCGGAGCACAAAAAAGGCGAAGATGTTCCTCTTTAAAAGACTCTGACAGAAAAGTGGAGAACCAGTTGTCTCATGGTCAGTCCTCACTCCTCTATCGTCCACAGGAGTTTTGGTATGCGCACTGCTATCTCCATTCCTCACTCTTTCTCTTTTACTGCTACTGTTTCTCACTGACTGTCACTATCTCCTCTCTCTTTGTTCTACTGCAGCTGTTTTCTTACATCTCTCTCTTTCACTGCCACTTTCTTTCTCCCATCATCACTGTCTCCCATCCCTTCCTCTCCCACTGACACTGTCTTCTGTCTTCCACCGTTACTGTAGCTTTGCTACTGAGTTTCAGCACAAAAAAGTGCGAATATGTTCATATGCCAAAATTTTTGGTAAAGAAGGCAGCTGGTTCTCCACTTTTCTGTCAGAGTCTTTTAAAATCTCTTAAACTCTAGTTAAGGTAAAGACATCAACTGCACAGACTGAAGCAGAATCAACTCCGTAAGAAATGTTGAAAGTTTTGGAGAAAAGAAAGAATGAACTGGCACAAGAGACTGATAAACATTTAGAGGTTTTATAAATAGAGAATATATGTCTCCAAAGAAACAACATAGATTGATTATTTGTTTGTGGAGACCTGTAACAGGTGAAATCAGAGCAACATGGCCTATGCACCATCCTCAAGAAGGAACAGTCAATGACATACACTAATTATGGAAGAACTGAACTTGTAATTACGATTTATAAGACTGTGAACTTATAGTTTAGTGACTCACTTCACATACACACATCAAAAAAAGTTTTGCATCACCCTGGTTCCCAGAACTCCTGAAGATAGACGTTGACTGTGGATATTGTACTAAAGTCACAGTCCGTTTCACTGTTCAGAGGTGTCACTAAACCCGCCCAAAGATGTAAACTACGATGCATGAGCAGCCCCTATTAGGCGGAGGGGGTCCGACAGCCGATCAGTTCCAGTCATTCCACCAGGAAGGAGATATACGGTTCGTGTTGTCTGCAGTTAAACCACGTTTCCCTTTCCTTAATCTTTCTTCTATGATAAGTCGTAAGGTCAGTATTGCCTCACGTGTTCCAATATTTCTCCTGAGCGTGTACTTTATGGAAAAAGTGAAAATATTCGCAGAAGACAGGAATCAGCTAGGGCGGTATCTGTCAACGCTAATGAAAGATGATGAAAAACGAGAGATGTTTTGAATTTCTGGATGGTGAGGACCGAACATCATACGAAGTCAGCATGCAAAGTAGCATGTCAAATTTTCATACTGTGGTGGCTTGATTCACTACGCTTCTGTCGACGGAAAACAGGGACAACATCTCCTGGGTGTTCTATCCTCAATAATTTTGGATGTGAATAGAAACAGAAATGAAAAGTAATAGATTGTCACTTGATAGAATTTTGAGCATTTTTCATCAGATTTAATTCTTTTTTAAGACAGTGATCAATATTCCATTCAGCAGGGCTCACTTAGTTTGATGAATTAGATACAGAATAGCATCACAGTCACGTTTTGCACCGTTAAGTAATCGTTTCACGTGAACACGGTCACTAAATGAGGAGTAACGTGTCGAGGTTGATGTAACACGGAAGAAAGCAGTTTAAAAAGTTCCCAAAGCATCAGGCCTCAAATAACAGCACTGGTTTAGTAATCAACGGACGCAATGAAGTGAGAACTGCGGAGAAATCGAGCGTGAGGCAGGTAATTTCTGATTAGAATCGAGGCGAAACGCACGATCGCATTTCCTCGCTTCTTGTTCGGGCCGTTATTTAAAACTGGTGTTGCCAAAAGAAAAGTTCGGGTAATAAAGACACTTAGTATTGCTGAAAGGAGCAGGGAAGCGTCGCTCAAGGACCAGTAAAATGAGAGGTTTAAGTGACCTTCACTCACGAAAGTGAATTGTAACGAGCACTACGCTATCACGCGATACTTTTTTTACGAAGTAGTCCTTCAGTATATGAACTAGTTTTATGAAGAACAAAAATGACTGATCGTTGCTTCCATGACTTATCAGAATTTACTTTTTGTTTCCTCTCGTGCATAAGATTATACACTTATGGGTAGAGTCCGCCAGATACTACTAAAATTCTGTAATGTATAACAAAAACGCTGCTTGTAAAACAGACATTTCTTGAAAGGAATGACGAAAGTACCCAATAATTTAGCTGCCAGAAAATCTCAGTCCCGGGCACAATACTCAAGATCTTCCGCGACATTGAAGGCATAGTGTACTTGTTATTGTGGTGTTGGTGGTGGTCTTCAGTCCGAAGATGGTTTGATGCAGTTCCCGTGCAGCTTCTGTGCAAGTCTCTTCACCTCAGCATAGCTCTGGTAGCTTACATCTCAATCTTCTTACGTCTCTTGGCCTCCCTCTACTACTTTTACTCCCCACGCTTCGCTCCAGTACTAAGTTCGTCATCCCTTGATGCCTCAGAATGTGTCCTATCAACCGATCCCTCTCTTTAATCAGGTTGTGCAGAAATTACTATTTTTCACAATTCTATTCAGTACCTCCTCATTGTTAGTTACGTGATGTACCCATTTAATCTTCAGCATTCTTATGTAGTACCCCATTTGAAAAACTTCTGTTCTCTTATTTTCCAAACGGTGTATGGTACATGATTCATTTCCATACGTCACTACACTCCATACAGATGCATTCAGAACACATCTCTTAACACTTACCTCTATATTCGATATCAACAAATTTCTCTTTTTCAGGAAAGCTTTTCTTACCATTGCCAGTCTACATTTTATATCCTATTTCAGCCATCATTAATTAATTTTCTGCCCAAATAACAAAATTCATCTACTACTTCAAGTGTCTCATTTCACAGTTTAATTCCTTAGGGATCACTTGATTAATTTGACTAAATTCCATTATCTTTGTTCTTTTTTTAATGTCCATCTTATATTCTCCTCTCCAGACACTGTCCATTCCGTCCAACAGCTGTTCCAAGTCCTTCGCTGTCTCTGATATAACTAAAGTGCCATCGGCAAACCTCTCCCACAGCTGTATTTTCTACTACAATTTCTCTTTGGTTTCCTTCACTACTTGCTCAGTGTGCTGAACACTGCTTCCCTTTCATGTCACTCGATTCTTACAACTAGCGTCTGGTTTCTGTACGATTTGTAAAAAGCCATTTTCTCCCTGTATTTGACCCCTGCCACCTTCAGAATTTGAAAGAGAGTATTCCAGTCAACATTGCCAAAAAATTTTCTCTAAGTCTACAAATGATAGAAACGTAGATTTACCTTTCCTTAATCTATCTTCTAAGATAAATCGTAGGGTCGGAATTGCCGCTCTTGTTCGTGCATTTCTCCAGAATCCAAATTAATCTCCCTTGAGGCCTGCTTCTACCAGCTTTTCCATTCTTCCATAAAGGATTCATGTTAGCATTTTGCAACCATGAGTCATTAACTGAAAGTTCGGTAATACTCACACCTGTCAGACCCTGCTTTCTTTGGAACTGGAATTATTACATTCTTTTGGAAGTCCGAAGGTATGTCGCCTGTCTCATACATCTTGCACGCCAGATGGAAGAGTTTTGTCCTGGCTCGCTCTCCCGATTCTGTCAGCAGTTCTTACAAAACGTCGTCTCCTCCTGAGGTTATGTTTCGACTTAGGTCTTTCAATGCTGTGTCAAGTTCTTATCTCAGTATCATATCTCTCATCTCATCTTCATCTGCGTCCACTTCCATTTCTACAACGTTGCCTTCAAGTTCATCTCCCTTGTGTTTGTCCTCTATACAGGGTGTTACAAAAAGGTACGGCTAAACTTTCAGGAAACATTCCTCACACACAAAGAAAGAAAATATGTTATGTGGACATGTGTCCGGAAACGCTTACTTTCCATGTTAGAGCTCATTTTATTACTTCTCTTCAAATCACATTAATCATGGAATGGAAACACACAGCAGCAGAACGTACCAGCGTGACTTCAAACACTTTGCTACAGGAAATGTTCAAAATGTCCTCCGTTAGCGAGGATACATGCATCCACACGCCGCCGCATAGAATCCCTGATGCGCTGATGCAGCCCTGGAGAATGGCGTATTGTATCACAGCCGTCCACAATACGAGCACGAAGAGTCCCTACATCTGGTACCGGGGTTGCGTAGACAAGAGCTTTCAAATGCCCCCATAATTAAAAGTCCAGAGGGTTGAGGTCAGGAGAGCGTGGAGGCCATGGAATTGGTCCGCCTCTACCAATCCATCGGTCACCGAATCTGTTGTTGACAAGCCTACGAACACTTCGACTGAAATGTGCAGGAGCTCCATCGTACATGAACCACATGTTGTGTCGTACTTGTAAAGGCACACGTTCTATCAGCACAGGTAGAGTATCCCGTATGAAATCGTGATAACGTGCTCCATTGAGCGTAGGTGGAAGAACATGGGGCCCAATCAAGACATCACCAACAATGCCTGCCCAAACGTTCACAGAAAATCTGTGTTGATGACGTGATTGCACAATTGCGTGCGGATTCTCGTCAGCCCAAACATGTTGATTGTGATAATTTACAATTTGATCACGTTGGAATGAAGCCTCATCCGTAAAGAGAACATTTGCACTGAAATGAGGATTGACACATTGTTGGATGAACCATTCGCAGAAGTGTACCCGTGGAGGCCAATCAGCTGCCTACACACGCTGTACATGGTACGGTAACAACTGTTTCTCCCGTAGCACTCTCCATACAGTTACGTGGCCAACGTTATCTTGTACAGCAGCAACTTCTCTGACGCAGACATTAGGGTTATCGTCAACTGCACGAAGAATTTCCTCGCCCATTGCAGGTGTCCTCGTCGTTCTGGGTCTTCCCCAGTCGCGAGTCATAGGCTGGAATGTTCCGTGCTGCCTAAGACGCCGATCAATTGCTTCGAACGTCTTCCTGTCGGGACACCTTCGTTCTGGAAATCTGTCTCGATACAAACGTACCGCGCCACGGCTACTGCTCCGTGCTAATCCATACATCAAATGGGCATTTGCCAACTCCGCATTTGTAAACATTGCACTGACTGCAAAACCACGTTCGTGATGAACACTAACCTGTTGATGCTACGTATTGATGTGCTTTATGCTAGTACTGTAGAGCAATGAGTCGCATGTCAACACAAGCACCGAAGTCAACATTACCTTCCTTCAATTGGGCACATACTGAGGAAACTAAAATGAGCTCTAACATGGAAATTAAGCGTTTCCGGACACATGTCCACATAATATCTTTTCTTTATTTGGGTGTGAGGAATGTTTCCTGAAAGTTTTGCCGTAGCTTTTTGTAACACCCTGTACACTCCTTCCATCTTTCAGCTTCCACTTCTTTGCGTAGGACTGATGTCCCATCTGAACTCATGATATTTGTACAGCTGCTTTTCTTTTCTCTATGGCCCTTATAGTTTTCTTGTAGGTGGTATTGTCTTTGCCCCAGTGAAACTTGCTTAATCGTTACGTTTTTCCTCTTGCCATTCCTTCTTAGCCATTTTGCGCTTCCATTCAGTTTCAGCTTTATTTGCTACATTTTTATATTTTCTCCTTATTATGTGCACAGAGTATTCTGAGCTGCAGACAGTCCCCTCTCCTGTTAACTTCCCCGTAAAACACAGATTTTATTTGACGAGCCACACATCCGGCCGCTAGAAGTTTTTTTCTGTAAAGCACAACAAAACGGGTGTTTTTCTACCGTCACGTCCACTTAGCTACGCTAAGCACAGCACGGAACATTTAACTTTTTTAATTAAAATGAAGACCTAATTAGCAGTAATGTGAACTTTATATCTCGTTAAAATGAAAATAATGCATAGCTACAATTTCCACACGATTTGCTTGCGGAACAGATTAAGCGTAAAAACGTCAACGAGACAAAAATTTGTAACACAATTAATGAAAAAGAGACGTATGCTACTGCCGTATTTTTTCATGGATCTTTTATTGCTGCCGTGATTAAACTCCGCCATCACCTCCTCATGTGTAGAATTTGACATTCCTCATTCCTCATTAAAAAGGAATGTCGTTCACATCTGGTGTCGTATAGCGAACTAATTCTCTGCGTGTGTCAACATCAGTATGGAAGAAGCCAGCCACATTCTTCAAAACTCTATTCCTAAGACGTTTTAACACCTTCCTAAAATTACCGCTAATGGGTACATCCGCCTGAATGAGTACATCCTTATTGATAGCAATTAGGAGATAATTTTTATTGCTCTTATAGAATTTCTTCGACACAAAAAGGATAAAACCTTTGCAGCGTGTATCTCCGTTAAGTCTTGCATCGATAAAGGCTTACATTCACACCAGTTGAAAACGTATTCGATTATGTACATGTTCTGCGGCTACATCAACGATACGACAATACGAAAACACACACACACACACACACACACACACACACACACACACACCGGCGCGTGCGCGCGCGAGCGCAAATTTTTTTATAATGTTGTCTGGGACAATTTGACAAGATGGTTTCGAAAATAAATGAAATATAGCTAGTAGGGAAGCAATAGGCATCTTGGACTATGAGAGGAATGCAACAGGCATTCTCGAGAAAATCTGAGTTTTGACCCCTCCTCTCTCCTAAGAAATGCCCTTACTCCTAAGCCACACCCCTGTTGATTCCCCCTCTCCCCATCTCCATTTTCTATTTCATTTTAGGAAATAGAACTAATTACAAAGAGTCTAAGCCATCTGTGTTACGTATATTTAGCCCAGTCACACCTCAGTATTTCACTGCCACACCACCTCTTCCACTCAAGTTTCTCAACTCCTTCTTAAGCCACACCGCTTCCGCTCTTTTCTACTTTATTTTGAAAATACATGGTAAGTCACCAACAGTATGGACAACGTGTGGTGACCGAGCAAGATGGCGCAGTGGTTAGCACAGTGGACTCGCATTCGGGAAGACGACGGTTCAATCCGTCGTCCGGCCATCCTATTTTAGGTTCCCTAAATCGCTGCAGGCAAATGCCGGGATGGGTCTTTGACAGTGCGCGGCCGACTTTCTTCCCCATCCTTCCGATGAGACCGATGACCTCGCTGTTTGGTCTCTTCCCCAAATCAAACCAAGCCAGCAGGTGGTGGTTTAAAAGCGGTACTGAAATTGTAACCTGTTGGTTGTAGATATTATGCACTGAAATTGTTATCTCTATACTGCAGATATATAAAAAAAGACGTACACTGAAACTGTAAAGTAAATTATAGCTTTCATGTTGTCAGTCTATCATGGCAATGAAATTGTAACACACTGGTTGCACGGGGAGTGTTCAATAAGTAATGCAACACATTTTTTCGTGAAAGCAGGTTGGTTTTATTTAGTATTCCCATCCCTTTTGCCTACAAAATTCTGTTTTTCTACATAGGCTCTGTTCAATGCAACGGCCTAAAGCCAGTTTATTGCGAGGGCCTGTATGCTTGCTTGGTACCCTTCTAATGATCGACGCAGGAGCCAACGTATTGCTCCATCAGTAACTTCCCCATCATCCACTGCTTCCCGCAAAGCGCATCCTTTTTTTTTTTTTTGCGAACAGATGGAATTAGGAAGATGAGATGGATGAGGAACAAGAGTCCACCGAACTTTTTGTGAGCTCCTCTCGGGCGCGCAGAATTGGTGAAGCATTGCGTCGTCATGGAAAAGGAGACCTTCATGTAAGTCTGCAGGCTTTCCTGCCCGTTGTCACTGAAGCTAAAATCTTCTGGGTTATTAGGCCGTGTCATGTTCCTTCTGAAATGATCGACGTTTCGACCCCTCTGCTGGGATCTTTATCAGCATCTTCTGGTGCCCACTACTGCTAGAACACTGTCAGAGACGAGTCTCGCGTCCTCTTATAAAGGGGGAGTTTTCTCACGTTCGTGCTGCAGAAGTGATAGTATTGGTTAAAATTCATATGGCTACCATTGGTGGGCCATAGTCATTGGCTAATATTCCCGCTCTGATGCAGAAGAAGAGGCGTTGTCGGCTAATCTCCTGTGGATACCATTGGCAGCCCATTGGATAGAAAGGCAGTATTCCACACTTACGCTGGAGAAGGGTTAGTGGTTGAAATTCCTGCTACTGCTATTGATTGGTCGTCATCATTGTCTAGAATCGAAACGACGGCCGCTGTGGCCGAGCGGTTCTAGGCGCTTCAGTCTGGAACCGCGCGGTCGCTACTGTCGCAGGTTCGAATCCTGCTTCGGGCATGGATGTGTGTGATGTCCTTAGGTTAGTTAGGTTTAAATAGTTCTAAGTTCTAGGGTACTGATGACCTCAGATGTTAAGTACCGTAGTGCTCAGAGCCATTTGAACCATTTAGAATCGAAACGGACAGAGCAGGAGAAGGGGAATGGTTACCCAAAATATTATTGTCCTCCGAGGTGACTTGCAGCGCGTTGTTTATGTCTCTCGCACACCGCGGCCGCGTATTCACTTCCTTGATGGTGGGGAGCCACGATGCCGGAAGCCTGTAGCCCTCCTCTCTATTGAAGTTAGATGCATTCTTGAAAATTTCAACCGCTTCTCGGATCTTTCTTCTATTGTGTGATTATATGATAGCGGAACAAACACTGGTAGCAGTTACTTCTGTAAAATATCTGGGAGTATGCGTACGGATCGATTTGAAATGGAATGATCATATAAGATTAATTGTTGGTAAGGCGGGTGCCAGGTTGAGATTCATTGGGAGAGTCCTTAGAAAATGTAGTCTATCAACAAAGGAGGTGGCTTAAAAGACACTCGTTGGACCTATACTTGAGTATTGCTCATCAGTGTGGGATCCGTACCAGGTCGGGTTGACAGAGGAGATAGAGAAGATCCAAAGAAGAGCGGCGCGTTTCGTCACAGGGTTATTTGGTAAACGTGATAGCGTTACGGAGATGGTTAACAAACTCAAGTGGCAGACTCTGCAAGAGAGGCGCTATGCATCGCGGTGTAGTTTGCTGTCCATGTTACGAGAGGGTGCGTTTCTGGATGAGGTATCAAATATATTGCTTCCCCCTACTTATACCTCCCGAGGAGATCACGAATGTAAAATCAGAGAGAATCGAGCGCGCTCTGAGGCTTTCCGGCAGTCGTTCTTCCCGCGAACCATACGCGACTGGAACAGGAAAGGGAAGTAATGACAGTGGCCCGCATCTCGTGGTCGTGCGGTAGCGTTCTCGCTTCCCACGCCCGGGTTCCCGGGTTCGATTCCCGGCGGGGTCAGGGATTTTCTCTGCCTCGTGATGGCTGGGTGTTGTGTGATGTCCTTAGGTTAGTTAGGTTTAAGTAGTTCTAAGTTCTAGGGGACTGATGACCATAGATGTTAAAGTCCCATAGTGCTCAGAGCCATAATGACAGTGGCACGTAAAGTGCCTTCCGCCACACACCGTTGGCTGGCTTGCGGAATATAAATGTAGATGTAGACGTAGAAACGTTTATTTCTTTAGCCAGTACACGTACGCTGTTAAAATCGATGTCAGAGCCATAGTCCTCGTAATGTTCCGCTCCTGTCGATTTCGCACGCGGCCTAATAACCCAGAAGATTTTAGCTTCAAGGAGACCTTCGTTTACTTTTTTAGGCGACGAACATTCTGGAGTCAATTTCCTAAGGGTAGCACAGTATACATCAGAGTTGATCGATGCAGCCTGACGGAGGACGTTAAAAAGAGTAACCCCTTCAGAATCCCAGAAGACCACCGACTCAGACTTTACCGGCCGATTGTACGGCTTTGAACTTATTCTTCGGCGGAGAGGTGATGTGGCGCCAGTCCATTTATGGCCGTTTCGTTTCCGGTTCTAACAAGGGAACCTCCCCATCGCACCCCCCTCAGATTTAGTTATAAGTTGGCACAGTGGATAGGCCTTGAAAAACTGAACACTGATCAATCGAGAAAACAGGAAAAAGTTGTGTGGAACTGTGAAAAAAATTATACAAACTGAGGACTCCATGCGAAGATAGGCAACATCAAGGACACTGGCAGTCAAGGAGCGCCGTGGTACCGTGGTTAGCAAGAGCAGCTACGGAACGAGAGGTCCTAGGTTCAAGTCTTCCCTCGAGTAAAAGTTTAATTTTTTATTTTCAGTTTATGTGACAAACTCTTATGTTTTCATCACTTTTTGGGAGAGATTATCACATACACAAGAAAACCTAAATCGGGCAAGATAGAATAACCTTTTCACCTATTCGCCAAGTGTACAAGTTAGGTGGGTCGACAACATATTCCTGTCATGCGACGCACGTGCCGTCACCAGTGTCGTATAGAATATATCAGACGTGTTTTCCTGTGGGGGAACCGGTTGACCTATGACCTTGCGATCAAATGTTTTCGGTTCCCATTGGAGAGGCACATCCTTTCGTCTACTAATAGCACGATTTTGTGGTGCGGTCGCAAAACACAGACACTAAACTTATTGCAGTGAACAGAGACGTCAGTGAACGAACGGACAGATCATAAATTTGCGAAAATGAAGAAAGTAAAATTTTCAGTCGAGGGAAGACTTGAACCAAGGACCTCTCATTCCGCAGCTACTCACGCTAACCACGGGACCACGGCGCTCCTAAGGCCTCAGCTTCCTTGATGTTGGCTATCTTGCACATGGACTACTCAGTTGGCATATTTTACTAATTTTTTTCACAGTTCCACACAACTTCTTCCTGTTTTCTCGATTGATCTGTGTTTAGTTTTTTAAGGCCTATCCACTGTGCCAACTTATAACTAAATCTGAGGGGGGTGCGATGGGGAGGTTCCCTTGTAAGTGATGAGCCCATGTTTCATCGCCTGCGTCGTTTTTGCACCAATAATTGTGACGATCAGCCTCGTAAAGCGCAAGGAAGTTCACACTGAAAGGCCCTTCGTTGCTCTTTATGGTCTTCTGGTTGGCGGTGAGGAACCCAGCGGCCATACTACAGTTCCCATCTTCCCTTGAGTACCCCAACTCGTCGACAAGTGTGTCAGCACTGCCAACACAGACGTGCAGTTATGTAGCGAGGCGTTTCATTGTGATTCGTCGAAAACTTCGAATAACAGTTGAAACGTGCCCTTTGAACAATTATACAAGACTGTGCTTAAACTGACACACAATATTTTTAGCGCAACGCAATCTGACTATCAAAGATCCCTGCAAAAGAATGGCCCTGAGTAACATTAAACTATACCTTTCACAAATCACTTACCTCACAAAAATCTTCATTACTCGAACTACTGCAATACAGCGAGCGCCACTACTGCCAGCTAAATAAAAGATTCAAACTACGGAAGGCACTAACTACTGGTAGGGATAGTTAGCAAATGAAAGATATTAATAGAGAACAAACAATGTATTTACCTTAATAGTCATAATATATATAGGAGTTCATGACAAATTACAAAACTCCGCCATCTCTCTCCCCACATCCACCACTGCTGACGGCTCACCTCCAACTGTATAATTGCGTAAACATGTGTCACTGACGTAGTAAAAAGATGTTTGTTTCTCTGTTAAATAATCAAATAGCTGTGTAATTTATGTGCTAGAGGAATATGGTACCGATGTGTAAAGTCGTATAAGCAAATACCATATTAGCTCGGGCTCCTTGTGCTTGCCAAACACATGGTACACAAAGTAGGCGTGTACCCCCCTGAGGTTTAATGTAATTATACAGTTGGAGGTGAGCCGCCAGCAGTGGTGGATGTGGGGAGAGAGATGGCGGAGTTTTGTAATTTGTCATGAACTGCTATATATATTATGACTATTAAGGTAAGTACATTGTTTGTTCTCTATTAATATCTTTCATTTGCTAACTATCCGTATCAGTAGTTAGTGCCTTGCGTAGTTTGAATCTTTTATTTAGCTGGCAGTAGTGGCGCTCGCTGTATTACATAAGTTCGAGTAATGAAGGTTTTTTTGAGGTAAGTGAATTCTGAAAGGTATTGTTTAATGTTACTCAGGGCCATTCTTTTGCAGGGATCTTTGATAGTCAGATTGCGTTGCGCTAAAAAATATTGTGTGTCAGTTTAAGCACAGTCTTGTATAATTGTTCAAAGGGGACGTTTCACAGTGTCCGCACATTCCAATATCGCAGGAGTCAAAGCGTTATGCGGCCAGCCGGCACGTGACAGATCGGGTACGTTTGCGCTACCTTGTTGCAATAATGACAAAGCCTTGTCCAATAACACACCGTGCTGTTGTTCACTGCGTCTCCATAGATATCCTGCAGACGCCTGTGAATATCTGCAATGCTCTCGTTTTCCGCCAAAAGAAACTCGATGACACCACTCTGCTTAAAACACACCCGTATTACAGACGCAGCATGGCTCTGAGCACTATGGGACTCAACTTCTGAGGTCATCAGTCCCCTAGAACTTAGAACTACTTAAACCTAACTAACCTAAGGACATCACACGCATCCATGCCTGAGGCAGGATTCGAACCTGCGACCGTAGCGGTCCGCGGTTCCAGCCTGTATCGCCTAGAACCGCACGGCCACTCCGGCCGGCTATTACAGACACCATTCTGATGCCTACGTATGGCACCGCCGCTTACCGGAACTTCATGAAGCGGGAACATGCCACGATGTCCCACAAAAATTTCCACATTTTTTCAACCGAAATTGGGGGTGAAAAAGAATGTGTTGCATTGTGGATCGAAGACCTCTCGTAGATGTATTATAACAATACAATGAAGAACATCCATCATACATTGAGCTACATATCTCAATAGTTTCTTCTGGGCTATAACTGTCTTGGCTGTTTGAGCTTGCTAGGCAGACAAAAAAAGAGAACGAAAGGCTATTTACAATTTGTACAGAAACCAGATGGCAGTTATAAGAGTCGAGGGGCATGAAAGGGAAGCAGTGGTTGGGAAAGGAGTGAGACAGGGTTGTAGCCTCTCCCCGATGCTATTCAATCTCTATATTGAGCAAGCAGTAAAGGAAACAAAAGAAAAATTTGGAGTCGGTATTAAAATCCATGGAGAAGAAATAAAAACTTTGAGGTTCGCCGATGACATTGTAATTCTGTCAGAGACAGCAAAGGACTTGGAAGAGCAGTTGAATGGAATGGACAGTGTCTTGAAAGGAGGATATAAGATGAATATCAACAAAAGCAAAACAAGGATAATGGAATGTAGTCGAATTAAGTCGGGTGAGGCTGAGGGAATTAGATTAGGAAATGAGACACTTAAAGTAGTAAAGGAGTTTTGCTATTTAGGGAGTAAAATAACTGATAATTGTCGAAGTAGAGAGGATATAAAATGTAGACTGGCAATGGCAAGGAAAGCGTTTCTCAACAAGAGAAAATTGTTAACATCGAGTATAGATTTAAGTGTCAGGAAGTCGTTTCTGAAAGTATTTGTATGGAGTGTAGCCATGTATGGAAGTCAAACATGGACGATAACTAGTTTGGACGAAAAGAGAATAGAAGCTTTCGAAATGTGGTGCTACAGAAGAATGCTGAAGATAAGGTGGGTAGATCACGTAACTAATGAGGCGGTATTGAATAGGATTCGGGAGAAGTTTGTGGCACAACTTGATTAGAAGAAGGGATCGGTTGGTAGGACATGTTCTGAGGCATCAAGGGATCACAAATTTAGCATTGGAGGGTAGCGTGGAGGGTAAAAATCGTAGAGGGAGACCAAGAGATTAATACACTAAGCAGATTCAGAAGGACGTAGGTTATAGTAGGTACTGGGAGATGAAGAAGCTTGCACAGGATAGAGTAGCGTGGAGAGCTGCATCAAACCAGTCTCAGGACTGAAGACCACAACAAAAACAACAACAGGCAAACAAAATATTCCATCTCCTTCGTGCGTGTAGATAGTTGCATACATTTGAGGCGCGCGCGGCTCGCGTTCGTGCCGTTATTGCTTCACATCTTGTCTCGGCGGACTCCCGTCTCGTTTCTTATTCGATTTACTGGCGTCACCAAGTTGCTCGCTTGCCTGCCCATGAGTGGCAGCAGCAGCACTTATCGGTGAGAGCACTGTTGTACTGTCTTTGGAGCAACCGCTTGTATTTCCGGGTCGTCGTGTGTGGAGAGTTCAGTGGGATCGGAGCAGCAGTGAGGTCCGGACAGCCATGACTCGCCCGACTGTTGCCGACACACATGACTTCAGTGGGGACGACCTAGGTCGGTCGTTCGGTCGGTCGTCTCATCGGACGACGTGTATTTGGTCGCCGACCGCTTCCGGGTTCTCTGTGTGTGTCGACTTGTGATTCCTCCTAGTTGTTCCACAGTCACTGGTTTTAGTATCGTTCGAGTTGTTTGTGGAAGTGTTTCGCGGAACCGTGTGTAGCTTGTGTGGTTTTGATTGAGCAGTTATTTTTAATGCTGTCTGTGTGCTGGAGTGGGAGCAGCGAGGAAGACTCCGCGGGGCGAGCCCAGGAAGAGACCAATGGCGGCGTCCACGCGCTGTCGGATCGTGAGGCGCTAGTTGCGAGAGCGACGAATTCCATTGCCCACCGAACCTGGTCACTGAAGGTGAGTGATCAGTTAACCTGTTATGAAATCGCAACTATAGTGACATCTCTTCGGGCATTTGCGGGTTGTTGTTCCCTGGGCTGTTCGGGCTAGCAGCAACGTATGATGTGTTCGGATCGGCGAAATCTCGCAGCCGTCTTCCTATGTCGTAATTAATTATTAAATTGACTGTTACTTACCAGTCGAGTGCACCAGAGGTATCTACTGCCCTGTGGCCGTTAACGCGCCAGTTACCTGCCCTGTTCGTTGGCGTAGTTTTCCGGCAGTATGCCTTTCCTCGTCGTGTTGATGCTGTCGGGCGCGGTGTGTAGCTCGACACCTTTTTAAGTTGTTTAGTTCAAATTTTGCTTAGAGTGGTTGTTGCTCCCTTGGTTGTTTTTGAGACGCCAATTTCTGAAGTCGTAGTGCTGATCGTATCCTCGTCCTCAGCCGATAATTTCCGTCGTTGTGCCGTTGGTCGGACGGAAGGGAATTGGTTTAATTGTTGGTCGGTCCTTGGACCATCCCTAGTTTGGGTTGCCCTCCGATTATTTAACTTCAACTCTTGGCTGCCTGTCTCACCTCACCTACCTTCTCAGGCCGATCCTTGTAACACTTCTGAGCACCACCTGTTCTGTTTGTTTGAGATTGTGATTTTCATTTTAGTTTGAAGTACTGTGCGAGGCCTTCGGCCGTGTACTAATTCAGTTCTTTTTAAACTTTACATTAAGGCCTTAAGCCGTGTTAAATTAAATTTTGAAGATAGTTTTTATTTTAAAACATCTTAAAATTTGTTGCACATGAAATTGTTTGTAACCCAGGCCCCAAGCCGTTATTTGTTCGATGTGTTATGTGTGGCCTTCAGCCGAGGGATTACGTGAACCCCTTTTAATGAGGCCTTAATCCTTGTATATTCTTCAAAGGAAAATTTTTTGTAAGAAGGAACGGGTTTATTTTAAATTGTTTGTCGGACCTGTTGTTCAAGCTTTCAGCCGTTGTTGTTTTTGGTGTGGTTTTGGGCCTTCATCCCAGAAAGCCTTATTGTTTAGTTGTGATCTTTTAAAGCAATGTGTAAATAAATAATTCTTAGAAAAATAAAGTTCTGTGTTTGATTGTGCAACTCACAGTAACTGTTTACGGCCCCATCCACAACCGTAACCTTATCCTGTGCGCTCTCTACCTACCAACCTGGTTTTAACGCTATATTATGTGATAGCTATTACAGACTGCACGTGTAAGGACTTAGCTGCATGCAGACGAGCAAAGCACGTAGGAGGCGAGGTACTGGAAGAAGTAAAGCTGTGAGGACGCGGCGTGAGTCGTGCTTCGGTAGCTCAGTTGGTAGAGCACTTGCCCGCGAAAGGCAAAGGTCCTGCGTTCGAGTCTCGTCCGGCACACAGTATTAATCTACCAGGAAGTTTCAAAGCACGCTGCTCTGAAAACGGTAAGGATGAATTAGATAAAGTAACATAGCACATTAACAAATCGTTGGAAATGTATGAAAGAGCATGTTGCAGAGATCTCCAGTTGTGCACAGAAAGCTGGACGTCACATGGCATGAGGTCAGTGTGACTATAGAGCGAAAAGAGACTGGTCATGCAACATGAGGCAGCTGAAGGAATGGTAAAAAGTGTGTGCTTTGTGTGCTTCGCCGAGCAGTGAAGGCGCACTGTGGTGTTCTTTACTACACTCCTGGAAATTGAAATAAGAACACCGTGAATTCATTGTCCCAGGAAGGGGAAACTTTATTGACACATTCCTGGGGTCCGATACATCACATGATCACACTGACAGAACCACAGGCACATAGACACAGGCAACAGAGCATGCACAATGTCGGCACTAGTACAGTGTATATCCACCTTTCGCAGCAATGCAGGCTGCTATTCTCCCATGGAGACGATCGTAGAGATGCTGGATGTAGTCCTGTGGAACGGCTTGCCATGCCATTTCCACCTGGCGCCTCAGTTGGACCAGCGTTCGTGCTGGACGTGCAGACCGCGTGAGACGACGCTTCATCCAGTCCCAAACATGCTCAATGGGGGACAGATCCGGAGATCTTGCTGGCCAGGGTAGTTGACTTACACCTTCTAGAGCACGTTGGGTGGCACGGGATACATGCGGACGCGCATTGTCCTGTTGGAACAGCAAGTTCCCTTGCCGGTCTAGGAATGGTAGAACGATGGGTTCGATGACGGTTTGGATGTACCGTGCACTATTCAGTGTCCCCTCGACGATCACCAGTGGTGTACGGCCAGTGTAGGAGATCGATCCCCACACCGTGATGCCGGGTGTTGGCCCTGTGTGCCTCGGTCGTATGCAGTCCTGATTGTGGCGCTCACCTGCACGGCGCCAAACACGCATACGACCATCATTGGCACCAAGGCAGAAGCGACTCTCATCGCTGAAGACGACACGTCTCCATTCGTCCCTCCATTCACGCCTGTCGCGACACCACTGGAGGCGGGCTGCACGATGTTGGGGCGTGAGCGGAAGACGGCCTAACGGTGTGCGGGACATTAGCCCAGCTTCATGGAGACGGTTGCGAATGGTCCTCGCCGATACCCCAGGAGCAACAGTGTCCCTAATTTGCTGGGAAGTGGCGGTGCGGTCCCCTACGGCACTGCGTAGGATCCTACGGTCTTGGCGTGCATCCGTGCGTCGCTGCGGTCCGGTCCCAGGTCGACGGGCACGTGCACCTTCCGCCGACCACTGGCGACAACATCGATGTACTGTGGAGACCTCACGCCCCACGTGTTGAGCAATTCGGCGGTACGTCCACCCGGCCTCCCGCATGCCCACTATACGCCCTCGCTCAAAGTCCGTCAACTGCACATACGGTTCACGTCCACGCTGTCGCGGCATGCTACCAGTGTTAAAGACTGCGATGGAGCTCCGTATGCCACGGCAAACTGGCTGACACTGACGGCGGCGGTGCACAAATGCTGCGCAGCTAGCGCCATTCGACGGCCAACACCGCGGTTCCTGGTGTGTCCGCTGTGCCGTGCGTGTGATCATTGCTTGTACAGCCCTCTCGCAGTGTCCAGAGCAAGTATGGTGGGTCTGACACACCGGTGTCAATGTGTTCTTTTTTCCATTTCCAGGAGTGTACAACATAAGCCAGAGACAGCATTCAGATCTCTCCACTCGGGGAGAAACATTTGGAAACTAAGAAGTACGATGTGTGATAAGTTTATCCCAGGAGTTTGGTATTGCTCGCAGCCTTGTTTCACGTGCATGGGAAGCGTTCTGAACCACAGACACTGCTGCCCGAAGGAGAGAAGATGGTCGACTGTGGTCAGTTACAGCAGCAGATGACAGCTACAATGTGCAATAGCCAAGAAGGCACCCACATCAAACAGTGGGTGCAATTGCAACCACATTTAACAGGACTGCAAGGCACGCAGTCTCACACTCTAGGGTGACACGACGACACCATGATGATGGGCTCTCTGCCCGACGACCAGTATTCTGTGTTCCGTTGACACCCGTGTATCGGCGGCGCCGTTTGCGATGGTGTCAAGGGATGGGACCAACGAGAACTGGAGTCGCGTGCTCTTCTCGGAAGAGAGAAGGTTCAGTCGAACATTTTCTGTATCCATAAAGACCCGTACAGGACCTGCAACATGCGGTCGTGCACTATCTTGCTGAAATGTAGGGTTTAGCAGGGATCGAATAAAGGTTAGAGCCACGGGTCGTAACACATCTGAAATGTAACGTCCGCTGTTCAAAGTGTCGTCAATGCGAACAAGAGTCGATCGAGACGTATAATCAATGGCACCCCATACCATCACGCCGGGTGATACGCCAGTATGGCGATGACGAATACAGGCTTCCAATGTGCGTTCACCGCGATATCGCCAAACACGGATGCGACCATCATGATGCTGTAAACAGAACGTGGATACATCCGAAAAAATGACGTTTTGCCATTCGTGCACACAGGTCCGTCGTTGAGTACACCATCACAGGCGCTCCTGTCTGTGATGCAGCATCAGGGGTAACCGCAGCCATGGTCTCCGAGCTGATAGCCCATGCTGCTGCAAACGTTGTCGAACTGTTCGTGCAGATGGTTGTTGTCTTGCAAACGTCCCCATCTGTTGACTCGGGGATCGAGACGTGGCTACACGATCCGTTACAGCCATGCAGATAAGATGCCTTTCATCTCGACTGCTAGTGATACAAGGCCGTTGGGATCCAGCACGGCGTTCCGTATTATCCTCCTGGACCCACCGATTCCATATTCTGCTAACAGTCACTGGATCTCGACCAACGCGAGCAGCAATGTTGCGATACGATAAACCGCAATATCAACTGCTGTTTTTGTATGAGAAATCGGTTGGAAACTTTCCTCGTGTCAGCACGTTGTAGGTGTCGCCACCGGCGCCAGCCTTGTGTGAATGCTCTGAAAAGCTAATCATTTCCATATCACAGCATCTTCTTCCTGTCGGTTAAATTTCGCGTCTGTAGCACGTCATCTTCGTGGCGTTGCAATTTTAATGACCAGTAGTGTAAATTGTAGGTCGTAGCCTACAATGTAGTATATAAAGAGAAAAAATTAATTAATAAATAAAATACTTCAGTGTTGTGAGGTGAGTATTGCCTAATGCTGTGTTCTGTGTAGTAATCTATTTTATGGTCTGTTAGAGGCTTTTTTTTAGTCATGTGGAGGTATTTCCATAGGTATAGTGTTACGTGGGACATCACACTGAATCAATGTTAATTAACCGGCCGGTGTGGCCGTGCCATTCTAGGCCCTTCCGTCTAGAACCGCGTAACCGCTACAGTAGCATGTTAGAATCCTGAATGGGCATGGATGTGTGTGATGTCCTTAGGTTAGTTAGGTTTAAGTAGTTCTAAGTTCTAGGGGACTGATGACCACAGATGTTAAGTTCAAATGGTTCAAATGGCTCTGAGCACTATGCGACTTAACTTCTGAGTTCATCAGTAGCCTAGAACTTAGAACTAATTAAACCTAACCAACCTAAGGACATCACACACATCCATGCCCGAGGCAGGATTCGAACCTGCGACCGTAGCGGTCGCTCGACTCCAGACTGTAGCGCCTAGAACCGAACGGCCACTCTTGCCGGCAGATGTTAAGTCCAATAGTGCTGAGAGCCATTTGAACCATCAATGTTAATTACATTGTTATTCGTTAGTGATGCATCACATACCACTCGTCTCTTATAACGACATAGCAAATTCGGTGGTTCGTCATTGCATCTACAACGGCACGTGTCAAAAAATGTCCAGAACAGGCGGCTATGATGTTCTAAGAGTCGTAAAATGTCAAAGCAAGTATTTGTAATTCTTTGAAAGTACAAGTCACCCGATTCAAATGGTTCTAGTAGACACAAACAGTAATAGCGTTGAACGAGCTCTGATAAGAATTAAAAAAAAAAAAAAAAACCTTTTGCACAGCAGAGCTCTGTGTAATCTATCGTGTAGTAGAAGTTCACAAAGCTCTATTCAAGGACATTAATTGGCTATTATCAGAAGAGTGCATATCCCTTAGAATGACACTAATTCCATATCGCGGTCCACCATCTACTGTCTTGCTACGCATCTCAAAGCGCTGTGTTGCAGTACTTTATCGATTGGTTATGGACACAGAACAGTTAGCACGAAGATCTAGCCACGATTACACTTATTTCAGCGTAGGCAGCGAATGCAACTCGCACAAGTCGCCGGACTGCGAATTTTTTCCATTTTTACAAATCATCTCTTCATCTAAATGATTACTAACCACTTCGCCACATTTAGCGCCACACAAGCAAGGAAATACCGTTTCTGCAGACATAAAACTGTGACCTACCTTCCGGCAGCAGCTGGTAAATGCACGAATGAGTTACGTAGCAGTAAGCAAGTGATTAAGTAAGAGGCTGTAATTCTGTAATTACTATACAACGTGTCTGCCATATGGAATACGGGATCCTGTGCAGTTGCGGAAGTAATATAAGAAACGGGAACGGACGTTTCTGCCTGCAAGGAAAGCAATCGAATTATCATTGCGGTAGATTAACATTATATAGCGCCTGCAATTTTATCATTTCAGTCTCTCCCTTTCCAGCTCTCTCTCCCTCCCTCATCCTATATATTACACAGGAAATGTGCATCAATTTACCACCATTCGACAGCCTTCATGTAACGGAGTTTTCTTCTCTATTTTCCTGATGTAATAATGAAAGGCTTACTCTACTTGACTGTACTAGTTCATAAACGTAAATATTTCGCATTTGAGCTATACGGCGCTGGAACAAGCAGCCCAGTAACTCAATAACTCTCTCCTTTATGACCCGGTTTGTCGACAATACATCGCTGCTACGTGGGCATCCAGTGAGTAGCGTCTTCACCACTACCCATCGACGTGACGCTGCTATTGTGGGTGACTTACATGTAGCCGGTGATCAAGCGAGAGTTTGTCCGGCGTGGCACCGGAATGCAATGCACTATTATTACACCATCTTATGCGCACTCGAGTTCTCCCACCGTCGTTGGATGTCCATCGCGAAAGCCAACCTTCTGTCACTTCAAAGCAACAAACTAGGAGAAGTGGTGGCGCGACCTCAGTGTCGAGACACCACTGGTGAGGAGGCCTCGTGTCATATCCGACCTCCGTCGTCGTCGACGTTCCCTCGTGTCCACTCTTACCACTCAGACTGGAAACAGTGTCAACACTCGAGCAGCAAATGTCTCAGCTTTCGCTGATGATTACCAACGTTTTTTCGACGAAGAACCGGTGGCGGTTTCCGACGATGGTCAGCAACTGTCTACCCACATCCTTATCAATTCGATGGCATCCTTGACGTTAGCAATGGCAGCAGTCGAGGTGGCGGACGCATCGAACAAATCCTTAGGCCCTGGCGTACCTCTAGTTGAATTTTATCAGACCTTCTGCTCATTGATGCGTACAAGTTGGACCAAGATGTCCAAAAGTTTTTCAAATCTTCCTTCCTCGTACCTCCAGACTTTGGACGCACGCACGCCGTGTTACCTGCAGTAATTCCTCCAGGAAAAGCATCGCGAGGAGGTGGAGCCACACTCCAGACGGCAACGGGCGAACGTCGGGACGTCACTGCGCAGGCTGCGTCCTGCCACTTCCGTGCGACATTGGTGTTTATAGATTTCAGCAGCGCCTTCGACCGGGTCTCCCACTGTTTACTCCTTTCGGTTTCATAGAGGTCAATCGCGACTTAATCTGCAATCCCACATCCATGGTCCATGTGAATAGACCATTGGCTGGACTGATCCCTGTCCGGCGTTCAGCCTGGTAAGGACGTCTTTTGTCACTACTGTGTACCCGATTGCCCTCGAGCCTCTCATTAGAGGCCTCCTACCCCTTCTTACAGGACTTCCGTGCGCAACCACACATTCTGTTGCCAGGTGTATGCGGACAACCTCCTACTTTTTGCATGCTCGCCCATAGAAATACTCAGTGCCATAGCGTGGATCAAACATTATGGTCAATCATTGGGTAGTCACCCCACCATTCCAAATCAAGGATCATGAACATCAGATGAAGACTCCAAGATGAGGGACCACCACTGATACCCACTGTGACAATGCTCTGTTATCTAGGTATCGACTTTACTGGCTCCACCCAGCATAAATCTGTGGAAACATATATCTGATTGCCAGAAGTCCATCCATTACCTCGTTCGCCACAATTTCCTGTGCAGCCTGACCCACTACGAAGATATATCAACACATACGTGGCACCTAAATTCGTCCATGCCACCTGTGTACTCCCTCTACCATCCTGGGATGTCAACTCCAACAAGGCCTAGGTACTTTGTTTCGGCTGCCACCGCCTTCAAAATCCAATACGAGACCCTCACACTCCCTCCTACAGCAGTGACCTTGGTGTTGTCCAAGTTTGGTTCAAATGGTTCAAATGGCTCTGAGCACTATGGGACTTAATATCTATGGTCATCAGTCCCCTAGAACTTAGAACTACTTAAACCTAACTAACCTAAGGACATCACACAACACCCATCCAAGTTTGGGTCAGGGCCACTGCATCATGTATACACACCATGTCGAGACCATATTCACTATCCCCCATGCAATGGATCTTGGGAATCCTCATCCTGGACTCACTTGCTCCAGCAATCAGTTTGAAGCACATTGCTCCAGCGCTGTCTCACATCTCCACCTATTTCGTCGAACTTACTTATGTACACGAATCTCTTCTAACAATGTGCCCACCATGTGAGATGGATTTTTATAAGTTGTTGTTGATGCACAGCCCCATTCCCATTCCACAGCGCTTTTGGCACACATCGTCCAGATGTCCAATGGCCAATACTGTGGAAGACTGTTCATCAACCTTTCCCCCATCTGAAATAAGGTCGATTTGGTATCATATTGCAAACAGCAAGTATACCAGCAACCAATGGTTACATAGTTTCAGTCTGGCTGCATCGCCGCTTTGTACATCTATGAGAGGACACTAACGAGCACCGCCATACATGCACTACAAAATGCAAAGTCTGATTCCTAATGCCAAGTATAGTGATCTGCTAGCTATGCGCCATGCCAGCAATGGTCCATACCAA
Source organism: Schistocerca cancellata (assembly GCF_023864275.1). Lineage (NCBI taxonomy): Eukaryota > Metazoa > Arthropoda > Insecta > Orthoptera > Acrididae > Schistocerca > Schistocerca cancellata. Next base: position 5,423,130 of record NW_026046443.1, on the reverse strand, counting down.
TCTCCACTTCTCATTTTCCCCTGGCTGAACACCATACTATCACGAAGTTACCGAGCGAGGTGGCGCAGTGGTTAGACACTGGACTCGCATTTGGGAGGACGACGGTTCAATCCCGCGTCCGGCCATCCTGATTTAGGTTTTCCGTGATTTCCCTAAATCACTCCAGGCAAATGCCGGGATGGTTCCTCTGAAAGGGCACGGCCGACTTCCTTCCCCATCCTTCCTTAATCCGATGAGACCGATGACCACGCTGTCTGGTCTCCTTCCCCAAACAACCAACCTATCACGTAGTTTCGAAGTCAGGCGACTGCCTACCTTTTCTGTGAACACCCACACTCAGCACTTGATTTTTGATTGCTTATACTGGAACCTCACAGTATTCTCGAACATTTCCCCTATATCAACGTACCTATGCTAACTACTTGCGCAGCGTGATCAACAATACCTCAGTAGAAGGTGGTACCCAACCTTCTATGTTCATGACGTACCTATGCTAACTACTTGCGCAGCGTGATCAACAATACCTCAGTAGAAGGTGGTACCCAACCTTCTATGTTCATGACGTACCTATGCTAACTACTTGCGCAGCGTGATCAACAGTACCTCAGTAGAAGGTGGTACCCAACCGTCTATGTACATGATACGTGTACAATCTTTCTGAAGCAGTGTTTTGTACCCACATGTCCACGCCCGCAACCCAAATATGTGCAAGGTAACTGTATGGCTGAATGCATACCATTTTCTTACTTTTTTTTCCCTGAATTCTTATTTTAGTTCCTCTGTTTGTCTACACTTAATATCCCAGGCCACCTAACGGCCTCCTAGAAAAGCCTGATACGCTGACCCACTCTTGTGCAAGAAATTAAATAAAAATAGCAAAAAATAGAATAAAATAAAAAATAAAAAACCATTGTTGTCGTTACTTTGACGAAATTCCTTTCATGTCATGTTAATTGTAGCAGATGAAGGGTGTGGGTGTTGCAGCCAGGCCTCCGGTTACGACCCCTGGCTACTTTGTCCTCCTACCCTCCCCAACAGACTCATACTAATTGTGGTTACCTATTATAAAGAAAGGGACAAAAAGCGATCAGAGCCTTTGCCTAGTAAGTTGGAGACCCGGTTTCGAATCCCAGTCCATCAAAAAATTTGCAACTTTTCCTATCGATTTCAATCAATGCCCGCTTGGAGCCGATGTCTGTACATCTCTTGCGTCTTAAATCACAATGGCTGCTTGATCAAAAAATGGTATCTGTTCTTTCTGACATGCGCAAAACAGTAGTGATCACATATACATAAAACTAAATTCCCAAACTCCAGAGCCTCAACCAGTGCATTGCAATGGAAGGAGGCGCCCAGCGAAGGCTTACGTTTGGGATCGAGATACCGTCTGACATATAGATTTTAACTTTCACAACTGCTGATTTAATTACGTGTCTGATTCCCAAGTAACATAATTCGCAAGTAAATGTATAAAACAGACAAAAATGTAGGAGGTCTTTGAAGAATAAATATTTGTTTTGACGATAAACACTGCATCCACTAAAAAGAACCGTGAGCTACAGATGATCATTCCATCACATAGCAAAACATAAAAAAAGATTCCACCATCCTGGATAATATACCCGCTAGCTGTAGTGCATGTAGTTTAACATAGCGGTTAGAGTCATTGGTTAGCGTGCTATGAGTCGCCAGCTCAAATCCGACCAGTAGCAATTATTTATTAATTAGTATCGGGGAAGATCAGTTTGGATTCCGAAGAAATATTGGAACACGTGAGGCAATACTGACCTTACGACTTATCTTAGAAGAAAGATTAAGGAAAGGCAAACCTACGTTTCTAGCATTTGTAGACTTAGAGAAAGCTTTTGACAATGCTGACTGGAATACTCTCTTTCAAATTCTGAAGGAGGCAGGGGTAAAATACAGGGAGCGAAAGGCTATATACAATTTGTACAGAAACCAGATGGCAGTTATAAGAGTCGAGGGGCACGAAAGGGAAGCAGTGGTTGGGACGGAAGTGAGACGGGGTTGTAGCCTCTCCCCGACATTATTCAATCCGTATATTGAGCAAGCAATAAAGGAAACGAAATAAAAGTTCTCAGTAGGTATTAAAATCCATGGAGAAGAAATAAAAACTTTGAGGTTCGCCGATGACATTGTAATTCTGTCAGAGACAGCAAAGGACTTGAAAGAGCAGTTGAACGGAATGGACAGTGTCTTGAAAAGAGGAAATAAGATGAACACCAACAAAAGCAAAACGAGGATAATGGAATGTAGTCGAATTAAGTCGGGTGATGCTGAGGGAATTAGATTAGGAAATGAGATACTTAAAGTAGTAAAGGAGTTTTGCTATTTGGGGAGCAAAATAACTGAAGATGGTGGAAGTAGAGAAGATATAAAATGTAGACTGGCAATGGCAAGGAAAGCGTTACTGAAGAAGAGAAACTTGTTAACGTCGAGTATAGATTTAGGTGTCAGGAAGTCGTTCCTGAAAGTATTTGTATGGAGTGTGGCCATGTATGGAAGTGAAACAAGGACGATAAATAGTTTGGACAAGAAGAGAATAGAAGCTTTCGAAATGTGGTGCTACAGACGAATGCTGAAGATTAGATAGGTAGATCACACAACTAATGAGTAGGTACTGAATAGAACGGGGGGGAAGAGGAGTTTGTGGCACAGCTTGACAAAAGAAGGGACCGGTTGGTAGGGCATTTTTCTGAGGCATCAAGGGATCACACATTTAGCATTGGAGGGCAGCGTGGAGGGAGACCAAGAGATGAATACACTAAGCAGATTCAGAAGGATGTAGGCTGCAGTGCGTACTGGGAGATGAAGCAGCTTGTACAAGATAGAGCAGCATGGAGAGCTGCATCACACCAGTCTCAGGACTGAAGACCACAACATATCGAGTTTTTGATGTTCTCCAGCACGAGTGCCTGCCATTATCAAACGCGAACACCTGCAGTGGACGGTGAACCTTTGGCAATATTAGCTAGTCGCGCACAGGGTAGGGTAGCATGGAGAGCTGCATCAAACCAGTCTCAGGACTGAAGACTACAACAACAACAGTACTTATCATTTCTGTGAATTTCTCGAAATGTTTGTAATGTTTCTGTATTTTCGAATAGTCGATGTCTGTATAACAGCACTTGTATTCCGGCTTAATGCTGGTGCTCGTAACAAACGTGCTATCAGTGTTGAATTCCTATCTCTCATTGACGGCCCTGCTTTCGGGTCTGGATTTGATGTGGTCACGACGTGACTTCGTGTACCTGCAGGGAGAGGGTTCTGGGGACGAAAGTTACTGGGCCAGAGACTGCAAGCAATGTCTGATAAACAAACTGTATTACAACACGATCCAGTAAGTGGTAAGAAATGCAAGTGCAATGCAGGTGACGACTAAAACCTCAAGTATTGCATGAAAAGTATTCACCGTTGCGAATACGAACAACCATCAGCTGTATGAGAGAATGACGACAGCGAGAATCCGTGCCGGACCGAAGCCTGCTTTACGAGAGCGGTTGTCTTAACAGCTCTGGCTGTCCGTGCAGAGATCATGACCAAACCCAAACTTCCACGTGTCGTTGTTCGTGCGCTCACGTATTTCATAGTGGTTGTAGTTGCTGCAGTACCTGCTCCTTCCGACATGCATGCACGTGCGAAGGAACATGGCTTCGTTCATTTTAACTACACGGCACAGCAATATCGCTTCAAGAAGTGGTCAGTAGCGCAAATCATTATTACTTAAAGTCAAGCATAGACAAGAAAACAGCATACTTTTAACCTTTCTTGGCATACTATTCTGTAGGGAGCACATTGTTCTCATGTGGGAGCGATCTAGATGGTTGTAAAACAATAAAATGGTAGCCTAGGTCGCAGGAATTCTTTTTATTCCATGATTATCGGTTTCGGCGAAACTAAAGCCGCCATCATCGGGTCTAAGGCGGACAGAACACACTATAAAAGTGGGCTTAGATTCCACTTATATAACATGTATACATATAAATTTAGTTACATACCTTAGGACACATACAGGCTACAACATCAAGGCAAACAATGGTGATATTAATAGTTGCCTATAACACGCAGGCCTTACAATATTGTCGTAAGTAGCACATATGCGTCCAAGAGAGATGACGTAAAGTTAAGTGTGTCCATCACATACAAGCGCAAGCTAGGTACTACCGCTACTCCGGCTCTGTTCTTACACCAAAGGCCGCGTCGCGAGATGGTGCTAGCAGAAGAGGCTCCAATCATTGTCACAGCTCGCGTCATAGTAGTGTAAGAACAGAGCCGGAGTTGCGGTAGTACCTAGCTTGCGCTCGTATGTGATGGAGACACTTAACATTTATCATGTCATCTCTCCTGGACTCATATGTGCTACTTACGACAATTTTGTAAGGCCTGCGTATTATAGGCAACTATTAATATCACCATTGTTTGCCCTGATGTTGTAACCTGTATGTGTCCTAAGGTATGTAACTAAATTTATATGTATACATGTTATATAAGTGGAATCTAAGCCCGCTTTTATAGTGTCTTCTGTCCTCCTTAGATCCGATGATGGCTTTAGTATCGCCGAAACCGGTAATCATGGAATAAAAAGAATTCCTGCGATCCTGGCTACCAGTTTATTGTTTTACATACTTTTAACCCTTGAGTATCCACTTGAATGGTAATCCATAAAGTGAGAATACAGTTCAGTGAACTTATTAACCTTCAGATGAATAATTTAAGCAAGTGATAAAGGGCAAGTGAATTATTTGTGCCAAATGACAAAATTGATTATAATTTTTCTGATTCGCAGTTTGGACTTGACCTGAAAAAGTGCACGGCAACAGACATAACGTGCAACACTAGATTAAAACGAAAAGTTTGCAACATAGGCTACTCAGATTAAAATGTTACCCATAATTTACACTCCAACTACCATTCAAAAACTCGGCTAAAGTTATAACAATTAACAATGACGAAGTTCATGTACAAAATCTGTACATCAGTAATGCCCTATCTGAATGTAAAAAATTTTGCGGTAACATGCAATACAGTAAAGCTACAAAAATACATGAATAATAAAATTCGTGAAACACTGATAGCAGAATTAGACACTGTGAAGGCGAAACATTTGTAATAATTTAATAAAAGAATTAGTAGTACCACCCACAAGAGCTTATAGTCAATCAATAAGTAAAAGTTAAAGTTACAGTTTTAAGAATACTAAAACTTTAAAGGTACCGTTTTTAGAGCCTTACGCATGGGAAAGCTTAAAAGAAAAACAACAGACAAACAGGACAGATTAATAGCACAAATTTAAACTTAATCAAACTGATGAAGTAAAACGAACACTCACCAAATTATAATCAGCCGTATCATTTTACACACAGATGGCTGTCCACACCATCAATGAACGGATATACGAGTACATACTGATCCAGTGCCTTCAAGCACATAAATATGACTCGTGAACCTGAATATGACTAACTTGGCATAGAGAGGATACGATATCATATACACTCCTGGAAATTGAAATAAGAACACCGTGAATTCATTGTCCCAGGAAGGTTAAACTTTATTGACACATTCCTGGGGTCAGATACAACACACGATCACACTGACAGAACCACAGGCACATAGACACAGGCAACAGAGCATGCACAATGTCGGCACTAGTACAGTGTATATCCACCTTTCGCAGCAATGCAGGCTGCTATTCTCCCATGGAGACGATCGTAGAGATGCTGGATGTAGTCCTGTGGAACGGCTTGCCATGCCATTTCCACCTGGCGCCTCAGTTGGACCAGCGTTCGTGCTGGACGTGCAGACCGGGTGAGACGACGCTTCATCCAGTCCCAAACATGCTCAATGGGGGACAGATCCGGAGATCTTGCTGGCCAGGGTAGTTGACTTACACCTTCTAGAGCACGTTGGGTGGCACGGGATGCATGCGGACGTGCATTGTCCTGTTGGAACAGCAAGTTCCCTTGCCGGTCTAGGAATGGTAGAACGATGGGTTCGATGACGGTTTGGATGTACCGTGCACTATTCAGTGTCCCCTCGACGATCACCAGTGGTGTACGGCCAGTGTAGGAGATCGCTCCCCACACCATGATGCCGGGTGTTGGCCCTGTGTGCCTCGGTCGTATGCAGTCCTGAATGTGGCGCTCACCTGCACGGCGCCAAACACGCATACGGCCATCATTGGCACCAAGGCAGAAGCGACTCTCATCGCTGAAGACGACACGTCTCCATTCGTCCCTCCATTCACGCCTGTCGCGACACCACTGGAGGCGGGCTGCACGATGTTGGGGCGTGAGCGGAAGACGGCCTAACGGTGTGCGAGACCGTAGCCCAGCTTCATGGAGACGGTTGCGAATGGTCCTCGCCGATTCCCCAGGAGCAACAGTGTCCCTAATTTGCTGGGAAGTGGCGGTGCGGTCCCCTACGGCACTGCGTAGGATCCTACGGTCTTGGCGTGCATCCGTGCGTCGCCGCGGTCTGGTCCCAGGTCGACGGGCACGTGCACCTTCCGCCGACCACTGGCGACAACATCGATGTACTGTGGAGACCTCACGCCCCACGTGTTGAGCAATTCGGCGGTACGTCCACCCGGCCTCCCGCATGCCCACTATACGCCCTCGCTCAAAGTCCGTCAACTGCACATACGGTTCACGTCCACGCTGTCGCGGCATGCTACCAGTGTTAAAGACTGCGATGGAGCTCCGTATGCCACGTCAAACTGGCTGACACTGACGGTGGCGGTGCACAAATGCTGCGCAGCTATCGCCATTCGACGGCCAACACCGCGGTTCCTGGTGTGTCCGCTGTGCAGTGCGTGTGATCATTGCTTGTACAGCCCTCTCGCAGTGTCCGGAGCAAGTATGGTGGGTCTGACACACCGGTATCAATGTGTTCTTTTTTCCATTTCCAGGAGTGTAATATACTGGCTGATTAGTGTATGTCTCACGTTGGCAACTGTTTCATGGCAAATCACGCGTAACATATCACTTTACCGAAAACTGTCGCTTGCAACTGATTATCAATCAAGAAAACAATTTCAAAAATTTTCACATTCATTAATTTTTTTCATTCATTCACCAGACATAATCAGTATACGAATAAGTAAAACGTTATTTCAGTGTGCATTGGCAACCATCAGCAAATAAGGGCAGTTAAATGAAAATCAGAAATAAAAGAAAAAATGTCGGTTTTCGAAAACGGGGCGCAAAAATGCGAAGCCGCGTCAGTAGCCACTGTGCTACTGCTTCGATTGAACTGTTTGCTCGCTAAAAGGAGCATAAAGCACCTCGAGAACTTTGACCGCCATTTTCTCAGAAACGGTCGAATATCTACGAATAAGCCGAGACACGTGTTTGCTTGTTTTGATGGCTCTTTCGCTGAGTGAATTTTCTGGAAATCGGGTTATGCCACTTGCCGTGTTCTCTTCGTGTGTAGTGCCCACCTCGCCAACCTCACCGTCGCTACCTATCGTCGCTCTGTGGAGCAGAGGCTTTTCTGTAGCCTTCCATTGTGTGCTTAGTGGGGATGACTGCTGTCCTGTCCAGCCATCCTGAGACAATGTCCCAATAACATACACTACTGGCCATTAAAATTGCTGCACCACGAAGATGACGTGTTACAGACGTGAAATTAAACCGACAGAAAGAAGATACTGTGTTATGCAAATGATTAGCTTTTCAGAGCAATCACAAAAAGTTGGCGCCGGTGGCGACACCTGTAACATGCTGACATGAGGAAAGTTTCCAACCGATTTATCATACACAAACAGCAGTTGACCGGCGTTGCTTGGGGAAACGTTGTTGTGAAGCCTCGTGTAAGGAGGAGAAATGCGTACCATCACGTTTCCGACCTTGATGAAGGTCGGATTGTAGCCTATCGCGATTGCGGTTTATCGTATTGCGATATTGCTGCTCGCGTTGGTCGAGATCCAATGACTGTTAGCAGAATATGGAATCGGTGGGTTCAGGAGGGTAATACGGAACGCCGTGCTGAATCCCAACGGCCTCGTATCACTAGCAGTCGAGATGACAGTCATCTTAACCGCATGGCTGTAACGGATCGTGCAGCCACGTCTCGATCCCTGAGTCAACAGATTGAGACATTTGCAAGACAACAACCATCTGCACGAACAGTTCGACGACGTTTGCAGCAACATGGACTATCAGCTCGGATACCGTGGCTGCGGTTAACCCTCACGCTGCATCTCAGGCAGGAGCGCCTGCGACGGTGTACTCAACATCGAACCTGGAAGCACGAATGGCAAAACGTCATTTTTTCGGATGAATCTAGGTTCTGTTCACAGCATCATAATGGTCGCATCTGTGTTTGGTGACATAGCGGTGAACACACATTGGAAGCGTGTATTCGTCATCGCCATACTGGCGTATCACCCGACGTGATGGTATGGGGTGCCATTGGTTACACGGCTCGGTCAACTCTTGCTCGCATTGACGGCGCTTTGAACAGTGGACGTTACATTTCAGGTGTGTTCCGAGCCGTGGCTCTACCCTTCATTTGATCCCTGCGAAACCCTACATTTCAGCAGGATAATGCACGACCGCATGTTGCAGGTCCTATACGGGCCTTTCTGGATACAGAAATTGTTCGACTGCTGCCCTGGCCAGCACATTCTCCAGATCTCTCACCAAATGAAAACGTCTGGTCAATGGTGGCCGAGCAACCGGCTCGTCACAATATGACAGTCACTACTGTTGATGAACTGTGGTATCGTGTTGAAGCTGCATGGGCAGCTGTACCTGTACACGCCATCCAAGCTCTGTTTTACTCAATGCCCAGGCGTATCAAGGTTGTTATTACGGCCAGAGGTCGTTGTTCTGGGTACTGATTCTCAGAATCTATGCACCCAAATTGCGTGAAAATGTAATCACATGTCAGTTCTGGTATAATATATTTGTCCAATGAATACCCGTTTATCATCTGCATTTCTTCTTGGTGTAGCAATTTTAATGGACAATAGTGTATAATGCGCATCTCCAATGGTAGATTCAAAACAAAAAAAGGAAACAAACACCTTACAAACAGGCTTTGAGTGCCCCACGATACTGACCGTCCGCCGTTTCATCCTCAGCCCTTAGGCATCACCAGATGCAGATATGGAGGGGCATGTGGTCAGCACACCATTCTTCTGGCCGTTATCAGTTTTTGCAACCAGTGCCGCTACTTCTCAATCAAGCAGCTCCTCAATTGGTCAGACAAGGGCTTGACGCATCCTATTTGCCAACATCACTCAGTAGACCCAGATGGTGTCCCTCCAAGTGCTAGCCGAGGCTGACAGCACTTAACTTCAGTGATCTGACGAGAACTGGTGATACCACTGCGGCAAGACCATTGGCTATGGCTGATTTAGATAGTACACATAGTCACGAATCGTCTGATAAATCTCGTGAATCGTTCCGAGTAATATTCTGATAGTCGTTGAAATTAATCATTAACTAAATTGTGTCGAACTAAATTTCGTCAGAACTTAGATATCACCGTAGGCTTCCCTAATCAGAGGACTGTTGTTTTATAGGCATGAGAGGAATTTTCCCAGTCTTAGTTGAATTATTCATAATAATTCGGAAAATGGAGACTGTTGTGTCATCATGTTGCCACTGTCGATTCTTGTACCATGTGTTTGTTGGCCGGTATCCTCTTTCAACAATAGAACTGCACACTTGTATTAACAGGGTTATTTATTTATCAGAATATAAAGCCACTTATCTTAAGCTAGTCCATGTGTTGTGGTACAAGCTCTTCTGTAACAGTCCACTTGAGCCTCACTGTTCCACTATGTACACTACTCTGGTCGCTAGGTACTGACTGACTCTGAGCTGCCACTGTCTGTGACTGACTTGGCTGTGACTGATGACACGACTGGGACTGTGACAGACTGGGCCCTCTGGTTCGCGGTGGCGATGTAACTACTGGCGGTCGAGAGAGCGTTCGCAGCGCGATGCTAGCGAGTCGGTCTTCGGCCTCTCTCCTCATATGCGCTTGATTCAGCGTCTGTTATCAATCTTCTTGCAACCCCTTTCCCGACGGGTGTGTTGGCGACAGCTTACACTAGCACATAGACCATATACGTCCTTCAGCGATCAGAAACACTAGCTAGATGAGACAGAGTATGATGCTGACTGTGCTCTAGACAGCAGTAAATTAACAAATAAGGCTAAATTTACCTGTTAATTTGGATCAGAGATCAGACAGCTTTTCACTGATCTATTATCAGTATTGCTGCACTCTTTTAAAGAACAATGCAGCACCTGCAGCACATCTGTTGTTGCAATGGGACCTCTACTAACAAATTATCATCCGGTAGGAAGATACTAAAAAGGCAAGTGCTATGACAGTACAGTTTTGCTTAATGAGTCACTAATAAACGACCTATTTTAATAAACAGTGACAACTAAAAATTTGTGTCAGACTGGCTCATGAACACTGATTTTCTGCTTCCCATGAGCACCTGCCATGACCAACAGGCCATGTGAGTATGCCTTCAGGTGACTTTTACCTATCATTGCCAGCAATGGTTCCACAGGTGATTATTGAGCACTACCACTGCAGGTTCCTGCGCAGCTGGTGCCGACGGAGGTTCCAGTCCTCCCTCAGGCACGGGTGCGTGTGTTTGTCCTTAGGATAATTTAGGTTAAGTAGTGTGTAAGCTTAGCAGTTAAGTCCCATAAGATTCCACACACATTTGAACATTTTTGAACTAGAGGTTCTCTCATGTAGTATGTGGGATTTATTTCACAGCATTTTATTGCTTCTTTTCGACCTACTCTCTCTATTGATACGGGGTGTCCCAAAAATGTTGCGACAAATTACGAGGTTGTGGGGCATGTCTTCAGGAATGAATCAAGAACAGGAACATATGTCTGGAAAGTTCATCCAATGGCACTGTAGAGCGTCGAAGTTCATAGGCGCTAGCGCCTGTCACTAGGCCACCCCTTTGGCAAGAAACGTATGTATGCCGAATGTATATGGAATGTCTCGCAATTTTGTTGGTTATTGAGTGATTGCGGCTGATTCCTACGATCCCCAGTGGAGAAGATGGAGCTGGCTGTTGCCTAAACAGGTCTTGTCTCCTATGAATGCGATTCTCTGTTGCGTTAGTGGATGATGTTTATAGAAGAAGCTTTCCATTTACAATTTATTTTTCTCCCGTACGCCTAAAAACATTGCAGATTTTACTGGGATCCAAGAGAAAAATGAACATATAATAAACACATTGCGAATCGTTCCACCTACGCTACGTCGGGTACCTATCGTCGATTTTTTCCTCGAGATACCCTCAACTAGCCCTTGAAATCTGTCACAACACTTCTCTGATACCCCGCATAGATCGTATTTTTTAAGCTGTTATGTCTTTTGATTGATTACAATGTTGTGGTAGCATATCAATAACAAAAATATTCGCAAATGTATCATGTATCAGCTAGAACTGTATGTATCAGTTACAATATTAGTTGAGAGAATGCATGCATTTGTAACGCTGAAGTAGAGAAAGACAAGTGAATACTAGACACATGATAATACATTGGCGGAAAAAATAGCAATACCCTTAAGGACAAGATCATTTTACAAAAAATTGGTTAAAATGGCTCTGAGCACTATGGGACTTAACTGAGGTCATCAGTCCCCTAGAACGTAGAAATACTTAAACCTAACTATTCTAAAGACATCACACACTTCCATACCCGAGGCAGGATTCGAACGCGGGACCGTAGCGGTCGCTCGGGTCCAGACTGTAGCACCTAGAACCGCTCAGCCACTCCGGCCGGCATCATTTTACAGACAACTGATGTAATAGGAGTATATGATAAATTCAAACGAGTGTCCAAACAGTTGCATCAATGCACAGTGCACCCTCCTATGGCGTCAACGCAGGCGTTTATTCTCACATGGAAATGATCTTCTAGGTGCTGATACCAATCATGCAGTAGATTACGTGTCGATACCATCTCTTTGTGTGACAGCGTTGACGATGGAACTGCAAGTTTCCATCCAAATCCGATAGTGATCATGCGTATCTGGCGGACCCAATGAAGCACGCCCGCTGAGTCACACCTCCAGCAGTTCTGCACTTTCAGTGGCCTAAGCCCAGTTTTCTGGTTGGTGATCCCAAGTGGGAGCAGGGCATATACTGGGGCATGCACAGAAGCTCGGCATCGGCTTCATTTTTGGCCATCGTCTCTTCATTACCATCTGCATCCAGCTCTCTCCCCATCGTTGTTCACTCATCTACACTACAAAACTGTGTCGTGGAGGTTTGGAGGGGGTGGGGGCGGAGGGATGTCGCATCACGTATCGATATCACCACACGGCACGTATATGTTGGCAATGGAATTGCAAGTCTATGTCCAACATGAATAGCATTCATTTGGGATCCAGCAAACCCAATGGAGCATTTCCAGTGATTCATAGCTCCAGTCATCCCTCCAGCAGTTCTGCTGCCGCAATAGAGTATGGCTGGTGGCAACTGCTCAGCCCACTCACAGCTGGAGCCTCATCACACTGACATCATAGTTTGTATATAGTACAATGAGCTTCAACCTTGTTGCCATCGACACCTGGCTTTGTTTCTTGATGCATCATTTGTAATGAGAATTCGTATGCGTGGATAAATACAAGCTTCTGTTTATTGTATTGACTTGTTCACTAATCATTTCCGCTCCTGTCCAGCTTTCAGTCCCAAGCATTCTGCAACTTTTCTTGCAATTCGGCAATAGTTCTTGCAGGCTCTGAAGAACAATTAAGTAGTTGCTTCAGCAAGTCCAATACGTTTTCAATTTACGAGAGATCTGGTGATCTAGCTGACCAGGGAGTTCCAGTATGCCACTAAGAGCATGTTGTGTCGCAGCAGCCGTATGTTGACGTGCATTGTCCTGCAGAAGAAGTACAGCACCTGTTGAAGAAGTAGTAGCAGCATCGAGATAACAACCTACGCAATGTAACCGGCACTAGTTGCTTTACCTTGCAGAAACACCGACTGTGGCTGCGAGTTGTAACTGATGGCCTCCCACACCAAACTGTGATGTGACCTGTGAGTGATGGGCGAATGCACTGTGGAATAGGCCGTCATGAGTGAATGCACTGTGGAATAGGCCACTCAATATGTCTATGTTCGTCACTCGCATGCAGACAGAACTTACTGTCATCACTGAAAACAACAGAGTGCCATGCTGTTCTCCAGTCGACTCTTTTTACGAAACTAAAGCGGCCATGATCGCGGTGACGTGGTGTCAGTGTTAGCCTGGCCAGAGACCCTAGTTCTGCTGCAAAGTAATAATTACCAGTGGTTCTTGGTGACACAGACATTCCAACATGTGCCCACATATTGAGTCAGTATTGACGTGCGGCTCTACGACACGGACGTCCAGAACCTGATCTACAGGTGTGGGAATATTTGACAGACCAGTGCTGAAAGGAGAAAAACACCAGAGATACACAGAGCCTGACAGACATATGCAGCATTCCATCGATATGTCATCATGCAGAAACAAACGCCTATAAAAGCTACAGGTTGCATCTAATCCATTATAAATTGCCTTCGATTGCAACAGTTGCAGTGTTGTAATACATCCACAGTCAACAATAATTATTTAATAATGTTAATGCAAGAAGGAATAGAGAAGCAAAATATGGCAATGACACAGACAGTCCTAGTCGACAGCCAATTAGATGAAACTTTGTGGCTTTTGGCCATAGCCATATTATTCGACTGTGTTAATATCCACAAACACTATCAGTAAGTACTTTTAAATATTTGTACAAAACTAATTTGACGACTTATCGTTAGGCAAGAGTTGTTTCTGCAACATTAAGCCGGCCGCGGTGGTCTAGCGGTTCTAGGCGCTCAGTCCGGAACCGCGCGACTGCTACGGTCGCAGGTTCGAATCCTGCCTCGGGCATGGATGTGTGTGATGTCCTTAGGTTAGTTAGGTTTAAGTAGTTCTAAGTTCTAGGGGACTGCTGGCCACAGATGTTAAGTCCCATAGTGCCCAGAGACATTTGAACCATTTTTTTTCAACATTAAATAATTTAAGCCATCACTTCTTTCTTAATTTTAAATAGTTTAAGATTAAATCGCTTGAACTTAGCATATATCAGCTGTATTATACAGAAGGCAACCTGGAAAAATGCTAACAACAGAAAGGCGAATTGTCGAACCGATAATACTCGCCCTCACATGATCAATATGCATTGGTAATACTGAGTATATTTTGGTTAGCATCAATACTGGTCGTCACTATACTGGTCGCCACAATATTGGTCGTCAATATTTGTAGTATTAACAATACGACAACACTCTTGTTCTCAGTCATTATATTAACATATTGACAATAACAATGAATGTGTGAGAGGCCCTTGACTCTCTCTCTCTCTCTCTCTCTCTCTCTCTCTCTCTCTCTCTCTCCATGATTTTCTTCTGTGGACCGTACTGAAATCAACTGCGGGCCGTTTCCAGCTAGCTTGCGTGTCGCCATTTCCCCACCTGTGCTCTAGCTGATCTTGTTTAAACCAGGACCGCTCAGAGCTAGGACTGGGCCTGGAACAACATCTGCGACTGCCCCTCATCTCAAAACATAGGTACCCAATTTCATAGTTATTTTAAATGAGATTTGACATGATTTAAACACAACGCAGTTAGAGCAATACTGAAGATCCACCAAAAATATTCATTGGGATGAAATATGTAATAAATATAATTTATTGTTAAACACTTAACATATCTATAAAAATGCAATCGTTCCGTGCACTGTGTTCTAAAATGCCGTGAGCGAATACACGATTTTTGTATCTGGATTCTATTGACCACAGAGCAAAAGCCCTCGGCCTCTCTTGAAGCCGTGGACTCTGCACGTCAGCAGGGAACAGTTCAAGCTGGTCTGTAATGGTGTGAGATGTGTGCAGCTTGTGTCATATGGGCCCCTGATACGTCTAAATACGAATCTGACAGGTGACACGTACGTAAGCATCCTGTCTGATCATCTGCATCTATTCATGTCCATTGTGCAATCCGACGGACGTGGGCAATTCCAGCAGGCAATACGACATCCCACACGTTCAGAATTGCTACAGAGAGACTCCAGGAACACTCTTTTGAATTTATACACTTTAGGCAGGTGTACCAGCTTCTTTGGCTCTTCAGTGTATTTGTAATTTATACATGTCAAACTACAGAAATGTGCCAAAGTACATAAGTACAGAGTCAAAATGTCACTGGCCTGTAGGATTCGTTACAAGGTGCATTCAAGTTCTAAGGCCTCCGATTTTTTTTCTCCGAACTGGAAAGAGATAGAAACATGCGCATTGTTTTAAAATGAGGCCACGTTCATTGTCAATACGTCCCAGAGATGGCAGCACCGTACGGCAGATGGAATTTTACCGCCAGTGGCGAGAATGAGAACTGTTTTAAATACTTAAAATGGCGACGTTTTCCTTACTTGAAAAGCGTGCAATCATTCGTTTTCTGAATTTGCGTGGTGTGAAACCAATTGAAATTTATTGACAGTTGAAGGAGGCATGTGGTGATGGAGTTGTGGATGTGTCGAAAGTGCGTTCGTGGGTGCGACAGTTTAATGAAGGCAGAACATCGTGTGACAACAAACCGAAACAACCTCGGGCTCGCACAAGCTCAATGGAAGCACACAGATTCACCGCCACCAAAAAAATTTTGGGTAACTGCCAGTGCTGGAAAAAATGATGGTGTCCATGTTCTGGGACAGTGAGGGCGTAATCCTTACCCATTGCGTTCCAAAGGGCACTACGGTAACAGGTGCATCCTACGAAAATGTTTTGAAGAACAAATTCCTTCCTGCACTGCAACAAAAACGTCCGGGAAGGGCTGCGCGTGTGCTGTTTCACCAAGACAACGCACCCGCACATCGAGCTAACGTTACGCAACAGTTTCTTCGTGATAACAACTTTGAAGTGATTCCTCATGCTCCCTACTCACCTGACCTGGCTCCTAGTGACTTTTGGCTTTTTCCAACAATGAAAGACACTCTCCGTGGCCGCACATGCACCTGCCGTGCTGCTACTGCCTCAGCGATTTTCCAGTGGTCAAAACAGACTCCTAAAGAAGCCTTCGCCGCTGCCATGGAATCATGGCGTCAGCGTTGTGAAAAATGTGTACGTCTGCAGGGCGATTACGTCAAGAAGTAACGCCAGTTTCACCGATTTCGGGTGAGTAGTTAATTAGAAAAAAAAATCGGAGGCCTTAGAACTTGAATGCACCTCGTATATAAGCGGCGTATGCTGCTGTAGTAGGGAAAAGAAGGGACCCAGCGGAAATATGCTCCTGTTGGAACTCATAAATGCGAATATGCTCCTCTTTAAAATACTTACAGAAAAGTGGGGAATCGGCTGCCTCAATCCTCATATCGCCTTCCTCACCAAAAATGTTAGCATGCGAACGTATCTGAGGATTTTTTAGCTGACAGAGAATAATAGAGAGACTGTTACGGTGGAAGACAGAGGAGACAGTGTCAGTGGAAGAGAAAGAGATATAAAAGGCAACAGCGGTGGCAGCGCAAGTCAGAGGTGATAGTGATGGTCAGAGACAGCGGCAGTCAAAGAACTCTATTCAAAAGCCAATGTTCGTCTCTCCTAGTTTTAATGTGTTTGCTTCAGCTGTTATTCTGAACACGGAAACAATAAACTAATGAAGTTAGTTTGTTTCTATAGGTCACAGAACATTTTCTATAAAGACTTGTTTACTTAGTTTCTAATAAAATACATAACATTGTTTTACTACAAAAGTGGAGAAAGACAGATTTCCTAATTGCAGAACTGACACTGAAAATTAAATTTTGCTGCTTCCAGTACATAATTTCTTTCCGAGGTATATTCTGCATTCACATTTCTGATTTACCCACACATTTTTCATAAGGAATTAGATTAGACTGCGGTAGCTACAAAGGTAAATAACATCTATAAATATTTTTGCAATTTTTGTTATCGTTTATTGTAATAACTTCATAGAAAGAAACCAGTTAGTAGCACATCGGCATGATGTGGCCTTCCTAAGATCATGCTCTAAAATTGATTATTGTTTTGCAATGAAGTCCTTCCACCGATTTTATTACAACATATAACATCCTTTATCTCAGCGCTAGTTCAAAGCGACACATTACAATACATTTCTTTATTAAGAAATAAATGTTTAAAATAAAGCCCTCTACTATTTCAAGAAATTTGTAGAAACTATTGTGATACACCTTATATAGTGTTTTACCACAATCAGAATGAATAGAAACGCAGAAAAAGTTGTCATAAACCATGTCTCCAGTTTACCAATGCGGCTTTGAGAGAACTCACATGTCAGATGGACCATGAACGAATGTGCAAAGGTTAAATATATCCAGAAAGAGTACTAGCGCCACGACTAGGAGCTTGATAGAACAGTAAGAAATTGGTTTGAAAAGTAGTGACGAAGACAGTTATCAGGAACTCAAGACCACTACAGCTAGGTAGCTGGATGACAGCTCGACCATGGCCCACACAGAATAGGAGAAAACTGATATGATTGAAAAACTTGTAAGTTCGACCTGAGATGCTACTTAGTAATGAATTACTGTAAGACGCTTGTATGCTCCAATTAATTTTATTTTTGAGATTGGTTTAATTTACTGTCACCTCAGTTTAGAGCCCGCCCCGACAGCTGCGTGGTCAGGGTGACGGATTGCCGTCCTACGGGCCCGAGTTCTATTCCCGGCTGCATCGGGGATTTTCTCCGCACAGGGACTGGGTGTTGTGTTGTCTTCATTATCATTTCATCCCCATCCGGCGCGCAGGTCACCCACCGCTTGCGTCACCAAGGCGGCCGGACCTGCCCTGCAAGGGGCCTCCCGGCCAATGACGCCGAATGCTCATTTCCATTTCCACCTCACTTTAGAGCACAAGGCTAAATATTATTCTGATATGTAGATTAACGAAACGTCTGGTGCCACTAACTATGATATGGTGTTCTGTGCCGACTCCATTTCAATAACGAGACAACAGCGCGCTCGATTGTAAACCATCATGAGACGCGACACAAGTAGCATGCCTACAGCACTGCCTGTTGTGGGTTGGCAGGAGAGCCAACACCGGGTTACTGAGGAAGCCGAAAGGCATGCGTTTTAGCTCACGCAGGCTGGCGTGAGGTCTGGAACAGGACAAGGAAATTAGAATTTAGAAAAAACGGACGTAGCTGGTGGAACACTTAACTTTAATCCATTAATGGTGAACGTCGCTCTTGACTGTACATGATTCAGTATCAATAGTAACTGGTAATGGCGCCTTGCTATGTCGTAGCAAATGACGTAGCTGAAGGCTATGCTAACTATCGTCTCGGCAAATGAGAGCGTATTTTGTCAGTGAACCATCGCTAGCAAAGTCGGCTGTACAACTGGGGCGAGTGCTAGGAAGTCTCTCTAGACCTGCCGTGTGGCGACGCTCGGTCTGCAATCTCTGATAGTGGCGACACGTGGGTCCGACGTATACTAACGGACCGCGGCCGATTTAAAGGCTACCACCTAGCAAGTGTGGTGTCTGGCGGTGACACCACACTGCCCAACACTGTCAATGGCGCATTGCGAGGCTTTCGTTTAGGAAGTATTTGCATCACAGCATCAAGTCTAGTTGTCAGATCTGTGAGACGTTGTTGATGCATACTCGATATGAGAAAACTTTTTAACGTGAGCCTTTCTGCTTCAGCTACAGTCACCAAAAGAGTGTAAAAGATGCGCATAGCTGCACATACATTTGGAAACAAGCTGACATTTTAAAACTTGTGCATCTTATTCAAGTGTTCTAATGGTTTCAAAATAATGTATTCAGAGACTGAACTATAAACTGTTTTCAAATATTTAATTTCTTCTTCTAAATCCGTTGTGACATCATTATGCCATTCATTGATAAACAACTTGCATGCCTTGTTTGTCAGTCATCTTTGAGTATTTCCATGAATCCCAAATGATTCACCTAAAGTCTTCTCTCCATCATGTTGTGTTTCCATGTTAGATACTACATCGTCAATAACGGCGTAAAATACATTTAACTTGAATGAATATTCTGATTTCACACGCATCACTTCATTCCTGATTTCCTCTTCTTAGTGTGCACCTCCGGAAATTCAGGATCGATATTAATTGCACTGGCTACTATATTCTAGGAGGACGGCGTCCCAGTTTTCACAAAGATATTTTAAGTCATTTAATAAGCTTTCGAAGTAACTTATCTCAAGATTAATAGTAGTATTTCAAGCTGGAAGTAATTTGTTTCTGTAGCCAATTGGCACCAACAACTTAAGCTAAACTGATGCCATGATTAAACGTTGAATGACCTCACATAATCCAAAACATCGTGTACCACAGAACGTTTCAATTGATAAATTTCACTTACTCAGAGTTTTAGCAGCAATGGCAATCTTATCCACGTGCCCGCATCTCGTGGTCGTGCGGTAGCATTCTCGCTTCCCACGCCCGGGTTCCCGGGTTCGATTCCCGGCAGGGTCAGGGATTTTCTCTGCCTCGTGATGGCTGGGTGTTGTGTGATGTCCTTAGGTTAGTTAGATTTAAGTAGTTCTAAGTTCTAGGGGACTGATGACCATAGATGTTAAGTCCAATAGTGCTCAGAGCCATTTGAACCTTCAATCTTATCCACGTGAGCTGCAATTGATATTGCAGTGTCAACCCAAGCACCCCACTATACATCAGGCACAGAATATAAAGAACTTCCAACACACTGTTTCACAATTTCACATCGTTGTGGACTGCTACTCAACAGTCTGTAAGGAAGCTGAATCATTCCGAAAAAAGTATCTGCCCAGTAATAAGTCTCACCCGCGTGAACTCCAGAAAAGTCTATGACAAGCACACAGAGAGAATTTTGCAAGAGAATCTAAGAAAATGTATCTGAGCTCCTTTAGAAGACCGTCTAATATTACTTCCATTAACGTAATCTTGTCAGTGACTACAGTCCACGAATTCCAAAAAACTGTTCATTTACTTTATACTTACCGCTGTCCTTCTTGAGGTAAAATACCGCGAGATGAACGTTGTTTGTTCAGCATGATTTGAATCAGGAGTTGCATCAACAATAATCCAACAATGCTTCTCATTTTATCTTGGTTCGAAGATGGCACTCCTGACATGGCGGGCACAGCTAGAAATAAATTCATTCTGTCTCTTGACTGATAAGGCACTTGTAAATGTTTTCCATCTTCTTCTAGGGTTCGGATTATATTAATGTGTTTTGCAAGAACTGGATCATAATGACTCAAGACCTCTTACATTCCGAGGGAATTTCTGTTATTTGGATCTCCAATTTTCTGAGCTGAACCTCTGAAGCCTCGCCGACCAAGAAATAACATCACATCAAGTAACGTGAGAGTTCCCATGTAAAAAGGCCATCATCTCATTCTTTCTGAGCTGCGTATGGGCAATGTACCTCTTTCATGTCACTTCATTCCATCTGTTTTGCCGTTATTTCTTGACATCTATATATACTCCTGGAAATTGAAATAAGAACACCGTGAATTCATTGTCCCAGGAAGGGGAAACTTTATTGACACATTCCTGGGGTCAGATACATCACATGATCACACTGACAGAACCACAGGCACATAGACACAGGCAACAGAGCATGCACAATGTCGGCACTAGTACGGTGTATATCCACCTTTCGCAGCAATGCAGGCTGCTATTCTCCCATGGAGACGATCGTAGAGATGCTGCATGTAGTCCTGTGGAACGGCTTGCCATGCCATTACCACCTGGCGCCTCAGTTGGACCAGCGTTTGTGCTGGACGTGCAGACCGCGTGAGACGACGCTTCATCCAGTCCCATACATGCTCAATGGGGGACAGATCCGGAGATCTTGCTGGCCAGGGTAGTTGACTTACACCTTCTAGAGCACGTTGGGTGGCACGGGATACATGCGGACGTGCATTGTCCTGTTGAAACAGCAAGTTCCCTTGCCGGTCTAGGAATGGTAGAACGATGGGTTCGATGACGGTTTGGATGTACCGTGCACTATTCAGTGTCCCCTCGACGATCACCAGTGGTGTACGGCCAGTGTAGGAGATGGCTCCCCACACCATGATGCCGGGTGTTGGCCCTGTGTGCCTCGGTCGTATGCAGTCCTGATTGTGGCGCTCACCTGCACGGCGCCAAACACGCATACGACCATCATTGGCACCAAGGCAGAAGCGACTCTCATCGCTGAAGACGACACGTCTCCATTCGTCCCTCCATTCACGCCTGTCGCGACACCACTGGAGGCGGGCTGCACGATGTTGGGGCGTGAGCGGAAGACGGCCTAACGGTGTGCGGGACCGTAGCCCAGCTTCATGGAGACGGTTGCGAATGGTCCTCGCCGATACCCCAGGAGCAACAGTGTCCCTAATTTGCTGGGAAGTGGCGGTGCGGTCCCCTACGGCACTGCGTAGGATCCTACGGTCTTGGCGTGCATCCGTGCGTCGCTGCGGTCCGGTCCCAGGTCGACGGGCACGTGCACCTTCCGCCGACCACTGGCGACAACATCGATGTACTGTGGAGACCTCACGCCCCACGTGTTGAGCAATTCGGCGGTACGTCCACCCGGCCTCCCGCATGCCCACTATACGCCCTCGCTCAAAGTCCGTCAACTGCACATACGGTTCACGTCCACGCTGTCGCGGCATGCTACCAGTGTTAAAGACTGCGATGGAGCTCCGTATGCCACGGCAAACTGGCTGACACTGACGGCGGCGGTGCACAAATGCTGCGCAGCTAGCGCCATTCGACGGCCAACACCGCGGTTCCTGGTGTGTCCGCTGTGCCGTGCGTGTGATCATTGCTTGTACAGCCCTCTCGCAGTGTCCGGAGCAAGTATGGTGGGTCTGACACACCGGTGTCAATGTGTTCTTTTTTCCATTTCCAGGAGTGTATATCCAGGAACAATTTCTTCGACCCACCTCCATCCGCATCTGTTACCTTCTCGAAAACTATTGATATACAGTTTTTACAAAACAATAGGCAGAACTGTACTAGATGGCAATCGTTTCTTTGCTCATCTATAGCCATCGTTCTTCTCATTGTCTTGAAATAAAAAAATAAGAAATCATTCAAAGCAAGGATAAAAATTCTGCTTTCTTTGATCTTTGACCTGGCTTGCGATAGCACTGAATTCAGTCGGTGAGCGAAGCAGCAAACTAAACGCCGTCCATCGGCTCTGGCAGCTCCGACGGGCCGCCGTGTCGTACTCCGCCAGTGGCGTCACTCGATACAGTTTTTGGTGAGGCCACCGCTCTCCCGGCTGTTGTCTATTTTCGGGACCTGGATCAGCTACTACTCAGTCAACTGGTTCCTTAATTGGCTTCAGGAGTCTGATATCACTCCGATCAAATCCTCCCACGGAAGAAACATCCACGGCGGTGCTGAGAATCGAACCTGTGTCTTCACATGGCAATCAGCCTCGCTGACATCTCAGTTACGAGGCGCACTGAACAATGCAATAGGATACGTGTTTTACACCCGAGCCTGCAATTACGTGACCAGCCATAACTGCAACTCCATCATAATTCTGGGCAATTTGATGTTCATCACTTTTAAAAACCTATCATGGACTTCGCAGTCAACTGTGTGGCGAAAAACTAATACCTGCGAGAATTTATTCACATTAGTTGGTTCGTCTAGAATACCTGATTCCATTTCTTACACTACTTACCATTAAAATTGCTACACCAAGAAGAAATGCAGATTATACACGGGTATTCATTTGACAATTGTATTATACTAGAACTGACATGAGATTACATTTTCACGCAATTCGGGTGCATAGATCCTGAGAAATCAGTACCAAGAACAACCACCTCTGGCCGTAATAACGGCCTTAATACGCCTGGGCATTGAGTCAAACAGAGCTTGAATGGCGTGTACAGGTACAGCTGCCCATGCAGCTTCAACACGATACCACAGTTCATTAAGAGTAGTGACTGGCGTATTGTGACGAGCCAGTTGCTCGGCCACCATTGACCAGAATTTTTCAATTGGGGCGATATCTGGAGAATGTGCTGGCCAGGGCAGCAGTCGAACATTTTCTGTGTCCAGAAAGGCCCGTACAGCACCTGCAACATGCGGTCGTGCATTATTTTGCTGAAATGTAGGGTTTCGCAGGGATAGCATGAAGGGCAGAGCCACGGGTTATAACACATCTGAAATATAACGTACACTGTACAAAGTGCCGTCAATGCGAACAAGAGGTGACCGAGACGTGTAACCAATGGCAACCCATACCATCACGCCGAGTGATACGCCAGTATGGCTATGACGAATACACGCTTCCAATGTGCGTTCACCGCGATGTCGCCAAACACGGATGCGACTATCATGATGCTGTAAACAGAACCTGGATTCATCCGAAAAAATGACGTTTTGCCATTCGTGCAGCCAGGTCAGTCGTTGAGTACACCATCGCAGGCGGTCCTGTCTGTGATGTAGCGTCAAGGGTAACCGCAGCCATGGTCTCCGAGCTGATAGTCCATGCTGCTGCAAACGTCGTCGAACTGTTCGTGCAGATGGTTGTTGTCTTGTAAACGTCCTCATCTTTTGACTCAGGGATCGAGTCGTGGCTGCACGATCCGTTACAGACATACGGATAAGATGCCTGTCATCTCAACTTCTAGTGACACGAGGCCGTCGGGATCAAGGACTGCGTTCCGTATTACCCTCCTGAACCCACCGATTCCATATTCTGCTAACAGTCATTGGACCTCGACCAACGCGAGCAGCAATGTCGCTATACGATAAACCGCAATCGCGATAGGCTACAATCCGACCTTTATCAAAGTCGGAAACGTGATGGTACGCATTTCTCCTCCTTACACGAGGCATCACAACAACGTTTCACCAGGCTACACCGGTCAACTGCTGTTTGTGTATGAGAAATCGACTGGAAACTTTCCTCATATCAGTACGTTGTAGGTGTCGCCACCGGCGCCAAACTTATGTGAATGCTCTGAAAAGCTAATCATTTGCATATCACAGCACCTTCTTCCTGTCAGTTATATTTCGCGTGTGTAGCACGTCATCGTCGTGGTGTAGCATTTTAATGGCCAGTAGTGTATTTTATTCATGAGTGTTTCTGAAACGGAAGTACGAAAGTCATTCTCTGTGGGACATGACCCTCCTCTAAATACGGAAGAATGTTCTAAATGGCGTTGCAGTTCATCGTATTCACTGAGGTGATCGATGAGTTAAACGTCGCTACCCTTTATCAGGGAGCCGTACGATTCATCACTTCCTCTGAACGTCGTATCTTGCGCTGACAAGAAACGAACTACTAACTGCTTCATTGTGACCCTGTTTTTCCTATAAGATTATTTTGTTGTAAAGTAATACCTTTTCTTCACACAAAATATGCAATCAGTTCTCTTGTTTACACCTACTGTAGAGAGTAAATGTTTCTGAGACTGCCTTTTTTAAGCCACGACAACTCTATTCGATGTGGGTTTAACATGACCAGTTTCTGCACATTATGCCATTGTGTCAGCTACTCACTGCTGTTGTAAAGTTATGTACTGAAACACAGCACGCTATGCAAGACTTCACCTTAGTTGTTATGCACAATTCAGATGTAGCTCTACCTTGTTGTGTTATGTTGCTCTTCTCTTACAAACTGCAGGCGGCGAAGCTACGTAGCATAATCCCGACCTCGCATCCTCGCTTGTGCTTCCCTGCTTGAGTTTCCAGGCATTTCCCGCTCTGTAATACAATATGTAACGAGCTCGATTCCTGCCAACTGCTGTATAACTATGTAACATTTATTACCAAGTGTTAAGACAGGTTATATAGCACCGAGATAAAGTACAGTTATGTGTCACCTGTGTAATTAGATACTAACCGTAATCACGGCTATATTCTCTGTAGCACCAGAAAAGAAAATACAACTTTTGCTTCTTCTAACTACATATCAAGGCCTACAGTCGTCTCACTGGGGGCCTTGGTGACTGGGTGTGGCAAGTAGTCACGCTTCACAGAGTTTTAGAGGCCTTTGTACTGACTATTCGAAAAACATCACTCCTTACTTTAATCGTAATGCATAGTGAACACGAAGCTACAAAAGTTTGCTGATAATTATTGGACAGTTCTAATAATAAACTATGCATAATATCACGTTTATAAAAACATGAAAAGAAAGCTTTTATACTAAAAGTTCCATTATTTTTGCCATTTTTCCAGTTTTGTCTGTATATCCGGTGCTTACATAACGTTGCTATTGTTCGTTATTGACAGATAATGATGCACTTAATAGCAATATTTGTAATTAATGTATTTATTAATGTGACCTTCTCAAACTGAATAGTATAATACATCGATCACTATGCTTTACAGCATCTCCGTGACGCCCACATTCTCAACTTATAGTCCACACGCTGCATTTGCAGTGGCCCTGCCATTCCATTACTCGTGGCAGACAATCCAAAAAAATGCAAATGTGTGTGAAATCTTATGGGATTTAACTGCTAAAGTCATCAGTGCCTAAGCTTACACACTACTTAACCTAAATTATCCTAAGGACAAGCACACACACCTATGCCCGAGGGAAGACACGAACCTCCGCCGGGACCAGCCGCACGGTCCATGACTGCAGCGCCTTAAACCGCTCGGCTAATCCCGCGCGGCGCAGACAATCCACCAAGTCCTGTAAGATTGGAATGGATTGTTTGAGGGAAGAGACCAAACAGCGAGGTCATCGGTCTCATCGGATTAGGGACGACGGGGAAGGAAGTCGGCCGTGCCCTTTCAAAGGCATTTGCTTGGAGCGATTTAGGGTAATCACGGAAAACCTAAATCAGGATGGCCGGACGCGGGATTGAACCATCGTCCTCCCGAATGCGAGTCCAGTGTGTCCCGTAAGAGTTCAGGCAATTTGTGTGCATCCGGACTGAAGAAGGTCATTAGCTGGTTGGCCTTAACTATATGAAGATGGCATCTGTTCTATCGGACATGCCCTCAACAATATGAAGATGGCATCTATTCTTTCGGACATGTCCTTAACTATATGAAGATGGCATCTGTTCTTTCGGACATGTCGCACTATCCTTGGTGCCTTCGGTGGCTCAAATGGATAGAGTGTCTGCCGTGTAAGCAGGAGATCCCGGGTTCGAGTCCCAGTTGGGGCACACATTATCAACTGTCTCCGTTGGTGTATATCAACGCCCGTCAGCTGATAATGGTATTGATTTAATTGTAATTTCATTCCAAAGAGCTGCACAGTCACCAATGGCATCTGTTCTTCCGGATATGTCCAAAAGAACAGATGCCATATTCATACTTCCATGTTAGTCTCGTGAATATTTGCCGCGTCAGTTTTAATTTGCCCACCCTCTGTAAGAATACCCGTAACACTCTATCGTTTGCTATTAGAGCCCCTTACAGAAGGGGCTGCCCTTCTCTGACTATCCCCTGTGGAGGCAATAAAATGACGGGCATTACAGTATCAGCGAAGAATCGGTATAATGTGGGTTTTATAAGATACCTCATTTTTGAGTTAAGGTCGAGATACTAACGGAAGTTAACGCCCATGCGAGCTGTCCATCCCTTCCCACAGTTTTTGCGATTCACGAGGTATACCCGTTATGACAGTCTTCGGCGTCACATTTCGATCGAGCAGCTGTGAGGCGCAGCGCGTCCCATGTGTTCCATCAAGGTCGCCCGCGCACCTCCGCCCACAGACCAGCCAGTCCCCATTCTGTAGCGGCGGCCTCGGCTGCAGCTGACGCGACAGCTGGTCAGTGCTGGGCCGCCCCGTGACCCCGCATATCCCGCCTTAAGCGCATCGTCGGCGCCACCCGCTGTCCAGGGCCTAATGATGGCAGTTGCAGAGCGGTAAATTGCACATATGGTGAAATATCGCCCACAGAACCTCTAACTGTACGGTACTTTTACGGAAGCGTGTGGCCTTCTAGCAAATGATTCAGACTGGATCTTTCGGTATTTTCCATGTTTACGTATTAGGGAAGACAGAACGAGACAAATTGTTGAGGTTTGCGTGGACCGTTTCTGACGCATTGGCTGTTGCCTTTTGTGTCGGAATCTTCAACCAACTTTTTTTTTTAATTGAGTAGGTAAAAAGACGAGGGCTAGTAGAAATCCTTGGGTAACAGAAGAAATATTGAATTTCATTGATGAAAGGAGAAAATATAAAAATGCAATAAATGAAGCAGGCAAAATGGAATACAAACGTCTCAAAAATGAGATCGACAGGAAGTGCAAAATGGCTAAGCAGGGATGGCTAGAGGACAAATGTAAGGATGTAGAGGCTTATCTCACTAGGGGTAAGATAGATACTGCCTACAGGAAAATTAAAGAGTCCTTTGGAGATAAAGAGAACCGCTTGTATGAACATCAAGAGCTCAGATGGAAACCCAGTTCTAAGTAAAGAAGGGAAAGCAGAAAATTGGAAGGAGTATATAGAGGGTCTATACAAGGGCGATGTACTTGAGGACAATATTATGGAAATGGAAGAGGATGTACATGAAGATGAAATGGGAGTTTGACAGAGCAATGCAAGACCTGAGTCGAAACAAGGCCCCGGGAGTAGACAACATTCCATTAGAG
The DNA here is from genome assembly GCF_023864275.1 of Schistocerca cancellata. Classification (NCBI taxonomy): domain Eukaryota; kingdom Metazoa; phylum Arthropoda; class Insecta; order Orthoptera; family Acrididae; genus Schistocerca; species Schistocerca cancellata. The sequence continues at coordinate 5,395,519 of NW_026046443.1, read as the reverse complement.
CTACTGACAGCCTTGGGAGAGCCAGTCCAGACAAAACTCTACCATCTGATGAGCAAGAAGTATGAGACAGGCGAAGTACCCTCAGACTTCAAGAAGAATATAATAATTCCAATCCCAAAGAAAGCAGGTGCTGACAAATGCGAAAATTACCGAACTATCAGTTTAATTAGTCACTGCTGCAAAATACTAACGCGAATTCTTTACAGACGAATGGAAAAACTGGTAGAAGCGGAACTCGGGGAGGATCAGTTTGGATTCCGTAGAAATTCTGGAACACGTGAGGCAATATTGACCCTACGACCTATCTTATGACCGATTAAGAAAATGCAAACCTACGTTTCTAGCATTTGTAGACTTAGAGAAAGCTTTTGACAATGTTGACTGGAATACTCTCTTTCAGATTCTGAAGGTGGCAGGAATAAAATACAGGGAGCGAAAGGCTATTTACAATCTGTACAGAAACCAGATGGCAGTTATAAGAGTCGAGGGACATAAAAGGGAAGTAGTGGTTGGGAAGGGAGTGAGACAGGGTTGTAGCCTCTGCCCGATGTTATTCAATCTGTATATTGAGCAAACAGCAAAGGAAACAAAAGAAAAATTCGGAGTAGGTATTAAAATCCATGGAGAAGAAATAAAAACTTTAAGGTTAGCCGATGACATTCTAATTCTGTCAGAGACAGCAAAGGACTGGGAAGAGCAGTTGAATGGAATGGACAGTTTCTTGAAAGGAGGATCTAAGATGAATATCAACTAATGTAAAACGCGGATAATTAAATGTAGGCGAATTAAATCGGGTGATGCTGAGGGAATTACATTAGGAAATGAGACGCTTAAAGTGGTAAATGAGTTTTGCTATTTGGGGAGCAAAATAACTGATGATGGTCGAAGTAGAGAGGATATAAAATGATGTAGACTGGCAATGGCAAGGAAAGCGTTTCTGAAGAAGAGAAATTTGTTAACATCGAGTATATATTTAAGAGTCAGGAAGTCGTTTCTGAAAGTATTTGTATGGAGTGAAGTCATGTATGGAAGTGAAACATGGCCAATAAATAGTTTGGACGAGAATAGAAGCTTTCAAAATGTGGTGCTACAGAAGAATGCTGAAGATTAGATGGCTACATCACATAACTAATGAGGAGGGATTGAATAGAATTAGAGAGAAGAGAAATTTGTGGCACAACTTGACTATAAGAAGGGATCGGTTGGTAGGACATGTTCTGAGGCATCAAGGGATCACCAATTTAGTACTGGAGGGGAGCGTGGATGGTAAAAATCGTAGAGGGAGACCAAGTGATGAATACACTAAGCAGATTCAGAAAGATGTAGGCTGCAGCACGTACTGGGAGATGAAGCAGCTTGTACAAGATAGAGTAGCATGGAGAGCTGCATAAAACCAGTCTCAGGACTGAAGACCACAACATATCGAGTTTTTTATGTTCTCCAGCACGAGTGCCTGGCATTCTCAAACGGAACCACCAGCAGTGGACGGTGAACCTTTGACAGCATTACCTACTCGCGCTGGCGACGCTTCAGAAAAATCGTGAAGTAAACCTCGGCAGAAGATTCCGGCACAAAAGCCAACAGGTAATACGTCACCGAAATAAGACTATCGGGAGTCTATGTGTACACTTACTACCTCTGAAGCATCAAACTTGTACTTTTCATTTTTATGTGGTACGCACACTAATTTCACGTCGTTCTCTCCTAAGATGTGGTCGGCGTCAAACAATAGTTATCTGTATGCGCTGTAACTGTTTGTTTGCACATTTCTGGTATGGTTTTTACATTTTCGGAAATACCATTTTTGACTACGTTACGATGCTTTCAGACTGGGTCTCGGCGCCAAACTGGTCATCGAGTAAACAAAAGAAAGTGAAATTTGCAACTTTGGATTGGCTTTTCGTTGTAATGAACTATCTGGCAGACTAGTAAAATTTATATGACACAGCACTTTCTCTATCTCTGAATTCGACATGAAGCCTAAAGGTCAGGTTAATGTATCTCGATGGTTTCGCTACAACATTTCAATAAATGTGTTTATCACTCTCGCCCGGACTGGAAACCAGACACCTGGTATCCGTGCGCAATACTCTTCCGACTGAGCCAATCGCCCCCAACTCATTGCTTCCATCGCATTGGCGGTCCCTGGAGTATTCCAAGTTCCACACCCGTACTCTACATGTAACAAACTGAACACCAGCTTCTCTATATTTAGATTCACTGACGTGGGTCTACTGAGAACTAACGCCGCCGAATTTTTTAAATGTCAAAACTCTTAAAGCTTTGTAAATACAACAAACTGAAACCTCCCCTCAGAAAAATTAACGAATTACTGTGCTGATAAACCTCTGACGTTATTTGATTTTCAAACAGCTGAGTAAAACTGAACGTACTCAGACATTTCTCTCTTCACTTATTCTGATCATCACTATACTGACACACAATTTTTTTTTAGCGCTACGCAATCTGACTTTCAATAATCCCTACAAAAGAATGGCCCTGACTGACAATAACCTATACCTTTCATGAATCATTTACCTCACAAAAATCTTCGTTACTCAAACTACTGCAATACAGCGAGCGCCAATACTGTCAGCTAAATAAAAGATTCAAACTACTGAAGGCACTAACTACAGATAGGCATAGTTAGCAAATGAAAGATTTTGATAGAGAACAAACAATGTATTTACCTTAATATTGTTCAAAGGTCATCATATATATCAGTTCATGATATCCAATATTACAAATTTACTCTTTGTGATGGACAAACGTCCAGATCGTTCGCTCTCAAAATTCTGCCATTTCTCTCCCCACATCCACCACTGCTGGCGGGTCACCTCCAACTGCTCAACGCTACGCGTAGTTCACATCCAACTACCCAACACTACAATAGCAAATATTCCAACAGTGTAAACCAGACACAGACTTCACACAGCACAGTGATTTTCATGTAGAGCGCAACGTGGTGTTACCATCATAAAAACCTAAACAGGCTACTTACAAAACTTTGTTGTCATTCTGCTTCTTTATTCTTCACGTCTGCGTATTTATTTCTTAACATAGTCATTTCGCCGACGAACGCATTTCTCACAACTACAGATCAGTTTGTTCATACCGTCACTGTAGAATATTTGACTTGGTCGACGAAGCCGCAACCTCACCTCTGCTTGCACCGATTCGTCACTATCAAACCGAACTCCTCGAAGAGGTTATTGAAGTTTTGCATACAAATGAAAATCGGATGGGACCAAGTCAGGTCTGTATGATGGATGCTCGATGGCAGTGAACTCAAGGCGTCGGATTATTGCAGATGTCACAGCATTTTTGCGCGATCTGGCGTCGTCATGCTAAAGAAGATGGTGAGTGTGCTCCATGTGTGGACCAACCCTTCGAAATGATTGAGTCTTCCATGAAAGCACGCTTCCGGTAGATGCAGATACGGCTTGCCAGGTCCAAAAGCAGAAAAGCCGAACTCTGCGTTACACTTAGCAGGACATGTTGCCCTATTTTAAATACACTCCTGGAAATTGAAATAAGAACACCGTGAATTCATTGTCCCAGGAAGGGGAAACTTTATTGACACATTCCTGGGGTCAGATACATCACATGATCACACTGACACAACCACAGGCACATAGACACAGGCAACAGAGCATGCACAATGTCGGCACTAGTACAGTGTATATCCACCTTTCGCAGCAATGCAGGCTGCTATTCTCCCATGGAGACGATCGTAGAGATGCTGGATGTAGTCCTGTGGAACGGCTTGCCTTGCCATTTCCACCTGGCGCCTCAGTTGGACCAGCGTTCGTGCTGGACGTGCAGACCGCGTGAGACGACGCTTCATCCAGTCCCAAACATGCTCAATGGGGGACAGATCCGGAGATCTTGCTGGCCAGGGTAGTTGACTTACACCTTCTAGAGCACGTTGGGTGGCACGGGATACATGCGGACGTGCATTGTCCTGTTGGAACAGCAAGTTCCCTTGCCGGTCTAGGAATGGTAGAACGATGGGTTCGATGACGGTTTGGATGTACCGTGCACTATTCAGTGTCCCCTCGACGATCACCAGTGGTGTACGGCCAGTGTAGGAGATCGCTCCCCACACCATGATGCCGGGTGTTGGCCCTGTGTGCCTCGGTCGTATGCAGTCCTGATTGTGGCGCTCACCTGCACGGCGCCAAACACGCATACGACCATCATTGGCACCAAGGCAGAAGCTACTCTCATCGCTGAAGACGACACGTCTCCATTCGTCCCTCCATTCACGCCTGTCGCGACACCACTGGAGGCGGGCTGCACGATGTTGGGGCGTGAGCGGAAGACGGCCTAACGGTGTGCGGGACCGTAGCCCAGCTTCATGGAGACGGTTGCGAATGGTCCTCGCCGATACCCCAGGAGCAACAGTGTCCCTAATTTGCTGGGAAGTGGCGGTGCGGTCCCCTACGGCACTGCGTAGGATCCTACGGTCTTGGCGTGCATCCGTGCGTCGCTGCGGTCCGGTCCCAGGTCGACGGGCACGTGCACCTTCCGCCGACCACTGGCGACAACATCGATGTACTGTGGAGACCTCACGCCCCACGTGTTGAGCAATTCGGCGGTACGTCCACCCGGCCTCCCGCATGCCCACTATACGCCCTCACTCAAAGTCCGTCAACTACACATACGGTTCACGTCCACGCTGTCGCGGCATGCTACCAGTGTTAAAGACTGCGATGGAGCTCCGTATGCCACGGCAAACTGGCTGACACTGACGGCGGCGGTGCACAAATGCTGCGCAGCTAGCGCCATTCGACGGCCAACACCGCGGTTCCTGGCGTGTCCGCTGTGACGTGCGCGTGATCATTGCTTGTACAGCCCTCTCGCAGTGTCCGGAGCAAGTATGGTGGGTCTGACACACCGGTGTCAATGTGTTCTTTTTTCCATTTCCAGGAGTGTAGGTTGTTGTGAGATAAAGCATGAACGTGCTTTAACTAAAAAGAAAATCGGTAAAGAACGTTACAATTTGGCATTTATGATAAGAACTGCGTTCTCAGTCTTCGTAATTGCTGTCTTCTTCCTAAGACAAACTTACTGCTTCCAGTGTTCGTCCCACAAGCGTGTAAGTATTGCAATAATGGGTCTTTCTGCCTATTTATGCGGAATTCTTTACATTTTTTTTTCTGTGGATCGATCGGCAACCTCTGCATGTCTTCCTGCATTTCGCTATATTTTCTGGCCCTGCGACTTCTCTGTATACAACATCATCCGTGAAAAGTCTCATAGAACGTTATCTACTAGGTTATTTATATATATAGTGAAAAGTAATCGTCCTACAAAACTCCCTTGGGGTACGACCGAAGTTACTTTTACGTCTTAAGATTTCTCTCCCTTGAGAGTGACGTGCAGTGTTCTATTTGCTAGAAATTGTGCAATCCAGTCGTGAGAACTTCGTTACCTTTTTCGCAAATACTCTTTCCATGTTCATCGAGTCTTTTATTACACTTTCATTTGAGTCATACCGCCCTCGTCTCGGAATACATTCAATGCCTGTTGTCATGATGAAAAAGAGCGTATCCGAGACATGATCTATGAGGGGGAGTTCCACAGTAAATGCCAAAATAGTTGTAACAGTTCACAAGGCTGGGGAAACTCGCTAGTAGTGAATGTCCACTACACTTAGCTTTCTTTGAATGATGCAGCTGTCTCTTTGGTGGGGCGGGAGTTGAGTTCGGTTAGGAAGACAGAGGGTTCGGGGGGGGGCGGTATGGGGGGGGGGGGGCGGTACTGCCCGAAGGTGGGTAACTCCTTTTACACTTTCGCAGAACTCTTGTAACAGATCCCAAATCCAAGTCGCCCATTGCCTTCCCTATTACTTATTTTACTTTGATCGTCCCATTTCATTGGCTTTACCCCTGAAATACTTTCCGAGCGAGATGGCGCTGTGGTGAGCATACTCGGCCGACATTTATGAGGACGTCGGGTCAGATTCCAGACCGACCATCTGAATTAAAATTCCCTGAATTACTTAAGGAAAATAACGAAATTTTTTCTGTCAGTAGAAAAGGAATGACGTCCTTCACTTTCCTGTCCTAGTCCGAGCTTGAGATCCGTCTCTTAAAGCCTTGCGTCAAGACGGGAAGTTAAACCCTAATTGTCCTTCCTTCCTAAATACTGAGCCTCGTGATGACTGGGTGTTGTGTGATGTCGTTAGGTTAGTTAGGCTTAAGTAGTTGCAAGTTCTAGGGGACTGATGACCATAGATGTTAAGTCCCATAGTGCTCAGAGCCATTTGAACCATCCGAAAAACTGATATGGTATGATGTACTGCAGATGTTCACCACTAATATTGTCAACGGATGCTGTCGAATTCTTTTTCTTTCTTATAGGTATTCTCTTACACGTATCGACATTTAAACAATGCAGCCATTCATTCAACCTAATGGAAATAATTTTCTCTTCTTGCATTTTTATATGGTCATCAAATGGTGATACTTTCCCGTGGAATGGAGATTGGTCGGAGAACACTCTCATAGTGCACATGATTCTGGCATGGCTTTTCAGAACATTATGTGTCTTATATGCAACTTTAATGCACACTTCAAAGAAAAAATATAAGAATTCACTACGATGGTCAACCTCTGACCGAATATTTTGCCAGATTTCCATAAGTAGATTCTGTAGAGTACGAGGTCTGTTCGAAAATTTTCGGAACTTTGTCCACAAATTTTTTCTAAACTTATCGTTTACTCATTGTGCATAGTTTCCTTCAAAATAATCTTCTCCGCAGTTGATACACCTCTCCTAACGCCGTTTCCACTTTCGGAAGCAGTCTTGGTACGCCTCTTTCTGGTTCACGCGAAGCGCCTGATGCCAACTTTCTTTTACTTCGTGTGTCGTTGCAAATCTTCATATTTTCAGCATTGGAAATACAAAAGGCCGCAAGGGCCAGTTGTAGAGAGTAAGGAGGATTACGCAGCACAGTGATTTCGGTTTTTGTGCAATAATCCTTCACCAACAAGGCGAATGTGCGGGTGTATTATCGTGATACAGGAGCCATGAATTGTCTCGCCACGTTTCAGGCAGGTCTCACATTTTCTCGCAGGCGTCACGACGCATCTCTATAATCAGTTTGTCCCTGTGGCACGAATTCATCATAAGCTAATGCTTCGAAGTCAAGTAAATCTGTCGGCATTGCTTTGACGCTTGATGTGACCTGACTTGACCTGACTTCACCTGACGAGCTTTATTTGGTCTTGGACGACCGTTCCCGACCAGTTACGAAGACTAAACCTAGGTCGCAACATCACAGTCCTGGACCCACGTCTCATGACTAGTTATGATTCTCTTAAGGAACATCTCGTTCTCATATGTGCGATCGAGAAGTTCTTCACAGATTGCGACGCGAAGATCATTCTGATTTTGCCTCATAAGCCGTGGGACGAAATTGGCGACAACAAGTTCATTCCAAGATATTGTCTCAGGATTTTGTGACGTGATCTACATGAAACGCTGAATCCTTCTGTAATCTCTCGGACAGTCAGTCTTCGAATGTCATGCACATTTTCATTGACGTTCCTGATATGAGCGTCGTCGGTAAACGTCCAAGGGCGTCTTGAACGATGATCATCTTTAACATCCGTCTGGCCATTCTTAAAGTGTATGAACCATTCGTAACACCGAGTACGGTTTAAGCACTCATTACCGTAAGCTTCCTGTATCATTTGACGTGTCTTTGTAAAGGTTTCCTTGAGTTTCGAACAAAATTCAGTGCAGAAAAGTTGGCCCTGTACATCTGCCATTTCGAATTTCACAAACTGTGCGATACAACATTCTACTCAATTCAACACTGAACAATAAGTAACAGACATACAATAATGAAACTTCCAGCAGTTACACATTATGCACAGCCGTGTGCAGTGATGCGAACCGAATTTCGCGCCAACACGCCATTGGCGAGAAATTAAGAATTTTCCGGAATTTTCTGAGCAGGCCTCGTAAGAATGGTGCCGGAATAATGGAGAGCAATCATATATAGGGACTTCAGAAAGTGAGGTACTCATGTCTCAAGCAGCAAAAGGGAAGAAACCGATTATGTGACTTTTACGAGTTCCTAAACAGGACCGAATTTTATAAGATCATCTGTGTGCTTTAATAGTTTAGTTTCTTGAGTTTCTGCGTGTTTATTTAATATCTAATAGCTACAGTTCTCGCGTTTTCGGTTGCTTCAAAGTAAACAGATTTTGTGACGTATTACAAGTTCCTAATCAGGGGCGAATTATTTAGTTTCACCTGACTGCTTCGGTAGTTAGGTTTTTGAATCTCCGAGTGTTAATCTAATTTATTAGACACAGGGCATGCATTTACGTCAGAGTCTACAGAAGAGCTGCGCAGCACGTGCCAATGGTCAGTTTATCTTCATAATTCAGTTTTCAACGATCTTTAGTATGTACAGGGACTACGATGTGTGCGGATGCCTAGCCGAGTTGGTGACACTCCGCTCTCAGCTTCAGGCTGTGATGGCTTCGGTTACACAGCTTGAGGCTGCAGTGGATGGGCACCACTGTTGTAGGCCGGCCATGGGGATCCAAAGGACGTCCAGCATGTCAGAGTTCTCCGATCGCTCCTCACCGTTGGCCAGCCCAGTTTCTGCTCACACTGAGGCTGACCCTTCACCTGTGGTCCAGTGGGAGGTCGCCCCGGGGCGTAGCAGGCAGCGCACGTATGGCCTCCCCGGTTTGTCTGACAAACAGGTTCCAGGTGCTGTGTGTCGCTGACACTGTCGCTGAGCCAGATGCTGTCGCCTGTCCTGTTTCAGAGGAAACCTCTCAGCCTGTAAGATCCGGACAATTACAAGGGGGTGGGATTATTGATAGTTGGGAGCTCCAACGTTAGGCGCATTATGGGGCCCCTTAGGGACATGGCTGCCAATAAGGGAAACAAAACCAATGTGCACTGCGTTTGCATACCGGGTGGAGTCATTCCAGATGTGGAATGGGTCCTCCCAGATGCCATGTAGAGCCCAGGGTGTAACCAACTGCAGGTGGTTGCTCACGTCACTACCAATAACGTATATCACTTTGGATCAGAAGAGATTCTCTCTGGTTTCGAGCAGCGAACGGAAGTGGTAAAGGCTGCCAGTCTTGATCACAAGATAAAAGCAGAGCTCACCATTTGCAGCGTAGTCGACAGGACCGATTGCGGATCTCTAGTACTGAGCCAAGTGGAGGGTCTGAATCAGAGGCTTAGACGGTTCTGCGACCGTGTAGGCTGCAGATTCCTCGACTTGTGCCAGAGGGTGGTGGGGTTTCGGGTTCCGCTGAATAGGCCAGGTGTCCACGATATGGAGGAAGCGGCTACACGTGTAGCAGGGACAGCATGGAGTGGACTGGGCGGTTTTTTAGGTTAGAGGGTCTCGGGAAAACCCAAGAAGAGCTTCAGTCACAAAGGGTGCACGCCGAACACAGGAAGAACGTAGATACAGGGAAATTGTGCTAAAAGCATTCTCTGAAAATTATTTTGAGCCGTTAGTTCATGAGCCCACATGAATAGTAAACGGTTGTGAAAACACACTTAACCTCTTAGCAATAAGTAATCCTCTGTTAATAGCGAGCATCAAACCGGATACAGGGATTAGTGAGATTGAATATTGTAACCCCCAAATCCTCCAAACATAAATTAAAATATACGTATTCAAAAAGCAGATAAAAATTCACTTGACGCCTTCTGAGAGACAATCCCCAATCCTTTCAAATTGATAAAATATGTGTAAATCAGATGTGGTTTGAATTCAAAGAAATAGCATCGGCAGCAATTGAGAGATTTATACCAAATAAGTTAACAAACGACGGAACCGATCCTTCTTGGTACACAAAACGGGTCAGAACACTGTTGAGGAAACAACGAAACATACATGCCAAATTTAAACAGACGCAAAATCCCCAAGATTGGCGATCTTTTACAGAAGTTCGAAATTTAGCGCGAACTTCAATGCCGGATGCTTATAACAGTTTCCACAACGAAACTTTGTCACGAAACCTGTCAGAAAATCCAAAGAGATTCTGGTCACATATGTAGTATGTTAGCGGCAAGAATCAATCAATGCCTTCTTTGAGCGATTGCAATGGAGATACACTGTTGTTGTTGTTGTAGTCTTCAGTCCCGAGACTGGTTTGATGGAGCTCTCCATGCTACTCTATCCTGTGCAAGCTTCTTCATCTCCCAGTATCTACTGCAACCTACATCCTTCTGAATCTGCTTAGTGTATTCATCTCTTGGTCTCCCTCTACGATTTTTACCCTCCACACTGCCCTCCAATGCTAAATTTGTGATCCCTTGATGCCTCAAAACATGTCCTACCAACCGATCCCTTCTTCTAGTCAAGTTGTGCCACAAACTTCTCTTCTCCCCAGTCCTATTCAATACCTCCTCATTAGTTACGTGATCTACCCACCTTATCTTCAGCATTCTTCTGTAGCACCACATTTCGAAAGCTTCTATTCTCTTCTTGTCCAAACTAGTTATCGTCCATGTTTCACTTCCATACATGGCTACACTCCATACAAATACTTTCAGAAACGACTTCCTGACACTTAAATCTATACTCGATGTTAACAAATTCCTCTTCTTGAGAAACGCTTTCCCTGCCATTGCCAGTCTACATTTTATATCCTCTCTACTTCGACCATCATCGGTTATTTTACTCCCTAAATAGCAAAACTCCTTTACTACTATGTGTTCAAAAGTATCCGGACACTTGGCTAAAAACGACTTACAAGTTCGTGGCGCTGTCCACCGGTAATGCTGGAATTCAGTATGGTGCTGGCTCACCTTTAGCCTTGATGGCAGCTTCCACCCTCCCAGGCTTACGTTCAGTCAGATGCTGGAAGATTTGTTAGGGAATGGCAGACCATTCTTCACGGAGCGCTGCACTAAGGAGAGGTACCGATATCGGTCGGCGCTCCTAAACATCCCAAAGGTGTTCTATAGGATTCAGGTCAGGACTCTGTGCACGCCAGTCCGTTACACGGATGTTATTGTCGTGTAACCACTCTGCCACAGGCCGTGCATTATGAACAGGTGGTCGATCGTGTTGAAAGATGTAATCGCCATCACCGAATTGCTCTTCAACAGTCTGAAGCAAGAAGGTGCTTAAAACCTCAGTGTAGGACTGTGCTGTGATAGTGCCACGCAAAAGAACAAGGGGTGCAAGCCCCTCCATGAAAATCACGACCACACCATAACACCACCGCCTCCGAATTTTACTGTTGGCACTACACGCGCTGGCAGATGACGTTCACCGGGCATTCACCATACCCACACCCTGCCATCGGATTGCCACATTGGGTACAATGATTCTTCGTCAATCCACACAACGTTCTTTCACTGTTCAATCGTCCAGTGTTTACGCTCGTTATACCAAGCGAGGCGTCTTTTGGCATTTACTGGCGTGATGTGTGGCTTATGGGCAGTCGCTCGACCATGAAATCCAAGTTCTATCATCTCCCGACTATTTGTCGTAGTACTGGCAGTGGATCCTGATGCAGTTTTGAATCCCTGTGTGATTGTCTGGGTAGATGGCTGCCTGTTACACATTACGACCCTCTTCGATGTCGGCTGTCTCTGTCAGTCAACAGATGAGGTCGGCCTGTGCTGTACGTGCCCCTCACGTTTCCAATCTACTATCACATCGGAAACGGTGGACCGAGGGCTGTTTAGGAGTGTGGAAATTTCGCATACAGACCTTTGACACAAGTGACAACCAATCACCTGATCGTTCCGAAGCCCTTGAGTTTCCCGGAACACCCCATTCTGCTCTCTCTCTCTCTCTCTCTCACGATGTCTAATGACTACTGAGGTCGCTGATATGGAGTACCTGGCAGTAGGTGGCCGCACAATGCACCTAATATGAAAAAACGTGTGCTTTTGGGGGTGTCAGGATACTTTTGATCACATAGTGTACTATCGAAGACAGTACTGCCAAAGCAGAGTTATTAAACACAGCCTTTCGAAATGCCCTCACAAAAGAAGACGAAGTAAATATCCCAGAATTCGAATCAAGAACAGCTGCCAACATAACATAGAAGTAAATATCCTCGAAGTAGTGAAGCAACTTAAATAAACAAAAGCAAGTCTTCTGGTCAAGACTATATGCCAATTAGGTTCCTTTCAGAGTATGCTGATGCATCAGATCCATACTTAACAATCATATACAACCGTTCGCTCGTGGAAAGATCCGTGCCCAAAGACTAAAAGTTGCACAGGCTACACCAATATTCAGGAAAGGTAGTAGGAGTGATCCATTAAATTACAGGTCCATATCATTAACGTCGATATGCAGTAGGATTTTGAAGCATATATTGTGTTCGAACATTATGAATTACCTCGAAGAAAACGTCTATTGACACACTGTCATCATGCGTTTAGAATACTTCGTTCTTGTGAAACTAGCTCTTTGTTCGCATGAAGTGTTGACTGCTATTGACAAGGGATTTCAGATTTATTCCGTATTTCTGGATTTCCGGAATGCTTTTGACACTGTACCACACAAGTGGCTCGTAGTGAAATAGCGTGCTTATGGACTACCGTCTCAATTACGTGACTGGATTTGTGATTTCCTGTCAGAGAGGTCACAGTTCGTAGTAACTGACGGAAAGTCATCGAGTAAAACAGAAGTGATTTCTGCCGTTCCTTATCTATACAAACGATTTGGGAGACAATCTGAGCAGCCGTCTTCGGTTGTTTCCAGATGAAGCTGTCGTTTATCGACTAATAAAGTAATCAGAAGAACAAAACAAACTGCAAAACGATATAGAAAAGGTAGCTGAATGGTGTGAAAAGTTGCAGTTGACCCCCAAATAACGAAAAGTGTGAGGTCATCCACATGAGTGCTAAAAGGAACACGTTAAACGTCGGTTACACGGTAAATTCAACTAAATACCTAGGTATTACAATTACGAACAACTTAAATTGGAAGGAAAACACAGAAAATGTTGTGGGGAAGGCTAACCAAAGACTGCATTTTATTGGCAGGACACTTAGAAAATGTAACAGACCTACTAAGGAGACTGCCCACACTAAGCTTGTCCGTCCTCTTTTTAGAATACTGCTGCGCGGTGTGGGAGCCTTCCGGGTAGGACTGACGGAGTACATCGAAAAAGTTCAATGAAGGCAGCACGTTTTGTATCATCGCGAAATATGGGAGAGAGTGTCACAGAAATGATACAGGATTTGGGCTGAACATCATTAAAAGAAAGGTGTTTTTCGTTGCGACGGAATCTTCTCACGAAATTCCAGCCGGCCGCGGTGGTCGTGCGGTTCTGGCGCTGCAGTCCGGAACCGCGGGACTGCTACGGTCGCAGGTTCTAATCCTGCCTCGGGCATGGGTGTGTGTGATGTCCTTAGGTTAGTTAGGTTTAAGTAGTTCTAAGTTCTAGGGGACTTATGACCTAAGATGTTGAGTCCCATAGTGCTCAGAGCCATTTTTTGAACGAAATTCCAATCACAAACTTTCTCCTCCGAATGCGAATATTTGCTTCGTCTTTTTTTGTGAAGGCATTTTGGATGGCTGTGTTTAGTAACTCTGCTTTGGCAGCACCGTCCTCGATATTATCGCCATTGCTATCGCACAGAGAAGGCATTGATTGGTTCTTGATGCTAACATACTTCACATACGACCAGAATCTCTCTGGATTTTCTACTAGGTTTCGAGGCAAAGTTTCGTTGTGGAAACTGTTATAAGCATCTTGCATTGAAGTCCGCGCTAAATTTTGAACTTCTGTAAAAGATTGCCAATCTTGGGGATTTTGCGTCTGTTTAAATTTGGCATTTTTGTTTCGTTGTTTCTGCAACAGCGTTCTAACCCGTTTTGTGTACCAGGGAGGATCAGCTCCGTTGTTTGTTAATTTATTTGGTATAAATCTCTCAGTTGCTACCGATACTATTTCTTTGAATTTAAGTCACATCTGGTGCACACTTATATTATTAATTTGGAATGAGTGGAGATTGTCTCTCAGGACGGAGTCAAGTCAATTTTTATCTGCTTTTCTGAATAGGTATACTTTTCGCTTATTTTTCGAGGATTTGGGGCTTAGAATACTCAGTCTCGCTACGACATCCCTGTGTTGACTAATCCCTGAATCGGTTTTGATGCTCGTTAGTAACTCAGGATTATCTGTTGGTAATAGGCCAAGTGTGTTTTCACAACCGCTTACTATTCGCGTAGCCTCATAAATTAACTGCTCGAAATAATTTTCAGAGAATGCGTGTAGCACAATTTCGGATGATATTTTATGAGTGGCTCCGGAATTAAACATGTATTTTCGCCAACATATCGAGGGTAAATTAAAGTCACCAGCAATTATTATCGTATGAGTCGGGTACATGTTTGAAATCAAACTCAAGGTTTCTTTGAACCTTTCCGCAACTGTAACTTCTGAATTGGGAGGTCGGTAAAAGGATCCAATTATTATTTTATTTCGGTTGCCAACAATGACCTCTGCCCATACTAACTCACAGGAAGTATTTACTTCTATTTCGCTGCAATTTAAACTGCTTCTGACAGCAACAAACACGCCACCGCCAACAGTGTTTAGCCTATCCTTTGTGGTTGTGATAACTTCCGGCTTGTAACGACTTCCGCTTTGTAATAACGTCACCTCAGTGAAGAATTCCTGGAGATGGAGCCACATTGCATGTAACGTGAAGGCGGGTTGCGTTCACAGGCACAGAAGTCTGCACATAACGGTAGCTGCGCGGTCGCTGGAATGACTGTTAAAATTTTACATCTGAATCTGCTTACAAGTCAAAGTCTCCATACTGTGTATGACGGATATGTTATCGATTTTACTTCCTATTCACATTGGTGAAATGAGCGACAGAAGTACGAGTGTCTACGATGGCTGCGAGAAAGTAATGCACCTCATTTTTTTTCTTTAACAGCTCTTTATTGAACATAATGAGAATTACGCACATGAAAGAATTGTGTTTTATCTACACATCCTATTTTTCCACGTAATCTTCATCCGGTTCTATGAGCTTCCTCCAGCGCAAAACAAGGACGTGTATGCCCTGTCGGTAACAATCCTTGTCCTGGTGGCGGAACCAGTGCTTCACTGTGTGTATCACCTCCTCATCGTCCTCAAAGTGTCTTCCATGAGTGGCATCCTTTAACACGAGGCGTGTTTTTTAAGTAAGTACCGTTTAGAAATTAAAAAAAGACGTGCTAAGATATCTCAGTTTTATTTTTACATGGAAGGCTGTACCTTAATCTACGCACTGACGACATTACAGTCTGATTTTTCCTTGCTTACGTTGTGTACTGAGTGTTTAAGATGCCTCCGATAACAGTGAGTCCCGCCGACTGTGAAGTACGGTCTGTTATAAGATTCCTTAGTGCTAAAGGCGTAAAAGCGATGAGTGAAGGAATGGTAAGAAAGTGGGTGACAGCATTTAAAGACGGCCGCACAAATGTGCACGATGAACGAAGGAGTGGGCGTCCTTCGGTCGTTAATCAAAGTTTGGTGCAGGAAGTGGACAATTAGGTGAGAGAAAATAGACGCTTTACGATTTCCTCCTAATGTTTCTCGCAGTGTTTTGTATGGCATTATGGCCGAGTACTTGAATTACCGAAAATTGTGCGCATGTTGGGTACCGAAAATGTTGACGGGTGTGCACAAAACCAAACGTTTAGACAGTGCATTGACTTTCCTTGAAGGGTGCCACAATGACGGTGACGATTTCTTAAGCCAAATTGTTATGGGCGATGAAACATGGGTGGCCCACGTCACACCAGAATCAAAGCAACTGTCCATGGAAGTTGAGCAAGGGCATCGTATTGCTGCAAGACAATGCCCGTCCGCATATGGCGAATCAGACCAAAGATCTCATCACATCTTTTCGATGGGAAACTCTAGACCATCCTCCGTACAGCCCCGATCTTTCGCCCAGTGACTACCATCTGTTCCTGCACTTGAAGAAACACCTGGGCGGTCAGCATCTTCAAGACGATGACAAAGTCAAAACAGTGGTGATGCAGTGGTTAACAAGTCAGGCGGCAGGCTTCTATGAGGAGGGTATTCAAAAACTGGTACAACGTTATGACAAGTGCCTCAGTATTGACGGAAATTGTGTATAAAAGTAGATTAAAGTACAGGCTTTCATGTAGAAATAAAATTATTGAGATATCTTAGCACCACCTTCTGATGACCTCACCCACTCTGCCCAGCGACAAACCGTGCTTCTGTCGACAGCAGATGGTCCATAGACTTTGCACAAGCGTTTGTGAATATTCCCCACAGTTTATTTCCCTACAGTGAGAAATTCAATGACGGCACGTTGCTTGTAATGAACATCATCTACAGACGCCATTTTGAAACTGTACTGCGTCTACGCTATCTGTCGGACTTGACAAAAACTTGGCGCGCTCACTCAAGAGACTTCAAATAAAATATACGTAACGTTTCGCATTCGTAGCATTGTTTTCGGCTGAGAAAAAAAATTCGGTGCATTACTTTTTGGACAACACACGTATATGCGTCTGTCCACGTGCTTTATGTAATTCTCATGGACTCAACGCATGATACACGATGATTGCATCGTAAAGGTCGCCCTGACTTCTTCGAATGTATAAGACGCACCAAATGAAAACGACACACATAGAAAAAAAAGTAAGTAAATTGTTTATAATTTCAAAAGTAATCGCCACAACTGATAATATATTTGTCCCACTGTGAGACAAAATGGCAAAAGATTTCATGCGGAAATGTTTGCGGTTGCCTACGGAACCGTGATCGTAGCCAGGCGTGCACCTATTCGTCCGAGGCGAATCGACGGCCACGTATCCAAAAATATTTAAGTCGCTTGGGGAGAGATCGGAACTTCATGGAGGTTGTGTAAGGACTTCCCAGCGACACTCCTGCAGCGTACTCGGAACTACCGTCTTGTTTCACTGTGGGATAAATGCATTAAGAGTTAAGGAGATTACTTTTGAAATAATAGATAATTTACTTACTTTTTGTTCATCTATCTCGTTTTCATTTGACTACCCCCTACAGGTTCAGTAAATGCACCCAAGGGAGTTTTACGAGAACTTGGTCGTCTATCTTCCAGGGACTGGGAATTTAAGTTCCCCGAACATTTCTGTCAAACTTACATATGAGCGATACCGACCTGCGTAGACCGCAGCAGCTCATCTCTGAATTCGTTCGCTGTGTGTCGTCATCCCTATTTGATACAATTTCCAAACACTGGAATAATACAATTTGTCGTATCAGTGTCTCTTACACGATTTCTTTTACAGGCGCAATATATTTTTTCTTCTTTTTCAGAACTCTTCTAACCAAACTGTCTTCCATATGCTTTTCTGATACCGGTCGTCCAATGTCATTTCGTTTTTGCGTATTAGCCGTAAATTAATTGTTGGTAAGGCGGGTGCCAGGTTGAGATTCATTGGGAGAGTCCTTAGAAAATGTAGTCCATCAACAAAGGAGTTGGCTTGCAAAACACTCGTTCGACCTATACTTGAGTATTGCTCACCATTGTGGGATCTGGACCATGTCGGGTTGACAGAGGAGATCCAAAGAGGAGCGGCGCCTTTCGTCACAGGGTTATTTGGTGAGCGTGATAGCGTTACGGAGATGTTTAGCAAACTCAAGTGTCAGACTCTGCAAGAGAGGCGCGCTGCATCGCGTTGTAGCTTGCTGTCCAGGTTTCGAGAGGGTGCGTTTCTGGATGAGGTATCGAATATATTGCTTCCCCCTACTTATACCTCCCGAGGAGATCACGAATGTAGAATTAGAGAGATTCGAGCGCGCACGGACGCTTTCCGGCAGCCGTTCTTCCCGCGAACCATAAGCGACTGGAACAGGAAATGGAGGTAATGACGGTGGCACGTAAAGTGTCCTCCGCCTCACACCGTTGGGTGGATTGCGGAGTATGAATGTAGATGTAAATTACACAATGTAACGCGCTCCTCAGAGTGTTCATATCTTCTCATGTAACAAGATACTGTCGTGTTCTTTTGTAGAGGAGTCTTAACTCCAGTTGTCAGGTTCAACTTCATGTCGGCTACAGTATCAGTATATTCGATGTAAGTCCTGATCTTCTTCTCCCCCTGTGTGTCCGTGCATCTCCTCCTGTCCCCTCGCTTTGTTTATCTGCTCCTCTTCGCCCTCTCTCTGTTCATGATGTCCTCCCCCTCTCTCTGTCCATCTCCTCCTCCCCCTATTCTCTGCATCTCTTCCTCCCTCCTCTCTCTGTCCATCTCTTCTAATCACCCCTATCCCTCTCGGTCTATTTCCTCTTCAACCCTCTCACTGACCTCGAGCCTTATTTACTGTTACAGCCAAGAAAACCTGGATTTGGGATTGACGGTATGAGAGAAACCCCTGCTGGATCTGTGTATAATAGCTTCAGTGACAGTATTTCACACATTGTAAATCTGCAAGGATTGTAAAGTTAAGTTTCATGCAATTCAGCTGCCGAAGTAGTATCCTAAGGTCATGCCGGTAAGCAATAAATATAACTTCCCTGTTTTCTTTTAAAGAGACAGTTGTGAAGAAAATTTTTGTTTAAAATTACATATAAGGAGAAAGAATACCTATATGTTCGGGAAACAATTTATCTAGTTATTTAAATGCGCTGCTATCTTAGTTGAAACTGATTGCGGGAAAGAAAACGAAATCACACATTTTCACATTACAACATAGCCCAGGACTTTTTTTTTCTCAGTCGGTTTCAACAGAAAACCTGTATGTTGTTGTTTAAAAAAATTTATATCCTAAGCCTGTCTGCCTGTCTGAATGCTTATCAGAGTATCTTGTAAAATTTTGAAGTAAGTCAGTCAAAAACTTTTCAAGATTGTTGTTACAAACTTTTTCATGAAAAACTTGGAAGTAAATCGGTCAAGAACTTTTCGACATTTTTGCTAATAATATTTCCTCTTTAAATGTATTTTTTTTATTTAATCGTCTCTGAGCTAACCTGTAATTAATTAATAGGCTATATATATATTAGTTTAAAAATACAGCTAAATAATAGTGATCTTCAAACATCGTAAATCGTCATTATTGTCTATAGCAAGGCTCATATTTCTCTCCAGTGCTCGGCACACTTCACTGTAGCGTCGTTGGCGAACCACAGGTCTTGGAAACTGCATGGAGCTACCAGGGATGGACAGGTCAACAGGTGTGTCATCGTTTGTTTTCCTCCACATTGGCAGGGCTCTTCTTCGGCGTGCCCCACTTAAACAGGTTATCCTTTGATCATCCCATTTGACACCTACGTCTATTTAGGCTCTTCGACTCTCCATTCCAATTGTGATCCAGCAGGAATTTTCCTTTAATGTTCCAACTTTTCAGGCTGCTTTTATCCAATTCTGATTACACATTTATTCTCCGGTTGTAGGCTGACTTTCGTTTAGTGGACTTTCAACTTTTATGAAATCTGTCCTAGATTTATGTCTTGCCACCGCTGGCTGATGTGCGTATAGGGGATGTCTTCTATCTTCGCACTGCCTGCTTCGTTCAGCCATCGCCAACGTTTGCCAATCTGTGTGTGTGTGTGTGAGAGAGAGAGAGAGAGGGGGGGGGAGGGGGAGGGCTATTCCAGAACACATATAAAGGAGATCACGGTTTGTAGGCTTCAGGCTTCCTGTAATTAATCGACAAGAGTCATTCAGTGCTGCATCTAGCTTCTGTCGATCTTCTCCATATGAGGCATGCAAATTCAGCTGGAGTAAAACACAATGCCAGGGATGATGCACGTAGAATTTAAGGATTTGCTCCCCAGTGTGAGTGTGTAAGTTTGCGGATTATACCAACTATAATATACTATATGAACGTTTAGTAATGTGTCAAAATTTTCCAGACTTTTAATAGCAACATTTTCCCTATATATATTACATATAAATATTTATATACTATAAATCATAAGAAATAAGTTGACTGTGTCTATCTTAACGTTTATCAGAATACCGTGTAAAAACGTGAAGCAATTTGATCAACACTTTTCGAGATTTTTGCAGGTATGTATATACTTAATTTCCGTATACTGGGTGATCAAAAAGTCAGTATAAATTTGAAAACTTCATAAACCATGGAATAATGTAGATACGTAGATAGAGAGGTAAAAATTGACACACATGCTTGGAATAACATGGGGTTTTATTAGAACAAAAAAAAAAAATATATTGCTAGACGCGTGAAAGATCTCTTGTGCGCGTCGTTTGGTGATAATCGTGTGCTCAGCCGCAACTTTCGTCATGCTTGGCCTCCCAGGTCCCCAGACCTCAGTCTGTGCGATTATTGGCTTTGGGGTTACCTGAAGTCGCAAGTGTATCGTGACCGACCGACATTTGTAGGGATGCTGAAAGACAACATCCGACGCCAATGCCTCAGCACAACTCCGGACATGCTTTACAGTGCCGTTCACTACATTATTCCTCGACTACAGCTGTTGTTGAGGAATGATGGTGGACATATTGAGCATTTCCTGTAAAGAAGATCATCTTTGCTTTGTCTTACTTCGTTATGCTAATTATTGCTATTCTGATCAGATGAAGTGCAATATATGGGACATGTTTTGAACTTTTGTATTTTTTTGGTTCTAATAAAACCCCGTGTCATTCCAAGCATGTGTGTCAATTTGTACCTCTCTATCTACATTATTCCGTGATTTATTCAGTTTTCAAATTTATACTGACTTTTTGATCACCCGGTGTATTAAAAATATGTAGCTCATATCCGTCCCAATGTTTGTTAGAGTAGCGTGTAAAAAATTTAAGTAATCCCGTCAAGTAATTCTCGATATTTTTGATAACAAAAACGTTAAACAGCAACTTGCCCTTAGATGGAAGTACAAATGAGGAGACTCACATAGTGTAGTTGCTTTAAATCAGTTTAGGAACAACTGGAACACAGTTTGTATAAAAAGGATTAGATTACTCAATGTCAATGAATGCTTTAATGTAGTATTTGAACAAGAACTAGCTCACGTCCTAGAAATACACTGCTTCTCAAAGAAAATGAAACACCAGGAATGGCTGAATAAATCGAAATGAAACTTCTTGGATTGAGAAGGCATGTGATACCACTTCAGTAATTAAATTTCGGTGGTTAAATTCACAAAGAACTTGTCAGTATGAGCCCACCTATCAATATGACGTTCCCTCTACTCCTCTGCCTTAGATACACTACCGCTCATTAATTTCAATACACTCAATAAATGACTCTGATTGTGTATACAGGTGATTCTTTGATGACACTGATCACTATTTAATCTGCAGTGAAATTGGTATTGTGAGGCCGAAAGTGCAGGAGGTCAGGTCCATATGTAGGAGGATAAAAATGGAGAAACTTCAGGATAAGGAAATCAGGCACAAGTACATAACAGTGATCTCAGAAAGGTACCAGTTGGTTGAATGTAGTCAATTACAGTCATTCGAAAAGGAATGGAAAAGGTACAGGGACACAGTACTAGAAGTGGCTAAAGAATGTTTTGGAACAGTAGTGTGTAAAGGTAGGACGAAGCAAACAGCTTGGTGGAATAACACAGTCAAGGCAGCCTGTAAAAGGAAAAAGAAGGCGTATCAAAAATGGCTACATACTATAACTCAGGTAGACAGAGAAAGTTATGTTGAAGAAAGAAACAAAGCCAAACAGATAATTGCAGCATCCAAGAATGATGCCTTGGGCAGGTGGGGGGAATATTTTGAAGAGTTGCTCAATGTAGGTGAAAATACGATCAGTAATGTTTCAGATTTCGATGTACAATGGGACAGAAATGATGATGGAAATAGGATCACATTTGAGGAAGTGGAGAAAATGGTCAATAGATTGCAGTGCAATAAAGAGGCTGGGGTGGATGAAATTAAGTCGGAACTCATCAAATACAGTGGAATGTCAGGTCTTAAATGGCTACACAGGATAATTGAAATGGCGTGGGAGTCAGGACAGGCTCCATCAGACTGGACAAAAGCAGTAATCACACCAATCTTTAAACATGGAAACAGAAAAGATTATAACGACTACAGAGGTATCTCTTTAATCAGCGTTGTGGGTAGAATCTTCTCAGGTATTGATGAAAGGAAAGTGCGAGTATTAGTTGAGGACAAATTGGATGAAAATCAGTGTGGGTTTAGGCCTCTTAGAGGTTGTCAGGACCAGATCTTTAGCTTACGGCAAATAATGGAGAAGTGTTACGAGTAGAACAGGGAATTGTATCTATGCTTTATAAATGTAGAAAAGGCATATGACCGGGTTCCTAGCAGGAAGTTATGTCTGTTCTACGAGATTATGGAATAGGAGGCAAACTTTTGCAAGCAATTAAAGGTCTTTACATAGATAGTCAGGCAGCAGTTAGAGTTGACAGTAAATTGAGTTCATGGTTCAGAGTAGTTTCAGGGGTAAGACAAGGCTGCAACCTGTCTGCACTGTTGTTCATATTATTTATGGATCACATGTTGAAAACAATAAACTGGCTGGGTGAGATTAAGATATGTGAACACAAAATAAGCAGTCTCGCATATGCGGATGACTTAGTTGTGATGGCAGATTAGATTGAAAGTTTTCGAAGTAATATTTCAGAACTAGATCAGAAGTGTAAGGACTATTGTATGACGATTAGTATCTCCAAAACGAAAGTAATGTCAGTGAGAAAGAAATGTAAACGGATTGAGTGCCAACTAGGAGGAACATAGAACAGGTGGACGGTTTCAAGTACTTAGGATGCATATTCTCACAGGATGGCAACAAAGTGAAAGAAATGGAAGCGAGGTGTAGCAAAGCTAATACAGTGAGCGCTCATCTACGATCTACTCTCTTCCGGAAGAAGGAAGTCGGTACCAACACTTAGTTACCTGTGCACCGTTGACTCTTTCGAGCAACTTTGTTGTGTGGGTGGATTCAGGTTACCTTATCAATAAGGTTGAAGTTACGGATATGAAAGTAGCTAGGATGATTGCAGGTACTAGTAGATGGGAACAATGGCAGGAGGGTGTCCACAATGGGGAAATCAAAGAAAAACTGGGAATGAACTCTATAGATGTAGCAGTCAGGGCGAACAGGCTTAGATGGTGGGGTCATGTTACACGCATGGGAGAAGCAAGGTTACGCAAGAGACTCATGGGTTCAATAGTAGGGGGTAGGAGGAGTTGGGGTAGACCAAGGAGAAGGTAACTGTATTCGGTTACGAATGATTTTGAAGTAATAGGCTTAAAATCAGAAGAGGCACCAATGTTAGCACTTAATAGGGGATCATGGAGGAATTTTATAAGGGCGACTATGCTTCAGACTGAACGCTGAAAGGCGTAATCAGTCTTAAATGATGATGATGACAATAAATGACATCTAGTTCTCTGTACATAAGGTCTAATACCGTGGGTACGGTGGAGGAAGCAAATGTATAGTACAACAGTTGTACACATGTCATGATTTTTGTTTGTGGTCATCGAGATACAATAGTATCCAACAAACGATGTTGTGTACATAAACGTTATCTATCCTATCTGACATGTTTGTTTACCTATTTGCCGACGGACACCTCATTTGGTGCACCTGTGTTGTTCCCTGTAGTGATGTGATGTCCGCAGCGAACGGCAAGTATCGCTACGATACATAACATGTGGTTCCTGCTCGTCAGTTCCTTCGTGACACTGAAGCGTGCACGTCGCTAGTATGGCTCCACGAGTGGAGCTATCCATAGAAAAACGTGCTGAAACTGTAGCGCTTAGCTAAGCAGGTTTATCTATTCGCCAAATTGCGAAACAATGTAGCGTGTCTATAGGGGGAGTGCAATACGCCCTTCACTGCCAAAAGGCAACAGGTAGCAATAAGGGCATACCAAGACCAGGACGACCTCCTAAAACAAGTGATAATAAATGTATCAGAATTACCAGTGGGAAAAATAGATTCAAACAGCGCCCCAAATTCTTGCAGAGTTGGTAGAAATGAACACGACAATATCTGTTGCAAAAGTAATAAGAAGACTGAATGATGCCGGCTTTGAAAGGATGCGTCACAGCAAGAAAATCCCTTCTAAGGCCCATAAATAAACAGAAGAGACTTGATAGGGGTAAAATGGTTCAAATGGCGCTGATCACTATGGGACTCAACATCTTAGGTCATAAGTCCCCTAGAACTTATAACTACTTAAACCTAACCAACCTAAGGACATCACACACACCCATGCCCGAGGCAGGATTCGAACCTGCGACCGTAGCAGTCTCGCGGTTCCGGACTGCAGCGCCAGAACCGCACGGCCACCGCGGCCGGCTTGATAGGGGTAGAAAACATCATAATTGGACATCGGAAGAGTGGATTCGCCGATGAATCAAAGTTCGAGATTTTTGGAACAAGAAGGAGAAGTTTTGTTCTCCGATTTGTGGGGAAAGGGTAGCGCAGCAGTGCTTTCTACCTACAGTTAAACACGGTGGATGTTCCATTATGGTTGGGGGATGTTTTGCCGGAGATAGAGTTGGCTACATTGTGAAGATAGAAGGATGTATGGATCAGAAGCAGTACCACCGAATACTTTAGTATCATGCAATACGAAGTGGATGTCACTTAATAGGGAAAGCGTTCACCTTACAACAGGATAATGACCCAAAACATCGGTCGGCATACTGTAAGAACTACATTGCATCAAAGGAAAAACAGAAAGTACTGAATCTTATGGCCGTCCCAAGCCCCTATTGTAATCCCGTTGAAATCGTCTGGGATGGACAGACGTATGTGGGAAGTTAATATGTCCAGCAAGGATCATGTCTGGAATATTGTTAAGGATGTGTGGAATCATACGGATCCACGATACCTGCAAGAACTGATTGACAGCATGCCTTGGGTTTGTGAGGCAGTCATTAAATCCAAAGCTGACGGACTTGAGAAATAATGTTGGATTTGTGTTGTGGATTTGAAATACTTGGTTGTATCGAAATTAATGAGCGGTAGTGTACATGCACTGGTTCTGTTGTAGAAGATGTCATAAAGCCTTTGTATGTTCTCTTGATGCCAGATGGTCCACAACTGCTGTAACTGGTCCTTGATACCCAAGATAGTCTCTCACTGAGACTGAGTTGACGTACGAGCCGGTCCCACACATGTTCTGTTGGGGACTGCTAGCCACAGGTGTACCTCAACATCCCGTAGACAGTTCATAAAGAAACGCACTAAGCGTGGACGAGCATTGTCCTGTTGAAAAACGGCGTGACGATGCTGTCGTGACCTGACGCCGAAGTCCCCTCATCACTACCAGCGGTGACCTGCAAGTCACACCCATTGGCTCTCCACGCCCAGGCGGCAGCAGTGACACAACTGTGCCTCGCCAGAACATTTCAAGAATGCAACTTCGCCTCCTGTCGCCACCGTACTCACCAAAGATGCAGTCTGTGGTTTCCCGCTCAAGCCGCTACTTCATGCACAGATGATTGTGACTTCGTGTTAATATATGGGACGGAAATTCCTTGGGCAGGCTGCTGCTAGTCTCCAACTAATAACGCGTGAAGACACCTGTTGTTTCGGGGAGCCCATCACGCGTTCTCCTACGGCACCCGTGGATGAGAAGTGCTGACGGCCATGCTTCCTTCTAGTGATCAGTGGTGATCAGACGTGGTAGACCGGATTCTTGACAACGAGTAGGTCTATCGCTACCCTCAGTTTCCCATGTAGGCCCCCAATGGGCCACTGTTACATCTGAAACCTCCAAATACCTGAATCATGATAGGAACAGTCAGTTAAATGGAGTGAGCCATGGCGGGCTCCCTCTTGGAATTCCCACCCCGTGTGCCTGGTGTATGTCACTTCTCGCAGCTCGAAGCTGGTGGCGCCAGGGGTCGTCGTGGTGCTGCGTTAGGCGGCGAGGAGAGGCAGCGGATCGGACGGGCAGTCAGTGTTTTGAAGCTGGACCAGAGGGTGTGCCGCACAGGGCCCATGGGCAGTATGTGCTAATCAGGCGAACGTGACGTGCCATGGGGTGATTGGTAGCCTTTTAAACGTTTTGTATAAATAATAGTTGTGGTCACCAGGGTTCTGTAAAGTAACATTTACACTACTGGCCATTAAAATTGCTGCACCAAGAAGAAATGCAGATGATAAACGGGTATTTCTTGGACAAATATATTATGCTAGAACTGACATGTGATTACATTTTCACTCAATTTGGGTGCATAGATCCTGAGAAATTAGTACCCAGAACAACCACCTCTGGCCGTAATAACGGCCTTGATACGCCTGGGCATTGAGGCAAACAGAGCTTGGATGGCGTGTACAGGTATAGCTGCCCATGCAGCTTCAACATGATACCACAGTTCATCAACAGTAGTGACTGGCGTATTGTGACGAGCCAGTTGCTTGGCCACCACTGACCAGACGTTTTCAGTTGGTGAGAGATCCGGAGAATGTGCTGGCCAGGGCAGCAATCGAACATTTTCTGTATCCAGAAAGGCCCGTACAGGACCTGTAACATGCGGTCGTGCATTATCCTATTGGAACGTAGGGTTTCGCAGGGATCGAATGAAGGGTAGACCCACGGTTCGTAACACATCCGAAATGTAACGTCCACTGTTCAGAGTGCCGTCAATGCGAGCAAGAAGTTACCGAGACGAGTAACCAATGGCACCCCATATCATTACGCCGGGTGATACGCCAGTATGGCGATAACGAATACACGCTTCGAATGTGCGTTCACCGCGATGTCGCCAAACACGGATGCGACCATCATGATGCTACAAACAAAACCTGGATTCATCCTTAAAAATGACGTTTTGCCATTCGTGCACCCAGGTTCGTCGTTGAGTACACCATCGCAGGCGCTCCTGTCTGTGATGCAGCATCAAGGGTAGACGCAGCTGTGGTCTCCGAGCTGATAGTCCATGCTGTTGCAAACGTTGTCGAACTGTTCGTGAAGATGGTTGTTGTCTTGCAAAAGTCCCCATTTGTGACTCAGGGATCGAAACGTGGCTGCACGATCCGTCACAGCCATACGGATAAGATACCTGTCATCTCGACTGCTAGTGATACGAGGTCGTTGGGATCCAGCACGGCGTTCCTTATTGCCCTCCTGAACCGACCGATTCCATATTCTCCTAACAGTTATTGGATCTCGACCAACGCGAGCAGCAATGTCGCGATACGATAAACCGCGATCTCGATAGGGTACAATGCGACCTTTGTGAAAGTTGGAAACGTTATGGTACGCATTTCTCCTCCTTACACGAGGCATCACAACAACGTTTCACCAGGCAACGCCGGTCGACTGCTGTATGTGTATGAGAAATCGGTTGGAAAATTTCCTCATGTCAGCACGTTGTGGGTGTCGCCACCGGCGCCAGCCTTGTGTGAATGCTCTGAAATGCTAATCATTTGCATATCACAGCATCATCTTCCTGTCGGTTAAATTTCGCGTCTGTAGCACGTCATCTTCATGGTGTAGCAATTTTAATGGCCAGTAGTGTATCTTAAATTTTCTTTTAACGTACCTTAGTAATAAGAGATCTAATACATAAGTAGGACCTACTTCCAAGAGTGTAACCACACCAGTGTATGGGTTATGGATTCTGACCAATCATCGCTTTTGTGTTTGTTTACATCAGGTTTATTCTAACGATGAACGGATTATAGTCAGATACACGCACAGTGGATGTAGTATCAATGAGCGTGCTGTCAGTGTGTAGAACGGGGAAGGCGCGCTATCTACCTGTGTTAGTGGATATGGTCTTGGCTATTTGAAGTTGCTGTTGATTCTCCTCGGTGGAAGTCACGTTATACATGGAGCTTTCTGATCCGATAAACTGCCCGATTTGAGTCGTTTTGCATGACTTAATACCTTTTGGTGTTGCCTTGGAAATGGTTAGGGCAACGTTTAGCACCCGGAGACACTTGTTATTATAATTGAATTCCCCACTTTTAGCAGGGGTTCGATGATTTGGTAATGCTGTATTTGTTTTAAGTGCGACCATGTTTAATCCTAGGCCAAGTTTTGAAGAAGATCATCTGAAGCATCCATTGTTCTGCACAAGTACTATGGTCGTAGGGTTCTACTAAATGAGAATGACAGTGGAATTTAGACGCTCCCTTAGTCTGTTCCAGTTTTTTACTGTTGTGGCACACTTGGACTGTCTTGCACCTGGACCCAGTGTGTGCTTATGGTATTGTGGCTGTTAACGTCGCAGCTGTACGTCGGCTTCATGGAATGCACCGCCGTCGGCTACCCTTGGGCTGCCTTTACTCAAGTTATCTAGATTACTATTGAAATTTTGTATTAACAATTGTGTACATTTAATGTTTTGGGCTTTGTTGAGTCAAATGCTCTTGTTGGGCATAGGGTCTAGCGTCGTTAGGATGGACACATGTTGGTCGGTTGCACATGAACTGCACCTGTTACATTGAGGTGTCGTCTGGTTTTGTGAAAATATAGCCCGTTGATATGAAACTTCCTGGCAGATTAAAACTGTGTGCTGGACCGAGACTCGAACATTCTAGAAACATCCCCCAGGCTGTGGCTAAGCCATGTCTTCGCAATATACTTTCTTCCAGGAATACTAGCTCTGCAAGGACGCAGGCGAGAGCTTCTGTGAAGTTTGGAAGGTAGGAGACGAGGTACTGGCGGAATTAAAGCTGTGAGGACGGGGCGTGAGTCGTGCTTGGGTAGCTCAGTCGGTAGACCACTTGCCCGCGAATGGCAAACGTCCCGAGTTCGAGAGTTCGAGTATCGGTCGCGCACACAGTTTTAATGTACCAGGAAATTTCATATCAGCGCACACTCCGCTGTAGAATGAAAATTTCATTCCAGATGTAGCCCGTTGTTAGTAACTTACTACACATTTGAGGTTGACGGGGTGTAAAAAGCAAAAGGCTATTACACTATTACGCGCTACTATGGTCTGAAGGTTACTTATATGTTCGTTCGATAGCTATTTGCGATCTGAAGCGTGAAAAAAATTTATTCCCAACGAGACATAGTTACAGCTTACTACATCTAATTGTTCAACGATTTGTTATTTAAATGTTTTCATGCGACGACCTATTGTCACCTTTTATTTACTTATTCGTTTACCTTTTGCTACAAAATGGTTGAGTATTAATGGTTCACACCTTTTTAAACGGCATTCTTGAGCTGCTGTGCTTACATATTCATATAATGAAGCACTTAACTGTTTTCTGGGGTATTTCTTAAGAAAATTGTTTACTGTCTGAGTGAAGACAGTTATATCAATCTATGCACACTCGTTCTCTTATTACTCAAACGGTCATTGGTGCGTGATTTAAGGAAACTTGCTCTGTCTGCCTGAAGGCAGCTCTATAAATTTGTGCACCTGTTTGCTTTATTAAATTATCTAGATGTCCTTGGTGGTGTATTTTAAGAATTTTTTTCCTAGTTGCCTCGTACTCTATCTTCCTGTACAGCTTTTTTTTTTTGTCATCAGTCTACTGACTGGTTTGATGCGGCCGCCACGAATTCCTTTTCTGTGCTAACCTCTTCATCTCAGAGTAGCACTTGCAACCTACGTCCTCAATTATTTGCTTGACGTATTCCAATCTCTGTCTTCCTCTACAGTTTTTGCCATCTACAGCTCCCTCTAGTACCATGGAAATCATTCCCTCATGTCTTAGCAGATGTCCTATCATCCTGTCCCTTCTCCTTATCAGTGTTTTTCACATATTCCTTTCCTCTCCGATTCTGCGTAGAACCTCCTCATTCCTTACCTTATCAGTCCACCTAATTTTCAACATTCGTCTATAGCACCACATCTCAAATGCTTCGATTCTCTTCTGTTCCGGTTTTCCCACAGTCCATGTTTCACTACCATACAATGCTGTACTCCAGACGTACATCCTCAAAAATTTCTTCCTCAAATTAAGGCCTGTATTTGATATTAGTAGACTTCTCTTGGCCAGAAATGCCTTTTTTGCCATGGCGAGTCTGCTTTTGCTGTCCTCCTTGCTCCGTCCGTCATTGGTTATTTTACTGCCTAGGTAGCAGAATTCCTTAACTTCATTGACTTCGTGACCATCAATCCTGATGTTAAGTTTCTCGCTGTTCTCATTTCTACTACTTCTCATTACCTTCGTCTTTCTCCGATTTACTCTCAAACCATACTGTGTACTCATTAGACTGTTCATTCCGTTCAGCAGATCATTTAATTCTTCTTCACTTTTACTCAGGATAGCAATGTCATCAGCGAATCGTATCATTGATATCCTTTCACCTTGTATTTTAATTCCACTCCTGAACCTTCTTTTTATTTCTATCATTGCTTCCTCGATGTGCAGATTGAAGAGTAGGGGCGAAAGGCTATAGTCTTGTCTTACATCCTTCTTAATACGAGCACTTCGTTCTTGATCGTCCACTCTTATTATTCCCTCTTGGTTGTTGTACATATTGTATATGACCCGTCTCTACCTATAGCTTACCCCTACTTTTTTCAGAATCTCGAACAGCTTGCACCATTTTATATTGTCGAACACTTTTTTCAGGTCGACAAATCCTATGAAAGTGTCTTGATTTTTCTTTAGCCTTGCTTCCATTATTAGCCGTAACTCAGAATTGCCTCTCTCGTCCCTTTACTTTTCCTAAAGCCAAATTGATCGTCACTTAGAGCATACTCAATTTTCTTTTCCTTTCTTCTGTATATTATTCTTGTAAGCAGCTTCGATGCATGAGCTGTTAAGCTGATTGTGCGATAATTCTCTCACTTGTCATATCTTGCCGTCTTCGGAATTGTGTGGATGATGCTTTTCCGAAAGTCAGATGGTATATCGCCAGTCTTATATATTCTACACACCAACGTGAATAGTCGTTTTGTTGCCACTTCCCCCAATGATTTTAGAAATTATGATGGGATGTTTTCTATCCCTTCTGCCTTATTTGACCGTAAGTCCTCCAAAGCTCTTTTAAATTCCGATTCTAATACTGGATCCCCTATCTCTTCTAAATCGACTCCTGTTTCTTCTTCTATCACATCAGACAAATCTTCACCCTCATAGAGGCTTTCAATGTATTCTTTCCACCTATCTGCTCTCTCCTCTGCATTTAACAGATGAATTCCCGTTGCACTCTTAATGTTACCACCGTTCCTTTTAATATCACCAAAGGTTGTTTTGACTTTCCTATATGCTGAGTTTGTCCTTCCGACAATCATATCTTTTTTGATGTCTTCACATTTTTCCTGCAGCCATTCCGTCTTAGCTTCCTATTTATTTCATTCCTCAGCGACTTGTATTTCTGTATTCCTGATTTTCCCGGAACATGTTTGTACTTCCTCCTTTCATCAATCAACTGAAGTATTTCTTCTGTTACTCATGGTTTCTTCGCAGCTACCTTCTTTATACCTATGTTTTCCTTCCCAACTTCTGTGATGGCCCTTTTTAGAGATGTCCATTCCTCTTCAACTCTACTGCCTACTGCGCTATTCCTTATTGCTGTATCTATAGCGTTAGAGAACTTCAAACGTATCTCGTCATTCCTTAATACTTCCGTATCCCACTTCTTTGCGTATTGATTCTTCCTGACTAATATCTTGAACTTCAGCCTACTCTTCATCACTACTATATTGTGATCTGAGTCTATATCTGCTCCTGGGTACGCCTTACAATCCAGTATCTGATTTCGGAATCTCTGTCTGACCATGATGTAATCTAATTGAAATCTTCCCGTATCTCCTGGCCTCTTCCAAGTATACCTCCTCCTCTTGTGATTCTTGAACAGTGTATTCGCTATTACTAGCTGAAACTTGTTACAGAACTCAATTAGTCTTTCTCCTCTTTCATTCCTTGTCCCAAGCCCATATTCTCATGTAACGTTTTCTTCTACTCCTTCCCCTACAACTGCATTCCAGTCGCCCATGACTATTAGATTTTCGTCCCCCTTTACATATTGCATTACCCTTTGAATATCCTCATACACTTTCTCTATCTGTTCATCTTCAGCTTGCGACGTCGGCATGTATACCTGAACTATCGTTGTGGTCTGCTGTCGATTCTGATTAGAACAACCCGGTCACTGAACGGTTCACAGTAACACACCCTCTGCCCTACCTTCCTATTCATAACGAATCCTACTCCTGTTATACCATTTTCTGCTGCTTTTTATATTACCCAATACTCATCTGACCAGAAATCCTTGTCTTCCTTCCACTTCACTTCACTGACCCCTACTATATCTAGATTGAGCCTTTGCATTTCCTTTTTCAGATTTTCTAGTTTCCATGCCACGTTCAAGCTTCTGACATTCCACGCCCCGACTCGTAGAACGTTATCCTTTCGTTGATTATTGAATCTTTTTCTCATGGTAACCTCCCCCTTGGCAGTCCCCTCCCGGAGATCCGAATGGGGGACTATTCCGGAATCTTTTGCCAATGGAGAGATCATTATGACACTTCTTCAAATACAGGCCACATGTCCTGTGGATACACGTTACGTGTCTTTAATGCAGTGGTTTCCATTGCCTTCTGCATCCTCATGTCGTTGATCATTGCTGATTCTTCCGCCTTTAGGGGCAATTTCCCACCCCTAGGACAAGAGAGTGCCCTGAACCTCTATCTGCTCCTCCGTCTTCTTTGACAAGACCGTTGGCAGAATGAGGCCGCCAATTCTGATTATTTATCAAAATTTAGGCAGTGGCGGGGATCGAACCCGGTACCGATGGCGTTTTTGACTATGAATCAAAGACGCTATCCCTAGACCACGGTTACAGCCATTAAGTTTTTACCATTTCGAGATGAGCTATGCTTCTATGTTGTCTCAAAGAGCCACCTGTTTCCAAATATTAATTATCTGTTCATTTCTTGAAGCATTTTCAGAGTTGTGGTTCGTAAAGGTAGAAATTTTGAGTCAGAGATCTAAGACCCGGTGTCAGACACAGCTTTTTGTTTTTAACTGTTGGCTTATTTAAATTGTCACTAAACTAAGGTGTGTGATTTCTTAAATCAGAACAGTAAAGGGACCGATGGCCTTTGTAGTCTGGTCCCTTTAACCCCCCACAAACCAACCAACTGATAAGTTCAGTATGTTGTTTCTAATCCTGTTAATTGGCTCTATCTGATTTTAGTTATTTTTCTTAGATAAATATGTTTTAATAAACAATGGTGAGTGACATGATTTTAGTTTTATATCTTGCGTGCTATACCGTTTCAATGCTACAGCACAATGATGGTCTATCAAAAGCGCACCTTTTTCATACAATTTGCACAATAAATATCAAATAATGGCATTTCTAGAGAGTGTCTTTAGACAGTCTGAGGCATATACGGAGAGTGGCCGCGGTAGCGGAGTGGATGCCGGCACGGTAGCTCAGCGTGTTCGGTCAGAGAGCCGGTTGGCCTCTGTAATAAAAAAATGAGTGGGAAGGATCAAAAAACGAACTTTAACGGATATCATGTGACGTCCGCAACGACCAAACCCAACGATTAGAAAAAAAAAAAAACGTGGTCAGCGTGACGGAATCTCAATCCTAAGGGCCCGGGTTCGATTCCCGGCTGGGTCGGAGATTTTCTCCGCTCAGGGACTGGGTGTTGTGTTGTCTTAATCATTATTATTTCATCCCCATCGACGCGCAGGTCGCCGAAGTGCCGTCAACTCGAAAGACCAGCACCAGGCGAACGGTCTATCCGACGGGAGGCCCTAGCCACACGACATTTTTTTTTTCATACACGGAGAGTGGATTATAGTATCGAAGCTGTAGCGTAATTGCTAGCTTCGTGAGATCTGGACTTCTGTAGAGAGAAGTAGCGTCCACCTCCCTCCAATTCCTTTTCAAACCTTTCTTTTTCCTAAGCGATTCTCGGACTTCCCTATTCATTTAATATGTGTTCTCTCAAAATTAAATGTTATTTATTATAAATAATGTATCTCCTGCAGTCCTTGTTGCAAAGGACAACGACTGGAATGTTTCCCCAGTGGCCATAAATCTTAATGTGAGTGTTAGTCTGTATCGAAAGGTAAACACAAGTTACACATTAAAAGTTTTTGATATTACGAAATTTTCTGTAAAATATACACATCTCGGTTTATGGGCTGACTCATGTTTGTATCTTGCCGGAAAATGTATTTTTCAGTGATGGTGAGTAGCTTAGAAAACTCTCCTTTTCCATTCGAATGAAATTACGAAACGAATCTCGAACCTCAAAATCTATCTGACGAAGTACGCTATCTCAGAGTGCCAGTAATCAATGCAACATTGAGAATATGGACGTTATGCAGGTGCAAACTGACGTTACACTATACCTTAACTATATTCAATTTAAAATCGGATGAAAATTCAATGGAGTTAACAAATAATTTCTGTTAGTATGTATCTCAAATCGTTGCACAGTATTCCTCTACCAGCAAATCGCTGTTCAAGCCAGCGTCGAGTCCAGAATCTCCTTCGCCATTTTCCCCACAATTCTTCGCCAAGCGCCAACAGAGTTAACGCAGTTATTATACGTGAGTGGATTTTGGTAAAGAAACTGTGTAGTTTGTGAGCCAAATAACGCAGAAACGACCGCTGGAGATCACCGAGAGCGCATACCAAGTTATCCTGCTAGTCTGACTTGTTGAGGTCGGATGTTCCCTCCTTGTCAACGTCAACTTTAACTGCCTCGTGCGCGAACGGCGTTAGTAACAGTACAATATCGATAGGAGTCGACATGGGTCAGTAATGAGACAATTGTCTATTGACGATGTAGACTCATACAAACTCTGTCGTTACAAAGAACTGCACGAACGCTGTGTATGGCCAAATATATGAACACAGTTTGAATACAGTCTATCATTACACTGTTTGTGTGGTAACTGGAAAATGGCAAAAGAGTCAGACGAAAGCACAGTACCTGCTTTAGCCTGATTCACTCTGTGCGTTAAGGCCGTGGTGGTGGTGGTGGTGGTTGGGATGTTTAAGGGGGACTAAACAGCGAACGTCATCAGTCCCCCATTCCAAAAACAGGCGAGCCGAAAATCGGCAGAGCAGGTAAAAACCAAAGGGCGGAGGAGAATCCCCCCCCAGGCACTAAAAGAACACAAATGCAGCAACAAACACTACAAACAAAAAGAGTACAGATGAACACCAGACAGAAGGAAACAGAAGAAAAGAAGATGGCCAGAGACTGGTTGACTGACCACGAGAACAAAAAAAGGGGAAAGAGCCAACCATCCGACTACACACCAAAACAGCAACAAATTTTGAGAGACGCGAGGACAAAAGACACAGAAAGGGAAAGGAGCTGGACCTCCCTAAATGGAACCATAAAAAGGACTACCACGGATAAAATGTAAAACGTCATCAGCCACGGAGGCATTGTCGCTTAAAACCAAAGGCAAAGTGCCCGGGAGATTAAAGGACTGCCGGAGGGTGCGCAGTCGGGGACACTCCAACAAAATGTGGGCGACCGTCAGCCGGGACCCACACCGACACAGGGGGGGATCCTCCTGAAGCAAAAGATGGCTGTGCGTCAGGTAGGTATGGCCGATGCGCAGCCGACACAGGACGACAGAGTCCCTGCGAGAAGCCCGCAGGGAGGAGCGCCACACATCGGTCGTCTCCTTGACAGCCCGCAGTTTATTCGAGGATGTCAGGCCACGCCACTCAGCAGCCCACATCCCAAGCACCTTACGGCGCAACACCAGCTGCTGATCGCGAGCCGTGAGGCCGATCTCCAAAGCTGGGGCGTCGATCGCCCCTTTGGCCAGCCTGTCAACACGTTCGTTCCCCGGGATGCCAACGGGACCTGGCGTTCAAACAAAGACCACCGAACGATCAGAGCGGGTAATCGCGGAAGCAGACGCCTGAATATAGGACACCAGAGGAGAAGAGGTATAGCAGCGGTCGATGGCCTGGAGGCTGCTCAGGGAGTCACTGCAGATGACGATGGACGTACCTGAGCAGAAACGCATATGCTCAAGAGCGCGCAATATGGCCACCAGCTCTGCAGTAAAAATACTGCAGCCAGCCGGCAAGGAGCGCTGCTCAATATGGGCAGCGTGAGCAAAAGCGTAGGCAGTGCGACCATCAACCAGGGAACCGTCAGTGTAGACAGTCTCACAGCCCGAAAACGAGGCGAGGAGCGCAAGAAAACCGTGACGGAGGGCCACAGGCGGAACCGAGTCCTTGGGTCCCTGTGCCAAGTCCAGACGGACGGACGGACGGGGCAAACACCAGGGAGACGTAGGTGCACGGACTCGGAAGGGAGGCAGAAGAGGGAATGACCCCAGTTCCGACAGCAGGCCGTAAGTTCAGGCTGCACCGTCTCCAAAATTCACAATTCAGCGGGCTCGTGATTACTCAGTGTGTATCGACCGTCCCCGTAAACAGACTGTATTCACAAATTATGGCAAGGTTCCTCCAGAGAAAGCGAGTAACCACATTTCTTCGCTGCTCCATACTCTGACTGGCCACTTCAGTCCTCATTTCAGCCAGATAAACAATACTGGAACCATAGAGAGACATCACAGGGTATGGGGACATATAGCCAACGTGTGATTTAGGCAATAGCTCCGCACGTGACACACACTACCGCACTTACTTCGGGAACCTACAAAAAAAACGAGAAGTTTCCTGAGAACCCAGCTTAATCTGATGTAGGTGAGCCCTAACTTGTCTGTCCAATTGGAGGTTAACAGTACACTGACTGGGCTAAGAAACATTTCTATTTTCTCACGGACCTTTTAGCAACTTCACAGACCCTCACCCCCAAGAAAATTCTTAATAAAAACTCTGTCACCCAACTGGTAAGTTTTGGACGCTGCTCCATATTATAGAGCATGGTCGCCTTTCTTGTTGTATAACAACCCGCTGAGCATTTCTGTTCTCGGTCAAGAAGTCGTCAATAAATCATAAACTGCGGAACAGAATGGTCAGACGATGCTTCAGAAGGAGACACACAAGTGTGGATTGATGGCTTTCTTAACGTGCGGCGTTGTTAACCAGGGTTGTAAAGCATCCCATCCATTCTGACTCTGTGATACGCTCTGACGTCCGACATAAGGTTTCCATCAATGCAATCTGCACACAATGGATTCAAGTAATAAGGTGTAGATGTTATATGCTGCAGTCCCACACCAAGTCAGAATATTTTAAATACATGTGCGGTAAATTCAGTCACATTATCAGCCACTATAGACTGTGGAGAGCCAAAGGTGCCGAAATTCCCCGTACATTTTGGGTCACTGCCTCAGACGTTGCGAGCCTGGTGGGTAACAATGAGACAAATCGAGTACAGGCGTCTACACAAACTAGAATAAATCTTACTTTTTTTCGTTTTACGTCGCTCCTTCGTTGCTTCATAAGTCATGGAGTTGTGTTCCGTCTATGCAACTAAATGAAAGGCAGTTTGTTTTTGCCATTAACATTTCGCTTCTTTTATTTGTGAAGCATCTTCAGTGGCCTGCAGTACATGTTTCTTTTCATACATATAATAAATGTTTTATGCAATAATTACAATTTGTTACCATATTACATTTTGTCATGTTTTTCTCTTGTTTCTCCCATTAGAAAGAACTTCTGTAGCACAAATATTGTGATGTTAAATTTTTTAGTCAATATGTGTGATTCTAATGTGTGTTCATTCGGTCATGCTCTAGCTGGCCATTTTCCGCCGTTTTCTCACACAAATTTATTATAAAATCTCATTTGCACTTTTCATTTTGTGATCTAAATGTGTATGTTTACAGAGTGTAGTGTCACCAGTTGTCATTGTGTGTTTGTTTTCTGTCTTTTGTGTGTGCTGTGTATGTGATTTGATTTTTTTTGTTGTGTGTGTGTGTGTGTGTGTGTGTGTGTGTGTGTTATTACCCATGTCATGAGTGTTATTGTTTAGTGTTCCTGTGTGTGCTGTAGTGTCTGTAGGGTTGTGTGGTGTTCTCAGCTTTTTTTCATTTTTCTTGAGTTTTGTTTCGACTTTTTGGTTGAGTCTTTGTACTACATGGGTGTTGTGACCACTGTTTGTGGCTATGTTTTGTATTGCTTATAATTATTTTTGACAGTTTTCTTTGCTGAGTGGCATATTATTTAGTCTGTGTAACATGTGTCGTAGGGCTTCTAAATTTTGATTTTGAGGGCGACTGAGAGTCTGTGGCGGTTGGTTTTCTGAAGATGACAAATGTGTTTCTTTAACTGTCACTCTTTGTTGTTATGTACAAGAAATGTTTTTGATTTTGTGTTTCTTTTTCCATGGTTAACTAAATACTTTTATGTATTTTTTACGCCTGCATGAAGTTCATCTATTTTCTCTGCTGGTTCATTCACCATACAGATTACGTCATTCACATATCTGTACCAGAAAAAAAGTTGTGTCCTTTCGTTGTGATGACTGTATCGAATATTGTGTTTTGTATGTTGTTAATGAATATGTTTGCCAATGTTCATGATATTGAAGATTCCGTTGGAAGTAATTTTGCGATGTGATTGCTTTAAGGGTTTTGTCTATTTCGTTAATATCGTCTGCAGGTAATTTGCTGTGTGTTAGAAGTTTTATCAAAACTAGACATAGTTGTCTCACTGGGAATTCCGCGATCGTTCAATAAGTAAAATATGGAGTTTCAGTCTTCGATCGCTTATTCTTTATTTTCAATTACTTATGACAGTGAACAGGGTGTTCTGTACGGACAAGTTACTCTGTAACTACAACATATGATCTGAAGATGGGCAGCTAGCCCGAAACCGGTAATTGAAAATAAAGAATAAGCGATCGAAGACTGAAACTCCATATTTTACTTAGAAGTTTTACTTGAATTAGTTTTACTGTCTCCGCAGTGGGTATCGAGATGTAAGTCTTTCATTTGTGTTATGAGGTCATTTGTGTTTTTCACTGTTCTGCCCGTCTTCATTTAATAATGTTGCATTATGATTTTTTTCACGTGTTTTGCCACATGACGTGATGGTGCGTTCATGAAATTAATAATAGGCCTCAACAGAGTAAGGGGTTTGTAAACATTGTGTTGGCTCCTGAGTGTTGGCGCTTTTGGGTTCTTCAGTTATATGTGTCATACAGATTATTTTGTGTGTAATACAGTTTACATCCTCTTAATATAAGCTGTGCATGCAGTATTTTAAAACGTATTTCTGATTTGACACCGGTGTGTCAGACCCACCATACTTGCTCCGGACACTGCGAGAGGGCTGTACAAGTAATGATCACACGCACGGCACAGCGGACACACCAGGAACCGCGGTGTTGGCCGTCGAATGGCGCTAGCTGCGCAGCATTTGTGCACCGCCGCCGTCAGTGTCAGCCAGTTTGCCGTGGCATACGGAGCTCCATCGCAGTCTTTAACACTGGTAGCATGCCGCGACAGCGTGGACGTGAACCGTATGTGCAGTTGACGGACTTTGAGCGAGGGCGTATAGTGGGCATGCGGGAGGCCGGGTGGACGTACCGCCGAATTGCTCAACACGTGGGGCGTGAGGTCTCCACAGTACATCGATGTTGTCGCCAGTGGTCGGCGGAAGGTGCACGTGCCCGTCGACCTGGGACCGGACCGCAGCGACGCACGGATGCACGCCAAGACCGTAGGATCCTACGCAGTGCCGTAGGGGACCGCACCGCCACTTCCCAGCAAATTAGGGACACTGTTGCTCCTGGGGTATTGGCGAGGACCATTCGCAACCGTCTCCATGAAGCTGGGCTACGGTCCCGCACACCGTTAGGCCGTCTTCCGCTCACGCCCCAACATCGTGCAGCCCGCCTCCAGTGGTGTCGCGACAGGCGTGAATGGAGGGACGAATGGAGACGTGTCGTCTTCAGCGATGAGAGTCGCTTCTGCCTTGGTGCCAATGATGGTCGTATGCGTGTTTGGCGCCGTGCAGGTGAGCGCCACAATCAGGACTGCATACGACCGAGGCACACAGGGCCAACACCCGGCATCATGGTGTGGGGAGCGATCTCCTACACTGGCCGTACACCACTGGTGATCGTCGAGGGGACACTGAATAGTGCACGGTACATCCAAACCGTCATCGAACCCATCGTTCTACCATTCCTAGACCGGCAAGGGAACTTGCTGTTCCAACAGGACAATGCACGTCCGCATGTATCCTGTGCCACCCAACGTGCTCTAGAAGGTGTAAGTCAACTACCCTGGCCAGCAAGATCTCCGGATCTGTCCCCCATTGAGCATGTTTGGGACTGGATGGAGCGTCGTCTCACGCGGTCTGCACGTCCAGCACGAACGCTGGTCCAACTGAGGCGCCAGGTGGAAATGGCATGGCAAGCCGTTCCACAGGACTACATCCAGCATCTCTACGATCGTCTCCATGGGAGAATAGCAGCCTGCATTGCTGCGAAAGGTGGATATACACTGTACTAGTGCCGACATTGTGCATGCTCTGTTGCCTGTGTCTATGTGCCTGTGGTTCTGTCAGTGTGATCATGTGATGTATCTGACCCCAGGAATGTGTCAATAAAGTTTCCCCTTCCTGGGACAATGAATTCACGGTGTTCTTATTTCAATTTCCAGGAGTGTAGTTCATATTTAAGCGGCGCTCTTTGATAACATCAAAAGCCTGCACAGACGAAGTAGTTAGAAAGACAGTGAAGATATATACCGTCTCACAGCGATCACCTGCTCACCCAGAATAGACACGTATTAAAATTAGTAACGAAAGTGAAACTGGAGAAATGTCTGACCAATAGGAATAGACGCCAGGTCACAACTGACAATTTGTTCTTCCGAATTTCAAGATACTCTGGTAAATGCACCTTTTTGCACTTTTAGAGGATTGTGTGAAGCCGAACTGAATTATGAAATTAAACTAAAAATTATAAATAGGAGGCCTCAGGGTCCTTTCCCTAGAGTCACTAACACCAAAAGAGCGTTTACGTACTATTATAACTAAAACAGGTCAGAAAATTGAACGTAATTAGCTATGCTGTTCCCCTACTTTAAATGCAGTATACTATGTAGCGTGCTGGTTATCCGGAGAGAGAGACAAGACATGGCATTATAGGAAAACGCATGGTGTGATGGTCAAATTAATGATTGGAAAGGTCTAAGTAAGAAAATTAAAACACATATCTTCTTCTACACATTTAAATGCATTCATTACTTAAATCATGTGGAAACAACGCAAAATTATTAACACTTTTTGATGAAGGGAACGATCAATATCAGAGCTATAATATCTAGAATACTGAATGGAACTAGGATATTAGCTCCACATCAAACTGCTGTCCAGTGTGATCATGATTGTGAAATAGGGAACAGAGTGGCAATTTCTTAAGTACAATAGACCTCCTGTCCAGACATAATCTTCTTTCGAGGGTATATATTTCAAATGAAAAAACTAAAACTGAATATCTGAGCCCGTAAACTCAAAACGAGCTGATATAACTGTTAAATGATTGTTTTATCGTGTATCATCAGTGAAACTAAACAGCAGCCGTTCTTTTCACCTACTGTACACATAATCCCCGATGTATGAAGAAAGAACCAACTTATTATTGTCAGATATCTTCAGTTAAATTTCAGCGATCAAAATAGAAATGAGATGAGTTTGAAACAAAGGAACCGTTTTTACGATTCCGTGTGGTAAGGGGCCATCATGCTAAGAGTTCTGAAAAAGAAATAATAACTGATTTAGTGAAGATAACCTTACAGGTATACAGAGTGTTACAAAAAGATACGGCCAAACTTTCAGGAAACATTCCTCACACACAAAGAAAGAAAATATGTTGTGTGTACATGTGTCCGGAAACGCATACTTTCCATGTTAGAGCTCATTTTATAAATTCTCTTCAACTCACACTAATCATGGAATGGAAACACACAGCAACAGAACGTACCAGCGTGACTTCAAACACTTTGTTACAGGAAATGTTCAAAATGTCCTCCGTTAGCGAGGATACATGCATCCACCCTCCGTCACATGGAATCCCTGATGCGCTGATGCAGCCCTGGAGAATGGCGTATTGTATCCATCGGTAACCGAATCTGTTTTTGAGAAGCGTAAGAACACTTCGACTGAAATG
Organism: Schistocerca cancellata; assembly: GCF_023864275.1. NCBI lineage: Eukaryota > Metazoa > Arthropoda > Insecta > Orthoptera > Acrididae > Schistocerca > Schistocerca cancellata. The sequence continues at coordinate 5,353,608 of NW_026046443.1, read as the reverse complement.
TGCAGGAGCTCCATCGTGCATGAACCACATGTTGTGTCGTACTTGTAAACTGTTCTAACAGCACAGGTAGAGTATACCGTATGAAATCATGATAACGTCCTCCATTAAGCGTAGGTGGAAGAACATGGGGCCCAATCAAGACATCACCAACAATGCCTGCCCAAACGTTCACAGAAAATCTGTGTTGATGACGTCATTGCACAACTGCTGCGGATTCTCGTCAGCCCATACATGTTGATTGTGAAAATTTACAATTTGATCACGTTGGAATGAAGCCTCATCCGTAAAGAGAACATTTGCACTGAAATGAGGATTGACACATTGTTGGATGAACCATTCGCACAAGTGTACCCGTGGAGGCCGATCAGCTGCTGATAGTGCCTGCACACGCTGTACATGGTACGGAAACAACTGGTTCTCCCGTAGCATTCTCCATACAGTGACGTTGTGAACGTTACCTTGTACAGCAACTTCTCTGACGCTGACATTAGGGTTATCGTCAACTGCACGAAGAATTGCCTCATCCATTGCAGGTGTCCTTGTCGTTCTAGGTCTTCTCCAGACGCGACTGATAGGCTGGAATGTTCCGTGCTCCCTAAGACGCCGATCAATTGCTTCCAGCGTCTTCCTGTCGGGAGACCTTCATTCTGGAAATCTGTCTCGATACAAACGTACCGCGCCACGGCTATTACCCCGTGCTAATCCATACATCAAATGGGCATCTGCCAACTCCGCATGTGTAAACATTGCACTGACTGCAAAACCACGTTCGTGATGAACATAAACCTGTTGATGCTACGTGCCGATGTGCTTGATGCTAGTACTGTAGAGCAGTGAGTCGCATGTCAACACAAGCACCGAAGTCAACATTACCTACCTTCAATTGGGCCAACTGGCGGTGAAACGAGGGAAGTACAATACATACTAAAATGAGCTCTAACATGGAAATTAAGCTTTTCCGGACACATGTCCACATAACATTTTTTTCTTTATTTGTGTGTGAGGAATGTTTCTTGAAAGTTTGGCCGTACATTTTTGTAACACCCTGTATAAGCGAAGAGGTCAAGGTAGTGAAGAAGCTGCATTTGTGAGTGGCAAATACTCTGGTTTGCTGTCAGGAATTAAAGCACGTGTCCCAAATGCTACGACTATTCTAGTGCATTTTTCATTACAAAATTTAAACTTGCTGGCAGATTACAACTGTATGCCGGACCAAGACTCTAACTCGGGACCTTTGCCTTTCGCGGGCAAGTGCTCTCCGCTGCAGAGTGAAGATCTCATTCTGGAAACATCCCCCAGGCTGTGGCTAAGCCATGTCTCCGCAATATCCTTTCTTCCAGGAGTGCTAGTTCTGCTAGGTTCGTAGAAGCGCTTCTGTGCAGTTTGGTAGGTACGCGACGAGGTACTGGGAGAATTGAAGCTGTGATAACGTGTCGTGAGCCGTGCTTGGGTAGCTTAGATGGTAGAGCACTTGCCCGCGAAAGGCAAAGGTCGCGGGTTCGAGTCTTGGTCCGGCACGCAGGTTTAATCTGTCAGGAAGTTTCATATCAGCGCACACTCTGCTGCAGAGTGACAATCTCATTCCTTAAACTTGTTACTAAATGTTTCCATCATTGATATAGTGGAACTGCAGGTGTGTTATGGGAAAATACAATGCATTTATGTTCGACGGCAACAAATGAACGAAACTGTTGCGACTGACAGACGTGTTGCAACAACTGTGCCCAGCTATATGGTGTTTCAGATTTAATTCATTACTATCAATCAAGCACAGGGTCATAAAAATTTTGCGTTGTCTACCCAGTGTGATTTTAAATAGTAAAAAGAAAGCAGAGAGGGAAAATTCCTGATTTGATAAAAATACGAAAAAGTTTTTATTTTATGTCTCTCGGATTTCAAAGCAAGATTTTAGAAAATATTAATCTAGTTTCCAAATTACTGCTCTCCTCTAATCCTGATAAAATGTCTCTCAGCTTCTTTACATTGTGAGAAATAATCTATTTACTCTAATACACAATTCTGAAGTTGTGGCAGAAGAGGCGAAAGTACTAGCGAAAGTTATATCCTAAGTTGACCTCAAAACATATACATAAAGTGAAAAAAAGTGCGACGAGCTTTCTGTAGATCATATATTTGTGGATACACCAAAGTCTTTCACACCACAGTTTTCAAAGCTTCTGTTGGCAGTCTAATCCGGCGATTAATTAAACGTTTTTATGTTAAAAACACGGATAGGCTGTAAAAAAAAATTATTCATCAAATTCGAAAATGAAGAAACGCAGAAAAGAGAAAAAAAGCTGATTGGAAACTACGAATCAGATTTTAACATAAAAAGTATTAGCCTGAAAGCACTTATATCGAAAGAGTTTGGAGTGAAAGGAAACGTTGTCAATTAACAACCAAGCAAAATTTTTGTTTCTTGAAAATATTGTACTTTTCTTGCACGTACACTCCCCGGTGCAAGTACAGCACTTCGGCTGCGCTTGACTCCGCCAGTTACTTCTCCTATGGCAGGAAGGTAATTTTCTCAACTGAAACTAATCAAGAAGTTTCTTAGAAATTCGACGTCCGTCTCCAGATTGAGTGTGATAACAATTCTAAGCTTTGAACATGAAACACGTCGTTCTTTTAACGTGGACGACGTCGTCGAAAAGTTTTTAAGTGCTATGCGTAGGAGAACTGGAAGCATGTGTTTGCTTTAGCCTGTAGTCTCACCTTACAAAACCCAAGACGTTGTTTCTTCTGCAAAAAGTGCATTAGTTGACGAGAGTATTTAACGTTGAACCTGAATTATCGTGGATGAATGTATAATGTGTTTATATTTGTTCTTTGAACGTGTATTAGCAAACAAGGCGCCCTAACTTTGAAACTTCCCCTTAGAAAAATTTATGAATGGTTGTGCAGATAAACCCCTTGCGTTATTTGATTTTCAGACAGCTGAGCAAAACTGAACGTACTCAGACATTTCTCTCTTTACTTATTCTGATCATCATTAAACAGACACACAATATTTTTAGTGCAACGCAATCTGACTTTCAATAATCCCTACAAAAGAATGGCCCTGACTAACAATAACCTATAATTTTCATGAATCACTTACCTCACAAAAATCTTTGTTACTCGAACTACTGCAATACAGCGGGCGCCAATACTGCCAGCTAAATAAAAGATTCTAGCTACTGAAGGCACTAACTACTCATAGGCATAGTTGGCAAATGAAAGATTTCGATAGAGAACAAACGATGTCTTTACCATAATAGTGTTCAAAAGTCATAATATATGTATCAGCTCATGGCATCCAGTCTTACAAAATTTACTCTCTCTGATGGACACACGTCCAGATCATCCGCTTTCTAAACTCTGCCACCTCTCTCCTCACATCCACCACTGCTGGCGGCTCACCTCCAACTGCGCAACGCTACGCGCTGTTCACATCCAACTGCCCAACACTACAATAGCGGATATTTCAACAATGCCAACCAGCCACAGACTGCACACAGCACAGTCAGTGATTTTCATACAGAGCGCTACATGGCGTTACCCATACAACAACCTAAACAGCCTACTCACAACTTTTCTTGCAGTGGGATCCCCAGAACCTTAATTACATCACTGGGTTTACTTGCACTTCTCACAGAATTTACAACATCTTGAATTTTACACTGTCGAACGCTTATTCTAAGTCGACAAGTGCAATGGACTTTCTTAATTATCCTAAAGTCCTACTTCAGTCTTTACTTGCATTGTCAGAACTGCCTCTGTCGTGCCTTTACGTTTCCTAAAGCCAAACTCATAGTTGATTTTCTTTTCCATACCTGTTTATATTATTCTAGTCAGCACATCGGTTGCAGAAGACGTTACGCTGATTCTCCCACTTGTATTTTCTTTCTCTCTTCGGGATCGTGTTGATGATATTTTTCTGAAAGTCTTCTATTCTCTCAGGTTCTACACACAAACGTTAAAAATAGTTAGGTCGTTGAGCCACAAATTTCTCGTCTCTCCAATTCTATTCAATACTTCCCCATTAGTAATGTGATCTACCCATCTAATCTTCAGCATTCTTCTGTAGCACTACATTTCAAAAACTTCTATTCTCTTCTTGTCTAAACTATTTATCGTCCATGTTTCACTTCCATACATGGCTACACTCCATACAAATACTTTCAGAAACGACTTCCTGACGCTTAAATCAATACTCGATGTAAACAAATTTCTCTTCTTCAGAAACGCTTTCCTTGCCATTGCCAGTCTAAATTTTATATCCTCTCTACTTCGACCGTCATCAGTTACTTTGCTTCCCAAATAGCAAAACTCCTTTACTACTTTAAGTGTCTCTTTTCCTAATCTAATTCCCTCAACATCACCCGACTTAATTAAACTACATTTCATTATCCTCGTTTTGCTTTTGTTGATGTTCAACTTATATCCTCCTTTCAAGACACTGTCTATTCCATTCAACTGCTCTTCCAAATCCTTTGCTGTCTCTGACAGAATTACAATGTCATCGGCGAACCTCAAAGTTTTTATTTATTCTCCATGGATTTTAATTCCTACTCCGAATATTTCTTTTCTTTCCTTTACTGCTTGCTCAATATACAGGTTGAATAACATCGGGAATAGGCTACAATCCTGTCTCACTCCCTTCCCGACCACTGCTTCACTTTCATGACCTTCGACTCTTAAAACTGCCATCTAGTTTCTGCACAAATTGTAAATAGCCTTTCGCTTCCTGTATTTTAGCCCTGCCATTTTCAGAATTTGAAACAGATTATTCCAGTCAACATTGTCAAAAGGTTTCTCTAAGTCTAAAAATGCTAGAAACGTAGGTTTGCCTTTCCTTAATCTTTCTTCTAAGATATGTCGTAAGGTCAGTATTGCCTCATGTGTTCCAGTATTTCTACCGAATCCAAACCGATCTTTCCTCGAGGTCGGCTTCTACTAGTTTTTCCATTCATCTGTAAAGAATTCGTGTTAGTATTTTGCAGCGGTGGCTTATTAAACTGACACTTCGGTAATTTTCACATCTATCAACACCTGCTTTCTTTGGGATTGGAATTATTATATTCTTCTTGAAGTCTGAGGGTATTTCGCCTGTCTCATACATCTTGCTCACTAGATGGTAGAGTTTTATTAGGCCTGGCTCTCCCAAGGCTGTCAGTAGTTCTAATGGAATGTTGTCTACTCCGGGAGTCATGTTTAGACTTAAGTCTTTCAGTGCTCTGTGAAACTCTTCACGCAGTATCATATCTCGTATTCCATTTTCATCTAAATTCTCTTCCATTCTATAATATTGTCCTCAAGAACATCGCCCTTGTATAGACCCTCTATATACTCCTTCAAACTTTCTGCTTTCCCTTCTTTGCTTAGAACTGTGTTTCCATCTGAGCTCCTGATATTCATTCAAGTGGTTCTCTTTTCTCCAAAGGTCTCTGTAATTCTCCTGTAGGCAGTATCTATCTTAGCCCTAGTGATATGCACCACTACATCCTAACATTTGTCCTGTAGCCATCCCTGCTTAGCCATTTTGCACTTCCTGTCGGTTTCATTTTTGAGACGTTTGTATTCATTTTTGCCTGCTTCATTTACTGCATTTTTATATTTTCTCCGTTCATCGATTAAATTCAATATCTCTTCTGTTACCCATGGATTGTCACTGAATAACTATGATCGAATAAACAACTACTTACTGGATAGTGTTGGCCGCAGTCTAGACACTTTCTAGTCCAGACTTATTAAAAACTTCCTCCACCGTTTAAGCTACAATCAGGCACAGGACTTCATTCCACGAACCAGAAAAAAATAAATTTTTGATGTAGCTGACGTGAGGAAGAGGCAAGTAAATCATTTGGTGAGAGCATTTCCCGCGGTTGCAAGGTTGCAGCTTAGAGTCTCGGGCCGGCACACAGTTCTGATCTTTCGGTATATGTGAATCAATTCATTGATAGTGTATACTGACGTGGCATCTTCAGAGATTCAGTGTAATAATTGTTTACGAGCCTAGCTGCTCTACTTAAATTCTTGAAGCGTCTGTTACGCTAAAAGTGAGATGTCTGTAAGCTGCGAGTCCAAGACCATTTCACGCGGTGGTAACGCGAGGTTTCTTGCTATCTGACGAACTGCTTTCTCGACGAGGTGAAATTTCGCCCTTGTTGAGATCAGCTCCTCAATAAAACCCCTAGTATTACAATGGCGCCTTACAATAGCGCTGATATATTTTAAAATTCGAGAGTGATTTCAGCCCCAGCTGTCTTGATCCGCTGATTTATTCCCTTGCTCATTCTGAGTAGCTAAAATGTGTACGGCCATATTTCATTAACGTAAAGTTGTTAAATTAACTCTATAAAGGAATTTTAGTTATGGAGCGAAGTATGTCCAGAAGTGAAAGTTTCTGATAAATGTAAGGAGGATTCCAATTCGAAACTCAGAACTCCGGTGATTTATTTTGCGTACAGAACACTACTTCACAATACACAAAGACGCACTTGGTGAAAATGAAATCTAACCTTCGCTATAAGGACGATGTTCTCTGTGGCAAACAAAGGTTTGACAAAGACTACACAGAATGAGATTTTCACTCTGCAGCGGAGTGTGCGCTGATAATAAAACTTCCTGGCAGATTAAAGCTGTGTACCGGACCGAGACTCGAACTCGGGATCTTTGCCTTTCGCGGGCAAGTGCTCTACCAACTGAGCTACCCAAGCACGACTCACACCCCGTCCTCACAGCTTTACTTCTGCCAGTACCTCGTCTCCTACATTCCAAACTTTATAGAAGCTCTCCTGCGAACCTTGCAGAACCAGCATTCCTAAAAGAAAGGATATTGCGGAGACATGGCTTAGCCACAGCCTTGGGGATATTTCCAGAATGAGATTTTCACTCTGCTGCGGAGTATGCGCTGATATGGTAGAGCACTTGCCCGCGAAAGGCAAAGGTCCCGAGTTCGAGTCTCGGTCCGGCACACAGTTTTAATCTGCGAGGAAGTTGAGTTTGTACAATCAATAACTGTCCAACTTTCCCCGATGGAGGTCAGGGTTAATTTCATCTGCGATCTTTCCGACCGAGGCGGATGCTCTTTTATCAATTCCAAGTAAGAATCACAAAAACATCGATAACACTGCACTGAGTAAACATGACGTATTATAAAGGAGTACTTAAAAACTTCCTTTGGCAATCCCTGCTCACCCGCTGTTGTAGCGAAAATATTCAAGTTATTTTCAGAAACATGGTTTAGAAAAACTGTCCAGTCGTCACTGTACGCTACTATTTTGGTGAGACAGTACAATCGACTGGGGATTTTGTACATGTAGTAACTAAAGCAAAATGTATAAGAAAATGGACCCAAGTGTCAGGTACTCATGTTAGATTTGTATAAATGTATAACGTATATACAGTACGTATGTTGTGTATGTTTTTAATGTCTACGTATACGGTATTTTATCTGTTCGCTTTAGACGCTGCAACTGATAATAACTGTGTACTTGACTCCAAAGAATGGTCCTTCAACCTGATGAGTATGTGCTATACGCACGAATTCACCTTAACTATTTTCTTATACGTTTTTCTTAATATGTAGATGACTTGTAGGTGGTCACCCGACCGATAAAAGGCTCTGTACATAAATGCACGTTACAGCGACTTTTGATGGTTCCGCAATGCTGTTTTCTTTTTTTATGAGTGTTAGTGAATTATACTGGTAGTAAAAATTTATTATTGATCTCTGAGAGCAAATTACAGCTTGAACAAATATAATTCGAAACAGTTCGTCAGGGGTTGCAACATTAATTACGGCAACCATTTCAAACATTGTATTTTAATCACTTCAAATTATTATTTGGAAACAATATCACACCATATCAGATCAAATTACAAAAAGCATGGACATGTAAAGTTGTAAGCTGTACACATAAGATGCACAGGGCGGGTTTGTGTAAAGTTAACACACCTTACGCAGCGACAACATTTTCAGTAATTAAGAAATTACAGCCTCATTAACATCAATGGTCCTGCTACCACAAATATACCACAGATATACATACTGGCTAAAATGAAATGAGACAAGCCGGGAGAGACTTAAACTAAGCGTAATGGAATGAGCAGGAAACGCCAACAGAGAGTCAAGCTAACATTCCCTGCTTCAGGGATCTTCTTTGTGGAGATAAAAAGAGCAGAGAAGACTGTAGCTTCGATGGATGGCTCTGAGCACTATGGGACTTAACTTCTGAGGTCATCAGTCCTCTACAACTTAGAACTACTTAAACCTAACTAACCTAAGGCCATCACACACATCCGTGCCCGAGGCATCATTCGAAACTGCCACCATAGCGCCTAGAACCGCTTGGCCACCCCGGCCGACCAGCTTCGATGGATGCTGTGAGACTTTCAGGCTGTAGTGATTATTGACCAGGGAGGATGACCCTTCCATCTTGTGTGGCCAAACATGACGACAGCTTTAACGATTTGCTGCCTATCATAAAAAATTGGCTTCTTTTACTTTGAGGTCTTGTAAAAGAAATCAACTCATTTCAAGTCAGTGAAATAGACTGAAAGAAAAGAAATAATTCTGTTTAACCTTGATAGATTTAAGAAAATCAGTCAAGAGCGGAAGAAAGATTTAAACCAGACACCTTCTGCAAGTGTGTCCATTATCTCAAACACTGTGCCACTTTGATTAGATATAGCAGTCAGCTGATGTATTAAGCGACAATTTTTGTAATAGCAAATACTGGAAACAGTATTGTCAATAAATGCCACGCGACGCTGTTTCATGTCCCCACCTGCCTACGCCTTGCCAATAACATGTGTTTACCTTCGTGGGCGGTTTCGTCAATCGGTGCCAAAATTTTGACATTTAATTAAGCATAACGTTAATTATTCCGTCAATTACACCCTACACATATCCACCGACAACTCTGTCACTTGGAGAGTGCCGACGAATTAGAATGGGGCTCTTTAGTCGCCCAATTAGCTAATTAGCTATGCTAATTTCAGGACTGTATGCAACTGCTGTTAACTTATGGTTGATAAAATAAGTTCCTTACGCCCACACTTCTTCTTATGTCACTTCGTTCCGTCTTTATGACATGAAAGGCGAATGACTTGGCCAGACAGCCAATTTCACTGCTCCCAGATTGTCGTCGGTCTCTTACCATCCCTATCTACTCCCATCAGCAACGCCTTTCAAAAATTGTCACATGTAATTCAAAAAAATGCAATCTACATACCAACTTCATAGACAATATTTCAGAAATATGGACAACTACTTCATATCGTATTTGTGCAGCATGTAGTATACATGTCAGCTAAAGATTGTTGCAGCCTACTCATTGAAACGATTTTCAATGAAGACATGTTGCTGCTCAATAATACATCGTCTGACGTGACAGTCTTCGCCATTCCACTTTCGCAACAACTTCGTTGGAAAGAAGCCTGCTGCCACATCTTTGCACTGTCGTTTATCCTCACCATGGCAGCCACTAGTTTGCCTATCGACTTTTCAACAACTTCAGTGGAAAGAAGCCTGCTGCCTCATCTTTGGAACGGCGTCCAACTTCACCATGGCAACCAGTGGTTCCAAATGGTTCACTAGCAGGCCTTGAGACGGCAACCCATGTACTGCCAAACCGAAGTTCATTTATCCTACATATTTAAATATTTTTAACGCTTCTTAATTGACAATAGCTGTTTAATAAGCTAAGTTCAGTGTGTGTTTATTTTTATTTCTTGACAATATTCTTTTAACTAACAAACTTTACATTGGTATTCGACTTATAACTCATTGGTTAGTAATGAAATCATGCCGTCAGAAGTGGGCGGAGCCTCCATTATACACGGCTATTACAAATGATTGAAGCGATTTCATAAATTCACTGTAGCTCCATTCATTGACATATCGTCACGACACACTACAGATACGTAGAAAAACTCATAAAGTTTTGTTCGACTGAAGCCGCACTTCAGGTTTCTGCCGCCAGAGCGCTCGAGAGCGCAGTGAGACAAAATGGCGACAGGAGCCGAGAAAGCGTATGTCGTGCTTGAAATGCACTCACATCAGTCAGTCATAACAGTGCAACGACACTTCAGGACGAAGTTCAACAAAGATCCACCAACTGCTAACTCCATTCGTCGATGGTATGCGCAGTTTAAAGCTTCTGGATGCCTCTGTAAGGGGAAATCAACGGGTCGGCCTGCAGTGAGCGAAGAAACGGTTGAATGCGTGCGGGCAAGTTTCACGCGTAGCCCGCGGAAGTCGACGAATAAAGCAAGCAGGGAGCTAAACGTACAACAGCCGACGGTTTGGAAAAACTTACGGAAAAGGCTAAAGCAGAAGCATTTCTTAAACAGGAGATTGGAAAACCGATGGATCGGTCGTGGTGGAGATCACGATCAACAATTCATGTCATGGCCTCCACGCTCTCCCGACTTAACCCCATGCGATTTCTTTCTGTGGGGGTTATGTGAAAGATTCAGTGTTTAAACCTCCTCCACCAAGAAACATGCCAGAACTGTGAGCTCGCATCAACGATGCTTTCGAACTCATTGATGGGGACATGCTGCGCCGAGTGTGGGAGGAACTTGATTATCGGCTTGATGTCTGCCGAATCACTAAAGGGGCACATATCGAACATTAGTGAATGCCTAAAAAAACTTTTTGAGTTTTTGTATGTGTGTGCAAAGCATTTTGAAAATATCTCAAATAATAAAGTTATTGTAGAGCTGTGAAATCGCTTCAATCATTTGTAATAACCCTGTATATAGTAAGACGTGCACTGGTTTCTCCAGTAGTGATTCTCCAGCAGAAAGAGGTTCCTACTCAATGGTAATTCATCATTTTATAGCTTTATAACTTTACGTATTTTCTTTAATGTATGTAGCCCTCTAATTAAAGCTTTGTATATGACTTGTACGTCTGAAGATGACCACAGTACTGGTCGAAACCGGTCACCTTAATAAATAAATCGTGATCAAGACTGTTTTTATAGTAAATATCTCATGAAAATGCCTTCTCCGAGTTGTAGCTTGTTCCAGCAAAAGACCACAAACTGCTTCATTCTACACTTATCAACAATGAACGAACTAATTGATAGCAAAACACAACAGTAACTATGTAATGGCTACTACACTGTTGTACAGCCTGAACTCCATTATTATTACTGTGATGATTATTATTACTAGGGGTACTGCTCAGACACAAAGCATTGGCAGTCTTCCAATTCCTGCTACTCCAGAAGTAAGGGGTCCAGCAATCAAGTGAGGTACAAACAGCAGGCCTCAGTGTAGTGTACACATTTTAAGTTAGTTGATTGTTGGGCCTGGTAACAACTGGCAAAGCGCATGCCTGGAAACAGAGAGGTTGCGCGATCGAATACCGACCAGACCACGAATTTTTCAGTCTGCATTATAACCTAGCCTTTAGCAATGTAATGAATCACCAGAAATGACACGTAGTTCGCATTCCAAGTCAAATTGTAGGTGCCCCTCTTCCTGTTGGATAATTGGGGTAGGTTAGGACATAGGACACGCAAGTCGCCGAAGTGGCGTCTAACTGCAAGCCGCTCCAGCCGTTGAGCACACGAAATCGTTATTATATTAATTGGGGTCCAATGTGTGAGTGGAAAAAGGGTCGCTAGGAAGAGAAGTGGTGCAAAGAATGCATGTATTGTAACAATTGTGTCCCCTCAATGTGGATAGCCTTCCTTTCTTCCTTTCTGAGAAGTAGTTGTAGGCAGTTTTAGATGATGATTATTATTAGTGTTTTAGGGCGCACAACAGCGAGGTTATCAGCGCCCGTTCCCAAAAGTTCAATTCAGAGCCAAATTGTGAGAGAATTGGTATTGTTTAAATAGCAAGATTGGACACAGCACATCAAAACAGTTTTTGTGATTCTCACTTGGAATTTATAAAAGAGCATCCGCCTCGGTCGGAAAGATCGCAGATGAAATTAACCCTAACCTCCATCGGGGAAAGTTGGACAATTATTGATTGTACAAAATCAACTTCCTTGCAGATTAAAACTGTGTGCCGGACCGAGACTCGAACTCGGGACCTATGCCTTTCGCGGGCAAGTGCTCTACCATATCAGCGCACACCTCGCAGCAGAGTGAAAATCTCATTCCGGAAACATCTCCAAGGCTGTGGCTAAGCCATGTCTCCGCAATATCCTTTCTTTTAGGAATGCTAGTTCGCAAAGGTTCGCAGTTTTAGAGATGCATTGAGAATTGCTTCGAAAAAAAGCTGTTAGAAATAAGCAGTACCAATTACCTCAATGAATCATTAGTTTGCAGTTTAATAAAAACATCCACAAAAACTAAATATCATTTATCTTTCGTCATTTTATAAATTAAAGTGCCCCTAAAAAGTTCTTTTTCATTTAAAGTACTATTAGGTGCCATTGTTGAAAATAACGGAGGGGCGGAGGGGGAGGAGTAGGGGTTGGAGACGGGGAGTAATAATTGACATCTGATTGCAATCGAGGGTAATGATCTCAGAAAGGTTGGGAATCACTGACATATTGTGTTGTCAGTAGAGGAGCAGTAACAACAGGATTGGTCCATCAGGAGCGCTCAGTGACTTCGAACGTGGACTAATCACTGGATGTCATGTGAGTAATAGATCTACATCTATCTACATCTACATGGTTACTCTGCAATCCACACTTAAGTGTCTGGCAGAGGGTTCATCGAACTATTTTCATACTGCTTCTCTACCATTCCACTCCCGAATGGCGTTTGGGCCAAAGGAACAACTAAATCTTTCTGTTCGAGCTCTGATTGCTCTTTTCATGAACATTTCTCCCTACGTAGGTGGCTGTCAACAAAACACTTTAGCATTGGTGATTGAAATTTCGTAAATAGATCTCGCCGCAAAGAAGACCGTCTTTGTTTCAGTGTCTGCCACCCCAGCTCGCGTAACATATCAGTGACACTCTCACCCACAAAGGCGCGATATCACGAAACGAGCTACTCTTCTTTGCACTTTTTCGATGTCCTCCGTCAATTCTACCTGGTAAGGATCCCACACCGCGCAGCAATATTCCAGCAGAGGACGGACAAGTGTAATGTAGGCTGTCTCTTTAGTGGGTTTGTCGCATCTTCTAAGTGTTCTGCCACCAAAGCGCAGTCTTTGTTTCGCCTTCCCCACAATGTTATCTATGTAGTCTTTCCAATTTAAGTTGCTTGTAATTGTAATTCCTAGGTGTTTAGTCGAATTGACAGCCCTTAGATTTGTGCGATTTATCGTATACCCAAAATTTATCAGATTTCTTTTAGTACTCATGTGGATGACCTCGCACTTTTCTTTGTTTAGTGCAAATTGCCAGTTTTCGCACCATACAGAAATTCTCTCTAGATCATTTTCTAATTGGAATTGATCGTCTTATGATTTTACTAGTTGGTAAATTACAGCGTCATCTGCAAACAATCTAAGGGGCCTGCTCAGATTATCACCTAGACAATTATGTAAATCAGGATCAGCAGAGGGCCTATGACACTACCTTGCGGAACGCCAGATTTCACTTCCGTTCTACTCGATGATTTACCGTATATCACTACGAACTTGGACCTCTCTGAGAGGAAATTACGAATCCAGTCACACAAATGAGACGATACTCCATATGCACGCAATTTAATTAATAGTCGCTTGTGAGGAACGGTATCAAAAGCATTCTGGAAATCTAGAAATATGGAATCGATCTGAGATCCCTAGCTAGCTATGTGACACAAGAACGATATTTTCTGAATCCGTGTTGGTTATGTATCAATAAGTCATTTTCTTCGAGGTGATTCATAATGTTCGAATACATTATATGCTTCAAAATCCTATTGCAAATTGAGGTCAGTGATATGGGTGTGTAATTCAGTGGGTTACTCCTATTTCCGTTCTTGAATATTGGTGTGACCTGTGCTACTTTCCAGTCTTTAGGAACAGACCTTACGTCAAGTGAGTGGTTATATATGATTGTTAAGAAAGGCGCTGTTGTGTCTGCATACTCTGAAAGGAACCTGATTGGTAATTCATCTGGACCGGAAGACTTGCCTTTCTTAAGTGATTTGAGTTGTTTCGCAACACCTAAGATGTCTACTTTTATGTCACTCATGCTAACAGCTGTTCTGATTTCAAATTCTGGAATATTTACTTCGTTTTCTTTCGTGAAGGAATTACGGAAAACTGTATTTAGTAACTCCGCTTTAGTCGCACCTTCATCGGTAACATTTCCATCGCTGTCGCTCAGTGACGGATTGACTGTTTTTTTGCCACTGGTTTACTTTACATACGACCAGAATCTCTTTGAGTTTTCTACCATATTTTGAGACAATATTTCATGGTGGAAACTATTAAAAGCATCTCGTATTGACGTCCGCGCTAAATTTCGAGCTTCCGTCTTGGGGATTTTGTGTTCTTCTGAATTTGGCATTCTTTTTCCGTTGCTTCTGCAACAGTATACCGACGTGTTTGTGTACCATGGTGCCTCAGTCCCGTCTCATATTAACTTATGCCGTATGAATCTATCTATTGCTGTTGATTCTGTATCTTCGAATTTGAGCCAAATCTGGTTTACACTTACATAAATAGCTTGGAAGGAATGGAGACTCTCTTAAGAAGGCATCAAGCGAATTTTTATTCGCTGTTTTAAAAATATATATTTTGCGTTTATTTTCAGTGGTTTTGGTTAATATGGTTTTGAGCCTCGCTACAATGACCTTGTGTTCACTAATCCCTGTATCCGTCATGACGCTCTCTATTAGATCAGAATTATTTGAGGCTATGAGGTCAAGTGTGTTTCCGCAGCCATTTATAATTCGTGTGCGCTCTTGAACTAATTGTTCAAAGTAATTCTCAGAGAAAGCATGTAGTACAATTTCAGATGTTTTCTGTCTACCACCAGCTCTGAAAATGTATTGTCACCAACAAATTGAGGTTGGGTAGATTGAAGTCTCCACCGATTATAACTGTATGAGTGCGGGACATTTCGACTCTTCTAAAGCTGCCCAAGTAACTGTGAACTGGAAATACGACGAAACAAACACAGCTAAACCAAAACCAGGAGCACCTGGTTTACTGACTGATATGGACCGTCGAGCATTGTGGGCGGCGGTTGTACAAAACCACACGAAATCACTCGTGAGTTCCAAAGTGCTACCGGCAAGCCAGCTATCACAGTGACTGTAAGAAGGGAGTTAAAAATAACGGAATACAACGGTTGAGCTGTTCCTCATACACAGATCTCTGATGTCAGTGCTAGGCGATGCTTGAGGTGGTGTAAAGAGGGGCTTCCCACGCCCGGGTTCCCGGGTTCGATTTCCGGCGGGGTCAGGGATTTTCTCTGCCTCGTGATGGCTGGGTGTTGTGTGCTGTCCTTAGGTTGGTTAGGTTTAAGTAGTTCTAAGTTCTAGGGGACTGATGACCATAGATGTTAAGTCCCATAGTGCTCAGTGCCATTTGAGCCATTTTGTAAAGAGGGAATCCACTTGACAGTGGATGATCGAAGGACACGAGTGATTTAGAGTGACAAATTACGCTACACCCTTTGACAATCCAGTGGAAGGGTTTAAATCTGGTGAATGCCTGGAGAGCGTTATTTGCCGTCACGTGTAGTGCCAAGAACCAAGTATGAGAAGGAGGTGTTACGGTGAGACCTCATAGTCAAGGGAAGGCAGGTTTCGGTTACGATTGTGGACGGAGCCGTAATCAGTTACTGTTGGTTTCCTTTTACAATTACATTTATTTTTAAAACAGTATCCCAGACTCTACAATAAATTTAAAAAATACCACACGTTATTGATGAAGGAATAAAGAACTGTGTAAATAATAGTATTTTCCGTGCGTTACAATTTAGCAAATCACCATAAAATACAGATACAGATAATGTTTAAAAAAACAAGTCACTGTGATCACAGCTGAAGGCCTTACACGCCAGCAACAGCAATTATATAAAAAATTTAGAAACATGCTGTAAAACAGCAAATACAAGCAAAGGTTAATTAAAAGAAACAAGCAACTGAATACCAAACGGGTGAAAATAAGATGATGGTAACCTTGTAACACAACCTTTACACTGCTAGATTAATTTCAGAAGGCGACCGGAGGTAGCACGGGGTCCCGGGTTCGATTCCCGGCGGGGTCAGGAATTTTTCCTGTCTCGATATGACTGGGTGTTGTTGTGTCGTCTTCATCATTATCATTCATTCCCATTACGGTCGGAGGAAGGCAACGGCAAACCACCTCCATCAGGACCTTGCCTAGTAAGGCGGTGCGGGTCTCCCGCATCGTTCCCCTACGCTCTGTAAAGAAGCATGGGACATCATTTTCATTTTTTTACATAACCTTTAACGTAAGCATTACAATAAATAATACAATAATAAAACACAAGGACTACTCACAGACGGTGATCCAGGAATCGGCCTCAGAGAAGGTCCAGCAACAAACACTTTAGCGAGCGATGAGATAGGCAGCCAAGAGTTGCATTCACTTCACAAGATGGTAACTCAGACTAGTGGCAGTCTAACGAATGACTAATGATAATCTTGCTGAAACTACCTGACGTCTCATAAACCAAATGCAACCATGGAACAATACGCCAAAGCCGGAACCGGCGGTCTGCAGTACGTCCCCAGAATACTGTGTTTAGAGCACCCGAAACGAGGGAGGAACCACTACTAGATTTCCATCCGATTCCACAAACCCGAAAATCTGAACATACAAGTCACAGTACAGAACACCAGACAAACTAACAGTGACCAAAACTCCACTCGATTTGCGTGCGTGGCGAAACAGAAATGTAGCCTATATAAGCTGCCTTTACCAATATCCCAGATCACTCTAATGTTAGAATAAAAATAAGTCAACAGTTACAGAATTTTTTGTTCATGATTTTTAAAATATGAAATGTGCAGCCATTCAAACAGCTTTATTCCATTACAATCACTTTAACTCTTATACATATACCTTTAGCTACAATAAACAGAATCTGCTCTTGATAATGCTCCAGATCACATTAACTTAACAACAGAAATAAGCCAACAGTTCATCTGAAGATTTGTTATTAATTTAAATATACAGGTCCTAGTCATACAGACAACTGCACCTCACTGCAGAATCAATAACTCTGTATTATTGATTCCTTGGGATTCATGTTTAAAAAAAACCTGCCTGTAACATACAAATAGAAATAACATAACAGATCACCTGAAATTTATTCTTGTAGTAGTTTATTATTATTTTCTCTAGTGCTCTCATGTTATCAACATTCTAATGAAAAAACTTGCCCTTATATCGACTTTAACACATGTAAAGAACAACAAATTACATCTCTGTACAAAGTAGGCTTATGCCATATCTCTCTGTCAAGATCTTTGTTATGAGCAACAATTGTAAAGCGCATGCTGGATGCTGGTAAAGTGTCACTGTTAAAGTGTGAAATAATATAGTTCGTGTGAAAGTGTTCTGGACATCAAAATGGAGGCAGACAGATACGAAAAAAGCCGCCTATACTGTCACAGTAAGTAAAACCTAAATTTACATCCATATCGACAGATAAGGTATAGTCATGGCGATACATTAAAGTGTGACCCATCTTTCTGCCATAGAACCAGCACCCAGCATTATGCTACTACCAGTAATGATGTAACTTCCCGGATTCTCCCGAAATCATCTGAAGATGAACCTGAAAGGGTTCGAAAACCGGTTAATGTAATAAAGCATTATTAATGAAAAAGTGACTGGTTGCAGTTGTGTATAATTTATTTACATTAATATACAGTCACGGTTCAAATATCCGTAATGGATAAGCATAATCTAAAGAAATGCAACCAACCAGAATCAGCAACCACACATCATTGTGAAAACAATCGCAAAGCGAGCCAAAACCAAGTACGAAACGAGTGACAACTAATTCATTAGGCACACAAACGCACACTAAACTCACTGTGACAACTCTGATGACGGTTGGCAGAATGAAACAAATCTCTTCACTGCTTTATTAATTCACAATTGAGTAACCACGCTGTCTAATCACTGAGCCAAGTTCTTTTAACACAGTAGGGTCTTCAAGTAATAAGTGGTACTCAGATCCACCAAACTGCACATGATGGCGCGATGGTAATTTGACACATCACGTAAGTACTACGGGGCCCACACAGGTGACTGACTCTGCTCTACTTGGACTGAAATGCACTCACCTTAAAGCTTGCTGGATCCGGTTTACGACGAGGTCGTGCACCCCTGGTGACCACAGCCCTTCCATCCGGCTGTCCATGCGTGCCGCCAGCGGACCCGGCGTGTTTCCGCACTGCCTCCTCCTCAGTCCCCAACCGAACTGGCCCAGTCACACGACACAGAGAAACAACGATGTCGCCCCCAAGATTGGGCAACAGTTACTACATATCGATAACCGCCTTTCCTTCCACTAGCGGACAAACAGAGCTTGCAGAACGAGTGGCGCCAGTCAAGATGAGAAGAAGACAAACAAACGCAACCATGCCAACTAAAGGATACGGCCTGGCCTCCAACAGAGGGCAGAAACCTACAAACAGCACCAACGCGAGTCGCAGCACAGTTAATATGGTATGGGTGTATTTTCCGTGTAAGAAAACCATAAATATGGAATTATATGAAGACAAATAACGATACACTCTCTGACAATCCGATGGAATGGTGTAGATTTGGTGAATGCCTGGACAACTTTACCTGTCGTCACGTGTAGTATGAGCGAAGTATGAGAAGCTGTAGGTACGGTATGGGGGTATTTTGGGCTAAAGAAAACGATGGATGTGGAAGTATATGAACGCATTTCACAACCTTGTGTAGCACGTAGAGCCTGAATATCAGGAGGAATAATATGAAGCCCTGTATGGGCTCTAAACCCTAAGACAACGAGCCGACAACGCTATAGAACTTCATTACCATACACTTGCACCGAGTAAAGTCTTGTTGTCCGTTAATAGACGAATAAATCGGGATTTACTGCCAGACCATATTTAACTGTTATTTTTATTTGTTTTTCCGTCTGTGGCATCCCATTGAAGACCTGTATGTCAATAAAACAATGCATCGTTTCATAAATCCAGATCATTGTCTCAGTGAGTCCAGTGTTGGTTACATTTGCTTAACCTTACAGCGAACATGGTCGGGACCGTATTAATCTTAAGTAACGTCTTGATTGGAGAGACTTGTGATGACTGAAAGTATATGATAAACTGATGAACCAACAGAACACGTGATCCACCGATGCACAGTACAGTTTCTAAGTGCCTGACGACCAGCTGCAGTACTCAGTTACGCGTTCCTCCTCTTCCGCTTCCGTGTTATGAGGAAATAAAATATTTCCCCAACTGCTGTGTATTATTCCAAATGCAGCGCCGTATAAATTTCAGCGCACGCCTCATAATCCTTTCTATTCACGAATATAATGTAAAAGAAATAATACTTCCTCTTTTACTACATTGCTTTAGTAAGCTATTTGTTCCCATCCAATAATTTACTTAATATACCGACATCATTACTTGTCAATAGACGACCCAGCCACCGCATCCAACCAACAATACAAATGTTGGCTTTTAGAATTATTTGAACTTAAAAATTCTTTGCTAAAGTGCTATAAAGAAATGTTACATTAATCTAACAAATGAAACTACATATAAAATCTGTGGAAATGGCTATTCGTTTAGTATACGGGCACGTCTTAGTTGAGGTGACAGAAGTCATGGGCTAATGATCTGCACATATACAGGTGGCGGTAGCATCGCGAAAAAACTTTGTGTTCTGCCTTCTGGCAGGCCTTGTCATGGGGGAAGCCTCGTCAGAGAGTTCCACCGCGTGAGCGTCTAGGGAAGTCACTCCAGTGGTGGTTTCCCGTTGCCTTCCGCTGATGATGTTGAAATGATAATGAGGACAACACAAGTCCCTGAGCGGAGAAAATCGACCCAGCCGGGAATCGAACCCGGGCCCCTTGGCGTGACAAACCGCCGCGCTGACCACTCAGCTATCGGGGAGGACAAGCAAGGTGTAAAAGGGCGGCACACTGGAGGAGTTGAAATTTGTACTCAGGTGATTCATATGAAAGGTTTTCCGAAGTGGTTATGGCCACACGACTGGAATGAACAGACTGTGAAAGCGGAATTGTAGTTGGAACTAAACGAATGGGACATTCCACTTCGGAAACCCTTAGTGTCCAGAGTGTGCCGAAATACCAAATTTGACGCGTTATTTCTCGCCGTGGACGACACAGTGGCACGCGGCGTTCGCTTAACGACCGATAAGCAGCGGCGTTTGCGTAGAATTGTCCGAGCTAACTCACAAACAACACTTCGTGAAATAACCACAGAAGTCTATGTGGGACGTGCGACGAACATATGAGTTAGGACAGTGCGGGAAAATTTGGCGTCAATAACTATTAAGGGAATTATAAATATACGGAATACCAAGAGATCACGTTGTTTTGATGGAGTCTCTAACAAAATTTTGAAGTGTTATTCTAATTTAATAAGTGGAGTCATTTTCTAAAATATTCGAAAAAGTTATGTATTCAAAAGTAGTCTCACATTTAAGTGAAAATAATTTACTCAGCATTTCACAGTTCGGATTCCGGAAGGGTTACTTGACTGAAAATGCTATCTACACATTTACCCATCAAATAGTACAAGCCCTAAATAACAAATTATCGTCAGTTGGTATTTTTCGTGATCTCTCCAAGGCATTTGACTGTGTGGATCATGTCACACTCTTAGAAAAACTTAGGTTTTATGGAATTGAAAGCTATACACACAGCTGGTTTGAATCATACTTAATGAACAGAAAGCAAAAAGTTGTGCTGAATAGCACAAATAATGGTGGGAGGGTGGTAAATTCTAGTGAATGGGGAGTTACCACAAAGGGAGTCCCACAGGGTTAAATTTTAGGTCCTCTGCTGTTCCTTATTCATGTAAATGACCTCCCACGTAACGTTGAGGAAGCGGAACAAGTTCTTTATGCAAATGACACGAGTGTTATAATAAATCCCATTCCAGAAACAGCAGCTGAAGATATTGTTAAAGATGTCTTTCAAAGAATTATTAAGTGGTTCTCAGAAAATGGACTCGCCCTTAATTTTGAAAATAAAACGCACTATATCCAGTTCTGTACACCGAATAGAGTCAAACCAGCAATTGATGTAGCATATGAACAGGGCTCAGTTAACAGGGTAGATGTCTCCAAATTTTTGGGTGTTCACATTGGTGACTCAGCTTCTCAAACAACTAAGTACAGTTTCTTTCGCTCTTCGTATAATCGCTAGTCTTGATAATAAACAAATCAGTCTCCTAACGTAATTTGCATATTTCCACTCAATAATGTCTTATGGAATAGTTTTCTGGGGTAACTCACCACCTAGACATAAAGTATTGATTGCACGAAAGAGACCAATGATAATAATTGGTGGTGTTCACCCAACGACGTCATATAGGCACCTTTTCAAGGAGTTAGGTATTTTAAGTGCGCCATAAGAGTACATATATTCGCTAATGAAATTCGTTACAAATAATCCATCTCAATTCGCGAAGAACAGTGATGTTCATACGTACACCACTAGAGGGAAAAATGACCTCTCCATTATTGAAGCTGTCAGTTGCTCAAAAATGATTACATTATTCAGCAATAAAAATCTTTGATCATTTGCCCAACAACATAAAATGTATGGCAGGTAGCAGATCAAGTTTTAAATCTAGTTTAAAATTATTTTTTTTGGACAACTGCTTCTACTCCATGGACGAATTTCTGTTTCAAAAATGGTAAAAAAAGTGTCTCTAAATGTAGTTGCACGTGTAGAACAAAAATTTCAGTAATATTAATATTATCACTATTCATGTGTGTTTATATATCTTGGAATCTGACTTGTTCCACATCATATCGATAAAATTATCTGGAAAATGATCTACGGAACATGACATAACGAAAAGTAAAAGTATGGCAGCAGATAAACAACGTGAGTGCATTTGCTGATAGCACGACATCGCCTACAATGCTTCTCGTAGGCTCGTGGGCATATCGTTTGGATCCTAGACGACTAGAAAACCGGGACCTCGACAGATGAATCCCGACTTCAGTTTGTATGAGCTGATAGTAGGGTTAGAGTGTGGCTCAGACCGCACGAAGCCGTGGACCGAAATTGCCAATAAGGTACTGTGCAAGTTAGTGGTGCCTTCATAATGGTGTGGTCTCTATAGACATGTAATGGACTGGTCCTACCGAACTAAATGGCACTCCACCTTCAGTTTACACAATATGCTCCCGATTGGTTTGAAAAACGTTCTGGACCATTCGAGAGAAGTATTTGGCCTCCCATATCGCCCGACATGAACCCCATCGAACGTTTATGGGACAAAATTCTGCACCGGCAACCGTTCCGCAATTACGGAAGGCTAAAGAGTCAGCATTGCGCAACATTTGTACAGAGGACTTCCAAGCAATTGTTGAGTCCGTGCCAGTCGAGGCGCTGCACAACGTGGAGAACAGGAGGTCCATGCGATATTAGGATGTATCCTATAACTTTCGTCACTCCAGTGCAATTAGAGATGGAGGGAGTTACATTCCGCCTATAAAACCTTGATCTCTACTTGCTGTTACCTGTATTCATGGTGGCGACACAAATGGAATCTTGTGTCTCAGCTTGCAGCAAGTGCATTCAGTCATAATTTTTTCCGTCTTCTTACTACACTCCTGGAAATTGAAATAAGAAAACCGTGAATTCATTGTCCCAGGAAGGAGAAACTTTATTGACACATTCCTGGGGTCAGATACATCACATGATCACACTGACAGAACCACAGGCACATAGACACAGGCAACAGAGCATGCACAATGTCGGCACTAGTACAGTGTATATCCACCTTTCGCAGCAATGCAGGCTGCTATTCTCCCATGGAGACGATCGTAGAGATGCTGTATGTAGTCCTGTGGAACGGCTTGCCATGCCATTTCCACCTGGCGCCTCAGTTGGACCAGCGTTCGTGCTGAACGCGCAGACCGCGTGAGACGACGCTTCATCCAGTCCCAAACATGCTAAATGGGGGACAGATCCGGAGATCTTGCTGGCCAGGGTAGTTGACTTACACCTTCTAGAGCATGTTGGGTGGCACGGGATACATGCGGACGTGCATTGTCCTGTTGGAACAGCAGGTTCCCTTGCCGGTATAGGAATGGTAGAACGATGGGTTCGATGACGGTTTGGATGTACCGTGCACTATTCAGTGTCCCCTCGACGATCACCAGTGGTGTACGGCCAGTGTAGATCGCTCCCCTCACCATGATGCCGGGTGTTGGCCCTGTGTGCCTCGGTCGTATGCAGTCCTGATTGTGGCGCTCACCTGCACGGCGCCAAACACGCATACGACCATCATTGGCACCAAGGCAGAAGCGACTCTCATCGCTGAAGACGACACGTCTCCATTCGTCCCTCCATTCACGCCTGTCGCGACACCACTGGAGGCGGGCTGCACGATGTTGGGTCGTGAGCGGAAGACGGCCTAACGGTGTGCGGGACCGTAGCCCAGCTTCATGGAGACGGTTGCGGATGGTTCTCGCCGATACCCCAGGAGCAACAGTGTCCCTAATTTGCTGGAAAGTGGCGGTGCGGTCCCCTACGGCACTGCGTAGGATCCTACGGTCTCGGCGTGCATCCGTGCGTCGCTGCGGTCCGGTCCCAGGTCGACGGGCACGTGCACCTTCCGCTGACCACTGGCGACAACAGCGATGTACTGTGGAGACCTTACGCCCCACGTGTTGAGCAATTCGGCGGTACGTCCACCCGGCCTCCCGCATGCCCACTATACGCCCTCGCTCAAAGTCCGTCAACTGCACATACGGTTCACGTCCATACTGTCGCGGCATGCTACCAGTGTTAAAGACTGCGATGGAGCTCCGTATGCCACGGCAAACTGGCTGACACTGACGGCGGCGGTGCACAAATGCTGCGCAGCTAGCGCCATTCGACGGCCAACACCGCGGTTCCTGGTGTGTACGCTGTGCCGTGCGTGTGATCATTGCTTGTACAGCCCTCTCGCAGTGTCCGGAGCAAGTATGGTGGGTCTGACACACCGGTGTCAATGTGTTCTTTTTTCCATTTCCAGGAGTGTATAATGTAGATACGTATTTTGTAGATTTTATAGATTGTAACATTATTCTTGGTATCTGATTTTTTTATCTGCAGCTAGTCTTATGATGACCACAGTTTGGTCGACACTGATAACTATGTTAAATGTTTTTGTGATTCCTGACTCATGTAAATGAAGGAAGGTAATTAGTCAATGACATAGTCTACATTGACTAAATGTCATTTTATACCGTTTGCATTATCTCTTCTAGCAGAGACAGATATCATTCTATCGTAATTTTAGTCTTAAAATACCAAGTTAAATTATGTTTAGCCGGCCGCGGTGGCCGAGAGGTTCTACGTGCTTCAGTCCGGAACCACGCGGCTGCCACGGTCGCAGGTTCGAATCCTGCCTCCGGCATGGATATGTGTGATGTCCTTAAATTAGTTTGGTTTAAGTAGTTGATGATCTTTGATGTTAAGGCCCATAGTGCTCAGAGCCATTTATATTTGCAATTATGTTTCCTGTTTAACTAGCACTAAAAGTATATCGCAATTTGAGATTTATACTAAATTAGATTGGAGTTAAAATAATGTTCGAGTATCAAAAATTCTATGCCCAGACAAGTATTAATCCACTCTGAGATCCAGATACGTACGAGGTTAGGCGTCTAATTTTCACACTTCAAACTCTTGTCTCGTTACAGATTTTTATACTGTTTCTTTAAGTAAAATAGTGCTCAGGCTATCATAAAACAAAGGGAAAGTCACTTTTGCCACTCTATATTCTTGGATATAAGGACATCAGCTTTATTCTCTTCCTGTTGTATCTATTCCTGTGAAAGGATAACAGATTTTTTATGATACAAACTTTGCGTGTGTTGGAAGCAATTACAGAGCAAAAAATACATTGAATGTGGAGACTGTTATGCTGTTGTTGTGGCCAATCGAGTGGTGAACTGCTGTCATGCACTCTTTTCCACTTTACGCCGAGAATGGCGCAAACTGCTCGTGAAGCTTGCCTCGGTTGTGTTATTTACCGCATCTGTTTCCATTTACTGTCCCCCCGCCCTTTGCATTCTAGTTAAGACATAATATTTTACCTTGAAATACAGCTTCTGCTAAGAAGAGATTGTTCTGCAGTGACGTTGACCACACTGGTTGCGTACACTGACTGTGAAAGATGAAGTAAGACCGCTGTATCCTCACCTGAGGAGAACTGACCAACAACTGTTGTAACTATGTAAAGCATTCATGAGGGAACGTCAAATGTAATTTCCCAAAAAAATGCAAAATGTTAGTGTCAGATACTACACATTGGGTTCCTGAAAACAACACTTCCATGAAAAACATATGCTAAGATTAACAAACACACATGTCGGCGCTCACTATACTTATCACACCTGGAAACAACATTCTTGTCAATGTATAACACTCCTGTCCTTCTGCTGCTATACCATAACCTTAAAGTTGGAGGCAGGTCGTGAAATATAAATATCTAGTTAGTACAATTATGGTATAAAGCAACAGAGCAGTGTTACCCTCTGAGAGGAATTTTCGTTATGTTGACCGCGTTGTACCTAACGGATGTGGCTTATCGGAAGTGAAAGTCAGAATTACGTAAATATTTGAACAGTAACAAACAATAGTTTTGCCTAGCTATACTGCTTAAAGGATAAGTAAAACGGTCGCCAGCCTAATTAGGCAAGAGAAAGATTAACGTTCTCGTTTAAGAAAGTAGGTATAAGTAACTGTAACGGACAAACACAACCTCGACTTAGCCACACGCGAGTGCAATGAACTCTGACACACACAAATGTTTTAAGATTGAAGCTGACAACTGGAGCAGCACAAACTACACTCCTGGAAATTAAAATAAGAACACCGTGAATTCATTGTCCCAGGAAGGAGAAACTTTATTGACACATTCCTGGGGTCAGATACATCACATGATCACGCTGACAGAACCACAGGCACATTGACACAGGCAACAGAGCATGCACAATGTCGGCACTAGTACAGTGTATATCCACCTTTCGCAGCAATGCAGGCTGCTATTCTCCCATGGAGACGATCGTAGAGATGCTGGATGTAGTCCTGTGGAACGGCTTGCCATGCCATTTCCACCTGGCGCCTCAGTTGGACCAGCGTTCGTGCTGGACGTGCAGACCGCGTGAGACGACGCTTCATCCAGTCCCAAACATGCTCAATGGGGGACAGATCCGGAGATCTTGCTGGCCAGGGTAGTTGACTTACACCTTCTAGAGCACGTTGGGTGGCACGGGATACATGCGGACGTGCATTGTCCTGTTGGAACAGCAAGTTCCCTTGCCGGTCTAGGAATGGTAGAACGATGGGTTCGATGACGGTTTGGATGTACCGTGCACTATTCAGTGTCCCCTCGACGATCACCAGTGGTGTACGGCCAGTGTAGGAGATCGCTCCCCACACCATGATGCCGGGTGTTGGCCCTGTGTGCCTCGGTCGTATGCAGTCCTGATTGTGGCGCTCACCTGCACGGCGCCAAACACGCATACGACCATCATTGGCACCAAGGCAGAAGCGACTCTCATCGCTGAAGACGACACGTCTCCATTCGTCCCTCCATTCACGCCTGTCGCGACACCACTGGAGGCGGGCTGCACGATGTTGGGGCGTGAACGGAAGACGGCCTAACGGTGTGCGGGACCGTAGCCCAGCTTCATGGAGACGGTTGCGAATGGTCCTCGCCGATACCCCAGGAGCAACAGTATCCCTAATTTGCTGGGAAGTGGCGGTGCGGTCCCCTACGGCACTGCGTAGGATCCTACGGTCTTGGCGTGCATCCGTGCGTCGCTGCGGTCCGGTCCCAGGTCGACGGGCACATGCACCTTCCGCCGACCACTGGCGACAACATCGATGTACTGTGGAGACCTCACGCCCCACGTGTTGAGCAATTCGGCGGTACGTCCACCCGGCCTCCCGCATGCCCACTATACGCCCTCGCTCAAAGTCCGTCAACTGCACATACGGTTCACGTCCACGCTGTCGCGGCATGCTACCAGTGTTAAAGACTGCGATGGAGCTCCGTATGCCAAGGCAAACTGGCTGACACTGACGGCGGCGGTGCACAAATGCTGCGCAGCTAGCGCCATTCGACGGCCAACACCGCGGTTCCTGGTGTGTCCGCTGTGCCGTGCGTGTGATCATCGCTTGTACAGCCCTCTCGCAGTGTCCAGAGCAAGTATGGTGGGTCTGACACACCGGTGTCAATGTGTTCTTTTTTCCATTTCTAGGAGTGTATTTGCAAAAATATAACAGATACCTAAACACACTATTACTTTCATGGCTTGTTCAAACTGAACGGTCTTTATAACATTACTATTAACCTTCACTACAGGATCATAAGTTGGATATAGGTTAAGTCTCTCTCAGTTAACTACTTTACTATTTAAAATGAAAGTTAGTTGAAATTCACTGACAGGTTGCATATCACTGTCTTTCTAATAAATAGATTATGGTTTTCATAAATAGAGATCTTTCCGTTACTTGTTACCTAGCATTAGCACAATAGACAGACTGTGTATCTTGTTATACTATTAATATGCACTTCCAATACACAAGAGGGACAAACAGTTAGCAATCATGAACATATAATTTTCTACTATTGCAGTTTCCCACTTTTACTACAGCGAAACACAATGTTGACAAAATTGCAAGAAACTGACTTTCCTTTTAGAATTTACTGCAGACAGCAATGTGATCATTTACTTTATAAGCCTCAGTCTTAAGAATTTTTAATTTTGAAGTTGGCAACAGCACTTTAATAAGCAGTTGTAATAGGAATATTTTCAGCAAACTACATTTTCTTTAACTCACTCTCTTGCCACATTAACTTTAACTTTCTTTTTACTGTGTTGAAGAGGCATTAATTAGCAAAATACTGGGCTTTAATGTTCTTTTAGTAAAGACACTCGGATATCACTTTAGCTCAAACGGAGAGGAACCTGAGAGGTGTTATGATGAGGAGAAAAATCAAGGCAGGTACATAAATTCAGATATAAATTACCTTATATTTGAGCACACTAACACATCCATTAACCTGATCCTTCACTGTACATCATTGTAGTATTCCGATGCAATGATTGCGCAATGTGGTGGCAACTGCATGTAGGTAGGTGGAATTGCAGGTAGAATTGCTGGACTCGGTCATTTCTTGGTGTCGATGATAGATACAAATTTCAAAATAGTTCCAGCTATTTATCCATCCATCCGAGACATTGGAAAGTAGCAGAAAAAGCCTCTCTCGGAACCAGCACAATAAGCATCTTTTACATGGCAGTGCACAGTTTGGTAGCTTGTCACCAACTGACTCTTGTTCCACCTTTTCTACCTAGGCCAACCCCAATTTGCGCGCGTTACACAGTTCCGTTCCCGAGGGGAATCACAACAACTTTTACATACAAACTAAATAAGAACCCTAAGTGAGGATCAGCAGTTTACATAACAGCAACCAAACTCATTCAATAAAACAGGACATTTGCACACACTGACATTTCTACAAAAAATTATTCATACAAAATTACAATTATATGCAGTAAGTTTTGTTCCCTCCAAATGGGACAAAGAATTTAAATGACAGATACACCACATTGCATAAGATCAAATCATGACATCAAAGTTTTGACAAAGAAAGGAGTATACAGTTTTATGTTATCGTTCAATCAAACAATATTTACAGAAGCTTAACGATGTAATATTAAATGAAACAAAAGCAAAATAAATCCATACAGCATAAGAGCTATGGTGTTACAAATGGTCTTGTAAAGATGTAGCTGGGCTGGGCTGAGGCTCTTCTGTGTATGCAATAAACAGTGCATAACTAAAAGGCAAAGAATTCAGAGCTATTAAACTTGAAACCACGGAGTGTTGGCATGCCACTGGATTTTTATTTCCATTTATAGCAGTCAAAAAATTAAGAAAAAGTTTCTGAGAGCCCGTCTATCGTAATATTTATAACGAGATGCCCGGCTATTAATCATTAGTTCCGGAGCACCTTAAAAGTCACAATACAGCGCAAGAGCTTAGAATCAACATGAGACAGCATACGTATGTTTTCGGAGGCAAATGTAGCTTTAATACTATCTTTACGCAGACTTGCAATACACACTCTAATTCGTTTGTTGCCACCTCGAAGACTGCATCGTGAGGTATCTTAAAAGTTTTGCGCCTGGCCTTTCAGGGCACACTCGTTATTGGTCCATCCTTTACATCAGTAACTAAAATTAGTTATTAGCATTTCTTCATGAATCGAGTGATATCGAAATTATTGTATAAAGGTTCTCAGTGGAAGTAACGTCTTCAGCGCGACTGGGGCTTCATATTAATATTTAAACAGCAAATATAAATAATAAAAAACACGCATCTTGGCGCGTTAGGTCAATCCCCTCTACTTCGCTATGGTCCAGTATTATTCGGCTTTTGTTCGCCCGGCCGTAACCACGCTAGGTGACAAACAGTCGCGTCGTTGAATGAGTCTGCCTTGTGATCCTGCCAACTTGCTAGCCTCTCGTAACAAAATCTTCCTATACTATGCGTTAAAACAGGCCGGAAAAATGTAATAAACGTGGCCAATGTGTGGTATAAAAGCCACAACTCGTCCTCCATATCACAGACACTGGCACACGTGCCGATTTCACGTCCCACCTGGATCCACACCGTGTTCTGTCAAGGACAGATCTGCGGATCTTGCTGGCCACGGGAGGACCTCAACATGACGCAGGAATTTCATGTAAACACGTGCCATGTGTGGACGAGCCTTGTCCTACTGAAAACTCGCATCACTCTACTGTCACATGAGAGGTAACACATAAGCAAGCATGATATTCGTCATGTAACATTGTCCGGTAGTTCTCGGATGGCAGGGTCAGAGATCGGAAACGTTACGACGTAGTTTTTGCACGGCGATCCTGCCTTGCGGTGGTCAGACGTGTCGACCGGAACCTTGAAGGCGAATTCCAACACAATCCAACATCAAACCCTTGCCATGTTTGAACCAACATTCGACCAGCTGGCTAAATGTGGGCCCATAATGTGGCCCTTTCTAAACTATGCCAGGTGTTGTCTCTCACGAGTGTGTGGCAACTCCGTGTCCTTGACAGAAATCACTCAACATCTGAAGTTGTTCACGGCCCTAGTATAACCAACAACACTAAACACGAACAATAATAATGCACTATGGTGGCCGTTCTACCACTCAGAGAATATTTCAACAATAATTAACTACGAACTCGTGAATGGTGTGTGGCTAAAATCGTTATTTATATTACTGGAATTTAATTATGAATTTGTAAAGTGAAATGTTAAAATTTCTTTATGGCACTTTTCATGAATCTGTGAAGCTTAAACAATAAAACTAGGGTTATGGTGTTATTGTTAGATTTATTCGTTTTCGTCAGAGTGATTTAAAGTCTTTGACTGTTTACTCTTCTGTTGCTCATATAAGAATGGTTGCTGGTGGTTTAATGACGATAAACTGATAAGGGTACGATGTTACCTTGACATCCGAAGATGTTAACTGAGTCCTCCACTTTGTTTTTGCCGGATAGTGAACTTCGACTTACTTAAGCAGTGAAAAGTTGAGTAGACCACAGGAAGTCTTGAGCTTCCAGTTACTGTGTAATAAGAAACTTCTTTCCTTGAAATCCTATATTTCCCACCAGCTATGTTTCTCAGTTGAATTGTACCTAGTACTAGATTTTCGTACAGCCAGCAGCAGCATGAATCTTTCACTTTCCAGGAACAACAGCATCTGTAGCAATGAAAGAGAAGAGGCAACATAAATAATGAGTCTTGCTACAAAAGAGATTTTTAGAGGTGTTAAATGGAATACAAATACAGCACGCATATGTGCGTATATTCCATACTAAAAATGTGATATGCAAATAAATTTTTTTTAATAATGGTGTTATAGACTAATGGACAGTTGCGCCAGATAAAAAATTCACCTTAGAAACATTTGGTTCGTAAAGTGTTAAATATATCTCGAAGTCCATTGATATCACCCGTTAATGTGTATGTGCCTACAAGGCACCTGGAATGCATCTTACTGAAAGAAAAAAGCGCGAACCAAATCCACGGTATTGCGCCAGAAGCTCAAAAATGGTTCAAATGGCTCTGAGCACTATGGGACTTAACATCTATGGTCATCAGTCCCCTAGAACTTAGAACTACTTAAACCTAACTAACCTAAGGACATCACACAACACCCAGTCATCACGAGGCAGAGAAAATCCCTGACCCCGCCGGGAATCGAACCCGGGCGTAGGAAGCGAGAACGCTACCGCACGACCACGAGCTGCGGACGCCAGAAGCTCGTCAGCAGATTTCATTTGTCTTCCCTCACACAAAAATCAAGTGCGACGTCCCGTAAATTCGGCGCCAGACCTCATCCGTCACCCCCCTGACTGCACAAGCTGCTTATATTACTGCGCAGGATTCATCACCATCTGTCATCCATAAAGAGAACGTTGTGGATCACTGTTCACTGAAAACAGGATATCTCTGATATCTTCAATAAAAATTTAATCACATCTACGCTAACAATTTAAACGGAATTAGGCAACTGATACAAAATGAATAAATATTTGAATCGGTGAGTTGGTGAAGAAGCCACGTCCACTTTTTTTCAGATCAAGGTTACCGGAGACAGCTAAACTTTGTATCTCTACACATCGTTTATTATAACAATCATCAGAAGTGCTCGTTAGACGAGTATTGGGTTGGTGAAGTGTCCATGTCCAGACATACAAGCCTATGGTAAACCTAATTCCGTAAGAAAATAAAGAAAGATGGCAATGTACAAATAATTCTACAATGCCCTAACGTAAGAAACAATGCAAAGAAAGATGGCAATGTACAAATAATTCTACAATGCCCTAACGTAATAAACAATGCCCTGACATAAAGAAACCATTTCGTATCAACGCCAAGAATTATAGTGACCAGCCAGCAATGTACAATATGTTAAACTAATGTATAAGATGGCAATGTACAAATAATTCCACAATGCCCTAACGTAAGAAACAATGCCCTGACAAAGAAACCTTTACATAGCAACGTCAAGAATTATAGTGACCAGCTAACGTAATAAACAATGCCCTGACATAAAGAAACCATTTCGTATCAACGCCAAGAATTATAGTGACCAGCCAGCAATGTACAATATGTTAAACTAATGTATAAGATGGCAATGTACAAATAATTCCACAATGCCCTAACGTAAGAAACAATGCCCTGACAAAGAAACCTTTACATAGCAACGTCAAGAATTATAGTGACCAGCTAGCAATGTACAATATGTTCAAATAATGTATGCCACACTATGTATTGGGCGCAGCGAATATATATTGTGTTGAATGGCATATACTGACTGCGAGAATCAGACTTTTTGTGCTACGAACGCATCCAGAGCGACTTACCGAACCAAAGATTTTGTTTTAGGAACTCTTTGTGAAGAAAATGGAGAGTTCGGACGTGTGAGAGGAGGAGAGAGATTGTATGGTTGTGAGACGGTATTACAGTATATAGTAGATGTTCAAATAGTTTCTTGCACAAAATAAAATCCAATAACTAACATCAAGTATTCAAGGTGTGTATATCTCCATACCGCAATTAGTTAGTTACCGTGGTACACATATTATGAGATGTAGATAACTCAGAGGTCAAGTTTGGAACGATAGTGAGAACCTGCATTTACACGGTCATAATTCATAGGGAGATTATCTTCGAATTAATAAGCTGTAAATGAATTGTTGCACCCATCATCCAGACTCATCAAACAACATAGTACACAGTTGTGCAGAACGATCTGCGTAGCGAGTAAAAGTTTTAGACATTTCAAGTGGAGCAGATAACAACGAGGAATTTCCGCGAGGTCGCTGATGCGGAATACATCTCTTGCTCTCCTGTGGTAATTAAACAAAATATTTATATTTTCCAGGTTTTCAGGAGAGTAAAGACAAAAGGAAATAAGCAACTAAGCTGAACCAATCAAGGAGCAACTAAACCAATAATTAAAATAAAAGTCGATATGAAGAACGTTTATTTATAATAATAAACAGATAAAGAATATTTATAATTAACTAACCAAAAATAATATATTAAAACAAGATAAAGACAAAGCATATCCACCATTTTCTGCTTGTAGTATTTTGATTGTGGTTGTATTTTTGGTACATTATAAATGAACCTGTATACTCAAATGACACTCTTTGATTTCACAACAGCATCAGCCAGTGACAAGAGACGAATGGACAATATAAAGGTCGAACATACCAAGCGTTGACTGTGGCTGTATTTCGGGTACAGTGCGAATAAACTTGCATACTCATTAAACACTGCTTTATTTTGTAGTAGCATCAGTCAGTGGCCAGCGAGCTGGGCCAAGTAAAGATGAAACATACCTACCATTGCCTTCTTTTCCGTATTTTAATTCTGGTTGTATAATGGGCACATTATGACTAAACCTGTGTGCTCGTAAAACACTCTTTATTGCTGTAAGGAATATGAATAATATAAACTTGCATAACCAGTCCTTTAGCTGGAAAAAGAACGCTAGTAGCCTCAACAACATCATCAGGGTCGCAGAATGCTCATCTCCAGTATATTGTGCTGACCACACTGGATAATGGTGTATATGAGGTGCGAGTATAAAGCAATGAGACATATTCTTTGCTAGATGTGGCAAACCTGCATGCTTGCGTAGGCACAATATCTTTGACTTTGGTCTATAAGCTTCTTCTAGTCTAACCGTAACATTGATGCAACTGTTCAGTTGTGAGTTGTGCTCTAATAAGTTAACACGTATTTGTGTCTCTCGTCACGGAAATGGAACCGCATAATATTGCGCAACGGTACGCCATTTCTTTTTGCGTTAAATTGGGTGAAAACACGACAACTAATGATAAGCTTCAGAAGGCTTTTGGAAAGGAGGTTATGTCAAGAACTCAAGTTTTTCGTTGGCATAAAATGTTTAGTGAAGGCAGAAGGAATGTTGAAGATGAAGACCACAGTGGACGACTATCAACCTCACAGACGGATGTTAACTTGGCCAGGGTGCATGAAGTACGATCTGATGGGAGATTATCCATGGAAATGATTGGAGAAGAACTGAACATCAATCGAGAAACGGTTCGTCTAATAATATCTGAAGATCTTGGTATGAGACAGATTTGTGCAAAAATGAACCCCAAAAATCTCACACCACAACAGCGAGAAACACGGAAATATGTGGCAGTCGATCTGTTACAGCAAACAGAAATCAATCCGGAATTGTTGAGCCGTGTTATCAGTGGTGATTGAAGTTGTTATTTTTTTCAGTACGATCCAGAGACAAAACGAAAAAGTTCGCAATGGTGCTCAAAGGGATCACCCAGACCAAAAAAAGCTCGCATGTCAAAGTCAAAAGTGAAATGCATGCTTGTGTGCTTCTTTGATTCGAAGGGAATTGTTCATAAAGAGTGGGTGGCTCCTGGACAAACAGTTAACCAGTATTACTACAAAGAGATTTTAGAAAGACTTTGTAAAAGAGTTCTTCGTGTCTGTGACAACATTGCTGATAATTGGATTCTACATCGCGATAATGCGCCATACCATACTGATCTGTCAGTACAGCAGTTTTTAACCTCAAAAGAAATTTCATTATTACCACAGCCACCTTCACCAGATATCGCTTCGTACGTCTTTTTCCTATTTCCAAGAGTCAAAACGGCGGTCAAGGGACACCATTTTCAAACAACACAAGATGTCCAAAAAGCTGTGACGAGGGTCTTGGAGGATATTACAGAAGATGAGTCCCAGAAATGTTAGCATCAATGGCAGAAGCACTGCAAAAAGTGTGTGCAATCAGAAGGAAACTACTCTGAAGGAGACAACACTAAAATTGGCTAAAACGGTAAGCAACTTTTTTCTTCACATCAGTCTCATTACTTTATTGTCGCACCTCGTATTGTTTCACCCTGTGGCCACCTGCTTCAAAGCAGTTCCACGAAACAACGCTTAAACCAGTTGTGTAGGAAAACAGTTTTTTGTGTCTCCCGAAAAATTTAGTTTCTTGGAGATGACCACTTTTCCAACTCGCCGATTCTATTAATGATATGTTTCATGTTTGATTTTCTCTTACTTCATCTGATTTCCTGTGTACACTGAACGCCAGCTATTTCTGCTTGTATCCGAGGACTCTTTAACATAGAACGGGATTCAATGAACAATGAAATGGGGACGCGATTAATTTTATCCCTTTGGTTTATCATCTTAACTCGACAATGCAGTTCGTTTGGAAGCTCAGTTACTGAATGGACAACCCAATATCTGATATTGCGAACTCCCTTTTTCTTATTAGGTAGCAACTGGCAGATGGTCGGTTAAAATTTAATATTCTCTTACTCGTCGCCAGAACATCTAACTCTAAAGTAGCCATAAAACTGAGATTGTTCTCAGTGATAGTCAGAACTAAAAGAAAATAACAAAGTAATGATCACAGTACTAATATACCATAATGATCTCTCACAATATTCTTCGATTTCATAAAATAGAAATTTCCAGAGTAGCAACTAGAATTTTTTAGCGCTCGCTCTAGAACATTCCAACGAATGGGACTGAATGGGCATGGACAGGCGGCAGCAATACAAAACCTTTGTTGTCACGACTCGCGAAGTTAGTTACAGAGATATACTTGCGCACTGAAAATAATCTCGTAATAAAATTTTAGTAAATAAAATTAAGCACTTGGAAATTTATTTTACCAGACGAATGACATCGGTTAACATAGCGTCTCTCTTTCAGCTACGATTTTTCGCAATGAAAACCATTTCGTAATAAAATTTTAATCAATAAAATTAAACACGACGAAATGTGCTTTATGAGTCTACTGACAACAATTAGCGCTATATCTCTCCTTCATTTATGATGTTCTGTAAGCAGAAACAAATACATTTTCACTAGAATGTAGAATCAAAAAGTGTTGAAAGTTTTGAGTTCACGTAAATCGCAAGCAGTTCTTAATAACTAAAGAGGATATGTAAACCCAGCCAGTGGAGGTTTCTTACACAGGGATGAAAGCTCTCTGTCGCTACTACAGAGTGACACAGAAATACGGGAACATTTTCACAGTCCAATAAAACTAGAAGTGATGAAGGAAAGACATTGCATTCATAGTAATTGAAACCTTACAACTTTGATATTTACGAAATATTGATGACATTTATCATTTTTTAAAAAATTACGTCCTTTAGACGGCGTCCTCCTGTACGAATACATTCGTGAAATCTGCTGTTGCGATTCCTCATTGACTGCTGCACCATCTCAGTTTGGATACTGTAAATTGCATCCCGAATTCGTCCAGGGTTCTTGGTCGAACCGTGTAGGCTTTGCTCATGAGGTAGCCCCCCAAGAAAAAATCACAGACGGATGAATCTGGCGATCTAGGGAGCCAGGAAATGTTACCGAATCGTGAGATCACACAGTTGCCAAACAATTCTTGCACATGTGCCATTGATTGCCGTGCAGTGTGTGATGTCGCTCCGTCCTATTGAAACCATGCTTCTTGAATGTTTGGGAAATTGTTCAATGCAGGTGTAACGAAAGTTCGGAACATCTCCACGTAACGATCGGCGTTGACAGTTATTGTGATTCCCCTTACTCATTTGCGAAAAAATACGGTACGATAATTCCAAGTGATGAAGCACCACACCTTACTGTCACTTTACTAGCGTGTAAAGGGCGCTCATGAACGTTATTAGAATTTGTGTTTGCCCAGTAACGGTAGTTCTGTTTATTGACACAACCGGTGAGATGAAAATGTGCCTCATCTGACATCCGTAACTTGTTTAGAAATTCATCGTCATTGTTTATTTTTGTTATCATTTGTTGACAGAATCTCAATCGTAAACGGTAATCGTTGTCCTTCAATTGTTGCACCATCTGTTGTTTGTCCAGATGAAATTTTAAATCGAGATGAATAATTCTGCGAACACTCTGCAACATTCCAACCACTGCTGCTTGCTTACCAATTGAACGCCGTGGGCTCCGTAAAACAGACTCGCGTAGAACATTAGTGTTCGCTGGAGAACACATACTACTTGATCGTCCTGTTGGTTTGTTCTTGAGGAAATATCCAGTCTCTTCAAAGTTATTAATCCAATATTTTATCGCTTGTTTCGACAGAACGGCATCATGACGTCCTAAATTATAAGAACGTCGAAACTCCCTCTAACCGCTACCGAACTATCATTGTATTTATAAAAGATTTTTATGGCATACGCTCGCTGTTGTCCGTTCCACTGATACATGATTACTGAAATGGCGGACTGTTTACTCGCTGTCACGAACCCGCAGTGCTGCCACCTGCCCAGAGCTGCCACTACTCATTTCAAACATTCCCGTTATTCTGTGTTACCCCCTATATTGTACAACCACATTCAATAAACGATGATACTTCGTTTAGAGGTCGAACTACTGAGGACAATTTTTTTGTAGTATGAACTGTAAGGGTAAAAAGACTAAAGTAGATACTGTCCCCAACTAGCGACACAAAATGATAACCACATCTCTCGTACGGCCCATGAGCAGTATTTACACCGTGCCACCTGTTGTGCTAGAAGTGTGGCAAATGCTGGAAATCAGTCGTAGATAGGTACCTCAGGTAGTCCACAGGTGTCCGTGAATTTTTGGTTTTCCACAACATCACAGATGTTATACATAAGCCAATTAACCCGCTCACACACTGTTCTCTAAATGATCGAACGCCCTTGTATTAAACAGCTTCACACGCCTGACTGCTATCCGAATGAGTTAACGTGTTAAATATTTGACGTTAAACATGTAAAACTGTCGTGACAGAAGTCGAAAAATCCGAATTATGTTGATGTTATTAGTTTTGAATTATTCACCCGTAGCACAGCGGAAAAGTAGCAATCGAAATCAATTTTCCTTTTATTATTTTGTGAGGATGCTGTTGAGGTTGCTTAGTGACGTAAGGTTTCGAGAAACTTTGAAATAATGTGTAAAGTTTGATGGAAGTCGTGAAGTGCTCTTATCTCAAATACTGGATGAATACAGTCTGGGTACTTTGTGGACCGTGAGTTTGCCTATACACACTTCCTAA
Organism: Schistocerca cancellata; assembly: GCF_023864275.1. NCBI lineage: Eukaryota > Metazoa > Arthropoda > Insecta > Orthoptera > Acrididae > Schistocerca > Schistocerca cancellata. The sequence continues at coordinate 5,315,407 of NW_026046443.1, read as the reverse complement.
CTTTAATACATTTCTTTTAGTATTATATACCTTGAATGTAGGATTACATATCTCAATAAATACATGATGACAGCATTTAAAATTTGGTATTCTGTCAGTAATTATATGAAATGCAGAGAATCAAATTTTTATTGCTCCTGGAAGCCGTTCGATAGGCAACTGGAACAGAAACTGGTTGACGAAATGATTGTTTCAGCCGTTCATTAATATTGGCTAAATTGGTATCCACTGAATGCCAGGTTTCGCAGCGATCACTGAATATTCAGCGTTATAGAAGGACAGCAGTCATTCGCAAAAATCCCTCATTTATTGCACAACTATAATAGATTTCGACTATAACATAGTTACCATCGGCGCATTACCAGAAGAGCCATAAGGAATCAACATGTCAGAACATAAACTTTTGACAAATGATACTAGCCTCTACATCGGAGAAACAAATCTTATGTTTATGCCACATAAAGACTAGCGTCATTTGTGACAGTTTTATGTTCTGACATGTCAGTACCCGTATGAATCTTCTGATAATACACCGATGAGGAGGAACCGAGTTCGAGTCTCGCTACGGCACACAGTTTTAATCTGCCGGAAAGTTTCATATCAGCGCACACTTTGCTGTAGAGCGAAATTTTCATTCCAGATAACTGTTATAGTTGAAATCTAAATCTGCAACACATTACAGTTTTTGCAACAGATGGCTGGCCTTTACACTTGTTTATTGAAAATGGAAATGGCGTAATTGGCCGGGAGGCCCCTTAGGGGGCAACCTGAGCGCCGGATGGGGATGAAATGATGATGAAGACAACACAACACCCAGTCCCTGAGCAGGAAAAATTCCCGACCCAGCCGGGAATCGAACCCGGGCCCGTAGGACGGCAATCCGTCACGCTGATCACTCAACTATCGGGGCGGGAGTTTGCTTATTAATATGTATTCGCACTAGTATGAGGAGCATGCGTGCATTCTGAAACGAATTGTCTCACACGATGAGAAGCGATTTACCGCTACAGTCCTAAGAGAGGTCAACTCACGTAGGGGAGATAATCGTTATTAGCAGCGGAGAAAAATCGTATTACTGATGATAACCGCTGTACTCCTACCACTCGACAGGCATTCAGCCATGTAGCGAAACAAATGGCGAGCACTTCACAGAGCCAAATCAATAATGGTTGTATACGGACCTGACAGTCTTCGAAAACGGTAAGCCCTGTGCACGCTCCAGCGACCATGGTTCGGCGCAGTCAACAGCAGTGTCCGTATATCGGCTGTGAAGGAGCTCATACAAACGAATCGTCGACTGTTCAACTGATGGTAAGCAAAGGAACAGTACATTACGTCATCTATGAGGAGTTCCGTTACGGCAAAGTTTGTGCACAGTTGGTGTCCAAACGTCTTTCACATAATCAGAAGACTGCTAGTATGGATGTTTACCTGACATATTTGTTGACATACGCCATCAGATTGTGGCATGCGATGTAACGTATTGTCACCGTTTCGACCCCGCATCCAGAAGGGTAAGCGTAAGATGACGACATCCTGGCTCTCCTCGTCATAAAGCGCTTACTCTGCCCATAAGGCCAGAAAAGTGCTGTTGAATTTCTGTTTCAACGAAGATGGTGATGATGATGACGTTTGGTTTCTGGAGCGCTCAACTGCGCAGTTATCAGCGCCCGTACAAATTTTCAATCTTTGCTCAGTCCAATCTCGCCACTTTGATGAATGACGATAAAATCATGAGGACAACACAAACACCCAGTCATCTGGAGGCAGGTGAAAATCCCTGACCCCGCCGGGAATCGAAACCGGAACCCCTTGCTCGAGAAGCGAGAACACGACCGCGACACCATAAGCTGTGGACGTTTCAACGAAGAGGGACCTCTACTTTGTGACTGGCTACTATGGGGTACAACAGTTAATGCTGAGCAGTACTGCATCACGTTGCTGAGGCTCAAACAGGGCATCAACAACAAGCGCAAGAGCAAACTATAGAACGGGACAGTACTTCACCAGGACAATGCTAGGCCACATGTATCCAAGACGACCTTCGAGCTCCTTCAAAAATTTCTATGGGATCTCCTCGAACAGCCTCCTTACAGCCCCGACATCTCCACATGTGATTCTCATATCTTCAGTCCTTTAAAACAATGAAAGATGAGAGGTTCACCTGTGACAGGGAAGTGCAGGACACTGTGGGAAACTGGACCGGTCAATAACCCACGAGTCATCCACTCCCTTCCTAGGCTCTGAGAAACAGTGCATCAGTGTCAGTGGCAACTGCATATACTGTGTTGTTCCACATGATCTGTCATTGTAATACTCTTATTAAAACTCCTTTACATATAACTAGAGTCTCCATTTCATTTAGACACGCCTTCTAAAGCCGGCCCGGAAAATACACACTTCAAAAAAAGTTTGGCATCTCCCCAGTTCCCAGAACTCCTAAAGATAGACGTTGACTGTGGATACTGTATCATAGGCACAGCCCCTTTGACTATTCAGAGATGTCACTAAACCTGCCCAAAGAGGTAAACAACCATGCATTAGCAGCGCCTATTAGATGGAGGGGGTCCGACAGCCGATCAGTTACAGTCATTACACCAGGGAGGAGGCACATGGCTCGTGTTGTCTGTAATTCAACAATGCCTAGACGGTCAATAAGCCACAGCTGCAAAATACTAACACTAATTCTTTACAGACGAATGGAAAAACTAGTAGAAGCCAACCTCGGGGAAGATCAGTTTGGATTCCGTAGAAATACTGGAACACGTGAGGCAATACTGACCTTACGACTTATCTTAGAAGAAAGATTAAGGAAAGGCAAACCTACGTTTCTAGCATTTGTAGACTTAGAGAAAGCTTTTGACAATGTTGACTGAAATACTCTCTTTCAAATTCTGAAGGTGGCAGGGGTAAAATACAGGGAGCGAAAGGCTATTTACAATTTGTACAGAAACCAGATGGCAGTTATAAGAGTCGAGGGACATGAAAGGGAAGCAGCGTTGGGGAAGGGAGTAAGACAGGGTTGTAGCCTCTCCCCGATGTTATTCAATCTGTATATTGAGCAAGCAGTAAAGGAAACAAAAGAAAATTTCGGAGTAGATATTAAAATCCATGGAGAAGAAATAAAAACTTTGAGGTTTGCCGATGACATTGTAATTCTGTCAGAGACAGCAAAGGACTTGGAAGAGCAGTTGAACGGAATGGATGGTATCTTGAAGGGAGGATGTAAGATGAACATCAACAAAAGCAAAACGAGGATAATGGAATGTAGTGGAATTAAGTCGGGTGATGCTGAGGGAATTAGATTAGGAAATGAGACACTTAAAGTAGTAAAGGAGTTTTGCTATTTGGGGAGCAAAATAACTGATGATGGTCGAAGTAGAGAGGATATAAAATGTAGACTGTCAATGGCAAGGAAAGCGTTTCTGAAGAAGAGAAATTTGTTAACATCGAGTATAGATTTAAGTGTCAGGAAGTCATTTCTGAAAGTATTTGTATGGAGTGTAGCCATGTATGGAAGTGAAACATGGACGGTAAATAGTTTGGACAAGAAGAGAATAGAAGCTTTCGAAATGTGGTGCTACAGAAGAATGCTGAAGATTAGATGGGTAGATCACATAACTAATGAGGAGGTATTGAATAGGATTGGGGAGAAGAGAAGTTTGTAGCACAACTTGACCAGAAGAAGGGATCGGTTGGTAGGACATGTTCCGAGGCATCAAGGGATCACCAATTTAGTATTGGAGGGCAGCGTGGAGGGTAAAAATCGTAGGGGGAGACCAAGAGATGAATGCACTAAGCAGATTCTGAAGGATTTAGGTTGCAGTAGGTACTGGGAGATGAAGAAGCTCGCACTGGATAGAGTAGCATGGAGAGCTGCATCAAACCAGTCTCAGGACTGAAGACCACAACAACAACAACATAGACGGTCAATACCGCGGTTCGATCGTGTCCGCATTGTTACTTTGTGCCAGGAAGAACTCTCAACAAGGGAAGTGTCCAGGAATCTCGGAGTGAACCAAATCGATGTTGTTCGGACATGGAGGAGATACAGACAGACAGGAAGTCGATGACATGCCTCCCTCATGCCGCCCAAGGGCTACTACTGCAGTGGATGACCGCTACCTACGGATTGTGGCTCGGAGAAACCCTGACAGCAACGCCACCATGTTGAACAATGCTTTTCGTGCAGGCACAGGACGTCGTGTTATGACTCAGGCTGCATGATGTGCAACTTCATTCCCAACGTCCATGGCGAGATCCATCTTTGAAACCACGGCACCATACAGCGCGGTACAGATAAGCCCAACAACTTGCTGAAGGGACTGCTCAGGACTGGCATAAAGTTCTCTTCACCGATGAGTGTCGCGTATGCCTTGAACCAGACAATCGTCGGAGACGTGTTTGGAGGCAACCCGGTCAGGCTAAACGGCTTAGACATACTGTACAGCGTGTGCAGTAGGGTGGAGGTTCCCTTCTGTTTTGGGGTGGCATTATGTGGGGCCGACGTGAGCCGCTGGTGGTCATGGAAGCCGCCGTAACGGCTGTACGATATGTAAGTGCCACCCTCCGACCGACAGAGCCACCATATCGGCAGCACATTGGCGAGGCATTCGTCTTCATGGACGACGCGGTCCCATCGCACACATCTTGTGAAGGACTTCCTGCAGGATAACGACATCGCTCGACTAGAGTGGCCAGCATGTTATCTGGACATGAACACTATAGAGCATGCCTGCGATAGATTGAAAAGGGCTGTTTATGGATGACGTGGCCCACCAACCACTCTGTAGGATCTTCCCCGAATCGCCGTTGAGGAGTGGGACATTCTGGACCAACGGTGCCTTGATGAACGTGTGGATAGTATGCCACGACGAATACAGGCATGCGCCAATGCAGGAGGATGTGCTACAGTGTATTAGAGGTACAGGTGTGTACAGCAGTCTGGACCACCACCTCTGAAGGTCTCGCTGTATGGTGGTACAACATGCAATGTGTGGTTTTCATGAGCAATAAAAAGGGAGGAAATGATGTTTATGTTGATCTCTATTCAATTTTCTGCACAGGTTCCAAACTCTCGGAACCGAGTTGAAGCAATATTTTTTTTTTAAGTTTGTATTTACAATAAGACTGATGCGGCAGTGCCGCTTGTTAATGGGAATAGCAGAAGACGTTGGAAACGTCCACTGTTGTCGTCGATGCAACGCTGTGTTCGATATACACTCCTGGAAATGGGAAAAAGAACACATTGACACCGGTGTGTCAGACCCACCATACTTGCTCCGCACACTGCGAGAGGGCTGTACAAGCAATGATCACACGCACGGCACAGCGGACACACCAGGAACCGCGGTGTTGGCCGTCGAATGGCGCTAGCTGCGCAGCATTTGTGCACCGCCGCCGTCAGTGTCAGCCAGTTTGCTGTGGCATACGGAGCTCCATCGCAGTCTTTAACACTGGTAGCATGCCGCGACAGCGTGGACGTGAACCGTATGTGCAGTTGACGGACTTTGAGCGAGGGCGTATAGTGGGCATGCGGGAGGCCGGGTGGACGTACCGCCGAATTGCTCAACACGTGGGGCGTGAGGTCTCCACAGTACATCGATGTTGTCGCCAGTGGTCGGCGGAAGGTGCACGTGCCCGTCGACCTGGGACCGGACCGCAGCGACGCACGGATGCACGCCAAGACCGTAGGATCCTACGCAGTGCCGTAGGGGACCGCACCGCCACTTCCCAGCAAATTAGAGACACTGTTGCTCCTGGGGTATCGGCGAGGACCATTCGCAACCGTCTCCATGAAGCTGGGCTACGGTCCCGCACACCGTTAGGCCGTCTTCCGCTCACGCCCCAGCATCGTGCAGCCCGCCTCCAGTGGTGTCGCGACAGGCGTGAATGGAGGGACGAATGGAGACGTGTCGTCTTCAGCGATGAGAGTCGCTTCTGCCTTGGTGCCAATGATGGTCGTATGCGTGTTTGGCGCCGTGCAGGTGAGCGCCACAATCAGGACTGCATACGACCGAGGCACACAGGGCCAACACCCGGCATCATGGTGTGGGGAGCGATCTCCTACACTGGCCGTACACCACTGGTGATCGTCGAGGGGACACTGAATAGCGCACGGTACATCCAAACCGTCATCGAACCCATCGTTCTACCATTCCTAGACCGGCAAGGGAACTTGCTGTTCCAACAGGACAATGCACGTCCGCATGTATTCCGTGCCACCCAACGTGCTCTAGAAGGTGTAAGTCAGGCTGGCCAGCAAGATCTCCGGATCTGTCCCCCATTGAGCATGTTTGGGACTGGATGAAGCGTCGTCTCACGCGGTCTGCACGTCCAGCACGAACGCTGGTCCAACTGAGGCGCCAGGTGGAAATGGCATGGCAAGCCGTTCCACAGGACTACATCCAGCATCTCTACGATCGTCTCCATGGGAGAATAGCAGCCTGCATTGCTGCGAAAGGTGAATATACACTGTACTAGTGCCGACATTGTGCATGCTCTGTTGCCTGTGTCTATGTGCCTGTGGTTCTGTCAGTGTGATCATGTGATGTATCTGACCCCAGAAATGTGTCAATAAAGTTTCCCCTTCCTGGGACAATGAATTCACGGTGTTCTTATTTCAATTTCCAGGAGTGTACAATAAGACTGATGCGGCAATGCCCTCTGTTAATGGGAATAGCAGAAGGCGTTGGAAACGTCCACTGTTGACGTCGATGCAACGCCGTGTTCGATATATTAAACGATGAGAAGTGCATAGCAGCTCTGCCTGAAAGATATACTGCATTCACCATAAGAATAAACCTGATGTAAACATTACACCATGTATTCTTCCGCGTTTGGCTGAATCTCATTGGATATCGTTTCATGTAGAGCGGAAGCCAAGCTGTGTCCATTGCAGTCAAATACAATCATACGTTTTATGCTGTGTTACACACACATAGATTGAACGTTAATGTGAAACAACAGCTTTAGCACCTCTTTTAAATTGGACAGCATTGGCCAGACGGCTGGTCCAACTAACGTGCAGTGATGTAAACAGTTGCGGTTACGACACAAAAGGAGGCAGAGAAACAATATAGCTTCTAATGTCATCTAATTTTTAAAGAGAATCAAATAATAATCGCAAAACTCCAGCAATACCGCACGCTTCTCACTTAACATGGTATTCCAATTGTAATCAAGACTTATGAAAATTACTGTCCTAAGCAAATGCTAATTTTTCTGAGGGAGCTATGTATAATGCAAAAGCATGCAGGGATTTCATCGGATTGTTGAATACTGAAGCCACAGTCAGTCGTCTGGTAACCTCTTAGCTCCTTCCTTATCCGAATTCGAAAAATACGTTTCAGTTCTGGAACTGTCATCTGCTACGTCGATAACGTGTCGATCAACAACAGAATCCACGAAGCCATCCAGGCGCCACATTTTCTCTTCTTTTATGACGTGCCGTTCTATACGCCATCAACATTCCGCAGTGATATGTGAAAAAGCTACGTGCGGTAGTTCCGGTACGTTTGGCAGCTTAATAGTCTTGTTATTTCTGGCGACAAATCCCTTAACTTGGTTACAGATCAGTTCCGATGGCTTCGTATTGTAATGGTACAGAGACAAATGCGAAAATGCAGTGTTTGTATGGTGTGCTCGATGCTATGAAAACGATTGTTTTTCATGTTTCTACAACACTTTCCATTCTAGCTCGTGTGAGACTACATCTTTGGTATAAAACAATGGCAACTGGCCAAATAAAATTTAGTTCTTCATTTTTGTTCCTAAAAATTAAATTGTTAAATTTTCTTAATTTAAACAACCTTTATCAACAATCTTTCATAAAATATCGATAATTAAGATTTTATACTTGAAATGAAAACAGGAATTTCGCGTGCAATATGTAATTAGAAACAAGAACGCGTGCGTTATTTATAAAAAAATTATGATGAATTTTACAATTACGAGGTTTAGGTATTTCAAATCTTATGAATCTACTAAGCTACCTATTCCGCTATACATTCATTGTGTATTTGCATCTCAACTCCGTTAAATATAGTCAAAAGCCGATTTTTGTTTCTGTAAATTTATGAAGAACATTAACAACAACCTATTTCTCGACACTTTTAGCCGTGTACCACTACGGAGCCGGAAGCAGCCTCAGGCATTTTCGCACTGCATGTTACTAGCGCGACAATCACAGCACAGCAGTACAGAGACATAATTTTTGAAATAAAAACTACATTGCTAAAGCATGATTCTACATCTACATTTACATCCATACTCCGCAAGCCATCTGACGGTGTGTGGCGGAGGGTACCTTAAGTACCTCTATCGGTTCTCCTTTCTATTCCAGTCTCGTATTGTGTGGAAAGAAAGATTGTCAGTATGCCTCTGTGCGGGCTCTAATCCCCCTGATTTTGTCCTCACCGTCTCTTCGCGAGATATACGTAGGAGGGAGCAATATACTGCTTGACTCCTTGGTGAAGGTATGTTCTCGAAACTTCAACAAAAGCCCGTACGGAGCTATTGAGCGTCTCTCTTGCAGAGTCTTCCACTGGAGTTTATCTATCATCTCCGTAACGCTTTCGCGATTACTAAATGATCCTGTAACGAAGCGCGCTGCTCTCCGTTGGATCTTCTCTATCTCTTCTATCAACCCTATCTGGTACGGATCTCACACCGGTGCGCAGTATTCGAGCAGTGGGCGAACAAGTGTACTGTACCCTACTTCCTTCGTTTTCGGACTGCATTTCCTTAGGATTTTCCAATGAATCTCAGTCTGGCATCTGCTTTACCGACAAGTAACTTTATATGGTCATTCCGTTTTAATTCACTCCTAATGCCCACTCCTAGATAAGTTACGGAATTAACTGCTTCCAGTTGATGATTTGCTAAATTGTAGCTAAATGATAACGGATCTTTCTTTCTATATATTCGCAGCACATTACACTTGTCTACATTGAGATTCAATTGCCATTCCATGCACCATGCGTCAATTAGTTGCAGATCCTCCTGCATTTCAGTATAATTTTCCATTGTTACAGCATCATCCGCAAGAAGCCTCAGTGAACTTCCGATGTTATCCACAAGGTCATTTATATATATTGTGAATAGCAACGGTCCTACGACACTTCCCTGCGGCACACCTGAAATCACTCTTACTTCGAAAGACTTTTCTCCATTGAGAATGACAGGCTGCGTTTTGTTATCTAGGAACTCTTCAATCCAATCACACAATTGGTCTGATAGAACATTTGCTCATACTTTGTTCATTAAACGACTGTGGGGAACTGTATCAAACGCCTTGCGGAAGTCCAAAAACACGGCATCTACCTGGCAACCTGTGTCTATGGTCCTCTGACTCTCGTGGACGAATAGCGCGAGCTGGGTTTCACACGATCGTCTTTTTCGAAACCCATCTTGATTCCTACAGAGTATATTTCTAGTCTCCAGAATATAATACACAACCATAATACGTGTTCCAAAATTCTACAACTGATCGACGTTAGAGATATAGGTCTATAGTTCTGCACATCTGTTCGACGTCCCTTCTTGAAAACGGGGATGACCTGTGCCCTTTTCCAATCCTTTGGAACGCTACGCTCTTCTAGAGGCCTACGGTATACCGCCGCAAGAAAGTGGGCAATTTCCTTCGCGTACTCTGTGTAAAACCGAACTGGTATCCCATCAGGTCCAGAGGCCTTTCCTCTTTTGAGCGATTTTAATTGTAAGGTAAACGTTGATGGCTGTTAAAACATTAGAATATCTTAAAGTTTCATTTAACGGAACTAAGTAACAACACATCTAATGCATAAGCAGGACATACTTCCAAGAGCTTAACAACACCAGTGAACGTGGGCTACGTCATCTGATCAATCATCGGGTGTATGTTTCTTTACGTCAGGTTTTTTTCATGATGAAGAGAGTATAAAAGCAGTGTTGAGCTGTAACTCTTGCAGAGTGTGAGGTTTATTTGAATACGCTTGACCCCCACACACAAAAACTCAGAGGGAAATAGATCGGATGACCGAGATGGTCAGATGATTGGACTGCCTCTGCAGGTTATTCTCATCTCACCGGACACCTCATTAACTCGCAACAAGTTCGTTGTGGCGGTGGGCGCTGTTGCTCGGTCTTGCTAAAAATACCCACGCAGTATATTTTTTATATATGAACATATATATATTTTATATATATATATTTTATATATGAACATATGCGTTAAACCATTCCACTGGAACTACTGACGGCCTTGGGAGAGCCAGTCCTGACAAAACTCTACCATCTGGTGAGCGAGATGTATGAAACAGGTGAAATACCCTCAGACTTCAAGAAGAATATAATAATTCCAATCCCAAAGAAAGCAGGTGCTGACAGATGTGAAAATTACCGAACAATCAGTTTAATAAGCCACAGCTGCAAAATACTAACACAAATTCTTTACAGACGAATGGAAAAACTAGTAGAAGCCAACTTCGGGGAAGATCAGTTTGGATTCCGTAGAAATAAAGGAACACGTGAGGCAATACTGACCTTACGACTTATCTTAGAAGAAAGATTAAGGAAAGGCAAACCTACGTTTCTAGCATTTGTAGACTTAGAGAAAGCCTTTGACAATGTTGACTGGAATACTCTCTTTCAAATTCTAAAGGTGGCAGGGGTAAAATACAGGGAGCGAAAGTCTATTTACAATTTGTACAGAAACCAGATGGCAGTTATAAGAGTCGAGGGACATGAAAGGGAAGCAGCGGTTGGGAAGGGAGTAAGACAGGGTTGTAGCCTCTCCCCGATGTTATTCAATCTGTATATTGAGCAAGCAGTAAAGGAAACAAAAGAAAAGTTCGGAGTAGGTATTAAAATCCATGGAGAAGAAATAAAAACTTTGAGGTTCGCCGATGACATTGTAATTCTGTCAGAGACAGCAAAGGACTTGGAAGAGCAGTTGAACGGAATGGATGGTATCTTGAAGGGAGAATATAAGATGAACATCAACAAAAGCAAAACGAGGATAATGGAATGTAGTCGAATTAAGTCGGGTGATGCTGAGGGAATTAGATTAGGAAATGAGACACTAAAACTAGTAAACGAGTATTGCTATTTGGGGAGCAAAATAACTGATGATGGTCAAAGTAGAGAGGATATAAAATGTAGACTGGCAATGGCAAGGAAAGCGTTTCTGAAGAAGAGAAATTTGTTAACATCGACTATAGATTTAAGTGTCAGGAAGTCATTTCTGAAAGTATTTGTATGGAGTGTAGTCATGTGTGGAAGTGAAACATGGACGGTAAATAGTTTGGACAAGAAGAGAATAGAAGCTTTTGAGATGTGGTGCTACAGAAGAATGCTGAAGATTAGATGGGTAGATCACATAACTAATGAGGAAGTATTGAATAGCATTGGGGAGAAGAGAAATTTGTGGCACAACTTGACCAGAAGAAGGGATCGGTTGGTAGGACATGTTCTGAGGCATCAAGGGATCACCAATTTAGTATTAGAGGGCAGCGTGGAGGGTAAAAATCGTTGGGGGAGGCCAAGTGATGAATACACTAAGCAGATTCTGAAGGATGTAGGTTGCAGTAGGTACTGGGAGATGAAGAAGCTTGCACAGGATAGAGTAGCATGGAGAGCTGCATCAAACTAGTCTCAGGACTGAAGGCCACAACAACAACAACATGCGTTGAACACTGTGGAGTTACCGGTTACCATCAGTAGTTTGGTGAAAGAATCAAGTTACTATGCGGACACCGGATGTGAGCACCACGACTCATCAGAGTACTGGAGAGGATTTTCTGATATACAGTGGCTCGTGAGGAAGTGAGTTTACATACCCTGACAAGCTGAACCAAGCCTCAGATGAAGAAATGAAAAGCTGAGGATTTAGCTGTGCAGTTAATTCAGAAACCGCAGGCGGAAAAAGAGTGAAAAATCGTCTGCATGCCTTAACTCACGCACAACAGTAAATTTATAAGATCCTTTTTGATGCCGGACGATGTGGCCTAGCGGTTCTAGGCGCCGCAGTCCGGGACCCCGCTGCTGCTACGGCCGCAGGTTCGAATCCTGCCGCGGGCATGGATGTATATGGTGTCCCTACGTTAGTTAGGTTTAACTAGTTCCAAGTCTAGGGAACTGTTGACCTCAGATGTTAAGTCCCATAGTGCTTAGAGCCATTTGAACCATTTTCCTTTTTCATAATGTTTCGATACGGTAATCTTTATATTCCAACTGACACATAAAAACGGCGATAGACTTTGTCGGACTTTGCTCGAGGCTTTGCTTCACTGCAGCAGTGTTTTCTGCAGTTCTAAGTCTTTTCGGTTTGTTACGCTTTTTATTAGCTACAGAGCCGTTTCGTGTGCCAGTTTCACTTCCAGTCTTGAACTCTTGTACACGTTTCTCACTGTGCTTCGTGTAACACTCGACAACGAACACGTGCTGGCTTACGGTGACCATCATTTTGTGTTCCATTCAACTGATCACCAAAACACGTCTGCTCCTCTCACTCACTCACAAGTGGAAGTCACGACATTGGCATGACGGATTTACTTCAAATTTTTTACACCTTTAATAGGCCACTAAAACAAGATAATGTGGAAGTATTAAGGTGCACTACTCTGGCAGTTCTGAGGAAATCGCAAGAGAAGTTTTACGCGTCTGTTACCATGGTACCTGATGTATCTGTGCCAGACGTTAGAGCTCATGGTGGTCCAGTGGGTAGCGTTTGAGCTTTGTAAGACGAACGTGGATAAGGAGACTGTTCGACTCTCACTCAAACCTTCATTTCTGTAGTAGAAGTCTCAATTCTGTGACATTCAAAAAATTTGCACCTACTTGTTACATATGGGCAACGGCCTTGCCGCAGTGGATACACCGGTGCCCGTCAGAACAGCGAAGTTCAGAGCTGTCGGGCGTGGCCGGTATTTGGATGGGTGACCATGTGGAACGCCTTGCACTGTTGCTATTTTTCGGGGTGCACTCAGCCTCGTTATGCCAATTGATGATCTATTGGACCGAATAGTAAGGACTCCGGTCAAAGAAAACCATCTTAACGAGCGGGAGAACGGTGTACTGACCAAACGCCCCTCCTATCCGCATCCTCACCTAAGGATGACACGGCGGTCGGATGGTCCCGATGGGCCACTTGTGGCCTGAATACGGAGTGCTTTGTCCTGTTACATATGCAACGTCTCACAACGATGCAGGTTAACCGCCAAATGGGGCTTGCCTCTGTCTCTACAACTCGAAGCGTCGACGTGCAAAGTAGTTCCAGGCATTGTACCACATTGTGTAAGGGATTTCGCAAATCACGACAGGTATACATTTTCAGGAAATTTCTACGCTTTTCTTCATTCGTCGATAGTTATGAGCACGTTTGTTCTAATAATTAAATGTAATTAAAAATAGTAAGTAGTCAAATAACATGAAATTCACTAAAACTTCAGCTAATACACGGTTTTATCTTTAAAATTATAAAAAATGTTCAAATGTGTTTGAATTCCTAAGTGACCAACCTGTTGAGGTTATTGATCCCTAGACTTACACACTACTTAAACTAACTGAAACTAAATTATGCTAAGAACAACACAAACAGCCATATCCGAGGGAGGATTCTAACCTCAAGCGGGAGGGGCCGAGCAATCCGTGACATAGCGCCTCAAACCGCGCGGCCACTCTGCGCCGCTTAAAATTATAATCCCTCGCAAAAGTCATATAAAATAATAATATTACCTGTGACGAAAAAATATAGATTAAAATTATGCTCGAGAGGGAGTCGAACCGTCGATTTATACAGGTTTGTCCTAAGAAGCTCAAACGCTAATCACTACTAACGGTGTCAAAGTTTGAAGTTAATCTGTGATCCCAACGTCGTGGCTTCTACTTATTAGATGTAATGTGTGATGTGTCGACAGAGGGGCCGACACAGTGTTATTTTGAGGGGGGCCGAATAGGCACGCTATAAGCTCACCCAGAATATCGTGAAGTCTGAAACAGGACGCTCAATGAATGCTAATAAGAAAAGAACGTAATGTCGGTTTACTTAACTTTAATCCATCCTTTTGGTATACATCGTTCTTGTTGAGACATACTTTAGACGATAATTATCAATTGCTATTTAAGGCTAATGGCGCCTTGCTAGGTCGTAGCCATGGACTTAGCTGAAGGCTATTCTAACTGTCTCTCGGCAAATGAGAGGAAGGCTTCGTACGTGTAGTCGCTAGCAATGTCGTCCGTACAACTGGGGCGAGTGCTAGTCCGCCTTTCTAGACCTGCCATGTGGTGGCGCTAGGTCTGCAAGTACTGACAGTGGCGACACGCGGGTCCGACATGTACTAATGGACCGCGGCCGATTTAAGCTACCACCTAGCAAGTGTGGTGTCTGGCGGTGACACCACATTCCTCCCCCGCAAATCGGCGAACGGTCGTGTGATAAGGCTTCCGCCCGCCGTGGGGAGGGCCCCATGTTGACGTATGCGATGAGGTGGGGAGCCTAACAACAGGCGAGGCCGTGCCACCCGCACCCGGCCATTCGGTCCGAGGGGAGCTAGGAAACGCCTGGAAACCTACTCCAGGGTGCACGTCAACATGCGGCGCATGCGCCCGTAATGAGACATGAGTGGCCGAAGGATCGACCTCCATTGCGTCGGGGTATCCGACGCGCGACGACGCCATGTGGTCCGGAGCGGGCAAGAGTTCCATGGCGGAGGACAGCTGGTCACGGGAAGCGATCGGCGGCGCGTGACCCAGGGAGGCGGATGGCGGCTGCAGCGAAGCATCCACTGCGGGCGGCGCCGGCGGCGGCGTGACGCCATGGGGCAAAATGGAAGGCATCGTCGGTAACACCTGGGGATGAGGCGAGCCAGTAGATGGGTCCCCAGGGCGCTGACCGGACGGCTCCGTCGCTGAAAGCAGACGGGGAGCGGCAGAACCCAGGCGACGACAGAGGCGCAGCAGATTGAGATGCCGACGCACCTCACCAGAGGCCCCCAAAACCAAATACATCGCGCGGCCGAGGCAGCGAAGAATGCGCCCTGCGAGCCAACGCCGTGAACCGCGATAAGTACGATAGAATACGACGTCGCCAGGAGCAAAAGCAGGAGTCTGCCGCTGCACAGGAACCTGATGCGGCGGATGCAGCAAAGACATCAAGGTTCGATGAGGACGACCGTGAAGCAACTCAGCCGGCGAGCGACCATCGCGGGGCTGAGAGCGATAGGAAGACAAAAAGAGCAACAAGGCGTCCTCCCGAGAATGCGACTCTTTCAATTTCAACATCTGCGACTTGAAAGTCCGGACCAAACGTTCAGCGGCACCGTTTGACTGAGGCGAAAATGGCGCGGATGGCAGATGTTGAATGCCATTGGCCTTGCAGAATGACAAATTCTGCGGACAGGAATTGTGGGCCATTGTCGGAAACAATAGTCTGTGGAAGACCTTCCACGCAAAAGATAGCAGACAACGCTTGGATGGTGGCAGATGACGTCGTGGAAGACATCCGGACAACAAAAGGAAAAGTACTGAAGGAATCGACAACAACCAAGCATCGAGCATTCCAGAATGGACCAGCAAAATCTATGTGTAAGCGTTGCCAAGGGGAAGTGGCTTTCGGCCATGCAAAGAATTTCCGCGGTGGTGCGGATTGTTGTTCGGCACACGCCAAGCAAGAAGAGCACATATTCGTAATCGCAGCATCGATTCCGAACCAAGTACAGTGCTGACGAGCAAGTTGTGTCGTACGCACTATACCCCAATGTCCTCGGTGGAGAAGCTTTAAGACAGAGGACTGTAACGAACGTGGGACCACGACCCGAGACTGATCATTATCAGAACGCAACAACAAAACACCACGTCGTACAAAAAGTCTCTCCTTGTGAGCAAAAAATCTGCGAACCAACGGATCCTCGATCCGCGACTTGGACAAGGGCCATTGCGTAGCAACAAAACGCAAAACGGCAGCAAGGACAGGGTCTGCAGCTGTGGCTGTAGCTACACGACGAAAATCAATCGGAAACGATTCGACCACGTCATCGGTTTCCGCATCAATGAACATGCAAGCAAGTTCGGAAGAATCGAATGCTTTATCCTCAGCAACAGGCAAACAGGACAACGCATCTGCGTTTCCGTGCTTAGCAGTGGACCGATACAAGATATCGTAGCGGTACTGCGAGAGGAAAATAGACCAGCGAATGAATTTCTGCGCTGTACGTGGAGGTACAGGCTTGTTCGGATGAAAAAGCGATGTCAAAGGTTCGTGGTCTGTGATGATGGTAAAGTGACTACCATACAAGAAATCGTGAAACTTTGTAACACCAAACACGAGAGCCAAAGCTTCTTTCTCTATCTGGGAATAATTTCTTTGCGCTGACGAGAGCAATTTGGACGCAAAGGCAATAGGGCGATCATGCGAACCATCTTTGTGAGCAAGCACAGCACCGATCCCGAAATCCGAGGCATCTACCATCAACAAAAGGGGTTTCTGGGGATCGAATGGCGTAAGGCAAGTATTTGAAAGCAACGCCGATTTCAATTGGCGAAAGGCGCGTTCGCATTCCGTCGACCAGACGAACGGAACACCCTTACGGCGGAAGCGATGAAGCGGAGCTGAAATGGAAGAGGCATGCGGAATAAAGTTATGGTAGTAATTTATTTTTCCCAACACACACTGTGGCTGCTTCACATTTTGCGGCGAAGGCAAGTCCTGTATGGCACGGAGGTGCTCTGGACTCGGATGGATGCCTTGGGCATTTATGACATGTCCCAGATACGGCAAGTCACGAGCAAAAAACACACATTTGTCCTTCCTCAAGCGAAGACCATTCTGTCGCAAGACCTGAAATAACGTTCGGAGATTTTGTAAATGTTCTGCTTCTGTCTTTCCGGAGAACACTATATCGTCCAGATAGTTTGCCGCAGTAGGGACCGACGCACAAATAGTTTGTAAATATTGCTGAAACAATGCAGGGGCGGATGCACACCCGAATGGCAGTCTTTTGAATCGGTACAAACCAAGATGCGTGTTAACCACCAATACGCGCTGGGATTCTTCGTCCACCGGTATTTGCAAGTACGCATCTGCTAGGTCCAACTTTGAAAAATACTTTCCCGGGCACAGTTTGTCAAAAAGATCTTCCGGGCGGGGCAAAGGAAAAGTAGCAGGCACTAGTTGTGGATTCACTGTTGCCTTGAAGTCCACGCAAAGTCTCAATTTTCCGGAAGGTTTTTGCAAAACTACTAAGGGTGAGGCCCAGAGAGAAGCCTGCACACGTTCAATTACACCTTGGGATTCTAAATCGTGTAATGTTCTTGCGACCTCGGCACGCAATGCGTGGGGAACATTGCGAGCTCTGAAAAATTTCGGTTGCGCGTTGACTTTTAGTTCCAAATGTGCTTCATAGTTCTTAGCGCAACCAAGGCCCGGTGCAAAAATGTCTGCAAATTCCTCACACAGACGAGAAACACTGGCTGAAGGCACAGTCTGGTTCACTGATAGGACCTGATTTACTATTGACAAGTTAAACAATTGAAATAAATCTAAACCAAACAAGTTTACTGCAGCAGAAGAACGAAGAACGTAAAACGACACAAGTTTTGTTTGTCCCTCGTATGTTGCAAGAAGGCTGCACTGTCCTAACACAGGGATTTGCTGTCCTGAATAACTAGTTAGCTGAATTTTTGCGGCACGCAACGGCGGTGCGCCCAGTTGTTTGTACGTGGCGTAATTGAGCAATGAAACTGCAGCTCCGGTATCGAGCTGGAATGGTATCACTTGTCCGGCAAAGTCCAAATCTACAAAAAGTTTATTGTCCTGCTGACGACAAGAGCGACTGTTTTGTGCAACGTGAACAGACACTGGTACAGAATCACTTGCGACGTGACGGGATTGCCGTCGACGTCGACGCACACTTTTGTGGGACGAACACAGTCACTGTTAGAAAGAGTAACACTGGGCGGAGTGGCATTAACTACGTGAATGTCCATGGGCGAAGGTTCCCGAGCCTGAGTGTCCGTGGTTCGATTCCGGCGCGAAGCAAAGGGCCTGGAACGGTTTTGATTGTCTAATCTGAGCTTTTTCTGGCAAACACTTTGAACATGTCCTTTCTTGTGACAGTAAAAGCAAATAGCTTGGCGTGACGGGCAATTTTCACGCGAATGTCTAGTAGCACACCGCGGGCATGATTTCACTGCATTTGCGGGCTGGCGAGGCACACCTGGTTTAGAGCGCGGCGTCAGCTGCGTCGAAGTGCGCGAGGGCCGGTTACCGGGCCGCGCAGCGCGTCCAGCGGGCCGGTTAATGTTACACACTGCTGGCGAAGCTTCAAAAGATTCCTGAGCACAGTCAAGTGTGTCTTGCCTATCCAATATGTCTATCACTTGTTGAAGGGAGGGATTAACTAGTTTCAAAATCTGTTCCCTTATGCGAACATCAGAAACGTTCTGTGCTATTGCATCACGCACCATTGTATCTGAATAAGGAAGGCCACAGTCACACTGAAATTCACAATCCCTAGTAAGGCCTTGCAAAGTTGCAACCCAATCCCTATTAGTTTGACCGGCCGTACGTTTTGTACGAAAGAACGTATACCTTTTTGCAACTACATTGACCGTTTCTTTGAAATAGGCATCTAAAGCAGACAAAATTTCGTCGTAGGACAGAGTTGCTACGTCGCGTCGGGGAAACAATTTCACTATCACACGGTACGTTTGCACGCCGACACAAGACAATAAGTGAGGCTGCCGCTCGTTACCTTGAATTCTGTAGGCGGCGAGATGAAATCCAAACTGGCGGGACCACTCCGGCCATGTTTCCTGTGCCGCGTCAAAGTTGCGAAACGGCGGTGCAACTGCATGTTGTGGCTGCGGGAGCGGCGAAGCGGCGGCGGCCGCATCGTTTTGCAGCGCACGTTGACCCTGGACGAGCTGTCCCAGGGCATCCAATAACGCCTGCGTCTGCTGATTCTGCAAGCGATAAAATTCGGACAGTACATCTGGAGATTGTGGCGAAGCCATGACACAAATAATTCAGAGCAAGGTGAAAGAACAAGACCCTGTTTTTAACTCGTCGCCAATGTGATGTGTCGACAGAGGGGCCGACACAGTGTTATTTTGAGGGGGCCGAATAGGCACGCTATAAGCTCACCCAGAATATCGTGAAGTCTGAAACAGGACGCTCAATGAATGCTAATAAGAAAAGAACGTAATGTCGGTTTACTTAACTTTAATCCATCCTTTTGGTATACATCGTTCTTGTTGAGACATACTTTAGACGATAATTATCAATTGCTATTTAAGGCTAATGGCGCCTTGCTAGGTCGTAGCCATGGACTTAGCTGAAGGCTATTCTAACTGTCTCTCGGCAAATGAGAGGAAGGCTTCGTACGTGTAGTCGTTAGCAATGTCGTCCGTACAACTGGGGCGAGTGCTAGTCCGCCTTTCTAGACCTGCCATGTGGTGGCGCTAGGTCTGCAAGTACTGACAGTGGCGACACGCGGGTCCGACATGTACTAATGGACCGCGGCCGATTTAAGCTACCACCTAGCAAGTGTGGTGTCTGGCGGTGACACCACATAATGAATGACACAGAGGAGTAATCGGGACAGGGCGTGCGGGAGTTGCTCTTGGACCGACGTGTAACAGCAACCGATTGCTGCACCAAAATGTTTCCAGCACTTCCTCTGATGGACCCTAACAAGGGCCAGTTTCGAGTCACTCTTTTAAATATATTTCAAGGCAACTGTAATTTGTCCACCCTGGATTTCCCCAGCGTCTGGTGGCATTGGCAAATTCGAGTAAAACAACACTCACGTATTTCGTAGGACCGTCAGGATACATGAGTAGCCTCGAATCGAAGACTGCACGAGTTGTGACACCTGTTGAACTGTTGTCAATAGTTGTGAACAATCCATGTAACAGGACACTACCTATTTTGCACAACATTATGATCTCAGTGACAGGTGGGTGAGATCGAAACAGTATATTTAAGCCCTTCAAAAGGGAATACTCTATTGGCTTGCTCGTATAGTTTAACACGCAGTTCACTAACTTGCGAGACACATGATCCATATTCAGAACTAAGTGATGTAACGGATTAATGACCTTTGGTCTGGTACATCGACCTGGCGGAATGTTGCTTTTAGGTGGTTCCGCACTCTCGTTTAGGCTAACGCATGACGGACCCACCATCTCCACCTCAGGAAATACGGTACACTAACTGCTAAAGTACAAAGATTATTCGATTCACAGAAAACTGGCGCACACGACTTTCTTGTCTTACCTTTACTCACGGCTGAGACAAAAGGGAGGGCAACAGGCCACAGTGACAAAATGAAATAAATATACACGCTTCAAGGACTTCCATAACTGATGCTAAAATTTTTTGTGATGAATAAATCCACTCCAGTTGTACTTAAAAAATTATTTATTTGGATAAAATCATACATACGACCCGGTTTTCAGGATGTAAATCTCGCCTTCAAGCGGCATGTCTGGGTGCAGGAAAATCGTACTAGTCCTGTAAGAGATACAGCAAGCGTATCAAGTAGCACACGAAATCCCGTGCTGGTGAGGCATGAAAGAAACAGAAAACCCCGATCAACATTTTGAAGTGCCATTGTGAGCCATGCTGACCCCAGCTTGTGCGTTGCTTTAAAACTTAGCTGTTACTCTGCGTTTGGTTTCCCGCAGTTATTGCGGTTACGCCGTGGTTCTTCCTCTTTCTGCGTGTGGCACCAGCGGTGTGTATCGATATTTGCACCGTATACCATCTATGGTCTGGTGTTTATTGTTCCGGCTTGGCGTTGTGCAGCCAGTCGGAGCGGATCAGCAAGCAAGTCTCTCAGTTGACATTGTCCCCTTGGTTGGTGGTTCGCTGTTGGCGGTATTCCTGGGAGCAACAGCGAGTATTCGAGTTGGTGAAGATTTAGCCGCAGTGTGGTGGAATTACCTATATTTATCGGTTTGAAATTCAAGTGCACCAGCGGAATTTTCTGCCTCGTGGCCGTTAGTGTTCCGGTTACCTGCCCTGGTCGCAGACGTAAATTCAGGCAGTGTCCTTTCCTCACCTGTTGGCATTGTCCAACATGGTGTGTAGGTTTTGAGAGCTTAATGTATTTTTGGTTGTGGACGACTGTGTCTGTAACGATTTGGCTTTGGAATTCTCATATACTGGTCGGTGGTTAGCAAGTCGTCTTGTCGGTGGGTCCCTAACTGTCTCTTGGTTGTGTTGCCGGCGGATCGAGTATAGCTGGGTCGACTTCTTGTCTCACCTAAGCGAACGTAAGATATCAAGGGCAGACCGACCTCGCTGGAAACTTCTGAGCACCGTTGACTATACTGCCTTTCTTATTGCCGTTTAATTGTGTATTTTTGATGGCACATAGTTTATGGTTGGGATTTGTATGCTTGTAATTGTGTTTTTAAAATCAACGGCCTTCAGCCGTTTTGAGTTTTAAGGAACAAAAATGTTCAAATGTGTGTGAATATTATGGGACTTAACTGATAAGGTCATCAGTCCCTAAGCTTACACACAACTTAAATTATCCTAAGGACAAACACATACACCCATGCCCGAGGGAGGACTCGAACCTCCGCCAAGACCAGCCGCACAGTCCTTTGACTGCAGCGCCCTAGACCACTCGGCTAATACCGCACGGCATTTAAGGATCCTACTTATCAAGTATTACCTTTCGGAAGATAAAGCTGTGGGCTTCCTGTATGTTGAAAATTTATTGTATTGTTTTTAAAAGTACCGGCCTTCGGCCGCTTTAAGTTTTAAGGATCTTACTTATCAAGTCTTACCTTTTGGAAGATAAAGCTGTGGGCTTTCTGCCTGTTGTAAATTTATTCTAGTGTATTGTTTTAAAAGCATCGGCTTTCAGCTGCTTCAAGTTTTAAGATTCTTATTTATCAAGTATTACATTCTTTCAAGACAAAGCTGTGGGCCTTGTATCTGTTGAAAACTTATTGTTGTTGTGTTGTTCTTAAAATGTTGTTCTTCAAATTTTGGGATTCTTACTTATCAGGTCTTACATCACTTGGGCTTAAATACTGTTTAAGGTTAAAAGTTTTGGGCCTTCTGCCTTGGAAAATAGGCTGCAGGTTTTTATAAACAAAGGCTTTCAGCCGTTTGAAGTAATGTTTCTTGTTGGTCATAATGCTTGGGCTTTCTGCCTATTGAAAGGTTATTGTAGTTACGTTGTTTTAAATTTATGGGCCTTCATCGCTTGGCCGTAAATACTATTTAAGGTTAAAGCCTGGAGCCTTCTGTCTCAAAAAAAAAAAATATTTATTGCAGTTGTATTTAATTCATGGGTCTTCAGCCGCTTTAGAATTAAAGACGTTTTCTGTCGATAGTCAAGCTTAGAAGTTGCACGGTAATGTTTGGACAACTAAATGAAGTGTTATGTTTGGAGTGTAACTGACAGCCGCTCATGCTGGCCCCCTTTCGCAATTCCTACTACCTGTCCTGTCCTGCAGGTTTAGTAGGGCGTCTCACGTTGTATAATATCAAGAGCAATGTTTGGTGCTCAATGTCCGGTGTTCGATTCGTAACACGATTCTTTCATCAAACTGATAACGCCAGCCGATATATACAGAAACCGTTTAATACATGTACTCATCTATAAAATGAAGGAATGTATAGATACTTTTACCATGGCGGAACAACAGCGCACACCGCCTTGTAAATCTAGTCACTAGTGCTTCAGGTGGTTGGTGCCCTGTTATGCTTTAGCTGTGGGGCATCCTTTAGTGTCGCGTGCACTCAAATAATCCTCACACAGTGTAAGAGTTAGTGCAGGATACTGAACCTGATATTGCCGTTAAAACTCAGGAAAGCTGCTACTGGTATTTCGCCGCTTGATGAATCAAGTAAAGTGCTCCAGCGTCGTCAGCGGTGCTACCAAGACGTTGTTATTGTAAATACACTCCTGGAAATTGAAATAAGAACACCGTGAATTCATTGTCCCAGGAAGGGGAAACTTTATTGACACATTCCTGGGGTCAGATACATCACATGATCACACTGACAGAACCACAGGCACATAGACACAGGCAACAGAGCATGCACAATGTCGGCACTAGTACAGTGTATATCCACCTTTCGCAGCAATGCAGGCTGCTATTCTCCCATGGAGACGATTGTAGAGATGCTGGATGTAGTCCTGTGGAACGGCTTGCCATGCCATTTCCACCTGGCGCCTCAGTTGGACCAGCGTTCGTGCTGGACGTGCAGACTGCGTGAGACGACGCTTCATCCAGTCCCAAACATGCTCAATGGGGGACAGATCCGGAGATCTTGCTGGCCAGGGTAGTTGACTTACACCTTCTAGAGCACGTTGGGTGGCACGGGATACATGCGGACGTGCATTGTCCTGTTGGAACAGCAAGTTCCCTTGCCGGTCTAGGAATGGTAGAACGATGGGTTCGATGACGGTTTGGATGTACCGTGCACTGTTCAGTGTCCCCTCGACGATCACCAGTGGTGTACGGCCAGTGTAGGAGGCACCATGATGCCGGGTGTTGGCCCTGTGTGCCTCGGTTGTATGCAGTCCTGATTGTGGCGCTCACCTGCACGGCGCCAAACACGCATACGACCATCATTGGCACCAAGGCAGAAGCGACTCTCATCGCTGAAGACGACACGTCTCCATTCGTCCCTCCATTCACGCCTGTCGCGACACCACTGGAGGCGGGCTGCACGATGTTGGGGCGTGAGCGGAAGACGGCCTAACGGTGTGCGGGGCCGTAGCCCAGCTTCATGGAGACGGTTGCGAATGGTCCTCGCCGATACCCCAGGAGCAACAGTGTCCCTAATTTGCTGGGAAGTGGCGGTGCGGTCCCCTACGGCACTGCGTAGGATCCTACGGTCTTGGCGTGCATCCGTGCGTCGCTGCGGTCCGGTCCCAGGCCGACGGGCACATGCACCTTCCGCCGACCACTGGCGACAACATCGATGTACTGTAGAGACCTCACGCCCCACGTGTTGAGCAATTCGGCGGTACGTACACCCGGCCTCCCGCATGCCCACTATACGCCCTCGCTCAAAGTCCGTCAACTGCACATACGGTTCACGTCCACGCTGTCGCGGCATGCTACCAGTGTTAAAGACTGCGATGGAGCTCCGTATGCCACGGCAAACTAGCTGACACTGACGGCGGCGGTGCACAAATGCTGCGCAGCTAGCGCCATTCGACGGCCAACACCGCGGTTCGTGGTGTGTCCGCTGTGCCGTGCGTGTGATCAGTGCTTGTACAGCCCTCTCGCAGTGTCCGGAGCAAGTATGGTGGGTCTGACACACCGGTGTCAATGTGTTCTTTTTTCCATTTCCAGGAGTGTATCTTCTGGGCCAGTTTTATCGTGCTCACTCTGTACATAAAAACTGGTGCAGACTCTAGAAATCTTTTCATACCTCAGCCGCACATGATGTCACATGCTATTTGATAAATTTGGTGGATTTTCTTACGACTGCTATGATTTTCTCGTACGCAGTCAAACGCCTGAAGATGGGATTTACATCCTGAACGCAGGTCGTGTGTATGATTTTATCCAAACAAAGGTATTGTCAAGTACAATTGAAGAGCATTTATTCATCACGTAAAATAAATTTGTGAAAATAGAGAACGTCTTAGGGCGGGATAAACGCTAGGAAAGAGGTTGGCAGTCTACTGACTAAAACGGTGACAAGAATACGGTAGCCATCACAGAAATCGAGTGTGCCATTGTGGAGGATCTTCTATTGAACTTTTCTTTTTGTTCTTTTTTTTTAAATTGTATCACGTGCTTTGACGTAATGTCAGTCAACAAGAGTGAATTTAAAGAAGACTGAGAAGATGTTACAGTACAAATGCAAGATATACAATTAAGTGACTAGATATTGAAGTGACATCGACAGTTACCCTCGTTATACAATTACCCAGTTATACAATTAAGTGACTAGATATTGAAGTGACATCGACAGTTACCCTCGTATTTAGTCTGCAGGCTTTCGTGACCAATTACACTGAAGTTAAAAATCTTCTGTACTGTTAGGCCGCTTCATATTTCTTCAATCAAACTTCTTCGGCATCAGCGCGGGAAAACTTCTCCCACTATCCAATGACGATGACCCACCAATTGTAGCCGAATATTTTTACCTAATAATCTCACTCCTCCAGCACAAGCGCGGGAACACTCCCATTTGAGAGAAGGCGACACTGGTCTAAGTGTTCACTCTATATTGGACACCACAATATCGCCCGCCCCCAGTAGCTGAGTGGACAGCCGGCACGGTAGCTCAGCGTGTTCGGTCAGAGTGCCGGTTGGCCTCTGTAATAAAAAAACTGAGTGGAAGGATCAACCACCGAACTTGAACAGGATGTCCTGCGACGTCCGCGACGACCAAACACAACGATCAATAATGAACAATAAGGAAAAAAAAAGTGGTCAGCGCGACAGAATGTCAGTCCGAAGCGCCCGGGTTCGAAAGTATGCCCAGTAGTACTAACAGTGAGGTTTTTTTTTCTTTCTTCCTCATTTTTGTACTATATTGCCTAGGATACAAGCATTACTTAGTGAAAAGTGCCCACTACTCAAAAGAATTTTTCTTGAATGATTTCCTATACTATGTGCGCTATAAAATTTTTATATTGTTTACTCACACTTTCCTCTCTGCTTCTCTTATATAATGTGACGTATTTTTTTTTCCTTCTTCAATTTATGTACAATCTGTAGCAGATGTAAAAAATATTTTTCTTCCACTTCTGCTCCATCTATCATGCTAATGTTTTTCCTCATACTGTCCCACCTAACAGTGCAAACTAGAGGAAGAGATCAAACCAGAATACACAGTGTGAACGTGGCATCACAAGTGCATGACACACAGAAATTTGAACTCGAAATCAATGTGTCGATGCTACGTATAAATTATTATGCCTGTCCTGCAATGCTTTACCCAAACAAAAAAGACGACAAATGGCCATGTAAAAGGGCTCAAGGACAACAATAAGAGAAAAACGAAAAGAATATACAAACGAAAACCTATAAAATGAAAGTAATGTTAGCCAACTCTAGAAACAGGATAATAGAATGAAATGTTTCTTTATTCAAATGTATCGTTTGTTAATATATTTAAATAAATATATATGTTTACAAAAAAAAAAGGTTCGTTTCCCGGCTGGATCTGAGATTTTCTCCGCTTAGAGTCTGGGTGTTGTGTTGTCCTCATCATCATCATTTCATTCCCATCGACAGGCAAGTCGCCGAAGTGGCATCAAATCGAAAGACTTGCACCCGGCGAACGGTCCACCCGATCTGAGGCCCTAGTAAAAAAAAAATCGTTCAAATGGCTCTGAGCACTATGGGACTTAACATCTGTGGTCATCAGTCCCCTAGAACTTAGAACTAATTAAACCTAAGCAACCTAAGGACATCACACACATCCATGCGCGAGCCAGGATTCGAACCTGCGACCGTAGCAGTCGCGCGGTTCCGGACTGAGCGCCTAGAACCGCTAGACCACCGCGGCCGGCCGAGGCCCTAGTCACACGACATTTATTTTACCACAATATCCTGAAGAAGGTCCCAGCAGAGGGGTAGAAACGTCGATTGTCTGAAAAAATGTGACGCGACCAAACAACGCTGAAGATTTTACCTTCATTTTGAAGGTGACGTCAATATTAAGCCGCTATAAGTGCTACCAACTCTGCCTTACCATACTTGGTTGTAGAACTGAGCCTTTCGTCCTTCCTCGACAAGTGGTACGAATCCGGACGCCGTAGGCGCAGAAGGCCGGATCGATGGCAGACAGCTGGTGCTGCGGACACAGCTGCGCGCTGCCCCCCGGCGCCATTTGTCATCGTCCTGTGGACAGCAGAGTGAGGACTGTCCGCCACAGCTGCTCTCGAGTGCGTCCAGTCGGAGGCGCATTCATCACAGTCGCAGGCTGCCCTCTGGAGGTCAGATGTTGCGGCCGCTTAAGAAGCGTCCAGCTAAGTGTGAAACGTTTTGCTGAATTCTTGCAGTAATACAAGATGACAATTACTTAACTACATCAAATAAAATCGTCATAACTTCCGAACAGTTTGTGTTAGGACTTTTAGACAGCACGGTTGCCCGCAGGGCATGATGGGAATT
Organism: Schistocerca cancellata; assembly: GCF_023864275.1. Taxonomy (NCBI): domain Eukaryota; kingdom Metazoa; phylum Arthropoda; class Insecta; order Orthoptera; family Acrididae; genus Schistocerca; species Schistocerca cancellata. The sequence continues at coordinate 5,288,314 of NW_026046443.1, read as the reverse complement.
AGTGAACGCATGTATGGTTTGCTTTAGCGACGAAGCCGACTTTCATTTGCATGGGTTCGTTAATACGCAAAACTGGCGCGTATAGGGGACTAAGAATCCGTATTTCACGATCGAGAAGTGTCTTCACCCTCAATGGGTGGCTCTGTCGCGTGCAATGTCCAGTCACGGAATAATCGGTGAGACATTCCCTGATGGAACTGTGACTACCAAGCGGTACGTGAAGGTTTTGGAAGATGATTTCATCCGCATTGTCCAAAGTGACCTTGGTTTCGACAAGATGTGGTTCATGCAAGACGGAGCTTGACCCCATCGAAGCGGGAGAGTGTTTGATGTCCTGTTTGAACACTTTGCGGACAGCATTCTGTCTCTGGGGTACCCAGTCGCCATTGGCTTGGGCCCCGATTGGCCGCCATATTCGCCGGATCTGAACACATGCGACTCCGCTTTGTGGGGATATATTAAAGACAAAGTGTACGGCGATGACCCCAAAATCATTGCTGCACTGAAAACAGCCATTCAGCAGTCATCGACAGCATTGATGCTGCGAAACTTTAGCGGATCATGCAGAATTCCTCTATTCGTCTGCACCTCGTCATCACCAATGATGGTAGGTGTAACGAACATGTCATAACCTAAATCCGAATATCTATAGTCTCGTTTACATGTTGAATAATGTGTGTGCATGCCGTAGCTTGTAACTAATTTACATTTCCTTTAATATAGTTCAATAACTGTTACCCTGCAAATTAGTTATACAGAAGCAACCTTTGATTGTGGAAAGGGTAAATGACTTACAGGAATCTTTGATACAGTACAGAGTGCAGTAAATCTTCAAGTTTTACAAAATGGTAGATATCGAAATAGACGACAGAGGGATAGAGAAACAAAATCGCTCAAAAGAGGAAAGGCCTCTAGACCTGATGGGATACCAGTTCAATTTTACACAGAGTACGCGAAGGAACTTGCCCCCCTTCTTCCAGCGGTGTACCGTAGGTCTCTAGAAGAGCGTAGCGTTCCGAAGGATTGGAAAGGGGCACAGGTCATCCTATATCTCTAACGTCGATCAGTTGTAGAATTTTGGAACACGTATTGTGTTCGAGTATAATGACTTTTCTGGAGACTAGAAATCTACTCTATAGGAATCAGCATGGGTTTCGAAAAAGACGGTCATGTGAAACCCAGCTCGCGCTATTCGTCCACGAGACTCAGAGGGCCATAGACACGGGTTCACAGGTAGATGCCGTGTTTCTTGACTTCCGCAAGGCGTTCGATACAGTTCCCCACAGTCGTTTAATGAACAAAGTGTGATTGGATTGAGGAGTTCCTAGATAACAGGACGCAGCATGTCATTCTCAATGGAGAGAAGTCCTCCGAAGTAAGAGTGATTTCAAATGTGCCGCAGGGGAGTGTCATAGGACCGTTGCTGTTCGCAGTATACATAAATGACCTGGTGGATGACATCGGAAGTTCACTGAGGCTTTTTGCAGATGATGCTGTGGTGTATCGAGAGGTTGGCTCAAAATGGCCCTGAGCACTATGGGACTCAACTGCTGTGGTCATAAGTCCCCTAGAACTTAGAACTACTTAAACCTAACTAACCTAAGGACAGCACACAACACCCAGCCATCACGAGGTAGAGAAAATCCCTGACCCCGCCGGGAATCGAACCCGGGAACCCGGGCGTGGGAAGCGAGAACGCTACCACACGACCACGAGATGCGGGCTCGAGAGGTTGTAACAATGGAAAATTGTACTGAATTGCAGGAGGATCTGCAGCGAATTGACGCATGGTGCAGGGAATGACAATTGAATCTCAATGTAGACAAGTGTAATGTGCTGCGAATACACAGAAAGATAGGTCCTTTACCATTTAGCTACAAAATAGCAGGTCAGCAACTGGAAGCAGTTAATACTATAAATTATCTGGGAGTACGCATTAGGAGTGTTTTAAACTGGAATGATCATATAATGTTGATCGTCGGTAAAGCAGATGCCAGACTGAGATTCATTGGAAGAATCCTAAGGAAATGCAATCCGAAAACAAAGGAAGTAGGTTACAGTACGCTTGTTCGCCCACTGCTTGAATACTGCTCAGCAGTGTGGGATCCGTACCAGATAGGGTTGATACAAGACATAGAGAAGATCCAACGGAGAGCAGCGCGCTTCGTTACAGGATCATTTAGTAATCGCGAAAGCGTTACGGAGATGATAGATAAACTCCAGTGGAAGACTCTGCAGGAGAGACGCTCAGTAGCTCGGTACGGGCTTTCGTCAAAGATTCGAGAACATACCTTCAGCGAAGAGTCAAGCAGTATATTGCTCCCTCCTACGTATATCTCGCGAAGAGACCATGAGGATAAAATCAGAGAGATTAGAGCCCACACAGAGGCATACCGACAATCCTTCTTTCCACGAACAATACGAGACTGGAATAGAAGGGAGAACCGATAGAGGTACTCAAGGTACCCTCCGCCACACACCGTCAGGTGGCTTGCGGAGTATGGATGTAGATGTAGATGTAGAAATATTCAGTGTGACATTACAAACGTCTCACCTGTAAGCAGTTTCTTGCCACGTCCTATTAAGGAAGTCTTGATGTATGGTGGCAACTGCTTGTGTTGTCCGTTGTTGTTTTTCAACGTTTTCCGAAAGCGGAGGAACAAACACTCTGTCTTTAATGTAACCGCATTCGTAAAAATCGATTGGGATTAAATATGATGATCGTGGTGGCCACAATATTGTTCCACCACGTTCAAAGTCTGCACATTCCTACGGATAAACGCGACATTTTCATGATGATGATGTGGTGGGGTGGCATGTTGCTGCAAAGTAAATTCTGTGCCGCTATCCTGTTGTAATTTAGGCCTTAGATTGTGAGGTACTATATAATGTTCAAACTTGTCCAGGTACGACCTGCCAGTTACAGTTGACTCGGCAAGAAAGAAATAACCGTAAATCTTGTTACAGGTTACAGCGCGAAAAACGATTGTTTCGAGTATTGGAAACGGAAGTGAGCCTTTGGCGTCATTGGCCGTGAGGCCCCATGCGGGGCAAGTCCGGCCGCCTAGGTACAGGTCTTATTACATTCGACGCCACATTTTTTTTTAGTTAGGAGAAACAGAAAACTTTATTATTCACAAAATAAACATAGTACGTCCTGACACATGATAACTGTCCGGGAAGGAACCTCGCTGCCGTCCTACCATGCAGCATGAAATAACAACCAAATCAAAGTGGGGCCACCTCCGGCACCCTAAAGAAAGTATTTATGGATATGAAAACAAAATTTGAAGTACATCCATTTGCTAACTGTCCAAGCCTGTGTTTTTCGTAGGTCGCATACTCGCATAGTATAGTCGATCACATTACGTGGTCGGTTTCACAACGAAAGCACCGCCGCTCATCTTTGCTTACCCGGCACACCCCAAGTATATGGCGGGTCCGCAAAAACCGTTACTAGGAAACTGGCATACCAATCCTTGTACTTTTGGAGCCGTAATAATTTTGTGTGTCCATCTTGCAAGTATTGCCAGTAATCCAGGACGTTCAGTAAGTTCGTACGTGTGTCTCTATAGATGTAATTGATCGTCATACCTGTGATCCACGTTACTGCGTTCGTCTTATGACGCGGAAAATACGTTTCCTCTGGAAAAAAGACTATGTCAGAACAGACTGCTGTATAGTGCGCCGCATGAACGCTATTATCTTTCTTGCGAGAGTCCAGACAGCCAAACATTGGGCGATCTGTGCGCAGGTGGGGGATGAAATGGTGATGAAGACAGCACAACACCCAGTCCCTGAGCGGAGAAAAAATCCCCGATCCAGCCAGCAATCGAACCCGGGCCCGTAGGACAGCAATCCGTCACGCTGACAACTTAGCTATGGGGGCGGACGTTTCGTTTAGTAACAGTTCGTCGTTGAAGTGCTGGCTTGTGATACTTAGTCTTGAATTTATGTGATCGCTCTAAGCTTGTTAATACCAGTGCCTAACAATTTTAATTGTATCTTACAGCACTGAGGATGGTCACTAAGTGACCGAAAATCGATTTTGCAGATAATAAAACAAACAAAAATACGACCAAGGCTTTTTCTCCTTACAATTATATCCATTATATGGTCTTTTTTTGTGGTTTTAGGCCGCAAAACTTCAATGGTCATTAGCGCCCAGACTACGTTAGGAATGCACCGCCAGCCACAAGTTTAAAACAGCAACTAAAAAGGGAAAACACGATAAAAGACAGACTGACAGGCATAGGATAAAAAAAAAAAAACAGCATAATCAAAGGTCCTTAGAGAGGTTGGTCAAGTTGATAAAATGAAGAACGCGAGCAGCCGCTCGTGGGTCATCCGCTAAAATGGCATCTAGACTACAGGGCAGGCCAAGATCAAGACGCAGTGTGTTAAAATCCGGGCAGGACGTTAACATGTGGCGGACGGTCAGCAATTGCCCACATGGGCAGAACGGCGCCGGCGCAGCCGTCAGCAGATGGCGATGGCTGAACCGGCAGTGTCCAATTCGTAACCGGGCCAAAACGACCTCCTCCCGCCGTCCAAGCCACGGGAAGAGGTTTCAAGGCCCGAAGCTAGTTGTCCGTAAGTGCAGCCCAATCGGCATGCCACAGCGATAAAATGCGCCGACAAATGACCCTGCTACAATCTGACGAAGGGACACAACAAGAAGCTGTCCGAGGCTGGAGGACCGCAGCCTTGGCCGCTGCATCTGCAGCTTCGTTCCCAGGGATACCGACATGGCCAGGAACCCACATAAAGCTAACCGGAGAACCGACGTCCACCAGCTGCCGAAGAGAGCGTTGGATCCGGTGCACGAAAGGGTGAACCGGATACGGATCACTGAGGCTCTGGATGGCGCTCAGGGAATCTGAGCAGATGTCATAAGCAGAATGTCGGTGGCGGCAGATGTAAAGAACAGCCTGGTAGAGGGCAAAGAGCTCAGCTGTGAAGACCGAACAATGGCCATGGAGCCGGTATTTGAAACTTTGTGCCCCGACAATAAAAGAACACCCGACCCCGTCATTGGTCTTAGAGCCATCTGTATAAATGAAGGTCATATTAATGAACTTCGAACGAAGTTCGACAAAACGGGAGTGGTAGACCGAGTGGTCGTGGTGCACAGAACACTCCATGGAGTCGCCAATCAATAGTCTTGAATTGTCTCAAGACTGTAGTACCACATTTGGATTCAAGAAACCATAAACAACTCCGCGCACGCTTTGTACCGTTATGTGACTCCATGATGGCTGTTGGAATAATTCATGTGCACATGCCACTTAGTGGGGCGTGAAACTAATAGTATTAGGCGGAAATAGAACTTGGTTCAGTGCTGTATCATGCATTTCTGTTAGTTATTTACCCTTCTGACTAATTTATAAACACCCTGTATGCTGATTTTTTCCGTACGTTAAGAGGCGCGCTGATGTATAGTTTCTCTACGTCTGTCTTGCATTTTCTTACGGCCAATTGCTGTTGCTGTGGAAATGCGTGGCAGTGCAAGCCCGATATTGGGATTCGTTATTTCCTTCACGAACTGACGCAAATGATCGTCAGGCTAAGTCCGTCCTCCCTTAAATATGCTGTAAACTATTCGTTTGGTCCCGGAGACTAGTTACTGAGAATTGTTCGCTGTATGATAATGGACAGCAACTAATAAAGTCTCTAAAAAGTCTGATATACTACAGACATAATCGTTACAAGTCAATCATGGAAAAATTATTCGTTACATGACAGGGGATTGATAAGTTTGCTACAAAAAAATATTTTCACGAAATAAAAATTTTGTGTTCCGTACGTCCTACGTTTCTATCCAGCACGGCGAGGCTGTGTGTGTAATCCATCAAAGCATGTGTGGTGTCACCGCCAGACACCACACTTGCTAGGTGGTAGCTTTTAAATCGGCCGCGGTCCGCTAGTATACGACGGACCCGCGTGTCCCCACTGTCAGTAATTGCAGACCGAGCGCCACCACACGGCAGGTCTAGTGAGACGTACTAGCACTCGCCCCAGTTGTACAGCCGACGTTGCTAGCCATGGTTCACTGAGAATTACGCTCTCATTTGCCGAGACGATAGTTAGCATAGCCTTCAGGTACATTTGCTAGGACCTAGCAAGGCGCCATTACCATTTTATATTGAGATTCAATTAATGTATCATCAAGAGCGATGTTCTACAAATGTGGATTAAAGTTAAGTATTCCAGAAGCTACGTACTTTTCTTTATAGCATTCATTACGTATCCTGTTTCAGACCTCACGCCAGCCTGCGTGAGTTTAAGCGCGTGCCTTTCGGCTTCCTCTCTTTGTGTCTAGGCTGTCTTGTCTAGACACAACAGCATGAAATGAAATGTCGTGTGGCTAGGGCCTCCCGTCGGGTAGACCGTTCGCCTGGTGCAGGTCTTTTGAATTGACGCCACTTCGGCGACCTGCGCGTCGATGGGGTTGAAATGATGATGATCAGGACAACACAACACCCAGTCCCTGAGCGGAGAAAATCTCCGACCCAGCCGGGAATCGAACCCGGGCTCTTAGGATTGACATTCCGTCACGCTGACAGCTCAGCTACCGGGGCCGGATGCTTGTGAGGTAATGGGCGAGTTGTAGCGCCCTGAAAATGTTGTATGTTCGGAGTTGGCGTGGTCGCACCGGTCGCTCGGCAAGCCGGGGTCCGGCGGCAACCACGTGGTGCCAAACGTTAGCTGAGCAAGAGGGGCAGCCCCAGTGTGTGGTCCAGCCGACGCGTGGCTGGGAATTCCATCGTGATGCTGTGTCGATGAAGGAGACATACCAGGAGTGCCAAAGATGGCAGACTTTGTGAAACCTTAATGGCAGACATTTCACAGTTCGTATAGAAATTAATAGTAGCCAGGTGAATCATGATACCTTAAAAAGAAACATGTACATTACCATTATTTGCACAACGATTCTGATGGTGTAATCAGATTTTCAATATCTGTATTAGTTTAAAGTTTAGTATCTGACGATAAATTATACAAGTAACACCCAGCAACGAATTTCCCAAATCTAAACTGTTCATCCGATTTTGTTGATCGCCATGTCTTTAGAAAGTTATAAATGTAAATCTAAATTGGTATAAATTACAGGCATGTAACTTGAATAGTACATGAATTATTGGAGGTCAAAGTGGCCAACTACTATCGATCGCGTCAGGCTATAAGTACTCCACAGTTACACGAAAAAACGTTAGCAGCATGCTTATAAATATATTTATTCATTTATGCCTTTGTTTATATCCGATATATACTATTCATGAAGAAATTGGTCAATTATTTACTGTGTTTTAGAAAGCCCAGAGACATTATGCTACTGGCATACTTCTATTCCTTTGATATATGTTTGTTTAATTTGTTTATGTATTTAATAATGTGTGTTACAGCGTATTCATGGTCGAGCCGTAGAAATATTTATTTAATGTCAAGTTATTTAAATGCAGCTCCAGTTTTTCGAATGTGTTTCATTATGTTTGTGAGTGTGCGTTGGCTTGGAGACAGGGCGGGAGCGCTCTAGCCAATCACAGCGATCGTTTCCAAAAAGGACACGTGGAGAGGGGAGAGATTAGTTCTGAACAGTGTGGCACGAGGGGCAGGCGCAGAGGACAAGGGAGAATTCTGGGCAGTACGGGTGGGAGGATGCTAAGTTCACCCAACCTGGATATGATGTGACGTCATTATGACGTATATACACTTTAGTCGATTAACACACCTTTCGACTTTTACGAACGTTCGAGATTCTAAACTGTCGTCAGCTAGCGGTTTGTTTTGACACGTGCGATTCTGATAACAGCTCAGTGTGGCAGCGTATATGTATTTCGCCAAAATAAAAGAGCTGGATATTAATAGAAATATTCCTGACCATGGCCTTGAAAACACCACGGACAACACGTTTCGTAAAAAAGTGAAGTCTTCTTATGTCCCGACCAGATTAGATTGTGTGATTGTTGTATTGAACGCTTACGCCGAAAATAATATTTATTCATTATCAATATTTTAGTATGGTTTCATACAATTGGTCTTGTCAGTACATATTAGATTGTAGCAGCATACTCTTGCTGACTTTCTTTTCTTAATTTATATAGCTGAAAGAGAACTCGTGCAAGTTTGTTAGCTAAGTAATATATATGTCCATACCAAGATAGTCTTTTATCAACCATAATTCCAAGTAATTTTACACTCGGACCGCAGAGACAGGTACCTTAGTGTCCAGTAATGACTGGTGTGTATAATGATTCAATTTCGAACTTAAAAAGAAAAATATGAGGCAGTGTTGAAGAAAAATCGTCGACCGGAGATGAAATACGAGGGGAAGTGGATTTCTCAATGTAATCTTAAACAAAGGTTAGTGTCTTGACGCATCTAAAGATTTTGGCTGCTGAGTGCTTCTTCTCACAGAGTACGAATAACCGACGCACTTCAGCTGGGTCAGAAGTACATCAATTTCTGCTTGAAATTCACAATAACCACGCAATTGCCCGTCGTCATCGATGCTGAACTCTTTCAGCTTTTCTCTCATTAGTGTCTCGAATGCTGAACACATAATTAGAGACGAGCAAACGAAAAACAACGCACAGGACACAAACACAGTACAATACACGATTTAAACGCAAGGAACGCAAAACACATATAAACGAATGGCGCAGAGCACAGCGCTACCCTGTCACAACCTCTCGAAAGTTCACAAAAGTCGAATAGTCGATATACGGTTTCTATCGTTTTCGATGTAGCGTGTATACGTCATAATGACGTCACATCGTATCCAAGTCCGGTGAACTTAGCATCCTCCGTACGGGTGAGGAGACGAGAGAGAGTATGGCGCGACGGACGAACAGTCGCGTGAAAGACTTGGTGTGTGGAGCAGTTTGCACGCGGTTGCGGAAGATAGAAATATTTCGGTGTGCCGACTTGTGGTCTTGTGTGATTTGCGTATCATCTGCAGTGAAGACGTAGTATGCGTTTAGAACTGAATATCTCGCGAGCTATGTAGTTGTTCATAACTAATTACGTGAAGTAGGAATCTATTGTTTCCCTGTTATTCAACTTATACGAGGGCAGTTCAATAAGTAATGCAACACATTTTTTTTCTCGGCCAATTTTGGTTGAAAAAACCGGAAATTTCTTGTGGAATATTTTCAAACATTCCCGCTTCGTCTCGTATAGTTTCATTGACTTCCGACAGGTGGCAGCGCTGTACGGAGCTGTTAAAATGGCGTCTGTAACGGATGTGCGTTGCAAACAACGGGCAGTGATCGAGTTTCTTTTGGCGGAAAACCAGGGCATCTCAGATATTCATAGGCGCTTGCAGAATGTCTACGGTGATCTGGCAGTGGACAAAAGCACGGTGAGTCGTTGGGCAAAGCGTGTGTCATCATCGCCGCAAGGTCAAGCAAGACTGTCTGATCTCCCGGCCGGCCGTGCACAACTGTGACTCCTGCAATGGTGGAGCGTGCGAACACACTCGTTCGAGATGATCGACGGATCACCATCAAACAACTCAGTGCTCAACTTGACATCTCTGTTGGTAGTGCTGTCACAATTGTCCACCAGTTGGGATATTCAAAGGTTTGTTCCCGCTGGGTCCCTCGTTGTCTAACCGAACACCATAAAGAGCAAAGGAGAACCATCTATGCGGAATTGCTTGCTCGTCATGTGGCTGAGGGTGACAATTTCTTGTCAAAGATTGTTACAGGTGATGAAACATTGGTTCATCACTTCGAACCTGAAACAAAACGGCAATCAATGGAGTGGCGCCACACCCACTCCCCTACCAAGAAAAAGTTTAAAGCCATACCCTCAGCCGGTAAAGTCATGGTTACAGTCTTCTGGGACGCTGAAGGGGTTATTCTGTTCGATGTCCTTCCCCATGGTCAAACGATCAACTCTGAAGTGTATTGTGCTACTCTTCAGAAATTGAAGAAACGACTTCAGCGTGTTCGTAGGCACAAAAATCTGAACGAACTTCTCCTTCTTCATGACAACGCAAGACCTCACACAAGTCTTCGCACCCGAGAGGAGCTCACAAAACTTCAGTGGACTGTTCTTCCTCATGCACCCTACAGCCCCGATCTCGCACCGTCGGATTTCCATATGTTTGGCCCAATGAAGGACGCAATCCGTGGGAGGCACTACGTGGATGATGAAGAAGTTATTGATGCAGTACGACGTTGGCTCCGACATCGACCAGTGGAATGGTACCGTGCAGGCATACAGGCCCTCATTTCAAGGTGGCGTAAGGCCGTAGCATTGAATGGAGATTACGTTGAAAAATAGTGTTGTGTAACTAAAAGATTGGGGAATAACCTGGTGTATTTCAATGCTGAATAAAACAACCCTTGTTTCAGAAAAAAAAGTGTTGCATTACTTATTGAACTGCCCTTGTATTTTATTTAATTGCTGGACCATCGACACCAAAAAGGCTTTTGTAGACCCTAGTAGTAAACGACATTCTCATAGGTACGTCTACTATCGTACTCACCATTTACAGTCGTTAAGAATGGCAGCTGCAGATTTTATTTAATTGCAATCTTTCATTTGTAAATGTCTATTCATTCAAAATTCGCAATTGCTGAGTGAAAGAAACCTTCTACCATTTCGATTCTTGTGTATATTCATATTGTATACTGTGGACTCAGCAGTATTTGGCCTGTAATGCGGCAACTACATATCCCAGCGCCTAGACACGAAGCCAGCCAAAACTTTTAATATTTCAACTCTGAGTCTGTAGGTACGTAGCTGAGGGCTATCACGTCATTTCATCTTTATTTTGAAAGCCCGCACGCTTTACACCAGAGCATAAGGAAGCGAACACAACTGAATCCGCGTTCCCATAAATTTCGCCAGTGTAGACTATGGTTGCTTTGTGAACGAGCGTTTACTCTAGAGGACGCGTAAGATAACGCGATAACCAACATAGGCTATGAACGCCGCGTTGTTGTTTTTTTGCTGCTCGTGGTGGGCACACAGGATTCAACGCTATATACCGAGGATTGACAAAAATATGGAAAAACAGCGAGAAACACATGCTTGGAAATAAATACAGCCAAGTCTGCAGCTTGCACTGTTGTATTTGACTACGGAAGGCGCCTATCAATGTCCTCAATGTATGTCCTCGCGGTCGAAGCAGTCTTCTGCACAGTTATGAGTGCATTATGTTGGAGATGAGTGTATTCGAACGTGCGCAAATTGTTGGTGGTCGTATGACTGTCGCTTCCGTGACCAAGGAAGCTAAATTATTTTGTTGTTTCAAGAGGCGTAGTACCGAAGTTTTATTCCACATACAGGGAAAGTGGAGAAATATCATCCGCTAATGGTCTAGTTGACTTTTGGTCAACACCTACATAACACGAAACATATTGCTGACAGCGTCGAAAGATCTATGAAAATACTACATATAGCTCCCAAAGTATTAAACACTGATGTTGTTAAGCAATTATAAATTTATAAGAGTGAAGTTATTAAATTACCAGTCTGAGTGTAAATGTAATGGATACCTTGTCTGTTTCAAACAATAAATTTAATTGTACACTTTTGTGGACACTTACAACTCACGGTGAAGTGTTGCCGTTGTATGCAAGCAATTGACTGTGCGTTCTTACATTGTAATTTTTGTATAGCAGTTGTTTTAAAATTTAAAAAAAGTTTGATAGTGAATACAAATCTGAAATGCCGTGAGCCCGACGTACTGTTATTTGTCAGTCTATTCATCACAGATCATGTGCCTTTTCGTATTTTAAAATTACGCTTTGTTCATGACTTACAGCATTTTCAAATGTTTGATGACATCTTATTGTGACGTTGTTGTTTTGTTCCTTCCTGACTTTTGACAATTTGAATTAGTCTATCATAATTTTCTTAGCAGATTATACTAGGTACTTTCCAACTTGTGCTTGGATTAGTACTATTTAAAGAATAGCTGATTGCGGATAATTAACACAGTGGAATCGTGAAGCATGTAAAGCTTCGCAGCATGTAAGAACACCACATGTAGCCAGTAACGACTTCTTTTAGGTATACTTCGACGGGATGACAACTTGGGTCTTCAGTGGAGGGGGCTTTCACTACTTGGCCTTGTGAAGTCACTGCATCCTGAATAAGCATTACGATTCTACACAAGCCGCGACATGGTCGCGAGTAAAACAGTGACCCGAAAATAGAATAAATTTCCTTTATTTTACGTCTGTGACCACAGACGTAAAGTAAAGGAAAATTATTACAATTCTATACATGTAAAAATACCAGTTACGGCTGTTGTGTATGAGTTACGTAATGTTAGTTACACTAATGAGGTTTGTCTAATTTTCTGGAATGTAAGATTTTTTAAAGATTACGTTACCAGCTATGTATTGCTTGTAGGCTATGGTTTGAGAATGGACGATGTAGTCCGAAACCAGTCACCATAGACGAACATTTTTGAACGCAAATATGACAGAAACTGAAAAAAGTAGTTTTTTTATTTATCATCAAAAGACTCTAACTTAACAATGATACATCAGCCATCTTTCGTATATTTCCAGTTTTGATCAGAATAATGGATGCATTTCCGCACTTGTTTACTCTCAAGGTAATTTATTGTGCTTTTCTCTTTTAATAAAAAACTTACAAAGTTAATGACTATTCCTCGGATCTCGCCTGATGCAAGAATTTTAAAGTTTTGATCGTCCTTCTCACGTCCCCAGCAGGACCTCTGAATGCTTCGGCAGTTTTCTACAAATCATTTCTACTTTTTCTTTTCGGTATTTGCGCTGTGGACGCCTTGGATCCAGAAGGGCGTATGATACCTATATTCACCTGTCAGAAACGTTACATCCCCTTTAGGCCACTTTATCGTTCACGTAACTCACGCCAATAACAACAAACGCAAGGAGACGAAAGCATTCTCTGCTGCTATAGCCGAAACGGAGAGGACGCCAATTTCCTTTGATGCTTCGCGAGAAGACCGACAACAAGCGGAACACGAACGAACACAAGCGAATACAAACGAAACACGCTAGAATGCTGTTTGCTTGCAGTTTGTTAGCGTTCACTTTTTTTTTTGATCGTCAGTCTACTGACTGGTTTGATGCAGCCCGCCACGAATTCCGTTCCTGTGCTAACCTCTTCATCTCAGAGTAGCACTTGCAACCTACGTCCTCAATTATTTGCTTGACGTATTCCAATCTCTGTCTTCCTCTACACTTTTTGCCCTCTACAGCTCCCTCTAGTACCATGGGAGTCATTCCCTCATGTCTTAGCAGATGTCCTATCATCCTGTCCCTTCTCCTTATCAGTGTTTTCCACATATTCCTTTCCTCTCCGATTCTGCGTAGAACCTCCTCATTCCTTACCTTATCAGTCCACCTAATTTTCAACATTCGTCTATAGCACCACATCTCAAATGCTTCGATTCTCTTCTGTTCCGGTTTTCCCACAGTCCATGTTTCACTACCATACAATGTTGTACTCCAGACGTACATCCTCAGAAATTTCTTCCTCAATTTAAGGCCGGTATTTGATATTAGTAGACTTTTCTTGGCCAGAAATGCCTTTTTTGCCATAGCGAGTCTGCTTTTGATGTCCTCCTTGCTCCGTCCGTCATTGGTTATTTTACTGCCTAGGTAGCAGAATTCCTTAACTTCATTGACTTCGTGACCATCAATCCTGATGTTAAGTTTCTCGCTGTTCTCATTTATACTACTTCTCATTACCTTCGTCTTTCTCCGATTTACTCTCAAACCATACTGTGTACTCATTAGACTGTTCATTCCGTTCAGCAGATGATTTAATTCTTCTTCACTTTCACTCAGGATAGCAATGTCATCAGCGATTCGTATCATTGATATCCTTTCACCTTGTATTTTAATTCCACTCCTGAACCTTTCTTTTATTTCCGTCATCGCTTCCTCGATGTACAGATTGAAGAGTAGGGGCGAAAGGCTACAGCCTTGTCTTACACCCTTCTTAATACGAGCACTTCGTTCTTGATTGCCCACTCTTATTATTCCCTCTTGGTTGTTGTACATATTGTATATGACCCGTCTCTCCCTATAGCTTACCCCTACTTTTTCAGAATCTCGAACAGCTTGCACCATTTTATACTGTCGAACGCTTTTTCCAGGTCGACAAGTCCTATGAAAGTGTCTTGATTTTTCTTTAGCCTTGCTTCCATTATTAGCCGTAACTCAGAATTGCCTCTCTCGTCCCTTTACTTTTCCTAATCCCAAACTGATCTTCACCTAGCGCATTCTGAATTTTCTTTTCCATTCTTCTGTATATTATTCTTGTAAGCAGCTTCGATGCATGAGATGTTAAGCTGATTGTGCGATAATTCTCGGACTTGTCAGCTCTTGCCGTCTTCGGAATTGTGTGGATGATGCTTTTCCGAAAGTCAGATGGTATATCGCCAGACTCATATATCCTACACACCAACGTGAACTGTCGTTTTGTTGCCACTTCCCCCAATGATTTTAGAAATTCTGATGGAATGTTATCTATCCCTTCTGCCTTATTTGACCGTAAGTCCTCCAAAGCTCTTTTAAATTCCGATTCTAATACTGGATCCCCTATCTCTTCTAAATCGACTCCTGTTTCTTCTTCTATCACATCAGACAAATCTTCACCCTCATAGAGGCTTTCAATGTATTCTTTCCACCTATCTGCTCTCTCCTCTGCATTTAACAGTGGAATTCACGTTGCACTCTTAATGTTACCACCGTTGCTTTTAATGTCACCAAAGGTTGTTTTGACTTTCCTGTATGCTGAGTCTGTCCTTCCGACAATTATATCTTTTTCGATGTCTTCACATTTTTCCTGCAGCCATTTCGTCTTAGCTTCCCTGCACTTCCTATTTATTTCATTCCTCAGCGACTTGTATTTCTGTATTCCTGATTTTCCCGGAACATGTTTGTACTTCCTCCTTTCATCAATCAACTGTAGTATTTCTTCTGTTACTCATAGTTTCTTCGCAGCTACCTTCTTTGTACCTGTGTTTTCCTTCCCAACTTCTGTGATGGCCCATTTTAGAGATGTCCATTCCTCTTCAACTGTACTGCCTACTACGCTATTCCTTATTGCTGCATCTATAGCGTTAGAGAACTTCAAACGTATCTCGTCATTCCTTAGTACTTCCGTATCCCACTTCTTTGCGTATTGATTCTTCCTGACTAATGTCTTGAACTTCAGCCTATTCTTCATCACTAATATATTGTGATCTGAGTCTATATATGCTCCTGGGTACGCCTTACAATCCGGTATGTGATTTCGGAATCTCTGTCTGACCATGATGTAATCTAATTGAAATCTTCCCGTATGTCCCGGCCTTTTCCAAGTATACCTCCTCCTCTTGTGATTCTTGAACAGGGTATTCGCAATTACAAGCTGAAACTTGTTACAGAACTCAATTACTCTTTCTCCTCTTTCATTCCTTGTCCCAAGCCCATATTCTCCTATAACCTTTTCTTCTACTCCTTCCCCTACAACTACATTCCAGTCACCCATGACTATTAGATTTTCGTCCTCCTTTACATACTGCATTACCCTTTCAATATCCTCATACACTTTCTCTATCCGTTCATCTTCAGCTTGCGACGTCGGCATGTATACCTGAACTATCGTTGTCGGTGTTGGTCTGCTGTCGATTCTGATTAGAACACCCGGTCACTGAACTGTTCACAGTAACACACCCTCTGCCCTACCTTCCTATTCGTAACGAATCCTACACCTGTTGTACCATTTTCTGCTGCTGTTGATATTACCCGATACTCATCTGACCAGAAGTCCTTGTCTTCCTTCCACTTCACTTCACTGACCCCTACTATATCTAGATTGAGCCTTTGCATTTCCCTTTTCAGATTTTCTAGTTTCCCTACCACGTTCAAGCTTCTGACATTCCACGCCCCGACTCGTAGAACGTTATCCGTTCGCTGATTATTCAGTCTTTTTCTCATGGTAACCTCCCCTTTAGCAGTCCCCTCCCAGAGATCTGAATGGGGGACTATTGCGGAATCTTTTGCCAATGGAGATATCATCATGACACTTCTTCAATTACAGGCCACATGTCCTGTGGATACACGTTACGTGTCTTTAATGCAGTGGTTTCCATTGTCTTCTGCATCCTCATGTCGTTGATCATTGCTGATTCTTCCGTCTTTAGGGGCAATTTCCCACACCTAGGACAAGAGAGTGCCCTGAACTTCTATCCGCTCCTCCGCCCTCTTTGACAAGGCCGTTGGCAGAATGAGGCTGACTTCTTATGCCGGAAGTCTTCGGCCGCCAATGCTGATTATTTATCAAAATTTAGGCAGTGGCGGCGATCGAACGCAGGACCGAAGATGTTTTGATTATGCATCAAAGACGCTACCGCTAGACCACGGGTACAAACCCGTTCATACCAGACAGAATTCTCGTTCGTTCTTTTACATTCGCTTGTGTTCGCTTCGGTGTAAAGCGGCCTTAAGGGCACGCGCCGTGTGTCTTCTTCGGCCTATAATGTGCGAAGCCTCTGCTGTCTTAGCATCGTTTGCATGCAGCATGCAAATAGCTTCTAGAATCAGTTCGCCGGCAGTGTCTAATAGTGGGGCAAGTTCCCAGCTAGTCGCCGTATGTGAGTTCAGGCCTCTCGTGTTCATGACAACCTTCATCTCTCGAGAGCTGCTCGCTGTAGCTGTCAGATAAGAAGTACTATACAGGCATTATGGTAAGAGCTGAGCGCTCAGCGTCATATTGCATTCCAGTATGTACACTGCCACATCTCTGTAACACATTTGTTGTACGGATGCATATATTAAAGTGCCCCCCAAACTGCGTGTTTTGAGACAAAATACGTGGCCGTGG
Source organism: Schistocerca cancellata (assembly GCF_023864275.1). NCBI lineage: Eukaryota > Metazoa > Arthropoda > Insecta > Orthoptera > Acrididae > Schistocerca > Schistocerca cancellata. Next base: position 5,271,484 of record NW_026046443.1, on the reverse strand, counting down.
CGTGTTTCTATGCGAATGAGTGGTCATTTTTACCACCTAAACGAAGAGCACGAGCATTTAGCCGATTTCTAAAGTTCTACAGTTAAACAATGCTGCTCAACAAACAATATATAAAAATATCATAGACATATTAGATAGAATTAACAGACGAAAATAAATAAATTGACCGAAGAGACTCGATCCCACGTTAATAAGAAAATTTGAATTAAAGACACATTCTACCCAATCTCGGCTGGACAGCTGAAACTATTATGGCGATGTGTACGCGCTGTAAATGAATGTCAACTGTATTTTGGCAAAAAAAAAGAAAAAAAGTAACGAAGAAAGTTGCCAGTAAGTGGATTCAGGACGAAGTTGTGCATTAAATATTCCACACGAGAAAAGACCAACATTATGGAATGTAAAGTTACTGGACTACGGAAATGCGATAAGAAGCAAAGTTTGTGGTATGAAATGGCTACATGTTTTAACACCTCCGCAGAAGAAATTAATCAGAATACCCACACTTCCAGGGATCAGGCAAAGTAGTTTTGCGTGCGAGCGCGCGCGCGCGCTCCTGTGTGTGTATGTGTGTGTGTGTGTGTGTGTGTGTGTGTGTGTGTCAGGACCAAACCCCTGAAATCATCGGTCCCTAGACTTCCACACTAATTAAACTAACTTAAACTAAATTGTGCTAAGAACAACGCACGCACCCATGTGCGAGGGAGGAGAACCTCGGGCGCGGGGGGCCGCGCAATCCGTGACATGGCGCCTCTAACCACGCGGCCACTCAGCTCGGCGGAGTAGTTTTATAGTATTAATTAACACAGAGAAACAAATGAAGTTACGTTTGAAAGTAATCGTTATGCAACTCTGAAAATTCCCACTTATTTTCAAGTAATACAGATGTACCGTATTTGTAATTTTATATGTCATGGATGGAAGAGCAGTTGAACGGAATGGATGGTATCTTGAAGGGAGGATATAAGATGAACATCAACAAAAGCAAAACGAGGATAATGGAATGTAGTCAAATTAAGTCGGGTGATGATGAGGGAATTAGATTAGCAAATGAGACACTTAAAGTAGTAAAGGAGTTTTGCTATTTGGGGAGCAAAATAACTGATGATGGTCGAAGTAGAGAGGATATAAAATGTAGACCGGCAATGGCAAGGAATGCGTTTCTGAAGAAGAGAAATTTGTTAACATCGAGTATACATTTAAGTGTCAGGAAGTCATTTCTGAAAGTATTTGTATGGAGTGTAGCCATGTATGGAAGTGAAACATGGACGATAAATAGTTTGGACAATAAGAGAATAGAAGCTTTCGAAATGTGGTGCTACAGAAGAATGCTGAAGATTAGATGGGTAGATCACATAACTAATGAGGAAGTATTGAATAGGATTGGGGAGAAGAGAAGTTTGTGGCACAACTTGACTAGAAGAAGGGATCGGTTGGTAGGACATGTTCTGAGGCATCAAGGAATCACCAATTTAGTATTGGAGGGCAGCGTGGAGGGTAAAAATCGTAGGGGGAGACCAAGAGATGAATACACTAAGCAGATTCAGAAGGATGTAGGTTGCAGTAGGTACTGGGAGATGAAGAAGCTTGCACAGGCTAGAGTAGCATGGAGAGCTGCATCAAACCAGTCTCAGGACTGAAGACCACAACAACAACAACATGTCATGGTAATTATTGATTGTATTATTGTACAGGGTGATGAAGAACAGATACTCAGGAATTTTCGAGTAGTTCTTTACGTCAATACAGTAAAAAAGTTGAAGTAAATATATAACCAGAAACTCTTCATTTATCACATATCCGCCCGGCTTGGCATTTGAACGTCTACGGGTATCAAGATGAAATTAGTGTAATGAGTTATTGCAACGTAATTGTTATTTTACCAGACGTGAAAGAGAATAAACGTATCTGGTGCTAGAAATATTAGTGTCACTGGCAGTCTGGCCTTAACGCCAACGGATTTACGCATAGTAGTGTCTAGAGTGGCAATTTTGAGTCCACTTATAAAGAGTATTTCTTCCGTCTCAGTCGCTGGTATTCTTGTAAAATTTTGATATTGTGGATTTTCCATCACAAGCTCTACAGTGAGATGCTTGTATGCTCCAAAATCATCCCTCCGGCTAATCCGCTCTCTTATCTGACACGAACACGCTCGTTTACGTTTCTGTCTTGCTACTAAAAGCAATAAAAGTGCAGCTGCGGCCAGAGGCTGTTTCATAGCAATCTCTTCCCCCACGCACAGAAAAACGACAGAACAATTTCGGGGAGAGTAAACCCTCAGCTCTCCCAGACACCCTGCTGTGTGTAAACGCTTCCGACATCTCCTCTCTCAAGACTCAGACAATTTGAGGAAGCACTCACAAGGAACTATCAGACTGTAGCTATCAGCATAAATTCGCCCCTAGTGTATACAGTCCTCAAGTACCCACTGAGAGTACGAAATAGCTTGAGAGCAAAATACTTGGAGGTGCGTCCCGTCACTAACAGTAACAACCCAATGTGCAGTGTCTGGAAGGCGAAAGTGAAACAAGCAATTCTGACCACCACTAACCCCACGATCTCCAACAGCTATCTCACAACTAATGACACGGCCTTAGGGTGGCGTGGACAACTCATGTACCTTGGAAGTGTTACTAACAAGAGATCTAATTGGACCGCAATAACCAATGCGGTCAGCAAGATTTGTGACCCATTTTTATTAACACTAGAACCGCTTTAAGAGTAATGAACTATAAGATTACGCAAAACTGACCATCTCTAGTGGAATCGTACTTCTAGCCAATCTCTACGATTCGAAGAAGTGACCCACGGCCGCCAACACTAATCTGAAACGTCTGCAGACTCTACGAAACAGTTTCAGGATCTAACAAAAGCTTCCTGCTATACTTTCAACACTCACATCAGGTAGGGCAATCATCAATCTACCAAATCATTCAGAGAACTACATCTTGTGTGAAAACATACCTTCCTACCCATAATATGATAAAATTATTATGACACGATTCACAAACTCTCTTCGTAAATGAACAAAGACGGCCCATACGCGGCGTTTTAAGGATCATTTACAGACTACACAGAGAGTAACAGTATACGCAGATGACATGACCTCATTATTGTAATTATATCTTCAACACAGTCAGAAGTCAGTCAGTGTAGCATTTCTGGCTTTTGGATCCATTACTTTAGTCCCTCAGATTACACGTGGTTGATAGAGGCAATTAAAGCAGATGTACGACTTTATGATGATGCGGTGTCACCGCCAGACACCACACTTGCTAGGTGGTAGCTTTAAATCGGCCGCGGTCCATTAGTACATGTCGGACCCGCGTGTCGCCACTGTCAGTGATCGCAGACCGAGCGGCGCCACACGGCAGGTCTTGAGAGACTTACTAGCACTCGCCCCAGTTGTACGGACGACTTTGCTAGCGACTACACTGACGAAGCCTTTCTCTCATTTGCCGAGAGATGGTTAGAATAGCCTTCAGCTAAGTCCATGGCTACGACCTAGCAAGGCGCCATTAACCATTTCTAGAGAGTCTCACTTGTATCATCAAGAACGCTGTATACAAATGATGGATTAAAGTTAAGTATTCCAGCAGCTACGTACTTTTCTTTATAGCATTCCTTGCGTATCCTGTTTCAGACCTAACGCCAGCCTGCGTGAGTTGACGCGTGCATTTAGGCCTCCTCTAAATTAGTGTGCGTTGTGTTGGCTAATCTGCCGACACAACAGATGATCTCTCCTTTGGCAAAAGATTCCGAATTAATCAACTACTTAGATCTCCAGGAGGGGGCTGCCAAGTGGGAAGTGACCATGAGAAAAAGACTAAACACCAACTAAAGGATGACGTTCTACGAGTCGGAATGTCAGAAATTTGAACATGGTAGTTTAGCTAGACAATCTAAAAAGGGAAATGCTAAGGCTCAGTCTAGATATAGTGAAGTGAAATGGAAAGAAGACGTTGGCGTGTTGAATGTAAGAGTCTAGCGCTATACCATCTGATTAACGGAAAAACAACATCCACAGAATTCCGAAGACTGCGAGAGATGAAAAGTGTCGAATTATCTCACACTCGGCTTAACAGCTCACGCATCCAAGCTCCTAACAAGAAAAATATACAGAACGGAAAGGAAACTTGAGGGTGTCTCAGATGACGATCAGCTTGGCTTTAGGAAAGGTAAAGGCACCAGAGAGGTAGTTCTGATGTTGAGACTGACAGTGGAAGCCAGGCTGAAGAAAAATCAATACACGGTCACAGGATCTGTCGACCTGTAGGAAACGTTCAATAACGTCAACTGGTGCAAGACATTCGAACTTCTGGGAAAAGTAATCCATGAGCAAGGAGGACATAAATAGCGGACTAGTACCGGCAAAAAGGGCATCTCTGGCCAAATAGTTGCACTGATCAGGCGTGCAATGAGGCCGTTCCCCAGATAATAGGCGAGAAAAGGAATATATGGAAAACATTGACAAGAAGAAGGGACAGGATGGTAGGACATCTGTTAAGACACAACGGATTAGCTTTCATGGTACTAGAGGGAGCTGTAGAGGGTAAAAACTGTAGAGGAAGTCAGAGATTGGAATACATCCAGCAAATAGTTGAGGACATAGCGTGCAACCGTTACTCTAAGATGAAGAAACTGGCGCACGGGCCGTCAGTCAGACTGACGACTCAAAGAAAAAGACTTCACAAGTTGGGATGAGGCTATTGCTCCAGATACTGCTACCTCCATGCAACTCTAGTGTGAAATCGCGCCAACAAAACTGCTTGTACTCTGTCTGCTGTAGAGAAGCTAGAGATGCTCAGCCTCTTGTCTGCGCACTGTCTCACTTATTTTCATTTATTTATGGTAACCAAATCAGTCTTCATGTAGAGTCCACAGTGACATGGGAGGCCCTCTTGCAAGGGAAACTCCACATCGCACCCCCCTCAGATTTAGTGGTAAAGGGGCCAGTGGACAGCCAGTCAAAAGCTGAACACCTATCAATCATGAAAACAGGAATAAGGTGTACTGAACTGTGAAAAGCGTTTTAGACAGGCACGTGCCGAGTAAAACTGTGAGGGACGGGAAAACCCACCGCGGTACAACAACAAAGTTAGGAAACTACTGCGAAAGCAAAGAGAGCTTCACTGCAAGTTTAAACGCAGCCAAAACCTCTCAGACAAACAGAAGCTAAACGATGTCAAAGTTAGCGTAAGGAGGGCTATGCGTGAAGCGTTCAGTGAATTCGAAAGTAAAATTCTATGTACCGACTTGACAGAAAATCCTAGAAAGTTCTGGTCTTACGTTAAATCAGTAAGTGGCTCGAAACAGCATATCCAGACACTCCGGGATGATAAAGGCATTGAAACAGAGGATGACACGCGTAAAGCTGAAATACTAAACATCTTTTTCCAAAGCTGTTTCACAGAGGGAGACCGCACTGCAGTTCCTTCTCTAAATCCTCGCACAAACGAAAAAATAGCTGACATCGAAATAAGTGTCCAAGGAATAGAAAAGCAACTGGAATCACTAAACAGAGGAAAGTCCACTGGACCTGACGGGATACCAATTCGATTCTGCACTGAGTACGCGAAAGAACTTCCCCCCATCTAACAGCCGTGTACCGCAAGTCTCTAGAGGAACGGAAGGTTCCAAATGATTGAAAAAAAGAGCACAGGTAGTCCCAGTCACCAAGAAGGGTCGTCGAGCAGATGCGAAAAACTATAGACCTATATCTCTGACGTCGATCTGTTGTAGAATTTTAGAACATGTTTTTTGCTCGAGTATTATGTCGTTTTTGGAAACCCAGAATCTACTATGTAGGAATCAACATGGATTCCAGAAACAGCGATCGTGTGAGACCCAACTCGCTTTATTTGTTCATGAGACCCAGAAAATATTAGATACAGGCTCCCAGGTAGATGCTATTTTTCTTGACTTCCGGAAGGCGTTCGATACAGTTCCGCACTATCGCATGATAAACAAAGTAAGAGCCTACGGAATATCAGACCAGCTGTGTGGCTGGATTGAAGAGTTTTTAGCAAACAGAACACAGCATGTTGTTATCAATGGAGAGACGTCTACAGACGTTAAAGTAACCTCTGGCGTGCCACAGGGGAGTGTTATGGGACCATTGCTTTTCACAATATATATAAATGACCTAGTAGATAGTGTCGGAAGTTGCATGCGGCTTTTCGCGGATGATGCTGTAGTATACAGAGAAGTTGCAGCATTAGAAAATTGTAGCGAAATGCAGGAAGATCTGCAGCGGATAGGCACTTGGTGCAGGGACCCTTAACATAGACAAATGTAATGTATTGCGAATACATAGAAAGAAGGATCCTTTATTGTATGATTATATGATAGCGTAACAAACACTGGTAGCAGTTACATCTGTAAAATATCTGGGAGTATGCGCGCGGAACGATTTGAAGTGGAATGATCATATAAAATTAATTGTTGGTAAGGCGGGTACCAGGTTGAGATTCATTGGGAGAGTCCTTAGAAAATGCAGTCCATCAACAAAGGAGGTGGCTTACAAAACACTCGTTCGACCTATACTTGAGTATTGCTCATCAGTGTGGGATCCGTACCAGATCGGGTTGACGGAGGAGATAGAGAAGATCCAAAGAAGAGCGGCGCGTTTCGTCACAGGGTTATTTGGTAACCGTGATAGCGTTACGGAGATGTTTAACAAACTCAAGTGGCAGACTCTGCAAGAGAGGCGCTCTGCATCGCGGTGTAGCTTGCTTGCCAGGTTTCGAGAGGGTGCGTTTCTGGATGAGGTATCTGCATAACTACTTGACTACTTTATTAGCAGCCGAAAGGAAGCGCCTTTCGAATGGGAACCGTCAACTTTCGATCACAAAGCGACAAGTCAGTGGAATCCTCTACCGGAAAACGCGTCTGGTGTGTCATATCCGCGGCATTACTGACAACGTGTGTGATCTGATAAGAAACTCTTACCGAAGCACGTAATTTGGACGCCTGGTAAGTGAGTGAGGTATGCTTCCTTGCGTGATTTAGGTGTTCGTATGAATGAGAATGTGGTCACTCCCAAGGTAATGATGAAAACGTAATAGTTGTCACATAAGCTGCAACAAATGAACGCAACAGTTTCACAATCACACAGTTTCTCTCTGCTCTGTCAAAACATATGTTTTTAACGTTTTAGAAGTTGCGTTCCATTTTGGAGGTTTTGACACTTGAATTCCTTTGTTGTAAAATAGTTCACATCTGTTCATTTCTTGTTTTCGTTTCCGTGAGCCGTCTATATGGTGAAACTTCCTGGCAGATTAAATCTGTGTGCCGGATCGAGACTCGAACTTGGGACCTTTGCCTTTCGCGGGCAAGTGCTCTACCATCTGAGCTCCCCAAGCACGGGTCGCAGGAGAGCTTCTGTAAAGTTTGGACGGTATGAGACGAGGTACTGGCAGAAGTAGAGCTGTGTGGACGGGGTGTGAGTCGTGCTTGGGTAGCTCAGTTGGTAGAGCACTTGCCCGCGAATGACAAAGGTCCCGATTTCGAGTCTCGGCCCGACACACAGTTTTAATCTGCCAGGAAGTTTCGTATCAGCGCACACTCCGCTGCAAACTGAAAATCTCAATCTGCGTCTATACGGTATCTCGCATGCGCTGACTGTTAATCTCGTTTACTTGCGAAGGTAACGTATTCCTATTCGATGACCCATACTCTGTAACCAATGTATGGTATGACAACTGCCAAGACTACAGAAAGAGAACAAACATTTCAATGACCGAACAGACGGCTCATAATGTTGTGAAAAAAATAAAGATGAAAATAAATGGCACAAGGGAGTTTCGAATGCGGCTCGTCTGTTTTAAAGCTCAACGCCGTGCCCACTTATCAAGAGCCATCGCTCTATGTGTGCCCCCCCCCCACCTCCCCCCCCCCCCCATGAAGTGGTTCACGCCATCAAGCCTGATGGTGTGGTGTCAGAAAGTTCAACCTCGGTTATCTGCGAACGGTGCAGATTATACAGGTATAACAAGTTCAGGACTGTTTAATTTGTCTTGTAACATGTTGATAATATTTACTCTTCGGTTAAAAACTAGTGAATGAGAATATCCATAATTTACCAAGTGAGCTTGATAGTTGTATGCGTGGTTATGCAACATGTTTGAACTCAGTTTGTTATTTTCTCTGACCGAATATAGCTGACATCCTCACGAACTATCCAGCTCTTTATTTAGCTGATATAAAATCCATAGCCCGTTTCGCAGTAATTAAATACAGCCTCTCCTAAAAGCGACGCAATTCCGCTGCGAGCCCTATAAAAATACCAGTGGGAATTCGTGCGAGGAGATATTCTCCAGTTTCGATAAGTGTCACTCTGTCAGGGAAAGTCTGATGCAGATGTCCACGATCATGTAGCAGTGTTGAACGTGTGCGAACATTGCTTCCCAGGTTATGGTGACTATGTCTTTCAGAAATACCGTGCAAGGTGTTGCAGTTAAGCAGGTTCAGATGGTTCAAATGGCTCTGAGCACTATGGGACTTAACATCTGAGGTCATCAGTCCCCTAGACTTAGAACTACTTAAACCCAACTAACCTAAGGATATCACACACATCCATGCCCGAGGCAGGATTCGAACCTGCGACCGTAGCAGCAGTGCGGTTCCGGACTGAAGCGCCTAGGACCGCTCGGCCACAGGGGTCGGTTAGTTAAGCCGCCGCCGTGTCATCGCTGGATGCGGGTAAGGAGGGACATGTGGTCTGCACACCGCTCTCCAGGCCGTATGCCAGTTTTCGTGACCGGAGCCGCCACTTCTCAATCAATTAGCTCCTCAGTTTGCCTCACAAGGGCTGAGTGCACTCCGCTTGCCAACAGCGCTGGGCAGACCAGATGAAGAAGGTAATAACGACTCATTAATCCAGCACTGACCATGTCTGCTTACGGGTTCGGTGGAGCTTCGAACTACGTTGCTCGAATTCTCAGTGGTCCATATTTCATTATATATACAAATAAACAGCTAAAATAGTCATCTGGTAATTCAGTTCCAGTAGTTACAAATGCTGTCACTTCGAAGGTTCAACACAATAACTCAAGTATTAAAATTAGAAATTGTAGTATATGCCTTGAGACAATGTTAACTCACTCTATACTAATCCAGTGTTCGATAATGGGAACACTTAGCGACTTCCAACAAATAAATCCAACATAAGCGTAGTTTAGAATTAATGTCTTGAACCGCAATCGTCTTACATGCTTACCCTCAAATATTAAACATATCACCTCATTTGCAATGTAATCAAATGTTTGGAACTGTTTTATACGCGGGTGTTCATTTCTTTGAGGGGTCAGGAATGGGGATACTGATTATAATTATCGAATATTTCCTGTTAACCACGACGTAGAAAAATAATTCATTACGTAGTACAAACAACGTTTCGTATGTTCCTGTAATACTCTGCCTTCGTAAGTTTCGACTCAGTAATTTCCAGACCAATGTTAGTTCTCTAAAATGGATCACATTATTACTCGTCGTCTATTGAGGTGATGGTAAGTAACGCTTATGGGATGTTTTTAATGTTACAATCACTTTTCCATAATTGATCACTTTCCTCGTCTAATGCATCTTTTCCCTAAGTTCGAAGGGTGCTAGCGCCGCTAGCAGGTATCTCCTACTACATATTTACAATTATTACACATCTGTAGACCACAGTAAGTCAGTGGTCAACAAGCATTTTTCTTTATCAAGATATAAAGCTCTCCCGATTGACGTAAGTCTCAAGGTGCTTTCCAAAGCTTTTCGGAAAATCTACGTTAGCGAAAAGAAAATTTGCACAAATATCTTACTATTGATTTTAATATCACATGAGCTATGAACATAGAACACTGAAAAATGTGCGCATTTTACGTAGCGGAACAAACTCGATTAACATTTAAACAATTAAATTTGTTCAGCGTACTGTACTACAGTCAAGATATTATCCAAACATGATACAATGCTTCCTTACCAGTATGTGTAAGTTTTAAACGATGTGATTTTTTTTCAAGCTCCTTAAATGTAAAATAAACGTCCAGTAGAACATTTCAGCATGTCAGCGTGCCAATCAAACAAGAGTCCTGCTACAGATCATGCCTCAGGTAAATCCACTTCAGCACTGCACTGAGACAGAAGGTCTGAGAACAGCCAGTAAACTATGAACCTTTGTATACAAGACGCTGATGCTGCAAAATTATTCATATACTTGAAGAGAAGCACAATAATGATCTTCGCTATTCGGAAACTTCATTCATATCATTACGGTAGGAATTTCTTTTTCCTAACGGCAGATCATAAGACATTATTACCTTTAATGATTTTGCTGTGGTGTTGTATAAAACTTTCTGAAAGTTATAACCGCCATTTGACAATACAACAGGTTTTATTCTACAATCTAGATTTAGGCCTTGGGTCATTATCAAGTGTTACAAGTATCAAACATCAGTAGACTCGAACAGAAAATAGGTCACCGTTATTTTATAGTCATCTCTAATGAATTTTGATGCCCGTAACACTTGATAATGTCCTAAGACCGAAATCTAGATTGTGGAGTACAACTTTTGTATAGTCAAATGGCGGTTCTATCTTTCAAAAAATTATTACCTTTGCTCATCCCCCTCCACATTTCTCAGAGAAGGTGCGCCACTTTTAAGTGATGGTTGGCATAACAAAGCTGGCCAGAAAATTTTTCATCCATCCTAGGGCAGGCAACTCAACTTACGTCATCTGCTTCAAGTACGGATGAAGTAATTTGGTTTTCCTGTCTTAAGGCGCATGTAATATTTTCTGCTACAGTTTTCTTTTGCCCATCCTTTACAAGAGAACAAAAATACAAATAACGGTGCCTTTCTACAACTTTTCGTGGCCCCAGTCATAAGTTTCCAAACTCAGGAAGTAGTATGTTTTCGGCTAGAAGAGAAATTGGTACTGGCATATAAACTGAAGGCAACTGCTATCAACAAGATTGCTGCCCAGGATCCCCTTCTTCGCTGCGTTTCGTTTATCGTAGATGGACGAAACCCTCGCCGAGAAAATTCGACTCTCCCCTTGGTATTCATTACTCGTCACGTTATCGACTTTCGATAACGCAAGTCGTCGTTCTCGCAACACTTTCCGAGTCACGCATCATCATTACACCGCATCTACTGCGCCACATATTATGCGGATGGAGGGCCTCGACCGCCGCGAAGCTTATTGGCCCCTAACAGGTATCGAGCGCATTGCACATCCCCCAGGTAAGCAGCTTCGCGTGCATTCTCGCCATTGCAAGATCCGTCCGAACGCTGGTACTGCTTATATCTCTGTTTTGTTAGCCCCTCCGTAATTCGATGCGTCCTCTTGTAGTCTGTACTTCCCCCAAGTTTCCTTAAGGGAGAACGACATGGTGACGGGTGAAAATATTGCTCACATTAAGTTTTTTTTTTCTTTTCCTTTTCTTTTCTTTCTTTCTTTTTTTTCCTTCTTCTCCGTACTGGAATGTAAGAGACAAATGGAGTTTGCTGCAATGAAGTATACATTGACGTTTCTTATTGGTATTTTTAGTGAAAAATGTTAATATCTTCACTGTGTAATTAGGATTTTCCCAAGGTAGCTCTGAAAGGAGGTAGCTAGACAGTTGTCTCTGTAACTACGGTTGTGTTTATTTTAAACGTGAAATTAACATATCACATTGATCCTTACATATGTAATTTTAGTTCATCGTCGGGATTTGCAAAAAAAAATTTTTTTTGGTGAAATTGTAGATATTCGAAAAAACTGCCAGTTTTTGGACCCTCTTTTTTGGCCGAAAAAAACTAAATATTAACATAAAAAAATCGGCTCCGATTAACTGAAAATTCAATTTGCTTCCAGGGAGACCAAAAGTCGTTAAAATAGGATGAAAATTGTAGCGTGGGCGACGACAACCATGCCGAAAAACACGGTTTTGAGAAAAACGTATTTAAAGTTTGAGATGTATATACCATATAAAGAAACGGATAAAGCTTGAAATTGACGGGATATCAACGATGCCTGGTTCATAATAACTACCTCATCGGCTAGTGGATGGCCGTTTTCTGCTACTTTGACCTAATAAACCCTCATTTTCGTCCTCAAAGCTCTTTTCGTAGTACAGCGCATCACCGCTGGTGTCCCTTATTCACAGAATCGGCGTATTTTATCGCCAATTTTGATTGGAAGGGCATTTTCCACGTGCATTAATGTATGGCCTATATTGAATAGACATACGACCGAATTTGAAGAAATGTTAAAAATTTCGCTTCGGCTGGATGTTTATTTGTGGAGCGTATCTCAAAATGAGACTACTGAAACTTTCGTTCACATTTCGAGTAAAACCGCCAAAACACGCGTCAGCAAATCAGGTTTACTCAGATCGGTATAAACAGAGGTGATGGTACCGATAACGTCTTGCGGCAATGGCGTTTTGTGTTTGTAACTTTCCAATTTACTATTTGCTTTAGCTTCAAACGCTCACAGAATCATTACTGTTTGGAGTTCGTGCGTAGTATTTTGGGGAATAATTCTTCGATTTATATACAGGGCTATTACAAATGATTGAAGCGATTTCATACATTCACTGTAGCTCCATTCATTGACATATGGTCACGACACACTACAGATACGTAGAAAAACTCATAAAGTTTTGTTCGGCTGAAGCCTGACTTCAGGTTTCTGCCATCAGAGCGCTCGAGAGCGCAGTGAGACAAAATGGCGACAGGAGCCGAGAAAGCGTATGTCGTGCTTGAAATGCACTCACATCAGTCAGTCATAACAGTGCAACCGCACTTCAGGACGAAGTTCAACAAAGGTCCACCAACTGCTAACTCCATTCGGCGATGGTATGCGCAGTTTAAAGCTTCTGGATGCCTCTGTAAGGGGAAATCAACGGGTAGGCCTGCAGTGAGCGAAGAAACGGTTGAACACGTGCGGGCAAGTTTCACGCGTAGCCCGCGGAAAATTGGCTCATGCCAGAACTGGAGACCGACAGCGCCGACTTCATCTTTCAACAGGATGGTGCTCCACCGCACTTCCATCATGATGTTCGGCATTTCTTAAACAGGAGATTGGAAAACCGATGGATCGGTCGTGGTGGAGATCATGATCAGCAATTCATGTCGTGGCCTCCACGCTCTCCCGACTTAACCCCACGCGATTTCTTTCTGTGGGGTTATGTGAAAGATTCAGTGTTTAAACCTCCTCTACCAAGAAACGTGCCAGAACTGTGAGCTCGCATCAACGATGCTTTCGAACTCATTGATGGGGACATGCTGCGCCGAGTGTGGGAGGAACTTGATTATCAGCTTGATGTCTGCCGAATCACTAAAGGGGCACATATCGAACATTTGTGAATGCCTAAAAAAACTTTTTGAGTTTTTGTATGTGTGTGCAAAGCATTGTGAAAATATTTCAAATAATAAAGTTATTTTAGAGCTGTGAAATCGCTTCAATCATTTGTAATAACCCTGTACATTCTAATTCCGCAATAAAAAAATTCGAGTTTTTTTCGACAGTCACCCTGTCGTTCCTCATTAAGTTTAGTCCATGCGGCCTACTTCCCCCAAGCCCACAAAAATTTCCGCAACGGTTTATTTATTTATTTTTTTTTCTTTAGCTTGAAATTTCCCATAGGCTATTGTTATTAATATCGCCCCTCGGTTTAAAGTTTACAGTGAAGTATTTTGAAGAGTTTTACAGACGAATGTGGCATAGGTGGATCAGTATAAGAGCGGAAGTAAAAGGGGCATTCACCCATGTAATTTCTAATCCTGATACACTGCAGCGCCTGTGTGTACACACCCCACCAACACTGTACATACTGTAATAATGCATCCCAATCAGTATGCAAAAAGGTTGAGCATCAAACAACACTGTAGGTGTAAATATTCACCATACGTGCACTAATGAATTTTCACTTGGAGGAAAGAATTGCAACAATATAATGTTTTACCTATGTATTGTTTGCTGCTCGTTGTCTAAAGATGGGGTTGTTTTGTGACGACTGATACATATTTCCTAGCCTTTTTCGTCAGTTATTAACATCAGAACAGATGTCCTTCTACAGACAAGTGAGGCCAATGAGAAACATCTTCGGACGAGTGGCGTAATGACTTTCTAGTGGTAAGCTGAAGGCGGAGTGACTAGCACAGTATCTTCACAGTTTAAAAGCTAAACACAGACTCGCAGAACAGGCGCACAGAGCCCATATTTATAGCCTCACATCTACTGCGAGACGTTTTGCGAAAGAGAAGTATTTTAACTACAATAATTTTATAATTAGTGCACTAATTTTGCTAAAAGCGTACGTTTTTAGGAACCTCAGCGTTAGGGTTACAACAATATGGTATTAGTTATTCCAACCTTGATCTGTCTTACAAACCAACTGTAAAAATGTAAAAATTTTATCAATAATTTTATAAACAAATTAGTGTTGCAAAAAGAAACTTGTTCTTCCAAAAGTGAAGAAAAGAAGGTTCCTACTTAGGTATCTCAAGGCCGGCTAGTACAAAAAAACTTTTACCTGTAAATAAATTTAATGCAATACATACAGGGCTTGGACGGACGTATGGAAACACCAAAAAATGCATGCTTGAATGTAAAGGCAGGTGTTAGCCACTACGGCTGGCTGCACTGTTGTATTTTAGCACTAACGGCTCTTGTGCAATGCCGTCAATTCGTTGCAAGTGTCAGTAGTGGTCAGAATATAGTTCTGTGTAGTTATGAGTGCATTTTTTCGTAGTTAAGTGAATTCTAAAATGGGCAGATGCTTAGTGCTGGTATGGCGGGTGCTTTCGTAACCAATGGGTACCATATCGAAGATTAATACCGCGTTCGGGGAAAGCGGAACAATATCGCCCGCTAAATCACAACACGGACGAAAACGTGTGTTGAGTGTTTCTGACACATGGTCATGGAAGAGAATTGTGACGAAAAGTAAGAGTGCAACAGCTGTTGGTTGGTTGGTTTGGGAGAGGGGACCAAACAGCGAGGACATTTGTCCCATCGGTTTAGGGAAGGACGGGGAAGGAAGTCGGCCGTGCCCTTTCAAATGAACCATCCCGGCATTTGACTGAAACGATTTAGGGAGGGAAATCACAGAAAATCTAAATCAGGATGGACGGACGCGGGTTTGAACCGTCGTCCTCCCGAATACGAGTCGAGTGTGCTAACCACGTTGCTCGGTGCGTCAGCTGGAAAGGTCACTGCGGAACTGAATGTCGCACTCGCGAAACCTGCCAGCACCAAGGCAACACAAAGGCAACCACATACGTAGTTAATTCCATGGCGAGATGGAGTTACAAAGTCACACATCAGTGATACAAACGCCCGAAAATGTGACGCTGAAGTCATAGAACCTGGACTACGGAGAAATGGCAAATTTGTCGTATGAGTCTTATTTCACACAGTTTCCATATTCTGGCAGACTTTACGTAACGAACGTGAAATATGACGGAGGCTCGCTGGTGATCTGGGAAACGATATTATGGTATAACGTGGGCCTCATGGTTACTACGCAAAGACGCATTATTGCCAAGGAGTACGTGACCATTTTGGCTGATCAGGTCCCTGCAATGGTGTAGTGTTTGTTCCCAAATGGCGATGCTGTGTTCTCAGACGACAGGGCCATTGTTGACACAGGCCACGTCGTCTAGGACTGGATTCGTGAGCACCTCGATGAATTATCACCGATGTCAATATTACTGCACCTTTGTGGTCTACTTTAGAGAAACGGGTGCGAGATTGCTATCCACTTTCATTACCTGAACTTGTCCTCATTTTTCAGAAAGAGTGGTGTAAGATTCCCTCGAAAGCCACACAGAATGTTAAAGGGTTTCCTACACCGTATTAGGAGTGGAAATGTGATGTGTTTGTCGTGGCTCAATATTTTTGTCTTTGCAGTTTTTAGGTAACATACTTGTATCATGATTCCTAAAATAGAATGTTTGAAATAAAAATAAGTACTTAAAATGTCGTAATACAGTCTTGAGCTGCTGGTAAAATACGTCATTTATACAACTAGTTTCAGTCCTCTGACCATCTTCAGTCATAAAAGTATTCACAGCACCCTGTTAGGTGAGTAAATAAAAATTAACCGAATGTATTTTCCCAGCAGCTCAAGGCGGTAATGTGACATGTGTCAACTGTATAAGAGCTGTGGGACATCACATCCTGAAAATATATTAGAAAGTAACTACATTACTACAGTCAGAAGAATGATAACTGAACACTGAGTAATAAAGAATGATATTTTCACTCTGCAGCGGAGTGTGCGCTAATATGAAACTTCCTGGCAGATTAAAACTGTGAAGCTGTGAGTACCGGGCGTGAGTCGTGCTTCGGTAGCTCAGATGGAAATGTAGCGGACCTATTTTCTTTCCACAACCCCAAAAGAAGGGATTTTGTTTACTTGTATACATTTACTTCGTTGGACAACTATCTCCTATGGACCAAACATAGCACAGAAGCTAAAAAAAGAAAAGAAAAAAAAAGATGGTAGAGCACTTGCCCGCGAATGGCAAAGGTCCCGAGTTCGAGTCTCGGTCGGTCACACAGTTTTAATCTGCCAGGAAGTTTCACTGAGTAATAAAGTTTATGTGAAATCTCTTTAGTAAAATTACTACAATTTTTGCAACATATTGATTAGACATTACATATTTAATAGACAGTACTACTTCCCATTTCTACTTCCCATTTCTATCCTTAACTATGTCTTTAGATTTAAAATAAATGATGTGATGAGGAATATTTATTATTGTTGTTAAAAATATACCTGGTGCTTCACCATAGCTCCGTATGAAAGCTACTACTACTTACAAAACAACCTGAATTAAATAATGAGTTATATAAGTTAGCATCGGGAGCTTTTATAAACACGGTTATCGACTACTTATTTAATGAAAATTTACCTAACTTCCCCTCGAGATGCATATTAATACCAAAAAATATTTTCTCTGAAAGAAATTTCAACCGACTCCCTTTCTCAATGAAATACCTACCGATATTTATTCATTCTATCCACTACAGCTCTTCCGTTCTTCTCCATTCTCCATCAACCATCAAGCTTCCCCTTCCATCTCCACACTTCCTATCGTCGACAGCCAAGATAAACCAAAGCTGTGGTGTCCTGCATACCTTCCCCTCTTTCATCCACTTGTAGTTGAGGGCGACTGCATCCGTCGCCACCAGAAACTACTTGGTCCTCACTGATACCACCAGTAGTAGCCTCAAATACCATGACACCTAGCTTATCAGCAGTGGGAAGTCCAGCTGCGGTTAATACTGGTCTATGGGCGAGGTGTCCCAATGCTGTCCATCTGGTGGCTAATGGAAGTCGACGAGACGCTGTCGGTGGCGCCTACCACTGAGAAAGACGACGCCACTGTCAATATCGAGCGGCAACCGGGGCTGGGCTCCTAGCCAATTCAGCTTGCTTCTTGATAAATCCGGAATTAAACTGGGCGTTCTTCAGTTCTCAGCCAAATTTTTTATTGGGAGGGGCTGTAGTGTCCTCCGGAGCAAGAGACGACAATACTCCGCGTCGCATAACTAATCGCGCCAGCACCAGGTCTCTAGCCTACGTGGGACATTTCTCTACGTAACTTCTGTTGTGCAAAGACTCGGGACGCGGAAAGGATTACCATTTTTACGTTTTTCGTTGATTTTTGTTTGATGTGGCCCACCTCGATTTCCAACCCTGTGTTAATCTCTTCTTCTCAGAGATGCATTTATTCCCAGTATTTGCCTTCGTCTCTCTCTAGAACCACGAAACATATTCCCAATCTCCAAACTCGTATACTACTGTTCTTCTCCTTGTTTCCATCCCTCTGAGATTTCGCGAAGAAATCATTTGTTATCACTGTTCTTAATTTTCAACGCATTTTTGTAAACTACATCTCAAACGCTCTTTTTTTCTTATTTTCTAGTTTTCTCATAGTTCATGCCTCCCGTACTCAAGTCTACCTCTTCCTTTTAAGTTTTCAGTAGTCTGCTGATACCATTCAACAACGCCTGCAATTCTCCCTCACTTTAACTGAGAATAGCAACATCAGCAAATCGTACCATTGATATCCTTTCGCCCCTTTATTTTAATTTCGTATCTGAATCTGAAAAACTGGAACGTAAAATATAGCAAGTGTTTCAAAATAGTTCTTCAAATAGCTTTCTTGAATTTAATCTCAACTGCTTCCTTAGTAACAAATTAGCAAGTAACATTGTAAATAGAGAGGGGATAATCTCCGGTGTCAGTCATCTTTGGTTATGTTGTGGCGCTAGAGTTAACTCTATGTGTATGTGTGTGTGTGTGTGTGTGTGTGTGTGTGTGTGTGTGTGTGTGTGTGTGTTATCTTTCTGGAATTACACTACAGTCTGAGGAAGTAACTACCCAGCGCTTACTTGCTACAGTTTTTCCAGTAAAATGACAGGGTGTGCTCCTGTCGAAATATAGGCGGTTGTCGACTGAGTGACCCGGTTGCATTCACGTAGGTTATTTAAACATTGTATACGCCGGTATAAACTCAGGTCTCACAAAATTGTTCTTGTTATAACTAACTTTTAAAGCTTCGTGTAAATTAAAATCCAATCCACTAGACTGTCTTTGCCTTTACGCGGCCCTTTATCAAGCAATACCGTCAGAATATCTTTCCAGTAAAGGTTTCGATTCCTTACGGTACCGGTACGCCCCTCGTATTTGAAACATCAATACGTGGAATGCAAAAAAAGATCCTACATAATATTTCATGACTTAATTTCCTGTCAGGAAGGGCCTCAAACGAAAGATATACATCTTATCTTGAAAAAATGTGTAGTTTATTATGATGCAAAACATAGCAGAGCTACGGACACAATAAATGTCTACATGACGGAATAATTCCAAGTGAACTAGCTGAAGACAAAACAGCACTAATGCTGGATATTTTGAAGGTTTTTTCAGAGTATGGGTTATAAAAATAGCTTTGAGAGTGTTTACAGCAATCGCAGAGCCTGGAGCGTCTTGTGAACGTAGCATCAACAAATTACAAAAAATTAACTAAAGTCGATTGTGGGTGAAAGCAGGCTGCCCACTTTAGCTAACATCTCCATACGATGAAGATCCAAGGAAACTGGTAAACCTGGCTAATATCGTGTAGGGAAGTGCCTCGACACGACGTGGCGTAGACTGGACTAATGTCTGAAGTAGTGCTGGAGAGAACTGACACAATGAATCCTGCAGGGCTGTCCATAAATCCAAAAGAGTACGAACGGGATGGAGACCTCTTCTGAACACCACGTTGCAAGGCATCCCAGATATGCTCCATAATGTTAATGTCTGGGCAGTTTGCTTCCCAGCGGAAGTGCTTAAACTCAGAAGAGTGCTCCTGTAGCCACTCTGTAGCAATTATAGACGTGTGGGACGCAGCACTGTCCTGCTGGAATTGCCGAAGTCCGTCGGAATGCGCAATGCACGTGAATGATTGCATGTGATCAGACAGGATGCTTACGTACGTGTCATCTGCCAGAGTGGTATCTAGACGCATCAGGGGTGCGACATCACTCCAACTGTACACGTCCCGCACCATTACAGAGCTTCCACCAGCACGAACAGTCCCCTGCTTGTAACGCCGCAAATGCATATCCTTCTATTTCCATCTATTGTACTATAAATTTGTTTTCCTTATTTTTGTTACCTGAATATATGACATTCCTGTGTCTTTACATATTGTAATTGTTTTACTATTTGTATATATACACTCCTGGAAATGGAAAAAAGAACACATTGACACCGGTGTGTCAGACCCACCATACTTGCTCCGGACACTGCGAGAGGTCTGTACAAGCAATGATCACACGCACGGCACAGCGGACACACCAGGAACCGCGGTGTTGGCCGTCGAATGGCGCTAGCTGCGCAGCGTTTGTGCACCGCCGCCGTCAGTGTCAGCCAGTTTGCCGTGGCATACGGAGCTCCATCGCAGTCTTTAACACTGGTAGCATGCCGCGACAGCGTGGACGTGAACCGTATGTGCAGTTGACGGACTTTGAGCGAGGGCGTATAGTGGGCATGCGGGAGGCCGGGTGGACGTACCGCCGAATTGCTCAACACGTGGGGCGTGTGGTCTCCACAGTACATCGATGTTGTCGCCAGTGGTCGGCGGAAGGTGCTCGTGCCCGTCGACCTGGGACCGGACCGCAGCGACGCACGGATGCACGCCGAGACCGTAGGATCCTACGCAGTGCCGTAGGGGACCGCACCGCCACTTCCCAGCAAATTAGGGACACTGTTGCTCCTGGGGTATCGGCGAGGACCATTCGCAACCGTCTCCATGAAGCTGGGCTACGGTCCCGCACACCGTTAGGCCGTCTTCCGCTCACGCCCCAACATCGTGCAGCCTGCCTCCAGTGGTGTCGCGACAGGCGTGAATGGAGGGACGAATGGAGACGTGTCGTCTTCAGCGATGAGAGTCGCTTCTGCCTTGGTGCCAATGATGGTCGTATGCGTGTTTGGCGCCGTGCAGGTGAGCGCCACAATCAGGACTGCATACGACTGAGGCACACAGGGCCAACACCCGGCATCATGGTGTGGGGAGCGATCTCCTACACTGGCCGTACACCACTGGTGATCGTCGAGGGGACACTGAATAGTGCACCGTACATCCAAACCGTCATCGAACCCATCGTTCTACCATTCCTAGACCGGCAAGGAAACTTGCTGTTCCAACAGGACAATGCACGTCCGCATGTATCCCGTGACACCCAACGTGCTCTAGAATGTGTAAGTCAACTACCCTGGCCAGCAATATCTCCGGATCTGTCCCCCACTGAGCATGTTTGGGACTGGATGAAGCGTCGTCTCACGCGGTCTGCACGTCCAGCACGAACGCTGGTCCAACTGAGGCGCCAGGTGGAAATGGCATGGCAAGCCGTTCCACAGGACTACATCCAGCATCTCTACGATCGTCTCCATGGGAGAATAGCAGCCTGCAGTGCTGCGAAAGGTGGATATACACTGTACTAGTGCCGACATTGTGCATGCTCTGTTGCCTGCGTCTATGTGCCTGTGGTTCTGTCAGTGTGATCATGTGATGTATCTGACCCCAGGAATGTGTCAATAAAGTTTCCCCTTCCTGGGACAATGAATTCACGGTGTTCTTATTTCAATTTCCAGGAGTGTATATTTATGCATTTATGTCGATGTATAATTGGTTGTTTTGTAAATATTATTTGTATTTATACGCTGGGTCTGGCCGATGGAAAACTATACTATCGAACGAATACATCGATAGGTCGTGTGGAGAACGAAAGTGTTTAGGATCTTTGGTAGTGTTAACTCTGCCGTGTGGAGCGCGGGCTGAGCAGAGGGAGTCTGGCTGGAGTAGCGAGTGGAGCAGGTGTGTTGTGTGAAGCTCCCGCGAGTTGCCGCGCTTTCGGGGTTTGGCAGCATGTAATTGCGCTCGACTTGCGATGATAGTTTCTGACATGGTGTCGCGGACGGGAAGCATTAGCTGGCGCACATCAAGAGCCCGTTTCGTCTGGTGACCGTGTCGAGAAGAAGGCGCGCCAACATCCAGCTTCTGCAACAGCGACGGCCGACCATGAGTGACTGTCGCCACCTCCTTGATCGACGGCTTCAAACCTTCAATCAGCCGACAAGGAAGACTGGAAGCACGTAACGTTTTAGAACTGTATGGCAGACCCCAGCTTTTCAAACTTTTAAAATTGTTGCATCACAAAATTACAGCTACTTAGCATGAACCTTTGTTGGTCATTGTCCCAATTGCATTACCAAGCAGGGTCCCTTCCTTTTCCGGAATGAACCCGAGTGTCGTTCAAATTCAGACGCCAGCATTAAAATTCAATCATTCCATTTCACTACTTTAATTTCAAAGTTCAGTTAAAGTATTCATAGCTGGCTACAATACTTAGATTACACAAGCACAAATTAGGAGTGCTAGTTTTGTTACCGTATTTTAGCTTACCTGTCACTGCAGCTCAGCCTGGTACGTACTAAATTTTACTATTGTTAATTGCTCAGAATCATTATTCAAGTTCAAAGTTAAATCTCTTATTTCTAAATTGCGTAGATTCAAGTAGCTTTTGAAATGATTGTTGAGGTAGTCCAAGACTAACCGTATTTTACTGAATTTCGATGTGCTTCAGAAAGAAAGCTCACTATTAACTTCGGTCACTAAATTAACTTTCGATTTTCCGGTTTTATTAATTCTTTTGCTAAATTAAGTCAGAGTGTAGCGAAATTCATTACTTTTGACAAACTTTCAGTTTTCACACTACACGTGTCAACCTTCAGTTGCCACGCTTCTGGTGCTAATTATATGTGCCGTCCTTAGGTTAGTTAGGTTTAAGTAGTACTAAGTCGTAGGGGACTGATGACCTCAGATGTTAAGTCCCATAGTACTTAGAGCCATTTGAACCATCAAACTCACTTAAATCTTGATAACCTGCCACTGAAGCGGTAATAACTGATGTAACAACTGCACCAGACACTTGTTGTCTTATAAAGGAGTTGCCCAATGCAGCGCCATATTCTCCCTATTTACATATCTCTGTATTTGAGTACGCATGCCTATACTAGTTTTTTTTGCGCTTAACTGTATTATGATTTAAAGGAAACAAACTTCTGGTGAGTGTGTGTAAATATCCGTATGATTAAATAATCAGAAACAGATTTACAAAAGTTGTCGTATAAAATCAAAACCTAAATTCCATGATGTTATATTTAAACTTCTCATCCTGATGGCAGACTTGAACACAGTCAAACTGTTTTCAGATTTCAGAGACACGCCTATATATTTATATATCTTGCAGGCCAGAAGCTAATTAATTTAAATTTTCAATCCACAATATTATGTTTTCCATTTCTATCCCTATTTTGTGAGAACATACGAATAAACAGACGGCTGCAGGAATCATAGACAGAACAACAAATACACGTACATCGGATAGGAAGGCCATGTAAATTGTGGGTACTCGAAAATGTGTTGTTCTACGTGCGAAAAAACATAACTGTTGCAGCAACTTTATCATTTAAATTAATACTGACAAAGCTGCAGGATCTGCAACACTGTCGTTTGTGAAGGATGAAACTGAAGCAGGAACAGTCATCTCTGTTGCAAACCGCCGTCTACCAGAACACTTATCCCATAGTCTACTACTATTGATCCATCTAGTTTCTTACCTTCTTATAGTTTATATCTATTTTTACGACGATTTCAACATAATTAAATTCTTTGAAACTGTTATTTTACTAAAGTATTTCTTTCATAACATCACGTTTTATTTCTACCATTCCATCTTTTAAGTTGATCCTATTATTTGTCCCTCTTCTCCTTTTCAGTAACTTGGATGCATGAGCTGTTAATCTGATTCTGCGATAATTCTCGCACTTATCAGCACTTGCCACTTCGGAATTGTGTGATGTTTCTCCGAACGTCAGACGGAATATCACCAGACTCATACATTTTACAAACTAACGTAAGTAGCTTTTTTGCACCACTTCCCTCAACGATTTTCGAAATTCTGATGAAATTTTATCTGTTCCTTCTGCCTTATTCGATCTTGAGTCTTCCAAAGCCCTTTAGGTTCTGATTCTATTGCTAGGTCACCTACCTCTTCTACTGTATATCGACCACAGTTTCTTGTTCTATCACATTAGATAAGTCTTCTCCCTCACAGAGACATTCACTGTACTTTTTCCACCTATCCGCTTTTCCTCTGCTTTTAACGGCGGAATTCGCTTTCCACTCTTGCTTTTAATTTCACCGAACTTTGTTTGGAGTTTTCTGATTGTTGAGTCAGTCCTTCCGATAGTAATTTCTCCTCCGATTTCTTGGCATTTTTCTTGCATTCATTAAGCCTTAGCTTCCTTGCATTTCATATTTATTTCATCCCTCAGCGACTTGTATTTCTGTGTTCCCTGGACGTTTTTGTACTTCCTTCTTCCATCGAACAACTGAAGTATTTCTTCTGTTACCCGTAGCTTCTTCGCAGTTACCTACTTTGTACCTATGGTTTTATTTCGAACTTCTGTGATTTCCCTTTTTAGAGATGTCCATTCCTCTTCAACTGAACTGCCTATTGAGCTATTCCTTATCGCAGCATCTATACCACCAGAGAGCTGCGGGTGTATCTCCTCATTCCTCAGTACTTCAGTATCGCTCTTCTTTGCAGATTTATTCCTCCTGAGTCTCAAACTTCACCCCACTCTTCATCACTCCTAACTTGTGATCTGAGCCGGCCCAAGTGGCCGTGCGGTTCTAGGCGCTACAGTCTGGAGCCGAGCGACCACTACGGTCACAGGTTCGAATCCTGCCTCGGGCATGGATGTGTGTGATGTCCTTAGGTTAGTTAGGTTTAATTAGTTCTAAGTTCTAGGCGACTGATGACCTCAGAAGTTAAGTCGCATAGTGCTCAGAGCCATTTGAACCATTTTTTGTGATCTGAGTCTATATCTGCTCCTTACAATCCAGTATCTGATTTCGAAATCTCTGCCTGACCATGGCGTACTCTAACCGGCCTTTTCCAAGAATACGTCCTTCTCTTGTGATTCTTGAACATATTATCCGCTATCAATAGCTGAAATTTAGCTGAAATTTATTGCAGAATTCAGTTAGTATTTCTGCCGTCCCATGAAAATGGGAGCAAGACTAAAGAAAAAACAAGGCACGTTCATGGGATATGTAGACCTGGAGAAAGCGTTCTACAATGCCAAATACTGCAAGCCATCTGAGAAACATAGGGGCAAACTTTAGGGAAAGACTGATAATAAACAATATGTAGAAGAAGCAATAGGGTAAAATAAGACTGGAAACCCGAATTGCTCGGATTAAAAAAGGGTCTAATATAGGGCTGTAGCCCGCATCTCGTGGTCGTGCGGTAGCGTTCTCGCTTCCCACGCCCGGGTTCCCGGGTTCGATTCCCGGGGGGTCAGAGATTTTCTCTGCCTCGTGATGGCTGGGTGTTGTGTGCTGTCCTTAGGTTAGTTAGGTTTAAGTAGTTCTAAGTTCTAGGGGACTGATGACCATAGCTGTTAAGTCCCATAGTGCTCAGAGCCATTTGAACCGTTTTTATAGGGCTGTAGTCTTTCGCCCGACTGTTCAATTTATACAGCGAAGAAGCAATGACAGAAATAATAGAAAGGTTCAAGAGTGGCGTTAAAATGCAGTGTGGAAGGATAAGAATGATAAGATTCCCTGATGACATTGCGATCGTCAGTGTAACTGAAAAAGAGTTACAGGGTCTGCTGAATGGAATGAACAGTCTAATGAGTGCAGAATACGGACTGAGATTAAATCGAAGGAGAACGAAAGTAATGAGCAGTAGCAGAAATGAGCTGCAAGTAACTTTACATCAGGATTTGTGATCAAGAAGTAGATGAAGTTATGGAATTCCGATACCTATGCAGGAAAATAACCCATGATGGACGGGGCAAGGAGGACAAAAGTAGCGGACTAGCACTTGCAAGAGGGAAATTTCTGGTCATAATTTGAGGAACAAACTTCTGCGAATGTACCTGTGGACTGTGAGAACACCAGAAGAGAAGAGACTCGAAGCATTTGAGATGATGTGCTACAGAAAGAGGTTGAAAATTATGTGGACTGGAAAGGTGAGGAATGAGGATGATCTCTGGCGAATCGGCGAGGAAATAATATATGGGAAGTACTGACAAAAAGCGATAACATGGTAGGACACCCTTTAAGATATCAGGAACGCAGAGATTGGAATACATTCAACAAATAATTGACGACGTAGGTTGAAAGTGCTACTCTGAGATGAAGAGAGTGGTACAGGAGAAGGATTCGAGTCGGGCCGCATCAAACCAGTCACAAAACTTGTTTATCTAATTCAAAATTGTTGTCCGTAGCTGCAAATGGGCCCTCACCCTAAGCTCCACAGCCCTGACGTGAGACAGATTCGCAAGCCAAGTCTGCTTCCTCCAAATGGTTGAGTGGCTGACAATTTAAATTCCAACAGGTGTCTCGGCGCCAACAACATGGAGCCGGAGCGATGCTGCTGATTTCATGCTATTCTCACCCCACATGGATGCCGAGACGTCTGCAGCAACTATGAACCCTGAACTGTACACAGTTCCGCAGAAAAGACTCCCAAAGTACGTCCCGTACGTACAATACTGCCCATAGGCGCTGCTTCCCTATCCCATGGCGAGAAGGCGTTCTCCGGTCACACAGCAACTGGTCGGACATACTCGCTGTGAACGACTAATATCGATATAAGCGAGCGACTGCCATATGGAATGTTCACGGATCAAATGTCAGGATCTCACATGGTTAACCAGTACTTAGCAGAGAAGGGAAGGCTGAAAGCGGATGAACTCATAGCAGGGCTATACAAAGGAAACAAATGTGACGAGATTATGAGGAAAGCGAAGTAATAGGAGATGGAATGCGATACAGAGAAACTCTCATTACAGAGGAGGAAGTCCTTTTGTGAACAAACGTGGTGTAAAAGTGTTGCTGTCATTTTCGTGTTAGTTACACAATAAAACAACGTTATCTGGTCTAGTCAGCCGAAAACTTTTTTTCTTTACCTACTGGCTTTTAGTATTGAGGATTAGTTTGCACGATATTGATGCAGATTTTTTACTGCGAGCTTGACAAATGTGTAGGCGTGAAACTAACTTAAAATGGCCACCGAGCTCACTGCCAACAAATAGAAGTCGTACCTATAGATAGAAGTCCATCTGTCCCAGAAAATCGTGAGAGCTGGACCAGAGTTATTTGGGAGAGATGGACCACTTATTTAAGTGTGAGAGAGATGGAGCACAATTAAATTTCGCTTCAAAGCATGTGCAATGATCCCACTGAAGGTGGCCGCAGTCTCAGTCTAGTCTTATTTACCGGAAGATATTTATGTGCCAACAAATGGAAGAGCATAATCACATACATGGGCCAACCAACCACTTCAAATCTCGTCAAAAGACCTACTGATCCCCATAACATCAAAGGGGCACAAGTTAAATGCCTTTTCTGACACAACTTCGGACTACATTCTAACTAAACCTGAAACTATCGAGATTACCACCTCAAAACTGATTACTCCAAAGCCAATACACACAAAACTTTTCGAAGTAATATCACTTGTTCATTCTATTGATAAAATTATGAATTTTAAGAGTAAGGGAGCAACTGTATCCAAAGAGCTAAACTCTGCTGAAAATACTGAAACGGAAGAGGGATATGATAAGATATGAAACAGGAGAAAGGCACAAAAAGGTCACAAAATAGAAGTACTAGTGGAGTGAAAAACATATGAAATTTTAACCGACTCTTTTTTTCCATGAACAGTCAATTGTATATGGCCCATCTCTCACAGTATACTGGTCTATCTCACCCGTACACTTATGAATATTTTTATTTTATCAGATCTCTTGTGTTTCAAGTGGTAGTGCTTCAATAATGTATTGTTCTAAAGGTTATATGACTCTGTATACGAACATGCTGCCAGAAGTCAAAAGATGTTGAAAAACATAAATTTTAAGGCTGCAGAAGAAAAATTAGTCAAAATCTCCTGGAATTACCCTATATGTACACGGTAAAAATAATATCTACTAGTTTTCACAGCACAGTGAAAGGCCATACAGTGATGTGACACTCACAGTAGAAACTAAACTCTTAGGATCTACGAATACGCTAGTCAAGAATAATACACTCTGGGAGTCTCAGTGTTTCAGGATCCCAATTACACAGGCAGTAGTAGGTACTGAAAAGCAGACGAAGTGAAGAAATTATGCTGCCTCGGGAGCAAAGTAACACATGATCGACGAAAAAGGAAAACATAAAAATGAGAGATAAAACTGTAACTTTCATACCATAACATTAGCCAAGATGTCATTAGAAATTCAAAATGAACGAAAATAGTAGTACACCCAAAGACCCACGACCGTTTTCAGACCTTAAAGGTGCATCCTCAGGCGCATTTCTGTATTAAAGAATTACAATATTTGCAAATGAATTTTTTTCAATCTTAAAAAACTCTCACCACTAGCTGGTTTATCCAAAAATGTACGTGAGGTTGCACCTTCACGATGCGAAACCTATCGTGTGTCTGAATGGAAGACAATAAGCAGTAAATGCGGTCAGATGGACTTAAATTCATTTTAATATTAATTTGCAAATAACATCTTGGGTAATATGAAAGTTCCAGTTCTATCAGTCATGTATATTTTAACTGCAGTTGCTTCATCTGTAGAGCAGTTTGTGAAAACATAAAAAGCAGACGCACTGTAGCGGTACGCCAAATAACGTGATAAAAATGATATTAAATAACCTCGGAAGTATACCAAAACTGACGTCGTAACGAAATATGTTATTGTCTGAACTTTCACAGATTTAAATATTATCTCTTCTCAGAAAAATAACAAAGACTCTATAATCAATTAATATGATTTGCGAATGTAATTGCAATCTCTGTTTTTTTTGCAAAAAGATGCCTTGTCTTCCCTTTTGTTTTCTTTTTTCCGTAGTGTAAGAAGCCGTTTTGTGACGAGGCACGAAAACGTCTAAGTTTCATGTAATATTTAGCCTAAATATAATCAAATATTAGTTAAAAGTGTTGTCAATTTTTATATGCATATTCATTGACTGGTAAAATTAATTTCTTTTTGTAAATTTTATAGGGGACATTGGTGCAGAGGTCAGCGCCATTGTTGTAAATGATAGCGGCCCAGAGTCGTAACAAATATCTTAATATTCTCTAATTTTGACAATTAAAAATAAATGTAAATGTAGGCGATTTCTCTTGATTAGCGGTTCTTCCCTTGCAACAATAAAAGTAATCAATATTGAATAATATTCGAGTAAACTGAGTTCAGTAAAATCTTTCGATCCTCGCTTAACCAAATAGTGAGAATCGCTAAGTTGCATTTACACGAGAGTAACAATAATTGACAAACACCACTTTTAATGTCAATTACAGCCAAATACCTAAAACTCTGTTTTTACATTGGACCACACATTTAAGACCCTGAAACAGAAAAGTCGTAATATATTTAATCATACACTCTATCCTGAATAGTACTTAGTTTTTCTTTTGAACTTTCATTCCTCCACCGGAATGGTGGGGCGGGATCATGGAGGGCTTAAAGCCACTTTGGAGCCTTAGCTTACCCTTATTTTATGCTGTTGTGGCACCTTTTATTTGGTAGATTGGGTGGGTTTAATCTTATTCTCTATGTTATAATTTTTTTTTTTTGGTTGGTTTTGGGGAATATGCACAACCCTAACATTTGTCTTACGGCTGAGGGAAACCCCATAAAACGTGAGCCAGGGTTGGGTGTCTTTCCTGTTTCTTTCTGTCTCTTATTTAGTCTGGTGTGCTGTGGAATTGTAGGTGCTCCGGCAGTTGCTTTCCTGTTGTAATTCCTTCTAAATCCTTGTGTTTTCCGGGGTGAATTTGTTCTGTTGCTATTGCGGCAATTTGTGGTGGGTAAGGATACTTGTAGCGTGGTAGATTGAGGTGGAATTGCGGTTTGATAATTAGGTCTCTTATGGTCTCGTTCGTGATTAGTCTGTTGTCTCCATATGTAGCTATCTGCTTTATTAGTCGTTCCTCCATAGTACGAGGGCAGTTCAATAAGTAATGCAACACATTTTTTTTCTCGGCCAATTTTGGTTGAAAAAACCGGAAATTTCTTGTGGAATATTTTCAAACATTCCCGCTTCGTCTCGTATAGTTTCATTGACTTCCGACAGGT
Organism: Schistocerca cancellata; assembly: GCF_023864275.1. Classification (NCBI taxonomy): domain Eukaryota; kingdom Metazoa; phylum Arthropoda; class Insecta; order Orthoptera; family Acrididae; genus Schistocerca; species Schistocerca cancellata. The sequence goes on along the minus strand of NW_026046443.1, from coordinate 5,241,789 downwards.
GGCAGCGCTGTACGGAGCTGTTAAAATGGCGTCTGTAACGGATGTGCGTTGCAAACAACGGGCAGTGATCGAGTTTCTTTTGGCGGAAAACCAGGGCATCTCAGATATTCATAGGCGCTTGCAGAATGTCTACGGTGATCTGGCAGTGGACAAAAGCACGGTGAGTCGTTGGGCACAGCGTGTGTCATCATCGCCGCAAGGTCAAGCAAGACTGTCTGATCTCCCGCGTGCGGGCCGGCCGTGCACAGCTGTGACTCCTGCAATGGCGGAGCGTGCGAACACACTCGTTCGAGATGATCGACGGATCACCATCAAACAACTCAGTGCTCAACTTGACATTTCTGTTGGTAGTGCTGTCACAATTGTTTACCAGTTGGGATATTCAGAGGTTTGTTCCCGAACTTCTCCTTCTTCATGACAACGCAAGACCTCACACAAGTCTTCGCACCCGAGAGGAGCTCACAAAACTTCAGTGGACTGTTCTTCCTCATGTACCCTACAGCCCCGATCTCGCACCGTCGGATTTCCATATGTTTGGCCCAATGAAGGACGCAATCCGTGGGAGGTACTACGCGGATGATGAAGTTCTTGATGCAGTACGACGTTGGCTCCGACATCGACCAGTGGAATGGTACCGTGCAGGCATACAGGCCCTCATTTAAAGGTGGCGTAAGGCCGTAGCATTGAATGGAGATTACGTTGAAAAATAGTGTTGTGTAGCTAAGAGATTGGGGAATAACCTGGTGTATTTCAATGCTGAATAAAACAACCCCTGTTTCAGAAAAAAATGTGTTGCATTACTTATTGAACTGCCCTCGTAATTTAAATTCGGTTACGTTGTGTCACGTTCTTGCACAATGCACTTCATGAAGGGCATTGGTTGGCGTCTTTTACTATAAAAACACCGTTTGGGGCAAATTAACTGCGAGAAGCACCACACCTGAGTCACTAACGTAAATGATTTTCCAGTTGCGAAGAAGACACAATAACATTAACTTCAACTTTTCATAATATATAAAGACCAATACATAAAGTGCCACCACAGTACACAGGAAAACGTCATTCCAGGGCAAAATCGGTCTACTAGATCAACATAGGAGTTAGTTTGAGGATGATTTTTCTGAGAACGTACGTCTGCTGTACAGTACTGTGTAGTTGTGAATTATGGACGATGGGAACACGGAAAAAGAAGGCAATCGAGGCGAGGAGATAACGTACCATAGAAGGTTGTTGATAAATAGGATGAAGATTGATGGGCTGATAAGATAAGGAATTAGGAGGGCGAGTCTAAGGGAAAAGGAACGTACGGGAAACACTGGAAAGCAGGTGGGACAGGAGGACAGAACATTTTCAAGACATGTGGGAGAAAATACCGTCGTGATAGAAAGAGCGGTAGAGGATAAAACTGCAGGGGCAGACAGAGATTGGAGTATATCCAACAAGTAATTGAGAACGCAGAGCGAGAACGCTACTCTGAGATGTGTAGGTTGGCACAAGAGAGAAATTCAGAATTAATGACTCAAAAATTAATTCATACTTCCATTTGTCTCTGAAGCCTAGAGAAAAGATAATATTCTGTGCATTACCACACTTTGCAAACGCTCAGATTTCATTCAGTTTATGGCTAATTGCATCGAACCCAGCATAGTCTGTCACGCCGAATTCTTCTTTACCCCAACAACTCGCCATAGGGCCAACGTCGGAAGTACCAAAACATCACTTTCGCAACACAGTCATTGCCCTCCGATGACCCCTTGCACATCAGTCGCTCCTGGAAAGAATCACATTTGCGATTTCTCGTGATCTCCGCCGGTGTGTTCCTGCGAAATTTCTTACTGAATCTGCGGCCTGGGTTTCAGAAGTAGCGTATTTATTTTTATTTCATTATTTCCTGCTGGTGCGGTTGCTTACGCAGTTGGCCGTGCCAACGGAGGCAGAAGTAGCGTATTTATTTTTATTTCATTATTTCCTGCTGGTGCGGTTGCTTACACAGTTGGCCGTGCCAACGGAGTTTAAACAGACAGTGCAGTTTGTTGTTTGAGTTGCGGGAGTGGTGCTGTTTGTTGATTAAAAAAAGACACGCTGTGTTTCTCGGTTGCGTAGGGACACGGGGTCGTCGGCCAGCAGGTGGATTGCGGGGAGGGTAGTCCGGCCAGCCCGTATCTGAATTTTCTGTGGCTTTCATATGTGTATCTCAGTGGAGTTCCACCATTCGACCAACACCTGCTCCTTTATCACAGAGAGGAATTTAAAGCTCACGACGCTGTCGCGAGTGGGTATCGTCATCGAAGAAAAAGTGCGTCTCGATCCACAATGGAATTTTAACTTACTAAAAATGTTCACAAGTCCTGTAGGGGTCGTTTGAGGCATTTGGAGCTTACGACGCTGTCGTGAGTGGGTTTCTTCATCGAAGAAAAAGTGCACCTCGGTCCGGAATGCAGTTTTAACTTATTATAAATTTTCGTAACTTCGTGTACTCCACTAAAGAGTGAAAATTTCTTGCTCAACAACAGAAGGTCCTCCTAGTATTCAGCGCTAAATAGACAAGCGTAAGTAGTACAAAAGATACCAGCGTCAGTACCAATGTTTTATACTATGTCAGAAAAAATATATACCGTGTCAGAAAAAAATATATACCCCTATGAAATGCGGAATTGACGACCAGGTGAGGGATGGATTCACCAGCATAAAACGAAGCGGGAATGTTGTCCGTAGAGAAGCATTCAAAGCAGAAAGGGTCGATAGGGCGATCTCAGTGACTTCGCATGTGGACTCGTTGATTGGAAGCCACTCGATTAAAAAAATTCAGTGACATTTCTGCCCTTATAAAACTGCCTAGGTCGACTGTTGGTGATATGATTGTGCAGTAGAAGCGCGGTGTAAGAACTACAGGTGAACCAAGACCAGGTAGACCTCATTTACTAACGGTCAAGGATCGACTATTGCGAAATTTGGTTACAAAAATTGCATGCAATCAGCTGAAGGAATCAGTCATGAGATCCAAAGTGCACAGTGGTTGTACGTATGGAGTCACTGTGGCGCAATAGTCGTGCAGCACCTCATAAACCACACATTTCCTTAGTCAGTACTAAGTGACGCTATTGGACAACGCATACGGGGAACGAGTGATATAGAGTGATGGTTCAAATGGTTCAAATGGCTCTGAGCACTATGCGACATAACTTCGAAGGTCATCAGTCGCCTAGAACTTAGAACTAATTAAACCTAACTAACCTAAGGACATCACACACATCCATGCCCGAGGCAGCATTCGAACCTGCGACCGTAGCGGTCACACGGCTCCAGACTGTAACGCCTAGAACCGCTCGGTCACTCCGGCCGGCTATAGAGTGATGAATCACGCTGTAGGCAAGCCGGTGAATGCCAGGCGAATGCCTGGAGAACGTCATCTGCCCATCATGTGTAGTGCCAGCAGTGAAGTGTGGAGGAGATATAGTTCTGGTGTGGGTGTGTTCCTCATGGTTAGGATGTGATCCCGTTATTGCACTTAAGAAAACGCTAAATGCGGATGGATATGAATACATTTTGCAGCAATGGGTACTGTGGAGTAACATTACGGAAACGATTACTGTTTGTGTCAGTGTGACAGTGCACCCTCTCATTAAGCAGCATCTATGAGACAATGGTTTGTGGATTATAAAATTCCTGAAACGGACTGACCTGTCCATAGGGCCGACCTGAATTCATTGGAACATATTTTGAGTGGGTTAGGACGTCTGCTTCGATCCAAATCCAACATCACTACCTTCTCTAGTTTTGGGCCTTGAAGAAGAATGAACTGCCATTCCTCCATCGACTTCAGGTACTTTATCGAAAATTTCCTCAGCAGAATTCAACACGTCGTAAGGGCAAAGGGTGGACACAGCTCGTATTAATGTCAACTAATAGATGTCTAGATACTTTTGATCAGACAGTGTATATTAATGGTTCAAACGGCTCTGAGCACTATGGGACTTAACATCTATGGTCATCAGGCCCCTAGAACTTAGAACTACGTAAATGACCTGTAGCCAATATTAATAGTAGTTTCAGACTTTTCAGACGTGATAGAGTTGCCTATAATAAAGTACTGTCCCAAAATAACTGCAAAAATATTCAGATCTTAACACTTTGCCGTCCAGCAGTCTCGTGCAAATTTATTCGCTTGGCGCCGGCAGCGCTAATGCGGATTACTTGGCTTGTCGCCGGCCGCTTGTCACCTTTCCGTTGATGACAAGCTTCGAACACATTGACTTTTTCGCACTTTAATTTTTCCGGAAATCCTCTATTCTGCCGTATTGTTCCACAAACTCGAATTTTCTTTTCAAGTAACTTCTCTGCAAGCTCAAGACTGTTACAATAATTATCCATGCAGAGGTGGTGCCACTTTAAATAAGAAGGTGTCAGTAGCTCCGTCACTGCTTTTGCTAAAGGTTGTCCAGGGCCGGAATATATCTTGAACGAGGAAATGCATCCCGTGCTCGAATCACACAGCATCCGAATGACTATGCCATATTTCGTAATTTTCGACGGACTGTAAACTTTAAAATTTAACTCTCCACGCCACGGTATCATTCCTTCATCAGCTGAGATATTTTGACTTAGATGAAACGTTTCTTCAATCTTTTTGGAAAAATAATCAATTACGAATTGCACTTTGAAAAGCCGATCGGCATTATCCGGTATATTGCTGTCGGAAAGATGTAAAAATGATAATATTTGCCTGAATCGGTTGCGGGACATCGTATTGCGAAATATCTGTGTGTCTATCAACGGATTCGTTGACCAGTAATCATTGATCCTTGCTTTTTTTACAATTCCCATAAGGATAGCAAGCCCAGACCATTTTTTAAGTTCTAAGTTTTATCCAGTTTCCTTCTATTGCGATTTTCAGTGTAATACTTGTTGGTTTCGTTGCTAATATATTCAAATAGATAGTCCCCAATATATAATTCTACGATATCCACGACGATCTTTGGGAAATACGTGTGGACCCGGAGATCATTCAAATTTATTATTGGCCCTCAGTAAATCATAGTCTGTCTTCTTATTCTGATTCATACGAATCAGTTGGCAACCGTAGCGTTCGGCGAATTCTTCTTGGACGTATTTCACTACCGTCCGTCGATTCTGCATCACTTTCAAATTTTTTGATATCCAGTGTCTTCTTCCCAATCGGTCAAGTCGTCCGGAACGTCAGACAAGACGTCCGCGCATTCGTCGTAAATAATCGTATCGTCTCTTCCGTCTGCCATGATGAAAGTGTACAAGTGCTTATAAAAACAAAAAACTTGTTGACGTGTGCAACTTATTGTTACCTAACAAAATACGAACAGAATGAAAAAGATACTAAAGTTCTGTCACCGACCACTACGCAATACTATGCTCTCGACACCAGTGTGATGTCGCCGGCCATTGAGCGATACTGTGCTCACGACACCACTGTGGTGTCGCCGGCCATTGACCGCTATTTCGCGCACGGCACCATTTGGTGGCGCCGGTCGGTAAAGTGTTCAAAAACGGTTCAAATGGCTCTGAGCACTATGCGACTTAACTTCTCAGGTCATCAGTCGCCTAGAACTTAGAATTACTTAAACCTAACTAACCTAAGGACATCACACACATCCATGACCGAGGCAGGATTCGAACCAGCGACCGTAACGGTCGCTCGGTTCCAGACCGTAGCGCCTACAACCGCACGGCCACTGCGGCCGGCGGCGAAGTGTTAATAAAGTTTCAAAGTTGTGTAAAATATGGAAATTTGTTTTACCTTATTTTACGTACTATGTAAGACCCACTATTTTCTTGAAAAATTGCCTCCAAAATTCAGATGCATTACACTCGAAACTGATACAGGGTGTTTCAAAAATGACCGGTATATTTGAAACGGTAATAAAAACTAAACGAGCAGCGATAGAAATACACCGTTTGTTGCGATATGCTTTGGACAACAGTACATTTTCAGGCAGACAAACTTTCGAAATTACAGTAGTTACAATTTTCAACAACAGATGGCGCTGCGGTCTGGGAAACTCTACAGTACGATATTTTCCACATATCCACCATGTGTAGCAATAATATGGCGTAGTCTCTGAATGAAATTACCCGAAACCTTTGACAACGTGTCTGGCGGAATGGCTTCACATGCAGATGAGATGTACTGCTTCAGCTGTTCAATTGTTTCTGGATTCTGGCGTTACACCTGGTCTTTCAAGTGTCCCCACAGAAAGAAGTCACAGGGGTTCATGTCTGGCGAATAGGGAGGCCAATCCACGCCGCCTCCTGTATGTTTCGGATAGCCCAAAGCAATCACACGATCATCGAAATATTCATTCAGGAAATTAAAGACGTCGGCCGTGCGATGTGGCCGGGCACCATCTTGCATAAACCACGAGGTGTTCGCAGTGTCGTCTAAGGCAGTTTGTACCGCCACAAATTCACGAAGAATGTCCAGATAGCGTGATGCAGTAATCGTTTCGGATCTGAAAAATGGGCCAATGATTCCTTTGGAAGAAATGGCGGCCCAGACCAGTACTTTTTGAGGATGCAGGGACGATGGGACTGCAACATGGGGCTTTTCGGTTCCCCATATGTGCCAGTTCTGTTTATTGACGAAGCCGTCCAGGTAAAAATAATCTTCGTCAGTAAACCAAATGCTGCCCACATGCATATCGCCGTCATCAATCCTGTGCACTATATCGTTAGCGAATGTCTCTCGTGCAGCAATGATAGCGGCGCTGAGGGGTTGCCGCGTTTGAATTTTGTATGGATAGAATTGTAAACTCTGGCGCATGAGACGATACGTGGACGTTGGCGTCATTTGGACCGCAGCTGCAACACGGCGAACGGAAACCCGAGGCCGCTGTAGGATCACCTGCTGCACTAGCTGCGCGTTGCCCTCTGTGGTTGCCGTACCCGGTCGCCCTACCTTTCCAGCACGTTCATCCGTCACGTTCCCAGTCCGTTGACATTTTTCAAACAGATCCTTTATTGTATCGCTTTTCGGTCCTTTGGTTACATTAAACCTCCGTTGTAAACTTCGTCTTGTTGCAACAACACTGTGTTCTAGGCGGTGGAATTCCAACACCAGAAAAATCCTCTGTTCTAAGGAATAAACCATGTTGTCTACAGCACACTTGCACGTTGTGAACAGCACACGCTTACAGCAGAAAGACGACGTACAGAATGGCACACCCACAGACTGCGTTGTCTTCTATATCTTTCACATCACTTGCAGCGCCATCTGTTGTTGAAAATTGTAACTACTGTAATTTCGAAAGTTTGGCCGCCTGAAAATGTACTGTTGTCCCAAGCATATTGCAACAAACGGTGTATTTCTATCGCTGCTCGTTTAGTTTTTATTGCCGTTTCAAATATACCGGTCATTTTTGAAACACCCTGTATAAAAATGTCCAGTATTCGATTTAAAACACCCCTCAGTCTTAAAAATGACCATATAATCGGATGCCGCGGGAAACCTATTTCTATTTGGCCACATTGTATTGAACTAGCTGCAGCAGTGCACCGATGGCGACGAACATGAGTTTCGGGGATTCACAAGCTTGCTAACACTGTTTCCCTCCCGCCCCACCATCACAAACCTGGACCACTGTCCAGCCTATGATGCGTCACTGCAGGCTACGGTGCCAGTAAGCTTGAAAGTGATTTGTGTTATAGGTAACAGTACAATATTTCTGTTAGTAGCTAGTTTCACAATGGTAAAAAATTTACAAAATGGTTCAACTGTCTCTGAGCACTATGGGACTTAACTTCTGAGGTCATCAGTCCCCTGGAACTTAGAACTACTTAAACCTAACTAACCTAAGGACATCACACACATCTATGCCTAAGGCAGGATTCGAACCTGCGGTCGCGCGGTACCAGACTGTAGCGCCTAGAACCGCTCGGCCACAGCGGCCGGCTTCAAGTACCCTATTACATACCTTACATCAGTGACTTATTTGTCCAATGGCTGAATCATCATACCTTGCTGAGCTGCGCTAAAAAAAAAAAAGAATCATATGATGCGGGTTATAAATCGAAAGTAATAGCATACGTAAAAGAACATGTAAACAGAGCAGCTGAGAGTCATTTCGTCCCTCCACCAGCAGAAAAATCGATTCGCGATTGGCAGGCTAGTAGAGAACTGAAGAAAATGAAGACTTAAATGTGCAGATAGAAGACTGAATGTAAAATGGCTAAAACTAGAAGATGCCATTTTGAAATGGATTCAAGGACACCGTCCACATGGCATTGGAATCAATACAAAAGTGATTTAGTGGAACTTACGAGACTTTAAGGGTGGGAGTTGGTTGGTGCTACAGGTTTATGAAGCGTCATTGATTTAGCATGTTAACCAAAACCAAAAATCTTAGAAAATACCAGAAGAGTATGAAGAGGAAATATTATCTTTCCATCGCTTTATTATTTATCGTGGGAGTAATGTGATTATCATGATTTTTATTTAACTTCTGCGATATTTGTGGTAGTGAACATAGGGGCTTTTATGGAAGGATTACATACTAATTATTGCAATAGTTTTTATAAAACACATAGAAACTAATGAAAAAGTTGTAGATGCTGAAAGTTAGCATGGATTTGGGGATACACTGACCGACCTACACTTTCTCCACAACTATCGACTACCATTCCATTTGTGGACATTATTTCTGAAACACAATAACACTTCGACTGCCCAGGAAAAAATACACAGGTTTAAAGCCGCATAAAAGAAAAAGACCTATTGCAATGCATAAACAGTGCGATCCATCATCAAAATTATAAATATAGGGTACGAGGATGGAGTACCATACACATAGTTCCAAATCTAGTTGAGAATGATCGCTTCAATTTCATCCATCTTAAACCTAAATCCTCGTTTCAAAACGTCCATTGCAGTTAAAACTAAGGTTATTTGTTCTTCATTTATTGAGCCAATCACTGGCATTTGTAGCTTAGCTCGCAGTTTGAGCAATATCGAGTTTGTTTTTCTTAGCTGTACACACATTAACAGTTACAAATGAATCTTTGTTCAAATGGTTCAAATGGCCCTGAGCACTATGGGACTTAACATCTTAGGTCATCAGTCCCCTAGAACTTAGAACTACTGAAACCTAACTAACCTAAGGACATCACACACATCCATGCCCGAGGCAGGATTCGAACCTGCGACCGTAGCAGTGCCGCGGTTCCGGACTGCAGCGCCTAGAACCGCATGGCCACCACATACCGATGGCTAATGATTATTTTGCTTAGTTCGACACGGTCATTGGCATCAACACTGTTTAATAGAACGTTTATATGTAATCCTCTGGTAACAATGATAAGCGGTCAAAGTGGCCACGAAATCATGTACATGACCTCAGAGATCGTAATATACTGACACATATGTACAAGTGAACAAAAAACTAATCATTGATATTTTTTTTGAATTAGTAGAGTAACATTCAAGATATAGTTGAAAACAGTGATGGTTTTCCGGGTAAATGATATCGGCGGATTTTGCACAACGAGACTTTAACGCATTTTCCGTATACAATTTTAAGTCTCAACAGCTTTGGCAACTGTTGCAGCAAGAAAATCGGCACTACATGGCGCCACCTAGCGTGTATTGATAGAAATTTATCACTTAACAGTATATACTAAACTCCTAAATGAGAGTCGGGCAAGTGGCCGTGCGGTTCTAGGCGCTGCAGTCTGGAACCGCGAGACCACTACGGTCGCAGGTTCGAATCCTGCCTCGTGCATGGATGTGTGTGATGCCCTTAGAGTAGTTAGGCTTAACTAGTTCTAAGTTCTAGGGGACTAATGACCTCAGACGTTGAGTCCCATAGTGCTCAGAGCCATTTGAACCTAAATGAGAGTCGGCAGAGAGGTATAAATCTTTTGATGTATGAATGGTCAAAGTAGGCCTGTACCTGGTTTATCGTACGAAAAAACTAAACCTTCTGCGTGATTCTTCAGGTCTACTTCCCTAAGAAATTGGCTGCATAAAATTAAATGTACAGGAGTCTAATTTGAAGTCTGTGTGAGGTGTAGAGTTCAAATGGCTCTGAGCACTATGGGACTTAACATCTATGGTCGTCAGTCCCCTAGAACTTAGAACTACTTAAACCTAACTAACCTAAGGGCAGCACACAACACCCAGTCATCACGAGGCAGAGAAAATCCCTGACCCCGCCGGGAATCGAACCCGGGAACCCGGGCGTGCTGAGGTGTAGAGAACTTGTTTTAGATGTTGCTGTGTAGCGTCCCATGACGTTACCTGCAACAAAGTATCTAAGACTCATAAAGAGGGACCGGTCTGTGAGCCAGAGAAGGTCAGAATACCATCACATCGTTTTTATATCAGACGCTTTCATAATGTCCTGAATATGTATGGAACGTTTTCCTTTATTTATGATGAGAACGAAGGAATGACACGTCGCATCAGCTTGCCTTTTCCTCTGCGTTACATTTGAGCTGTGAGACAAGAGTTGTTCGCTGCATGATTATGGTGACAGCTTGTTCCTGGTTTAACGATAGGGGTACGGGACAATGTCGGAAAACACGTCTTCATCATTATTATCGACGTTAATACATCAGGTTCGGGGGAATCTGTTCCGGCTTCAGCTTCTTACTTCCGTCACTTTCTCAGTCGATCTACGTCCCTTTCGCCTTTGGATATTGAAAGGTGGCTACACTGAGCCACAGCGCCAGAAATCGCGCCAGAGAATATTGTTCCGCCGCCTCCACTGGCAGTGATTATTGAGACGTAGCGGCAGGCAGTTCTTACCGAGAAGTTGTGGTGGACACTGCTTGTCGTGAAGTCAGAGTGAGATGTGGTAGTGGAGAGTGTTGTTCCATGTTTTATGCAGTGGTTTGATGGGAGAGATAGCAGATGTTGTTCTAATGGAGATATTGTAATGGTCAGAGTGCATTTCGTCAATATATTTGGAGGTATTTTCTTTTATTCTTTTATTATTTGTGTGTCCTGAATAATGTGCCATTACAGGTTCAGTCAACAAAGCATCTGGCTTGTGTTCTTGTATTAGAGTGTAATTTTGGTTTTCTTGCACAATTATAGTATTTCTAATTTTCTTTTATCACGTCAGTATAATTGGTATTTAAAAATTCTTGTCTTATTGAAGAAGAACCGTGCCAGATGTGCGTTGAGTCATACTACCACATACAGAACAGCTACACTTGTGCTTTGTTGGTTTCGTAGGTTTTATAGTTGCTGGGGACTTAATTAATTAATTGTGCTAACAGAAATTTTCTTACATTCTTGTTGTCATTCTAATCAGTCAGATTGCGTAATAATACTAGTCAGGGCCAGCCGGCAGTCAGATTGCGTAATAATACTAGTCAGGGCCAGCCGTTTACGAGACTTGCGTAATCGGACAGACAGCTACTAAAAAATTATTTTCATTAATAAAATGAAGCCCTCATGCAATATATACTACAAAGGAAATCTGGGATCACAGTTGGAATCTAAGTTTAAAACAGAGATGGGAACTTAGCGATCTGAAATTAAAACTGATATGGAAACAATGGGATCACAGTTACGATCTGAATTAAAAACAGATAGGGGAACAATGGAAACACGGTTAGACTCACTGGGATCACAGATGGAAACTTTGGCAACACGATTAGAAACTGATATGGAAACAATGGAAACACGGTTAGACTCACGAATAGGGACATGTTTCAAAAATATGAAAGATGAATTAAAGAAAGAAATCAGAGAAGAAGTACAACCGATTTTGAATTCTCACAATAATAGATTAATTGCAGTAGAGATTAGACAAAGGGAACAGGATAGAGAACAGGAAGAAAGAGATCGCGTGATAGTACAGAAATTTTCAGAGTTAAATTTACAACGTGCAAGGATAAGGAAGAAATATTTGAGAGAATCGAGGAATCCGTACCAAATGACAGATTAAATAACCTAACACAACAATATGAACAGCTAGCTACCAAATGTGTCAATACTGAAACCCGAGTCGCGACACTTACGGAAGACGTAAATAAACAGAAAGAACAATTAGGTGACTTATCGGAAAGAGTTGAGGAAATTTCACATAAACTGACAAATCTTAGTTTACATGGGGACAGAGATTCGGATGGTACAGCACCATTGCCATGTGCAGAAACCGAAGAGTATCAGAACATAAATAAACATGTTGAAAATCAGGGAAAATTTAATGAACGCGTTAAAAGGGAAGTTGAGGCATTAAAAAAGCAAGTCAAACAGATTGAAGGCGAAATCGTAGGAAAAGACGGCACAAGAAATTTAGAATCACAGATACCAGAGGGGTTTGAAGAAAATAATTTGTTTAATTTACGGGATGCAACAAGAGAGCGCCAGGCGCGTGAATTTAACAATAATCGACATTGGGACTGGGACAGACGCGGTAGGTCTTTGTCGCCGCGAGGCGAAAACTTTGACTATAAACACTTTTTGACTGTTCGGAAATTTAAGATCTTCCGCAATTCTAAGAATGACATACATCCATGTTCATGGTTAGCTCAATTTCTGTACGCACTTCCGCTAAATTTGCCACTAAGTCACAAACTGAAATTTATGTGCAGCTATTGATGACCTCAGGGGATTCATTACGCTTTAATGAATATGTGCCGTAGCGAGCATAGGGCCCCGAGCTGTAGTGGTGCTATTTCTCTTTTAGTTTTCTGCACTGCTGCCTACTCTTTCACTATTCTTTGCATCTGTCAAAAACAACTCTTCAACTATCAATCTATCTAGAGAGCGTGTAAAAAATAACCGGATATGACTATTTTACCCAAAAGTGATTTCGTAAATTACCGTTTGGACTTACTGTATCTTCAGCAGCATTCATTCGTAGCCTAAATGAAATTTTACCTGTTTATCTTCGTGACAATATTACTTCTTATGTCAACGACATTCTTATTGCTAAACATTCTTGGAGTGAGCACAACAAAATTTTGGATTCATTGTTACGTATCTTTGCAAGAGTTGGCATTACAGTGAACTTAGAAAAATCTGAATGTGGTCGTTCTCAGGTGAAATTTCTCGGTCACATTATTTCTACAGAAGGTATTCTTCCTGATCCAGAAAATTTAGACGCTATTCGTAATTATGCTGTTCCTACCACAAAACGTGATGTTCGTAGTTTTCTTGGTGTCTGTAATTTTCTTAGACGCTTTGTTAGATTGGACGATTTGGCCACACCTCGTTTATGTGAACTATCTGGAAAGAAATCTAATTGGTGTTGGGATGAGGAAGCTCAGTCAGAATTTGAACAACTTCGTGATGCTTTAGTTGGTGCTCCACTTCTTTCACACCCGGATTTATCTAAAGATTTTTGTTTGGCGACGGACTCATCATACAAAGGACTAGGTGCACATTTATTTCAAGAGATAGAAGAAAACGGCGTTGTAGTGCAAAAGACTATTGCATTTGGAAGTCGTGTTCTCTCTAAATCAGAAAAGAATTATTCGATTACGGAACTTGAAGCTTTGGCTGTTGTTTGGGCTTTTACAAAATTTCGCACATTTTTGTTGGGCAGACATACTAAGGTTTACACCGATCATCGAGCCCTGGAGTTTCTTATGTCGACAAAATTAACTCATGGCAGATTGTCATGATGGGCGTTGTACCTACAGGAATTTGATTTTAGTATTGTTTACATACAGGGTTCTTCAAATATTGTTGCTGATGCTTTATCACGTGCACCTATGGGTTTGAAACAAAGTGCTGAAGAGGACTGCAAGGAAAACAATTATTGTTTGATGTATATTCAAGGTGTTGCGTTTGAGAACTTTATTTCGTCTTCGCTCCAGGACATCGCTAAGGAGCAAAATAAGGATCCAATCTGGAAGGACATTAAGGAGAAGTGGAAGAGAAAGGAAAGCGTAGCGATTAGCATTATTTAGTTCGCAATGACATTCTTTTTAAACGAAAATCGGTCGACAACTCTGTTTGGTTAGTTTGTATTCCTGATGAGTGGGTTAATAAGCTGATTTGGTATACGCATTTCAGTTATGCACACTTTGGTCCCAGAAAATGCTTTCATAAATTACGAGAAAATTTCTACTTCAATAATATGGAAAAACGTATTCGATTTGTTCTTGCCAAATGCAAATTATGTCAAAAGGCTAAGCCGCCGACAGTTTCTCACAGAGCACCGTTGTTTCCTATCATTCCATCAAAATTAAAGGACATGGCTGCAGTTGATTTGTTCGGTCCAGTGGTTCGATCTACTAATGGTTTTGCGTACATTTTCGTAGCAGTGGAGTTGACATCAAAATATGTGTGTTTTACACCGTTACGCAAAGCAACAGCTCGTTCAGTATCTAATGCTTTCATTAACCATTTTATTAAAGAAGTGGGTCATGTTGATAAGGTTATATCAGATAATGGATCACAGTTTCGTTCTAAAATTTGGCTTTGTACTCTACGGCGTCGTAAAATTAAACCAATTTTCATTTCACTTTTTCACCCTCAATCTAACGCTTCAGAGAGATGTATGAAGGAAATCAATAAATTGTGTCGTCTTTATTGTCATCAGAATCACAGAACTTGGGATCAGTATCTTCATATTTTTCAAAACATTCTGAATGAACTTCCTAACGACTCAACTTCTTTACCACCTATACTGATATTAAAAAACAAAGCACCGACAAATCGCATTTCTGAAATCGTTCCTTTTCCGCCTACACGGAAACTGCGGCATTCTGAAGTTGTCAATCTGGCTCTACAAAATATTGCATCTGCGGCTGCTAGAAGAGAGAAATCAGCTAAGCGTCCTGGTCGTGTAAAAATCTTGTCAGTTGGTCAGAAAGTGTTAATTAAGTCTCACCGTCTGTCTCACAAAGGAAAAGGCTTGTGTCGCAAATTTTTTCTGCTTTATAACGGCCCATATAGAATTCGCAAAATTATTCATGATAACACTGTCGAAATAGAAACTGTTAAATCACGACGCTCTAAGGGAATACATCATATATCTAACGTTAAAATTTTTGTGGAATGATATACTTTTGAAAAATTTTTGTAGAATGACATACTTTTGAGAAACTAACAGTTGTATGTAAACACACGGAGAGTACAAGGATACCGCGCTGTGTTTTGGCGGCGGCATATACTCAAAGCAACAGTCAAGTCTGCGCGCCGCACAAGGCAGTCGTTGACCGCAAACAATCACTTCCTACGTCACGCGCCTACAGCTGATCGAGCGCTCAGTGCGAATGCACTGACAGCCGTAAATAAATACACAGTCTAATTTCTCCGAATAAATTCAGTATAAAGCTATAATGACTTGATGGATTATGTTATTAACATTCAGTATTTTTCAGGATACGGTTCTATAAAATATTTAAGAACTTCAGGTAAATTCTGTGCGTGTCCGACGTTAAGACGACTTGCTATCGAGAAAATTTCAGGAAAAATGTCATTTCGAAGAAGAAAGTAATAAACTAAAAAGGTAATTATTAATTGAGTTTATTTTTCAGGTAACATATTTCCACTTAGGTACGTACTTTAGACGTAATTTGCTGCTCGCGATTACGTGATTCATACTTTGTGCTAAATTTCATGTTCTATGAAATTACTTGTGAAGCGACGTGCTTGCGTACGTTAACTGATTTTGACAATGATTATTAATGAACTGGGTTGTAACTTGTGTATATTATGCATCGCTTGACTGCACTGCTTTTTCACTGATGTTATATTTTTTTTATTATGTGCCTGCTGTGCTTATTTATTTAAATTATAATTGTCACCTGATTAATTGTGCTAATGTGGTTAGGTATGTAAGTTATACTTTGTGATTTATCTGCTTGCGCCTTCATGTTTACTTATTTGCTTGCGCCTTCATGTTTATTTATTAAGATTACATATGAACATTTATTTGCTTACGGTTATACGGTGCTGATGACCTGTTTATTACGTAAGATATGTTTGCTGCTATGCGTATGAATTGCATATTTATACATTTCTGTTTGTTGTCACAACTACTCTTTAATTTTGTATATAGAAATTCTGTTGTACTGTGTATGAACATAGAGTTTAGGTTACACTATGGTATTAGTTACAGATTGTTCGCTTGGCGAAGCCTCGTTATAGAAATTGTGCTGCATCCACTTGTTGACATTCTGTTCACTACTGGTATATTTACTCGCTGTTGCTTGTTTTGCTTACGCTCAGTGCTTTATATTTTAACATAAGAAAATGAACTGCAGTAATTCGACGAGCGACTTTAGTACAAGAAACATCATAGAAGTCACATGAGCTGGAGGTTTTATGAAAGCTGTATAAATGTATGCCAATAGGAAGGAAGCTAACGACATGACATACCAACACAGTTATTACACTGCATTTTTTGTGAGCAATTGAAATAGGAAGTGACACTTGACACAAGAAATACTCCACATGTTTTCTTCTGTTTGCCATAATTCTTGAAGTGGTGTACACACTGTGAAATATTAGGATCATTCACACTCCGTAATCGTACTTAATTACTGAGAGTTATTCGAACTAAGTCTGTTAGAGGTCATGTATGCATTCTTTGTTTATAATTCATAATGAGTAGAAGATTTTGGTCAGATGGATTACACAGAGGTTGTGTGTTGACAGTGTGTCTTCGGATTGTATGGGATGAGGAGGTTTGCATTAGGATTTTATCTGTACTCGATCGAGGAGACTGACTAGAGGAAAGAGTTGTTATGGAAGTGAAATGATACTGGCAATAAGTTTTATATGTATCGACGTATTGAAGAGGTATTATGGAGGTATTGAGATTATATGAAGTTGATTGGAGTTATGGTGTATAAGAGGTAAAATAAGTGAGGTGCATTTTTTTTTTTTTTTTGTTGGTCTATATGGAACAAGGAGGATGAAGATAGCGGACTAGAACACTAAAATGGAAGGAAGATTGTCTACACACACTTTGTTAAATCACTAAGCAGTATGTACTTTTTTTTTTTTGGAGAGAGGAAGTTGCATATCTTGGCACACTGACAGTTGTTCAGCAACCGTACATTTTGATCTGGCTTGGCAAACATTGGTCTTGACATGATGACTATGACGTTGACTTAACTATTATTGACTGTTATACATTGCTGTCACTACTACTTGATACACATGATGAACATGAAATTTTGACAGAAGTGGATTCACACAGTTAACACTATTCAATTACACAGTAGTACTTAATGTGGATGAAAGATGAGTGAGTGTGTTTTGTGTGTTTTCCTTTCCTAATCCTACCCACCTATCTCCTAAATATTATTTTATTTGTTTGTAGTGGCTTGCACTGACACCCATAAATATTATAGGTTTACTGATGTTTGTGTATTTTTAATAGTAATATGACAATTATCTGATATCATTTGTGTGTTTGTTATGATTTGTATGTTTAGTGTAAGAGCATTGTAAAAGCATTTGTATGTGCATTCAAACTATTGTTCATGCTTGAACTGTCTGATTAGTGATAGTAAATATTATGGACTGTTACTTGTACTTTTTCTACATGATTGGTGCCACTAGGACATGTTTAATTTCTGCTAATGAACTGTGTGATCAGTGATAGTGAATATGATGGACTGCTCTCTGCATCTGCTCATCATTGCTGGGTGCAACTGATGGAACTGCCTTTATTGAAATGATGTCACTTGCTGCTCTCTGCACCTACTCAACAATACTGGGTGCACAGATGGAGCTACTTCTATGGAAATGATGTCATTTGTCGGTGTCTGCACCTACTCAACATTGCTGGGTGCCATTGATGAACTGCTTCTACTGAGAAATGTGACTTGTTGCTGTGTGTACCTCTTCAACATTGCTGGGTACCACAAATGGAACTGCTTCTACTGAAATGATGTTACTTCTTGCTGTCTGTACCTCTTCAACATTGCTGGGTACCACAGATGGAACTGCTTCTACTGAAATGATGTTACTTCTTGCTGTCTGTACCTCTTCAACATTGCTGGGTACCACAGATGGAACTGCTTCTACTGAAATGATGTTACTTCTTGCTGTCTGCACCTACTCAACATTGCTGGATGCCACTGATGGACTGATTCTACTGAGATGATGTCACCTGTTGCTGTTTGCACCTACTCAACATTGCTGGGTGCCATTGATGAACTGCTTCTACTGAGAAATGTGACTTGTTGCTGTGTGTACCTCTTCAACATTGCTGGGTACCACAGATGGAACTGCTTCTACTGAAATGATGTTACTTCTTGCTGTCTGCACCTACTCAACATTGCTGGGTGCCACTGATGAACTGCTTCTACTGAAATGATATCACCTGTTGGAGTCTGCACCTACTCAACATTGCTGGGTGCCACTGATGCCTGCTTCTACTGAAATGATGTCACCTGATGGAGTCTGCACCTGTTCCACAATGCTGGGTGCCACTGATGGACTGCTTCTACTGAAATGATGTCACCTGATGGTGTCTGCACCTACTCAACATTGGTGGGTGCTACTGCTGGAACTGTCAACCACTTGTTATGAAAACATATTATGTGAATATTTGTATAAACTGATTTTTTGTGTATTACTGTTTGTGAAAAGTTATAAGACTCTTACCTGCTCATATTCGTCATTGCTGTCGCTATCGATTGAATTGTTTAACCACATGATATTTGTGTAAACTATTATGTAAAGTCATATGTATGAAAGAATTTGTATTCCTTACTGTATTTTATATAGTAGGCTATTGTAAGGTCAGTGCAAAGCCAAAATTTTATCTAGTTATATGATACTTACGTATTAATATTATTTTTTATTTTTGTCTGTATTTTTTTTGACGAATTTGGTGGTATTTTCACCACCAATGCTGGCAAAAATACCATCAAATTCTAGCCCGTGGAGGAAGGGCATATGAAAGGTGCCTACACTGAGCCACAGCGCCAGAAATCGCGCCAGAGAATATTGTTCCGCCGCCTCCACTGGCAGTGATTATTGAGACGTAGCGGCAGGCAGTTCTTACCGAGAAGTTGTGGTGGACACTGCTTGTCGTGAAGTCAGAGTGAGATGTGGTAGTGGAGAGTGTTGTTCCATGTTTTATGCAGTGGTTTGATGGGAGAGATAGCAGATGTTGTTCTAATGGAGATATTGTAATGGTCAGAGTGCATTTCGTCAATATATATGGAGGTATTTTCTTTTATTCTTTTATTATTTGTGTGTCCTGAATAATGTGCCATTACAGGTTCAGTCAACAAAGCATCTGGCTTGTGTTCTTGTATTAGAGTGTAATTTTGGTTTTCTTGCACAATTATAGTATTTCTAATTTTCTTTTATCACGTCAGTATAATTGGTATTTAAAAATTCTTGTCTTATTGAAGAAGAACCGTGCCAGATGTGCGTTGAGTCATACTACCACATACAGAACAGCTACACTTGTGCTTTGTTGGTTTCGTAGGTTTTATAGTTGCTGGGGACTTAATTAATTAATTGTGCTAACAGAAATTTTCTTACATTCTTGTTGTCATTCTAATCAGTCAGATTGCGTAATAATACTAGTCAGGGCCAGCCGTTTACGAGACTTGCGTAATCGGACAGACAGCTACTAAAAAATTATTTTCATTAATAAAATGAAGCCCCCATGCAATATATACTACAAAGGATATTAGGATGTCTGCCTTGTTGCGTTCTGTTTATATGTTCTTTCCGTTTCTGCTTATATATGCGTCGATTTTTTCCGTTATTACAAATATTTGATGCTGGTTCTAATACGTCCAGTTTACACATTTTAACTGATGTGAGGAATTTAATTTCCGAAGTCACTCTTTGATTTATGCCTTTCTTGTTTGCTATCCAATTTCTGATCATAATTGAACAGCTTGATTTTATAGAAGTTCAGTTGCGTTTTCTTTAATTTTCTTTTTATTTACTGACCTTTTTATTGTTAAACAGACACCCTGTGAGACCCAGAACAAGGATCTGGATTAATTTAAGGAGAACACTTGGGAGAGTTGGCCCAACTTGATGCGTCATTTACCATTTCCAAACAAATATTATTATTTAATAACAATGCCATCATAAGCCAATTAACAGTTATCAATATTCCTGTCAAAATTACACAGATACTTAAGGTTTTTAAATTAACATCACAATTTGTGAGGACATTTACATTATACATAAAGTTACAAATGGTACTCGAAGAACATGTCAACTTTGCAATACAGGTAACTGATTAAATAAACCTGTGGCGACACTCTGCCCGCGCGACTAGTATCACAACTGTGGGCCAATCCCACAACAAGACTTGAAAATAAGCTCGAGAAATGTTAAATAAAAGAAATTAAAAAAGGCATATAGAGATGCAGCCATGCTGGCCAAACGCTACCCACGAGTAAAAGCGTAAGGAGACAGTGCAATGAAATGCAGTGTTGTGTGGCGAGGGTCTCCCAGCGGGTAGACCTGATCGTCTGGTGCAAGTCTTTTGAGGTGACGCCACTTCGGCGACTTGCGTGTCGATGAGGATGAAATGATGATGATGAAGACGACACAAACGCCCAGTCCCTGAGCGGAAAAGATCTCCAACACAGCCTCCCGGGCCCCCGGCATGACAAGCAGGCGAGCTGTCCACTGAGCTACGGTGGCAGGCTTAGGGGTAGGTTTACTATCTTTGGCCCGAAAAAAGCAGTTTTTTAGGATTTTTTTCTCAGGATGTGTTATAGATAACAGCGTCAAATTTGGTCAAAATGTTTATTATATTTCCTCTACAAACTGGAAGTTTATCGACCGGAAATGTTGAAGACCAAAGGCGGAAGTGCCGTCGAAACGAAACGAAATTTCGATGTAGACCTCCACGCGCGGTATGTCACAGGTCAGCCGGATCGTCCGAAATCAAAACTGAGTTGACGAAAGCGAAGTATATAAGATTATTTAGGAATTCACCTCGCTTACGTTATTTGGACCGTAGGAAACAAAATGGCGGCCATTTGATAAAAAGAGGGTTATTTCATCGATTTTTCGACTTCGTCGGCCAAGTAAAAATATTTATATTTGATGAATCGGAATAAAAGTGGTAGGAATCCTAGGAAATTTAGTTAGCTTCGACGGAAACAAAGAATCATGCCAATCGGTACGGTAGATTTAAAGTTACCATACCACGCGATAAAAAAAAAAAAAGAAAAAAAAAGGTCATTTCGAGAACAACGCGTTTGAAGTTTTGACTACATATAAATGCAATATTATGCAATTTACGTTAAATCTGCTTTTCCGGGTCCGTAAACTAGTCCTTCCTCTTCCTCATAGAGGGCGTTCTGCTCGACATGGGCCATCCTGCGCTGCTCCAGAGCCGCTCGTACGGCCGGTGACAAGCGGTTCTCGGCCGCTTGAATCCGGTGGTCCTCCGAATGCTTGACGAACTGCGTCGAATAGAGTCCCAGGGTGACGTCCATCGTTGTCATGGTCTTCAGAATTGCTGAATACCCTTCGTTGAAGCTGCACACTGCCAGGAGAGTCAAAAACGCCACATTCTTCGCACCAGAATGCAAATGCTTGGGAGCTAACTTCCAAACACACGCGTTCAAACTTTCATTTGAAATTTGTGTGTTTCCTCCAATCACAATAACTCGTCCTCCGAAAGAAAAAAAAACTGGTGCGTGAAAAAGGCCGATTTGAGGCAGGTGCATCTTTTTGTTCAACCACGAATAACAAACATTTACGTTCCGTATTCGGAAAAACCCTTTCTGGGGCGGATTCTAAACACTTTTATGGATCCGAAAACGCAATTTTAAAAAAAATCGATGTTTTGAACTCAAAGATAGTAAATCTCCCCTTAGGCAAACAGTAATACCTCAATGATTGGCCACAAGGCTGTGGCACATTAATCGAGTAAATACGTAAATAAACTACGTGGCTCCGAAAACGCTATTAAAATAATAATGACAATGAAACCCTTATTTTTTTAAGAAACCAAGAATCACAGTGCTACGTTTTCCCAAAGGCTTTCTTCACACGCCCACAAGAATAAGCTGAAACCGGTAATCGGTCACAAAAAATTTGTGACCGTAGACGTGAAGTAAAGGACACTTATTCTTGTTCTTGAGGATAGTGCAAATAGCTGATGTAAACCGATTTGAATGTGCGTGCTAAATTAGCAACGCTCACATCCCGTTCGCGTATTTCAATGACTTTATGTTTAATTTCTAAATTCGTATTCTTCCTCTTGTGGCCATCTTCCTGTGGCTTTATCTTTGAGGACATTTCCATTAAGCTATTAACATTTGCGCTCATAAAAACACTGTGTGAGCACAAGTTTAGAAAAATGTGTGATCACAAGCTGCACTAACACGGTAACAGGAAGAGCGCTACACCCACACTGCAGTACGTTCTAAAGGCATTGTTTGTATGCCGCTGCCGGCAGTGAAAGGTGTTCATATTGTTGAACGTTTCTCCTGCCGCGTCAAAACGGCTGGTGACGTCACACCAAATCGTCTTCACTCGTTATGCGAAACGTCAAGCGAGTCGACGTCGAAAGGTTGCTCCTTATATGGATAAATGAGAAACAATTGCAAGGCTACACTATTAACGAATAATCATTTGTGAGAAGGCAAGAATGATTTTCGCCGACCTCGTTAAGAAGAGGCTGGAATTTTCAGCGGCCGAAGAAGTGTTTGTGGGATGCCGTGGGTGGTTCGAGAATTTAAGGGAGGAACAAGCATCCAAAGCACTGTTAAGCACAGAGATGCAGCCAGCCCCGACATAAAGGCGGCAGGGAACTTCATCATCAACTTCAAGGTGCTCTAGAATCTGAGTGTTATCTGCGACAACAGATTTTTAATTGTGAAGAGACAGGTCTGTTCTGGAAAAAGGTACTGAAGCATACCTTTATGAGCGGTCGCAAGCCAGTGAAACGTCGCGTCAGAATTTCAAGTCAATCGACCAAATGCTTCTCAAGGTTTGCGAACATAAACATATGCAGGATGAACTTTTATAAATAAAGATATACACGAATCTTTCTTGTGAACAGTTTGCTTGTTAGTCAAAACCGGATCGAAATCCCTACAATAGTTACTGAGATTAGCGGCACGTACAGTCACAAGCAAGAAGGAGACCTCACTTTATATATAAATTATAGGGACTGAATAAAATTAGGGAAAGACTGCAGCCTTGTTTTACTCCTTGGTTCGTTATAATACCATTCTTACTTCTTTTGTTCCTGTTTGTGTTACAAATGTCATTTCACTGTATAAGTTCATTGTAGCCTAGAGCAGGTGTCGCAGACTTCCAATTTTGTGACACTGACCACAGTTTGGTCGTGTAAAATGTGCCAAATGCCTTGACGTAGTAGATAAAGTTTCTATGTGTCTACTTATTAAATTCTTGTATTAATGAATCTCATCAAAGTGAGTAGCTTATCCACTGTTGGGTCGTCCTAATCGAAATCAACTCCGGTCTTCAGTTAAAACTGTTCTGAGTACTCTTCTTAACTTCAGAAATAAAATTTTTCATATTCCCTATACACAGCTGTTAAGACTTTTATTCCCCTGTAATCAATGCAGTCTTTTTCATCTTCTTTCAGAAAAATTGAGTAAGAACAGCTGTTAAACGGATTTCCAGTATTCTCGCTTTCTCGCGGCATAAATTTTGTAAATGTAAAATTTTTAGTTTATGTAGAATTCTGTAATTCTATGTTTTATTGTTTTTAAAGTTGCTTCTAATTCTGCTAATTTTAGTACATCAAACGCTTTACTACCTTTACACATTTTTGCTTGTAGTCCATGAACGTCATTTTCTAGACTCTCTTTTCGCATTTACTTATTTCCGTTATGTGCCACATATCATTTGGCAGTTTCTTGTAGATCTCGTACTTTAAATAAGCTTCCAATACCCTTCTTATTACTTATCCTATTTCTTCGTTTTAATCGGTAATCGCTTACAATTGCTTCAAAAGCTGCCTTGTCCGCCCCCGGTAGCTGAGTGGTCAGCGTGACAGAATGTCAAAAAATGGCTGTGAGCACTAAGTGACTTAACATCTGCGGTCATCAGTCCCCTAGAACTTAGAACTACTTAAACCTAACTAACCTAAGGACAACACACACATCCATGCCCGAGGCAGGATTCGAACCTGCGACCGTAGCAGTCGCGCGGTTCCGGACTGAGCGCCTAGAACCGCTAGACCACCGCACAGAATGTCAATTCATAGGTCCCGAGTTCGATTCCCGATTGAGTCAGAGATTTTCTTTGCTCAGGGACTGGGTGTTGTGTTGTCCTAATCTTCATTATTTCATCCCCATCGACTCGCAAGTCGCCGAAGTGGCGCCAAATTGTAAGACTTGCACCGGGCGAAGGGTCTACCCACGGAAGGCCTGTCACACGACATTTTAAAAGCTGCCTCTTGAACACAACATTCACGTTCAGAAAAGCAGAACATCTTGAACAACTGGAGACAGAACATTCATATTCACAGGACATGTACATTAGTATGTTCTGCGGAAATGATTAGCGTTGAATCATGTCGGCTTCAAGTTCAACACCGATGTCGTGGCGCAACACCACCCACCGGCAAAATGTGCCTGCGGCTCTCGTTGTCACTATAAACTGACGATAATGGATCAGTGTGATGTGGAAAGACGTACCATCAAATAAGTGACTTTGAAAGAGGGCACACGTTGGCTTGAGAGAATGTGATGCATTCATCCGAGAAATTGCTACTCGTGTGGGCCCAAGTGTTTCGGCAGTGCAAGCATTACGTGCAGAATGGTTCACGGAAGGCCGTTGAACACGACGAGATGGGTCAAGTCGCACCACCCGGCGACAAGATCGACACCTCGCCCGAATGGCATTGCAGGACAGATCTGCACCCTCCTCGCCTCTGGCACAACAGTGGAACACATCGTACACTCTCTGACTACACACGTGCACGTCGTACACTTCCCTGCGTACCTTTGACGGATCATGTTAGACTGCAATTGTATATGAACCGATGTCACTGGGGATAGAAATGGCATCAAATAGTGTTTTCGGAAGAATCCAGGTTCGACATGTTTGAAAATGATGGCCTCTTCCTGATTCGCCGTAGACAGGGGGAGCGACGTCGCAGGAGACATACAGCGCCAGCTCAAACCCTAATGGAGCGGTGTGCTACTGTGTACAACCACAAACCACACTTGGTGCGTGCCTGGGGCGCAGTGACCAGTGTGAGGTACGGTAATGACATCCTGCGACCCCTAGCCGTACCCTGTCTGCACACCACCCCAGACTCCATTTTTCAGCAAGACAATGCACGGCCACATGTTGCTGCAAAAACACATGCCTTCTTGGTGTAACAGCGCCAGATCTGTCACCAATCGAAAATGTGTTGGATATTTTGAGACGATGGGTGCAGTGCTGTCACCCAGTGCCGACGCCCACAAACCAACTATGGAACCAGGTGAACGCAAGAGGGATGGCTATACCACAGGAAGCCACTCTCGCCTTGTACTCGGCGATGTCATGGAACAACTTGTCTGGATCCATGGCGGACCCTGCGCCTATTAGGTAACAGGAGACATGCTGAACCGTGGTGACTCTAATGCTAATCGTTGTTGCAGAACATACTAATGTACATGTACTGTGAATACGAACGTCATGTCTCTAGTCGTTCATGAGGTTCTGTTTTTTTCTCAACATGAGGTTTACTATTATCCTTCCATTCTTCATTAATAACTTATGCGGTGACTTTCACTATCAATTATCTCTATTTTCTTCTTCGAGTAATTGTGATCTTTTATCTTGTAACAACTGTACTCTGAATGTTGTTTCTTTCTATATTTAATTTTTATTACCCCTTTTAACACCGGAAAAGAAGATGTGTACCACCCGTCCACTACTGGGTGATGGCAACGGCGATCGACGGCGACGGACAGCGGTCAATTGCACTGACGTTTTCAAAACACGTGACGTCACACCGCGGCGCGGGAGCGCGCGGACACGGAATTTAGCGGCAGTCAGTAGCGAGCCAGTGTGTGTGTTGGACCTTCCATCGACCTACAGACCCCCTTGAAGATGTCTCTCGCAGTCAGAGATGGAACGTTGGGAACTGAGACAAAATTCATCAACCGACCACGCCATAAGAGCCCGGATAATTATAATGGACATGATATTTCCGGCCGTGAAAGTCTACATTTTAGTATCTTGTATCGATTGTCAGTGACAATGCTTTTCTGTTAACTAATACATGATCATTTAGTGAGCTTTCATCTCGAGCTGGCCACGTATAATTGTGAACAACATTTTTTACAAAAACGTATTATGAAACGTCCCCTTAGAACAATTATACATGACTGTGCTTAAACTGACACACAATATTTTTAGCGCAACGCAATCTGACTTTCAAAAATCCCTACAAAAGAATGGCCCTGACTAACATTAACCTATACCTTTCACAAATCACTTACCTCACAAAAATCTTCGTTACTCAAGCTACAGCAATACAGCGAGCGCCACTACTGCCAGCTAAATAACAGATTCAAACTACGGAAGGCACTAACTACTAGTGGGCATAGTTAGCAAATGAAAGATTTTAGTAGAGAACAAACAATGTATTTACCTTAATAGTCATCAAAAGTCATAATATATACAGCAGTTCATGACATCCATTTTTACAAACTTTCAAAACTCCGCCATCTCTCTCCACACATCCACCACTGCTGGCGGCTCACCTCCAACTGCACAACGCTACGCGCTGTTCACGTCCAGCTGTCCAACACTACAATGGCAGACAACAATGCAAACTAGCCACAGACTGCACACAGCACAGCCAGTGATTTTCATACAGAGCGCTACGTGGCATTACCAATATAAAAATCTAAACAGCCTACTTACATAGCCCCCATGCTCCCCACAAAAAATTTTACGAATTGTTTTGGGCACTGGGCAATACATATTTGTTAAAATTTTTCATAATCGTAATTACAATAACAAAGAAATCAAATGCACACACTTATTGATACAATGTTGGTCAAAAGCTAAAATTTTCTCACAGTCCATAAAGATAGTCCTGATCATTCATCATAATAGTAATTACAGTTTTTTTCACAAAGTCTCATTAGTAAAAGAAATTGCACACAGAAGTAGTGGATTTCCATGCAGTCTTGAAGAAGTAGTGTTGTCCTTCCAACGTGCTGACTCTTGACATGCAGACAGGTAATGGGCAACAACAGAGCAAACCCACAGCAGAGTCAGTCGAAGTTTTGAAGAATATTGGTAGGTAGGTCATCACAGAGTAGACCCACTGTAGTCCTGGTAGAGATTACGGTATTGTTGGGCCACCAGAGGTGCAGACCCACTGCAGTCGTTGTAGAAATAATGGTACTGGTGAGTCAGCAAAGGTGTAGACCCACTGTAGTCCTTGTAGAAATAATGGTGTTGGTGGGCCATCAAAGATGCTGTTCCACTGTAGTCCATGTAGAGACAATGGTGTTGGTGGATCATCAAAGATGCAGACCCACTGTAGTCCTTGGAGAGATGGCCAGCAGCCATCTGTTTGACAGTGCAGGTGCACAATCACCATTGAAGAGTAATGCGGATAATATAGTAAGTCCATAAACCACCACTTGTGCACTCACAAAGTTTTTTTTCTAATTGTCCTTAGAACCAGCAATTCTGTTAACCAGTCCCTTGCTGAATTATTAACACACGTGTAAACACTAACAGTCCCTACTTCTCACATATTGTCCATATACTATGACCAACAGAAACATGTGCAGTGAAATGTAACTTACAAGTTACTTAATTTGATGAACTGTTGTCAATTACAATTTTATAACATAAGAATACAATTACAAAGGTACAAAATACATAATTAAAGAACATAACAATACAGATAACATTTGTAGTACAGGCTTTACAAAAGAATCGAACTAACATATACATCAGTGTTACAGGAATTATGACATAAGTAAATACATAAAAGATCAGAATAACTTTTGAAACATCAACTTTACACATGAGCATTAAAACAAAACAGAATAAATGTCTAAACATCTTTACAAAGAAAATAATATAGTATTTGAAAAATTCTACAACATAACTCTTATTAGCTAAACACATAAACACAGGAAAAAGACAAATAAACAAGGGTACACAAACACATAGCAGAATAACACAAAAGGAAAGGACAGGGTTCGTTTTCAGTGTAACATTTGGTACTGCAGTCCAACCCAAAACTTCATTCCATGGATCTTTCGTCTTATTTCAACCTTTGCTTCCACCAAAAAAAATCCTATCCAAGCATGCTTTCTGTATTTTTCACGTATAACCTCTCAGTGCATTTCTTCAAATTCATCGCAACTCATTCTCTTATAGGCTACACCCTCTTAAGCTAACTTAAATCCACTGAGCTCAGATGTTAAACTAAGGGACGAGGCAATGCAGCAGCACAAAACAATTAACACAAACAGCAATGACAAAAAAATTCAAATTTGAAAAGCATGCAGCATTATAGAAATTAGCAAAGCAATTGCAATATTACAACTAATATAAGGCAATGCGCAGCAAACAAGAAAAATAAATCAGTAGTAAACTAGCTTAACAGAGTAATAAAAAGTGAAATTTAGTAGCACTATGCCTGGCAAACAGCAGCAGCAAATGAAATAACTTATATCTAAACATGACATAGCTCAAGCAGAAAAAAGCATTGCACTAAAGACAACAGTGCAGACAAGGGAAATGTATATTCACATCTTAATGTCTATGTAATTAAAGTGGTGCACCACATAAACTAATTCTACAAAAAATTACCAAGTACTTGAAAAGAAAATTATATATGCAGTTATTGTTATCAGTCCCTTCTTATTGTTCTTTCCATTCCAAGAGCTCCTTTTTCGAAGAATGTGGATCATAAAATAATTATTAAATAGATCTGTTGGCAGAAAGTGTTCACATTAGCAAATGCATCTAAGTTTATTTTATAAAACTAATGCTGCAACACAGCTGGAAACCAGATATTAAACAAAATGAACAATCTCTCAACTACAAAGACAATAGATGTAAAATGTTTCTCATCATTTCATTAGGCATTTTAGTAAATATCATAAATTACGAGCTCCACAGTATGCTTTCAAGAAGGAAATGTCAATAGCGAGGATAATGGCCTCCCCTTCCTTTTTTTCTACCTGTGCCTCTGAAAAGACACACACTAATGGCTTGTTCTCCAGGGGTCTGACACAGCTGGGTGCCCACGACACATTACGTGCAGGTGGTCACTTAACTTTCTTACAGAAATATTTACGACAGCAGTTTCCGCTACAGTGACAGTCTCATATACAAAATTTCACGGGTCGAGAATTTACGTTGCAAATGTGTAGAAACCAAATCTTATGAATATAACAGTGTCCAAAAAATTTTCGGCGGCATTGTAATACATTCACGCATTTACATACATTTCATAACTCTTAAAGTACGATTCTTGGTTTCCAACAATCTTTTTCACAAACCAGAGTCCCTAAACACTACTCATTATTCCTTACCTTTATTCGTCGACACTTCTTCAATATTTCATCATAAAAGCTACGTAGCATAATCAAATAACTCACATAGCATCAGCTTATTGATCATAAACATACCGCAACAGCATAATACACATAGTCATCGTAATAATAACATCATAACACCTCAGTCAACTCTCAAAATCGTCGTAGCTTCCTCCAATAATTTCAAAACCTAAAAAAAATTCTCCGCTCATGTCAAAAGTGTCATCTGCCTCAAACGTACTTTAAAAATCGTGATCCCATACCAAATATATCATTCAAAGCTCTCATAGTATTACAATGGTTCCGAAAAAATATGAACAATTCACACATTACAGACAAAATACAGTTTCATAAGTGTGAAGTTATCCAACTGTGTCATTGTGTAAACATGTGTCATTGATGTAAAAAAAAGTTTATCTCTCAGTTAAATGATCAGATAGCTGTGTAATTATGTGTTAGAGAAATATGGTACCGATGTGTAAAGTTGTATAAGCAAATACCATATTAGCTAGGGCTCCTTGTGCTTGCCAAACACATGGTACACAAAGTAGGCGTGTAACCCCCTGAGGATTAATGTAATTATACCCTCAGGTGTTACAGATTACAGCAATGGAATGAAATGTATAACGGAAAACCTTTGTGTCATTGTACTTCAAATATCTTTAAAAATAAATGTTTTAAGTATAAAATTAATCACTCAAATACGTGTAGTGTAGCGCTAAACTGTGCATCTTGTTGTAAGATAATCTCTGTGGAAGTGTCGTAGTTATCGTCCCCCGAAAGCTAGGCTCTGCAGAAGTCAATGTACTTACCTCATGATAAACAAAAGTGAAATGCATTGCGTATAGATATCTTACTTATTACGCTTATTGGCATGATCAAGAAAGTACTGTGCTGTAACGTATTGTTGTGCTATGGAAAAGGCTGTGTCATTGTAGCTATACCACAAAAGTTACTACTAAAACATGTTTTACTTTCGAGAATAATATAGAAAAACTGTGCAGATATGAAACAGAAACACCGCAAACAGATTCTAAGTCTGACAAAGCATACTAGCAATGTAAAGCGAAAAGTTATATGGCAAAGACAAAGTTAAGGTGTAAACCTTTACTCTTCCTAGTACGCAGAGGTTCAACTTGAACGGAATTATCATGCGGTATATGTCGGTGAGGAATGCTAAAAATTTTCTCAAGGTTAGCGTCTATGTTATATTTCTCTGAGCCAGCCGGCGCACGCGGCTGCCTGCGGTGCGAGTCATTGTCTGTTCCTTTGTTGGCGCGCGTCGTTATTGGTATTAGGAGACCTAGCTTCTTCAAATTCACGTTGTCGAAAGTGCCCTGCTCTGTTTGAGTCCCGCTAGTTCTGATGCAATTCAGGTCTGTCGTCACATCGGTAGATTTCATAATTTCTTTCTTGTCGGTTAAGTGGTGGAGAATTTCTTCCTGAATCATAACTGCACGCTGAACTGTTGTGTCTGAAGTTATTCTGTCTCCCTTGATAATAATTGTTTTGGTTCCCATATTGTCTGTTTCTAAGGTAATCTCTGTCATATTCATTACTATGAAAGTGCGATCTTTCTCTGTAACTGTTATTACTCTGCCAGTGGTTGTCATATGGGTGGTGTCTGTTTTGGTCAAGATTTGCGTTGTAAGAATAGACTTGTCGTGTCCAGTTATTGTTTCTGTCGTCACGGAATTGTGACGGATGTGACCTGTAGTGATTGTTTTCCTGTTTTCGCATCCCACGACTGTCTGTGTGAATTTCTAATTCTTGTAAGAGTCCCTGAAAAGCTTCAATGTCGTCTTTGCAACGTCCTGCTAAAATAATATGTCGTAAATGTTCAGGCAGTTTGATTAAGCAAATGCGGATGAGTTCTGAGGGGCTGTATTGGTTTGAAAGATACTGATTCTTATGCAACATGTCTTCAAAATATTTCATAAGACTGGAAAATTCAGATTGTTCGAAACGTTTCATCATTATGATGCTATGTTTTACTTGGTCTTGTGTAGCTTGAGACCAATACGCTGAGAGGAAGGAATGATAAAAATCTCCTTCACTGTGACAATCGTGAATGACCGATTGCATTCTTACAGCTGGTTCATTCTCCAAGTAGCCACACATAAATTCTAACCTGTGCTCCAATGACCAGTTGGGAGGAAAACAATGAGAAAATTGATGAAGCCATGCTTATGGATGCATGTCGTTGCCAGAATTCTTAAATGTTTTGAATTTACGTGTAGTAATGAACAGCTTATAGTCGAAATCATCGTGTCGGCGAGTCGCACATCGCTCATTGTTACTTCGTTTCGGCGGTTCCATCTCAAAATCCAATGCCCCTTGCCAATTTCTTTCATAATTTCCGAAGTGTCCTGTGTTATTATTTTGTGGTTGTTCCGTATTTCTACGTCCCTCTTCCCGTACTGGAGCGTGAGTGTCCTCTGAAATATGTAATTCTTGTATTACCTGCGTCAACTGATCTTGTACTTCCCGAAATTCTCTTTTGTACTGTGTATTGATTTGATTTTGATTTTGTTTGAATTTTCTAATTTGTTCATACTCTTCTGTGTCAGTGAAGGCTACAGGTTTTGTGTCATTCAGATCATCATCTACCTTCGTAGATAAGTTAGTGACCCGATCCGAAAGTTTGGCTACTTTCTCCGATAGTGAACACATTTCCTCAGTGTGTTTTTCTGAACCAAGTTTCAGAGTGTCCATTGGGTTGAAATCGAATCTACTGTGTCCTTTAAGTTTTCCTGAGTTTTTGCAAGTTGCATAACCGAATCGGTAGATGCAACTGAGTCAATTTTAGCCCACAATGTCTCATGATTTTCATGAACAATGGTTTGCAGTTCTTTTATGGCTGCTTCGTGATTCTGTAATGCATTTTCATGCCGCGAAAAAATAGGTTGAAAATGCTCACAAATTTGTGTTTTTACGTCATTACAGACTTTTTGACATTTCGATTCAATGTTATGTAACTCAGTAGTTAAATATTCACGTGTTTGTTCAAGTGTGGTGTCTAACTTTTGAAGATTTTGTTCCACTGTGCCTAACTTTTTAAGATTTTGTTCCACTGTGCCTAACTTTTTAAGATTTTGTTCCACTGTGTCTAACTTTTGCTGTGTTTGTCTCTGGTGTTGTTCCATTGTGTCTAACTTTTGAAGATTTTGTTCCATTGTGTCTACTTTTGAAGATTTTGTCCCATTTGTCTGTGATTTTGTTCCATTTGTTGCATTAATTGCAATAATAATGTATTAGTGTCTGGAATCTGTTTCTCTATGCTTTTTGGCAGTGCATTTTCACTGGCAACATTCACATTTTGACAAGCAGAAAATGTGTCTTGACTCATTTGAGAAAACGGTGAGGACCCAAAACCTAAGTCTACAGTATTTGCAGTATTGTGTTCTGTCATTTCGGATTCCTGAGGCGAGCTGTTGCCGACCGATGGATCGATAATGCTTCCCTGTTCACTACCTGTTTCACTGTCTACACCATTATTTGCCGCCCGCTCCATTTCCCTATCCACAATTACCAAATTACTACTTCGAATGTCTGTTAATTCATTACACAGTGGTGCTGATAAGCTACGCTCGTCGTCACTATTATTTCTCAGTTTACTTTGAAGCCTAGTGTTACGTTTTTCACACGCCATTATTATCACAATATTTCACACAATAACACAGAAAAGCACAATTTGAAGACCGAAAATAAGAGAACACATTAACATAGCACTGAAAATAATATCTAGTTAATTGCAAGCGCAGCTGCGAAATACTTGGTGCAAATCTACATGCATGCCACAACTGTTTTACTGTACAACAATGAAAGACTGCAACTACAAAGGAGATTCTCTCTACAATTACGCGCTAGCAATAAACAATAGCTACACAAAAAAATGGTTCAAATGGCTCTGAGCACTATGGGACTTAGCATCTATGGTCATCAGTCCCCTAGAACTTTGAACAACTTAAACCTAACTAACCTAAGGACATCACACAACACCCAGCCATCACGAGGCAGAGAAAATCCCTGACCCCGACGGGAATCGAACCCGGGCACCCGGGTGTGGGAAGCGAGAACGCTACCGCACGACCACGAGATGCGGGCAAACAATAGCTACACTAATTACACAAACTACAAGAAAAAATCAGAAGATTCCAGTGAGGTATCCTTCGCTAAGGGTCGACATATGAAACGCCCCTTAGAACAATTATACATGACTGTCCTTAAACTGACACACAATATTTTTAGCGCAACGCAATCTGACTTTCAAAAATCCCTACAAAAGAATGGCCCTGACTAACATTAACCTATACCTTTCACAAATCACTTACCTCACAAAAATCTTCGTTACTCAAGCTACAGCAATACAGCGAGCGCCACTACTGCCAGCTAAATAACAGATTCAAACTACGGAAGGCACTAACTACTAGTAGGCATAGTTAGCAAATGAAAGATTTTAGTAGAGAACAAACAATGTATTTACCTTAATAGTCATCAAAAGTCATAATATATACAGCAGTTCATGACATCCATTTTTACAAACTTTCAAAACTCCGCCATCTCTCTCCCCACATCCACCACTGCTGGCGGCTCACCTCCAACTGCGCAACGCTACGCGCTGTTCACGTCCAGCTGCCCAACACTACAATGGCAGACAATAATGCAAACTAGCCACAGACAGCACACAGCACAGCCAGTGATTTTCATACAGAGCGCTACGTGGCATTACCAATACAAAAATTTAAACAGCCTACTTACAGTATTAGTGATTTTCAGGTTATTAAAACTGCGAATTGTTTTAATACTTGTCCGTTTTCGTTTAAACATTTCTTTCTTCTAGGCTGCAAGTTACATTAGTTTTGGGTTGGTTCTCTACACTTGCCTTGTGATCTGCATGTAACGCAGTTTTGTTTTACTTCGCTTTTCCAGTTTTGCAAAATAGAACAAAATTCTTTCCTTTTCTCTTCCTTGCTTCTCCTTGTGCATTTATTGTGACCACTGCCATTTATCTAGTGTTATTCATTAATCTTTTTATTATTACTTATTCATTAATAAATGTATATGAGTCTATTTTAGATGCCCATTTGTTGTTCACAACTGCCGACACTCTTTCATTTCGGGAATGTTGAAGTTCTCTGCTGTTAAGCATAACGTCATTAATCACCTTTTATCCTCTTAACTTTTCATTCGTTTCAGTTCTTGTCTTTCATTTCTTTAACTAATTCAGATTATTTAATGGCAAGACTTCATACAATGCTCCCATTCTGTTAACAAGTTATGTGCCCCAGTTTCTTGTTGTCACAGACAGACAACACAGGAATGGAGAGTGGTTGTAAATGTCACACCTCGTAAAGTTTCTTTAAAGAACTCCTACCTGCTGTCTCCTAATGGTGTCCCTGTCTCTGCAGATAATACCACCAGATCGTGGCGTCGTCGAGATACTGTAGTGATGTGAGGTTAAAATTCTAGGAAAGTGATTATCTAATATGCAGTAAAGAGCATATCATGTATTTTCAGGGCCATTATGTTTTATTATTGTCTATACGATTTGCCACAGCACCGTTTTCAAACCAATATTATGTCTGCACTCTTATTACTGCGGTCATACCTGTCATACTGGTACATTAATCCAATGATGGTTCTCCACCGTCTATGATAACATGATCTTCCTTGGCAATACTTTGGTCAAAAGTTATCCTGCGCAGTGGCGATTAACTTCGACTGTGACACTGGCGATCGATTACGACATGTTTGATTATGTGATTTTTCATACCACTCGGCTATTGCCAGATGGATCAGTTAGCATTTCATCACGCAACAGAAGATATTATCATTGATTAGTTACCATTCCTATTACATTATACCTAAAAACTTTCAGCATTTTAATCATTCTTTTCTCCTATTTGTTTCAAAATATTACTCGAATCTTTACCAGTAGACCCAAACCGTGGCCAAAACTTTCGTTTCTCCATTAATAGTATTTTACATTACGAAGTGGCACCATACACAGAAAATTTTTATGTCAACTGACTCTGGCTGCAGAAGCCTACGCAGTTGTAACTGAATCTTGTTCTATCTTTGCTCTAAATTTTGTTAGTATTAACGTCGGCAAATATCTGCTCCCTCACCGTAAGTGAGTGTAAATTCGCTCCCTATACAACCTGCCGTAACATTTTACTCATTTTCTCTCTGCCTCTGTTTCTGACTCCCTCTCTCCCTCTCTCTCTCTCTCTCTCTCTCTCTCTCTCTCTCTCCTTCTGTTTTGTAACTTTTGTAAGGCTTTGGTCTTCGACCTGCCGTAGGTTCAGACGTCGTGCTGTGTGTGAGGCCGTTCACTGTGGCTTTCTTGCCTCTAGCCACCTTCATTACCGTCCCTTCGCTGATTTCAACGTTCGGTGACGCCGTTCTGACCTCCATCGCGGAGGTTTCAAAAGAAGGGGTGAAATGTGGGTAAGAGAGACTGTGACGACCTTCCCAACATGTGCGATGCCCACGGTGGCGCTGGGCAGAATTGAGGTGAAATTTGGTGTGAGTGTGATACTGTTAACCCAAGTTACACCTTACACCAGTTTCTGAACTGCGGCCTTTTCTCAGCACGTGTCGACACCTGCCTGTTTGAGTGTCCCCGAAACTGAGTGTCACGTCGCACGACGTCACACTTCTGCACCATTACAGAGGAACGTTCTCGTGACCTTTGAGAAATGTGACACAATTATGGGGTTTTAATAAAAGTGGTCCTGCGCAGTGCAGTCTCTAAAGTGATGACAAAAAGTGTCCTGAATATCTTATATATAAATTTGGGATAAAATTCGGCTATTTATTATGGGAGACAACTCAGTGATCCTCTCATGTTCTGTTAGAAATTGAAATAACCTGAGAGAGTTTACTATAATGCTTAGATATGTTCGAGTAGGAATTCCTGAAGTTTAAGAAGATAATGACACGTATTGCGTGAATCTAATGCCATTAAAAGATGTTACCATAACCATTATACAACAACATTTTCCTGTAAGCATTATACAACACAACCATTTTCCTAATTTATTCAGCTTCTTCACTGTAAAATGCCAATTCATTAAGTAATCATATAAATACTTTAGACCAATAAGTGTGTAAAATTATACTGTGGCTTTCCTTGCGCATAGCGATGACATATACGCTTCGAAATGTGAGCATATTTCTTTTAAATATTGTTGATAATTGTGTGTTTGACGTACGAAAAGCCTAGTGCGTGCGTCTCATATCGTATCAGTACAGAGTGAGAAGGGAATTCTTTTTGCCTAGTCGTCAATCAACATCTAAGTTTTGTTACGGTTTTTCATGAGCTTGAAACATACTGGACTAATGAAGTCTTGTGTCCACTCATTCCGCACGTTAGCACTGTAAACGGAAGAATAAACCTTTTGTTTCCAACATCTTGCGATAGATGGGTGTGTATGCGTCGTGGATGACAGCGATGAGTTCTCAAGTTCAGTTTTGTGTACGTATTACTTTGAATGATTACAGAAATGGTGAGGGCGAAACGAGATGTCAACACATGTCTTACTCCTCCCAAGAACGTCCACCGAACTTGACGTCCAAAAAATGGTTCAAATGGCTCTGAGCACTATGGCAGTTAACATCTGAGGTCATCAGTCCCGTAGACTTAGAACTACTTAAATCTAACTAACGCAAAGATATCACATACATCCACGCCCGAGGCAGGATTCGAACCTGTCACCGTAGCAGCAGCGTGGTTCCGGACTGAAGCGCCTAGAACCGCTAGGCCACAGCTGCCGGCCTTGACGTCCGCATCACCGCAACACAACTGGTAGTCTCAGAATTTGAACTTTATCACTATCGTATGATCTGGTTGTTATCACCAATTGTGAGCCAACATAAGCTCATCTGGAAGTTTCTAGGCTGCTGGGCGTTTCAAGCACACGAAACATTCACATTTACTTGCGTATTTCGCTAACCCCTGTATGGTTCGTGTTACACGGTGCTTTGCACTATTATTAATGAATTCGTGACATTTTCCATGCGCTTGTCCAACAAGAGAGGAAAAATTGTTCGTGCGTCAGTCGATTGCGAGGCCCACATTTCTCTGTCGAACTGTGTCAGTTCAACATCCGAACCACTAGAGCGCCCACCTAGATCTGCTGTCCACAAAAACGCCCCAGCTTGACGTGTAGGAGGGCCAAAAAGAGAAAAATAGCAGGAAGAAATAATGACAGAAGAATCGGGAAAGAGCTACCATAACATAAAATAGATAGAAACTTATGAACCGGACAATTCCATTCAAATTCCACATGTCACTTGAAACCTCTTCGCCACAATGTAAGCATCAATTGGCGGCATTTTTTTCCGTTATATGTACAATGTTCAGCCACATACATGTAATACATATATCCAGACAGACTGTTATACGGCTTTGTAAGGAAGGTAGTAAGAACGATATTAAACCTGTCTGGATAGCCTCTTTCGGGTCGCGGAGGTGCACCAGCCGGATTAACGCCGAGGATCGGTGTGCTGAAGTGTTTTAAGTTGGTTTGGGCTGCGTCGTGATTTATTATACTTCACCTCATGCACCAAACAATTAAGTAAGTTGCCACCCGAATACTTCTTTCATATACAATGAACGTTGCTAACTGAATATTCGGTCGCCGTTAAGTATTATTAATCAGGGTCCTGCTAGTCTGTCGTGAATCCGTGTGCCTTCTTCCTCCAACTTGGCTCAGACTCCGCTTCCTAACGAGCTGCAGACAAATCTGCTGAAAATTAACTTCTCGTTCTCATTCACTCCACCACATAAATAAGAAATGAGTTTCATTTAACGTTCTTATGTTATCTTCAAATACTAACAAAGAGATAGAGGGGCTGGCCAGTACTTACCTCAGCTCAGTACAGCCGATAGATACACAAAACAGAACAGAAAATTTTTATCCTAGCTTTCGGAACTCTGTTCCTTCGTCAGGGAGGAGAAAGGGGAAAAAAGGGGAAGAAGGGAAAGTGGATTCAGTTACTCACAACCCAGGTTATGCAACAACAGGGGAAAGGTAAACAGGGAGGGTAGCAAAGATGGAGGCATGGGTATCAGAGGGAAGCCAAAGATATTCTACTGTAAGGTACTGTGCCAGCT
Source organism: Schistocerca cancellata (assembly GCF_023864275.1). Taxonomy (NCBI): domain Eukaryota; kingdom Metazoa; phylum Arthropoda; class Insecta; order Orthoptera; family Acrididae; genus Schistocerca; species Schistocerca cancellata. The sequence continues at coordinate 5,203,229 of NW_026046443.1, read as the reverse complement.
TCAAACCAAAGAGAATGCATACAGAAGTAAAGAGGTATATAGTATAAAGATAAACACAACTATGTAGGATGAAAAGATGCGTGAATGGCTAAAGAGGAAAGGGAAAGAGGAGAAGACTGAAGAGTAAATGGGAGTGAGATTGGTTAACGTAGGTTCAGTACAGGGGGATAGCGGGATGAAACGATGTGTTTGGAGTGCAAGTTCCCATCTCCGCAGTTCCGAGGGACTGTTGTTGGGTGGGAGAAGCCAAATGGCACGTACGGTGTAGCAGGTTCCTAGGTCCCTAGAATAATGCTGGAGGGCATGATCTGCTACTGGGTATTGGACATCTAGGCGGACAGTTCGTCTGTGCCAGTTCATGCGCTCAGCCAGTTTAGTTGTCGTCATACCACTGTAAAAGGGTGTGCAGTGCAGGCATGTCAGCTGATAAATGAGGTGTGTTGTTTCACATGTGGCCCTGCCTTGAACTGTGTATGTTTTACCAGTAGCGGGGCTGGAGTAGGTGGTTGTGTGGGGATGCATGGGGCAGGTTTTGGTTTTGCAGCTGGGTCGGTTACAGGGGTAGGAACCGCTGGGTAGAGAAGGTGGTCTGGGAATATTGAGGGGTTTCTCAAGTGAAGCCCTGATATGAGATCTTCCCTTGACAATATTCTCCCCACACCACCCCGAGTTGCCTTTCGTCGCTTCCCTAACCTCCCTAACATCCTTGTCAAACCTTTGGACCGAGAGCTGGATGAAACCCGAAGTAGAAAACTCTAAGAAGCTTAGGTAATCATGGAACATATATCACAAAGACAGATTGCGCGCTGTGGGAAGGGAAGTGTTCATTAAAGTTGACAAAAATACGAGGGCAGTTCAATAAGTAATTTTTTTTCTCGGCCAATTTTCGTTGAAAAAACCGGAAATTTCTTGTGGAATATTTTCAAACATTCCCGCTTCGTCTCGTATAGTTTCATTGACTTCCGACAGGTGGCAGCGCTGTACGGAGCTGTTAAAATGGCGTCTGTAACGGATGTGCGTTGCAAACAAAGGGCAGTGATCGAGTTTCTTTTGGCGGAAAACCAGGGCATCTCAGATATTCATAGGCGCTTGCAGAATGTCTACGGTGATCTGGCAGTGGACAAAAGCACGGTGAGTCGTTGGACAAAGCGTGTGTCATCATCGCCGCAAGGTCAAGCAAGACTGTCTGATCTCCCGCGTGCGGGCCGGCCGTGCACAGCTGTGACTCCTGCAATGGCGGAGCGTGCGAACACATTCGTTCGAGATGATCGACGGATCACCATCAAACAACTCAGTGCTCAACTTGACACATCTGTTGGTAGTGCTGTCACAATTGTTCACAAAAATCTGTACGAACTTCTCCTTCTTCACGACAACGCAAGACCTCACTCAAGTCTTCGCACCCAAGAGGAGCTCACAAAACTTCAGTGGACTGTTCTTCCTCATGCACCCTACAGTCCCGATCTCGCACCATCGGATTTCCATATGTTTGGCCCAATGAAGGACGCAATCCGTGGGAGGCACTACGCGGATGATGAAGAAGTTATTGATGCAGTACGACGTTGGCTCCGACATCGACCAGTGGAATGGTACCGTGCAGGCATACAGGCCGTCATTTCAAGGTGGCGTAAGGCCGTAGCATTGAATGGAGATTACGTTGAAAAATAGTGTTGGGTAGCTAAAAGATTGGGGAATAACCTGGTGAATTTCAATGCTGAATAAAACAATCCCGGTTTCAGAAAAAAAATGTGTTGCATTACTTATTGAACTGCCCTCGTATTATCTCTATTGAGATCTAAGTTGGACGTGGCGTATAACAGGCCTAGGTGGAACCAAGTTAATTGCTGTATGTTTCTACCGATCACCAGATTCTGCTGTGTCCTTGTAGATACGAACAGCGTCTGTATCGAGGCGGGGATTCGTGGTTATGAAGTTATAATAGCGGTTATGGTTAAGAAAGTTAATAAATCAGTGAAGAAGACTAGGAGAGTTTACCTGCTTGAAAGAGCAGATAAAGAGGTTTTAGCATCTCACTTAGACAGTGAACTGACATCACTTAGTTACATTAAGATGGACGTAACACAATGAGATTTTCACTCTGCAGCGGAGTGTGCGCTGATACGAAACTTCCTGGCAGATTAAAACTGTGTGCCGGACAGAGGCCCAAACTAGGGCAAGTGCTCTACCAACCTTTTTTTTTTTTTTTTTTTTTTTTTTTTTGTCGTTGCGATTGGTTTGGGTGGACGTCACAAGACATTCGTTCAAGCTGATCGTTGATATTCACTCAGTCTTTTTTTTTTATTACAGACGGCAAACTGCCTTCTAGACGCTGAGCTACCGTGTCGGCGCCGACTGAGCTACCTAACCCAGACTGACAACCCGTCCTCACAGTTTTCTTCCAAATTTCACAGAAGCTCTCCTGCGAAACCTTCAGACCTAGATCTCCTGGAAGAAGGCCGGCCGGGGTGGCCGAGCGGTTCTAGGCGCTACAGTCTGGAACCGTGCGACCGCTACGGTCGCAGGTTCGAATCCTACCACGGGCATGGATGTGTGTGATGTCCTTAGTTTAGTTAGGTTTAAGTAGTTCTAAGTTATAGGGGACTGATGACCTCAGAAGTTAAGTCCCATAGTGCTCACAAGGGAACCTCCCCATCGCACCCCCTTCAGATTTAGTTATAAGTTGGCACAGTGGATAGGCCTTGAAAAACTGAACACAGATCAATCGAGAAAACAGGAAGAAATTATGTAGAACTATGAAAAAAATTAGTAAAATATTCAAACTGAGTAGTCCATGCGAAGATAAGCAACATCAAGGACGTTCGGAGTCAAGGAGCACCGTGGTCCCGTGGTTAGCGAGAGCAGCTACGGAACGAGAGGTCCTAGGTTCAAGACTTCCCTGGAGTGAAAACTTTAATTTTTTATTTTCAGTTTATGTGACAAACTCTTATGTTTTCACCACTTTTTTGGGAGTGATTATCACATCCACAAGAAAACCTAAATCGGGCAAGGTAGAAGAATCTTTTTACCCATTCGCCAAGTGTACAAGTTAGGTGGGTCGACAACATATTCCTGTCATGTGACGCACATGCCGTCACCAGTGTCGTATAGAATATATCAGACGTGTTTTCCCGTGGAGAAATCGGTTGACGTATGACCTTGCGATCAAATGTTTTCGGTTCCCATTGGAGAGGCACGTCCTTTCGTCTACTAATCGCACGGTTTTGCGGTGCGGTCGCAAAACACAGACACTAAACTTATTGCAGTGAACAGAGACGTCAGTGAACGAACGGACAGATCATAACTTTGGGAAAATAAAGAAAGTAAAATTTTCACTCGAGGGAAGACCTGAACCAAAGACCTCTCGTTTTGTAGCTACTCACGTTAACCACGGGACCACGGCGCTCCTGAGCTTACGTTTTCCTTGATGTTGTATATCTTGCGCATGGACTACTCAGTTTGTATATTTTACTAATTTTTTTCACTGTTCCACACAACTTCTTCCTATTTTCTCGATTGATATGTGTTCAGTTTTTCAAGGTCTATCCACTGTACCAACTTGTAACTAAATCTGAGGGGGGTGCGATGGGGAGGTTCCCTTGTCAGAGCCATTTTAACCATTTTGAAGAAAGCAGCACTTGCCCGCGAAAGGCAAAGCTCACGAGTGCGAGTCTCGGTCCTGCACATAATTTAATCTGTCAGTAAATTTCAAAGTTTAATCAGATTGTGAATATGGTCTCGTTAACTATGTGCCCAGTAAGTGAATTAACGGTGGAAAAGACCCATCATGATTTAACAACGATGTTCAGAAAATGCTAAGGAAGCACAACTTGTTGCATTCTCGGTTCAAAATGATGAGGATGAAGGGGTAGCGAACTGCAAGGAGCGTAGAGGACGATGCGGGAGACAAACACCACTGACTAGGCAAGGTCCTAGAGGAGGTAGTTTGCCATTGCCTTCCTCCGACCGTAACGGGGATGAATGATGGTGACGACACCACAACACCCAGTCATCTCGACGCAGGGAAAATCCGTGACCCCGCAGGAAATCGAACCCGGGATCCCGTGCGCGGGAAGTGAGAATGCTACCGCAATACCAGGAACTACGGACTCGGTTCGAAAGAGAACGCGTAAATGACGACAGCCAAAAGTTAGTTGAGATCCGCGCTTCTGTGAAAAGATGTACGCGCGAAGCATACAAATAACTAACACCATCACACGTTATGGAAAGATCCTGCGGAGAACCCGTGATAAATTGTAGTTCTAGGTAAAATCACTAAGCAATTCTAAGGCTGTCAGCCAATCATTCGTTGACCACTATAGTACGGCAGAAAATTCTCGTTCTAGGTAAAGTCGCTAAGCGAGTCTAAGGTTATCTTCCAGTCTCTCGGTGACCAGTATGGGGCGGCAGAGGGGGGCGGCAAAAGGAAAGACGAAGCTGTAAATTTCGCATTTAAGTAATCGTTCACGCAGGAGAATCGCGCAAACATACCGTCATTTGACCATCGAACATACTCTGGTATAGGCGACATAGTGAAGTTTCCTTTTAAATTATTTTAGTTTGATTGTGAACTCTTACTGGCTTGGCTGTTGGTTTTAACTTTGCTGTTGTTTAGCTATGGTTGACTTTGTGCAGTTACAACTGCGAGCGAAAACAAATAATCTACCCCCGAGAATACAACGAGAATTTTGCCCTGTTTTATAGTCTTTCTAAAAATGTGCAAACTCATTAAATCCTGAACTTTACTCTTAATCTCTTTAATTAAACAAAGTGGTCACTGTGCTTTAATTATGTTCCTAATAATAATGTTCGTGAAATGGTCCCTGTGTGTTGACAACTTTCCTAGCAGATTGTTACTGAAATGTTACCTCGTAATGTAATTACTTGGAAACGCGGTGTTTGTTGCTCTCTGTGCGTCAGCTGCTGAGAGCTTAGTACAATGCTCCAGAGAACAAGTAAACTATTTCATACACAGCATTGACTGCGACACTCTTAACAAAAATGACTTGGACTCAGGATGTGGGCAAGATGCTCTTAGCTGAAATATTTCTTCAACAAACTGTTTTTAAATTTTCTGATCTATTATTGCTTGTACGAAATTCATGTTACAACACTCATTAACATTGACAAAGGGCAACATTGATATCAAGCTATAACATGCACAAATGCTGGACAACTAATAAATAAACATGAAAAATACCTTACAGTGAAAACTACTTAATGAAAAATCTAAAGTTCCCTGATATGGAGGTCTCATTCAACAATGACTCCAAACTACGCGCGACAGCAGTGGAATTAAATAAAAAGTATTACCTTCATTCCTCTTCATATGCGTTTCTAAGCTCATTACATTCTAAATCGCTAATCGAGCCTTTCTCCCCTCTTTCACTATATTGAAACACAGATCATTTTACTTAAACACAGACGTGCTTAACTGAACTTCTACATTGCCACGAGTGCTCTGCTCAGGGTCTGACTCACTACTCCTCTAGCGATAGAAGCCCCGCGCTCTTCGCTGCCAAGCAGCGATGACAAAACGAGCGCATCTTCCAGCGACACAGAAAATCTGACCAAAGACTGCACGCAAAAAATAAGCATTAAAGAATTGTCGCATAGCCCTTGAGACATCCAAAATATGTACAAATTCCAGAAATGCAAATTACAGACTCCCAATACACCTGTTTCAATGGTAATAAGCATCCCTGGCGTAGAGAAAAAACTGAAAGATTTGAAAACAAGTAAGTCGTCATGTCCGAATGGCTCCTAGTTCTCTTTTATTAAGCGTACTGTACGATATTGGCATCTTACTTAGCTTGCATTTATCGCAAATCTTTTGCCCAGCACAAAGTCCCAAGCGACTGGAAAAAAGCTCCGGTTACTCCTGCATATAAGAAGGGGAAAAGAACGGACCCGCAAAATTACGGACCATTACACTTAACATTTGCTGCAGAATTCTCGAACATATTCTCAGTTAGAATGTAACAAAGTTCCATGAGACTGTGAAGCTATGTCCACAATCAGCTTGGGTCTAGAACGAACCGCTCGTACGAAACTCAGTTTGCCCTTTTCTCACATGATAAACAGTGAACTATGGATGAAAGGCAACAGGCATGTTCCATATTTCTAGATTTCCGGAAAGCATTTGAGGCAGTGCCCTGCTGTGGACTGCTAAGATGGTACGAGCATGTGGAATAGGTTCGTAGGCATGTGAGCGGTTCGAAGACTTCTTAAAAGTAACAGTACCCAGTATGTTGGCCTCGACGGCGAGTGTTTATCAGATATAAGGATGTCGCCAGGAGTGTCAAAGGGAAATGTGGTAGATCTGCTATTGTTCTTTATATAGATAAATGATTAGCTGGCGTGATGAATGGAAGCTGGCTCTAAATGTAGAAAAATGTAACTTAATGCGGGTGAGGAGGAAAAACAAACCCATAATATTCGTATACAGCATAAGAGGTGTCCCGCTTAACACAGACACGTCGCTCAAGTACCTGGGCGTAACTTCTCAAAGCGATATGAAATGGAACGTGCGTGCGAGGATTGTGGCAGTGAAGACGAATGGTCGGAGAATTCAGGGAAAGTGTGGTTCATCTGTAAAAGAGACCGCACACGGGATGCTGGGGGCCCTATCCTTTGTATTGCTTGAGTGTTTGGGATCCGCACCAGCTCGGATTATACAGGGTGTTTCAAAAATGACCGGTATATTTGAAACGGCAATAAAAAGTAAACGAGCAGCGATAGAAATACACCGTTTGTTGCAATATGCTTGGGACAACAGTACATTTTCAGGCAGACAAACTTTCGAAATTACAGTAGTTACAATTTTCAACAACAGATGGCGCTGCGGTCTGGGAAACTCTATAGTACGATATTTTCCACATATCCACCATGCGTAGCAATAATATGGCGTAGTCTCTGAATGAAATTACCCGATACCTTTGACAACGTGTCTGGCGGAATGGCTTCACATGCAGATGAGATGTACTGCTTCAGCTGTTCAATTGTTTCTGGATTCTGGCGGTACACTTAGTCTTTCAAGTGTCCCCACAGAAAGAAATCACAGGGGTTCATGTCTGGCGAATAGGGAGGCCAATCCACGCCGCCTCCTGTATGTTTCGGATAGCCCAAAGCAATCACACGATCATCGAAATATTCATTCAGGAAATTAAAGACGTCGGCCGTGCGATGTGGCCGGGCACCATCTTGCATAAACCACGAGGTGTTCGCAGTGTCGTCTAAGGCAGTTTGTACCGCCACAAATTCACGAAGAATGTCCAGATAGCGTGATGCAGTAATCGTTTCGGATCTGAAAAATGGGCCAATGATTCCTTTGGAAGAAATGGCGGCCCAGACCAGTACTTTTTGAGGATGCAGGGACGATGGGACTGCAACATGAGGCTTTTCGGTTCCCCATATGCGCCAGTTCTGTTTATTGACGAAGCCGTCCAGGTAAAAATAAGCTTCGTCAGTAAACCAAATGCTGCCCACATGCATATCGCCGTCATCAATCCTGTGCACTATATCGTTAGTGAATGTCTCTCGTGCAGCAATGGTAGCGGCGCTGAGGGGTTGCCGCGTTTGAATTTTGTATGGATAGAGGTGTAAACTCTGGCGCATGAGACGATACGTGGACGTTGGCGTCATTTGGACCGCAGCTGCAACACGGCGAACGGAAGCCCGAGGCCGCTGTCGGATCACCTGCTGCACTAGCTGCGCGTTGCCCTCTGTGGTTGCCGTACGCGGTCGCCCTAGCTTTCCGGCACGTTCATCCGTCACGTTCCCAGTCCGTTGAAATTTTTCAAACAGATCCTTTATTGTATCGCTTTTCGGTTCTTTGGTTACATTAAACCTCCGTTGAAAACTTCGTTTGTTGCAACAACACTGTGTTCTAGGCGGTGGAATTCCAACACCAGAAAAATCCTCTGTTCTAAGGGAAAACCATGTTGTGTACAGCACACTTGCACGTTGTGAACAGCACACGCTTACAGCAGAAAGACGACGTACAGAATGGCGCACCCACAGACTGCGTTGTCTTCTATATCTTTCACATCACTTGCAGCGCCATCTGTTGTTGAAAATTGTAACTACTGTAATTTCGAAAGTTTGTCCGCCTGAAAATGTACTGCTATCCCAAGCATATTGCAACAAACGGTGTATTTCTATCGCTGCTCGTTTAGTTTTTATTGCCGTTTCAAATATACCGGTCATTTTTGAAACACCCTGTAGGAAGACATCGAAGCAGTTCAGAGGCGGGCTGCTTGATTTGTTGACGGTCGGATCGAACAACAAGCAAGCGTTACGCAGATGCTTCACGAACTCAAATAGGAATCCAGGAAGGGAAGGTGACGTTATTTTCGAGGAACACTACTGAGAAAAGTTTGAGAACCGGCATTTGAAGCTGACTGCTGAACGGTTCTACTGCCGCCAACATACATTCACGTGTGTATCACGAAGATAGCATAGCAGAAATTATGGCTTGTACGGAGTTGTATGGACGGCTGTTCTTTTCCTGTTCCATTTGCGGGTGGAACAGGAAAGGAACTGACTCGTCGGGGTGAAGAGTACCCTCCGCCAAGCCCCGTACTGTCACTTGTGGGGTATGTGTATAGATGTAGGTGTAGATGTAAAGCGTCCACAAAAAAAAACAGTATCTTCAGAGTGGGAAATAGTGACTACGGTTTCAACACAAGGATCGATACTGTAAAAGGACAGCCACTGAACGTAGATAAATCACGTCACAAGGGCAATGCCGCCGTAATGATGGAGTTCGAGGACTATGATACGAAGATCTGTGCGGTGCTGAACGGAGATACTTATCGGAAGCTCCCACGCAACCCGACATCAAGAATAGTAAGAAAAACATCAGAACTTCTTAAGCGATCTTCAGTGGAAGACAGTGTGGTCAAGAATCTTCTCCCACAGGTGCCTAGACCACCTGCTGCTTATGGTTTACCGAAGATACACAAGGACGGGACGCCATTTCGCCTTATTGTGTCCACAATAAGTTCTCCAACATACAAGCTGGCGAAGTACTGGGCCAGGCTCCTCGCTCGCTCGCTCGCTCGCTCGCTCTGCGAACATCATATAAAAAATTCAGCAGAATTTATCAGCAAAATCAACCGTCTACGCCTTAGTGAGGATGATATTATGGTCAGTTTTGATGTAGTGGCTCTGTTTACGAATGTGCCTATCAAAGACGCTTTGGACCTAATTTCCCAGTACTTTGTAAGTGATGTGGTCGAGCTCTTTAGGCACACTCTTACATCCTCCTATTTCGTGTACAACGGCCAGTATTACGATCAGAAAGACGGTGTAGCAATGGGTATCCCGTTGGCTCCAGCTGATTTCTGGGAAATAGAATAAGATCACCGACGAAGAGCAGGAAAAGAAACTTGCTTTACCGCCATTCTGTGGCTCTGTGTCGGGCAAGATAAGCCGCCTGTTGAAAAGAGACCAAATCAATCTTCAGGCCTCCAACGAAAGTCCGTCAATTACTGAGACCAGTTAAAGACGCAGTAGGTATCAGAACACGTGGAGTCTAAGAAATACCTTGTGAGTGTGGCCAGAAGTACATCGGACAAACGGTGCGCACTGTGGAACAACGCAGGAAAGAACATGAGAGGTATTATCGCCTACGCTATCCAGATAAATCTGCGTTAGCTGAGCATGCGTTAGAAAACGATCACTACATAAAATTTGACGATACTTCTGTCGTGGCTCGCACTAACGGCTTCTGGGACAGTTTAATAAAGGAAGCTATTGAAATAAAAATTACCGCAAACACCCTGAATAGAGACGGTGGCTTGCAGTTCACCGCTGCGTGCGATCCAGCGATCGCGCGGTTGAAGAGGGCACATCGAACGCCGACTCAAAACATGCCCATATATGGCAATGTCACGGGCACCAGTGACGTCACAGCCGGCAGCTAGCGTATATAGGGGCGCACCAACAGCCCACCGGCAGTCATGCCACTTGACAATGACCAAGGAGTGCTTGGCCGAAAGCTCGTGTAGTTTTAAGCAGTTGACGCGGTTGGAAATCCGAGAACGTTTTATTCACGTTACATGGGATTCGGTCGTGCATAAGGCGTGACTGCAGCATTAAAGATATCTGATTTTGTGGGTGAAAAAGTGGGAAAAGAGGACTTAATTTACCTGCTATGGTTCACAGACGCCTTTCTGAAGTAACTCATCACTGAGAAAAAAAGATGCACAGAAGCGTGTAAAAATGATAATACAGGGTGATTCAAAAAGAATACCACAACTTTAGGAATTTAAAACTCTGCAACGACAAAAGGCAGAGCTAAGCACTATCTGTTGGCGAATTAAGGGAGCTATAAAGTTTCATTTAGTTGTACATTTGTTCGCTTGAGGCGCTGTTGACTAGGCGACAGCGTCAGTTGATGCTAAGATGGCGACCGCTCAACAGAAAGCTTTTTGTGTTATTGAGTACGGCAGAAGTGAATCGACGACAGTTGTTCAGCGTGCATTTCGAACGAAGTATGGTGTTAAACCTCCTGATAGGTGGTGTATTAAACGTTGGTATAAACAGTATACAGAGAATGGGTGTTTGTACAAAGGGAAAAGTTCTGGACCGTCGAGAACGAGTGATGAAAATGTAGCACGCATCCAGCAAGCATTTGTTCGCAGCCCGGGAAAATCGACTCGCAGAGCTAGCAGAGAGCTGCAAATTCCACAATCAACTGTATGGAGAGTCCTACGAAAAAGGTTAGTTATGAAACCTTATCGTCTGAAATTGGTTCAAGCACTGTCTGCAGCTGATAAGATTAAAAGAATCGATTTCTGTGATTTTATCCTTGCTCAAATGGAAACAGATGAATCTTTCGTTTCAAAGATTGTGTTTAGTGATGAAGCAACTTTCCACACTAACGGGGAAGTCAACCGTCACAATGTCTGTATATGGGGCACTGAGAATCCGCGGGAAACAACTCAGTATGAACGTGACTCGCCTAAGGTGAACGTTTTCTGTGCCATTTCAGCCAATAAAGTTTTTGGTCCCTTTTTCTTCGAAGGTGCTACTGTAACTGGACTACAGTATCTGGAGAAGTTAGAGAATTGGCTGTTTCCTCAGCTCGAACAAGAAGCACAACAATTCATATTTCAGCAGGATGGAGCGCCACCACATTGGCACTTATCTGTCCGTAACTACCTGAACGTCAACTACCCGAGGCGATGGATCGGCCGCCAGGCAGCCCGTGACAGAGCACTTCATCACTGGCCTCCAAGAAGCCCTGATCTTACCCCCTGCGATTTTTTCTTATGGGGGTATGTTAAGGATACGGTGTTTCGGCCACCTCTCCCAGCCACCATTGATGATTTGAAACGAGAAATAACAGCAGCTATCCAAACTATTACGCCTGATATGCTACAGAGAGTGTGGAACGAGTTGGAGTATCAGGTTGATATTGCTCGAGTGTCTGGAGGGGGCCATATTGAACATCTCTGAACTTGATTTTGAGTGAAAAAAAAAACTTTTTAAATACTCTTTGTAATGATGTATAACAGAAGGTTATATTATGTTTCTTTCATTAAATACACATTTTTAAAGTTGTGGTATTCTTTTTGAATCACCCTGTATGTTCAATATACTCCACAACCTGTTGTGGGCAGTTATGTGAGCAATTAGACACACTAAGAACAGGATCATATTATATTTACTTCCTTCTAAATTTCGATGCGAACGGTCCGCCACAACTCTAATGTAAGTATAACATTCATAAATATAGTATATCCCAGAAGGAATAGTGAATATTCTTGGATACAACAGGAATGAAACAAAAATGTCTCGCTTTAGAGCTGGTTGTAAGCACTATGGGACTTAACATCTGAGGTCACCGTAGACTTAGAACTACTTAAACCTAACTAACCTAAAGACATCACACACATCCATACCCGAGGCAGGATTCGAACCTGCGACCGTAGCAGCGGCGCAGTTCCGGGCTAAAGCGCCTACAACCGCGCTGTCACAACGGCCGGCCTGCTTTAGAGTTACGAGCGCTTTTTATTCTACGATACTCTATAACAAATTTATTCTGCTGCAAGATCTTTGCTTTCCGTTTTTTTAGATTAATACAACAAAAAATATCCGGTAAACGAGAGCTCTGAACTCCTTACCATAAATGCACTTGTTCATTTTATTGACTGAGAAACATATTTCTTCTCCTGAACAAGGGCTCAAGGTATGCGTTTTAGAGCTCATGTGTACTAAAAGTTTTTGCTTCGAATGATGGTTCCTGTCACATCCCTGAATATTAGCCATTCTACCTGGAGGAAAGGAAGGAGGCTTATGTTTACCATCACCCAGTCTTAATGCGGCTCAGCAAGGTATGATGATTCAGCCATTGGACAAATAAGTCACTGATGTAGGGTATGTAATAGGTGATAAACTTATCTTGAAACAGTACTTCAAGCCGGCCGCTGTGGCCGAGCGGCTCTAGGCGCTTCAGTCCGGAACCGTACGACTTCTACAGTCGCAGGTTCGAATCCTTCCTCGGGCATGGATGTGTGTGACGTCCTTAGGTTAGTTAGGTTTAAGAAGTTCTAAGTTCTAGGGGACTGATGACCTCAGATGTTAAGTCCCATAGTGCTTAGAGCCATTTTAACGAATAATTGAAATCGTATCTTCTGGGCATGTCTTCATACTCCATAAAATAGTTTTTGAATGTTAGTAATATAATTAACCATGGAAGGTAGACATAACTACACTAAACTTAAACGTGTTCACATTTGCTGCTAATATTCTAAGTCATCATGGTACGATTGAACTTCTTTAACGTCATTATTTCTGTCTTAATTATTGTTCCATCTGTGACTGAATTCCTTCTAGAGCTGCATTCCAAATGATATTTTACAGACTACCTTTGGTAAAAACGCTTACCGAAGCAGTTTTAATCGATCGTTCTGTCGCATCCCCTTTAATTTATATTTCCACGCAGTACCACATTTGCCCTTGATTTTCGTGGTAATTCAATAAAACATTATTTCCAATTCAGGAACGTTGTTTGACTGCTCTTAGGACACGACGCAATACCTGTTGAGATCTTATTCAGGGTAGTGCACCTCTGATAATCCCCGGAATATGTGCCGGCGGTGTACAGTTCCTCTCTCTCCCTGTGCAGCGAGGCATCCGTCATCCCGGCGAGCAGCCGGCATTTCCCGGAAATGAGCCTTTGTGTCCGCTGTGGTTGCCTCTGGCGGGCGTCCTCGCGAACTAGGGGCCTGTAACTCACCACCGTGAATCCGGCGGCTGTGGCTACAACACAAACAGAGCGTAAAATCGTGTTCGCCTTCAAAGCTTCCAGCTGGAGCAAATTTTTTCGTATTTTAGTGACAGCCACTACCGAACATTTCAGATATACATTCTCAAATCTAGCCAAGAACCGAAGGTTATGAAACCGCACTTACAATTCATATACTACACTACTAGCCATTAAACTTGCTACACCAAGAAGAAATGCAGGTAATAAACGGGTATTCATTGAACATATATATTACACTAGAACTGACATGTGATCACATTTTCACGCAATTTGCGTACATAGATACTGAGAATTCAGTACCCAGAACAACCACCTCTGGCCCTAATAACGGCCTTCATACGCCTGGGCATTGAGTCAAACAGAGCTTGGACGGGGTGTAAAGGTACAGCTGCCCATGCAGCTTCAACACGATACCATAGTTCATCAAGAGTAGTGACTGGCGTATTGTGACGAGCCAGTTGCTCGGCCACCATTGACCAGACGTTTTCAATTGGTGAGAGATCTGGAGAATGTGCTGGCCAGGGTAGCAGTCGAACACTTTCTGTATTCACAAAGGCCCGTACAGGACCTGCAACATGCGGTCTTGCACTATCCGGCTGAAATGTAGGGTTTCTCAGGGATTGAATGAAGGGTAGAGCCACGGGTCGTAACACATCTGTAATGTAACGTCCACTGTTCAGAGTGCTGTCAATGCGAACAAGAGGTGACCGAGACGTGTAACAAATGGCACCCCATACCATCACGCCGGGTGATACGCCAGTATGGTGATGACGAATACACGCTTCCAATGTGCGTTCACCGCGATGTCGCCAAACACGGATGCGACCATCATGATGCTGCAAACAGAACCTGGATTCATCAGAAAAAATGACGTTTTGCCATTCATGCACCCAGGTTCGTCGTTGAGTACACCATCGCAGGCGCTCCTGTCTGTGATGCAGCGTGAAGGGTAACCGCAGCCATGGTCTCCGAGCTGATAGTCCATGCTGCTGCATCGTCGTCGAACTGTTCGTGTAGATGGTTGTTGTCTTGCAAACGTCCCCATCTTTTGACTCAGGGATCGAGACGTGGCTGCACGATCCGTTACAGCCATGCGGATAAGATGCCTGTCATTTCGACTGCTAGTGATACGAGGTCGTTGGGATCCAGCACGGCGTTCCGTATTACCCTCCTGAACCCACCGATTCCATATTCTGCTAACAGTCATTGGACCCCGACCAACGCGAGCAGAATGTCACGATACGATAAACCGCAATCGCGATAGGCTACAATCCGACCTTTATCAAAGTCGGAAACGTGATGGTACGCATTTCTCCTTCTTACTCGAGGCATCACAACAACGTTTCACCAGGCAACGGCGGTCAACTGCTGTTTGTGTCTGAAAAATCAGTTGGAAACTTTCCTCATGTCAGCTCGTTGTAGATGTCCCCACCGGCGGCAGCCTTGTGTGAATGCTCTGAAAAGCTAATCATTTGCATATCACAACATCTTCTTCCTGTCGGTTAAATTTCGCATCTGTAGCACGTCATCTTCTTGATGTAGCAATTGTAATGGCCAGTAGTGTATTTCACCACGAGATCCACAGCAGGAATGGGGATACCAAAAATTTGATCACTCTAAACAGTTATCAATGTCTTTTATGCTAATTTATTGCCACGGTGGACCTCTTGGTCACATTTTTTTAACAAAAAATTGCAAATGTTGTTTTTGTTGGACACGCTTTCATCTCAGAGTTTCCATTGACACTTATACATACTAACACTTCAACGATAAACCATTTAGAAAATTCCGACACTCTGCTGCAAATCGAATGTAATTTGAGCATCTTAATCTGCCAGTATTACATTCCCAGTGTGAGATTTAATGTCTGCCTGTTGATAACGAAGCTATCGAACCTATTCGAAGTAAAGTGTTACGACAGCATTTTGGTGGTACACATAAATCGGCTTTGAACAAAGCTGTGGGACACTTTTAAAAAGAATTTTTATGATGTCTAAAAGCTACTGAAAGAGCAAAAACTGGTCCTTAGCATTCAGAAGGTAGACTTAATATTGTTATGTCATATTTTTAACGTACAGATATCGCGAAGTTGTTATCGTCTTGCAAGTTCTAACTCAACAAGTAATAGTGCACTAACCGTAAACCTCTCCATACACATTATTTTACATAACCTGTAACCTCTCTCTCACGCATCGACCTTAATGACAGTGAAAATTTAAACCGCGTGCACCTAATGGAAGTTTGGGAAAAGCAATCGTCAACCGAAGTTAATTTGTCGGTAAAGAGGGAGGAAAGGGTTTCATCTAAATGAAAGGAAAAATGCAAATGAAATTGGTGGAAATTAATTTTGAGAAATGAGTGAAATTAATAAAGAAAGTAAATGTGCGGTCGTTACGTTAACAATTAATTGGCGTTAATTAGATATATGAGATTTGGGGAAAATTACGGTCGCCAGTCCTATGGACAGCACTGACTGTGCTGTGTGCAGTCTGTGGCTGGTTGCACTCATTGTTGGAATATTCGCTAGTGGAGTGTTGGGCATTTGGATACGAACAGCGTGTAGCGTTGGGCAGTTGGAGGTGAGCCGCCAGCAGTGGTGGATATGGGGAGAGAGATACCAGAGTTTTAAGAGGTTACTATGAGAGCACGATCTGGACGTGTGTCTGTCAGAAAAAGTAATTTGTTTAATTGGATGTCACAAAATTATAGCCATATATTATGACTTTTGAACACTATTAAGGTAAATGCATTGTTTGTTCTCTATCAAAATCTTTCATTTTCTAACTATGCCTATCAGTAGTTAGTGCCTTCAGTAGTTACAAACTTTTGCCAGCCCGGGTGGTCGAGCGGTTCTGGGCGCTACAGTCTGGGACCGCGCGACCGCTACGGTCGCAGGTTCGAATCCTGACTCGGGCATGAATGTGTGTGATATCTTTAGGTTAGTTAGGTTTAAGTAGTTCTAAGTTCTAGAGAACTGATGACCTCAGAAGTTATGTCCCATAGTGCTCAGAGCCATTTGAACCATTTTTAGTTAGAAACTTTTATTTAGCTGGCAGTATTGGCGTTCGCTGTATTTCAGTAGTTCGAGTGACGAAGATTTTTGTGAGTAAAGTGATTCATGAAAGGTATAGGCTATTGTTAGTCAGGGCCATTCTTTTGTAGGGATTATTGAAAGTCAGATTGAATTGCGCTAAAAAAAATATTGTGTGTCAGTTTAGTGATGATCAGAATAATTTGCTCAGCTGTTTGAAAATCAGATAACGTAAGAGTTTTTCCAGCACTGTCATTCTTTACATACAAAGGAGAAGTTTCGAACACTTAGCGACACGCAACAGTGTTTAAACAAAACGTCAGGCGTTTTCTGAATCTTTTATTTGTGTGAGGGTGAATAATCCGAAAGCAGTAGGTCCATCGTAATTTGGTTTTCGCTTCTTCAACCACAAAGATTTTACACGCTTAACATGAAATATTTAGCATATTAACTCATTCCTAAATGAATCTTCGATGCTGTTTTATGCATGGGCGTTCGACTGTCATACTACGCAAGACAAAAATACGAGACATTTTGCTGTTTCCAGAAAGTGTTTGGTGGTGGTTGTTGTTGTAGTTGTTATTGTAGTCTTCAGTCCTGATACTGGTTTGATGCAGCTCTCCATTCTACTCTCTCCGGTGCAAGCTTCTTCATCTCCCAGTACCTACTGCAGCCTACATCCTTCTAAATCTGTTTAGTGTATTCATCTCTTTGTCTCTCTCTATGATTTTTAACCTCCACGCTGCCCTCCAATACTAAAGTGGTGATCCCTTGATGCCTCAGAACATGTCCTACCAACCGATCCCTTCTTCTAGTCAAGTTGTGCCACAAACTCCTCTTCGCCCCAATTCTATTCAATACCTCCTCATTAGTTATATGATCTACTCATCTAATCTTCAGCATTCTTCTGTAGCACCACATTTCGAAATCTTCTATTCTCTTCTTGTCCAAACTACTTATCGTCCATGTTTCACTTCCATACATAGCTACAGTCCATACAAATACAGGGTGATCAAAAAAGTCAGTATAAATTTGAAAACTTAATAAACCACGCAATAATGTAGATAGAGAGGTAAAAATTGACACACATGCTTGGAATGACATAGGGTTTTATTAGAACAAAAAGAAGTTCACAAAATGTCCGACAGATGGCGCTGGACAGCAAAACGTCAGTCACTGCGCATGTCAGTCGTGTATAAAAGGAGCTGTAATGAGAGAGAGAATCAGATGCGCCAGCAGTCGCAGCATGTTGACGTTACCTGAAAAGGCGCTTTTAGTGAAGCTGTATTATCAGAATGGGGAATGTGCTAGTTCAGCGTTACTATCCTATCGCCATAGGAAGGGGATTCGAATGGGTAAAGGTCCGTTGACTAATGCAGTTGTGCCGAGAATGATTTCAAAGTTCGAAGCCATGGGTTGTTTAGAGGATAGACCCCGTAGTGGCCGACCGAGCACAAGGCGTAATGCTGCTGAGACACTTCAGGAAGAAATGGAGACTGTAGCGGGTTCGTCTATGTACGGGGAAGTCAGCGCTCGTGCAGTCCACGTCGCACCGGCATCCCATACGCTACTGTTTGGTTGGCACTTAGGCGTACCCTCCGATGCTATCCGTACAAAATCCATCGGCATCATGAACTGCTACCTGGCGATTTAGTGAAGCGGAGGGAATTTGTGATGTGGGCGTTTCAAAAGATGGCGAAAGATGACGATTGGTTGAGTAACGTGTTGTGAACCGACGAAGCTCATTTCAGGCTCCGAGGGTCTGTCAACGGCCACAACTGCAGAATTTGGGCTACCGAAAATCCTAGAACTGTTGCGGAAACTCCATTGCACGACGAGAGAGTCACGGTATGGGTGGGATTTACCACATCTACCGTTATCGGGTCTTTTTTCTTCGAGGAAATGCGTGATTCTGGTTTTGTAACTGCTGCCATGACGGGTGAGATGTACGCCGATATGTTACAGAATCGCATCATCCCCAGCCTAGCTGATAGACACCTGCTGTATCGTACGATGTTTATGCAGGATGGCGCTCCACCCCATATTGCTAGACGCGTGAAAGAGCGCCAATGCCTCAGCATAACTCGGGACATACTTTACAGTGCTGGTCACAACATTATTCGTCGACTACAGCTATTGTTGAGGAATGATGGTGGGCATATTGAGCATTTCCTGTAAAGAACATCATCGTTGCTTTGTCTTACTTTGTTATGCTAATTTTTGCTATCTCGTCAGATGAAGCGCCATCTGTCGGACATTTTTTGAACTTTTGTATTTTTGTGGTTGTAATAAAACCCCATGTCATTCCAAGCATGTGTGTCAATTTGTACCTCTCTATCTACATTATTCCGTGATTTATTCAGTTTTCAAATTTATAGTGACTTTTTGATCACGCGGTACTTTCAGAAACGACTTCCTGACATTTAAATATACAGGGTGTTACAAAAAGGTACGGCCAAACTTTCAGGAAACATTCCTCACACACAAATAAAGAAAAGATATTATGTGGACATGTGTCCGGAAACGCTTAATTTCCATGTTAGTGCTCATTTCAGTTTCGTCAGTATGTACCAATTCCATGGCCTGCCACGCTCTCCTGACCTCAACCCTCTTGACTTTCATTTATGGGTGCATTTGAAAGCTCTTGTCTACGCAACCACGGTACCAAATGTAGAGACTCTTCGTGCTCATATTGTGGACGGCTGTGATACAATACGCCATTCTTCAGGGCTGCATCAGCGCATCAGGGAATCCATGCGACGGAGGGTGGATGCATGTATCCTCGCTAATGGAGGACATTTTGAACATTTCCTGTAACAAAGTGTTTGAAGTCACGCTGGTACGTTCTGTTGCTGTGTGTTTCCATTCCATGATTAATGTGATTTGCAGAGAAGTAATAAAATGAGCTCTAACATGGAAAGTAAGCGTTTCCGGACACATGTCCACATAACATTTTTTCTTTGTGTGTGAAGAATGTTTCCTGAAAGTTTGGCCGTACCTTTTTGTAACACCCTGTATACTCGACGTTAACAAATTTTTTTCTTCAGAAACGCTTTCCTTGCCATTGCCAGTCTATATTTTATATCCTCTCTACTTTGCCCATCATCAGTTATTTTGGCCCCCAAATAGCAAATCTCATTTACTACTTTAAGTGTCTCATTTCGTAATCTAATTCCCTCAGCATCACCCGACTTAATTCGTCTACATTCCATTATCATCGTTTTGCTTTTGTTGCTGTTCATCTTATACCCTCCTTTCAAGACACTGTCCATTCCGTTCAACTGCTCTTCCAAGTCCTTTGCTGTTGTAATTTTTCCTCCTATCTACGTAGTTCTGTAGCTCTCAATTCGTTCGAGCAATCAATCATTCATGATAGGAAACACAGTCACAGCTCAGTCACTCAAAATTATTCTGAAATTTTACTTGTTAGAATGAAATCAGGCGATGATTCTTCTTCTCTGCAGGCTCGTGCTTTGCGGCAGTCTGCTAATCTGTACAAATAAAATGCCTCGTAATTTTGGGAGCGTTGTATAATCAGTCGGGAAACCTCAGATCAGGCGGATATTTGGCTTTGATGAAGTTTAACCTTCCGAAGAAGTAATGGAGCTCTTGGATTATTAAATGCAGGTTCGTATCCAGTCTTTCGGAAGTCCCTTCTGATTAACAACTACGCAATATATCGATAAATATCATTAATTCCCAAATGTCACATACACACCTTTTTTTGAAGGAGCAATATATATATATATATATATATATATATATATATATATTTTCCTTTTTAATCGTACAGTTCGTATCAGTTATCTTCTGTGATAAATCTCAATAATCAAATTACAGTTCTTCCAAACCAAGCTCATGCTAATCGGCCCGAAGACAATCTCGGAAGCCCCCATTCTTTTTTCTTTTTTTTTAACAACCACCAGAGAGAGTACTGCCAAGAATACTTATGCGCTCATGGCATAGCTATTGTATGAAACTATTTTGCGCATGGATTCTGCGAGTATGAAGATAGAAAATTTGTAAACGTCATTCAAGGATAGAATTGTATCAGAATAATTCATCGAATATAAAGAGATATTACACTGTCTCTGACAGCGTTTGGATACACCCGGAAAATTTGTCGAAAATAGATACGGTTGCAAGAAAACTGGAGCTAACGGGAAAACCCTAACTACGGGGCTAGTGGAGCCGAAGACAGCGAGCCTTGTGTTGTAACGGTGTCACCGTGTTCTAAAACAGGTCCGCGTCGCGCGACGGGTTGGGGAGGGGAGAGGAGAACACTGCCCAAATGGCAGCGCGCGCCGGTTGCACAAGCCTCTAAGAGCCCTGGCGCGCTCCTGTTGCCGCGTGGGCCACACAGGGCACTGGCCGCGCCGCGCCGCGCTCCGTACAACGGGGCCACGCCGCAGACGTATAGACACCCGCCCTGGGCCGACCACGCCTGCACACGGCGGGCAGTGAAAGCCCCGCCGCTTCTTGCGCCACTGCGTGCCGGAGCCGACCGCCCCACTCCGCTGCCCGCCACACAGCTCGCCGCCCCAACAGGTACTCCACGGCCAACAGATGAAGGGGAATTTCACCGCCATCTCGGTCCATTATGTTCTCCGATTACCGTACATGAGGGAAAAAGCTGAAAATGAGCTACAGTTTGCGAAACTGTAGTGAAAACGACACGACAGCTGACCATAGTACAGGGTGATTCAAAAAGAATCCCACAACTTTAAAAATGTGTATTTAATGAAAGAAACATAATATAACCTTCTGTTATACATCATTACAAAGAGTATTTAAAAAAGTTTTTTTTTCACTCAAAAACAAGTTCAGAGATGTTCATTGTGGCCCCCTCCAGACACTCGAGCAATATCAACCCGATACTCCAACTCGTTCCACACTCTCTGTAGCATATCAGGCGTAACAGTTTGGATAGCTGCTGTTATTTCTCGTTTCAAATCATCAATGGTGGCTGGGAGAGGTGGCCGAAACACCATATCCTTAACATACCCCCATAAGAAAAAATCGCAGGGGGTAAGATCAGGGCTTCTTGGAGGCCAGTGATGAAGTGCTCTGTCACGGGCTGCCTGGCGGCCGATCCATCGCCTCGGGTAGTTGACGTTCAGGTAGTTACGGACAGATAAGTGCCAATGTGGTGGCGCTCCATCCTGCTGAAATATGAATTGTTGTGCTTCTTGTTCGAGCTGAGGGAACAGCCAATTCTCTAACATCTCCAGATACTGTAGTCTAGTTACAGTAGCACCATCGAAGAAAAAGGGACCAAAAACTTTATTGGCTGAAATGGCACAGAAAACGTTCACCTTAGGCGAGTCACGTTCATACTGAGTTGTTTCCTGCGGATTCTCAGTGCACGCTGAACAACTGTCGTCGATTCACTTCTGCCGTACTCAATAACACAAAAAGCTTTCTGTTGAGCGGTCGCCATCTTAGCATCAACTGACGCTGACGCCTAGTCAACAGCGCCTCAAGCGAACAAATGTACAACTAAATGAAACTTTATAGCTCCCTTAATTCGCCGACAGATAGTGCTTAGCTCTGCCTTTTGTCGTTGCAGAGTTTTAAATTCCTAAAGTTGTGGTATTCTTTTTGAATCACCCTGTATTGAGAGCTGACATTCGAAAAATTCACCGAAAGTTTTCATTCTAGTTTTTGTTTATTACAGAACTCATGAACAATTTTCAATGATGAAATCGCAACCGAAGTGCCTGAAAAATAATCAACTGTGTGACGTGAACTTACTGCCACGCTGTTTGAAGCAGCACATCAATACTGGCTCGGTGAACAACGATTCCGTGGATTAAAATGGTTCAAATGCCTCGACGCACTATGGGACTTGACATCTGAGGTCGTCAGTACCCTAGATTTAGAACTACCTAAACCAGACTAACTTCAGGACATCACACACATCCATGCCCGAGACAGGATTCGAACCTGCGACCGTAGCGATCGCGCGGTTCCGGACTGAAGCGCCTAGAACCGCTCGGCCACAACAGCCGGCAATCAAATGTGTGACGTGACCTTACTGCCACGCTGATTATTTGAAGTAACACATCAATACTGGCTCGGTGAACAACGATTCCGTGGATTACTTTCAAGCAAACTTGCAGGCGATGCATCTATAAGGCTGTGATAGAAACTGAAGTCATGGGATAGCGATATACACACGTACAGAAGGCAGTAGCATCTCGCACACAAGGTATAAAAGGCCAGTGTATTGGCGGAATTGTTATTCCTATCCAGGTGATTCATGTGAAAGGGCTTCCGACACGATAATAGCAGCACGTCGAGAATTAACAGTCTCTGAATGCGGAATGGTAGTTGGATAAACACATACTCCTTCTGTTGTGAGAAAACCACTACACCCCTTTGCTCTTCAATCACGCGTCCGGCCATCATGATTTGGGCTTTCCGTTCAAATGGTTCGAATGGCTCTGAGCACTATGGGACTTAACATCTGAGGCCATCAGTCCCCTAGAACTTAGAACTACTTAAACCTAACTAACCTAAGGACATCACACACATTCATGCCCGAGGCAGGATTCGAACCTGCGACCGTAGCGGTCTCGCGGTTTCAGACTGAAGCGCCTAGAACCACTCGGCCGCGTTTTCCGTAATTTCCCTGATTCGCTCCAGGCAAATGCCAGGATAGTTCCTTTGAAAGGGCACGGCCGACTTCCTTTCTTGTCCTTCCCTAATCCGATGACACCGATGACCTCGCAGTTTGGTCTCTTTCCCAAACAACCCAACCAACTCTTTGCTCTTCTTTTGCAGCCTCCATATCTCTGTTTCCATTACTACTGAGTGCAGTGCACGATCGACGCGTGCACCTGCTCGCCCTGTCGTATGTGGTTTGGCACCCACGTCCTTCTAGAGGCGAGATTGGAGCCTCAGCACTCTTACACATAGCAGAACTTCTTCCGCAGCCAATGGTATCACGGTCTCTTCAGCAGGTTTCATTTTCCAGCAGCCGCCTTTTGAATGCACGTTATACGAAGACGGTGTTACAATCTGAAAATATTCTCAACTAAAACTAAAGTTATGGCTTACTTGGCAAAACACCCAATCCAATCGATAAAATATTACTGAAGAAAAGACTCTGGAACAAGTCTACAGTTTTACGTACAGGGTGTAACAAAAATGTACGGCACAGATTGCAGAACACATTCCTCACACGTAGACGCACAAATTATGGTATATGAATATGGATCTGGCAAGGCTTTATTCCGATGTTACAAGTAATTTTCGCCAACGAGTTTCAGCGCCAACTTCTTGTAAATTTTTACAATCGACATGTGCGAGGTGCATTCAAGTTCTAAGGCCTCCGATTTTTTATCTCCGGACTGGAAAGAGATAGAAACATGCGCAATTTTTTAAAATGAGGCCGCGTTCATTGTCAATACGTCCCAGAGATGGCAGCACCGTACGGCAGATGGAATTTTACCGCCAGCGGCGAGAATGAGAACTGTTTTAAATACTTAAAATGGCGACGTTTTCCTTACTTGAACAGCGTGCAATCATTCGTTTTCTGAATTTGCGTGGTGTGAAACCAATTGAAATTCATCGACAGTTGAAGGAGACATGTGGTGATGGAGTTATGGATGTGTCGAAAGCGCGTTCGTGGGTGAGACAGTTTAAGAAGGCAGAACATCTTGTGACAACAAACCGAAACAACCTCGGGCTCGCACAAGCCAGTCTGACAACATGATCGAGAAAGTGGAGAGAATTGTTTTGGGGGATCGCCGAATGACTGTTGAACAGATCGCCTCCGGAGTTGGCATTTCTGTGGGTTCTGTGCACACAATCCTGCATGACGACCTGAAAATGCGAAAAGTGTCATCCAGGTGGGTGCCACGAATGCTGACGGACGACCACATGGCTACCCGTGTGGCATGTTGCCAAGCAATGTTGACGCGCAACGACAGCATGAATGGGACTTTCTTTTCGTCGGTTGTGACAATGGATGAGACGTGGATGCCATTTTTCAATCCAGAAACAACGCGCCAGTCAGCTCAATGGAAGCACACAGATTCACCACCACCAAAAAAATTTCGGGTAACCGCCAGTGCTGAAAAAATGGTGTCCATGTTCTGGAACAGCGAGGGCGTAATCCTTACCCATTGCGTTCCAAAGAGCACTACGGTAATAGGTGCATCCTACGAAAATGTTTTGAAGAACAAATTCCTTTCTGCACTGCAACAAAAACGTCCGGGAAGGGCTGCGCGTGTGCTGTTTCACCAAGACAACGCACCCGCACATTGAGCTAACGCTACGCAACAGTTTCTTCGTGGTAACAACTTTGAAGTGATTCCTCATGCTCCCTACTCACCTGACCTGGCTCCTAGTGACTTTTGGCTTGTTCCAACAATGAAAGACACTCTCCGTGGCCGCACATTCACCAGCCGTGCTGCTATTGCCTCAGCGATTTTCCAGTGGTCAAAACAGACTCCTAAAGAAGCGTTCGCCGCTGCCATGGAATCATGGCGTCAGCGTTGTGAAAAACGTGTACGCCTGCAGGGCGATTACGTCCAGAAGTAACGCCAGTTTCATCGATTTCGGGTGAGTAGTTCATTAGAAAAAAAATCAGAGGCCTTATAACTTGAATACACCTCGTATGGGCAGACGTCAATGTTCACGCAACTGTTGAAGCAAGTCATCAACAAACATCTTCCGTCAGTGTTTGGGCCGGCATTGTTGGTGACTGTTTGGTAGGGCCTCACTTTTTTTTCCACCTAGGCTCAACGGACAAAATTATCGTGTTTCATAGAGATCGCTCTAGTTGATTCGTTAGCACATGTGCCTGTAGTTGTGCGACAATACATGTATTTCATGCATGACGGAGCACTTCCTCCCTTTAGTGTTAGTGTCCGTCGTCTTCTAAATAACAAATTCGGTGACAGATGGGTAGGTAGAGATGGACTAATCGCCTGGCCACCACGCACTCTGGACTTAAACCGACTGAACTTTATGAAAGCTGTTGCGTATGTAACCCCGGTACAAGATGTTCAGAGTCTCCATGGCAGTATTTTGGAAGGCAGCGAAACCATACGCGATACTCCACGGATACAGCGCATCCCAGATCGACTACGACGGCGAGTTGATCCATGTACCAATGACCAAGGAGGGCAGATTGAACATCAATGAGAAAGAGTTGCATGTGCTATGCTGGCGCGTTCTGTTCGTGTGTGTCTGTGGGTACCCCTGGTTAATGAGTGGGAGAAGATTAGTTGTAACATGGAAACAAAGCGTTTCTAGATCCATGTTCATGTAACATAATTTCCTCGTCTACGTCTGAGGAATGTGTTCTGCAATTTATGCAATAAATTTTTGTTACACTCTGTATTTAGTGTGCAATATTAATTTAAATGATGATAAAGATGAACCGAATAAAATTAAACATATATCAGCACAGTTGTGGATCTATTAAGGAAACCTTAAAGAACGAGGAAAGACACGAAATCAAAGCTTACAAAACCATCGCTGTCCTTGTCTTTCTATATGGCACTGAATCTTAGATTGGAAAAAAATGACCAAATCTGCATACAGTGAGCCAAATTGAGCTCTTCAAAGGTTGCTGAAGGAGCGATACACGAAACGCTAATATACGAGAAGGATTAGAAATATTCAGTTTCAAAAGCGATGTTGAGTTCCGTAACTCGCTTCCCACGTCAAGTGCCATCTACCGGCATTTTGCAAACCGGACTGGTAAGTCTGTGTGTGTCAAACGTAATTCGCTTGTGCGTAACTAGACTTTCCAGGTCCTTTGTTCGCGCAGATAGTAAAGTATTTTCACGTGAGGGTTGAGGCACGTCAGGCCTGCAAGTGAACTGTATACAAGGAAGTGACGGAATGTAGGGAGAAATGTAGGCAACATTTTAAACATATAGAGGAAAACAGAATTTCAGTCACTGGGAACGAATACAAGCCGTCGGAAGAATGAGGCGTTGGAAGGCCGACGAAAATATGGTGTTAAAAATATGAAGTCGGAACAGATATATTGCGTAAGCCTTGAAGTGAAGAAGAAGATTTTTATGAAGCAATAATAGATTTATTTTTTATTTTTATTTCTGCAGGTGGTGTAACATTGCTTGTAGAAATTTGAAAAAAGATGGTGTAACATTGCTTGTAGAAATTTTAAAAAAGAAAAAGTCATATTTCAGGACCACTAACATCAGTAACTACCAGTTACCAGTTTCGGTCGACCTATAAAATCATTTCTCACTGTAGCCATAAAAAACAAAATGCCGTCAATACAATCAGCAGTGTAGTTAATCTTTCTACACTGTCATATACAATTTTTATCCTCTTACGTCGAGTACGGTTTGCAGTCCGGGTAATCTCGTGGTTCTGAAATTAGACAGCCATTTTTACAAGTTTTACAGCATTTGTTTATATAACACATTTCTTTGGTACATGGTATCCACATAGCTTACCCTTTTTCTAATGATAACATTTGGATGTTGTCTGTACTCGTTCATGGGAACATAATGCGATGTCGCAAGTTGCAAATTCGCTTTGACGAAGATTTCTTCCGGCAACTGTTGTTTTTTGTGTGAAGATCTGTGTAGATTTGAACGTACTCTAAGTTTTGTTTACCCTGTAACATCTTCATGTTATCCTTCACATGGACTTTCTTTTACCGCTGTATTCCTTCTCGAATTGTAGCGTTTTTCTTTTATGTTTGTACGTGTCGCCTTATCTCTCTGACATTTTACTTAGGAATGTGTACATGCATACTTACGTTTTCGCATTTGAGTGACAAACAAGACCATGCACAACGAACCTTGCCTTACACGTAGCCGACGCTTCAGAATGTTTGTTGAAAAATCTTGAGCTTTCTAGAACAATATGTCCTACTGGATCACCGAACTTGGCCTTCTGTTCCTTCGAGCATCTAAATTTGTAGAACACTGCATTCACATTCGAACTTATTCTCTTATAGACTATGTGTTTTGCACATGTTCTGTCCCTCTAGCACATCTCGGCTATTCACCGGCACTATCCGTTATTCGAAACATTTTGAAATATTCTCGAGCTTCTCATAAACAATGTGTTAGCAGGAGATAAACCTCATCTCGCCACACATTTTCACCACTTATGCCCACCAACGAATAGCCTCCACTGCTAAACTTTCATTTTATGAATGGGAGACCGAGAGTTGTACCCGAGAATTCAATGGAGTGGCCAATATACTCATCCTGCCCTTTAGATTAACGACAAGCAATGCTAAGACAAATATTACCAAGAGCATTTCAAAAGAAAATAACGACTCGCCAAGTATCAATGTTGTGTATGACAGAAGAAGAAAAGATAACGAATTTATCGATGTTGGCAATGAAACCCTCATAACTCCATCTGCCCGTGAAAACTCGTAATTCCAGGAACCAGTGATCAAAGAATGATTTGTAAGTACATGGATTTCTCTTATCCGTCAATAACTAGGCTTCTACTACACAGTCAAATATGTAGCAACTTTCTGTATCACTTTATATTATTCCATAAAAAACCGTTTTTCTTTCATCTGTAAAATTTAAGTTACGAGGTTTTCATTGCCTACCATCGTTATGTATGTAGGAATCAGAACAAGAACGCTTCAGAACGAGATTGGATGTTGTGATTAAAGTTATCTCCACCGAGCGATTATCAAATATTGACGCCAGATTCACAATTAAATGCCTGAATTCGTATGTATGGCGCACAGGATTGTCAGAAAGCTGAACAGGAATATTAGGAGAAAAAGAGAAGAAATTAATGGTATGAATAGTGGTGACACTGATGTTAGAAATTAAGCAGAAGAACAAAGTACGAAATGAGGAGATACGAGAGAGAGTAGGCGAGAAGTCCGTGGAAAACCGGCTACAGACGAAGACAATATTTACTCCGTCATTGCTTGTAACATTTCGAGATTCTTTATACGCTGTAAAGTGTACTACAAGGGAAGATCTATGGGTGGGGGACAGACTAAAATATGACGAAATAAATATCGGGTGAACAGCCTAGTGTGAGTGTACAAATGACACAATATTACGGCAATCGATCTAGTTGCCATCATCAGCACACCTGATGATGGCAACAAGATCGATTGCCGAAATATTGTGTCCTTTGTACACTCACATCAGGCTGTTCACCCGAGATTTATTTCGTCATGAAATACGCCTGGAGAAATTGAAGAATCACAGACTAAAATATGTTTAACTGATTACCGAGGATGTTGACTGTATTCAGTATTACTAAATACAAATATTAGACACGTATGAATAAACTGAAGTTGACTTTAATCCCATTAGTAGTCTGATGATCCGACCAGTTTAAAATAAAAACTGCGGACTGTGTGCGAACAGTTCTTCAGAAACAGTCGAGAGAGAGTTTTGTAAGCTATCTGTATTTTTCACGAAATACGTTTCCCTGTAAAAAGTTGCAACCTTGCATTTGATTTTATGACATCCATTTTGATGAAATTATTCCACTTTAGGTGTTTCCGCTCTTTAACGTGGTACTTTGTCTACACTTGTCCTGTTTAGAATTGTGCCCCGTCCCCATAACATTACCTTATAAAATTGGCTCATGTGACCAGTTTTCTCTCATAAAATAGTAAAGCAAAGGACTTCGTCTTCTCCCTGTAATGCATTCTCCTTTTTTTGTTTCCAGTCACGCCTATTTTCTCCCCACCTCTGCATTACTCGCGTTTTTATCAAGTTCCTCTTTCTCTGCCTCTTCCACTCTATCTCATGTCTGCTACTGGCGGTCCCCTCAGCTTAAATCTAGGTACCTGTAACGTGTCTTCGTTTGTCTACTTCATGAACTAATATGAGCTCTGCTTCGTTCTGCCATAGCTACTACTTCTTCCCATTACTTACAATCTGCAGTTACTTCTAAGCGTTGTACGAGGGTTGTTTTTTAAGTAAGGACCGTTTTTATTTTTAAAAAAAGATACAAATACTTTTGTAAAAAAACTTTTATTTTCTGATTCTACACACTTTTACCTATTTTTCTACATAGTTGCCTTGTTGATTTAAGCACTTGTCATACCGTACAAGTAAGTTTTTAATTCCCTCTTCAAAGAATTCGGCCGCCTGCTCCGACAGCCAAGAGTTCACGGCCGCTTTCACTTCATCGTCGTCATTGAAGCGCTGCCCACCAAGATGGTGTTTCAGGTACCAGAAAAGGTGAAAATCGCTAGGAGCAAGGTCGGGGCTGTATGGTGCATGGTCCAAAACTTCCCAGCCAAAAGAATCAATCAAATCCCGAGTCTTTTGAGAGGTGTGAGGCCTGGCGTTATCGTGAAGGAGCAAAACCCCTTTTGTCAGCATGCCGCGCCTTTTGTTTTGAATTGCTCTGCGGAGCTTCTTTAGAGTTGCACAGTAGGCATCTGAGTTGATTGTCGTTCCTCATGGCATAACGTCCATAGCAAAACACCGCGCCGGTCCCATAACACAGTTGCCATAGTCTTGCGCTTTGACAGCGTCTGTTTGGCTTTGACCTTGACGGGTGAGGTTGTGTGTCGCCATTCCATCGATTGTCGCTTGCTTTCGGGAGTGATATGGGATACCCATGTTTCATCTCCAGTGACAATTTGACTCAACATGTTATCCCCTTCTTCCTCGTAACGAATCAAAAAGTACAATGAAGTGGCAAATCTCTTCCCTTTGTGGTCGTCTGTGAGGAGTCTGGGTACCCACCGAGAACACTGTTTCTTAAAGTTTAGGTTTTCAGACACAATTTTGTACAAAACCGATCTACGTTACTAATATTTAGAGTATGGGTGCAGGGGAAAAAAGCTCCTACTGGAGCACAAAAAATGCGATTATGTTCTTGTTTATCTAAAGGACTCTTAAGTGTTGTAGCTCATCCTCCCTACCTCAGCAACTTTAAAAAGTATCCCTAAGATTTTTGCAAGCGAACATATTCACGAATTTTTTAACATGCAACCAACCTCTCACTCCCACTATCTCCCCTAACAGTAGCCCACTCACACCTATTAGTCCATCGCTGTTGAGTCGCTCGTACCCATGCTCTCCCAGCTGTACTCCATCACTGACTCACTCACTCTGCCCAACTCGTTGTCATTATCTTTCCTTCTGCCACTGTGTCTTATGTTACACCGACAATCCCCTTCGTTTTGTCATACACTACTGGCCATTAAAATTGCTGTACCAAGAAGAAATGCAGATGATAAACGGGTATTCATTGGACAAATATATTATACTAGAACTGACATGTGATTACATTTTCACGCAATTTGGATGCATTCATCGTGAGAAATCAGTACCCAGAACAACCACCTCTGGCCGCTATAACGGCCTTGATAGGCCTAGGCATTGAGTCAAACGAGCTTGGGTGGCGTGTACAGGTACAGCTGCCCATGCAGCTTCTACACGATACAACAGTTCATCAAGAGTAATGACTGGCGTATTGTGACGTGCCAGTTGCTCGACCACCATTGACCAGACATTTTTAATTGGTGAGAGATCTGCAGAATGTGCTGGCCAGGGCAGAAGTCGAACATTTTTTTGTATCCAGAAAGGCCCGTACAGGACCTGTAACATGCGGTCGTGCATTATCCTGCTGAAATTTACTGTTCCGCAGGGATCGAATGAAGGGTAGAGCCACGGGTCGTAAAACATCTGAAATGTAACGTCCACTGTTCAAAGTGCCGTCAGAGCGAACAAGAGGTGACCGAGACGTGTAACCAATGGCACCCTATACCATCACGCCAGGTGATACGCCAATATTGCGATGACGAATACACGCTTCCAATGTGCGTTCACCGCGATGTCGACAAACACGGATGCGACCATCATGATGCTGTAAACAGAACCTGCATTCATCCGAAAAAATGACGATTTGACATTCGTGCACTCAGGTTCGTCGTTGGGTACACCACCGCAGGCGCTCCTGTCTGTGATGCAGCGTCAAGGGTAACCGCAGCCATGGTCTCCGAGCTGGTAGTCCATCCTGCTGCAAACGCCGTCGAACTGTTCGTGCAGATGGTTGTTGTCTTGCAAACGTCACCATCTGGTGACTCAGGAGCCGAGACGTGGCTGCACGATTCGTTACAGCCATGCGGATAAGATGCCTGTCATCTCGACTGCTAGTGATACGAGGCCGTTGGGATCCAGCACGGCGTTCCGTATTACCCTCCTGAACCCACCGACTCAACATTCTGCTAACAGTCATTGGATCTCGACCAACGCGAGCAGCAATGCCACTATACGATAAACCGGAATCGCGATAGGCTACAATCCGACCTTTATCAAAGTCGGAAACGTGATGGTACTCATTTCTCCCCCTTACACGAGGCATCACAACAACGTTTCACCAGGCAACGTCAAGCAACAGCTGTTTGTGTATGAGAAATCAGTCGGAAACTTTCCTCATGTCAGCACGTTGTAGGTGTCGCCATCGTCGCCAACCTTGTGTGAATGCTCTGAAAAGCTAATCATTTGCATATCACAGCATCTTCTTCCTGTCGGTTACGTTTCGCGTCTGTATCACGCCGTCTTCGTGGTGTAGCAATTTTAATGGCCAGTAGTGTATAAGCCTCCTCTCACTGTGTCTGTCTCACTCTCTTGCTCTCTCTTAATGCTAATGTCTCATTCCTCCTCTCTTCCTTGTTATCATTGTCATACACTCTGTGATTCCTTTTCACTGGCTCTCACCCATTTCCACTCTCTGTTTCTCTTTACCCCCCCCCCCCCCCGCCTTCCCCAGCACTGTGTCCCCCATTCTTTTCCTAGAATTGTTTTGCCACAGTCAACTAAGTTCTACTGCTACTATGTCCTTCTCTTTCTCTCACACAGCCACAGCCTCCCTCTGTCTATAACACAGCCACTGCCTATTACAGCCACTGCCTATTACCTTCCCGTATTTATCACTTTTCCATCCCTTTGCCATGGTGACTGTCTCCTGCTCTCTCAACATAAAAAAAGCGAGAATATGTCCGCATGTTAGAATTTTTTGGAACATTTCAAGGCTGCTGAGAAACGTAGAATGACGCGGCTGTTACCCTACTATTCAGTCAGAATCTTTTAAGTACATAGGAAGATATTAGCATTTTTTGTGCTCCGATAGGTGTACTTTTCCGCTGCCTTCCTTCTTCTCCTTACTGCAGCGGGGCGTGTAACTCATATGAAATTGGTCAGTAATATTTTGACAGTTTACTTAGATGAAACTGAAATAATGCATTACCTATTTTACTCCTCAGACTGGATTTTCCGTGCAAAAAAAATTTGCATATGCATCAGTACTACAGCATGTGGTTCTCAGATGACAACGGAGGCACTTTACAGCGTATTTCTCAATGTTACTTCGCTTTATAAATTACGTTATCTCCTCACACAGGCATTTAAGTGCGTATTTTATACGTAGAGTAACTCTGACTCTGCACGTTGTTCAAATGGGGATCTTAGGTATGTTGTTGTTGTTGTGGTCTTCAGTCCTGACACTGGTTTGATGCAGCTCTCCATGCTACTCTATCCTGTGCAAGCTTCTCCATCTCCCAGTAACTACTGCAACCTAAGTCCTTCTGAATCTGTTTAGTGTATTCATCTCTTGGTCTCCCTCTACTATTTTTACCCTCCACGCTGCCCTCCAATACTAAATTGGTGATCCCTCGATGCCTCAGAACATGTACTACCAACCGATCCCTTGTTCTAGTCAAGTTGTGCCCAATACTATTCAATAGCTCTTCATTAGTTATATGATCTACCCATCTAATCTTCAGCATTCTTCTGTAGCACCACAATTCGAAAGTTTCTATTCTCTTCTTGTCCAGACTAGTTATCGTCCATGTTTCACTTCCATACATGGCTACGCTCCATACAACTACTTTCGGAAACGACTTCCTGACACTTAAATCAATACCTGATGTTAACAAATTTCTCTTCTTCAGAAACGCTTTCCTTGCCATTGCCAGTCTACATTTGATATCCTCTCTATTTTGACCATCATCAGTTATTTTGCTCCCCAAATAGCAAAACTCCTTTACTGCTTTAAATGTCTCATTTCCTAATCTAATTCCCTCAGCATCACCCGATTTAATTTGACTACATTCCATTATCCTCGTTTTGCTTTTGTTGATATTCATCTTATACCCTCCTTTTATGACACTGTCCATTCCGTTCAACTGCTCTTCCAAGTCCTTTGCTGTCTCTGACAGAATTACAATGTCACTGGCGAACCTCAAAGTTTTTATTTCTTCTCCATGAATTTTGAAACCTACTCTTTCACTGCTTGCTCAATATACAGGTTAAATTACATCGGGGATAGGCTACAACCCTGTCTCACTTCCTTCCCAACCACTGCTTCCCTTTCATGCCCCTCGACTCTTATAATTCCCATCTGGTTTCTGTACAAATTGAAAATAGCCTTTCGCTCCCTGTATTTTACCCCTGCCACCTTGAGAATTTGAAAGAGAGAATTCCAGTCAACATTGTCAAAAGCTTTCTCTAAGTCTACAAATGCTAGAAACGTAGGTTTGCCTTTCCTTAATCTTTCTTCTAAGATAACTCGTAGGGTCAGTATTGCCTCACGTGTTCCAATATTTCTACGGAATCCAAACTGATCTTCCCGGAGGTCGGCTTCTACCAGTTTTTCCATTCGTCTGTAAAGACTTCGCGTTAGTATTTTGCATCTGTGACTTATTAAACTGATTGTTTGGTAATTTTCACATCTGTCAGCACCCGATTTCTTTGGGATTGGAATTATTATATTCTTCTTGAAGTCTCAGGGTATTTCGCCGGTCTCATACATCTTACTCACCAGATGGTAGAGTTTTGTCAGGACTGGCTCTCCCAAGACCGTCAGTAGTTCTAATGGAATGTTGTCTACTCCCGGGGCCTTGTTTCGACTCAGGTCTTTCAGTGCTTTGTCAATCTCTCCACGCAGTATCGGATCTCCCATTTCATCTTCATCTACATCCTCTTCCATTTTCATAACATTGTCCTCATGTACATCGCCCTTGTATAGACCCTCTATATACTCCTTCCACCTTTCTGCTTTCCCTTCTTTGCTTAGAACTTGTTTTCCATCTGAGCTCTTGATATTCATACAAGTGGTTCTCTTATCTCCAAAGGTCTCTTTAATTTTCCTGTAGGCAGTATCTATCTTACCCCTAGTGAGATAAGCCTCTACATCCTTACATTTGTCCTCTAGCCACCCTTGCTTAGCCATTTCTCATTTTTGAGACGTTTATATTCCTTTTTGTCTGCTTCATTTACTGCATTTTTATCTTAGGTATACATCGTAAAAATTACAGCATTTATTATGCACAGCCGTCTCGGAATCACCGGCAGGGTTTTGATACCCAAAAAAATCAAGTTTTTGAGGTGTTCCTCGATAACGAATAAAATGTTTGAAAATGGGGAAGTGGTTCTTCTAGATAAAGGCCTAGAGATTATACTGTTAAAATCTGAGCAATTTGCTTGGGTTATTTCTTATATAGATTTCGCCTCATATTGGATTTTAAGTGCAGAAGTTGTGTAACTTAAAAGCTCTGCATCTTGGGAACGGATAAAGGTATCAAGAAAATTTTTAAGATGCCTCGAAATGGAGGTTTTACTAACATGTCGTACAAATTTCAGCCATTTCCTTGCATAGCCGTCTTGAAATGCAGGTCTCGGTCTTTGAACGCTGGTGTCGGCGAGAAAATAATAATAAAAAAACTTTGGTGTGGTTTTCCGCGGAACCGCCCATGAACTAATGGTGCTTCCATAAGACTTACGAAGCCCACCGTAGACTACACGAAATGCAGAAAGAACCAACTG
The DNA here is from genome assembly GCF_023864275.1 of Schistocerca cancellata. Classification (NCBI taxonomy): domain Eukaryota; kingdom Metazoa; phylum Arthropoda; class Insecta; order Orthoptera; family Acrididae; genus Schistocerca; species Schistocerca cancellata. The sequence continues at coordinate 5,168,146 of NW_026046443.1, read as the reverse complement.
ATTTGCTCTACTAACTGGTTTGCTCCATTTGGTTAAGCAGAAGGGTGTGTGTAGTATTCAGTCTTTGACCATATACTGTAGCATAATGACTCTAAGACGATTCTTCTGTTTGGTGTTCAAATAGTTAAAAAATGGTTCAAATGGCTCTGAGCACTATGGGACTCAACTTCTGAGGTCATCAGTCCCCTAGAACTTAGAACTACTTAAACATAACTAACCTATCACACACATCCATTCCCGAGGCAGGATTCGAACCTGCTACCGTAGTGGTCTCGCGGTTCCAGACTGTAGCGCCTAGAACCGCACGGCCACTCCGGCCAGCGTTCAAGTAGTCCCTAAACTACCTTTTTATCGTCAACGGAACTCGACGTATGAGGACCGGAAAATCCTCTTTTCATTCGTGGCGTTCCGTAGCACATTAGGTACGCATGCCGTCGCACGGACACCGGTATCCTGTGGAAAAGCACCAGAGACTCTCCGACACTGTGGTGGTTTTAAATGTCTCTCTAGACAGCTGCGTTGCAACACACACACCTCGTAGCGCACACCGCATGCACTGCCTCGCCTTTCCGCGTAATGCCAGCGTGCAGGAAGCAGTGAGTCACGTGGGACGCTGTGTAGTAACGCGATCTCGATGCAGTGTAGAAAGCGGCCGGCAGGTGCGGGCGTGCGAGGGGTTACCAAACACAGCCGAGGCGGCGTAGGCCAACGGCTGGGAGGAGCCGTCCAGTGGCTGCGTCTGGGTCAAGGCCAACGACCTTCTGCCGGCGGCCGTCCCAGTCCGCAGGCAGAGCGCACCTGTGGACATGAATGGCGACGCAAACGTACACTAAACCTTCTTGTAGCTTCCATGAATATCAAAGACTTGATGACGTCAGTTGCTAATTTTTTACGGCGGAAAATAAATACAGTGTTTCCATAAAATTCCGCAGTTATTTCTTGGAAACTACACTACTGGCCATTAAAATTGCTGCACCACGAAAACGGCGTGCTACAGACGCGAAATTTAAACCGACAGGAAGAAGATGCTGTGATATGCAAATGATTAGCTTTTCAGAGGATTCACACAAAGTTGGCGCCGGTGGAGATACCTACAACGTGCTGACATGAGGAATGTTTCCGCCCGATTTCTCAAACACCAACAGCAGTTGAACCGGCGTTTCCTGGTGAAACCTTGTTGAAATGCCTCGAGTAAGGAGGAGAAATGCGTACCATCACGTTTCCGACTTTGATAAAGGTCGGATTGTAGCCTACCGCGATTGCGGTTTATCGTATCGCGACATTGCTGCTCGCGTTGGTCGATATCCAATGACTGTTAGCAGAATGTGGAGTCGGTGGGTTCAGGAGGGTAATACTGAACGCTGTGCTGGATCCCAACGGCCTCGAATCACTAGCATTCGAGATGACAGACATCTTAGCCGCATGGCTGTAACGGATCGTGCAGCTACGTCTCGATACCTGAGTCAACAGATGGGGACGTTTACAAGACAAAAACCATCTGCACGAACAGTTCGACGACGTTTGCAGCAGCATGGACTATCAGCTCGGAGACCATGGCTGCAGTTACCCTTGACGCTGCTTCACAGACAGGAGCGCCTGCGATGGTGTACTCATCGACGAACCTGGGAGCACTAATGGCAAAACGTCATTTTTTCAGATGAATCCAGGTTCTGTTTACAGCATCATGATGGTCGCATCCGCGTTTGGCGACATCTCGGTGAACGCACATGGGAAGCGTGTATTCGTCATCGCCCTACTGGCGTATCACCCGGCGTGATAGTATGGTGTGCCATTCGTTACACGTCTCGGTCACCTCTTGTTCGCATTGACGGCATTTTGAACAGTGGACGTTACATTTCAGATGTGTTAGGACCCGTGGCTCTACCCTTCATTCGATCCCTGCGAAGCCCTACATTTCAGCCGGATAATGCACGACCGCATGTTGCAGGTCCTGTACGGGCCTTTCTGGATACAGAAAATGTTCGACCGCATCCCCGGCCAGCACATTCTCCAGATCTCTCACCAATTGAAAACGTCTGGTCAATGGTGGCCGAGCAACTGGCTCGTCACAATATGCGAGTCACTAGTCTTGGTGAACTATGGTATCGTGTTGAAGCTGCAGGGGTAGTATCTGTATCTGTACACGCCATCCAAGCTCTGTTTGACCAATGCCCAGGGGTATCAAGGCCGTTATTACGGCCAGAGGTAGTTGTTCCGGGGATTGATATCTAAAGATCTATGCACCCAAATTGCGTGAAAATCTAATCACATGTCAGTTCTAGTATAATATATATGTCCAATGAATACCCGTTTATCATCTGCATTTCTTCTTGGTGTAGCAATTGTAATGGCCAGTAGTGTATTAGAGACAGAATATCGTGCTTTGTTGTAAAAAGTTTATCATCTGTCAAATTTTTTTTGTCCTTTGTTGCAGATTTTGACTTGAAGTGCATCAAAATTTTAAAGTCATTAGTTCCAGGAGTCTCTCTTGCCCATTTTTGAACACCTCGATGCGCAGTCCATTTGAAACTCAAGCTCATTACTTTATTGTCATAAGCACTTCTGCGGGGTTAATTATTGGGTCGATACGTAATTCGTACCGTTTTTCCATGAGACACATAACAGCCACTTTAGTCAATAATATATTCTCCATCATTATTTACAACAGTCTGCCAACTCTGAAGTAAATTTTCTATCCCGCTACAGTCGTATTTATAAGGCGCGTTCAAAAAGAAACGAGCCTGAGGCATAATTACAGAAACCAGTGCCTGTGTGTTAGAAGTATTGACATTGGTTATTGAGACATCTATCCTACTTTGAGACAAGGCGGTGAATGGCAGTCTCATAAAATTCCCGGGGCTGCGACGTTAACCAGTTCCGCTCGTACAGCTGGACGTCGTCGTCCGAGGTGAATCGTTATGGTCACATTCTTCTTAGACCAAGGTGGCCCCCTTCTGATTCACTTCCTACAGCACAGGACAGTACCAACTCGCAAACCTAGACCACCCTCCGCCAAGCGATCAAATTAAAACGACCAGGCAATCTCACCCGTGAGGTCATTCTTCTCCAGAAACAAAGCTTCATATGGCCAACACAGTCGTGGCACTCCTGCAGAAATTCAAATGGAAGGTTCTCGGCCACTCTCCACACAGTCCAGAGCCCTCTCCCTGCCACTAAGCCATTTTGGGTCTCCTTAAAAAGGCTCTGAGGGGCAAACGTTTCACCTCGGACGACGACGTCCAGCTGTACGTGCGGAACTGGTTAACATCGCAGCCCCAGGAATTTTATGAGACAGCCGTTCACCACCTCAACAGCCAGGGTCAATACTTCTAACATACAGGTACTGGTTTCTGTACTTATACCTCCATCTCGTTTCTTTTAGATCTCCACTTATACGTTGTTTTGAAGCGAAGAATTTGTCGAGCCATGTTCGGAGCGCATTTCTATGCAGAAAGGAAGTTCCTTGATGGTTGTACGACACAGAGCGGAAAAGGCGAAAAGCTGTGGGCTCAAGATCAGGTGAATAAGGTGGGTGTGGTGTGATTTCCCAACCCAATTCCTGTGTAGTGTTTTTTGTAGCATAACGCAGGCGGGAGTTATCGTGGAGTAACATCACTTGATACAGTCTTCCTGGTCGGTGTTCGCAGATTGCGTATGCAAGACGTCTCAGTTGTTGACAATAAATGTTAGCTGTGATGGCTAAATCTCAGGGAAGCAATTAGCAGTACACTACACCGTCGCTGTTTCATCAAATAAACTTTACCTTTTGTTGATGCGCACAACTCTTTGTACGGGTAGTTGCTGCATTGTTTGCGCTCAACCGTTCATTTGTTTACCTGACGTTAGCATAAAGACACAATTCTGCGTCACCAGTAACCATACAGTGTAGGAATGATCGGTGTTCTTCACGAACCAATCGATGACGAGCAAGAAGAGATGCACATGTAGCCATCTGCCGATTTTTGTGATTCTGGATTACAGTATGCGTTACATATACACCCGATTTTTCAACCTTCCCATTGCACGCAAATGTCGCACGATAGTGAAATGATTACACCTCATCACATTTGTCAGTTCTCGAGTATTGTAGATTAATGCGTTTAAACGATCTTCTGCTTTTGTCCATTACAATTTCTTCAGTGTAAAAACAATGGGTTTGTTTGTAAATAACTTTTCTTCTCTGCTGTTGTGGTATCGATAGCTACGATGCCACGGCGTTGGTTGGCACTATGACACCGACGACAGCGCCCTCTAGCTGGTGCTGTGCAGCTCTACGAGCTCCGCTACAGAGTCTGCCCATTTCATCAAGTGCAGACAGCCAGGAAACATCGCTTCAGCTTAGTTTGCTATTGAGACTTTGCGTCAGTTACGTTGGGGCCACAACGTCGCACCTACGTGCCGTCACCTAAAGTTATGTAACATGTTTGCATATGTTTATACACTAGTAAAAGTGCATTACTGCATTTACGGTACCGACGTATTTCACCTTCTCCTGCTCGTACTCACTTCCTACATTCGGCTTACCCTTCAGTTTGCAGGAGCAGACCCACGCGCTGCCTTCCAGGGGGGATACAAAAGCTATTAGTCACAATTTTCTTTTATTCATACTTTTCATGTTTTCCACGACGCGTTTCGGGAAAACGCACTTCAAAATTCCCGAAACGCGTCGTGTAAAGTACTGATAAAAGAAAATAGTGACTGGCAGCGGAAACGCTATAGATCTTCATCAAACCCCGAAGATCTACCTGAACGTGGTCACTAAGGTCAAAACTATCCTCCTTAAAACGAAAAAACCATTTCCTTTCCGCCCAATGTCCAATAGCTTTATTCTCATACACGACGCAAATTTTTCTGGTTTCCTCCACTACTGTCATCCCCCCCCTCCCCGCTATTCCATAGAGCTCAAACAAAACGGTATGTTGGAAATGTGCCGATTTCTCAATTTGGCACTTCATTTTCCAGCGTCCACAGCTCCACTCACCAGCTCCAAATGAAAATCGATAAATAAACCCATAGCGACCGGAATACCAACATGCAAAACAGAAACACTACGAACTTATGCACCAATATAATATTTCGTCCTCTTCCTAAGAGCCAGTCAAGAGAAGCAATTCATCATCAGTTTATGGATGGTTTTCAGTAGACAGATTCCCAAAACACGTCCTCAGTTCTCACAATGGAATTAAGGTAGTTGGAATCATTTGTACTCTCTTACGTCAGAGAGATTTCAGAGTTCCCCATGCTTCACTGCTTCGCCCACCCCCAATATACCGATCAGTGTGCCTATATCCGTAATCCGACACTTCATTCCTGACCGCTTTCTTCAGCTCTGTTCTAATTTTACATAGTCATTCCAACTTTCTTTGCTCTTCGACATTAACCACTTTTGGACGTTCTCTTCCTCTCCCTTATCAATTTCTTAACGCTCTCATTCTACTATCCCCTTCTCTCTTGAATTCCTGACTTATCCAGCAATACTTGTAAAGCTTTCTTGAATACTATCCTACCTCTGTGCGATATCTTGATATAAATTGCTCCAAAAAGAATACGTTACATTAATCAATTTCAAATCCAATATAACTGATTCATTCTCTAAACTTTAAAGGTTCACTTCTTCAGTGCTTTCTGCCCGATTAATAAAACATTTTACCACTGGGAAAAGCATTTTAGTTTTGATCTGTAGTATATTCTGCACCTCTGCCCACAATCATGTCGTGAAATTTTAAAAATGATTTCTCTCTGCTTTAATGTAGTTAATTGTAGACTTTCATTCGAGCAAAATGTGCAAGTAAATTAACGCTCATCTTTATGCTTAAAATAACCATTTTGCATTCTTATTGAACATTGTGTATTATATTGTGTGTATTAAACCGAGGACCTAGAAACGATGGAGAGGCTTCATCCTGCCATAGCCCTCAGTGGTTCACAACCTCACAACAAGCTACAGCAATCCATTCACCCCAACGCCACCCCACACCGAACCCAGGGTTATTGTGTGGTTCGGCCCCCAGTGGACCCCCCTCCCCTGGGAACGTCTCATATCAGACGAGTGTAATGCCAAACGTTTGCGCATCAGCGTAATTATGGTGTATGCGTATGTGGAGACAGTGCTTGCACAGAAGTCGCTGACAGTGTAACTGAGGCGGAATAAGTGGAACCAGCCCACATTCGCCGAGGGAGATGGAAAACCCCTCTGTGGTAACGTGTGGGTGCTATTCTGTCATTCTGCGCAACGGATTAATCTGAGATGTACCCTTTACCCTGTGGCTCCTGCAAGATGCAATTTCCACCCCCACACTACTACAGAAGTCAGACAGACGCTCCTAACGTTCTAAAGAGAAATGCCTGAAAAACTTTCAGCAATAAATATCTTCTGGAGTCACCCGCTGTAGGGAAATGACACAAAAATTCGCAAAATTTCGTACGTAACTAGTGAGATACTTGGGTAGTGGAGTAGTGCTTGTTAGTGTAAGAAAAACACGAAACTAACGAAAATTATTATATTTTTGCAAAAATTCTGAGAAAACACTATGGCACTTTTAGTTATGAACTGAACAAGTTATTTCTGGGTTCTTTTCGGAATGTGAAGTTACCTCTTAAGGATAGGATTCGCTAGTGAAATTTCTATACAAAGTTTAAGATTGTTATTGACTTGGCAGACTGGCTGAGAGCTGCACCTACTCAACTTGAATAATTATCCATTAGAATGTTGCTAGGTACGGTCGAGGCTGTCGAGTGTTAAATGCAGTGAAGTGTACTGTTGTGGAGGAAATATGGGGCTTGCAAGAGCTGTAGCGCACAATACCGTAAGCTGCGATGACTGCTGCCTGCGCCGCTTGCTGCTAACAAATAAGATAACTCTCGTTATATCTGGATTGACATTCGACAATCAAACTCTCCCGACGCCTTGATGAAGTCAAGGACTCCTATTCGCCCCTAGTCTAACTATTGGCGTGATACACCAGTCAGATAACCAGTCCACTCAAAAATTCGCTCGCAGGCGTTTAACTATAATTCTGTCCGTTCACACCGCACAATAAGTGTGGCGGCCAACACAGTGAACAACGATTAATTGCAAGGACTCAATATAGAGTCGCACTCCGATTCGCTCTCGACAGAGGTGCTCTCCCAGTGAAGTACTGAGGAGAGACTTGTTCCTCGATCTTTGAGTACACGTACGAGCGCACACGCTCTCGCTACATCTTCTCGCTCCAAGAGCGACAATGGAACAGTCCCTCTCTACGGCAGCCGTGAAGGGGTATATCTTTTGGTCTCTTCCATTACTTCTTCAGCTCAAGGTGTCATGAATATCGTCTGCCAATCAGCATTGCTCTTCTAAAACGGGAGAATGACGTTTCGTTTAAGGCGACAAATCCGGAAAACCGTAGTATAGGCGTTTGGCGTTTGCTGTCTCCCTGTGAAAACCTCTGAAACTGCGTCCTATGCTTGTAAAGAATGTGTAGGCTGGGCGCTCCCACACAATGTAGCGGAATTTGCTTTTAAGCCGAACTCGGGGTCGTTCTTCCTTTTACTCGGGCATACGCTGTCTGCTCTATGGTCTGTCGCCGGCCAATGTAGATAGGTTGACTCGTCCTCTGAAGGGACCGGCCTCCTGGCATGCAGTTTGCCTCTCCTGAACTAAAAGCTTTTTTGACCATCGTGTCCTGAATGTGTGTGTGTACGCCAGCCTCAAGTATTTCAATCTCAGTGCGCACTTGCACTTTACTTGTTATTTGCATATCGTTTACATGAATTCAAACAATGTTGACTTTATCTTATCGAGTTTTGGTTCGAATGAAGCGTCTTGATGTGCAGAATATGATTGTGAGGGCCGAATATGTAAGCAACGAAGGTCAGGAGATCATGACGTCTTACACCGCCTTAAAAACCATCCACAGGCTGGCCAGGACACCGGACCACGTCACTAATCCGCTGGGTGGATTCGTGCTGGGGACCGGCATGCCTTCCAACTCGGGAAGTAGTGAATATTGCTTACATATATCTGCTGGTTGTCCACCATTATCGTGCATGCGCCTTTCTCCGTATCATCACACAACGGCATCCATTATTTTGGATCCACCATGACCTCTAAAATCTCCTAAAACAATTATCCCCTTCCTGCTGTTGATACTGTCGAATGTTGTTGTTGTGGTCTTCAGTCCAGAGACCGGTTTGATGCAGCTCTCCATGCTACTCTATCCTGTGAAAGCTTCATCTCCCAGTAACCACTGCAACCTACATCCTTCTGAATTTGCTTACTGTATTCATCTCTTGGTCTCCCTCAACACAGCCCTCCAGTACTAAATTGGTGATCCCTTGGTGCCTCAGAACATGTCCTACCAACCGAACCTTTCTTCTACTCAAGTTGTGCCTCAAATTTCTCTTCTCCCCAATTCTATTCAATACCTCCTCATTAGTTATGTGATCTACCCATCTAATCTTCAGCATTCTCCTGTAGCACCACAATTCGAAAGCTTCTATTCTCTTCGTGTCCAAACTATTTATTGTCCATGTTTCACTTCCACACATGGATACATTCCATACAAATACTTTCAGAAACGCCTTCCTGACAGTTAAATCTATACTTGATGTTAACAAATTTCTCTTCTTCAGGAACGCTTTCCTTGTCATACCCAGTCTACATTTTATATCCTCTCTGCTTCGACCATCATCAGTTATTTTGCTCCCCAAATAGCAAAACTCATCTACTACTTTAAGTGTCTCATTTGCTAATCTAATTCCCTCAGCATCACCCGACTTAATTCGACTACATTCTATTATCCCCGTTTAATTTTTCTTCATGCTCATCCTTGGCATTAACTCTATCATCTTTTGACGGAGTATACACTTCAAGTACAACCACTTCATGTCTTTTTACTGTCGACTCTACGTTTATAATAAGTTCATCTATTGCATCCCGATTCTGAAGGTTTTTAACGAATAATTACCATACAGATACCCCTGCCTTGGTTCTCTTGTCTTTATCGACACCACTGTTTAAATGGATATAATCTTCCTGTTGTACATTTCCTTTCCTCTTCCCTCTAGCCTCTCTATGGCGATGTGAAATATCGTACTCGGTTCACAACCTCTTTTATTTTTGTTTGGAGAGCCTTTATATACGAAGCTTCAAAACTGCCTTTTTTTTCATTTGCTGTGTTGTCTTCTCTTAAATTCATCCGGAATATTCTTGTTGGGACTTTTAATAGTTTCTCGTTTTTTCAAAAAATGTCAGACAAGCCCATTGCCGCAATCCCGTACCACTTCGGGGTTTTCTTTCCCTAGCCTTTGAAGAACCAACACCATCTGAGAAGCAGCATCTGATCAGAATTCCTTGACTGCTGGGTGAGCAGTTTCCTTGCCTGCTTCCACTCACGCCACCTTTTCAGCTTTTCGTAGTCACTGCCGCCCACATTGGACAACGGATACCGCCTCGCCCGTTGTGAACCACCGTTAGCCTTTCCGTCGCCTCCAACCAAGTATCAAGTTAGCTGCCTAACTTTCCTGTTGGTATTGTAGCTTACTGGGTAATAAGCACGGAGAACTTATTTGGAGTTATTTATTTTCAGTAAAACGTTCTGATTTGGTAGTATGGATATTCCATACAGGTTGTAACTGATAATTCTTAAATATGTTCAGAAAAGACAGTGCTGGTACACATAGTGTCTTTATGAGAGTGTTCTTGTTGTCAATAGTTTGTCTATCTAATAATAAACTCTGTTTATACAAAATAGTTTAACAACAAAGTATCAGATTACAGGAAAGTTATAAGGTGCATCCGTATTAAAATCTTGACTACGGAGAGGCTTGCACACGTAAGCGTTTTATTACCCTAGTTGTTAAGTAGGTACCTGATACTTCGGTTAAAGTTTATGGCCGTGGAAAGTACGTTTCTTGACATTAATTGAGCCACAAAAGAAGTCACAGTGAAGGCGGAACTTGACGTATAAAATCTCATGCTGAAGCAGTAATTATATAAGAACTATGTTAGTCGACAGCGAAACCATATCCCGGAAACCGCACTGCTCGCATTTAATTAAGGTACCTGTATTAGAACTTCCACTTTGAGGCGTCTAGAAGCCGCTTCCACACGTCTGAAAGCTGAAATAGTGGTGCAGGACCCTTAATTGAATTCAAGCTCTATGGTTTCAGGTGATATCGACTAGTGCCATGCATGCCACTGCTTCAGCTTCAAACATACAGAAGCCGTTCATATACCGAACACCACAAAACGCTTCTTTCCAAATTTAAATATTTTCAAAACTGCAATACGTTATTGTAACAAGGACAAATAAAGAAGTAAAGTGAAAAAAGTTTAAATAACAAAAATATTTAACCTATTTTTATTTCGGCCCTTCTTCCGATGTTATGTTAAAGCTACGGCCGCAGAACTCTATACTCAATCAAGTAAACCAGTGTAACCAATATGACAACCTTCGGTAACGCATGAAATGTGTAACTAATGACCCTTCTTCTTAATATACGTACTCCTCACAATATAAGATTTGGTTTGTAATGTTGAAGTAGAAGCCCACCTGTGTAGACAAAGGGCAAAGTTGCATTTTAACTCAGTCCCCAGAAGTCAATTCGTCATGCATCACGCGAATTCCAGGAAGCGACATCAACTGTCCATAAAGTTTTGTATAAGTGGTTACGCCTTTTTGCGCACAAAGTGCAAACGGTCCAAGCGTTGCGACCAAACATTTGTCCTCTTCTGATGCACTTTAGTGGTCCATACTGGCATCCTTAAATGCGGACAATGACTAATTCAAAAAAGATACCTACTTTTAGATGAAGCAACGTTCCATACTTCTGTACATATGAATCGCCACAACATCAGTATTTGGGGCTCCGAAAACCCGCGCATCACACGTGAACACATACGTGATATCCCGAATCTTAATGTTTGTTGTATTCTAATGCACAATAGTTGTTTGGAAAGCGAGACGACAATTGGTAAGTATGTGAGAACTTATGGTACCACATTCTGTGTTTTGTCAGATTCAGTGCGATATAGCAGGGGTCAGCGAAGTGAAAGGGAAAGAAGACAAATTTCTGCTCAGATCGGTACAGGGTGATATCAACAGTACCAGAAAATGGTATAATTGAAATAGGATTCGTTATGAACAGGAAGGTAGGGCAAAGAGTGTGTTACTGTGAACAGTTCAGTGACAGGGTTGTTTCATCACAATCGATAGCAAACAAACACTGGCAATGATAGTTCAGGCAATAATAGTGAATACTCTGTTCAAGAACCAAAAGAGGAGGAAGTAAGTAGTAGGGAGATGGCAGCACAGTTACACTGTGTCGGCAGTTGCTGCGCAAACACCGTTTCTACACATAATTATTGTACCGTGCAAACATTTGGGGTTACACTCGTCTGGTATGAGACGTTCCCGGGATGGGATCCACTGGGGGCCGAACCACACAATAAACCTGGGTTCGGTGTGGGGCAGCGGTGGGGTGGGTGGACTGCTGCGGCCTGTTGTGCGGTTGTGAACCACTGAGGGCTACGACGGGACGAAGCCTCTCCGTTGTTTCTAGGTCCCCGGTTTAATACATACGTACGTACCCTCTAGGTGGACAACATGTATAGTTTTCCAGTGGCTACATGGTACAGCGCGTATTAGACCGCAATTTCTGTAACAAAGTATGAATAAATGGTCTCTAGCGTGGAAACCATGCATTTCCGCACAGAAGTTCATTAGATCTTTTTTGTTCCGTGTCTTCCCTTCTATCATTCCCTATAGTTTGTACATGGTGGAAAAAGTCATCCTGTATTTTCATAATCTAGCGGGACAATTACGGAGCACCACAATTCTGAAAGTTATCCACGTTAGGAATCAAACCACATTAATGGCTGCCGAGTGAGCCAGGCCTAGAAAAAAGCGGGGGAAAAACAAATATTGCATAGGATACTACTATGAACAGGGATAAAGTGCCTAAAAGCTAACATCTAGGGCAAGTACTGTAAGTGCACGGGAAATATCTTCAAAAAATGGTACTCTTAGTATGGAATGAAACTTCGAGACTGGAAGAAATCTGAGAAATAACTTACCGGATAACAACCTGTAGGATATAAAAGATCCAGTAGACGCCAACTGTATAAAACCGTTGTAAGTATAATTTACGATCCCGTGTGATGTGCATACTTCCACCGAACTGCTGACAGGCTGATGTAATGTTAGCAGCCCATGCAGGCCACGGTGCCAAAGGGGAAATCAAAGTAAACACACGAAAAGAGTGAGAACAACATTACATAACTAAAAATGCGAAGTTTATTGCCGATAAGTAATGAGAAATAAAACAATCCACTTTACATCTCCTCCGTCAGCACAGGCCTCGTGAGGCCCGACGGTATCGACCGACCGGCGTGTCATCCTCAGGCTATAAGCCTCACCGGATGCGTATATGGAGAGGCATGTGGTCAGCAAACCGCCCTCGCGGCCGTTGTCAGCTTTCATGACCGCTGGACCGACAGCGCCTAACTTCGGTGATCTGGCCGGAATCGATGTTACCATTGCGGCTAGGCCGTTGGCTGCTTTACATCAGTACTTCATTGTTATAAAATTACCAAAGGAGCGGTATTTGAATATTATACCATTGCTAAATTAACGTGAAAATCATCTTAGTAGCTACCGGAGACAATTCAGACAGCCAAAATTCGATAGGACATTGCAATTCAAACTGATTATTCAAAGTTGAACTTGGGGCTCGCTTTAATGCCCTCAAGACATGTATTTTTTCCACAACATCTACAACATTTCCTGTTCGTTCCTTAAACAAAATATGCAAATTCTTTTCATCGTTGAAAATAGAGTGACCCGTTCCACTTAGATGAGCTCTGTCAACTGATTTGGGGCAGACGAGCCTTAGGCGTTCTTTAAACCCTATATTAAAATTACACCGAGTCTGGGGGCAGTCATGGCAGGAAATCTCACAAATCGCAGACCCTTCATATTTATCTTATTTGGCCGTTTCATTGTGTCTGCGTCTGCTAGTAATATTCCTTGGAACAAAGAATGATGGACGGATGTTTTTCTTTTTTAGCTTTCCACCAACGTATTCCGATACACTACCGAAATACTGTATTCTGTGATACGTTGTCCTGACACTATTTCGACCAGATGGAAGTAACGTTGTGACTGAACCAATAGTAAGTTTTAACCTAGGTATAGAACCACAAGATTTTTATTTTCAAAACAACCGTCCGATTTTACCTCATTTTCATAAGATTATTTTTTACCATTCCTGCGTTTTTTTGAGCATACTATCTACACTATATCTAATGTCCATTGTTCGAGAGACGATCTTCAACGGTGTCTACACTTTCCCACTAAGCTGCACATAACTTATATATTGATTTTAGACTCAAGAGTGGTATACGTTCTGTAACTACTTGGGTAGAAGAGGGTTGTTATTAACACAAATAACATTGTATTTTTTAAAGAGAATATTACTCTCCATCTTCTCCATGTGTCCGTCGTATGTTATTCCGAAATGAAGAAGTACTAAAGTGAAAAGGAAAGGAAACAATTGAACAAAATAAACGTTATCAGGAGAAGGGAGAAGTAGAAGAACATATCCTATGGCGTCCAGTAGTTCACTGAAAGGAGATGTTGTTGTTGTTGTTGTGGTCTTCAGTCCTCAGACTGGTTTGATGGAGCTCTCCATGCTACTCTATCCTGTGCAAGCTTCTTCATCTCCCAGTACGTACTGCAACCTACTTTCTTCTGAATCTGCTTAGTGTATTCATCTCTTGGTCTCCCTCTACGATTTTTACCCTCCACGCTACCCTCCAATACTAAATTGGTGATCCCTTGATGTCTCAGAACATGTCCTACCAACCGATCCCTTCTTCTGGTCAAGTTGTGCCACAAACTTCTCTTCTTCCCAACCTATTCAATACTTCCTCATTAGTTATGTGATCTACCCATCTAATCTTCAGCATTCTTCTGTAGCACCACATTTCGAAAGCTTCTATTCTCTTCTTGGCCAAACTATTTATCGTCCATGTTTCACTTCCATACATGGCTACACTCCATACAAATACTTTCAGAAATGACTTCCTGACACTTAAATCTATACTCGATGTTAACAAATTTCTCTTCTTCAGAAACGCTTTCCTTGCCATTGCCAGTCTACATTTTATATCCTCTCTACTTCGACCATCATCGGTTATTTTGCTCCCCAAATAGAAAACTCCTTTACTACTTTAAGTGTCTCATTTGCTAATCTAATTCCCTCATCATCACCCGACTTAATTCGACTACATTCCATTATCCTCGTTTTGCTTTTGTTGATGTACATCTTATATCCTCCTTTCAAGACACTGTCCATTCCGTTCAACTGCTCTTCCAAGTCCTTTGCTGTCTCTCACAGAATTACAATGTCATCGGCGAACCGCTAAGTTTTTATTTCTTCTCCCTGGATTTTAATACCTACTCCGAATTTTTCTTTTGTTTCGTTTACTGCTTGCTCAATATACAGATTGAATAACATGGGGGAGAGGCTACAACCCTGTCTTACTCCCTTCCCAACCACTGCTTCCCTTTCATGTCCCTCGACTCTTATAACTGCCATCTGGTTTCTGTACAAATTGTAAATAGCCTTTCGCTCCCTATATTTTACCCCTGCCACCTTTAGAATTTGAGAGTATTCCAGTCGACATTGTCCAAAGCTTTCTCTAAGTCTACAAATGCTAGAAACGTAGGTTTGCCTTTCCTTAATCTTCCTTCTAAGATAAGTTGTAAGGTCAGTATTGCCTCACGTGTTCCATTATTTCTACGGAATCCAAACTGATTTTCCCCGAGGTCGGCTTCTACTAGTTTTTCCATTCGTCTGTAAAGAATTCGTGTTAGTATTTTGCAGCTATGGCTTATTAAACTGATTGTTCGGTAATTTTCACATCTGTCAACACCTGCTTTCTTTGGGATTGGAATTATTATATTCTTCTTGAAGTCTGAGGGTATTTCGCCTGTTTCATACATCTTACTCACCAGATGGTAGAGTTTTGTCAGGGCTGGCTCTCCCAAGGCCGTCAGTAGTTCCAATGGAATGACGTCTACTCCTGGGGCCTTGTTTCGACTCAGGTCTTTCAGTGCTCTGTTAAACTCTTCACGTAGTATCGTATCTCCCATTTCATCTTCATCTACATCCTCTTCCATTTCCATAATATTGTCCTCAAGTACATCGCCCTTGTATCGACCCTCTATATACTCCTTCCACCTTTCTGCTTTCCCTTTTCCATCTGAGCTCTTGATGTTCATACAAGTGGTTCTCTTATCTCCAAAGGTCTCTTTAATTTTCCTGTAGGCAGTATCTATCCTACCGCTAGTGAGATAAGCCTCTACATCCTTACATTTGTCCTCTAGCCACCCCTGCTTAGCCATTTTGCACTTCCTGTCGATCTCATTTTTGAGACGTTTGTATTCCTTTTTGCCTGCTTCATTTACTGCATTTTTATATTTTCTCCTTTCATCAGTTAAAGTCAATATTTCTTCTGTTACCCAAGGATTTCTACTGGCCCTCGTCTTTTTACCTACTTGATCCTCTGCTGCCTTCACTACTTCATCCCTCTAAGCTACCCATTGTTCTTCTACTGTATTTCTTTCCCCCATTCCTGTCAATTGTTCCCTTATGCTCTCCCTGAAACTCTGTACAACCTCTGGTTCTTTCAGTTTATCCAGGTCCCATCTCCTTAAATTCCCACCTTTTAGCAGTTTCTTCAGTTTTAATCTACAATCTCTGATTGTTGTCAGAGTCCACATCTGCCCCTGGGAATGTCTTACAATTTCAAACCTGGTTCCTAAATCTCTGTCTTACCATTATATAATCTATCTGATACCTTTTAGTATTTCCAGGGTTCTTCCATGTATACAACCTTCTTTCATGATTCTTAAAACAAGTGTTAGCTATGATTAAGTTGTGCTCTGTGCAAAATTCTACCAGGCGGCTTTCTCTTTCATTTCTTAGCCCCAATTCATATTCACCTACTACGTTTCCTTCTTTCCCTTTTCCTACACTCGAATTCCAGTCACCCATGACTATTAAATTTTCGTCTCCCTTCACTACCTGAATAATTTCTTTTATTTCATCATACATTTCTTCAATTTCTTCGTCATCTGCTGAGCTACTTGGCATATAAACTTGTACTACTGTAGTAGGTGTGGGCTTCGTATCTATCTTGGCCACAATAATGCGTTCACTATGCTGTTTGTAGTAGCTTACCCGCATTCCTATTTTCCTATTCATTATTAAACCTACTCCTGCATTACCCCTATTTGATTTTGTGTTTATAACCCTGTAGTCACCTGACCAGTATTCTTGTTCCTCCTGCCACCGAACTTCACTTAATCCCACTATATCTAACTTTAACCTATCCATTTCCCTTTTTAAATTTTCTAACCTACCTGCCCGATTAATGGATCTGACATTCCACGCTCCGATCCGTAGAACGCCAGTTTTCTTTCTCCTGATAACGACGTCCTCTTGAGTAGTCCCCGCCCGGAGATCCGAATGAGGGACTATTTTACCTCCGGAATATTTTACCCAAGAGGACGCCATCATCATTTAATCATACAGTAAAGCTGCATGCCCTCGGGAAAAATTACGGCCGTAGTTTCCCCTTGCTTTCAGCCGTTCTCAGTAGCAACACAGCAAGGCCGTTTTGGTTATTGTTACAAGACCAGATCAGTCAATCATCCAGACTGTTGCCCTTGCAACTACTGAAAAGGCTGCTGCCCCTCTTCAGGAACCACACGTTTGTCTGGCCTCTCAACAGATACCCCTCCGTTGTGGTTGTACCTACGGTACGGCTATCTGTATCGCTGAGGCACGCCTCCCCACCAACCGCAAGGTCCATGGTTCATGGGGGGGGGGGGAGATGAAAGGAGATAACAGAGCGAAACAGCAGTGGGGTCGCAGAAAGACTGGAGCGTGCAAAACCAACTATTTGATATGCAGTAGTTTCGTGAAAGGTGTAAAATATAGAAGTTGATGTCAAAGCAGTTATAGAACTAACTGCTTATAATTAAAAGAAAGGCCCATCTAAATTATATGGCGTTCCGTTTGCCTTCACTGGAAACAAAGGAAGCGCAGATGCGTTATGACTTCACTTTTTTTTCAGATAGATATGAACGAAAAACTTTGTGCGCGTCAAATGTGATGGAGTAAATTAATTAATTCTGGAACAACTGCGTCAATAAGAGGGATATACTGTGTTCTCTTCTGGCCGCGTGCTAGGGTTCCATGGTGCGGAGATTTCAGTTTGTGCTATGGCTACAGACATGTATCTGCAAACAAACGCTAAAATAAATATAGGACCTTATTTTTCCTAATTATTGTTAAAACATTATAACCACTTCTACTCTCTCTCCGATATTCGCAGCTAACTTATAAGAATATTCTGATCACGATAAATGTAAAAGTAATATCATCGTTAACAAGTTACGGCACATCAATTCACACAGAGGTCTAAGCTGATGAAAAACTCAATTATGAAACGGAATGCGACCACAGAATTTGATGTAAATGCGAATTCTGGAGATATCAAAATGCATCAATGTATCTACACTCCTGGAAATGGAAAAAAGAACACATTGACACCGGTGTGTCAGACCCACCATACTTGCTCCGGACACTGCGAGAGGGCTGTACAAGCAATGATCACACGCACGGCACAGCGGACACACCAGGAACCGCGGTGTTGGCCGTCGAATGGCGCTAGCTGCGCAGCATTTGTGCACCGCCGCCGTCAGTGTCAGCCAGTTTGCCGTGGCGTACGGAGCTCCATCGCAGTCTTTAACACTGGTAGCATGCCGCGACAGCGTGGACGTGAACCGTATGTGCAGTTGACGGACTTTGAGCGAGGGCGTATAGTGGGCATGCGGGAGGCCGGGTGGACGTACCGCCGAATTGCTCGTGGGGCGTGAGGTCTCCACAGTACATCGATGTTGTCGCCAGTGGTCGGCGGAAGGTGCACGTGCCCGTCGACCTGGGACCGGACCGCAGTGACGCACGGATGCACGCCAAGACCGTAGGATCCTACGCAGTGCCGTAGGGGACCGCACCGCCACTTCCCAGCAAATTAGGGACACTGTTGCTCCTGGGGTATCGGCGAGGACCATTCGCAACCGTCTCCATGAAGCTGGGCTACGGTCCCGCACACCGTTAGGCCGTCTTCCGCTCACGCCCCAACATCGTGCAGCCCGCCTCCAGTGGTGTCGCGACAGGCGTGAATGGAGGGACGAATGGAGACGTGTCGTCTTCAGCGATGAGAGTCGCTTCTGCCTTGGTGCCAATGATGGTCGTATGCGTGTTTGGCGCCGTGCAGGTGAGCGCCACAATCAGGACTGCATACGACCGAGGCACACAGGGCCAACACCCGGCATCATGGTGTGGGGAGCGATCTCCTACACTGGCCGTACACCACTGGTGATCGTCGAGGGGACACTGAATAGTTCACGGTACATCCAAACCGTCATCGAACCCATCGTTCTACCATTCCTAGACCGGCAAGGGAACTTGCTGTTCCAACAGGACAATGCACGTCCGCATGTATCCCGTGCCACCCAACGTGCTCTAGAAGGTGTAAGTCAACTACCCTGGCCAGCAAGATCTCCGGATCTGTCCCCCATTGAGCATGTTTGGGACTGGATGAAGCGTCGTCTCACGCGGTCTGCACGTCCAGCACGAACGCTGGTCCAACTGAGGCGCCAGGTGGAAATGGCATGGCAAGCCGTTCCACAGGACTACATCCAGCATCTCTACGATCGTCTCCATGGGAGAATAGCAGCCTGCATTGCTGCGAAAGGTGGATATACACCGTACTAGTGCCGACATTGTGCATGCTCTGTTGCCTGTGTCTATGTGCCTGTGGTTCTGTCAGTGTTATCATGTGATGTATCTGACCCCAGGAATGTGTCAATAAAGTTTCCTCGTCCTGGGACAATGAATTCACGGTGTTCTTATTTCAATTTCCAGGAGTGTATTTTACAACTGGATGATGATTGGTGTAGTTAGACGGAGCTTAAAATCTCTGCTGCTTCCTAACGTCCAGGAAACTCCTGAACGTCTTGCACACAGCACCACTTGTCTGCTGTCCGAGTAAATAAAGACTGAGCTCGTAGCGATGTGTTTCATGTCTCTCGCAGCATTCTGAGTGTTCCTTTTTTGCTGCTAACGGCAGGCGTGCGCCTTGCTGTCGCAGAGTGTCTGATTAGTGATGCAAGAGCGCAGCAGGTTTCAAACAGGTCACACAGTGGCGTTGTCTCAACCGGTTTAACAATGGCGTCATCCGTTAAGTCCAAACCAGTTGCATATAATGCTATAAGAGAAGGAAAACACTGTGCGTGACACACATTTCACTTTTATTCTTGAGTATGTCTGCAGCGTGATGTCTCAGGTTACGCTCTTCTTACCGCATAGAATCCAGTGCACAGATTCGCGTGACATTCGTCACACTGCCTAATGAACGCAGCAACTCGTCTTGGTAATGAAGTCTACAATACTCGCCGAAACGATCCTGTCGCAGTTCTGTCCCACGATCATTCAGTATCATGTAGAGCAGACTGGATGGTACAGATGTGAGAAACTTAGAATCGAACTTTTATTCATGATTTGAATAGTGAAAAATTGCACCAGTTACTTATTTCCTCATTCTTAGCTCAACGTGTTTGGGGAATGTATTCTCATTTTGAAGTGCATTTGTTTACGTGAATGTTTTTGGTGGTGACTGCTTGTGTGATTTTTTGCACCTCTTGCATTGTAGATGTCTTTTTGATGTTATACTGCAGTCAGAAAACCGGACAAGATAGTGCTATTTTTATATACTAGTGTTAGAAATAGTACATTTGTTTGTCACAGATATTATGGCTTCTCCATTACACACAATGTCACACACACATACACACGAATCATCAGGCAGTTTGTTTTTGTAATCAAAACATGCTACAAAGATATTACGACACCATGGTTTCACAAAGAGTTTTACACACAGGTATTACATTGGTTTTGGATTACATTACATATACAGAGTTGTCGTTTATAAAATTTATTTTCACCATTATTGACCACTGAGTTATAGATTACATGTTTCATATCTAAGGGAATGTACATATTTATGAAAATCGCTACACATTTAAGAAAATAGTTAGTTATCATATGCAGGAGAAACATTTGAAAAAAATTGACAGATTCAGTATCTAGTTTGTCATTGAGAATTTTTTCCTTGCTTTATGTGGTGTACAAAAATTTCAAACTCCTCCCTTAAATCCGCTGTATGTGATAACTGGATGTGCTGTAATATCTTAAGGTATCCTTCTATGTTTTTGAATGGTGTACAGTGTTTTGTGTATGTATTGCTATTACAGATTTTGTAAATTTCTCGTGTGTGGAACAGTTGATGCGGTCAATGTATCTAATGTGAAAATTCCTGCCAGTTTGTGCTATGTAGTAGCTTGAGCAAGTTTTGCATGTTATTTTGCATACTTCTGAGTCTCAGAACTTTTTTACTGTTTAAGATGTGGACTAATTTCTGTTGTAGTTTGTTGATTGTGGAGAAGCCACTTCCACTTTTTGTGGCCTAAGTAGGTTTGCTATTTCTTGAGAAATGTTACCTACGTAAGGTATGCTGGTCATACACTTGATTGTATTATTGGCTCCTTCTAAAAACCGAAGGACTTCTTTTTGCTATTTTGTTGCCGTCTCCTTGTTCGTTCTGCTAGATATACATCAAGCAGTATTCATGTTCCATAAACTACTGATTCCCACTGTCAAATTGATTCGAAAATAGGTACAGAAACAAGATTCACTAACTCCTTTTCCAATTTTGTTCCAAAATGTGACCTAGTTCCATAAATATCCAACTCAGATAGCTGGACATCGCTACAAGGCTTGATACAGAGCCGAAAAATATTCAATTCACCTTCGAGAACATATTTAAAGCAATCGTATTTTAATGACCGTTGCAGTTTATAATGGAAGCGAAACTAAAGATAAATTAAGGCACCTTCAAAAGTATTTGTCCACCTGGAAAAAGCGTTCGACAATCTCGAAAGGCGCAAAATGTTAAATTTCTCAGAAAAATAAGGAAAGCCGGGTAATATACAATCCGTACAGTAGCCAAGATGGAAGAGTGGAAGACCAAGAACCAAGTGCTCGGATTAAAAAGGATTTAGGATAGGGATGTAGACTTCGATGTCTGCTGTTCAATCAGGATATCGAAGAAGCAATGACTGAAATAAAAGAAAGGTTCAAGAGTGGCATTAAAACTCAAGGTGGAAAGATATCAATAACAAGATTAGCTTAAGTGAAATTGAAGAACAGTTACAGGATCTGTCGAATGGAATAAACAGTCTAATGAGTATAGAACATGCACTGAGGGCAAATCGATGAAAGACACAAGTAATGAGAAGTAATAGAAATGAGAATGGCAAGAAACTTCGCAACTGATTAACTGATGATCCAGAAGCAGATGAATTTAAGGCATTCTGATATCTAGGCATTAAAATATCGAATGACGGAAGAGAAAAGAGGACGTGAAAATCAGACTATCACTGCCGAAAATGACTTTCCTGACCAAGAGAATTCTGTTAGTATGAAAACATTGGTTTTAATTTGAGGACCAACTTTCTGAGAATGTACTTCTGGAGCACAGCATTGTATGGTAGTGAAACATGGACAGTGAGAAAACCGAAACGAGATGTGGTGCAACACAAGAAAGTTGGAAAGTAGGTGGAGTGACAAGATACGCAATGAGGATGTTCTCGAAGAATCGCTGGAGAAAAGATTATAGAGAAAACACTAAGAAGAAGGGGGACAGTGGTAGGACATCTGTTAGGGAATGACTTCCATGGTACTAGATGGAGCTGTACAGGGTAAAAACTGTAGAAGAATATGGAGATTGGAATGCATCCAAGAAATAACTGAGAACGCAGGTTGCTAGAGCTCCTCCGAGAGGAAGAGGTTGGCAGAAGAGAGAAATTCGTGGCGGGCTACATAAAACCAAATAAAAAGCAGTTATTAGAGTATCACAGCACCAGGAAGAATGTAGGGAAAAGTACAGAGAAAAGCGCCTCAAATTCAAATCCTGTTGTTCCAAAACTCTCCAGTGACACCGTTGTGTTCCAAAAGTTTCCATACCAATTTTTTTTCGCTAAAGTGCCTCTCGACGACTGTGCGACTGATTAACTTGTCTCTTGGAGTAAGTCTAGACACGTATTCTAGTTAGATTATCAGTTGCAAAAAGACGGAACGTACCTGTAGCTGGCATTTGCTCCTCCTATAACATTTAGGCGAGGTACGTTATTGAGTTTTGGTACTGGGAATCTTAATCCAAATCGCACACCTCCCATACGACAGCATTCCACGTATGTGCAGCAGGTCACTTGCCGATTTGCAAACTGTCATATCCATAGTGTTCCTAGAAGCACTTTCATACTACCTGGAAGTTGTCGGGTGGTTTACTGAAATGCTGACTGAACAGCAAGAGTCTGCGTATGACAAGACTTTGCAGTGTTCGAATTGACTCTTATTGTATTAGCGAATCGATAAGTGTTGAAGCAGTTCATGTACTTAGGAACTTCAGAAAGTAAGTTACACAGTCGTCCAGCGAGAAGATGATTCCTGAGCAGCATACGTGGAGCATTGTTGGAAGGGAGTACATGTTCCGAGTGTCCTGGAAGACAGCTCTACTGCAGAATGGATAGTAGTTCCATCACAGTGAGTAAGTGAAAGGGCGCAACAATTGCAAACGTACTGCACAGCTCAAGTACGCGGGACAATATGATTCTTGAGAGCAAAACATCTAAACTGCACACAGATTCACCGTCAGATTCTGACAGTACATGGAAAAAGATGCAATATCACGTCCAGTCTTGGTGAAATACTACCAACAGTTTGACCATGGCCCTGCTGACCGGGAAGACTAGATCTCGCACCACGTGATTTACATTTTCTGGCAACCAGAAAGAACATCTGAAGGGAATGACGTTTTCCAGTGATGAGGACGTTCACACAGCGGATCTCGACTGGTTACATCCGCAACCTGTTGTCTAGTGGCTAGCGTTGCTGCCTCTGGATCGCGGGGTGCCGGGTTCGATTCCCGGCCGGTTCGGGGATTTTCTTCGCCGGGGGAATGGGTATTTGTGCTGTCCTCGCCAGTCGGGAAAGCGGCGAGGCTGAACAGTGAAAATATTGGGAATTTGTACGGTTGCTGATAACCATGCAATTGAGCGCCCCACAAACCAAATATCACCACATCATCATCGAATAGCTCCGTGACCGGGTGGTGAATTTCTGTCCTCGAGGAACTGAACTATTGGTAGATCTTTCCGACTGCTGTTTACAGAGACTTGACGTTATTTTGAAGTCTCCTCGTATATGATATCATTGATTCCATTAAGTTCTAAAGGCAGAGTTGCAGCGTAATGTGTCCCGTCGCCCTTCTGTCTATGGAGGTGAGGGCTTATTAAAGTCTCTCTGGTCTTTTGTCCACGTTCTTTATGTCTAGCTTCTATTTATTTTCTTTTATGTCCAAAGTCGTCTACTTGCGAGGGCGACATTTTTGTAGCACAACACCAGATTGTTTCCCCGGACGATCATGTTGTAGCCGGTTGCTATTCAAGCTGGTAACTTGGGGTTAAAGATTTTTGGTTTAGCACGGACCAGCATTCATTTGCATAGGAATTCGAACATTTACCTAACTGCAGCCAGGTTGCACTAAATTAAGCAAGATTTGAACGACGAACCGAAGATGGGGCCCAGGCAGACTGCGCGTACCGATTAAATCCTTTTGCAAAACTTTGTAATAAGGCTGAAATTAATATTTGGCTAGTGGCACCATCTGTATGTTGACCGTTTGGATTTTACGTGCAAAACAGTCATCATCATTCGAATTTTACGTGCAAAAACAGTTTAAATAACTCTGGACTGGAGCGAGACTTGTGGTTTAAATTCGGTCCACCGGCGTATCGGGCCTTTGGTCTAAGGCAGGTTTCAACTGTTTGAAAAACGTTTTGCTTGCTTTGGATTTTATGTGCATATAACACGTTTTTCTATGACGTTATAGGAGCATGCCACTTCGATACTTTCCACGAAGGTAGATAAAGGTGTATAAAGTCAAAACTACTTTCCTTCAACCAGTAAATTTTATTTGTTTTTGAGGTACAATGGTTTGAAGTCGAGCTAAATGTAGCACGTAAAATTTGTTCTTACGTGAAAGAAGTGCCCGGAAACGGTTTAAAGTGAATCATATAAGTAAAAACTGCATTCTTGCAATAAAATTGAGAACGCGCCCTCAAAAAGATAGGTTCAGTCGGATTTTACGTGCAAAAAACGAGTTCCTGTGAATTTTTCAGCGCTCCACTTCTGTGTTTCAACTTATGCGAATCGATTCAGGTTTTGTAAGAAGGCAGACAGCTAAGTGTAATTAACAGTCTATTGTTTTGCGAAAGCTTTACGCGTTGCCACGATATGGCGGTCTAAAGTTACTCGCTCTCTCTCTCTGAACGAACAGGCCTCGGAAGGCCCAATGGTGCCGACTGACCACCATGTCGTTCTCAGACGGTAATCGTCACCGCATGCCGATATGGAAGGTCATGTGGTCAATAACCCGCTCTCCCAGCTGTTGTCAGGTTTCGTGACCAGAGACGTTAGTCTTCAAGAAGTAGCTCCTCAGTTGCTCTCACAAGAGCTGAGTGCACTCAGCTTTCCAACAGTGCTTGGCAGACCTAGAGAGCCACGCATCCAAATTCTAGCCAAGCCCGACAACGCTTAACTCGGATGAACTGACTGGAAGCTGAGTTACCACTGCGGCAAGGCCGCGGGAAAGTGGCACATAAAATGCACGTAAAATCCGGTTTTACGCGAATCGCACTTCCGAAGACGGTTTAAAGTGATGCAGATGATGATAAAAATATATTTTCGTACAGTAGTTATAAGAAGCGTTTGCAAAAGTTTTTCATCGTTCGGGTTTTACATTCAAAGAACCACGCGTTTACACATGAAACCGTGTTCCGTAGAATCATGTTGCATTTTAAGTGCTACATTTCGATATAATTAAAAAAAACTAGTTATTGCAGTAGATTATCGTTTGTACCTTATGTGTTAAAGAGATTTTACTCACCAGTGGCTCAAAATCATGGATAAAATCTTTGGACCTGCGAAACCGTAAATGTACACACCAGAATATGCTCAGCCCTGTGCAAAATCAGATGCTGTTTGGTCGAGCATTTAAGCGGTATCCACACAGAAAATTAAACCAACCCGAAAATTTGCTATAAAAATGATAGAACAAAGGTCACATTATCTGTAACCACTAGCAATGTTTCACTGTGTTTCCTTAAAAAAAAAACTATTATGCTATCTTTCAGAAGATTTTCGTACAGGATTCAAAAGATTGTTGCGCAGTCCTGCTTATTTCAGCGTATCACTTTTCTTTTTGGGTCGTTTGTCTTCTGCCTGGTTTGATATGGCCCGCCACGAATTCCTCTACTGTGCCAACCTCTTCGTCTCAAAGCCGAACTTGCAACCCACGTCCTCAATTACTTGCTGAATATATTCCTATCACTGTCTTCCTCTACAGTTTTTGCCCCCTACAGCTCCCTTCTTCTTATCAGTGTTTTCCACATAGTCTTCTCCTCAACGATTCAGTGCAGAACCTCCTCATCCCTTACCTTATTAGTCCACCTGATTTTCAACATTAGCCTGTAGCACCACATCTCCAACGCTTCAATAACAGGTGGACAAAATCTATGAACGCGTCTTGATTTTTCTTTAGTCTTGCTTCCATTATCAAATGCAACGTCAGAATTGCCTCTCTGGTCCTTTTACCTTTACTAAAGCCGAACTGATTGTCATCTAAGACACCCTCTTGGATACATGTGGTGTTAAGCTTGTTGTGCGATAATTCTCACACTTATCACTTCTTGCAGTCTTCGGAATTGTGTGGATGATATTTTTCCGAAAGTCAGATGGTACGTCCCCAGACTCATAAATTCTACTCACCAACGTGAATAATCGATTTGTTGCTACTTGCCCCGATGATTTTAAAAATTCCGATGGAATGTTGTCTATCATTTCTGCCTTATTAGACCTTAAGTCCCCCAAAGCACACAAATTCTGATTCTAATACTGGAAATCCTATACCTTCTAAATCGACTCTTGTGTTTCTTCTGTCACATCAGTCCCTCATAGAGGACATTCAGAGTACTCTTTCCACCTATCCATTCTCTCTTCTGCATTTAACAGAGGAATTTCCGTTGCACTCTTAATGCTACCACCCTTGCTTTTGATGTCACTGAAGGTTGTTTTGACTTTCCTATATGTTAAGTCAGTCATTCCGACAATCATTTGTTTTTAGAATTCTTCACATTTTTCAGGCATCCATTACGTCTTAGCTTCCCTGCACTTCCTATTTATTTCATTCCTTAGCGACCTGTATTTCTGTACTCCTGAGTTTCCCGGAACATTTTTGTACTTTCTTCTTTCGTCTATAAACTGAAGTATTTCTTGCGTTATCCATGGTTTTTTCGCAGTTACCTACTTTGTACCTATGTTTTCCTATCCCGCTTCTGTGATAGCCCTTTTTAGAAATATCCCTTCCTCTTCAACTATACTGCCTACTGAGCTATTCCTTTTTGCTGTTCGATAGTTTTAGATACCTTCAAGCGTGTAATGTAATCCCAAAGAACGTCCGTCTCCCACTTCTTTGTGTACTGATTCTTCCTGAGTAATCTCTTGAACTTCAGCCTACCCTTCATCACTACCACACTGTGATCTGAGTGTATACCTGTTCCTGAGTAAGCCTTACAATCCAGTATCGTATTTCAGAATCTCTGTCTGACCATGGTGTAAGTTAACTGAAATCTTCCCGTATCACCTGGTCTTTTCCAAGTATAACACCTGCTCTTGTGATTCTTGAACAGAGTATTCGCTATTAATAGCTGAAATTTATTACTGAACACAATTAGTCTTTCCCCTCTCTCATTGCTCTCCTGTAACTTTTTCTTCTATTCCTTCCCATACAACTGCATCCCAGTCCCCTTTGACTATTAGATTTTCATCTCCCTTTACGTACTGTATTACCCTTTCAATATCCTCATATACTTTGTCTATGTCTTCATCTTCAGCTTGCGACGTCGGCCTGTATACCTGAACTATAGTTGTTGGTGTTGGTTTGCTGATTTTGATAAGATTAGCTTTATCACTGAACTGTTCACAGTAACACACTCTTTGCCCTTCCTTTCTATTCGTAACTACTCCCGTTATACCATTTTCTGCTGCTGGTGATATTACCCTTTGCTTATCTGACCATAAACCCTTGTCTTCTTTAAATTTCACTTCACTGACCCCTCTATATCTAGACTGAATTTTTGCATTTTCCTTTTCAGATCTTCTAGCCTCCCTATCACATACAAGCTTCTTACATTGCACGCCCCGACTCGTAGAACGTTATCATTTCATTGATTGTTTAGTCTTTTTCTCATGGTCACCTCCTCCTTGGCAGTCCCCTCCCAGATATCCGAATGGGGACAATTTCGGAATGTTTTGTCAATGGAGAGATCATCATGACACTTTCTCAACTACAGGCCACATGTCTTGTGAATATACATTATGTATCTTTAATACAGTGGTTTTGCGTTGCCTTCTTCATCCTCATGCCGTTAATCATTGTTGAATCCTCCGCCTTTAGATTCCGTTTCACACCCCGAGGACAAGAGAGCGCCCTGAACCTCTGTCCGCTCCTCCGCCAATCATACTCGTAATTAACTAGGGTTGGTTGTTGCAACATATCGCGCCAAAATTATTCACATTAATTATTCAACCGGTATTTTCTTAATTTTTAGTTTTTATTATTGCATACTTTAAATATCATGTCCATTATCATTATCCGGGCTGTTATGCCGTGGTCGGTTGATGAATTCTGTGGTGATTCCCAACGTTTCGTCTCCGACTGCGGGAGACATCTTCAAGGGGGTCCGTAGCTCGATGGAAGGTCCAACACACACACTGGCTCGCTACTGACTGCGGCTAAATTCCGTGTCCGCGCGCCCCCGCGCCGCGGCGTGACGTCACGTGTTTTGAAAACGTCAGTGCAATTGGCCGCTGTCCGCCGCCGTCGATCGCCGTTGCCATCACCCAGTAGTGGACGAGTGGTACACAGCTTCTTTAACACCGGCATCCATATACCGTTTAATTTGACGCCCTCCTCCTTTCGGTTGAAATTATTTGGGTGTTTAGCGATTTCGATTGCTTCCCTGTAGAGCCTTTCGTAATATCCGCTCGTGGCCGCTAGTACTTGCGTCTCCTCGAAACGAATATTGTGGTTCCCTGGCTGGAAAGCATGCTCCGCAACAGCTGATCGTTCCGTTTCTCCTCTTCTACAATTTCCCTTGTGCTCTTCCAAACGTTTAGAAACAGTTCTTTTAGTGGTACCCACATAAACATCACCACAGCTGCATGGTATCCTATACACTCCAGATTTTTCCAATGGTTTGCGAGCGTCCTTGGCAGGCCTAAGGTATTCCTGTATCTTCCTGGTGGGCTTGTAAATTACGGTAATATTCCGCTTCGTCAAGATCCTCCCTATTCTTTCCGTTACATTTTTAACAAACGGCAGGAAAACCTTAGATTTTGCAGTAGCCTGTACGTCAGTATGATTTATGCGTGGCTGCCTCAACGCATGTTTTATTTCGGCGGACGAATATCCGTTCTTCGTTAGTGCATTGTGGAGATCATCACCCGTCCACTACTGGGTGATGGCAACGGCGATCGACGGCGACGGACAGCGGCCAATTGCACTGACGTTTTCAAAACACGTGACGTAACGCCGCGGCGCGGGGGCGCGCGGACACGGAATTTAGCGGCAGTCAGTAGCGAGCCAGTGTGTGTGTTGGACCTTCCATCAAGCTACGGACCCCCTTGAAGATGTCTCCCGCAGTCGGAGACGAAACGTTGGGAATCACCACAGAATTCATCAACCGACCACGGCATAACAGCCCGCATAATTATAATGGACATGATATTTCCGGCCGTGAAAGTTTGCATTTTAGTATACTTTAAATAAACAATAAATAGAATTTTAAGATAAGAAATTAATCTTTGATGTTACTTTGTGGACTGTATTATTTTTCATATGTTTTGCGTATGCAGTCTCATGCACATGTGAATAAAATGTATACGACTGTAATACAAAAAAAACTGATAAGCCATAAAAAATAAACAATTTGAAAGATTAAAAAATAGAAAAGAAACGAAATAATTAAAAAACTGAAAAAATAAAAAGTAAAAAAGTAAGACAACAGACTCTCATGGGGATGTAATCTTGACGTGGTGGTGAGGATTGTGTGCTCCGAGGACGCAGTGGTTTACACTGGACAGATTCAACCATATCAGGTTGGTAACGGTAGAAGCAACATGGCTCGAAAGATTAAAAAACCTGTACCAGACCGATCGTCGCCGAGTTAGCAAAAATCTACATCAGGTTGCCAAACTATGGCGATCCAGTGTCAAAATTGTGGTAGGGTAAAAGTTGTTAACTGGAATGAAAAATGCTGCTATCATAGCACAGAAAGGCTAATACGTCTTGGGCAGATATAGGGATGTAAAAGAAGGGAACTAGCGTTTCGACTTCAAACTCATTCAAATGAAAACACCTTGACGTATTCGCACTTTTTTTAGAGTTAACTATACTTCCCCAGCGCAGTGAGCTCTCCAAACTGTAAGGTTTTAGCACACCTGTGACTTGCAAAAAATGGTTCAAATGGCTCTGAGCACTATGGGACTTACCATCTGTGGTCATCAGTCCCCTAGAACTTAGAACTACTTAAACCTAACTAACCTAAGGACATTACACACATCCATGCCCGGGGCAGGATTCGAACCTGCGACCGTGGCGGTCACGCGGTTCCGGACTGAAGCGCCTAGAACCGCACGGCCACGCCGGCCGGCTGTGACTTGCAATTTATAGGCTGACGTTCCTTATCTTTTGCCCAAAATCCAGAAGATTCGCCAACCATAGTAAACAACATATAATACCGTATGGCTGGAGACCACACATGCAATGTTAAAAACGTTTCTCTGAAGAGATAAAATTTCTGGAAAAGCATTTGTTCTTACGGAATGCTAAAACCGTGTTATTGATTTATGGTTGGGGGAGGGATTGATTTCTCCTAAGGACCCACTCACCGTTACATGTGTGGCGTGGGGTGTAAGAACAGATAGATACAAGCTGATGTGCTTGTGCAGGGGGATGCATCTACAAGATGAAGTACAGAGATTGTGGTTACATCTATAATAGGAAATATCCCAGAGTGAGGATGTATGCATCCTAAACTTTAATGACACGCTGTCATATTGCACGATATGACAAATGTCATGTTTGATAACCCTATGCCATGCGTCATGTTATACGACGTGACATTATGTATTATGACACTTTACTCGACGTAGTGAATTACATTACATTACATGTGTGTGAATACTAGCAAGTAAAAAAGCGCGAATATGCCATTGTACAGGGTGATTCGAAAAGAATACCACAACTTTAGGAATTTAAAACTCTGCAACGACAAAAGGCAGAGTTAAGCACTATCTGTCGGCGAATTAAGGGAGCTATAAAGTTTCATTTAGTTGTACATTTGTTCGCTTAAGGCGCTATTGACTAGGCGTCAGCGTCAGTTGATGCTAAGATGGCGACCGCTCAAGAGAAAGCTTTATGTGTTATTGAGTACGGCAGAAGTGAATCGACGAGAATCCGCGGGAAACAACTCAGTATGAACGTGACTCGCCTAAGGTGAACGTTTTGTGTGCCATTTCAGCCAATAAAGTTTTTGGTCCCTTTTTCTTCGAAAGTGCTACTGTAACTGGACTACAGTATCTGGAGATGTTAGAGAATTGGCTGTTCCCTCAGCTCGAACAAGAAGCACAACAATTCATATTTCAGCAGGATGGAGCGCCACCACGTTGGCACTTATCTGTCCGTAACTACCTGAACGTCAACTACCCGAGGCGATGGATCGGCCGCCAGGCAGCCCGTGACAGAGCACTTCATCACTGGCCTCCAAGAAGCCCTGATCTTACCCCCTGCGATTTTTTCTTATGGGGGTATGTTAAGGATATGGTGTTTCGGCCACCTCTCCCAGCCACCATTGATGATTTGAAACGAGAAATAACAGCAGCTATCCAAACTGTTACGCCTGATATGCTACAGAGAGTGTGGAACGAGTTGGAGTATCGGGTTGATATTGCTCGAGTGTCTGGAGGGGGCCATATTGAACATCTCTGAACTTGTTTTTGAGTGAAAAAAACTTTTTTAAATATTCTTTGTAATGATGTATAACAGAAGGTTATATTATGTTTCTTTCATTAAATACACATTTTAAAGTTGTGGTATTCTTTTTGAATCACCCTGTATTTTGATTTAAATGCCTCTGAAATTGTCAGATAAGTCGAAAGTTTAGTTCCCTTCTGTTGCGTCTCATTTGCGTTTTTTATGCTGTGATAGGGCATTTTTCATTCTGGTTTAATTGTATGTCCGAAGTCTTCTATTTGCTAAGAAGACATTTTTATAATAAACGTTTCACGTGATGATTAAATGGTGATTCAGAGAAAACAAGGCAGCACTGCTCCGGGCAATAGGAGGGTATTGTCCTTTCCAGGAGATGCCGGAACTATGCAGTGCAGTGTGGTTACCTCTAGTTGAATCGTTCCTCTGTGACAGTTTACACTTTGCCTACTGAATCATGGCCAGTTCGCATTCATGCCGTTTGTTCCTTGACATTTTGTCGCAATCGAGTGGTGTCTTACTTCTCCCTGAGTTACTGCCATAACGAGTTGCTGACATGCCTCCATCAGTGGCAGCAGCAGCGCGTATCGGCACTAGTACTGCTATACCATCTTTGGTGTGACCGCTGTATTTCCGTGTGGTGGTGCGTGTGGCAGTTGGTCGGTTGGGCCGGAGCAGTGAGGAAGTCTCAGTGGCGCGTGGCCAGGCGTGCACGCGTACTCGGATTGTGAGGCACTAGCTGCGAGAGCTACAATGTTCATCGCCCACCGAACCTGGACACTGAAGTTGAGTGATCAGTTAACCTGTTATGAAACCTCAACTGCTGTGACATCTCTTCGTTCATTGCCGGTTGTTACTTCCTGGGCCGTTCAAGCTAGCAGCAACTTCTTACAGGGTGTTTCAAAAATGACCGGTATATTTGAAACGGCAATAAAAACTAAACGAGCAGCGATAGATATACACCGTTTGTTGCAATATGCTTGGGCCAACAGTACATTTTCAGGCAGACAAGCTTTCGAAATTACAGTAGTTACAATTTTCAACAACAGATGGCGCTGCGGTCTGGGAAACTCTATAGTACGATATTTTCCACATATCCACCATGCGTAGCAATAATATGGCGTAGTCTCTGAATGAAATTACCCGAAACCTTTGACAACGTGTCTGGCGGAATGGCTTCACATGCAGATGAGATGTACTGCTTCAGCTGTTCAATTGTTTCTGGATTCTGGCGGTACACCTGGTCTTTCAAGTGTCCCCACAGAAAGAAGTCACAGGGGTTCATGTCTGCCGAATAGGGAGGCCAATCCACGCCGCCTCCTGTATGTTTCGGATAGCCCAAAGCAATCACACGATCATCGAAATATTCATTCAGGAAATTAAAGACGTCGGCCGTGCGATGTGGCCGGGCACCATCTTGCATAAACCACGAGGTGTTCGCAGTGTCGTCTAAGGCAGTTTGTATCGCCACAAATTCACGAAGAATGTCCAGATAGCGTGATGCAGTAATCGTTTCGGATCTGAAAAATGGGCCAATGATTCCTTTGGAAGAAATGGCGGCCAAGACCAGTACTTTTTGAGGATGCAGGGACGATGGGACTGCAACATGGGGCCTTTCGGTTCCCCATATGCGCCAGTTCTGTTTATTGACGAAGCCGTCCAGGTAAAAATAAGCTTCGTCAGTAAACCAAATGCTGCCCACATGCTTATCGCCGTCATCAATCCTGTGCACTATATCGTTAGCGAATGTCTCTCGTGCAGCAATGGTAGCGGCGCTGAGGGGTTGCCGCGTTTGAATTTGGTATGGATGGAGGTGTAAACTCTGGCGCATGAGACGATATGTGGACGTTGGCGTCATTTGGACCGCAGCTGCAACACGGCGAACGGAAACCCGAGGCCGCTGTCGGATCACCTGCTGCACTAGCTGCGCGTTGCCCTCTGTGGTTGCCGTACGCGGTCGCCCTACGTTTCCAGCACGTTCATCCGTCACGTTCCCAGTCCGTTGAAATTTTTCAAACAGATCCTTTATTGTATCGCTTTTCGGTCCTTTGGCTACATTAAACCTCCGTTGAAAACTTCGTCTTGTTGCAACAACACTGTGTTCTAGGCGGTGGAATTCCAACACCAGAAACATCGTCTGCTCTAAGGAATAAACCATGTTGTCTACAGCACACTTGCACGTTGTGAACAGCACACGCTTACAGCAGAAAGACGACGTACAGAATGGCGCACCCACAGACTGCGTTGGCTTCTATATCTTTCACATCACTTGCAGCGCCATCTGTTGTTGAAAATTGTAACTACTGTAATTTCGAAAGTTTGTCCGCCTGAAAATGTACTGTTGTCCCAAGCATATTGCAACAAACGGTGTATTTCTATCGCTGCTCGTTTAGTTTTTATTGCCGTTTCAAATATACCGGTCATTTTTGAAACACCCTGTACTTATCAGTGAAGTGTACCAGCGGTATTTTCTGCCTTGTGACCGTTAATACCCCAGTTACCTGCCCTGTTCGTTAGCGTAGTTTTCTGGCAGTGTGTTTTCCTCGCCGTGTTGATGCTGTCTGGCATGGCATGTAGTTCGACAGCCTTTTAGTTGTTTTTTCATACTTTTTTCTTAAGACTGGTTATTGTGCCTTGGCTGTTTTTGATGCCAATTTTGAAGACCTAATGCAGCTGGTATGTCCATCTTTGGCTGATATTTTCCGTTGTCGTATTGTTGGTCAGTCGGAAGGAAATTGATTAGGTTGTTGGTCGGTCTTTTAGCCATTTCTGGGTCGGGTTGCCATCCGATTACTTAACCTTACTCTTAGCTGCCTGTCTCACCTCACCTTACGTTAGAGCTACCTCCTCAGGCTGGCCCTTGGAACTCTTCCGAGCACCACTGTTCTGTTGGTTTTAGAGTGTGATTTCCATTTTAGTCTGATGTGCTGTGCAAGGCCTTCAGCTGTCTTTTAATTTAATTTGTTTTAATTTTAAAATAAGACCTTCAGCCGCCTTACATTAAAATTTGAAGAATGATTTCTTGAATATCTAAAATTTTGAAAGTTTGTTCTTTTTAAAATTCTTGTTATCCAGGCCTTAAGTCCTGAGTTGTTCAATGTCCAGTGTCTGGCCTTGCGCCAAGCTTTTACGTGAAATATTTTTAAGAATAAGGCCTTCAGACGTTTTAAATTAAAATTTTGATAATTGATTTATTTAAAATTACTTTTTTTTAAATGTGTTCTATCCTAAATTCTTGTTATACAGACCCTAATACCCCGAGTTGTTCAATGTCTTGTGTGTGGCCTTCAGCTGAGTATTTTCGTGAAATATTTTTTTTAATTAAGGCCATCAGCCGTGTGTATTCTTTAAAGTACTTGTGTTTAGGCCTTCAGCCTTTCTTGTTTTTGGTGCTTTTGGGTCTTCAGCCTAGGAGGTATTGCAAGTTTTCTTAACTAGGGATTCAGCCGCATTGCTTTAATTTGATACATTTAAGGCAGTGTGAAATTAACTGGTTCTTAGGAAAATAAAGTTTGTGTGTTTTGAAACTTGTGTGTTTTGTCAACTAACAGTAACTGATTAAAGCCCCCTCCACGACCATAACCTGATCCGCTCAATCCTGGCACAACTTGATCAAATATTTCATAAAACAGTCTTAATTAAAGGCTTCACTTATGAAGAATGTCTGTTACCGTTCGATAGTATTTACTAAAGGAGCATTACAGGTATGTTCAGAAGCGTATTCCCACCATTGTCTTTGTGTAGTGAAGGAAAAAAAGTATAAATAATAATGAACTAACTCTTTGTTCCTTTAGTGAAATAAGTGATGGCAGTGCTGTTCTATACTAAGACCAGTATCAGGTGCA
The DNA here is from genome assembly GCF_023864275.1 of Schistocerca cancellata. NCBI lineage: Eukaryota > Metazoa > Arthropoda > Insecta > Orthoptera > Acrididae > Schistocerca > Schistocerca cancellata. The sequence continues at coordinate 5,133,013 of NW_026046443.1, read as the reverse complement.
CAACTTGCTTATGTTTTGCATCTCGCAATGTAGCAAATGTTTCAATTTTACATGTATCAAGGTGTACGGAAACAGTTTCAAAATGCTGGTGCAATAGCATACTATGAGACTTCAATTGATTACTCATGAAATCATACTAAAATCGTAAAATTGGAGTTTACTGCTGAAAAATTCCAATATAAAATACATCGTAAATACCATCGTAACCGCAGACAAATTCGGTTATGTAACGATACAGTTAAATAAAAAGCAAACATAACTCTAAATTTTGTCTTAGATTTTACATATAAATTCTTTTATTCAATTTTAGTTTATCGTCATCGTAACTTTTCCTATTTTCTTCATAGTTTCACTTTATTTTACAATAACAATAAATTAATATTATTTAGTAGCCGTTACTTCGAGTTGCTTGATATAAAACGAAGTTCCAATGCCAGCGCCGTTGATAAGTTGCATCTGGAACATATACTTTTTTCGTAAATCTAAGACGTTCTATAAGTATAGTTTAGCTATTTAAATCAAACGTATGCGCCGCGTTACTCGTACTTTTTACTTGTTGGTGAGAAAAATTTTACAGTTAATCCTCAGTTAATAATTTAGTATTTGCCAACAACAGAGTCATTTATTACTCAGCAACTGGTGTCCAACAGATTAAAGGACGATTTGACACTAGATGTCGATTCTTTGAGGAAACTGCCTATCCAGAACTAGCGATACAGAAGAAATATGAGGGAACGAGGAAACGTTGGGTAAGTGAAAAATAACAAAATTTTTCTGACGAGGATTGTGAACTCTACGCAAATTCGTGTTATGTCATGATGTTGCTGTGGATAAAGGGAAGTTTGCTTGATGGTTTCCTTTGTTTCTTTTTTATTTTTTTTTTATTCTTTGAATCATCAGCCTGCTGACTGGTTTGATGCAGTCCGCCACGAATTTCTCTCCTGTGCCAACCTTTCCATCTCAGAGTAGCACTTGCACCATACGTACTCAATTACTTGCTGTATGTATTCCAATCTCTGCTTCCTCTACAGTTTTTACCCTCTACAGCTCCCTATAGTACCATGGAAGTTATTCCGTGGTGTCTTAGATTACACTGTTAGTGCTTTCCACATATTCCTTTCCTCGCCGATTCTGCGAAGAATCTCCTTATTCCTTACAGTTTCCCTAATTTTCAAAATTCGTCTGTAGCGCCACATCTCAAATGTTTCGATTCTCTTCTGTTACGTTTTTCCCACAATCCATTTTCCATTACGGAACACTGATGTCCCCTAAACGTAAATTCTCAGAATGTCTTTCTCAAATTAAACCCTCTGTTTGATGTTAGTAGATCTCTGTTGGCCAGGAGTGCCCTTTTTGGCAGAGCTAGTCTGCTTATTATGTCCTCCTTGCTCCGTCCGTTATGTTTAGCTACGTAGGTAACAGGATTCCCTAACGTCATCTAGTTCTTGATCACCAATCCTGATATTGAGTTTGTCGCTTTTCTCATTTCTGCCACTTCTAATTTCTTTCGTATTTTTTCTATTTACTCTTAATCCATATTCTGTACTCATTAGACTGTTCATTCCATAATACTTCTTTCCTTTCACACCGGATAGCCATGTCATCAGAAAATCTTATCACTTATTTGAATTCTAATTCCACTCTTGAACCCTTCTTTTATGTCCATCATTGTTACTTTGATATGTAAATTGAAAATTTTATTGTTCCCTCTTCGTTCTTGAACATATTTTATATTACCCGTCTTTATCTGTAGGTTGCCCCAATTTTTATCAGAATTCCGATCATCATGCACCATTTGACATTGAAGAACGCCTTTTCCAGTTCGACAAATCCTATTAACGTGTCTTAATTTTTCTTTCGTCTTGCTTCCATTAACAACCGCAGCTTGAGAATTGCCTCTCTGGTGCCTTTACCTTTCCTAAAGTCAAACTGATCGTGATCTTACAGATCAACATTTTTCTTTTCCATCCTTCTGTGTATTGTTCTTAATATCAACTTGGATTCATGAGCTGTTAAGCTGATTGTGCGATAATTCTCCCTCTTATCGACTCTTCAGGTCTTGGGAATTGTGTGGGTGATGTTTCTCCGAAGTCTGATGGTATATCGCCAGTCTCATACATTCTACAAACCAACATGAATAGTCTTGCCACCTTCCACAAAGACTTTAGTAACTCTGATTGAATGTTATGTATCCCTTCTGCCTTGTGTAATCTTAAGACTTCCAAAGCTCTTTTAATTCTCATTCTAATATTTAATCCCTATCTCTTTTCTATCGACTCCTGTTTCTCCTATCACACCATCAGACAAGTTCTCCTCATAGAGGCATTCAATGTATTTACCCGCTATGTCCTTTGCATTTAGATGTCTACTTCTTATTTCTCCCTTAATGTTACTATACTTGCTTTTGATTTTACCGAAGGTTCTTTTGACCTTTCTATATGCTGAGTCAGTCCATTCAACAATCATTTCTTTTTCGATTTCTTCAAATTTTTCATGGAGCAGTTTCGTCTTAGCTTCCCTGCACTTCCTATTTTTTCATTCCTAAGTGCTTTTTATTTCTGTATTTCTTAATTTCCCTGAACATATCTTCTTCCATCGATCAACTGCAGTATTTCTTCTTTTACTCGTGGTTTCTTTGCAGGTAATGAGCCATGTTGCAGCTCGCTTTGGTGCCATTGGTAGGTTGGCATTGTGTAATAGGGATAGTGGCGCCTCCTTTTCTTCTTGTGTTTACTGGCGCCACTACGTTTGCTAGCGTTGTCTGTCCGCGAGTGGCAGCAGCAGCGGTTATCGATATCTAGCACCGTGGTACCATCTTGGAAGGATGTCAAGTGTTTTCGGGGTCGGAGTGTGTCGGAGATTTTGGATGGGACGGAGCAGCAGTGGGGTCCAGCAGCGCGAGGACATGCCAGGACCCCTGGCGTAATGCAGGCACTGCCGTATCGAGTGGCTGTAGTTGCGAGCGCCACAACCTCGTCATCCACCGGACCCAGGACGTTTGAGTTGAGTGAACATTAACCCAGTAGTGAAACCTCCACTATTTTGAGATCACGCCATTTGTTCGCTCGTAGCTGCTCGCAGGGTCGCTGAGACGAAGAACAACGACTAGAGTGTTTGGAGTTGACGAAATTAATTAGCCATCCTCGTCTTATTAATATTAATTATTGAATTCCTTGTGTTTATTGAAGAATTTCAACCAGCGATATTTTTCTGCCTAGTGGCCACTAACGCCCCAGTTACCTGCCCTGGAGGTTAGCGTATTTTCACGGCAGTGTAACATTCCTTGCCTTGCCGCTGGTGTCTGGTAAGGCTTGTATTCCGACAGCCTCTTTGATTGTGGTTTGGATACTTTGTTGCTTTTGGACTACTTTGATCGTAGTGGTTCCTTCTTCTTCTGGATGTTCTGAACACCGGATTCTTAAGAGGCAGTGCGGACTGCCGGTTCCACCTTGCCTGGGTTATTCCATCGTTGTACTGGTTATCAGACGTCAGGTAGATTTTGTAAGAGTGTTGGTCTGCATTCAAACTGTCACTAGTTTGAGTAGTCATCCGGCTGCCTGTCTCATCGTTTACGAAGTTGAGCGACCTTCACAGGTCGGTCCCTGGAGCACTGTCTGAGGCCCACTTCTCTCTTGATTTGGTCAGATTGTGATGATTTTATTTTTTTAATTTAATTTTGAATTATTACTGTTGGGGCCTTTAGCCGACAAATAATCTAAATTTCTTGTTAATAATGCCTTCAGCCGTGCGTTTAATTTGTCTTAAGAAATTAGACAAATATCTTAACACTGAAATTTTCACGATTGTTCTTTAAATTTCTCTAGAAGAAGTGTAATTGCTTCTTAAGAATTTGCTATCCAGACCTTCAGCCGTCAAATTGTTTTTTGAGTTATTACTATTGGGGCCTTCAGCCGCCAAATCATTTGAATTTCTCGTCAATAAGGCCTTCAGCTGTGAGTGCAACTTGCTTAAGAATTTTTTTAGTAGACATTGTGTCTTAACAGTCAAATTTGATAATAGTTCCTTATTGTCAACCTTATTTTCAATCGTTTCCAAATAAAATGTACGACTCCGTCCACACCGAATCCTGCCTTTCCCTAAGTCCCAGGTCTCAGTTACCTTTTTCGTACGTAAGTTTTTCTTTCCAACTTCTATGATTGCCCTTTATAGACATATCCATCCCTCTTCAGCTGAACTTTCTACTGAACTATTAATTATCGGAGTATCTATAGCCATACAGAACTCTAGGCGTATCTCCCCATTCATTAGTACTTCCATATTCCACTTCTTTGCGCACTGATTCTTCCTGAGTAGTTTATTAAACTTCAGCCTATTCCTCATCTGGTTCTATATCTGATCCTGGGTGAGCCTTGAAATCCAATACCTGATTCCGGTATCTCCGCCTGATCATGATTCTAACTGAAATCTTCCCACATCTCCTGACCTCTTGTGATTCTTGTACACAGTATTTGCTATTACTGCATGAAATTTATTTGAGATCTCTATTAGCCTTTCTCCTAGCTCATTCCCACTACCAGGCCCAGTTTCTCCTTTAACCCTTTCTTCTGCTCCTTGCCCTACAATCGTATTCCAATCCCCTATTACTATTAGATTTTCATCTCCGTTTATGTACTGAATCAATCGTTCAGTATCCACATATACATTCTCCATCTCTTCATTTTTCCTCGTCGGCTTGGATACCTGAACTATCACTGAACTGTTGACAGAAATTCACTTTCTTTCCTACATTCCTCTTCATATCGAATCCTATTCCCATTATACAGTTTTGTGCTGCTATACTCATATGACGAGAAATCCTTGTCATCTTTCTGTTTCACTTCACCGACCCCTACTATATCTAAATTGAACCTGTGTATTTCCTTTTCCAGATTTTCGAGCCTTGCTACCATGTTCAGGCTTCTGACATTCCACATCTCGGCTCACAGAACGGCATCCTTTCGTTGGTTATTCAATCTGTTTCTCTTCGTCACCTCCCCCTCAGAAGTCCCGTCCTGGAGATCCAGCTGGGGGACTAGTCCTGCCAATGGGCAGAGCTTCTTGACAGTTTTTCAATTACAGACCACATTTTTTTTTCAATTACGGGGCACATTCCTGGGGACAAGTCCTGAATCTTCTGCCAATGGGCAGATAATCTTGACAGTTTACAGGGCACATTCCCGGGGACTATCCTGAATCGTCTGCCAATGGGCAGATCATCTTGACAGTTTTTCAATTACAGGCCACATTTTCGGGGACTAGTCCTGATTCTTCTGCCAATGGGGAGAAGATCTTCACAGTTTTTCAATTACAGGGCACATTCCCTGTGGATGCACATTATATGCCTTTACTGCAGCAGTTTCCATTGCTTTTTACCTCGTCATGCCTTTGATCATTGCTGATTCTTCCGCATTTTGGGGGCAGTTTCTCACCCTAACAGAAAGAGAGTGCCCTGAACCTCCGTCTGCTTCTTTGCCCTTTTCGACAAGGGCGTTGGTAGGATGACGGTATGCCAGAAGTGTTCGGCCGCCATGGCTAATGATTTTTAATTCAAAATTTAAGTAGTGGCCGCATCCGAACTCGGGGCCGAGGACGTTTCTTTTACTAATGAAAGAAACTACTCATAGACCATTGCTACTGTAAACTTCAATTATACTTCGGTTTGTACACTGATCAAAGTTATTGGGTCACGCAGTAATTGGCATTAATACGGTGTGTCTCGACCGTTCGCCTTTATAATTCCTGGAACTTTGTTGGGGTACTGTCAGTGAGATGTCTGAAGGCCAGTGATGGAACAGCAGCCCCTGTTTCCCCACAAACCGAAGCCAGAGTAGGTGGTGTGTTAGACGCTGTGGACTGGAGCGGAGCCAAAGTTTTAGCTCGACCCAGAGTTGTTCCGTTGGCCTCAGGTCGGGACTCTGTAAAACCCAGTCTCTTTCAGGAATATGATTGTCCATAAAACACGCTACTTTATGACAAGGTACAAGGGCAGTTCAATAAGTAACGCAACACATTTTTTTCTGAAACAGGGGTTGTTTTATTCAGCATTGAAATACACCAGGTTATTCCCCAATCTTTTAGCTACACAACACTATTTCTCAGCGTAATCTCCATTCAATGCTACGGCCTTACGCCACCTTGAAATGAGGGCCTGTATGCCTGCACGGTACCATTCCACTGGTCGATGTCGGAGCCAACGTCGTACTGCATCAATAACTTCTTCATCATCCGCGTAGTGCCTCCCACGGATTGCGTCCTTCATTGGGCCAAACATATGGAAATCCGACGGTGCGAGATCGGGGCTGTAGGATGCATGAGAAAGAACAGTCCACTGAAGTTTTGTGAGCTCCTCTCGGGTGCGAAGACTTGTGTGAGGTCTTACGTTGTCATGAAGAAGGAGAAGTTTGTTCAGATTTTTGTGCCTACGAACATGCTGAAGTCGTTTCTTCAATTTCTGAAGAGTAGCACAATACACTTAAGAGTTGATCGTTTGACCATGGGGAAGGACATCGAACAGAATAACACCTTCAGCGTCCCAGAAGACTGTAACCGTGACTTTACCGGCAGAGTGTATGGCTTTAAACTTTTTCTTGGTAGGGGAGTGGGTGTGGCGCCACTCCATTGATTGCCGTTTTGTTTCAGGTTCGAAGTGATGAACCCATGTTTCATCGCCTGTAACAATCTTTGACAAGAAATTGTCACCCTCAGCCACATGACGAGCAAGAAATTCCGCACAGATGGTTCTCCTTTGCTCTTTATGGTGTTCGGTTAGACAACGAGGGACCCAGCGGGAACAAACCTTTGAATATCCCAACTGGTGAACAATTGTGACAGCACTACCAACAGAGATGTCAAGTTGAGCACTGAGTTGTTTGATGGTGATCCGTCGATCATCTCGAACGAGTGTGTTCGCACGCTCCGCCATTGCAGGAGTCACAGCTGTGCACGGCCGGCCCGCACGCGGGAGATCAGACAGTCTTGCTTGACCTTGCGGCGATGATGACACGCGCTTTGCCCAACGACTTACCGTGCTTTTGTCCACTGCCAGATCACCGTAGACATTCTGCAAGCGCCTATGAATATCTGAGATGCCCTGGTTTTCCGCCAAAAGAAACTCGATCACTGCCCGTTGTTTGCAACGCACATCCGTTACAGACGCCATTTTAACAGCTCCGTACAGCGCTGCCACCTGTCGGAAGTCAATGAAACTATACGAGACGAAGCGGGAATGTTTGAAAATATTCCACAAGAAATTTCCGGGTTTTTCAACCAAAATTGGCCGAGAAAAAAAAGTGTTGCATTACTTATTGAACTGCCCTCGTACATTCTCGTGATGATACAATCATCATCTCCGTATTGCTCCTTCACTATAAGCATTACAAAATTCTGTAAATTTCATTTTTACAGCACTCCACGATTACTGTTTGCTTAAGTGCAGTAATGGTACCACACCCTAAGCATGAAAGACACCCTTATGTCGTAACACACCCTCCTCCTTCTCTGTCGGCAGTACACGTGGTGTCTTGTAACGTTTTCTAGGCGTTCGATAACCCAAACCCTTCCATCGGAGTGCCACAGGACACGACGTGATACGCCATTCTAAGTCGCTCGTTTGCTGTCATCCAATCTCCAGTGAGTGGCACAGTTATTATGTTAGCTGGACTCCTGGTAGTACTTTGGAACTGACGAGTAACTCCTGGTAATTTTCATGCAGTGTTTTACGACCACGCTGCTCAGTGTTCGACGGTTCCCGTCCGTCAGTGTATGAGGTGTGTTTGGTGCTGGCTTAGGTGTGGTCGCTTCTTCGCTCTTCCACTTCACGATCACGTGACCGACAGTCGACGTGGGAAGCCTTAGAAGAGTTGATGGGTCTGTTACTCAGGCGTCCACGTTTCAAGTCACTGGGCTCTCCAGCCCATCGATTCTACTGTTACTGCTTCTTCACTGACAACACATACCACCCGCCATCATTGACACTGGCTGGTCCGCTTCTCGTCACGTCTCGCCGTAAAATGGGTGGTAAGGTGTGTCAGGATGCTTTTGATCACATTGCGTAAACGTACTAGATAAATTTTTGAGGAGCTGAAGCATTGCTGAGGCGCACTGAGATGCACTCATGCTCATAAGTTCAGGATAATTGCAGAATGTGGTTCCACACAACGTGGCGCTACACAAAACTGGCGCTAATAGCACAAGCACATAGGGAACACACACGACACAGATCTGTAAGTCCACGCTATTGGTGATAACCGTCCCGAAACACACGTGCTACAAAACGCCACTGTTTCCTGCGCATGTACCCCGACATCAATATGGGAGATGATCACCATGCACATGCACAGACGCCGCACAACAGGTTGGCATATTCTCGATCAGGTGGTCGAGCAGCTGCTGGGGTATAGACTCCCATTCCTGCACCAGTGCCTGTCGGAGTTCCTGAAGTGTCGTAGGGGTTTGAAGACGTGCAGCGATACGTCGACCGAGAGCATCCCAGACACGCTCGATGGGGTTTAGGTCTCGAGAACAGGCAGGCCACTCCATTCGCCTGATATCTTCTGTTTCAAAGTACTCCTCCACGATGGCAGCTTGATGAGGCCGTGCGTTATGATCCATCAGGAGGAAGGTCGGACCTACGGCACCCCTGAAAAGCCGGATATTCTGGTGCAAAATGACGTCCCGATATACCTGACCTGTTACAGTTCCTCTGTCAAAGACATGCAGGTGTGTACGTGCACCAATCATAATCCCACCCCACACCATCAAACAACGACCTCCATACAGATCTCTTTCAAGGACATTAAGGGGTTGGTATCTGGTTCCTGGTTCACGCCAGATGAAAACCCGGCAAGAATCACTGTTCAGGCTATGCCTGGACTCGTCTGTGGACATAACTTGGGACCACTATTCCAATGACCATGTACTGTGTTTTTGACAGCACGCTTTCGGGCTCTCCTGTGACCTGGAGTCAGTGGAATGTACCTAGCAGGTCTCCGGGAGAATGAACCATGTCTGTTGAGTCGTCTGTAGACTGTGTGTCTGGAGACAACTGTTCCAGTGGTTGCGGTAAGGTCCCGAGCAAGGCTACCTGCAGTACTCCGTGGCTGTCTGCGGGCATTGATGGTGAGATATTAGTCTTCTTGTGGTGTTGTACACTGTGGACGTTCCGTACTGTACCGCCTGGACACGTTTCCTGTCCGCTGGAATCGTTGCCATCATCTTGAGATCACACTTTGTGGCACACGGAGGGCCCGTGTTACGACCTGCTGTGTTTGACCAGCCTCCAGTCGCCCTAGTATTCTATCCTTCGTAACGTCATCAATATGTGTTCTCTGAGCCACTTTCAGCACACAGTCACCATTAGCACGTCTGGAAACGTCTGCACACTTACTCGCTGCACCGCACTCTGACACACACCATCACACCCTGCGTATGGGGACTGCTGCCAGCACCGCATGGTCATACCCCGAGGTGATTTAAACCCGCAAACCGCCCACCAGAGCGTTGTTTCACCATGTATCAGCATTATCCTTAATTTATGAGCATGAGTGTACATACAAGCAAGTTTCTCTCGAAAGGTATCCACATATTGTCTAATGACAAGAAGGTTTTTATCAGTAGCATCTAGCATCATGACAGCCCTGGAAGGTAATATGTAAAAATTCTGGAGACAAATCTGAAGGACTGCCTAATATCGGATGTAGATGAGCATAACTTCTCTACCGGAACACGGTTGTTAGACATACGATTTCGCTAACCAGGTGGTCTTTGTCAGAAACAGTTTTAGCTACAGGTTTCAGTGAACTAGATAAGTTAGCCGTCTGTAATGAACAAATAGACACAGTGTTGGTCACACACAGTATTCTGTTTTTCACACCAATCAAGAAAATTAAAGAGATGCTGTGCCCAGTAACAGACTTCCTCAGTCTCATTACGTTGGAATTGATACAGATCAGTTTCATTGGTCCCTCCATTCGAACGATTTCAGAAAGTTGTGCAGAACGCCGACACTACGTTACAGACCGCGATTTCAAGAAATCTGCTGTTGGTGAACACAGCTTGAACACATACACCGTTATTGGTAGGGAATACCGATGTTAAACTGTGTTTGGTAGGAACGACAGGGTCAAAGGAAGATTGAACATTATCCCTGTTGTGAACATTCTCTTTATTTTAACGGAACACACTAAGTTATATTTATTAAACATCAATTGGAAAAACACCTCCAGTGGTACTGACTACTAACAAATAGAATAATTTACAAACATATAACTATGCCAGATTGATTAATAGCAAACAGATTACATACAATAATAAAAACTGTAGCAGTGACAATAAACAGCTAAAAATTATTCCTCGAAAGAAGCTTTACGATTTACAACCCAAAATAGAGGTATACTCCGCGAATAAGCACCATATAGAAATTTTACTGTACCACCGGATAGCGGAAGTGCGGAAGGCACTAATTTGAAATGGTGCATCCTAAATGGTATAAATAGTTAGTGCCAACCTTCATGAAATTAACAGATCTTAAATCTCCTAGTGTTTGGCCAGTTCAGACCACCAGTGCGTACAAGGAGTAAGGTTAATAACCATTCAATTGGCCGAGCCATACTTGCATAAATACATTTAAGTAAATAAATCTAGTAATTACTTAACTGCCCAAAATAGCCAGTTAACATTTAAACAATTTACATGAGCTAGAAACTTTAAAAAAATTAAAATCAGAGCTGCAGTAGACGAGCAGCGATTAAGATACAGATAAATACAGTGACGTGCTATACAAGCCAGTCTTGGAAAGGCGTAGTGGGCTCGGAAAGTTTAAGTGGAGCAGGACGACTCGTATGCGGCTGGCGGTTCGGTCGAGCCCGGACTTGGCTTCGCTTACGGACGCTTTGCCTGCTCCACCAACCACGCAGATTTCACCCCAGTCCACCAAAAGAAACACAAATGGTAAACCAGATAGAGAAATGCACAATTTAGTACAGGAATTGCTCCAGGCCTCTACTATAGACTGACGGCCACCGCACGACAGTCAAAAATAAAATCAATATGAAAAACAAATAAATAATTTTTCACTGAGTTAACGAAACTTGTAAGGCGGCCAAAATCTAAACACAGTACCTAATGCAGTTACGGAATAGTAACCACCACAAATTGTACCAAACTCGCGCCGCGTGGGCGAGGGGTAAACAAGAAACCGCCACGCACTAAATCCCAAGCTAACCCTATAGATAGGGTAACGAACCCCTGACAAAGAGCAGACAGGACATAACCTTTTGAATAACAGTACACTCACCTGTAAGATAGTAGTAACAAATGCAAAATAAAGTTCTCACTGAGAGAGACTTAATAATGAAGATTAACATGCCCCGATCCTTACAAACAATAAAAAAAAGAAAAAAAAAGCCAGACACAGCCAAACTTGGTAGTATAGGTACCCAATAAGACACCAGATGAAGTTGTGCGCATGAAATTGTCCGCTCCAGTAATAGTAAATGCAGGACGTGACACATGAAATGGTTCAAAAATGGTTCAAATGGCTCTAAGCACTATGGGACTTTACGTCTGAGGTCATCAGTCCCCTAGACGTAGAACTACTTAAACCTAATTAACCTAAGGCCATCACACGCAGCCATGCCCGAGGCAGGATTCGAACCTGCGGCCGTAGCAGCAGCGCCGTTCCGGACTGAAGCACCTAGAACCGCTCTACCACAGCGGCCAGCCACGTGAAATGAACATACTTAATATATAAATGCCTTATAAGTAGGCTGTTTATGTTTTTATGTTGGTAACGCCACATAGTGCTCTGAACGAAAATCGCTGACTGCGCTGTGTGCAATCTGTGGCTGCCTGGGCTCATTGTTGGAATATTCGCTTGTGTAGTGTTGGGCAGTTGGATGTGAACAGCGCGTAGCGTTGGGCAGTTGGAGGTCAGCCGCCAGCAGTGGTGGATGTGGGGAGAGAGATGCCAGAGTTAGGTTACTATGAGTGGACGATCTGGACGTGTGTCCGTCAGAAAAAGGGAATTTGTAAGACTGGATGTCATGAACTGATATGTATATATTATGACTTTTGAACACTATTAAGGTAAATACATTGCTTGTTCTCTATCAAAATCCATCATTTGGTAACTAAGCCTATCAGTACTTAGTGCCTTCGGTATTGCAATAGTTCGAGTAACGCAGATTTTTGTGATGTAAGTGATTCATGATAGGTACGTTAGGCAATTACATCTCTACTATTAAAACTTTCAAGACCAGGTACATTAGGAATTCCGCTACCGCCTCTTACAATGGCAACGGTGAACCATCCATTTCCATGTGAGAAAGTGTCGTTTATATCCAAACTGAAATTAAGAGAACATCCAAGACATACACACGGTCCATCGACGAGGGCGTGGCGTGGGCTGCAACACTCTTCACTGGAATGCGATTTTTCATGTCTCCTGATGTTGTTGTAAGTTCAATGTTCTCTATGGTTTTGTAGACTGTTGTGCGGGTACGACGATACCTCCTGTAGGGCATGTTGGCGGCGTTGAATGCAGTTGCTTGTGCAGTAGCAAGAGACAGTCAGATTGCGTATCACTAAAAATATTATGTGTCACTTTAGTGATGACCAGAATAAGTAAAGAGAGACCTGCTGGCCGTTGTGGCCAAGCGGTTCTAGGCGCTTCAATCTGGAACCGCGCGACCGCTACAGTCGCAGGTTCGAATCCTACCTCGGGTATGGATGTGTCTGATGTCCTTGGGTTAGATAGGTTTAAGTAGTTTTAAGTTCTAACTGGACTGATGACCTCAGATGTTAACTCCCATACTGCTCAGAGCCATTTGAACCATTTTTGAAAGAGAGAACTGAGTACGTTCAGTTTTGCTCAGCTGTTCCAATATCAAATAACGTAGAAGTTTACCACCACACTCATTCTCTACATTCAAAGGGGAAGTTTCAGCGTGTCACCAAAAATCCGACACCTTACAGAAGCAGTTGAGACCAAACTCGGCAAATAACACTCAAATTGGGGCATTAAATAAAGAGACAAATTCAGTAGGTTTATAGGAACGGTCACACAACTTTCCTGCCTAGAGACAGAAGCGGGATGAGTAACCAGAAGTCTGATATGGAACCTGACCTGGACTTCGAACAAATAATAATGAGAAAACTGCCGAACTAAACATTCACAGTTCAAAATGGTTCAAAAGGCTCTGAGCACTATGGGACTTAACATCTGAGGTCATCAGTCCCCTAGAACTTAGAACTACTTAAACCTAACTAACCTAAGGACATCACACACCTCCATGCCCGAGGCAGGATTCGAACCTGCGACCGTAGCAGTCGCGCGGTTCCGGACTGTAGCGCCTAGAACCGCTTGGCCACTGCGGCCGACAAACTTTCACAGTACTAGCAAGAAAATGGCAATTACACTCCTGGAAATGGAAAAAAGAACACATTGACACCGGTGTGTCAGACCCACCATACTTGCTCCGGACACTGCGAGAGGGCTGTACAAGCAACGACCACACGCACGGCACAGCGGACACACCAGGAACCGCGGTGTTGGCCGTCGAATGGCGCTAGCTGCGCGGCATTTGTGCACCGCCGCCGTCAGTGTCAGCCAGTTTGTCGTGGCATACGGAGCTCCATCGCAGTCTTTAACACTGGTAGCATGCCGCGACAGCGTGGACGTGAACCGTATGTGCAGTTGACGGACTTTGAGCGAGGGCGTATAGTGGGCATGCGGGAGGCCGGGTGGACGTACCGCCGAATTGCTCAACACGTGGGGCGTGAGGTCTCCACAGTACATCGATGTTGCCGCCAGTGGTCGGCGGAAGGTGCACGTGCCCGTCGACCTGGGACCGGACCGCAGCGACGCACGGATGCACGCCAAGACCGTAGGATCCTACGCAGTGCCGTAGGGGACCGCACCGCCACTTCCCAGCAAATTAGGGACACTGTTGCTCCTGGGGTATCGGAGAGGACCATTCGCAACCGTCTCCATGAAGCTGGGCTACGGTCCCGCACACCGTTAGGCCGTCTTCCGCTCACGCCCCAACATCGTGCAGCCCGCCTCCAGTGGTGTCGCGACAGGCGTGAATGAGGGACGAATGGAGACGTGTCATCTTCAGCGATGAGAGTCGCTTCTGTCTTGGTGCCAATGATGGTCGTATGCGTGTTTGGCGCCGTGCAGGTGAGCGCCACAATCAGGACTGCATACGACCGAGGCACACAGGGCCAACACCCGGCATCATGGTGTGGGGAGCGATCTCCTACACTGGCCGTACACCACTGGTGATCGTCGAGGGGACACTGAATAGTGCACGGTACATCCAAACCGTCATCGAACCCATCGTTCTACCATTCCTAGACCGCCAAGGGAACTTGCTGTTCCAACAGGACAATGCATGTCCGCATGTATCCCGTGCCACCCAACGTGCTCTAGAAGTTGTAAGTCAACTACCCTGGCCAGCAAGATCTCCGGAGCTGTCCCCCACTGAGCATGTTTGGGACTGGATGAAGCGTCGTCTCACGCGGTCTGCACGTCCAGCACGAACGCTGGTCCAACTGAGGCGCCAGGTGGAAATGGCATGGCAAGCCGTTCCACAGGACTACATCCAGCATCTCTACGATCGTCTCCATGGGAGAATAGCAGCCTGCATTGCTGCGAAAGGTGGATATACGCTGTACTAGTGCCGACATTGTGCATGCTCTGTTGCCTGTGTCTATGTGCCTGTGGTTCTGTCAGTGTGATCATGTGATGTATCTGACCCTAGGAATGTGTCAATAAAGTTTCCCCTTCCTGGGACAATGAATTCACGGTGTTCTTATTTCAATTTCCAGGAGTGTATACCTGTCGCTACTGTCGATGCTTGGGTCACTTGCATCAGATAGACGGTCGGACGCTCCCCAGACATATCAGTGCAACAGCGTGGTGCCGACATGCAACTTCAACTCAGTGGCGGTCCGCCGTCCGCCTTTAGGTGCGGTCGTTCGCTGAAGCGGGCAGCACGCTCCTTGCCTCGGTACGCGCCCCACACGTTCAAAGGCTTCAGCCGGTCGCAACTCAGGTAATAATATGATTTCTTCAGTTTTTACCGGTGTATTTCTTGCTAGAACAATCCATGGGTGTACTGCCGGTCCTATGCTGAGCAAAGGAAACGAAAGGGTGACTAGGGCGGACGAGGCAATTACACCGACGCCACCACAGACGCCAACGCCAGCATCTCACCGACCGCTGACGCGCGGGCGCGGACTGCGGAGAAAACGCCTCGCGAGGAGAGGAGATTTAAGGCGGCCGACCGCCCTCAGGAGCTCAGTTCGTCAGCGCACCTGACGATGGCTACATGTGTGATCGCCGAAATACTGTGCCCGTTGGACACTATGGACCGGCAGTACACCCGTGGACTTTTTTTTTCTTTATTGTGATTTCATTCCCCTGCCCCATATGGGCAGGGGAGGGCTGTCAGCAGCACAATCCGCCGCTCTTCAGCCGAGTGACACGACAACTAAAACAAGAATAAAATAATACATACATAAGGAGATAAAAAAGGGGAACATAAAACAGAGCAACGGGAGAAAATGGAGGTAAAAATACACTGACATGTAGACGTTCATTGGGGACAGTTAAAAAAGTCACCAGAAAGTTAAAAAACACAGTTGGCGATTCTTAAAACACAGAGAAGACACTGGATGCATATGCACAGGTTAAAAGTTGGCCACAGTATTAAAAACACTCCAAAACAACACACTTAAAACCCACTTGGAGCACACACGACGAAGAATAAAACTACCAGGTGGGACCTGCCGAGGGAAAGGTCAGAGAGGTTGGAAAAGGAGGGGAGAGCATGGGGCAACTGGGGAAGCGGCGGGATGAAGAGAGGAGGGGCAACCGTGGGTCCACGAAGAGGCAGGAGACACGTGGGGCGGGAGAGGAAAAGGGAAGACAGGGAAGGGAGTGCAGAGACACTGAAAGAAGGCACGAGAGATGGACGGGGAGTAGGAGGGGAAATCCGCTCAGAAGGAGGGAGGGGGAGAAGAGGGAGCCCTGACGAGGAGGCAGGAAGAGGGGGTTAGAGTTGGTAGGAAGGGTAGATGTCAGGGCGAAGCTCATCATCCGGGAGGGGTAGACGGTGGAAGTTGTGTTGGGAAAGGAGATGGAGGGTGTGGAGATGGAGAGAGGGAGGGACACAACGGTAAAGGCGCGGCAACTGGTTGGGAGTGGAGAGGAAGGGAGACACCAGGGTGTGAGGGGGATCAAGGCGGCGGACAATATATAGTGTGCGGATGTGTTCAAGGAAAAGGAGAAGGTGGGGGAAGGGGATGAGGTCATAGAGGATGCGCGTGGGGAACAGAAGGCGAATGCGGAAGGCGAGGCGGAGTGCATGGCGTTCGAGGATTTGGAGGGCTTTATAGAACCGGGGAGAGGCGGAAATCCAAGCAATGCTGGCATGACAAAGGATGGGGCGGATCATGGATTTGTAGGTGTGAAGGATGGTGGAAGGATACAGACCCCACGTCCGGCCGGACAGGAGTTTCAGGAGGCGGAGGCGGTTGTGAGCTTTGTTTTGGATGGTAAGGAGATGGGGAGTCCAGGTGAGGTGGCGGTCTAGTGTGAACCCGTGGACTGTTTGAGCGAGGTAGTAATGTTTCGCAGTCCAGAAACCCACCTGAGTATCTCTGCCTGGTGTCGCTGCTACGTTCGGAGGCTGTGCCTGCTATGTGCCGACCTTGCACTAGCCGTCAGCTCTCGGCAAACTAATCGCCTCGCCATCTCATCTCGAGCAAACTATTTCACCTTCCCGGTCTCACTGTCACTGCCCTCATCCCCGATCTCCCGCGAACGACGCCCTCCTAAGCCAACTACAGGGTGTTTCAAAAATGAATATTTGAAACGGCAATAAAAACTAAACGAGCAGCGATAGAAATACACCGTTTGTTGCAATATGCTTGGGCCAACAGTACATTTTCAGGCAGACAAACTTTCGAAATTACAGTAGTTACAATTTTCAACAACAGATGGCGCTGCAAGTGATGTGAAAGACATAGAAGACAACGCGCTCTGTGGGTGCGCCATTCTGTACGTCGTCTTTCTGCTGTAAGCGTGTGCTGTTCACAACGTGCAAGTGTGCTGTAGACAACATGGTTTATTCCTTAGAACAGAGGATTTTTCTGGTGTTCGAATTCCACCACCTAGAACACAGTGATGTTGCAACAAGACGAAGTTTTCAACGGAGGTTTAATGTAACCAAAGGACCGAAAAGCGGTACAATAAAGGATCTGTTCGAAAAATTTCAACGGACTGGGAAAGTGACGCATGAACGTGCTGGAAAGGTAGGGCGACCGCGTACGGCAACCACAGAGGGCAACGCGCAGCTAGTGCAGCAGGTGATCCGACAGCGGCCTCGGGTTTCCGTTCGCCGTGTTGCAGCTGCGGTCCAAATGACGCCAACGTCCACGTATCGTCTCGTGCGCCAGAGTTTACACCTCTATCCGTACAAAATTCAAATGCGGCAACCCCTCAGCGCCGCTACCATTGCTGCACGAGAGACATTCGCTAACGATATAGTGCACAGGATTGATGATGGCGATATGCATGTGGGCAGCATTTGGTTTACTGAAGAAGCTTATTTTTACCTGGACGGCTTCGTCAATAAACAGAACTGGCGCATATGGGGAACCGAAAAGCCCCATGTTGCAGTCCCAGCGTCCCTGCATCCTCAAAAAGTACTTCCAAAGGAATCATTGGCCCATTTTTCAGATCCGAAACGATTACTGCATCACGCTATATGGACATTCTTCGTGAATTTGTGGCGGTACAAACTGCCTTAGACGACACTGCGAACACCTCGTGGTTTATGCAAGATGGTGCCCGGCCACATCGCACGGCCGACGTCTTTAATTTCCTGAATGAATATTTCGATGATCGTGTGATTGCTTTGGGCTATCCGAAACATACATGAGGCGGCGTGGATTGGCCTCCCTATTCGCCAGACATGAACCCCTGTGACTTCTTTCTGTGGGGACACTTGAAAGACCAGATGTACCGCCAGAATCCAGAAACAATTGAACAGCTGAAGCAGTACATCTCATCTGCATGTGAAGCCATTCCGCCAGACACGTTGTCAAAGGTTTCGGGTAATTTCATTCAGAGACTACGCCTTATTATTGCTACGCATGATGGATATGTGGAAAATATCGTACTATAGAGTTTCCCAGACCGCAGCGCCATCTGTTGTTGAAAATTGTAACTACTCTAATTTCGAAAGTTTGTCTGCCTGAAAAAGTACTGTTGTCCCAAGCATATTGCAACAAACGGTGTATTTCTATCGCTACTCGTTTAGTTTTTATTGCCGTTTCAAATATACCGGTCGTTTTTGAAACACCCTGTATGTTCTACCAGAGACCTCGGCGCCACCTAGCGATTGTGAAACGATTCAGTCATGTTTGGTGAAACAGAAATATTATGCGACGCTGCTGCGGTCCTGTCATCGAAAAAGAAGGTTACATCTGAATGCGAAACAGCTAAACCGTTAGAGCTGCATGCCAACGGGCGTTTGAAGCCGAAAGGCAATAGGTAAATCAAATGATAATTAAATCGACACCCTACCTGAAACCTTTCGTTGATATACAGATTTTCAACATGTCTCTAGTGATGTATATCAACGCCTGTTTGCAGCTAGGGTGTCGATTTAATTATCATTTCATTCTAGAGAAGCTGCACGGTCATCAATGCTATCTGCTCAGTCGGGAACAGATACTACCTTTATAGATACAGAAATCACCTAAGTGATCCACTTAACCAAATCAGCATAGCTACAAATATTCTTCCATCATAGGCATCGACCTAATCTGAGGTAGGCTACGGACGTTCCCTGACTTCACGACGTCTCCGCGACATTACTCGGCCTACCAAAAGCGAGGACTGCTGAAAAGAAATGCCCACTAATTTGCTATGTAAAATATCTTACATATTTTTCTATAAAACAAACGTTATTAACATTTTGTATCTTCGCGTCTACATATCTGCACCACTCTGCCGCTACGGAGCTTCGAAATGTCGCGCGGAACAAGGCGGTGTGTAACGTAACTATGTCGCCGCGTTTAGAATTCGAAGAGTTGGTCAACACCCTCTCCTTCATCATTACAAAGCCAGACCACACACTAGCACTCCGACATCTGCTGTGTTCACAGCCATCGATCACCCTCCGTACAGTACCTGTTTGGCTCCGTTCGATTTTCATCTGTTACCCAAACTTAAAGAAAACATTTGAAGACTTCAAATGGCTCTGAGCACTTTGCGACTTAACATCTGAGGTCATCAGTCCCCTAGAACTTAGAACAACTTAAATCCAACTAACCTAAGGACATCACACACATCCATGCCCGAGGCAGGATTCGAACCTGCGACTCTTCAAGTTGTGCCACAAATTTCCCTTCTCCCCAATTCTATTCAATACCTCCTCATTAGTTATGTGGTCTACCCAACTAATCTTCAGTATTCTTCTGTAGCACCACATTTCGAAAGCTTCTATTCTCTTCTTGTCTAAACTATTTATCGTCCATGTTTCACTTCCATACGTGGCTACACTCCACACAAATACTTTCGGAAACGACTCCCTGACATTTAAATCAATACTTGATGTTAACAAATTTCTCTTCTTCAGAAACGCTTTCCTCGCCATTGCCAGTCTACATTTTATATCCTCTTTAATGGTTCAAATGGCTCTGAGCACTATGGGACATAACATCTGAGGTCATCAGTCCCCTTGAACTTAGAATAACTTAAACCTAATTAACCTAAGGACATCACACACATCCATGCCCGAGGCAGGATTCGAACCTGCAACCGTAGCGGTCGCGCGGGTCCAGACAGAAACGCCTAGAACCGCTCGGCCACCCCCGCCGGCTATCCTCTCTGCTTCGACAATTATCAGTTAGTTTGCTCCCCAAATAGTAAAACTGATTTACTACTTTAAGTGTCTCATTTCCTAATCTAATTCCCTCGGCATCACCATATTTAATTCGACTACATTCTATTATCCTCGTTTTGCTTTTGTTGATGTTCACCTTATATCCTACTTTCAAGACACTGTCCATTCGGTTCAACTTCTCTTCCATGTCCTTTGCTGTGTCTGACAGAATTACAATGTCATCGGCGAACGTCAAAGTTTTTATTTCATCTCCATAGATTTTAATTCCTACTCCGAATTTTTCTTTTGTTTCCTTTACTGCTTGCTCAATATAAACTCTAGTAAGTATTATTCGAATCTCTTCAGTTGACTACCAGTATTTTCAGATTTGGTCAGTTTTCATCAGATATTTCAGCGTATCAAAAATTAACGTCCATTCACACTATCGAGCTAAGTTGCGGACTGGAATCTCACTCGGGAGTACATTGGTTCAAATTCCTGTCCGGCCATCCAGATTTAGATTTACCGTGATTTCTCTAAATCGCTCCAAACAAAAGCCAGGACGGTTCCTTTGACAAGAAACGGCCAATTTCCTTCCTCATCCTCCCTTAATTCGAAATTGTGCTCGCTCTCTAATGATTTCAGTATAGGTGGGATATTGAATCCTCTTCCCCCTTCCTTCCTTTTAATTCGCACTAGAGAATTCTAGAACACTATCTGGAAAGCCAGAGGCATTATTGTCGTTGCATATATGCTTATTGTCATTGCTAAGTTGAAATGAAGAATATTTGTCGCTAAACGAAGCAAAACTGTGATAGAAAAATTTAATTTTTTGTTACTCTATGAAAGTGTTTGGGAAAGAGCAATCTGATTGTATCACATTGTGAAAACGGCAAAGAGGAAGAACTGCAAGCGGAAAAGCACGTTCTGGGTGGTCCAGCAAGAAAAGGAACGTGGTATCATAGCGGAACACGTGAGGCAGTTTACGCCCAACGTTTGACACGTGAGCAGCCAGATTTCTGCTGCCTGTACCGGTTGGCTTGCCTCCTGTTGCCACACTGCACGTAAAAGTTAAGAATCAGACAGTAATCTTACCCTCCCACACGGCAGACTGTAATCTTAGGCTCCCACACATCACTATTAAATTTTTCTCAGTGTCCTCAGTAGTTTCATAAGCTTCGAGAAGCGTAAGATATACAAAAGAAAAACTTTTTACTTATCTTCATTTTCTCTTCATGTTGTTGGCTTGAAATCTTGCGTGTAGGGGTACATTGTGGGTTCCTGATGACTAAATAACTGATGAAGATTTGCCTGTATATTTCTTTAATTTTATTCTTTGTCACTGGTACGTGAATTCCTTTATCGCATCACACTTACACACCATATCTTAAATACCATAAAAGAGCAAACGGGATGGAATCATGGTTGGTAGCCACAATTTATAATTAAGACAGTTTATTGATATTACCCCATTTTTTAAAAAAAACTGACAATTACAAATTGTGGACGAGCCACTAGATAAAACTTTGCAAATACAGTTACAAACCCAACGTACTCAGTACTCTAACAAACAATTCCAAATTACGAAAACAAGGTTAATAACAAACTTGAGAACTACAGACTCCCCGTAGACGACTTCTCTCAAAATAGATATAATGAAAACAATTACAGGTAAAGGGTGACTTAATAACACTTGAACTCTAGTGCCAAGCTAAGATGCCATTACATAACATGATAGAACCATTGAAATAAAAAAAACTACAACAGACACACTGATCTTTAAAAAATAAATGTTCACGTGCTCAGACGTATTAATAAGAAATTACTAGAAAAAGCTGCATAAGGTACTCAGAAGATGCTATGCAGTTTACGGTTTAACCAGTTGCCAGGCACTAATATTTAAGAAAAAAAGTTCATATACAAACAGGTTACATGCAATATATATATCTACTAGCTTAACCCGCCTTGACGGTAGGAAGATAAATACTGTGGTGTCACCGCCAGACACCACACTTGCTAGGTGGTAGCCTTTAAATTGGCCGCGGTCCGTTAGTATAGGACGGACCCGCGTGTCGCCACTGTCAGTGATTGTAGACCGAGCGCCACCACACGGCAGGTCTAGAGAGACTTCCTAGCACTCGCCCCAGTTGTACAGCCGACTTTGCTAGCGATGGTTCACTGACAAAATACGCTCGCATTTGCCGAGACGATAGTTAGCATAGCCTTCAGCTACGTCATTTGCTACGACCTAGCAAGGCGCCATTACCAGTTACTATTGATGCTGTAAAACATGTACCGTCAAGAGCGATGTTCACCAATTATGGATTAAAGTTAAGTATTCCAGCAGCTTCGTACTATTTTTGCTACTGTAAATTCCCTGTCCTCTTCCAGACCTCACGCCAGCCTGCGTGAGCTTAAACGCGTGCCTTTCGGCTTCCTCCTCGTGGGTTGGCTGTCTTACTAATCCACAACAAATACTAAAGTTTGGAAGGCGATATGTGAACAACTCCGGTAGTGGCCAGGTTCTTAAACACTGCCATGCCTAGACTTCAGATGACATTTCACTCCCCACCAAGGCGCTAGCACGATCAAAAGTTTCTGCCCGAAACACAAAGACATCGCAATAACTCTGAAGCATAGAAATACTCGGCAGAACCTTCGACCAACTTACACGTGGACAACTGTATCAATAGAGTGCAGGCCTTATAAACAGCAACATAAAATCATTTGATTTCAAGAGACACAAAGCACTAGTAAAACTTTTGAAAAAATTTTCAAATAACGGCCACCATTTAACTAGACCAACTGAACTCTTCCACACTGTCTTAAGGTTCGACTGTGGCTCACCATAATAATAAAGCTTAAAATCTCTGAGTGCCTCGGTGAACAAACAATTACGACGACTTACTCCATATCGGGTTACACAATACGAGGGAGCGGGTTCCACAGCTTCACTGTTTCCCTTCAGATTTTGTTCCCAGCGAAGTCACAGAACTTGTATCTCCAAGCTGCCCATGTTGGCAAAACGCCCAACCAACTTCACACCAAAACGTGTAACAGTTATCACGCTTGTTCGGCAGCCGTTGACACTCGTCTCCCCGCGAATGTCACCAGATCTCCAGGGTTACCCGTCACCAACGCGCTTCGCCTGCCAAGCCGGAAGATAAGACACGCGGAAAACAAAGATAGCTTACCTCAACCACGATTGATCTAAACGATACATGAACAAATAAGACTGGCGCCAGCTTGCCGCGTCTCAGTTACATTATTAAATATCACACTGTTCTTAGAATTTCCACTTAATATTCCAAATTACATTGTTCTTGTCGATCATATAAAAACGTCTGTCTCCATCGGAGGCATGCCCACTACTCCCACTAACATTCTGCGGTACTCACAATATTCCAAAGAGTTTAAAAAGCGAAAGAGCTTGTGGCAGTGATATTTTTCATGTCTAGTGCAAAGTGAGATCAAAAGTGCGCGAGAGTTTTTTTTAGTCATGTGTTGTTTTTTATCTTTGCCATAAGACTATAGAATCTCCTAGTTTTTGTTACTTCTCTGTTGTTTTTAGTTTTCTTCTCAGTGTGAGTTTTTTCACGAATAAATTGTACTCCGTTAACTCATTATACCGGACGGCTATGCAATTATTTGTTGTAGGCTAGTCGCCTACATAATTGGTGACCTCCGATTAAGGAACTTTAAATCTTTCGTTAGCTACGTCGAACATTAACTGCAGAAGCAATGACCGACGACGGCAAACGATACGGTTCGATAACGGAAGAAATTCATAGGCTTCAGAATGAGATAGAAACTTTACAGTTGCATATTTCGAAAGATATGAACTTAAAGCATATACCGGACCAAAGGAATGACGTTGGTTCAACAACCATGGCAGCACAACCACAGCAAGTAACAGCAACGGAAGTACCCGTTGGTTTCAACGCTTCACCAACTCAACGGTTGCAATTACGAACGCCCCCATTCATGCCTTCTCAGCCACACACATGGTTCGCGGTAATGGAAAATATATTTCTACAACAAAGAATATTCAGTGATCACGAGAAGTTCACCTTGGTGATAAGTAATTTGGACCATCAGACCTCGGTTTTGGTATCTGACATTATAGTGAACCCGCCTACTGAAGGAGCATACTGTAGACTGAAAGAAGAATTAATTTCTCGGTGTGTGAAGTCAGTCGACATCAGAGTCAAACAAGTACTGTACCAAGAGAAACGGGGAGATAGGACCCCGTCAGAATACTGGCGTCATTTACGCAGCTTGGTAGATAGATCGACAGTCTCTGATAGACTGTTACTCCACGTATGGCAACAACAGCTACCAGTGCAAGTAAGAACTACACTAGCTATATACGACGAAAGATCAGTTGACAAGCTGCTGCTCGCTGCAGACAGAATCTACGAGACGCACGAGCCTACTGCAACAGTCGCAATGACGTCGACAGATGCCACGTACGGTAACTACCATTACCAGCAAGACCAAACTGACGATATAACAGTAAACTGTGCCGCGGTCGCAACGCGACAAACAGCAAAAAGTTCAAACGAAATTAGAGATTTAAAAACTGCAATAGATGATTTGCGAGCGCAACTAAGCACGCTACAACGACCACAAATTATCTTTAAGCGCAAGAGAGACCGGGCTGGGCGTGAAACACGAAGTCAACAAGAGGACGAGCGTAAGGTGTGTTGGTACCATATACGTTTTGGGAGAAATGCTACAAGATGTACATCACCATGCGCCTACTCAGACAACCAAGGTATGTACAGAAACAGTGCAGTGTTTTCATGTCAGCGACAACAGTCGTCAATACATATGCCTCCTGCTTCGAAAAGATTGTATGTATCAGACGTACTTACGGGTACAAGGTTTTTGGTGGATACCGGGTCAGACATTAGTTCGCTTCCTGTCAGCCATGCGCCACACAACGAAAAAGACATACAGCCACGTTTGAAGGCAGTGAATAACTCGGTGATTAACACGTACGGATGTAAAGTGTGCAAGATTGATGTGGGTTATTCCAAACAGTTTATCTGGTCTTTTGTGATAGCTGGTATATCAGAACCTATTTTGGGCGCTGATTTTCTGGCACATTTCGAGTTGGCGGTCGACTTACAAGGAAAACGTTTGTTAAATCTGACGGACAACAGTGCAATATCAAGCACTAAAGGGCATACAACTAGTGAGAAGCTACAGGCGATTGGCAACTCTGTAGTCGAAGAGCTACATGACGAAGAAAATATTCGGAGATGTTCTGACGGACAGACAAAAGAAGTTAAACATAGCACGGTTCACTACATTCGTACCACGCCAGGACAGCCAGTTTCACAACGAGCACGTAGAATCGCACCAGAGAGAGTGACAGAAACAAAGGCGATATTCGAGGAAATGTTACAGGCGGGAATAATTCGCCGGTCAGACAGTCCGTGGTCTTCACCCCTACACTTAGTACGTAAGAAAGATGGATCATGGAGACCGTGTGGGGATTACCGAGCATTAAACTCAAGAACCATTCCAGATAGATACCCAGTACCTAATATACAGGACTTCACATGTGCTTTGGCCGGCGCGAAAATTTTTAGCGTCCTCGATTGCAAGAAAGCATACAACCAGATACCAGTGGCTCCAAGAGATGTTCAGAAGACAGCAGTGATTACACCATTTGGATTATTCGAGTTTTTATTTATGCCTTTTGGCCTTAAGAACGCAGCACAGACTTGGCAGCGATTTATCGACGAGGTGATAAAGGGATTAACATTTTGCTTTGCTTATCTTGATGACATTTTGGTTTTCTCTCCGGATAGTCAAACACATGAACAGCATCTGTGTCAACTTCGCAAGCGTCTATCTCACTACGGAGTCGTTTTAAATGAAAATAAATGCGTCATGCACAAGAACCAAGTCACTTTCCTCGGCCATACTGTGTCATCAGAAGGTATATTGCCTCTGCCAGAGAAGATCGCTGCGATACAGGCCCTTCCGAAACCGACAACCTACCAAGAGCTACGGCGATACATGGGATTAATAAATTTTTATAGACGTCACCTACCAGCAACGGCTGCGGTGCAAGCACCACTCACTGATGCACTCAAGGGACACGACGCCAAAGGTCGACGAATAGTTAAGTGGACACAAGAAATGGACAAAGCATTTAATGATCTTCAAGCAAGCCTCAGCAAAGCAGTGTTGCTCGCTCACCCAGTTCACTACGCACAATTAGCTATTGTTGTAGACGCGAGCCAGTCAGCAATAGGGGCGGCGCTGCACCAGCGGGTAGAACGGCAATGGCAACCACTACGGTTTTTCTCTAAAAAGTTACAGACTGCACAACAGAAGTGGAGCGCGTATGACAGAGAATTGTTCGCGATCTACGAAGCAATTCGATACTTCCGCCCACAAATAGAGGCTAGACCGGTGACTGTGTTTACAGACCACAAACCCATAACATCGGCTTTTAAAAACACCAGTGATAAATGCTCACCAAGACAGTTCCGTTATATTGAGTTCATAAGTCAGTTCACGACAGATATACGCCATTTAAGAGGCGCAGAAAATTTAGTGGCTGACTATTTTTCACGTATTTGCGGGATTTCAGAAATTATAGACTATGATAAACTTGCAGTGGAACAGACCAAGGATGCAGAGCTACGACAGCTGTTAAACGACCCGTCTACAGGTCTGAAGTTCGAGCAAATTCTGGTGCCTAACTCCAAGCGGAAGCTGTGGTGCGACTTTTCTCAGGGCAGACCAAGACCATTCATTTCAGAAATATTGCGCAAGACGGCATTCAACAGTGTCCACACACTATCGCACCCAGGAGCCAACGCTACAATAAAGCTGCTGACAGACCGCTATGTGTGGCCTTCTATGAAAAGAGACGCGCGCCTTTGGGTACGTTCCTGCATTCCTTGTCAACAGAGTAAAGTAGGACGACATGTGCGTGCTGATATTGGAGATTTTAAAGGTACCTCTGCTAGATTCGCACACATTCACGTAGACCTGGTTGGACCTCTCCCACAGTCAGAGGGTTACAGATATTTGTTTACGGCCATAGATAGGTGCACAAGATGGGCAGAAGCAACTCCAATAGTCGATATTTCAGCCGAAACTACTGCTAAGACGTTTCTGTGTACGTGGGTTGCCCGTTTTGGATGCCCCCTTCACGTCACAACTGACCAAGGACGTCAGTTCGAATCTACGTTGTTCCTCGAGCTATCCAAAATGTGCGGTTTCCAACGCCACCACACGACTGCCTATCACCCTGCCAGTAATGGTATGGTCGAACGATGGCACAGAACACTCAAAGCAGCATTGATGTGTCATCAAGAGAGATGGACGGAAGCATTACCATTAGTGTTGTTAGGCCTGCGGACAGCTCACAAACCCGATATTGGTGCATCAGTTGCCGAGATGGTTTACGGCGAGCCGCTACGGATTCCTGCAGATTATTTAGTACCAACCTTACTACCTGGATCAGAGGGCCTCACACACTGGGTGCAGCAGCTAAAACGTCACTGCACAAATATACGTTGCCCGCCACCTTCTCGCCATGGTAACCGTAACGTGTTTGTACACAAAGACTTGTACAATTGCTCTCACGTAATGTTGCAAACAGACTCAGTCAAATCGCCTTTACAACCACCATATACAGGCCCATTTCAGGTGCTGAGTAGAAATAAGCATACCGTGGACATAATGTACAATGGTGTTCCGACAAAGGTATCGATTGAACGTGTCAAGCCAGCATGGGTTTTACCCGCTCCGACCTCTGACACCACGCCTGTGCATCAACACCTGATGGACGCAGAGCATACCCAAACACCGCTCAGTACATCGTCTGAGACAGGTGAATCACCACCACAAACAACAACGTCACCGCCCCCGAGACATCCGACGCACACCAGAGCTGGACGTCAAATAAAATTCAAGTATCAAGATATCCCTGGGGCTCCGCACTTTAAGGGGGGGGCTGTGTGGCAGTGATATTTTTCATGTCTAGTGCAAAGTGAGATCAAAAGTGCGCGAGAGTTTTTTTTAGTCATGTGTTGTTTTTTATCTTTGCCATAAGACTATAGAATCTCCTAGTTTTTGTTACTTCTCTGTTGTTTTTAGTTTTCTTCTCAGTGTGAGTTTTTTCACGAATAAATTGTACTCCGTTAACTCATTATACCGGACGGCTATGCAATTATTTGTTGTAGGCTAGTCGCCTACAAGCTCATAAACGTTCTTGTCAAAAGGAGAATCATCACCGAGTTATAACATTATTTTATAAAAGAATCCAGAAATAAATTTAATAATTAACCTTAGATTGTGCAATTAATAATACGAATTTTAAGTATGCCAGATTTCTAATTTCAAGTACTTCTAAAACAATAATAATTTTTAACCGTTAGAACATATCGACTGTAACAAATTTATTTCTTTTTATACATTTTAGCCTGAAATGTAATACATCGTATACAAAATCAAACGAAGTTCTGTCAGTGAAACAGCCGAGAATGTTCATCTACACAAGAATCGACAATGTACATGGCATCAGTTATTTCTGCAAAAAACAGGTGGTGTTAGAGGAGGCTGTCCCATTACAAGACGAAACATTTTTGCTTGAAACTGGGTCTGGTGGAATTTCGCTGCAGCGTTCCTTAACATTCGGGAATGATACCAATACAATCTGTGGAATATAAGTTCTGCAGAAGAACACGCAGACATTTATTGGAGTAAATAGCTATTCGAGTATGGCAAAGGGAGACCATTGCTTTCCTGAGGCTGGATTGCTTTCAGCACCGAACACGGCGTTCCGTGGCGTGCGCCCGCTTCTATACAACCGACTTCTATCGTTTCCGTCATTTAATAAGCCCTCCACCCCCGCGAGCGCTCCGAGGTACTTGAATTTTATTAAATTTCCAATCTTGTTAACTTCTGGCAGGCAATCACGGACGCCGTCTTCGCTAACTGCCCCACAGCCTCAGAATATGCAGTATTTTCATTTTCTCATTCACGGAAAGCATTGTGATTCTTTCTCCTTGAGTGCGTCTCCTTATAATACTTAAAAACTACCTCTGCTTCGATGTAAGCTCAGTCCCGACACAAATTATTTATTTATAGTCATCTACAAGCAGACACTCTGAGAGGAACTGTAATTTGTCAGATGTACAAGCGAGCCAGCCCACACTTGATTTTTTTTATTCAGGCTTTGCATATTTTATCTGACAAAAGCGTCCACGTAACGCTGTTTGGTCAGTACTTCGGAGATGAGACGCGAGTACTTGGTAAAACGGTTTCCGTTTCTGGTATCTGCTAGTCTTTTCTAGTAAATTTACACGTCTGTTGCCAATTGCTGTCAAAGCCACCTTCATCAACAGTATTTCACCATCGAATCTGTTATAAACGAAAATCTATTGCAACCTACCTCCTCTTAACTATAAGCTGCACCTTGACCTGAAATATTTTATAATTATAAATCCTGAGAATTATAACCCTAAAAAGTACACAAGAGTCGGACAAATGGCGGTAACATTTTTCAGTACTCAAATAAAGGCAGTAAACTTTCTGATTTGTATGCCATTCCCTGAAGCGTGTGAGACCGTTCAACATCTTCAGAATCAGTGGTTCATGCAAATTAAAAAAGGTCTACGGATAGCGCAAAGTAGGAGTATAATTTAAATTACAGTACTTTGTACGCTGAATTCTTTTTTTCTCAGTTCATTAAACTGCAGAATCTGACGCTCATGAACATACAGAAATACTTAGCGTTTTTAACATTTCTTTCCTTTGTCTCACCAACTCAAGTCCAATCAATGTATCCATCCGCGGAACATTGAATTCATTTGTTCCCTTTTGCATTTGTAAAACTATAAGGATAAACATCTAACGGCATAAAAGACGTAGCTCATAGCAGCGCAAATACTTCTCTGTCAAAATTTTTGTTACACGTAATGTTTTCACATTTGCCTGCTCATAAAGCGTTCACCATGACATATGCGACTTTCGTAATTGAATTATGCCTGTACACATTCCAAGTGGAAACGGAAGTTTATTAATTTCATTCAACTGTGTTTATCTTTCTCTTGCCGTGACATTTGAAAATGAGATTTTTGTCAGACATCACGCCCCGAATGAACTCCCTAATCGATTAGACAATAGATAGAAAAATACTAATTAATATAAAGCTCATAAATATCTCGTTACTCGACGGAGTGATTTATTTTGAAGCCGGGAGAGGTGATGAGAAATGAGTGACTATGCTATCAAGATTCAATCGCTGTTTGATAAGTGATGAATTCAAAGTGCGTTTCCCCTTGTAATTTAGTACATCTGCTTACAGAAAAGCCACCTTTGTAGCTGAGCAGTCAGCACGGCTGACTGCCATACGGAGGATCTTGGATCGATTCCCGGTACAGCCAGTGCATTTTCATTGGTGGTTGGACTAGAACATTCCGATGAGGAATTTAAATCGTAAGCGCAAGCACCCTCAAACCCGCCACCCAAATGTACCAGGAACGAGGAAGTACAGTGCATCTAGCTGTAGTTCTTCGCTGAGTTATGTCAGCCAATATGGCTGGTTTTCTAATCTACTCAAATTTTTTAACGTTTGTAACTGCCGAATTATGACACCAACTTAAAATAAAAAGAA
Organism: Schistocerca cancellata; assembly: GCF_023864275.1. Lineage (NCBI taxonomy): Eukaryota > Metazoa > Arthropoda > Insecta > Orthoptera > Acrididae > Schistocerca > Schistocerca cancellata. Next base: position 5,102,464 of record NW_026046443.1, on the reverse strand, counting down.
CTGTCTACATTGTCTGAGGCACTGGAAAGGGCTTTTGAAGAGGTCTTAAACGACATAACGTGTGTGATACTTGATCGTATGGTAAGAGAAAAACTGCGTCACAGACCAGTGTTCTGCTGCCCCACAGAACCAAATGTGAGGCAGCACGTTACTCAGGTGCGGTTCGTGTGTTTATTACCTCTCTTATCACATGCTGAAAACTCTTAACTTCGATACTGGTGTTACACTAATACACTCTAAGGCAAAAAGAAAACAACGGATCTCGAATAAATTATCCAAATGGTACGGAAATCGGTGATGTGATGAACATGTACTGACGAACAAACTAATACAGTTTCAGAAAAAGTGGATAATTTATTCAACAGAAAGAGCTTCACAAATTGAGCGAGCCACCAACTCTTTGGTCCAGCTCTTGTCCTTATGCAAGCAGTTATACGACTTGGCATTTAGTTACTGGATGTCCTCCTGAGGAATATCATGCAAAATTCTGCCGGCCAGTGTGGCCACGCGGTTAAAGGCGCTTCAGTCTGGAACCGCGCGACCGCTACGGTCGCAGGTTCGAATCCTGCCTCGGGCATGGATGTGTGTGATGTCCTTATGTTAGTTAGGTTTAAGTAGTTCTAAGTTCTAGGGGACTGATGACCTCAGATGTTAAGTCCCATAGTGCTGAGAGCCATTTGAAGCATTTTTTTTTGCAAAATTCTACCCAACTGGCTCGTTAGGTCGTCAAAATCGAGAGATGGTTGGAGGGTCCTGTCCATAGTGCTCCAAACTTCCTTGGTGTGGGAGAGATCCAGCGACCTTACTAACCAAAGGCAGGGTTTAGGAAGCACGGAGACAAGCAGTACAAACTCTCACCTTTTGCGGTATGGTATTATATTGCTGAAGCGTAAGTCCAGAATAGCCTGCCGTAAAGGGCAACAAAACGGGCTGTAGAATATCGTCGACGTACAGTTGTGATGTAATTCTGCTGCAGATGATAACCATAAGGGTGTAGCAGCAACACCGTTCAGGATAGGGAAATCTAGTTTTGTGCAATACCCCAAGCACAAGTTACAGCCAGGTATGGGCCAGATTGCAGTGGGTTACGCATACAACAGTTGCAAAGTAGAATAGAGGCCACAGGGCCATCAAATTGCTGAAAGAGTATACATAGCGGTTTTGCATGTCGCAAATCACAGACAGAAGGGGCCCACTGGTCAACCTAGCGTGTTACGAGTACGTGACGCGAAGTGGCGCGTATTGCAAAACAGAGGCGCACAGCCACGTATAAATACAGGGTGTTTCAAAAATGACCGGTATATTTGAAACGGCAATAAAAACTAAACGAGCAGCGATAGAAATATACCGTTCGTTGCAATATGCTTGGGACAACAGTACATTTTCAGGCGCACAAACTTTCGAAATTACAGTAGTTACAATTTTCAACAACAGATGGCACTGCAAGTGATGTGAAAGATATAGAAGACAACGCAGTCTGTGGGTGCGCCATTCTGTACGTCGTCTTTCTGCTGTAAGCGTGTGCTGTTCACAACGTGCAAGTGTGCTGTAGACAACATGGTTTATTCCCTAGAACAGAGGATTTTTCTGGTGGTGGAATTCCACCGCCTAGAACACAGTGTTGTTGCAACACGACGATGTTTTCAACGGAGGTTTAATGTAACCAAAGGACCGAAAAGCGATACAATAAAGGGTCTGTTTGAAAAATTTCAACGGACTGGGAACGTGACGGATGAACGTGCTGGAAAGGTAGGGCGACCACGTACGGCAACCACAGAGGGCAACGCGCAGCTAGTGCAGCAGGTGATCCAACAGCGGCCTCGGGTTTCCATTCGCCGTGTTGCAGCTGCGGTCCAAATGACGCCAACGTCCACGTATCGTCTCATGCGCCAGAGTTTACACCTCTATCCATACAAAACTCAAACGCGGCAACCCCTCAGCGCCGCTACCATTGCTGCACGAGAGACATTCGCTAACGATATAGTGCACAGGATTGATGACGGCGATATGCATGTGGGCAGCATTTGGTTTACTGACGAAGTTTATTTTTACCTGGACGGCTTCGTCAATAAACAGAACTGGCGCATATGGAGAACCGAAAAGCCCCATGTTGCAGTCCCCTCGTCCCTGCATCCTCAAAAAGTACTGGTCTGGGCCGCCATTTCTTCCAAAGGAATCATTGGCCCATTTTTCAGATCCGAAACGATTCCTGCATCACGCTATCTGGACATTCTTCGTGAATTTGTGGCGGTACAAACTGCCTTAGACGACACTGCGAACACCTCGTGGTTTATGCAAGATGGTGCCCGGCCACATCGCACGGCCGACGTCTTTAATTTCCTGAATGAATATTTCGATGATCGTGTGATTGCTTTGGGCTATCCGAAACATACAGGAGGCGGCGTGGATTGGCCTCCCTATTCGCCAGACATGAACCCTTGTGACTTCTTTCTGTGGGGACACGTGAAAGACCAGGTGTACCGCCAGAATCCAGAAACAATTGAACAGCTGAAGCAGTACATCTCATCTGCATGTGAAGCCATTCCGCCAGACACGTTGTCAAAGGTTTCGGGTAATTTCATTCAGATACTACGCCATATTATTGCTACGCATGGTGGATATGTGGAAAATATCGTACTATAGAGTTTCCCAGACCGCAGCGCCATCTGTTGTTGACAATTGTAACTACTGTAATTTCGAAAGTTTGTCTGCCTGAAAATGTACTCTTGTCCCAAGCATATTGCAACAAACGGTGTATTTCTATCGCTGCTCGTTTAGTTTGTATTGCCGTTTCAAATATACCGGTCATTTTTGAAACACCCTGTAGGTGCGAGTTTCTAACGAGATTCATTCAAGTGCGGCAACTCTCCTGGATGGCGGGGCGTGTCACACCACCAGCTACACACGGCAGCAGATGGTGCGCCAGCATTCCAGTCCAGGGCGGGTCGCAGGTTCGACCCTCTGAGACTGACGCGTGGTCCGTAGCCAGCCAGTGGCAGGCCACTCCACGGCTCGCTACTGCGGGCAGGCTTCCTGGCTTCCAACACACGCTGGAGGCATCCCGAGGCAAGGGCTGCAGGTTCGGACGCCGATCGTGGGCGCTCGTTGTCGCTGCGATCTCAGCCACACGCAGCTGGCCACCTGCAGCTCACACCGAGTGGCGCTGAGTCGGCAGGGATGCAGACCACCAAGTCGAACTGCCAGCATCCTGACGACACCGCGGCTCCGCCGGCGTACAAGCCCGACACACAGTGCAAGCACAGGTCACTGAGGCAGCCATTCTGCGGCAAGCCATTTTGCAGACAGTGAAGTAATGTCCTCAGCATTGCGGGACCCGGTGATGCAGACTGAGGGGAACACGGCACTGTAGTTGGAAACAACAAATCCCTTGGAAGACTCGGAAGAGTCTTAATACGGCGCCTTCTACCTCTTCCTGCTGTATTTGGTCATCCTGATACATGCAGTGCCAGAAGCTGCCACCACAAGGGTTATGGTGTGAAAATAAGTGCCACCCGAGGCCATCACTCTTGGTTGTCAGGCCATATGGTGGGCAACAGTCAGGTTGGTATCCCACCGCTGTCTGTGGCGTCTCTAGACGCGTCTTCGGTGGTAATCAAGGATCATCTGTGTCTTGAGATGCCCTGGACAGCATTGGGATATCGGTTTTGCACGATATTCCTCAGGAGCATATCCAGCAAGTCACTGCTAAGTAGAATAAGGGCCAGTGGTGGATCAAAACGTTATTGACTTGGTCAGTTTGTGAAACTATTTCTCTTGAGTAAATTAACCAATTTTTTTTCTGAAATTGTTATCATTTGTTTGTCTTTAAATGTACATAAAACCTATAAATTTTCGTCTCGTTTTTTTCTTTGTTTTATTTTTATTTAAGGATTGTATCATAAAAGCGGAAGTAACTCTCTATTTCGTTTTCACGACTAACCGGCTGAATCGATTTTGATGGAATTTGATATGGAGATAGCTTCAACTCTGAAGGCGAACACTATCTCATAAACTAAAAATAGAAGAGGTCGAGTGTTAGGAAGGTGAAGCAGGCATCCAGACAGCGCTTGCTCTGACGTCGATGATTTGAATTGTTTACTGATCAACCCGCTCCCGTGCGAATCCAATCTTTACACGTGCGCGTGGTTTCTGAAATTTTAAAAGAATTGGTACACCCCCTGGTGAAGCTGGACAGTTTTGGGAGCAAAATATTGTGTACGGACAATATTAAATTCCGATAGTGAGCCCGATAACGTAGGTATTTAACGGACGACTCGCAAAAATAATTGTTAGCAGTCATCTTGGGGAGAATGGAAGGATGAAACGGTTGCTATGTGTGGGTCGGTGGCAATATCTTACCTTCATTACTAGATGTGCCAGAGGAAACCCTACAAACTCCATTTCTGTACACACGTGACGATTCGAGATAAATATAACTAGAAAATTAAATGCGCGCTTTGAGATGGCTTCATTTTAAGTCTAAAAAGTTCAAGGTCAAATTTACTATATAACTGAGTATTTGCTTCCATCAGACAATCATCAGTATACAGGGTGTTTATAAATGAACATCAGGGCTTTAACGCTTTATGATATTTATTACATTAAACTTACAGTTATAAATGATATATCAAATGAAAGAGCAACTTAAACAGTTTTACCAAGAACTTTACAAATGTTCAATGTGAGCACCATTTGTCACACGGCACACATCAAGTCTATAGCTGAGTTCTTCGCAAATGTTGATAAGCGTATCTTCAGCACCGTCCGCTATGGACGAGCGTTTCTGTCCGGAACCGCGCTGCTGCTACGGTCGCAGGTTCGAATCCTGCCTCGGGCATGGATGTGTGTGATGTCCTTAGGTTTAAGTAGTTCTAAGTCTAGTGGACTGATGACCTCAGATGTTAGGTCCCATACTGCTTACAGCCATTTGAACCATTTGTCTTCAGTGATTGTAGCAACAGCTGCTTCAATCCGGTTTCTTAATTCAGGGAGGTCTGCTGGTAGCGGAGGCACGCACACACGATCCTTGATGAAGCCCCAAAGGAAAACATCGCATGGCGTTAGGTCGGGTGAACGTGGAGGGCATGCAAAACAAGCCCTGTCACTGGGCCGCTTGCGGCATATCCAGCGCTTGGGTGCAGTGAATTGCGGCGGAAACATTGCGCGCTGCGCATGCGCGCTGGTGCCAAACACAACTGTTTGAGTTGCTCTTTCATGTGACATATCATTTATAACTGTAAGTTTAACGTAATAAATATTATAAAGCATTAAAACCCCGATATTCATTTATAGACATCCTGTATAATGGTGACACTAATATATTTATTTTGTTTTTAATATTTATTGTTGTTAATTTGAGGAACTAAGCCTGTTTGTCGAAAATATGATGTCCCCTTGATAAAATTTTGAGGTCTGGTCTGCTCACTGATGAAAATTTTGAGTAGCCGCGGTATTTTGACCGTGAAAAACTCTTAACTGGACACAATATGAAATGAATATTATTGGAGCAATTTTATCTCATGTTATTAATGTTAAACAAGTATTTTAACTTGATGCATCCATGTAAGTTTCTGCGGATTTACATCATGGAGTTTGAAACGAATGAAGGCTAAAATATCCACGTCTTGGATGAAGAGACGGTTTTGAACATTCACAGAAAGTGTCATGAACATAACCATTTAGTAATAACTTTCAAAACCACTTTAGAGAAAATTCCAGAGGTAGATTACAAATTACTGATGTACCCAGACCGTACACCAAATGGAGAACATGTGATGCGATACAACCGTAAAAACTTAGCAGACAGCTACTATCGAGTTTATGCTCGTTATTCCGAGAAAAAATGTCTTTTCAGTTGCAATCACCACTAAAAGTTGCTTTTGGAACGAGCACAAATAAAATCCAAGGCAAACACTCAAAGTTGCCTGTGTACATTTCGTAAAACCGTGATTTTCTCGTGGACTACTGCATATGACGTTCCCACGTGTATCGAACCCACAAAATCTTTACATCCTTGCAAAAGAAGGCAAGAACCAAAACGTTATTTACAGAGTTGTGTGCAGTTCAGATCATGAATATTTTTGTACTAAGATGAGACAATACGGCAAAATGACAGAAACGAGCTCCAAATATATTTTTAGGAGCCACAGGTCAGCTCTTCTGTACGAGGGTTGTCCAGAAAGTAAGTTCCGATCAGTCGCGAAATGTAAACCACGGTGGAAACCAGAAACGTTTTATTTGCAACAGTTAGGTACACCTTCCACCTACTCCTCTACATAGTCGCCGCTCCAACTTCGAGTGTTGTCGTAGTGTTGTATCAACTTTCCCATATCCTCGTCATAGAAAGCAGCTGCCTATGCTTTCGGCCAATTATCTGCACTGGGCTGCGGCTCGTTGTCTGAGGAAAACTTTTGTCTTCATAGCCGGTGGTTCTTGTGAGCAGAGATGAGACTCAAGGGGAGCCAATTGCGGACTGTATTGTGGATGATCAAACACTTCTCATCGGAAACGCTGCAGGAGCTCTTCATTGCCCCCGCAGTGTGCGGCCGAGAAATAGCAAGAAGAAGGAACTGCTCGACAGTTGTGTTATGTGGGCTGCATGACACAGGCGAAATCTCTAACCAGGCCCTCATATTTGGCGGGAGACGCTATTCCCTAGGCATCTTTACGTGCTCACTGTTCACTCAAAACTGAAAAGAGCGACGCGACACGATCGACGGGCATACTAGAGGCACTGCCAAACACATCTGTGCAAAGCTTTACCGGATTTTTCCAGTGGTTTCCATTTCGCGACCTATCGGAACTTACTTTCTGGACAACCCTGGTGTTTGAGAAATGTCATATTACCGCCTTGAGCTGCTGGTAAAAAGCAACCAGTTTCAGTCGTCTGACCATTCAGTTAACGTCGATTATAATTTTAACATGAATGAGTACACTCCGTAGCACAGTTTCTATAGATTGACGATGTAATTTATATTACGATATGATAAAAGAAAAATTTGGAGTAGGTATTAAAATCCAGGGAGAAGAAATAAAAACTTTGAGGTTCGCCGATGACATTGTAATTCTGTCAGAGACAGCAAAGGACTTGGAAGAACAGTTGAATGGAATGGACAGTGTCTCGAAAGGAGGATATAAGATGAACATCAACAAAAGCAAAACAAGGATAATGGAATGTAGTCGAATTAAGTCGGGTGATGCTGAGGGAATTAGATTAGGATATGAGACACTTAAAGTAGTAGATGAGTTTTGCTATTTGGGGAGCAAAATAACTGATGATGGTCGAAGTAGAGAGGATATCAACTGTAGACTGGCAATGGCAAGGAAAGCGTTTCTGAAGAAGAGAAATTTGTTAACATCGAGTATAGATTTAAGTGTCAGGAAGTCATTTCTGAAAGTATTTGTATGGAGTGTAGCCATGTATGGAAGTGAAACATGGACGGTAAATAGTTTGGACAAGAAGAGAATAGAAGCTTTCGAAATGTGGTGCTACAGAAGAATGCTGAAGATTAGATGGGTAGACCACATAACTAATGAGGAAGTATTGAATAGGATTGGGGAGAAGAGAAGTTTGTGGCACAACTTGACCAGAAGAAGGGATCGGTTGGTAGGACGTGTTCTGAGGCATCAAGGGATCACCAATTTAGTATTGGAGGGCAGTGTGGAGGGTAAAAATCTTAGGGGGAGACCAAGAGATGAATACACTAAGCAGATTCAGAAGGATGTAGGTTGCAGTAGGTACCGGGAGATGAAGAAGCTTGCACAGGATAGAGTAGCATGGAGAGCTGCATCAAACCAGTCTCAGGACTGAAGACCACAACAACAAGAACAAGTTACAGCCAGGTGTGGGCCAGATTTCAGGGGGTTACGCATACAACAGTTGCCAAGTAGAATAGAGGCCACAGGGGCCATCAAATTGCTGAAAGAGTACACATAGCGGTTTTGCATGTCGGAAATCACAGGCAGAAGGGGCCCACTGGTCAACCTAGCGTGTTACGAGTACGTGACGCGAAGTGGCGCGTATTGCAAAACAGAGGCGCACAGCCACGTAGAAATAGGTGCGAGTTTATAACGAGATTCATTCAAGTGCGGCAACTCTCCTGGATGGCGGCGCGTGTCACACCACCAGCTACACACGGCAGCAGACGGGGCGCCAGCATTCCAGTCCAGGGTGGGTCGCAGGTTCGACCCTCTGAGACTGACGCGTGGTCCGTAGCCAGCCAGTGGCAGGCCACTCCGCGGCTCGCTACTGCGGGCATGCTTCCTGGCTTCCAACACACGCTGGAGGCATCCCGCGGCAAGGGCTGCAGGTTCGGACGCCGATCGTGGGCGCTCGTTGTCGCTGCGATCTCAGCCACACGCAGCTGGCCACCTGCAGCTCACACCGAGCGGCGCCGAGTCGGCAGCGATGCAGACCACCAAGTCAAACTGCCAGCATCCTGACGACGCCGCGGCTCCGCCGGCGTACAAGCCCGACACACAGTGCAAGCACAGGTCACTGAGGCAGCCATTCCGCGGCAAGCCATTTTGCAGACAGTGAAGTAATGTCCTCAGCATTGCGGGACCCGGTGATGCAGACTGAGGGGAACACGGCACTGTAGTTGGAAACAACAAATCCCTTGGAAGACTCGGAAGAGTCTTAATACGGCGCCTTCTACCTCTTCCTGCTGTATTTGGTCATCCTGATACATTCAGTGCCAGAAGCTGCCACCACAAGGGTTATGGTGTGAAAATAAGTGCCACCCCAGACCATCACTCTTGGTTGTCAGACCATATGGTGGGCAACAATCAGGTTGGTATCCCACCGCTGTCTGTGGCGTCTCTAGACGCGTCTGGTCGGTGGTAATCAAGGATCATCTGTGTCTTGAGATGCCCTGGACAGCATTGGGATATTGGTTTTGCACGATATTCCTCAGGAGCATATCCAGCAAGTCACTGCTAAGTAGAATAAGGGCCAGTGGTGGATCAAAACGTTATTGATTTGGTCAGTTTGTGAAACTATTTCTCTTGAGTAAATTAACCAATTTTTTCTGAAATTGTTATCATTTGTTTGTCTTTAAATGTACATAAAACCTATAAATTTTTGTCCCGTTTTTTTTGTTTGTTTTATTTTTATTTAAGGAGTGTATCATAAATGCAGAAGAAACTCTCTCTTTCGTTTTCACGACTAACCGGCTGAATCGATTTTGATGGAATTTGATATGGAGATAGCTTCAACTCTGAAGGCGAACACTGGCTATCTCATAAACTAAAAATAGAAGAGGTCGAGTGTTAGGAAGGTGAAGCAGGCATCCGGACAACGCTTGCTCTGACGTCGATGATATGAATTGTTTACTGATCAACCCGCTCCAGTGCGAATCCAATCTTTACAAGTGCGCGTTGTTTCTGAAAATTTAAAAGAATTGGTACACCCCCTGGTGAAGCCGGACAGTTTTGGGAGCAAAATATTGTGTACGGACAATATTAAATTCCGATAGTGAGCCCGATAACGTAGGTATTTAACGGACGACTCGCAAAAGTAATTGTTAGCAGTCATCTTGGGGAGAATGGAAGGATGAAACGGTTGCTATGTGTGGGTCGGTGGCAATATCTTACCTTCATTACTAGATGTGCCAGAGGAAACCATACAAACTCCATTTCTGTACACACGTGACGAATAGAGATAAATATAACTAGAAAATTAAATGCGCGCTTTGAGATGGCTTCATTTTAAGTCTAAAAAGTTCAAGGTCAAATTTACTATAGAACTGAGTATTTGCTTCCATCAGACAATCATCAGTAAACAGGGTGTTTAGAAATGAACATCGGGGCTTTAACGCTTCATGATATTTATTATATTAAACTTACAGTTATAAATGATATATCAAATGAAAGAGCAACTTAAACAGTTTTACCAAGAACTTTACAAATGTTCAATGTGAGCACCATTTGTCACACGGCACACATCAAGTCTATAGCTGAGTTCTTCGCAAATGTTGATAAGTGTATCTTCAGCACCGTCCGCTATGGACGAGCGTTTCTGTCCGGAACCGCGCTGCTGCTACGGTCGCAGGTTCGAATCCTGCCTCGGGCATGGATGTGTGTGATGTCCTTAGGTTTAAGTAGTTCTAAGTCTAGTGGACTGATAACCTCAGATGTTAGGTCCCATACTGCTTACAGCCATTTGAACCATTTGTCTTCAGTGATTGTAGCAACAGCTGCTTCAATCCGGTTTCTTAATTCAGGGAGGTCTGCTGGTAGCGGAGGCACGCACACACGATCCTTGATGAAGCCCCAAAGGAAAACATCGCATGGCGTTAGGTCGGGTGAACGTGGAGGGCATGCAAAGCAAGCCCTGTCACTGGGCCCCTTGCGGCCTATCCAGCGCTTGGGTGCAGTGAATTGCGGCGGAAACATTGCGCGTTGCGCATGCGCGCTGGTGCCAAACACAACTGTTTGAGTTGCTCTTTCATGTGACATATCATTTATAACTGTAAGTTTAACGTAATAAATATTATAAAGCATTAAAACCCCGATATTCGTTTATAGATATCCTGTATAATGGTGACACTAATAAATTTATTTTGTTTTTAATATTTATTGTTGTTAATTTATTATGAGGAACTAAGCCTGTTTGTCGAAAATATGATGTCCCCTTGATAATATTTTGAGGTCTGGTCTGCTCACTGATGAAAATTTTGAGAAGCCGCGGTATTTTGACCGTGAAAAAATCTTAAATGGATACAATATGAAATGAATATTATTGGAGCAATTTTATCTCATGTTATTAATGTTAAACAATAATTTTAACTTGATGCATCCATGTAAGTTTCTGCGGATTTACATCATGGAGTTTGAAACGAATGAAGGCTAAAATATCCACGTCTTGGATGAAGAGACGGTTTTGAACATTCACAGAAAGTGTCATGAACATAACCATTTAGTAATAACTTTCAAAACCACTTTAGAGAAAGTTCCAGAGGTAGATTACAAATTACTGATGTACCCAGACCGTACACCAAATGGAGAACATGTGATGCGATACAACCGTAAAAACTTAGCAGACCGCTACTATCGAGTTTATGCTCGTTATTCCGAGAAAATATATCTTTTCAGTTGCAATTACCACTAAAAGCTGCTTTTGGAACGAGCACAAATAAAATCCAAGGCAAACACTCAAAGTTGCCTGTGTACATTTCGTAAAACCGTGATTTTCTCGTGGACTACTGCATATGACGTTCCCACGTGTATCGAACCCACAAAATCTTTTCATCCTTGCAAAAGAAGGCAAGAACCAAAACGTTATTTACAGAGTTGTGTACAGTTCAGATCATGAATATTTTTGTACTAAGATGAGACAATATGGCAAAATGACAGAAACGAGCTCCAAATATATTTTTAGGAGCCACAGTTCAGCTCTTCTGTACGAGGGTTGTCCAGAAAGTAAGTTCCGATCAGTCGCGAAATGTAAACCACAGTGGAAACCAGAAACGTTTTATTTGCAACAGTTACGTACACCTTCCACCTACTCCTCTACATAGTCGCCGCTCCAACTTCGAGTTTTGTCGTAGTGTTGTATCAACTTTCCCATATCCTCGTCATAGAAAGCAGCTGCCTATGCTTTCGGCCAATTATCTGCACTGGGCTGCGGCTCGTTGTCTGAGGAAAACTTTTGTCTTCATAGCCGGTGGTTCTTGTGAGCAGAGATGAGACTCAAGGGGAGCCAATTGCGGACTGTATTGTGGATGATCAAACACTTCTCATCGGAAACGCTGCAGGACCTCTTCACTGCCCCCGCAGTGTGCGGCCGAGAAATAGCAAGAAGAAGGAACTGCTCGACAGTTGTGTTATGTGGGCTGCAAGACACAGGCGAAATCTCTAACCAGGCCCTCATATTTGGCGGGAGACGCTATTCCCTAGGCATCTTTACGTGCTCACTGTTCACTCAAAACTGAAAAGAGCGACGCGACACGATCGACGGGCATACTAGAGACACTGCCAAACACATCTGTGCAAAGCTTTACCGGATTTTTCCACTGGTTTCCATTTCGCGACCTATCGGAACTTACTTTCTGGACAACCCTGGTGTTTGAGAAATGTCGTATTACCGCCTTGAGCTGCTGGTAAAAAGCAACCAGTTTCAGTCGTCTGACCATTCAGTTAACGTCGATTATAATTTTAACATGAATGAGTACACCCCGTAGCACAGTTTCTATAGAGTGACGATGTAATTTATATTACGATATGATAAAAGAAAAATTTGGAGTAGGTATTAAAATCCATGGAGAAGAAATAAAAACTTTGACGTTCGCCGATGACATTGTAATTCTGTCAGAGACAGCAAAGGACTTGGAAGAACAGTTGAACGGAATGGACAGTGTCTCGAAAGGGGGATATAAGATGAACATCATCAAAAGCAAAACAAGGATAATGGAATGTAGTCGAATTAAGTCGGGTGATGCTGAGGGAATTAGATTAGGAAATGAGACACTTAAAGTAGTAAAGGAGTTTTGCTATTTGGGGAGCAAAATAACTGATGATGGTCGAAGTAGAGAGGATATAAAATGTAGACTGGCAACGGCAAGGAAAGCGTTTCTGAAGAAGAGAAATTTGTTAACATCGAGTATAGATTTAAGTGTCAGGAAGTCGTTTCTGAAAGAATTTGTATGGAATGTAGCCATGTATGGAAGTGAAACATGCGCAACACATAGTTTGGATAAGAAGAGAATAGAAGCTTTCGAAATGTGGTGCTACAGAAGAATGTTGAAGATTAGGTGGGTTGATCACGTAACTAATGTGGAGGTATTGAATAGGATTGGGGAGAAGAGAAGTTTGTGGCACAACTTGACTAGAAGAAGGGATCGGCTGGTAGGACATGTCCTGAGGCATGAAGGGACCACAAATTTAGCATTGGAGGGCAGTGTGGAGGGTAAAAATCGTAGAGGTAGACCAAGAGATGAATATATTAAGCAGATTCAGAAGGATGTAGGTTGCAGTAGGTACTGGGAGATGAAGGAGCTTGCACAGGATAGATTAGCATGGAGAGCTGCATCAAACCAGTCTCGGGACTGAAGACCACAGCAACAACAACAGTGTATTATTCACGGTTTTATCACTTGACGGTAACAGGTTTATATTTCACCTAACCTGATGCTGTGAATACTTTTATGAACGTGATGATGGTCAAACAACTGAATCTGGCCGTACAAATAAAGTACTTTACCAGCAGCTCAAGTAGGTAATATAACATTTTTCAGAAACTCGTTAATTATGTACCTGCTCACGGGCATTACATCCATTTATACAAACATACATACATACACATAAGCGCCGCTATATAGCAGAAGTTTTTAAATTACTAACTCAATTACTCACCACCACTCACCATAACAAAACTACTGACTGGCGAGCGCAGTCGCGGGTAACGGCTAGTATGCCGTAAAGTGATAAACAGCACTCCGTTATCAGGCAACATATGGTCCACCGGGACCATCCGACCGCCGTGTCATCCTCAGATAACGATACAGATAGGCGTGTGGTCACCACACCGCTCTCCTGGTGCTTATGATGGTTTTCTTTGACCGCAGCCGCTACTATTCGGTCAAGTAGCTCATCAGTTGGCTGAGTGAACACCGAAAAATGGCAACAGCGCATGGCGGCCCGTATGGTCACCCATCCAAGTGCCGGCCACGCCCGACAGCGCTGAACTTCGGTGATCTGACCGGAACCGGTGTAGCCACTGTGGCAAGGCCGTTGCTCGTAAAGTGATAGCGGACAGACAATTTTCCATTCTGAATTATTCATCTGGACCTACCATGCTATTAGTCTGTCTTCGGGAGTCAACGGTGTTCCCTTGCAGACTTCTTGTTCTAATTTTCACACAGATACAAGGTCAGACGTGTTGAGCCTTGCAAGTGTGCCCGCCGTTTTGTGTTCACCAGACAACGGACGAACGACCTACATACTTTCTGTTCAAAGAGAATGGGTGGAACATTCGTAATGCTACTGCACACGGATTGCCCTATGTCCGTTGGGTTGTCTTGGAGACACGGCAGTATATCTGTCTGGAACTGTTAAATCTGTTTAAAGACCCATTTGTAAAACAGGGACCAATCATGTGACTCTTGAAAAGTCCACCCAACATGGTGACAGACATGTTGACTGTATATGCGAGGTTAATTTTTGACAGTTCGAATTTTTCGACAAAAATTTATAATGTTTCCGGAAACTCATCATGAGGGATACATACGGTCAGTATGCCATTCAGCTTACAGACGCACCGTGGCTCTAACAGTTCAGCAACATTATTAATAAACGAAAACAATATTCTTCTTTAGTGTCGTTGTCGTTGTGCTCTTTAGTCCGAAGAATGGTTTGGTGCAGCTCTCCATGCGACTCTATCCTGTGCAAGCCTCTTCATCTCTGAGTTACTTATGCAACTTATACATCATTCTGAATTTTCTTACTGTATTTGTCTCTTATACTCTATTCACAGTTCCACCTCCCCCCACCCCTTTTCCCTCAAACAATAAACTGGTGCTCCCTTGGTGGCTCAGAATGTGACCTATCAACCGAGCCCTTACTGTAGTAATGTTGTGGCAGCAATTTCTTTTCTCCCCAGTTATGTTGAGTACCACTTCGTTAGTTTTGTGACCCACCCACCTAATCTTTACCATTCTCCTGCAGCACCACATTTCAAAAGCTTTTGTTTTATTCTTGCCTAAGCTGTTTATCGCCCGTGTTTCGTACATGGCCACAATCCATTGAAATACAGTCAGAAAAGACTTCCTAACCCTTAAAGGTATATTCTATGCGAACAAATTTCTCTTCTTCAGAAACGCTTTTCTTGCCATTGCCAGTTTACATTTTATATTCTCCACGTCCGTCATTATCAGTTATTTTGCTGTCGAATAACAAAATTCATCTACTGCTTTAAGCGTCTCGTTTCCTAATCTGATTCCCTAGGCATAACCTGATTTAATTCGACTACTTTCCACTATTCCTGTTTTCCTTTTGTTAATGTTCGTCTTATAAACTCTTTGAAGACGTTGTCCAAGCCCTTCTACTGCTCTTTCAAGTCCTTTGCCGTCTATGACAGAATTACAATGTTATTGGCAAACCTCAAAGTCTTTATTGCTTCTCCCTTAACTTTAATCCCTGATCCAATGTTTCTTTCCCTTACTGCTTGCTCAAGCTAGGACTCGAATAGCATACGGGATAGACTACAACCACCTCTCATTTCCTTCTCAGCCACTGCTTCCCTTCCAAGCCCCTAGACTCTTGCAACCGCTGTCTGCTTTTTTTTCTTTTTTGTTTTTTTTGAGTCATGGATTGATGCGTCCACCACGCTATGTAGGCCTATTCCTCTCCTGCGCCAACCTCTTCATCTCAGAGTAGCTGCTGCAACCTACATTCTCAATTATTTACTGGATGTATTCCAATCTCTTTCTTCCTCTACAGTTTTTCCCTTAATAGCTTCCTCTAGTTCCATGGAAGTCTTCCCCTGCAGTCTTAACCAAAGTCCTACCATCCTCTCCCATCTCTTTGTCAGTGTTTTCCAAATATTCATTTCCCCTCCGATTCTGCATAGAACTTCCTCATTCATTATGTTAGCAATCCACCTAATTTTCAACATTAGTCTGTAACACCGCATCTCATTCCTTACCTTATCAATCAACCTAATTTTCAACATTCGTCTGTAGTATCACATCTTAAATGCTTAGATTCTCTTCTGTTCTGGTTTTCTCACAGTTTCACTACCACACAATGTTGTGCTCCAAACATGCATTCCGTACACCTTGTAAATAGCCTCTCGCTCCTTGTGTTTTACTCCTGTTATCCTCAGACTTTCAAAGAGAGTATTCCAGTCAACATTATCAATAGCTTTGTCTAAGTCGTGCTAGAAACGTAGATTTGCCTTTCTTTAGCCAATTTTCTAAGACAAGTCGTAGGGTCAGTTGTATCTAGCGTCTTCCTACACTCCTTCGAAATCCAGACTGATCTTGCCTGACGTCGGCTTCTGCCAGATTTTCCTAGGGGTGTGAAGAATTCCTGTTAGTACGAGGGTTGGAACTTCTTAGTAGCAACTATCTATTTACAGCTCGTACAAAATAGATACGTGTTTCAACGTTTTACTGACCTTCAGAGTAGTCACCAGCATTGTGTATAACCCGTTACCAGCGATGTGGAAGTCGTGGATACTCTTAGTAGTGCCAGTTGTGTTCACAGTTCGAGTGGCGCGGTCTATTGCCCGACTAAATTGTAGCAGTTCTGAAGCAAAAGGCGTGAAGTGTTTCCTTCAGTTTAGAAATCGAGTTGAACTCACGAGGGCTTAAGTCAGAGGAGTGCTGTAGGTGGTATAGCACTTAGCAGCCCCATCAGTCAAATAAATCAATAACACCTTGCATTGTACGTGCTTGAGCATTGTCCTGCAAAATGACGTTCAGGTCCTGCAGAAAGTGTCATCACGTCTGTCTCTATGCTGTTCATTTTTGGAACACAACCTGCGACTGATTTGTTTGACTGATGGGTCTGCTAAGTGCTATACCACCTACTGCACTCCCCTGACTTAAGCCCTCATGAGTTCAACTCGATTTGTAAAATGAAGGAAACACTTCACGGCATTCGCTACAGAACTGCTACAAATTCGTCGGGCAATAGACCGCTCCGCTCGAACTGTTAACACAACTGGCACTACTAAGAGTATCCCACGACTTCCACATCTCTGGCAAGGGGTTGTCCACAATGCTGGTGACTACTTTGAAGGTCATCAAAACTTTGAAACACGTATCTATTCTGCACGAGCTGTAAATAAATTAAAGTTTCAACCCTCGTATTTGGCAGTCTTGATTTGTTATACTTACAGTTGAGTAATATTCACACCTTTGAGAACTTGCTGTCTTTGGAATTGGAATTATTACATTCATGTTGAAGACTGACAGTATGTCGCCTGTCTCATACATCTTGCACGCCAGATGGAAGAGTATTGTCATGGCTGGCTCCCTAATGGCTGTCAGTAGACGGAATGACGTCTGCTCCCACGGCCATGTTGCGACGTAGGTCTTTCAGTGCTCTGTCAAATTCTTCCCACACTATCATAGATTCAGCTCATCCTCATCTACCTCCTCTTCCGTTCCTATAATTCGTCAAATGTTCAAATGTGTGTGAATTCCTAAGGGACCAAGCTGCCGAGGTCATCGTCCCTAGACTTACACACTACTTAAAGTAACTGAAACTAATTTATGCTAAGACAAACACACACACACCCATGCCCGAGGGAGGACTCTAACCTCCGGCGGGAGGGGCCATATAATTTGTCTGTGGTATACATTGTGGAATGCTGGATAGCCTCACGAGCAGGTTTTGTGGTGTCTGCAACAGCAGAGCACAGTGTGGTAGGCTCCAAGCACACAGGTGGGCAATCACACTACACCTGAGTTACCTTAGAGCAGAGCTCTACGGGAGTACAGGACCAGTGGCGACACAGACGGGAATTTCGCTGATTTCAGCATCAACATTCGTGGAATTCAGCTTTTCCAGGGATCGCCGACATCATCATGCAGCGCTCGGGCAATGACATTATCTTCCCCTCTGCCCCTCTGCTTCACTCCTGTGGAAAAAAGGCGATACGCTTTTCCCGAAAACTCCGATGGGCCCGAGGGCACCAGTAGTGTGCAAGCTCGACCTCCCACCCCACGGACAACATTAATTTCTATAGTTCGATTGCACCGTCACTTACAGGGCTATTACAAATGATTGAGCGATTTCATAAATTCACTGTAGCTCCATTCATTGACATATGGTCACGACACACTACAGATACGTAGAAAAACTCATAAAGTTTTGTTCGGCTGAAGCCGCACTTCAGGTTTCTGCCGTCAGAGCGCTGGAGAGCGCAGTGAGACAAAATGGCGACAGGAGCCGAGAAAGCGTGCGTCGTGCTTGAAATGCACTCACATCAGTCAGTCATAACAGTGCAACGACACTTCAGGACGAAGTTCAACAAAGATCCACCAACTGCTAACTCCATTCGGTGATTGTATGCGCAGTTTAAAGCTTCTGGATGCCTCTGTAAGGGGAAATCAACGGGTCGGCCTGCAGTGAGCGAAGAAACGGTTGAACACGTGTATCTGGACATGCTGGAAAATTGGCTCATGCCACAACTGGAGACCGACAGCGGCGACTTCATCTTTCAACAGGATGGTGCTCCACTGCTCTTCCATCATGATGTTCCGCATTTCTTAAACAGGAGATTGGAAATCCGATGGATCGGTCGTGGTGGAGATCATGATCACCAATTCATGTCATGGCCTCCACGCTCTCCCGACTTAACCCCATGCGATTTCTCTCTGTGGGGTTATGTGAAAGATTCAGTGTTTAAACCTCCTCTACCAAGAAACGTGCCAGAACTGCGAGCTAGCATTAACGATGCTTTCGAACTCATTGATGGGGACATGCTGCGCCGAGTGTGGGAGGAACTTGATTATCGAAACTTCCTGGCAGATTAAAACTGTGTGCCCGACCGAGACTCGAACTCGGGACCTTTGCCTTTCGCGGGCAAGTGCTCTACCAGCGCACACTCCGCTGCAGAGTAAAAATCTCATTCTGGAAACATCCCCCAGGCTGTGGCTAAGCCATGTCTCCGCAATATCCTTTCTCTCAGGAGTGCTAGTTCTGCAAGGTTCGCAGGAGAGCTTCTGTAAAGTTTGGAATGTAGGAGACGAGGTACTGGCAGAAGTAAAGCTGTGAGTACCGGACGTGAGTCGTGCTTCGGTAGCTCAGTTGGTAGAGCACTTGCCCGCGAATGGCAAAGGTCCCGAGTTCGAGTCTCGGTCGGGCACACAGTTTTAATATGCCAGGAAGTTTCATATCAGCGCACACTCCGCTGCAGAGTGAAAATCTAATTCTGGAAACTTAATTATCGGCTTGATGTCTAAAAAAAAAAAATGGTTCAGATGGCTCTGAGCACTATGGGACTTAACAGCTTTGGTCATCAGTCCCCTAGAACTTAGTACTACTTAAACCTAACTAACCTAAGGACATCACACACATCCATGCCCGAGGCAGGATTCGATCCTGCGACCGTAGCAGTCGCGCGGTTGCGGACTGCGCGCTTAGAACCGCGAGACCACCGCGGCCGGCCCTGGCTTGATGTCTACCGAATCACTAAAGGGGCACATATCGATCATTTGTGAATGCCTAAAAAAACTTTTTGAGTTTTTGTATGTGTGTGCAAATCATTTTGAAAATATCTCAAATAATAAAGTTATTGAAGAGCTGTGAAATCGCTTCAATCATTTGTAATAACCTTGTATATACGTCCGTCTAGTATGAAGCACCGTCAGCAGCATCGATGGTTAGCTGAGAAGTAGCCGGTCAGTAAGTATCTGGCAATTCTTTCTGCTATAACAATGTGGTTATTTTGCATTGTGCATGTCACAGCGCCTCAAAGTGGCGCCAGCGCTATATTTCTTTAAAGCATGTGTACTTCATAGACTCTCTCACCTGTTATGATAAGTTAAGAACGTTGAAGCTTAGCTTCTTTGGGTTGTTAGAGACATGCTTTCTGTGTTACCAACTGCTATAGATGCCGCTGGCATACATATTGAAAAATATGAAGTAAAATCGTGATAACTTCTCAACGGTTTGCGTTAGGACGTTCAAACTGAAAATAGCCATTCAGTAGGTCATCGACAGCATCGATGTTCCGACAGTTCAGTGCCTCATTCAGAATTTCACTATTCGCTATTCGAAGCGCCACGTCATCGCCAATGGTGGCAGGCATATCGAACATGTCAAAACCTAAATCCGGATGTCTCTAGTGACGTTTACGTGATGAATAAAGTGTGTGCACGCCGTAGTTTCTAACTAATTCATTTTTTCCCTTATAAATCAATAATTGTAACTAATTCACGTTTTTTCCCTTATAAAACAATAATTATCAAGCTGTAAGAAGAATATACTACGAATTTGTTGAATATTTGCGCAGCAACCACTTAAATATACATCATGAGGAGCAATTCATTAATACCTTTATCCCCCTCCCCCCTCCAGCCCTTTTCCGAAGTGTGTGTCGTACCTAGCAAGTCTGTAGAGGCTGATGGGTTTACGGACAGTATTCGAACGTGTTTTCGAGGCTGCTGGATTCAGTGCAAGATAGGCTGAATTTAAAGCTCCGCGAAATACTGTGATGTAAAGCAATGACTGTAAATAAATGTATATATATGAATAAACTAAAAAATATATATTCCCTACAAAAAATTGTTGCTCTTTTTCCTTGTCCTATCCAGCCATTCTGAGTTATTAGCAGAAAGACACGAACTTCATTTTATAGAAGCACTTTCTCGAGGCTGCTGGATTCAGTGCAAGATAGGCTGAATTTAAAGCTCCGCGAAATACTGTGATGTAAAGTAATGACTGTAAATAAATGTATATATGTGATTAAACTAAAAAATATATATTCCCTACAAAAAATTGTTGCTCTTTTTCCCTTGTCTTATCCAGCCATTCTGAGTTGTTAGTAGAAAGACACGAACTCCATTTTATAGAAGCACTTTCTTTACTCATACATAATGTGTAGTTTCATCACTGCTACTAATGAGGTGCTGAAGTAACCGCTGCGCCGGCCGCTGTGGCCGAGCGGTTTTAGGCGCTTCAGCCTGGAACTGCGCTGCTGCTGCGGTCGCAGGTTCGAATCCTGCCTCGGGCATAGATTGTGTGATGTCTTTAGGTTAGTTAGGTTTAAGTGGTTCAAAGTCTAGGGGACTAATGACCTCAGATGTTAAGGCCCATAGTGCTTGGAGCCATTTTTTGTGACCGCTGCCTGTGCTCCCATTCATTTTTGTTGGAAACTGCTTTATAATTTCCAGCACAACATGGAGGTGATTGATACAGAGTACAGCAAGCACACTGTATTTTTTTTTTTATTGCTATCATTTACACGCGCTTCGAAGTCACCACAGTAATGAGGTGATACATTGACAGTATAAAAATTATGACGTCATAGCATGGTCTGAACATTTCGACATTCAATAAGGGAACAAGATTTGGCCTTTGCAGATTCACAGAGAAAATCTCGGATATCGTTCGCCACCTACATGAAGTACTGTATTACCATTCCGTTAACATGCCTTATGAAGGTTGCTGGGACGTTAATTACTGTACTCATTTGCTGTGAAATTGCTTGTGTAACACAGGTTAACAAAAGCAATCTGCGCTTAGCCAGTAAGTAATTTTCAAAGAAATTGCACCACAGAAAGGTTAAAGTTCAACGACCCGTCGAAGTCGACGCGAAACAATAACAAACTTCATTTTTCTTCAGTGATAAAAGACCGTGTTGTTTTCGTATATGAGACGGAATTCATTTGATACTAAAAGGAAATGTTCTTGTAAATATCAGTCTTGTTGTGATGAAAATTATTTGAAAAAAAAAAAAAGCTTCTGAAGCTGTGCAGCGAGACGTTTGATTGTGATCTGTCGATCACCTCGAATGAGAGTGTCTGCCCGATGCAACATCAAAATGGCTCTCAGCACTATGGGACTTAACTTCTGAGGTCATCAGTCCCCTAGAATTTAGAACTACTTAAACCTAATTAACCTAAGGACACCACACACATCCATGCCCGAGGCAGGATTCCAACCTGCGACCGTAGCGGTCGCGCGGTTCCAGACTGTAGCGCCTAGAACCGCTCGGCCACTCCGGCCGGCCGATTCAACATCCAAGGAGTCACAGCTGTCTGCTGCCGGCTGACACGAGGAAGATCGGATATGTTTGCGCAACCTTATACGACTATGACAAACGCCTCGACCGACGAATTCACCGTGCTTTTGTACAATGCACAGGTCTCTGTAGACATTCGGTAACCGCCTATGAAAATCTGCGATTCTCTGCTTTTCCTCAAAAAGAAACTCAATCAGAGCTCTCTCCTTGGAACGCAATTCCATTACAGACTCCATTTTGAAGGCTACGTGCGACTATCGGAACTTCATGAAACTATAGGGCCTGAAGCGGGATTATTCCATGGCGTCCAACAACAACAAATTCCGCATATTTTCAACAGATATTGAACAAAAAAATGTGTTGCAATACATATTGCACGCACAAGTTTGCAGAATCTGTATTTGTGTTGCGTGGCCATAGAAAGTGGAAAATGAAATGGCAGCAATGCTCTAGCTTCTGTTTTAAGAGAGCGAGGGAAGGTCAACGTACAGGGCGGGGAAAAAGAACTGTTAGTAACTTAGAGCATATTAGGGGACATCGAACCGATAAAATTTTTGCACATAAACAAAAGTCGGGAAACGTACCATTGTGGGCTATGGCCACAAAACGACTCCGAGTGAGCGACCGGCGAGCGAAAATTTGTATGGTAGGCGAAGCGGTTTTCTCCGAATACACTGCCGCTATGCATGTCATGCTGCGGCCCTTTTTCTCATTTAATCGAAGATGTCAACTATGTAGCGATGTAGGATGCTGGAATTTCGAGCGGTTTTTGAAAAACCACTATCCGATATAAATATAGTGTTTAAAAATTTTCTGTTTTATTTTTCAGGGTTGCCTCAGTTCACGTTTATTGATTAACTATAGCTGTTAGAATAAGAGTGAATTCTTGCTCACTGTACATTAGAAAAAATTCAAACATGTTGTCTTCAGATCATTGCGCCTGACAGTAGCGCTGTTTCTGCAGTACACCTTATTATCTCAACAAACTGGTGGCCTTAACGTACTTTAAACGTACATTCTGAACAGTCAAATTTTATCCAGTAAAAATTAACAAAATTCGTATACAATGTAGCAACTCTCTTTCAAATTCTAAAGATGGCAGGGGTAAAATACAGGGAGCGGAAGGCTATTTACAATTTGTACAGAAACCAGATGGCAGTTATAAGAGACGAGGGACATGAAAGGGAAGCAGTGGTTTGGAAGGGAGTGAGACAGAGTTGTAGCCTCTCCCAGATGTTTCTCAATCTGTATATTGAGCAAGCAGTAAAGGAAACAAAAGAAAAATTCGGAGTAGGTATTAATATCCATGGAGAAGAAATAAAAACTTTTGACGTTCGCCGATGACATTGTAATTCAGTCAGAGACAGCAAAGGACTTAGAAGAGCAGTTGAACGGAATGGACAGTGTCTTGAAAGGAGGATATAAGATGAAAATCAATAAAAGCAAAACGAGGATAACGGAATGTAGTCGAATTAAGTCGGGTGATACTGAGGGAATTAGATTAGGAAATGAGTCGTTTAAAGTAGTAAATGAGTTTTGCTATTTGGGGAGCAAAATAACTGATGATGGTCGAAGCAGAGAGGATATAAAATGTAGACTGTCAATGGCAAGGAAAGCGTTTCTGAAGAAGAGAAATTTGTTAACATCGAGTATAGATTTAAGTGTCAGGAAATCGTTTCTGAAAGTATTTATATGGAATGTAGCCATGTATGGAAGTGAAACATGGAAGATGAATAGTTTGGACAAGAAGAGAATAGAAGCTTTCGAAATTTGGTGCTACAGAATAATGCTGAAGATTAGATGGGTAGATCACATAACTAATGAGGAGGTATTGAATAGAATTGGAGAGAAGAGAAGTTTGTGGCACAATTTGACAAGAAGAAGGGACCGGTTGGTAGGACATGTCCTGAGGCATCAAGGGATCACAAATTTAGCATTGGAGGGCAGCGTGGAGGGTAAAAATCGTAGAGGGAGATCAAGAGTCGAATACACTAAGCAGATTCAGAAGGATGTAGGCTGCAGTAAGTACTGGGAGATGAAGAAACTTGCACAGGATAGGGTAACATGGGGAGCTGCATCAAACCAGTCCCAGGACTGAAGACAACAACAACAATAACAACAACAATTAACAAGCCAAGGAATCTAACGTTTGCCTACTTTCAACTACTCGACTGAAAGAATTATCTTCATCTAATCAATAACTGTGCTCTTTAGCGTAACAGGTGTTCGCTGGAGAAAGATTAAGAGCACATATTTCCTTTCGTTCGTCGCTGGACTACTGGCACACAGCTGTGGTTACCTGGAATATTCTGCTCTGTTCGGCTCGCCGTACTCTGATTTCCAGAAAGTTTTTCTCTGTATAGAAGAAACGTGGTCTAGTGCTAGAAACACCATTTAGCCGAATTCATAACTACTTAGAATCCAAATGCATGTCGAAGGGAAAACTGTTACACAATAGGTATACATGAGCTATACTTGAGAATCTTTTACAGTGACGTCAGTAAAGTGTATACAGGGGATCATTATCAGACTGTCACATCTCCCGGTCAACCACTTGCTAACACTTGTCACCCAAAACGAGATAATGAGAAAACAGCAAAGGCAACTATTGAGCTTCTAAGTGCACGAAAAAGTCATCCGAGAACCAGCAACACTATTAATATTTCTTATTGAGAGCACGTCTGTGTGTATGGGATGATTCAGTGACGATGTTAGATAATTTTAGGGATTACTGAGGAGGGTAAATATAGCAATTTGAGGTAAGAGACGTTGGGCCGGAAACGACCGAGTCGATACCTGTAATTAAAACTCGTTCTGATACATCTCACAAACATATCCTGTAAACATAGGCTATAAAGTGTATATTTAAGAGCTGTGAGGACTTGCTCAGTAGAAGAGATGTGTTTCGCAGCAGTGAAGATGAACAAGGGCTGCTCATGGTTCTTAAGGTATGCACTTCCAAGCCGATGTTTACTGCACATTTTTTCCTTGTTTTGATCCATTCTACCTCCTCCCAAAGTATGAAAATCAGAGAGCTTGTACCACTGTTTTGATACCTCTGAAAGATTTTCGCCTATAACTTTCGACTCGGTCATTTCTGGACCGGTGAATCTTACCTCCAATTGATACGTTTACCCTTCTCCATCATCCCAGAAAGATTGTAACATCAGCACGAAATCACCTTGTAGGTTAGGCCACACCATTCTTGAAAAATCGTTTTAGAATACAGAGCCAATTGTCAGTTTTACAGTAACAGAAATGATTTCTGGCGTTCCCCAAGTTAGTCTTATAAGTCCTTGCTGTTCCTTATCTGTATAAACGATTTACGAGATAATCTGACCAGCCTTGTTAGGTTGTTTGCAGATGTTGACCCTAAATACTGAAAAGTGTGAGGTCATCCACACGAGTGCTAAAAGGAATCCTTTAAACTTCTGTTATACGAAAAATCAATCAAATCTAAAGGCCATACATTCAGCTAAATGCATAGGAATTACAAGTACGATAAACTTAAATTCGAAAGAACACACAGAAAATGTTGTGGGGAAGGCAAACCAAAGACTGCGTTTTATAGGCAAGACACTTAGAAAATGTAACAGACCTACTAAAGAGACTGCCTACACTACTATTGTCCGTTCTCTTGTGGAGTACTGCTGCGCGATGTAGGATCGTTACCAGATAGGATTGACGGAGCACATCAAGAGAGTTCGAAAGAGGATAGCATATTGTGTATTATTGAGAAGTAGGGGAGAGAGTGGCACGAAAATGACATTATTCAAACAAAGGCGTTTTTCGTCGCGGCGGAATATTTCTCACGAAATTTCAATCAGCAACTTTCTCCTCCGAATGCGAAAATATTTTGTTGACGCCGACCCACTTACGGAGAACCGATCATCATATAAAATAAGGGAAATCAGAGTTCACGCGGAAAGATGTAAGTGTTCGTTTGTTCCGCGTGCTGTTCGAGATTGTAATAACAGAGAATTATTGTCAAGGTGGTTCGGTGAACACACTGCCAGCCACTTGAATGTGATTAGGAGAGTATCTATGTAGATGTAGATGAGAACAGTAGACAGTGCCAGAACTAAAGATAAGAAACAGTTCTTTTGAATTTCACATGGGCGCTATTTGCAAGGGAAAGGTGTAGTGACCCTTTCTGCACATTAAGGGAAAAAAGGAGAAATATCAACACATTAGTTGCTAAAGCTGATGAACTATGCACACACATGACAGAGCACTATATACGGAAGACACAACAGTAGACATGGAACCACAAACAAAAGACGCCTTAACCTGCACTGACGTGTTAAAAGTAATGGAACAGCGATATGCACATATGCAGATGGCAGTAATATCGAGTACACAATGTGGTGTCACCGCCAGACACCACACTTGATAGGTGGTAGCCTTTTACATCGGCCGCGGTCCGCTAGTATACGACAGACCCGCGTGTCGCCACTGTCAGTGATTGCAGACCGAGCGCCGCCACACGGCAGGTCTACAGACACGTACTAGCACTCGCCCCAGTTGTACAGCCGACTTAGCCAGAGATGGATCACTGACAACTACGCTCTCATTTGCCGAGACGATGTTAGCATAGCCTTCAGCTACGTCATTTGCTACGACCTAGCAAGGCGCCATAGCATTTGATAATTATTATTGTGAAGCCTGTACTGTAACAAGAGCTATGTTCTACAATTGTGGATTAAAGTTAAGTATTCAAGCAACTACGTACTTTATTTACTAGACTCAACTACTTTACTGTTCCAGACCTCACGCCAGTCTGCGTGAGCTTAACGCGTGCATTTCGGCATCCTCGCATTGTGACTTGGCTGTCTTGCCAAGTCACTACACACAAGGTATAAAATGACAGCACATTAGTGAAGCTGTCATTTGTACTAAGGTGATTCACGTGAAAGTGTTTCCGACGCGATAATGGCCGCACGACGGGAATTAGCAGGCTTCGAGCGCGGAATGGTAGACGGAGCTAGATCCATGGGACATTCCATTTCGGAATTCGTTAGGGAATTCAGTGTTCTAAGAGTGTGCCGAGAATACCAAAATTCTGGCATTACTTCTCACCAAGTACAATGCAGTGGCCTATGTCCCCTACACATAGCCACCAGAACAGCGGCGGATTCGTAGATTTGTCAGTGCTAATAGACAAGCAGCTCTTCATAAAACAAAAGAAGAAATCAATGTGGGACCTATGACGAACGTGCGCAGTAGGACAGTGAGGCGAAATTTGGCCTTCTACATCTACATCTACATCCATACTCCGCAAGCCACCTGACGGTGTGTGGCGGAGGGTACCTTCAGTACCTCTATCGGTTCTCCCTTCTATTCCAGTCTCGTATTATTCGTGGAAAGAAGGATTGTCGGTATGCCTCTGTGTGGGCTCTAATCTCTCTGATTTTATCCTCATGGTCTCTTCGCGAGATATACGTAGGAGGGAGCAGTATACTGGTTGACTCTTCGGTGAAGGTATGTTCTCGAAACTTCCACAAAAGCCCGTACCGAGCTACTGAGCGTCTCTCCTGCAGAGTCTTCCACTGGAGTTTATCTATCATCTTCGTAACGCTTTCGCGATTACTAAATGATCCCGTAACGAAGCGCGCTGCTTTCCGTTGGATCTTCTCTATATCTTCTAACAACCCTATCTGGTACGGATCCCACACTGCTGAGCAGTATTCAAGCAGTGGGCGAACAGGCGTACTGTAACCTACTTCCTTTGTTTTCGGATTGCATTTCCTTAGGATTCTTCCAATGAATCTCAGTCTGGCATCTGCTTTACCGACGATCAACATTATATGATCATTCCATTTTAAATCACTCCTAATGCGCACTCCCAGATAATTTATGGTATTAACTGCTTCCAGTTGCTGACCTGCTATTTTGTAGCTAAATGATAAAGGATCTATCTTTCTGTGTATTCGCAGCACGTTACACTTGTCTCCATTGAGATTCAATTGCCATTCCCTGCACCATGCGTCAATTCGCTGCAGATCCTCCTGCATTTCAGTACAATTTTCTATTGTTACAACCTCTCGATACACCACAGCATCATCTGCAAAAAGCCTCAGTGAACTTCCGATGTCATCCACCAGGTCATTTAGGTATATTGTGAATAGCAACGGTCCTATGACACTCCCCTGCGGCACACCTTACTTCGGAAGACTTCTCTCCATTGAGAATGACATGCTGCGTCCTGTTATCTAGGAACTCCTCAATCCAATCACACAATTGGTCTGATAGTCCATATGCTCTTACTTTGTTCATTAAACGACTGTGGGGAACTGTATCGAA
Source organism: Schistocerca cancellata (assembly GCF_023864275.1). Taxonomy (NCBI): domain Eukaryota; kingdom Metazoa; phylum Arthropoda; class Insecta; order Orthoptera; family Acrididae; genus Schistocerca; species Schistocerca cancellata. The sequence goes on along the minus strand of NW_026046443.1, from coordinate 5,074,464 downwards.
CGCCTTGCGGAAGTCAAGAAACACGGCATCTACCTGTGAACCCGTGTCTATGGCCCTCTGAGTCTCGTGGACGAATAGCGCGAGCTGGGTTTCACATGACCGTCTTTTTCGAAACCCATGCTGATTCCTACAGAGTAGATTTCTAGTCTCCAGAAAAGTCATTATACTCGAACACAATACGTGTTCCAAAATTCTACAACTGATCGACGTTAGAGATATAGGTCTATAGTTCTGCACATCTGTTCGACGTCCCTTCTTGAAAACGGGGATGACCTGTGCCCTTTTCCAATCCTTTGGAACGCTACGCTCTTCTAGAGACCTACGGTACACCGCTGCAAGAAGGGGCGCAAGTTCCTTCGCGTACTCTGTGTAAAATTGAACTGGTATCCCATCAGGTCCAGAGGCCTTTCCTCTTTTGAGCGATTTTAATTGTTTCTCTATCCCTCTGTCGTCTATTTCGATATCTACCATTTTGTCATCTGTGCGACAATCTAGAGAAGGAACTACAGTGCAATCTTCCCCTGTGAAACAACTTTGGAAAAAGACATTTAGTATTTCGGCCTTTAGTCTGTCATCCTCTGTTTCAGTACCATTTTGGTCACAGAGTGTCTGGACACTTTGTTTTGATCCACGTACCACTTTGACATAAGACCAAAATTTCTTAGGATTTTCTGCCAAGACAGTACATAGAACTTTACTTTCGAATTCATTGAACGCCTCTCGCATAGCCCTTCTCACACTACATTTCGCTTCGCGTAATTTTTGTTTCTCTGCAAGGCTTTGGCTATGTTTATGTTTGCTGTGATGTTCCCTTTGCTTCCGCAGCAGTTTTCTAACTCTGTTGTTGTACCACGGTGGCTCTTTTCCATCTCTTACGATCTTGCTTGGCACATACTCATCTAACGCATTATGTACGACGGTTTTGAACTTTGTCCACTGATCCACAACACTATCTGTACTTGAGACAAAACTTTTGTGTTGAGCCAACAGGTACTTTGAAATCTGCTTTTTGTCACTTTTTCTAAACAGAAAAATCTTCCTACCCTTTTTAATATTCCTATTTACGGCTGAAATCATCGATGCCGTAACCGCTTAACGGGACTGGCAGCAGACGATGCACACGAGTTCCTTTGCTAACAGCACGACATCGTCTGCAGCGCCTCTCCTCTGATTATGACCATATATGGTCATATGACCCTAGACGACTGTGAAACCGTGGCTCGGTCAGATTAAGCCCTGATGGTAGGTTTCGAGGCTGGCGCAGATCCCACGACGTCACGGACCCAAGCTGTGAACAAGGCCTTTTGCAAGCTGGTGCTGGCTCCTTAATGGTCTGGGCTGTGTTTACATGGAATGGACCGGTCCCTCTGGTCGAAATAATCCCGTCATTGACTGGAAATGGTTATGATCGGCTGCTTGGAGGACATTTGCAGCCATCATTGACTTCATGTCCCCAAAGAACTATCGAAGTTTTTTTGGATGACAATGCGTCGTATCATCGGGCCACGACAGTTCGCGATTGGTTTGAAGAACGTTCAGGACAGTTTAAGCGAATGATTTCGCCACCCAGGTCACCCGAGGTGAATGCCATCGAAAATTTATGAGACATAATCAGGAGATCAGTTCGTGCACAAAATCCTACACCGGAAACCTTTGGCAATTATTGATGGCTATAGAGGCATCTTAAATCAGTATTTCTGCTGGGAACGTCCAACGTCCTGTTGAGTCCATACCACATCGAGCTGTTGCAGTACGCGGGGGAAAAGGAGATCCGACACGATATTAGAATGTATCCCATGTCTTTGTCTACATCTACATCTACATCTACATTTATACTCCGCAAGCCGCCCAACGGTGTGTGGCGGAGGGCACTTTACGTGCCACTGTCATTACCTCCCTTTCCTGTTCCAGTCGCGTATGTTTCGCGGGAAGAACGACTGTCTGAAAGCCTCCGTGCGCGCTCTAATCTCTCTAAATTTACATTCGTGATCTGCACGGGAGGTATAAGTAGGGGGAAGCAATATATTCGATACCTCATCCAGAAACGCACCCTCTCGAAACCTGGCGAGCAAGCTACACCGCGATGCAGAGCGCCTCTCTTGCAGAGTCTGCCGCTTGAGTTTGTTAAACATCTCCGTAACGCTATCACGGTTACCAAATAACCCTGTGACGAAACGTGCCGCTCTTCTTTGGATCTTCTCTATCTCCTCCGTCAACCCGATCTGGTACGGATCCCACACTGATGAGCAATACTCGAGTATAGGTCGAACGAGTGTTTTGTAAGCCACCTCCTTTGTTGATGGACTACATTTTCTAAGGACTCTCCCAATGAATCTCAACCTGGTACCCGCCTTACCAACAATTAATTTTATATGATCATTCCACTTCAAATCGTTCCGCACGCATACTACCTGATATTTTACAGAAGTAACTGCTACCAGTGTTTGTTCCGCTATCATATAATCATACAATAAAGGATCCTTCTTTCTATGTATTCGCAATACATTACATTTGTCTATGTTCCCTGCACCAAGTGTCTATCCGCTGAAGATCTTCCTGCATTTCGCTACAATTTTCTAATGCTGCAACTTCTCTGTATACTACAGCATCATCCGCGAAAAGCCGCATGGAACTTCCGACACTATCTACTAGGTCATTTATATATATTGTGAAAAGCAGTGGTCCCATAACACTCCCCTGTGGCACGCCAGAGGTCACTTTAACGTCTGTAGACGTCTCTCCATTGATAACAACATGCTGTGTTCTGTTTGCTAAAAACTCTTCAATCCAGTCACACAGCTGGTCTGATATTCCGTAGGCTCTTACTTTGTTTATCAGGCGACAGTGCGGAACTGTATCGAACGCCTTCCGGAAGTCGAGAAAAATAGCATCTACCTGGAAGCCTGTATCTAATATTTTCTGGGTCTCATGAACAAATAAAGCGAGTTGGGTTTCACACGATCGCTGTTTCCGGAATCCATGTTGATTCCTACATAGTAGATTTTGTCACCTCAGTATGTGAGCACTACAAAAACGGTTATATAATGAGAAAATGAGGAATTAACAAAGGTCATAAAACTAACAATTAGGCACAGAAACACGCATCAAAACTTAGATATCAGTCCACAGCACGTGGTCCATCGGTGAACGTCACTGCCTCTAGATCGTGGTGTCCTCGATTCGATTTCTGGCCGGGTCGGAGATTTTCTTCATTCTGGAACTGGGTGTATGTGTTATTCTCATCATTTCGTCTCATGATCGTCGACGCGCTGACCAGCGAGGTGGCGTCAGATCAGACCATTACTCACAGGCAGCCAACAACGGCTGACTGGATCTCCCCGCAATGCGATTCCACCGATGATACTATCAGAATTGTAAGAGATGCAATAACTGGCACAACTGGTGCTTCCTATACAAAGAACACTTACGGGCGTTATGAACAATACCGTATCTTTAACACTGATGGAAGTTTCGAAGGAAATACATAGCCGAACTCACCGGCAAGGTATGTTTGTTGGATAATCAGATCCATACTACCACACACAAACCGCTCCTTTTAGTGTCTCTTTTTAAAAGAGTTCCATTCTAAACCAGCTTTCAGTTTTACCTTGTTTCATAATTCTGAGAACAATAGGGATAAGCTAAAAAGAGAGACGGGTAATATAGAACATGTACAAGAGCCAAGGGGGAATAATAAGAGTGGACGACCAAGAATGAAGGCTCGGATTAAAAAGGATGTAAGGCAGACATGTCGTCTTTCGCACCTACTGTTCAATCTGTACATCGACGAGGAAATGATGGAAATAAAAGAAAAGTTCAGGAGTGGAATTAAAAGTCAAGGTGAAAGGATGTGAAAGATACGATTCGCTAATGACATGACGAATGAAAGTGAAGAAGAATTACAGGATCTGCTGAATGGAATGAACAATCTAATAAGTGCAGAATACGGATTGAGGGAAAATCATAGAAAGACGGAAGTAATGAGAATTGGCAGAAATGAGAACAGCGAGAAACTTACCATCAGGATTGCTAAGAAACCTGCGGGCAGAATCAGTCGACATAAAAGTTTTCTGGGTATGGTACCGCGTCATAATGTAAAAAACTACTGCTGCTGGAGAAAAAAAAAAAAACACGTTTAGGCCACGGTTGCAGCGGCCTTCTCCTGGGTCTAATGGTGCGTTCAAGCTATACAGCGTCCTTTATATTTTGTTGTTACTGTTCACTGCGCATGCCATTACGTCATAATTTTAAAAAGGTAGTTAGTTTCATTGGTCACTTAAGGAAGAAGAAGAGGGAACTTTATTTTAATAGGTTATTGCGGTGGAGGAAGAACGAGAGCTCTGTTGTCTATTAGCTCTTGACGAAACGCAAAATCAGAGAGGCGATCGAAATTCCTTAACACCCTAATAACATGAACAGGGAGGATGGACTCAGCCTTGCCCCATCTTGGCTGCCAGCAATCAGAGCTTAACAGATCGCACTGTCAACACGAGACACGAGCACTACCGGCGAGTAACTGCCGCCGCGCGGCCGATGTCCAGCAGTTGGTAAACAGCAGCAAACTTCTCATTCGACGGTGACCACCAATCACAGCACGTAACACAAGAGCCAATAGACAACAGAGGTTACGTTTTCCCTCCACCGCAATAACCTATTAAAATAAAATTCCCTCTCCTTCTTCCTTAAGTGACCAATGAAACTAACTACCTTTTTAAAATTATGACGTAATGGCATGCGCAGTGAACAGTAACAACAAAATATAAAGGACGCTGCATAGCTTGAACGCAGCGTCATGCACTCCGCCTCGCCTTCCGTATATGCCTCCCGTCCCCCACGCAGATCCTCTATGATCTCATTCCTTTTCCCCATCTGCTCCTATTCCTCGAACATATCCGCATCCGCCACACCTCGCGCCGTCTTGAACCCCCTCACCACCTAGTTGCTCCTCCCCTCTCCCATCCCCGCCCCCTGCCACGTCTTCACCGTTGTGTCCCCCCTACCCTCCATCTCTACACCCTACATCTCCTTTCCCAAGGTGGCTTCCATCAGCTCCCCCTCCCGGATGATGCCCTCTCTCCCTCCATTTCTCCTTCCTATCAACTCTGATCCTCAACCCCCCCTCCTTTCCTCCGTCCTTGCCCTGGGCTCCCTCTTCCTCCCCCCTTCCATCCTGTGTTTTCTCCCCACCTATCATCTCCTTTCTCTCCCCCCTCCCCCGAGTCCTTTTGTACTCCCCTCCTCTGCCTTCCCCATTCCCTGGCCCGTCTGCTCAGCACCCCCCACCCCTCTTATGGATCCTCCTCTTCCATTGGCTCCTTTCCCCCCTCCCCCTTCACTTTTCCTCTCCTCCCCCCCTTTTTCCCGTCATATGACCAGTTTCCCCCCACCTGCTCTCAGGTGTGGTATGTCGTATTTGTGACAACTTTTAGCGCAGTGTTTAAGTGAGTGTTCGGTGTTGTGCGTCCTTCCACAGTGTTGCGAACAGAAATCATGCTGTCGCTGGGTGTGCTTTTTATATCTCTTGCGAACAGAACCCAGACTGTCGCCGTGTTTTTTAATTGTCTGTTTTTCTGCTTCCTGTGTGTTTTATTAGCTTCATCGACCCTGTGTTTTATGTTTTACGCTCCAGAATTTTCTGCCATTTTTACCTTTAAGTCACCGATTTTATCGCCAACTGTTATTATTTTTTATTATCTTCATCTTTTTAAAACAAATTCTGTAGGCTGAAGAGCGGCGTAATAAGCTGCTGCCAGCCCGCCCCCTTTAGGGGGAATCGACACCCAATAAAGGAAAAAAAAAAAAACTTGAACGCACCATTAGACCCAGGAGAAGGCCGCTGCAACCGTGGCCGAAACGTTGTTTTTTTTTTCTCCAGCAGCAGTAGTTTTTTACATTATGACGCGGTACCATACCCAGAAAACTTTTATGTCGACTAAGGAAAGATAGTTAAGGAATTCTGCTACCTAGGCGGCAAAATAACCAATGACGTACGGAGAAAGGAGGACATTAAAAGCCGAGTAGCGCTGGCAAAAAGGGTATCCCTGGCCAATAGAAGTCTACTTGTATCAAACATAGGCCTTAATTTGAGGAAGAAATTTCAGAGAATGTACATCTGGAGTACAGCATTGCATGGTTGTGAAACATGGACTGTGGGAAAAACCGAACGGAAGAGAATCGAAGCATTTGAGATGTGGTGCTGCAGACGAATGTTGAAAATTAGGTGGACTGATAATGTAAGGAATGAGGAGGTTCTGCGCAGTATCGGAGAGGAAAGGAATATGTGGAAAACACTGATAAGGAAAAGGGACAGGATAATGTGACATCTGTTAAAACATCAGGTACTAGAGGTTAACTGTAGAGGCCAAAAACTGTAAGGCAAGACACAGATTGGAATACATCCAGCAGATAATTGAGGAAATTGGTTGCAAGTGCTTCCCTGAGATTGAGATGTGGGCACAGAAGAGGAAACGCCACAATTCTTCCGGTAAATATCAAAGGATTCTATCAGACACTTATCATTAACCGTTATTGTTCATTCAGATATTAAAGCACTTACTCTTGATCATCTGATAGTTTTCATTGTCTTCTTTCACTCAAACCTTATAGAAAGTCTTTCCATTTATGTATGCAGCTTTATGTTACCATTTAGGTTATACATTTGCAGGTCTTCTCTGAACTGTTTACTTCTAAATCCTTCTCGTTTAGAATAGCCTTCTTTGACATTACAAATTTCATTTACGCTGTTTATGGGCGGCTTATATATAGCCATTACATTATTACTTTACAGAATCTGAGCTGGAGATGGTTGATTTTGTGGGTTTTACTTTTTATTGTGTGCTGTGTCCGAACAGTCGGTCGGTTGGCGTGGAGCAGCGAGGAAATCTACGTGCGGCGTAGTTTGGCCAGGCGCGCTGGCGGTCTCTATGCAGTATCTGACTGTGTGGGGCTGTTCCAATTGCTATGAGGTTCGGGCTTCATCGACCCTGGACATGAAAGCTGAGTTTGGATTTAATTTATCAGCAAGCCAAGACTTTTAACTTGCGTCGTCTGGTTCTCGTTTTTGGCTGTTGGGACATTCCTGCAAGGAACAACGTGTGTGTTCGAGTTGGCAAAGGTTTAGCCACCGTCTGGTGGAGTCTACCTGTATTTGGTTATTTGCAATTGAATTGCACCAGCGGAATTTTCTGCCTTGTGGCCGTTTACGTTCCAGTTACCTGCCCTGGCCATTGACACAACTTCAGGCAGTGTCCTCTCCTCACCGTGTTGTCGTTGTCCAGCACGGTGTGTAGATGACAGCTTAATGTGTGCTTGGTTGTGGGCGTCCATGTCGTTTATGTTTTGCATTGAACTCCCGGTGGTATTCTGGTCGAGTGCAGCGCAAGTTACCTTTTCGGTGGGTCCGTTGACTGTCTGTTGGTTGGGTTGTCGTCGGTTCGAGAATGGTTCGGTCGACTGCCTGTCTAAACTAAGTGAATGCTAGTATCAAGTGCCGGCCGAGCCCCGAAACTTCTGAGCGCCGTTAGCTGAAGTGCCTTTTTTATTTTCTGTTTTGTGTATTTGTATGGCTCATAGCCGATTTTTTTGAATTAAAGTTAATTTTTTTCAGTGGTGTTTTAAGTCATGGGCCTTCAACCAATTTAATGTTAAAATTCCTTGCTTGTCAAGTGTTAGATTGTTTGGGCCTTCAGCCTGATTAAAATATTGTTAAAGCCTTGTGCCTTCTGCTTACTAAAAATTATTTTAGTTGTGTTTTAAGTCATGTGCCTTCAGCCGTTTTAAAATTAAAATTCCTTCTTGTCAAGTATTAGATTGTTTGGGGCCTTCTGCATCTACATCTACATGACTACTCTGCAATTCACATTTAAGTGCTTGGCTGAGGGTTCATCGAACCACAATCATACTATCTCTCTACCATTCCACTCCCGAACAGCGCGCGGGAAAAACGAACACCTAAACCTTTCTGTTCGAGCTCTGATTTCCCTTATTTTATTTTGATGATCATTCCTACCTATGTAGGTTGGGCTCAACAAAATATTTTCGCTTTCGGAAGAGAAAGTTGGTGACTGAAATTTCGTAAATAGATCTCGCCACGACGAAAAACGTCTTTGCTTTAATGAGTTCCATCCCAATTGGCGTATCATATCTGCCACACTCTCTCCCCTATTACGCGGTAATACAAAACGAGCTGCCCTTTTTTGCACCCTTTCGATGTCCTCCGTCAATCCCACCTGGTAAGGATCCCACACCGCGCAGCAATATTCTAACAGAGGACGAACGAGTGTAGTGTAAGCTGTCTCTTTAGTGGACTTGTTGCATCTTTTAAGTGTCCTGCCAATGAAACGCAACCTTTGGCTCGCCTTCCCCACAATATTATCTATGTGGTCTTTCCAACTGAAGTTGTTCGTAATTTTAACACCCAGGAACTTAGTTGATTGACAGCCTTGAGAATTGTACTATTTATCGAGTAATCCATTTCCAACGAATTTCTTTTGGAACCTATGTGGATCTTCTCACACTTTTCGTTATTTAGCGTCAACTGCCACCTGCCACACCATACAGCAATCTTTTCTAAATCGCTTTGCAACTGATACTGGTCTTCGGATGACCTTACTAGTAAGTAAAATTACAGACTCGTGCAGGTCGTTGGTTATTGATCATTATTTTGGTTCTTAGGAACTGAAGAGACACAACTTTTTAAAATTATTTTACATGGACAGCTGTAATGGTTACCTCGAACATCATATTTTCTTTTATCACAGTATATGAACGTGAAATACTGATGACTCTGAGTTGAAAGTTGTACAAAGGAAACATGTCTGTTAAATATTATTTTCTTTTGTGTTTCTTCCTTCTCTTTTTACTTTCTTACCTGTTCTCCTCCTAGCCTCTGTCTGTATGGACGTACGTACATGTATAAGTTATTATGATCATTCTTTTCTTTTTCAAGTATTTAATTTTCAATGGAAGCCTAATATTGCTATATGAACAAAACACTAGTTCTTCTAAATAAATCGTTGAATACTATGGATTTGTCAAAAGAAGCATGTAATTTTAAACTGTTGAATCAAAATGGTAATGTACAAATACGAATAAATACCATAAAGATGTGTGCTTTCAACATATTGATAAAATATTCTACCATTTTGGTATTAAAATAACGTACCAAAGAGAAACACTGAGTGCGTACCTCTCCGTAGTTTGAGATACAATAAGCTATACTGTAAATTTAGCTGTCGGGTTGCAATTTGTTCTCAAACTCACAGAATAGTCGTATCAGGACCGGTAATTTTAGAATCTTGCCCCTCTTACATAAATTTCTGCGGACATCCATGGTTATATTATTTAATCCCCTCCATGTCCATCTCCTGTAAATCTGTTATACTAAGTGCAAACACTGAATTCGTGCTCTAGAATATGCTACGTAGCTGCCATTGTCAAAGAAATGAATGCCTCACCCTCTAAAATTACTGTATGACGCAAATGGATATCGCGAACTCCAAAAATATAGTGATCCCCTATCCAAGGCTGTTGACTTGTCCTTGTCCATTGCTGATTTGCTGCTCTTTTGTAGCCGTAGATCTATGATGGTGCATATCCGAGCAATGATTGGTTTGAAAAGTGTTCTCGGCTAGAAGTCCTTTGTCCTGTTTGGCTTGTTATAGAGTGATAACGTTCTTACAATAAGCGGATAATGAACTGCGATACTAAACGGTGGTAGTTCGTGTCTACTCTGTTCGCAGTTTCGTATTTTTTACAACGCATTACTTACTTAGGTAAACTGAGGGGGCGGTTAGATGAAAAATATTGATGAATCAAAAGAATCATGTATGTACAGGGCTATTACAAATGATTGAAGCGATTTCATAAATTCACTGTAGGTCCATTCATTGACATATGGTCACGACACACTACAGATACGTAGAAAAACTCATAAAGTTTTGTTCGGCTGAAGCCGCACTTCAGGTTTCTGCCACCAGAGCGCTCGAGTGTGCAGTGAGACAAAATAACGACAGGAGCCGAGAAAGCGTATGTCGTGCTTGAAATGCACTCACATCAGTCAGTCATAACAGTGCAACGACACTTCAGGACGAAGTTCAACAAAGATCCACCAACTGCTAACTCCATTCAGCGATGGTATGCGCAGTTTAAAGCTTCTGGATGCCTCTGTAAGGGGAAATCAACGGGTCGGCCTGCAGTGAGCGAAGAAACGGTTGAACGCGTGCGGCCAAGTTTCACGCGTAGCCCGCGAAAGTAGACGAATAAAGCAACAGGGAGCTAAACGTACCACAGCCGACGGTTTGGAAAATCTTACGGAAAAGGCTAAAGCAGAAGCATTTCTTAAACGGGAGATTGGAAAACCGATAAATCGGTCGTGGTGGAGATCATGATCAACAATTCATGTCATGGCCTCCACGCTCTCCCGAGTTAACCCCATGCGATTTCTTTCTGTGGGGTTATGTGAAAGATTCAGTGTTTAAACCGCCTCTACCAAGAAACGTGCCAGAACTGCGAGCTCGCATCAACGATGCTTTCCAACTCATTGATGGGGACATGCTGCGCCGAGTGTGGGAGGAACTTGATTATCGGCTTGATGTCTGCCGAATCACTAAAGGGGCACATATCGAACATTTGTGAATGCCTAAAAAAACTTTTTGAGTTTTTGTATGTGTGTGCAAAGCATTGTGAAAATATCTCAAATAATAAAGTTATTGTAGAGCTGTGAAATCGCTTCAATCATTTGTAATAATCCTGTATTTGTCTCCTACCTTCTTTGTAGCTGTTGAATTATTGTTAATGAATGGTAATTGTATACAGAAGAATGGAAAAGAAATTTAGCGATCTATTAGATGACGATCAGTTTGGCTTTAGGAAAGGAAAAGGCAGCAGAGAGGCAGTCCTGACGTTGCATTTGATAATGGAAGCAAGAGTGAAGAAAACTCAAGACATTTTCATAGGATCTACCAACCTGGAAAAAGCCTTCGACAATGTAAAATGGAGCAAGATGTTCGAAATCACAAAACAAGTAGCGGTAAAGTGTAGGGGACCAAGAAGGAACATTAAACGTGGAAGGCGAAGCACGAGGTGCTTGGATTAAAAAAGGTGGAAGACATGGTTGTAGTCTTCCGACACTACTGTTCAATCTGTACGTCAAAGAAGTAATGACGGAAACAAAAGAAAGGTTCAAGAGCGGGATTAAAATACAAGATGAAAGGACACCAATGATAAGATTCACTGATGACATTGCTATCAGCTTTGAATTACTGGATTTACAGAATGGAATGAAGAGTCCATAATATGAGATGAGAGTAGATCGAACAAAGACAAAAGTAATGAGAAGTAGCAGAAATGGGACCTGCAAGACTTAACATCAGAACTAGTGATCAGGAAGTAAATGGCATTAAGGAATTCTGATATCTAGGCAGCAAAATAACCCATGATGGACGGAGCAACGAAGATATAAAAAGCAGACTAGCACAGGTAAAAAGGATATTTCTGGCCTCACTGGTATCAAACATAGGCCTTAATTTGAGGGAGAAATTTCTAAGAGTGTAGGCTTGGAGCACATCATTGTATGATAGTGAAACATGGAGGCGGGGAAAGCGGAACGAAAGCATTTGGGATGTCGTGCTACAGAAGAATATTGAAAGTTAGATGGACTGATGAGGCAAGGAATGAGGAAGTTCTCTGCAGAATGTGAGACGGAAATATATATGGAAAACACTGGCAAGAGGAAGGGACAGGCTGACAGTACATCTGTTGAGACATCAGGGAATTACTTCCACAGTACTGGAGGGAGCTGTAGAGGGTAAAAACTGTTTAGGAATTGAGGATGTAGTTTGCAAGTGGTACTTTGAGATGGAGAGGTTGGCACAGGACAGTAATTCGTGGCGGGGCCTTATCAAAACAGCCAGAAGACTGATGAGACAGAAAGAAAATGTGTCATCTGCTAAAGCGTGGTAGAAATATATTCATTTCGCTTGTCATTATGGTTTAAGTATGGAGCGACAACTTCAGTTTCATCTTGTTATTGTCCCACAGCTAGTACATTTTATGGAGGGACTCAGATCAGGAACCTTTCCCACAACCTTCATAAAATTGGTTTTGTATAGGTCGCCAGCCTTACTTTGAAACTCAGTAACGGGTTAATTATTTTCTACTGTCGCACCAATTTTGCTATATGCTCGAGCTGGAATGGATTCAGAATGAACTTTCCACTTCGAAGTAGAGTGTAAGCTGATTTGAAATATTCTAGCAGACTCACGATCATCCCTAATAAGGACACTTCGTTTATTACCACTCCCCTGGTTCCCAAACTTGACACGTTAGTTGCAATCCTTCTCATCTATTAGTGCTAATTCCGCAAGGTGTGCAGAATAACATGAGTTAAATTTCGAAGATGATGAAGAGGTATCTCCGATACTGAAGTTACGAAGGTGGACCTTGAGTTGTTCCTGGTCAGTGGGTAATAACTTTGCCTGCCAAGCATGCGTGTTGTAGTCCCGGTCTGGAACATAGTTTTCAAACCAGACAAGGTGTTAATTATCACTCAATGACCACTGAATTCTTCACTGGCTCCCCAAAAGGTGCTACTATATCCGAAGAGAAATGTCTCAAGATCATCGTTAAATATTCTCACAAAAGAGAAATAATGTCTACAACTATACGAAACGGACACAAGAGTTTAATCTTAAGAACATGCTGTTTCCGACGGTCACAGAGGCTACACGCGGTACAGTAATGTCATATGTGTTGCCTGCTTAGCAGGCGTTAAGCGACGAGAAAGCGTACGGCTAATGTCGTATTTCAGATGTGGCCTACAAAGGACGACATCTTTGCCACCCTACTTTGCATCGCGAAAATAGAGCATTGTCTAGTATCATTCCGCCCCTTGGAGAATCCATCGCCGATCCTACTTCCCGAGCCGATGCACAGCTTTCTGTCTGCGACGACTGTCACCGGAGAATAACCTGCAACCTGTCTATGGCGGTGACAGTCAGAAAATGGTTCAAATGGCTCTGAGCACTATGGGACTTAACGTCTATGGTCATCAGTCCCATAGAACTTAGAACTACTTAAACCTAACTAATCTAAGGACGTCACACAACACCCAGTCATCACGTGGCAGAGAAAATCCCTGACCCCGCCGGTAATCGAACCCGGGAAGCCGGGCGCGGGAAGCGAGAACGCTACCGCACGACCACGAGTTGCGGACGCGGTGACAGTCGTTTACCCATTCATCGCTTCACCATTTGTGTCCCTCTGAAGTGTCTAGCTACTGAATTACGTTGATTCAGAAAGTTACTTGTAAAGCATTTTATCTGACGTCGGATCTCTTCCAAAGGAAAGTTTTCTATATAAGTGATTCTGTAATAATAGTGAGAACTTTGAACAGTGAAGTAGTGGATACCAACTTGTCAGTATTGGTACAGGTACTTTTATACGTGTTAAAATTCGTAGTACGCCGAGGCTTTAGTAAACCTCGTTGCTAAACTATACTGTGTAACAGAGCAAAAGCAGAATACAAGCAACATAGCGTTGCCTCCAAAATGTGACAATCTTCTTATATTTTGCCACACGTATCGTTCTTGGGATTGTTCCTATAAATTAGCGGACTCTTAGTCTAAAACTGGGCTCTGTCCACTTTCACCATCTCTGAAAGGTATCGTTACAACGTCTCTGCCTCTCCTTCCGGACTATACAGTCAAATTCGGAGAGAACATTCGTCAGTTCCTCCTGCGAGACACCAAACTTCTGCACTCAATAAAATTTTGCTTCACAGTTTTCTTAAAGGAGATTTTGTTGTAATTAACCGTCACAAACCGTTCAGAGTATTAATTTTATAGTTATGCAGCTAGATTCAACCTTGAGATCATGAATTGGCAGAATTTTTAAAAATTATCATATTCAATGCCACATTTTTACAGTCTTAAAATTGTTTTGGACTATCTTTTAAAACTGTAGAAATGTGGCAATGAACATAAAAAATCTTAAGAATTCTGCTAAATGGTGATCTCAAATCTGAAATTATTTGCAGGACTATACAAACCAACTATTTGCTGCTTGTGGTAGTTATTTATAAAAAAATGTTCTCTTCTTGACGCTGAAAAGCTACACACTAAGCTCTTCAAGTGCTTGAACTGCCAGCCACGTCAAAAAATTGCTCAATATTCAGTCATTCAAACTGTCGACTCGGTAGCTAATTGGATTCTACCTCAGTATCGAATACTCTCATTCCTCCTTTTCACTAATAACACTTCTTTGCTTAATGCTATATTCTCGAATTACTATTATTTTGACTCCGCCGCTTTGCTGAGATTTTCTTAAAGTCATCAGAGTACCCTGACATCTGTGCTTTATCAGAGCTACCTGAAACCACAACCTATGAGTGACACAGCTCTTCCTGCATCTAACAATGCTCGCCATAGAGAAATCCATACATTGCCAACGAATCCCTATGTAACATCCCCACAGAATTATTTCATATTAGTAACCATGAACCAAGTGTAACCTCCGCACAAAAAATTATAATTAAATGAATTTTATATATATTGTAACCTCTCAACAAAATTGGCTCCCATTTATAATCTCTGTGCAGAAATGCATTCACATTTAATGTAACCACAAAATTCAATTCCTACACCCGGAAATATTAAAAAAGAATTCAATAACCTGGTAAATTTTATGACGACAGCAGCGCTGCGCCTCGGCCCTGTATTCTGAATAAAAAAGGAAAAATTCTTACCTCAATAAAAACTGCGAATATATCTGCCCTTACATAAAAACGTTTCGGCACAGCTTCGTGCAATGCTGGGCTATATTGTTTTTTTTTTTATTCTTGGAAGGAATGATCATGCATTGGAAATATTCTTTAAATTGAAATGAATGCTTTTCTTAAAAAAATTACTTTATATTATAAAAATCATTATTGGGGCATTTTTTTAAAGAAATTAATGACAGTTAATATACATTACTAGATATGCGCAAGGCTGCTTCTTTACCTTCTACAATATTACTCGTCCTCCAAAGTCCCGACCAGAGCAGACTGCCGACACGCGCAGGCACGCGCCGACTACTGTCGACTACTGCAGACTACTGAAGACAAGCAACAACTAACTACATACTACTCTCTGGTCAGAGACTCTGCCATGCCTCGCCCATCGCCGGCAACGCATACGTCTTACACCTACTAGGCGAGATCCCTATGCCGTTGTGTACTACTGCGTACACACATGTAAGGAGAGGCGGGCTAAGGAGTGGAGCAGCAGGTGCCGTCATAGAGAAGCTAGACAGGAACAGAATCGATCAGCAAACACGTAAATATAGTAAACAGATGTTTGACTTGTAGCTTTCTCCAAGCATTGCGAAGAAACTTTCAAAAGAAAAAGCAGCAATGAAGTCTAGCTGTTACAAGAGGCAAACTAAGGAGCGTCGTGCAACGTGAGCCTCCTGCTCTTAATGCAAAAGCGAAACGTCGAAGGCTGACTAAGATGGAAGAGTGCGACTGAGATTAGGCCATGCAGCCGACCATCCTACACTCCTGGAAATTGAAATAAGAACACCGTGAATTCATTGTCCCAGGAAGGGGAAACTTTATTGACACATTCCTGGGGTCAGATACATCCCATGATCACACTGACAGAACCACAGGCAACAGAGCATGCACAATGTCGGCACTAGTGCAGTGTATAGCCACCTTTCGCAGCAATGCAAGCTGCTATTCTCCCATGGAGACGATCGTAGAGATGCTGGATGTAGTCCTGTGGAACGGCTTGCCATGCCATTTCCACCTGGCGCCTCAGCTGGACCAGCATTCCTGCTGGACGTGCAGACCGCGTGAGACGACGCTTCATCCAGTCCCAAACATGCTCAATGGGGGACAGATCCGGAGATCTTGCTGGCCAGGGTAGTTGACTTACACCTTCTAGAGCACGTTGGGTGGAACGGGATACATGCAGACGTGCATTGTCCTGTTGGAACAGCAAGTTCCCTTGCCGGTCTAGAAATGGTAGAACGATGGGTTCGATGACGGTTTGGATGTACCGTGCACTATTCAGTGTCCCCTCGATGATCACCAGTGGTGTACGGCCAGTGTAGGAGATCGCTCCCCACACCATGATGCCGGGTGTTGGCCCTGTGTGCCTCGGTCGTATGCAGTCCTGATTGTGGCGCTCACCTGCACGGCACCAAACACGCATACGACCATCATAGGCACCAAGGCAGAAGCGACTCTCATCGCTGAAGACGACACGTCTCCATTCGTCCCTCCATTCACACCTGTCGCGACACCACTGGAGGCGGGCTGCACGATGTTGGGGCGTGAGCGGAAGACGGCCTAACGGTGTGCGGGACCGTAGCCCAGCTTCATGGAGACGGTTGCGAATGGTCCTCGCCGATACCCCAGGAGCAACAGTGTCCCTAATTTGCTGGGAAGTGGCGGTGCGGTCCCCTACGGCACTGCGTAGGATCCTACGGTCTTGGCGTGCATCCGTGCGTCGCTGCGGTCCGGTCGCAGGTCGACGGGCACGTGCACCTTCCGCCGACCACTGGCGACAACATCGATGTACTGTGGAGACCTCACGCCCCACGTGTTGAGCGATTCGGCGGTACGTCCACCCGGCCTCCCGCATGCCCACTATACGCCCTCGCTCAAAGTCCGTCAACTGCACATACGGTTCACGTCCACGCTGTCGCAGCATGCTACCAGTGTTAAAGACTACGATGGAGCTCCGTATGCCACGGCAAACTGGCTGACACTGACGGCGGCGGTGCACAAATGCTGCGCAGCTAGCGCCATTCGACGGCCAACACCGCGGTTCCTGGTGTGTCCGCTGTGCCGTGCGTGTGATCATTGCTTGTACAGCCCTCTCGCAGTGTCCGGAGCAAGTATGGTGGGTCTGACACACCGGTGTCAATGTGTTCTTTTTTCCATTTCCAGGAGTGTATATCGCCGTGGGAGAGGGCGCTCGTAGTCGGAGCTATGGAAGGAATGGCTCAGCGGGCACGCATCATTGGATCCGCCATGCAACCGAGCGACCACCTTCGGCGTCTGTCGGTAACGTACGTTTCCGTTGCCAACTGTCAGACGCCGGTGGGTGAGGTACCTTGATACCACACATGCATAAAGCGATCAGGACGTGTCTCCACAGATGTACCAAATGGCCAGTAATGCTTCCACCAGAATTAAAAATATGACTGGCTAACCAGTGATGAAGGCTTCTTCCCTAAGGAAGTTACTTTTCAATTTGTCTCTTTAATAACTAACTACCTACAGCTTAAGACAATATACAAATATTAGACTAAATTGTTCTCTTTTCAATAAGAGGTTAAACCTTGGGTCTAAAACATCTGCTCTCAGAACAGTAACTTTGAGGGCGGTTGTACACAACTGTCTGACATGTTATTTACAGCAACAATGAGAACCGTACAAGGCTTGTGACCCAAGAAAAGATGTCCCAAGTAGCACTACAACAGTCTGCATAAGGCCATTACTGTGTTATTTTCTATAGCATTTCTCTTTCTCCATCAATAACATCTGGTGTGATGGGGTCCACATCCGCTGATTGGGATCTTTACACTGAATATGCTCTTTGATATTGGGTTTCACTTTATAACTCGAGCATTAGCGCAAGTAGCTCAATTTTTAACATCGTCTGCAGAAATGAAAAATCGCTGTTCACATGTTACCCATTAAAGTAGCAGTAACATTTGGAAATGGAACGTCCTAATTCCAAAGTCGTTCGTGATGTAAAGTTGTAAGTAGGCTGTTTATGTTTTCTTATTGGCAACGTTACGTAGTGCTCTGTATGAAAATCACTGGCTGTGCTGTGTACAGTCTGTGGCTAGTTTGCATTGTTGTCTGCCGTTGTAGTGTTGGGCAGCGGCAGCTGGATGTGAACAGCGCGTAGCGTTGGGCAGTTGGAGGTGAGCCGCCAGCAGTGTTGGATGTGAGGAGAGAGATGGCGGAGTTTTGAAATTACATGTATTATGACTTGTGATGATATTAAGGTAAATACATTGTTTGTTCTCCATTAAAATCTTTCATTTGCTAACTATCCCTATCAGTAGTTAGTGCCTTCCGTAGTTTGAATCTTTTATTTAGCTGGCAGTAGTGGCGCTCGCTGCACTGCAGTAGTTCGAGTAACGGAGATTTTTGGTGAGGTAAGTGATTTGTGAAAGGTATAGATTACTGTTAGTCAGGGCCATTCTTTTGTAGGGATTTTTGAAAGTCAGATTGCGTTGCGCTAAAAAAAAAAAAAATATTGTGTGTCAGTTTAAGCACAGTCGTGCATAAATGTTCTAAGGGGACGTTTCAAAGTGAAAGTACACTATACACACCCTGTAAATGGGCTGCTTCTCTGTTGGCAGCGCTGTGTAGCCCTTTGCATTGGATCTCTGACTGCGCTTTCTTCACAAGAGACTCTGTGACTGGTTGACAGGTTGTTGGAAGTTAATCGCCAGTAGTGTTGGGCAACTGGAAGTTAGTCGCCAGCAGTGATGGAAGTACTGTTGGGCAGTTGGACGTGAACAGCCAGCGCTGATGGATGTTACATGTGAGAAGTTAGCATTCATGGAGGATAGAGGTCTGAAGTGTTAGCCTAGAGCCGGTGTGACCGTGCGGTTCTAGGCGCTTAGGTCTGGAACCACGCGACCGCTACGCTCGCAGGTTCGAAACCTGCCTCGGGCATGGATGTGTGTGATGTCCTTAGGCTAGTTAAGTTGAAGTAGTTCTAAGTTCTAGGGGACTGATGACCTTAGATGTTAAGTCCCATAGTGCTCAAGGCCATTTGAACCATTTTTGTTAGCGTAGGCTAACGATCTGTGTTCGACTTGGAAATTAAATATTATTCATTATTACACAGGGTGGTCCATTGATAGTGACCGGGCCAAATACCTCACGAAATAAGCATCAAACGAAAAACTACAAAGAACGAAACTCGTCTGACTTGAAGGGGAAAACCAGATGGCGCTATGGTTGGCCCGCTAGATGGCGCTGCCATAGGTCAAACGGATATCAACGGCGTTTTTTAAATAAGAACTTCCAATTTTTATTGCATATTCGTGTAGTACGTAAAGAAATATGAATGTTTTAGTTGGACCACTTTTTTCGCTTTGTGATAGATGGCGCTGTAATAGTCACAAACGTATGACTACGTGGTATCACGTAACATTCCGCCAGTGCGGACGGTATTTGCTTCGTGATACATTACCCGTGTTAAAATGGACCGTTTACCAATTACGGAAAAGGTCGATATCGTGTTGATGTATGGCTGTTGCGATCAAAATGCCCAACGGGCGTGTGCTATGTATGCTGCTCGGTATCCTGGACGACATCATCCAAGTGTCCGGACCGTTCGCCGGATAGTTACGTTATTTGACGAAACAGGAAGTGTTCAGCCACATGTTAAACGTCAACCACGACCTGTAACAACTGATGATGCCCAAGTAGGTGTTTTAGCTGCTGTCGCGGCTAATCCGCACATCAGTAGTAGACAAATTGCGCGAGAATAAGTAATCTCAAAAACATCGGTGTTGAGAATGCTACATCAACATCGACTGCACCCGTACCATATTTCTATGCACCAGGAATTGCATGGCGACGTGTTTGAACGTCTTGTACAGTTCTGGCGCTGTGCACAAGAGAAATTACGGGACGATGACAGATTTTTTGCACGCTTTCTATTTAGCGACGAAGCGTCATTCACCAACAGCGGTAACGTAAACCGGCATAATATGCACTATTGGGCAGCAGAAAATCCTCGATGGCTCCGACAAGTGGAACATCAGCGACCTTGGCGGGTAAATGTATGGTGAGGCATTATGGGAGGAAGGATTATTGGTCCTCATTTTATCGATGGCAATCTAAATGGTGCAATGTATGCTGATTTCCTACGTAATGTTCTACCGATGTTACTACAAGATGTTTCACTGCATGACGGAATGGCCATGTACTTCCAACATGATGGATGTCCGGCACATAGCTCGCGTGCGGTTGAAGCGGTATTGAATAGCATATTTCATGACAGTGGATTGGTCGTCGAAGCACCATACCATGGCCCGCACGTTCACCGGATCTGACGTCCCCGGATTTCTTTCTGTGGGGAAAGTTGAAGGATATTTGCTATCGTGATCGACCGACAACGCCTGACAACATGCGTCAGCGCATTGTCACTGCATATGCGAACATTACGGAAGGCGATCTACTCACTGTTGAGAGGAATGTCGTTACATGTATTGCTAAATGCATTGATGTTGGCAGACATTATTTTAAACATTTATTGCATTAATGTGGTATTTACAGGTAATCACGCTGTAGCAACATGCGTTCTCAGAAATGGCAAATTCACAAAGGTACATGTATCACATTGGAACAATCGAAATAAAATGTTCAAACGTACCTAATTTTTATTTATTTTAATTTAAAAAAACCTACCTGTTACCAACTGTTCGTCTAAAATTGTGAGCCATATGTTTGTGACTATTACAGCGCCATCTATCACAAAGCGAAAAAAGTGGTCCAACTAAAACATTCATATTTCTTTACATACTACACGAATATGTAATTAAAAAATGGGGGTTCCTGTTTAAAAGAAGCGCGGTTGGTATCCGTTTGACCTATGGCAGCGCCATCTAGCGGGCCAACCATAGCGCCATCTGGTTTGTCCCTTCAAGCTAGACAAGTTTCGTTCTTTGTAGATTTTTTTTACGCATATTTCGTGCGATAGTTGGCCCGGTCACGATCAATGGACCACCCTGTATACCTTTGTACTAGATGTCAATGACGATTTATACGTGTCTGAACTGGATGTCATATTATTAAGGTAAAAAATACATTATTTGGTTTGCAACAAAATCTTTCCTTTGCTAACCACATGCCTATTAGTAGTTAGTGGCTTTAGTAGTTAGAATCTTTTATTTAGCTGGTAGTATTGACGCTTGCTGTATTGCAGTAGTTCGCGTAATGAAGATTTTTGTGAGGTAAGTGCTTAATGAAATGTTTGGGTTATTATTATGATTTCTTTTTAGTCAGGGCTATTCTTTTGAATTAATCGTTTGAAGGTAGGGTGTAATTTTTTCGAGTAGCCAGACGGCGTTGCGCTAGAATATTGTGGGTCAGTGTTGGCATGATAAGAAAAGGTAAAGAGAAAGTAGGCTCAGTACGTTCAGGTTTGCTCAGCTGTTGCAGAATGAAATAACGTAGAAGTTTCATCATCTCAGTCATTCCGCAATTGAAGTACAGACCCACTCATTTAAAATTAAGAAGTTTCATCTGTCGACCCTTAGCCAAGGATCCGTCACTGAATTCTTCTAATTTATCTGGTAGTTTGAATAATTAGTGCATGATTAGAAATTATTGTTACTGCTAGCGCGCAGTTGTATAGAGAATTTCCTTTGTAGTTGAAGTTTTTCATTGTTGTACAATATTGTAATGAGCAAAGCAGTTGTGACATGCTTGTGGAGTTGCACCAAGTATTTCACAGTCGCGTTTGCAATTAATTACATGTTATTTTCAACGGTGTTTTTAATGTTTCTTATTTTTTCTCTTCAAATTGTGTATTTCTGTGTTATCGTGTGCAATTCTGTGATAATCATTGCGTGTGAAAAGCACAACACCAGGTGCAAGTAAATTGAGAAATGAGAGTGAAGACGAGAGTAGCCTGTTAGCACCACCTAGTAATGAAGTGACAAATGTCCAATATCAAATGTCCAATATAACTTGGTAATTGTGCATAGGGAAACTGACTACGTAGTAAATAATGGTGAGGACAGTGAAACAATGAACAGGGAAGTACTGTCAATCGATAGGTCGGCAATTGTTCGCCTGAGTAATGCGAAATTGAGAGTTGGCATGAGCCCCCTCTCATATTTCTATCTTACGATTCTCCTCTCTAATTGCATGCGGTGGAAAGTTGCTATTCCTTCACACGCGGACTTCCCACGCAGCGTCTCTCGTCACCCGGGTGGTCCGGTGACAGGCGGGCTCTGCTGACTTTGAAAGGGTAAGCCGATGGGTGTGAGAGAGTCGAGTGAATGCTTTCCAGACGCCGACATTGTCAAGAGGCACACCCGCAAGGGCCCGAAGTAGCGCCTGGGCTAGAGGTTCCGTTACTTCGCAGAAACTTAGCGAAAACACTTTCTGGCGGGCTACCAGTGAGGCGTGGGAATGACTTGTGTACCCAGGCAGTTGTGGCGGGCAAATTCCCGCGCTTTCTGCAAAAGCGTAACTGTGATTGGCTTGCTCAGGGCATAGCTCCGTGACGTAGCAAAATCGGCGCAGAAATTGCCACCAAGAATCTCCATTGGTGGAATGGTAGTGTTCCGGCAATGGAGTTGAATTTTCCGCCGGTTTTCGAGTTGCTGATTGGAACGTTTAACCACAGCCACTGTCGTGGGGGCGGGAATGTTGTGTGTTCGGCCTGTACGGGTGCTCGGGGTAGTCGGCTCTCGCCTTTCGGTCGAGGACGTCGAAGCAACCAGCCATCGCCTCCGGTACGCCAGATCGTGTTCTGGCAGTTAAGAAGACAGTTTGGTAAGGTATGTCCGCAGCACCGGCAGACAGGGATTTTCCTAGGTGATAATCAGAGCTCAGCAGAGCGCGCCTGTTCGTCTTTTTCTAACTTTGTTCTGTCTTGGGTAGCAGCAATTAATGTTGGGTTGGCTATGTGTTTTCTCTAAGATTTGAGTTGCAAGGAATTGGCTGCGCATACCACTTCGTCATAATCCTCACAATCTAGTTTAGGGACAACTTCACATTCACAGCGTTTGTTTGAGTATCCAATTTGAGCCAATTTGATGTATTGTAAATGTTTCATGTGTTTTTGTTTATTATTTTGTGTTTAGTCTTAATAAATCATATTGTTATTTTGGACAGAACTTTCATTCTGTTAATCAGTAGAGCAACCCTATCATTCCTCACTATGTTAATGAAACCTTCGTTTATTTAGCCGGCCGAAGTGGCCGTGCGGTTAAAGGCGCTGCAGTCTGGAACCGCAAGGCCGCTACCGTCGCAGGTTCGAATCCTGCCTCGGGCATGGATGTTTGTGATGTCCTTAGGTTAGTTAGGTTTAACTAGTTCTAAGTTCTAGGGGACTAATGACCTCAGCAGTTGAGTCCCATAGTGCTCAGAGCCATTTGAACCTTCGTTTATTTAACTTATTTATCAAATTAAATTATTGCAGGTGCCAAACTCTCTTCTACTCCACTGGCAGGGTTGATTACAGTCAGTTTGCGTATTTTTTTTTAATCCTTGTGCAACAGCAAAAGTCGGAGTTAGAATAGGGGGGGGGGGGCTTAGAGCATCATTTACATATGTAGATTCTAGAAGAATTTAGTGTTAAATACACTGCTTGCCCCGGCACCTCGCAAAATGACAGAACAATATCTTGTAAATACCATAGATTCAGGTTTTGCCTCCTTACCCTTTTCTCAATAGACTCACATTCTGCTTTTCAAAATGCGGATGTTGCCGGTGCAAATGCACTGCCGAAAAGCACAAAGGAATATGTTCCAGACACTAATGTATTGTTATTACAATTAATGCAACAAATGGGAGGAAGGCTTCAAAAGTTAGACACAATGGAACAAAATCAGGAACGGGTACAGCAACAGATGCAGAAGTTAGACACAACGCTTGAACAAACACGTGAAGATTTAACTGCTGAATTACTTAAAATCGAATCTAAATGTCAAACGTTTGTAAAGACGTAAACACGCAAATTTGTGAGCATTTTCAGGCTATTTTTTCGCGACACGAAAACACATTACAGAATCATGAAGCAGCCATAAAAGAACTGCAGACTATTGTGCACGAAAATCACGACACCTTTCAGGCTAAAATTGATTCAGTTGCGTCTACCGATACGGTCACGCAACTTGTACAAAATTAGGAATACCTAAAGGACACAGTAGATACGATTATGACACAAATGGATACTCTGAAACTTGATTCAGAAAAACACGCGGAGGAAGTTAGCACATTGTCGGAAAAAGTAGTTGAACTTTCGGACCAACTAACTAATTTATCTGCGAAGGCAGATGATGATCTGAATGATACAAGACCGGTAGTCTTTACTGACACAGAAGAGTACGAACAAATTAGGAAACTGAAACAAAATTCGAATCAAATCAATACACAGTACTAAAGAGAAATGCGGAAAGTACAAGATCAGTTGGCATAGGTAATAGAAGAATTACGAATTTCAGAGGGCACTCGCGCTAGGACACGGGAAGAGGGATTTAGAAATACGGAAAAGCAACAATGTAATAACACAGGGCATTTCGGAAATTTTGAGAAGAACTGGCAAGGTGCCCCGAATCTTGAGATGAAACTACCGACACGACGTAACGATGATTTTTCACTATAAGCTCTTCATCACAACGCGTATATTTAAAACAGTCAAAAATTCCGGTAATGATATACATCCACAAGCTTGGCTTCATCATTTTTCTCGTTGTTTTCCTCCCAATTGGTCATTAGAGGACAGATTGGAATTCATGTTTGGCTATCTAGAAAATGAACCAGCAGTAAGAATGCGACCGGTCATTCGTGACAATCACAGTGAAGGAGATGTCTATTATGCCTTCCTTTCTGCATATTGGTCACAGGCTACTCAAGACAGAGTAAAACACAGCATTACAATGATGAAACATTTTGAACAGTCTGAATTCTCCATCCCCATAAAATATTTTGAAGATATGTTGCACAAAAATCAGTATTTGTCAAACCGTACAGCCCCTCAGAACTCATCCGCATTTGCTTAATTAAATTACCTGAACATTTGAGACATATTATTTTGGCAGGACGTTGCAAAGATGATATTGAAGATTTTCAGGGACTTTTACAAGAATTGGAAATCGACACAGACTGTCACAGGGTGCGAAAACAGGGAAATACCAATTACAGGTCACATACGTCACAATTCTGTGACGACAGAAATAATAACCGGACACGATAAGACTACTTTTATAATGCAAATCGTGACCAAAATAGACACCACCCGTACGATAGCGACTGGCAGAATAAGAATAGTTACAGGGAAAGATCACCTCTTAGTGTTAATGATTATGACACAGACAATCGTAGAAACAGACAATATGGGAACCAGAATAATTATTATCAAGGGAGACAGAATAAATTCAGACGCAACGGTCCACCTCGCAGTTACGATTCCGGGAGAAATTCTCCACCACTTAGCCGACAAGAAAGAAACTACAGAAACTACCGACATGGCGACAGACGATATAATCATGACGACAGACATGAATTTAATCAGAACTCGCGGGATTCAAACAGGGCAGGGCCCTCTTGACAAGTTGAAATTGTAGAAGTTAGATCTCTCAGTCCCAGTAACTATGCGCGACAACACAGAAATAACAGAAAATGACTAGCACCACTCGCAGCTACAAAACGTACTTATAAAGCTGACGACGTAGCTGCCGTGACTTTTAATTACGTGAAAATGGAAGACATTAGGGACATCTTACTCCAGGAACATGACGTGAAACAGAATAATATTGCATATCCTGTAATTCACATTACAGCAAATGACATAAAACTTACAGCAGTACTTGACCCTGGCTGTCCTATTTCAGTAATTAATCAAACAGCTTTTAGTAAATGCAACAAATTGAACAATTGCCCCACACTTCCTTTACGTAAGATTAAAATACAAGGTGCAATTTTTGTAAAAAAGTGTACGCGAATCTTAGAATTCTTTGTCAAAGCCACAAAGTTGCTATGAATTTTCTCATTGATCCATTATTGTTGACGAAAATTATATTGGGTGTACACATTTTGAAGAATATAAAGCAGTTATAAATTTTCACGACGCTGACTTAAGTTTAAGGAAAGAAGGTAAGTCAATAGCTTTGAAATTGAAGATTGACTTTCAAACCGTGACGAAGCAATTAATCGGCTTTACCTCTTGTTGCACTATAGTTTGGAACTAGACACTAATAATCACTTTGCAAGTATTGACAGGGACGATATTGATGACGTATTACATACTAACGATTTAATTCAGAATAATGTAATTCCGGCACATTACAGGGACCGTGTTAGAACGGAAATACAATCTATGATTGACGAGGGAATTATTGAACCAGCGGTAAGCATATACAACAATTTTTTACATGTGGTTGAGAAGAAAAACGGATCTATCAGGCTTCGAGACAAATAAATACCATCATCAGTCCTGAAACAGGCAGGCTGCAAAAGTTGGAAGAACTTCTTCAAAATTTCAATGGTGTAAAAGTGTTGTCTTGTATTGATCCAGCTTCTATCAGATTAAACTTCATCCAGAGTGAAGAAAATATACAGCTTTTCTTTTTTTCGACGTTTGTTATCAATTTCGGAAACTTCCTTTTGGTTTGAACATTTCGGCAGCATTCATTCGTGGGCTAAATTCCGTATTACCTGAGTTCTTAAAATGTCACATCACCTCATACGTGGACGATATTTTAATAGCAGAAGCCTCTTGGCAACAACATAATCGTATCCTCAACATTGTGTTACGTATTTTTGCAAAATCTGGAATCACAGTTAACTTGGAAAAGTCTGAATCCGGTAGGACAAAGGTGAAGTTTTGGGACACATTATTTCTTCCGAATGAATTCAGCCTGATCCTGAGAAGTTAGAAGCAATCAGAGACATTCCAGTTCCATCTACAAAAAAACAAGTCCGCGGTTTTGTAGGTCTTGTGAATTTTTACCGTCGTTTTCTGAATATGCAAATTCTAGTAACACCAAAACTTTGTTCTCACACTGGGAAAAATACTATTTTGAACTGGGACGAACAGCTACAGTTGAAATCCAGTTCTTTGAAAGAAGCGCTACTTAACGTGGCATTCTTATCTCACACAGATTTGTCACAAGATTTCTGCCTTAGCACGGTTTCCTCTAAAGTTTGTCTTGGTGCCCATTTATTTCGCCACAGAAAATGACACTATTGATCACAAAAATCACCACTTTTGCTAGGCGCGTGCTAACAAAATCTGAAAAAAAATTATTCCGTCACTGAATTAGAAGCTTTAGCTATCGTTTGGGCATTTCACAAATTTCGTTTCTTTCTTTCTGGCAAACACGTAAAAGTTTATAATGATCATCGTGCATTACAGTTTATTATGTCATCAAAATTAAATCAAGATAGGCTCAAACGTTGGGCATTGTTTCTGCAAGAATTTCGCTTCACGAAAGTATACATACCTGGCAAGGAAAACATTGTTGCGGACTCACTGTCATGTGCACCGGCTGGCAACATTCAATCGTAAGCAATGTCCTTTAAAGTTGAAGCGATGAAATCCTTTAATTCCTTTGTCAAAAGCTAAACCATCTACCATGTGCGTTTTAGACACTGTTGAACTTACTTCAAAATTTGTTACTTTCAAGCCGTTATGGAAAGCCACTGGACGGTCTATATCCAACACCTTTGTTCAAAGTTTCTTAGGTGATGTAGGACACATTGCTAAAGTTATTTCAGATAACGGACTACAATTCAGATCTGCTGTTTGGTCACGCATGCTTCGGAATCGTAAAATCAAACGTGCTTGCGAAAAGCAACAGAGAAGCTAACACTAAGAAAAATGTATATTCAAAAAGTAGCATTTGGAAACATCATCACTGCATCTTTAAAGAACATTGCTTACGAACAAGACAAAGACAAGACAAAGATCCGATTTGGAAAGATATCAATAGTAAATGGCATGGAAAGACACACAAGCAGATTCGTCATTATTATCTGGTTAGAAACAACATACTCTTCAAACGTTGCTCTGTTTATGATAAGTTATGGGTACTTTGTATTCCTGACGATTTTGTTAATAAGCTCATCTAGTACATTCATTTCCGCTACGCACACTTTGGTCCACGAAAATATCATATCCTTCGAACGACTTGTTATTTTAACAACATGGAATAGAGAATTTGGAGAATCTTGTATATTTGTAGACTTTGTCAAAAAGCTAAACCATCTACCATCTCACATCCTGCTCCATTGTTTCCTATCATTCCTACGAAATTAAAAGAATTTGCTGCTGTTGATTGTCTGGAACCCCTTGTCAAAACATCGAATGCATTTTCCTACTTTTTAGTCACTGTTGAACTTACTTCAAAATTTGTTACTTTCAAGCCGTTACGCAAACTGGATGGTCTATATCCAACACATTCGTTAAAAATCTCTTAGGTGATGTAGGACACGTTGCTAAAGTAATTTCAGATAACGAACCGCAATTCAGATCTGCTGTTTGGTCGCGCATGCTTCGGAATCGTAAAATCAAAAGTGTTTTTATTTCATTGTACTCACCACATTTTAACCCGTCTGAACAGATTTTATTGTCACAGGAAGCATCAGTATTGGGACAGATACATTTATTTCAAAATGTGCTGAATGAAATGCCTCATGACTCCACTGCTTTACCACCTATTCTTGTACTGAAGAATGAGGAACCACCGAACTGAAGTAGAGAGCTTGTACCTTTTCCGAATACACGTAAACTTCGACATAAGGACATAATTGATTTGGCTATTAAAAATATAAATTCTGCTGTAGACAAAAGGAGAAAATTACACGGTAAGACAAATGCAAAGAAAATAAATATTGGTCAGAGACTTTTCATTAAAGCCCATTCATTGTCACATAATAAGAAACATTTGAGTCACAAAATCTTTGTTATTTACAATGGACATTATAGGATCCGGTGTATATCACATGATAATTGCGTTGAAGTTGAAACTGCGTACTAAGAAAAGTAAAGGACTACACCATACTTCTCATTTAAAACCGTTTATTGAGAGATAATTTGTTTCACTTAACTATTACTCTGTGTCACACTTAGAAACTGTTAACATGCAACAATGTTTTGAAGTTAATTATCCAGTCAAGAACCTATGGGACATATTGAGAAAATAATTTTACGATGTCACTTTTATAGGGAACAGACGACACAGCCTCAGTGTGTGTTCATTTTGCTTCTTAGTTGCACGATTATGTCACGACTATGAAGTCCACATTCTTGGAACACACATTGATAGCGAGGTTTAACTGCAACATTTTGGCTTACTTGAAAAGACATTTTGTATTTAAAGTACTTTCGGAGAGGTTACAGTCGACACAGTATTTGGTTTGTTTGACGGCTACACGATTATACTACGACGCTACTAATGAGCGACACAGTTTTCATTATTATTTTTGCGCTGTATTTGTTTTCTGCGTTCTTCTTAAATGTAAAACATATTTTGGTAGTGATGATTTTTGTGACACAGCTACAATGTGATATGAATTTTTCGTAACACAACAATATGTTACACTATAGTACTTTCTCGGTCACAGTAATGTACGTAATAACCACGACATCTATAGGCATAGCATTTTTACTTTTGTATATGACAAGGTAAGTACATTGACTTCAGAAGAAGGACGTAATTAGACAGTTAGATTACTTCACACTTATAACATTGTACTTGTCTGCATTTTGGGAACTTTTCACATTTACTTTAGGAACCATTGTGATATGATACTAAAAGATATTTGAGTGATGTATTTTGTATGGGATCATGATTTTTGAAGTACGCTTGAGGTAGATGACTCTATTGAAGCGAGGAATATTTTTTAGAGGTTTTGAGATTTTTGAAGGAAACTACGACGATTCTGAGATGTAATTGATCTGTTATGAGGTGTTATGATAGAATCGTACTTGAAGAGCTATAAGATGTGAATATATATGTGAATGTGAGTACCACAATGCTGACGGAAATTTTTGGACACTGTTATTCATGAGCTTTCGTTTCTATGCACTTCTAATGTGAATTTCCAACCTGTGAAATTTTTTATTGGTATCAAGCTGTCATTGTAGTGGAAACTGCTGTCGCAAGTATTTCGGTAAAGAATGTAGGTGACCTTTACATAACGGTGCCCAGCAGCGCGCTTAGCCACCTGGAAAAACCCGTCGTTACGTGCCTTTCAAATTCACAACTGTAGAAAAGAGAGGCCGTTGACCTCGCTATTAATATACATATATTGTAGAATGCACCATAAACATGATGACAGGAAGTTTCATGACACACTATTACTCGGAAACATATGATTACACTGGGGACGCCATACTTTCTAGTACTTATTGAAATGTTTATTAAGTGATGTGAAATATTTTTACATCTACACACCTGATTATGACAAGTATCATTCTACGAGAGTTGAGAGAATTTTTGCTGACTTATGAAACGCCATATGGCCAGTGGATGGTCTTTTTTTTTGCTTGGACTTCTACATATTTGTTTATTTTATTTGATATCTAGTTTCTAGTTACAATGTAGCATCCTTTTTATAAAATAAAATTTAATATGTGTTCTAATGTACACATTTTGTCAACAGATCTATTAAATAATATTTTTGAAATAGGATTTCGCAGGTCAGAGGCGATCAGGGTATGGTTGTGGAAAGAGGCCAAAATCAGTTACTGTCAGTTGGACAAAACACACAAACTTTATTTTCCTAAAAAAAAAACTTAATCATACATGCCCTTAAAAGGATTCAAACAATGCTGCTGAAAGCCCAAACATAAGTTATTACAATTGCTTCAAGGAATACAAGCGGCTTAAGGCCTTACTTAAAAAATAAAAAAGTATGTAAATACTTGGCTGAAGGCCACACACTAGTCACGGAAGAACTTAGGGCTTAAGGCCTGAAATAGAAAGATTTCAACTAGAGCAAAATCTCCTCTTTAAAAAATAAGTTTTAAAATATCAAACCATAATTTAAGTCGGCTGAAGTCTTTATTATAAAATTAAAACAAAGTAAATTAGTAGAAGGCTGAAGGCCTCAACAGTACTTCACACTAAAATGAAAATCACAAACTAAAACCAACAGATCAGTGTTGCTCAGAAGTGTTCCAAGGGTGCACATAAGGTGAGGTGCACAGGCAGCCAAGAGTAAGACTAAATAATCATATGGCAACCCGACCCAAGGACACTTGAAATACCGACCAACAACTTAATCAATTCCCTTCCACCCGCCCAGTGGCACGACAATGGAAAATATCAGTGAGGACGAAGATACCAGCAGTACTACTTCTTCACAATTGGCGTCTAAGAACAGCAAAGGAGCAAAAAACACTCTTAAGAAAAAAATATGAACAAACAACTAAAAGACTGTTGAACTGCATTCCATGCCAGACAGCATCAATATGGCGAGGAAAAACACACTGCCGGAAAACTACACTCTGACCAGGGCAGGTAACTGGGACGTTAATGGCCACAAGACAGAAAATACAGCTGGTGCACTTCACTGATAAGTCACAACCAATTTAATAGTTCAACACTATAAAGGAAGACTGCTGCAAAATTTTGCTGACTCCAACACGCCATATGTTGCTGCTTGCGGGAATGGCCCAGGAAGAAACAACCGGCAATGAACGAATGATGTTACAGCAGTTGAGGTTTCATAACAAGTTAATTGATCACTCAACTCCGTAGCTCTCGCAGCTAGTGCCTCACAAATCCGACCGCCCGTGCATGCCGTCAGCGGCCCGGGCCTGACCTCATGCCAAGGACACATCCTCGCTGCTCTGTCCCAACCGACCAACTGCCACACACACAAAGACAGCTGCTCAGTGAAACCACACAAGCTACACACAGTTCCACAAAACACTTCCACAAACAACTCGAACAATACTAAAACCAGTGACTGTGGGACAAAAAGCACGAATCACTAATTGACACACAGAGAGAACACAGAAGTGGTTGGTGACCAAATGCACGTTGTCCAATGAGATGACCGACCGAACGACCAACCAAGGTCGTCCCCACACTTCTGTGTGTCTGCAATGGTCGGGAGAGTCATGGCTGCCCAGACCTCACTGCTGCTTTGTCCCCGACTGAACTCCCGACACACGACGACCCGGAAATACCAGCGGTCGCTCCAAAGATAGTATAACAGTACGCTTATCGATAAGCGCTGCTGGTGCCACACATGGTCAGGCAAGCCAGCAACTCAGTGACACCATTAAATCGAATAGGAAATGGGATGGCAGTACCATAAAGACAAAATGTCAAACAATAAACGGCATGAACATGAGCCGTGTACAGCTCAAAACAAAGGACACTAGGAAACGAAAGAAGCATAAGAATAAGTGACGGATAACAGGAACTGTATACATAATTTCCTTTCCAAGGTCCTGGTAATTTTTTGGTAGAATAGGTTGTTGTGGTGCATCACTTTAGTGTTGAGATGTGACATAGGCATTAAGATGTAAACAGACATTCTCTTATCTGCGTTGCTATCTTTACTGTAATATTTTTTTCTGCTTGTGCTTTGTCATGTTAAGGTATAAAATACGGCATTTGCTGCTTCTGTTTGCCAGGTATTGTCCTACTGAATGTTACTTTGTACTACTCCACCACCAATTTATTTTTCTTGTTTGCTGCGTATTGTCTTATATTAGTTGTAATGTTGCATTTGCTTTGCTAATTTAGATATACTGCTGCTTGCTTTACCAATCTGCATTTTCTTTGTCATTGCTGTTTTCGTTAACTATTTTGTGCTGCTGCATTGCCTCGTTCTCTGGTTTATGTATCTGAGCCCAGTAGATTTAAGTTAGCTTGAGAGGAGGTAGGCTATATAAGAGAATGAGTTGTGATGAGTTGGGAAGAAATGTATTGCGAAGCTATTACAAAAAAAGGGTTTGGCCAAAAGAGTATTATATATTGAGGAATATTTATTGTGAAAGAGAAAACGCACTGATGAGTCAGGTTTAGGGAGAACAGGTTTAGATAGGATTTTCTTGGAAATAAATGATGAGGTAAGATAATGGAAAATAAATGATGAGGTAAGAAATATGGCAAAGTAAATACAGACAAAATGCTTAGATAGAATTTTTGTTTGTGTGAACAGTTGTTAAAATAAGAAGAAAAGATCTGTGGAAAAACGAGGTTTGTTTGGAAATGAAGTATCACAAGTACTGCAGTACCAAATGTTATGCTGAAAACAAAATGTGTGCTTTCCTTTTGTGTTATTCCGCTATGTGTTTATGTGTACCATTGTTTATCTGTGTTCTCCCTGTCTCTGTGTATTTACTTGATAAGATTAACTGAATTTTTCTCTTTTAGTACTAAGCTATTTTTACTGTAACGAGAAACATTGTTATCCTCAAATTTAAATATTCTTTACTTTGGAAAGATGTTTAGACATTATTTATTGTGTTCTGTTTTCTTTTAACGCTCATGTGTAAAGTTAATATTTCAATGGATATTCTCATTTTTTATTTATTTACTTACGTCAAAATTCCTGTAATACTCATGTATATGCTTATTTATATTCCTTTGTAAAGCCTGTATAACTTTAAATGTTATCTGTATTATCATGTTCTTTAATTATGTTTTCTGTACCATTGTAATTGTATTCTTATGCTGAAAAACTTAAATTGTATAGACACCAGTTATGCAAATTAAATAAATAGTAGGAATTCATTTTACTGCACATATTTCTGTTGGTCATACCGTATGTGTAAAATCTCAGAGGCTAAATGTCTGTGTTAGTGTTTGGATGTGTGTTGGTCATTCAGCAAGAGACTGGTTAACAGCATAGCTGGTTCTAAGGAAATTGCAATAATAATAATAATAATAATAATAATAATAATAATAATGTGAGTGCACAAGTGGTGGTTTATGGACTTGCTTTATTATCCGCAAGACTCTTCAATTGTTATTGTGCACCCGCACAGTTGCAAAGGGTGACTGCCGGACATCTGCACAAGGACTACAGTGGGTCTGCACCCTTGGTGGCCCACTGCTTCCATAATCTCTACAAGAAATACTGTGGGTCTGCTCTGTGGTGACTTACTAATTCTACCAATATTCTTCAAGACTTCGACTGGCTCTGCGTGCGTTTGCTTTGTTGTGGCCCATTACAAATATTCATGTCAAGAGTCAGCACTGTGTTTCCGTTGGGAGGACAACACTTCTTCAAGACTGCATGGAGATCCACGACTTGCGAGTTCATTTTGCTGCTCAGATTTTGTGCATAAAACTCTCATAGACTACTACTCATAAATGCTTAGGACTGTCTTTAGGGACTGTGAGGACAATATTTGCTTTTGACCAACATTGCATTAATAATTGTGTGCATTTGATCTATTTGATATTGGTAATACAACAAATTTTAACAAATTGATCCTGGCCACTGCCCAAAATAATTAGTACATTTTTTTGTGGGGAGCAGGAGGGCAATGTAAGTGGGCTGCTTCTGTGTTGGCCGCGCTGTGTAGCACTTTGCATTGGATCTCTGACTGCGCTTTCTTTGCAAGAGACTCTGTGGTTGGTTGGACTCGTTGTTGGAAGTTAATCGCCAGTAGTGTTGGGCAGTTGGAAGTTAGTCGCCAGCAGCGATGGAAGTACTGTTGGGCAGTTGGAGGTGAACAGCCAGCAGTGATGGATGTTAGATGTGAGAAGTTAGCACTGATGGAGGGTAGAGGTCTCAAGTGTTAGCGTAGGCTAACGATCTGTGTTCGACTTGGAGACTAAATATTATTCATGATTATATACCTTTGGACTAGAGGGCAATGATTTATACGTGTCTGAACTGGATGTCACATTATTAAGGTAAAATACATTATTTGGTCTTCAACAAAATCTTTCCTTTGCCAACCACATGCCTATTAATAGTTAGTAGCTTTAGTAGTTAGAATCTTTTATTTAGCTGGCAGTATTGACGCTCGCTGCATTGCAGTAGTTCGCGTAATGAAGATTTTTGTGAGGTAAGTGCTTATTGAAATGTATAGGTTATTGTTGTGATTTCTTTTTAGTCAGGGCCATTCTTTTAAATTAATCATTTGAAGTAAGGTTGTAATTTTTTTGAGCAGTCAGATTGCGTTGCGCTAGAATATTGTGGGTCAGTGTTGACATGATAACAAAAGAGAAACTAGGCTCAGTACGTTCAGGTTTACTCTGCTGTTTCAGAATCAAATAACGTAGGAGTTTCATCTTCTCACTCATTCTGCAATTTAAGTACAGACCCACAATTTAAAAAATAAAGAAATTTACTCTATGACACATTTTCCATAGTTCCTAAGACACATCTAGAGCATAAAACTCGTTTACTGTTGGATCCTATCTCTTGCTTCCTTAATATAAAGTTGGCTGTCTGTCCTTCAAAAAAGGTATTATTAAATACTCTTGGGATGCACGGTAAAATATGACACAACGTTCAATTTTAGAATCGTTGTTTTTACTCGTTTCTTTGCCGACGATATTACGGTGGCAGTGTTGCTACAGCGTGTAGTCACTGCGTCTCTCTGCTACTTCAGGTTTCTCGTCTCATTTCCGCAAATGTCACCTGGGAGAAATGCTCCCATTCAGGAAGTCCTCAGCATCTCCTCGAATTACTCATTGTGTTGTCTCTCTCATAACGTATAAAAAAAGTCTTCTGTCATTAGTTTATACGGTTCCCTTGTGTGGCAAAGCAGTGCATCGCTTTCTCTGCTATAATTGTAACAGTCAGTTTCATTCTTCTTTAATTTTTTTTTATAGGTTTTCAGTCATTCCTTATGACTCAGCCCATCCAGCACTTCTCTCATGACACGCATCCGCAGATGCGCACACACACACACACACACACACACACACACACACACACACACACGCACAAACGTTGAGCAATACTTGGACGTTGCGAGTGGCTCAAGTAACCGAGGAGCCTGGGGTAGGGAGAGTCTGTTGCTTGCGGCCATTAAGAACACATACCGAAGTTCTTTTCGGCGGCAGACTTGCGTGACCACGGCAGCCCTTGAAACAGCTAATCTCAGCAGCATAGCGGCAAAGCAAACACAGAAACCTGAGCGCCTTGCATTGACGAAAAGAGTGGCGTCATCTCACGGAACGGTAGCCACTGTCTACAATCTCACGTTGTAAAGTATGTATGCAGAACTGTAAACGGATCCTAGCCAAGGCTCGACATATTTTACGTACCAAGAATAATGGAGATGTAACCCTTGTGCGCAATTTCTGGTTAAGCAGCCTCAGAAGGACAATTATAAATTTAAACATTACAGGGTCGCCACCAGCTCAAGCCCTTCCTAACAATTAAGAAAAGACCGAACTGGAAATTAGAGTTTAATTAAATTAAGAATTTAATTATAATAATGCAAATTTTTCAAAGAAACTAACAAGATGAACAGCATTGTATGTCGTACATCAATGAGCTTGTTTAATTAAATATGGATTCCTTAATTTTGTGGCAGTACACCCACTCCCATTTTTGTTCGTCATAAGCAAGCAGATTAACTTTTAAAAAATCAGGGAATAGAATATTAATTTGAAAAGTGACATCAATGAGAAAGATAAGGGACGCAGAATTTATCATTTACGTAGCACATTTATTTCATGACTGAATTTGATGCACATCCTATGAATACATATGACTGCTGCCTGAATAAAAAAATTTAACTAAATAATTCGCCAAAAAAATGGTAGAATAGGGTAATTAAAAAGGAAAAAACACACAAAAGGGAAGTGGAACACAATAATTCAATCATTCCGTCTACATACCCACAACAGATATAGTTCAGAGAGATACTTATCACCATTATGCTCATGCACTAGCTTGTAAAGAGGTTTATCCGATTCGCAGGATTTTGTAGAGTAGGTATACGGCAAGAAAACCACGCCTGCCGCTTACGAACGGCCGAACTTCAGCACGTGATAAATTTGATTACGAGTTAACTGTTCAGAAATTAGACATTAAACCAGGCACAAAAGTAAGAAATTTTAATGGTGCAATACCAGAATGATTTTGCCACCATGAAATAAAATTAACTCGGCAAGGCAGAATCCTCCCTCCCCCCAACCGTTTCAACTTACACGTGGTCCATTCAGAAACAAACCGTTACAAACATTTGCTTTATGCGCACGAAAAACTGATATTTTACTGAAATTATAACACACGAAACAATTAAACGGGTAATATGAAAACCTATTGCAGTGCAGTAGTAGATCAGAAGGATCACCGGTTACCAAACACGAGGTACAAGACAAGCACAAAGAGACAATGACATCTTACACGAAAACATAGAAAATAAGAACAATAAAAATCACACTCGCTCGAAAACACTATTATTCTCACGTTCATCCGAAGTTATACTGACTAGTTTTTCCTAAACATACTGCTAGAAATCCCGCACCATGGTGTCCGAAAGGAACAAAGCAACTTCCGCACTTTTAATTTCAACCACCATCATAAGTATGCCACATTCCGAAATTACGTAACTATACACGCTTCAGTTAAGATGAAGTACTTAAATATTCTATGACTTTAACATAGGGAAGTTCTAATTCGACCTACTTCCCATCAGCAGAAACCTTCTCTAGGAGCTTCGAACTGTACTCACCAACCGCTAGCTGCAGAGTGGCCTTTCTCCACCGAACTTTTCCTAACTACCGGTGCAATGGAAGCTGCCAGAAGGGTAAACTTCCGCCACCAACATGACAGACAAACCAACCTCAGACTAAAAGAGGTAAACATCTCTGTCCAGGTACTGGGTGAGCCGTAGTCAATTTACCTTTGAAAAGCGCGCCGTAGCGCGTAGCGTGAAGCAGTCGCCCTCCGTTTTCTGGCGTTGTCGCAATTGAAGGCTTCGGTGTCTCCCTCTAGAGGGAAAGGGGAAAAGTGAGCTCTTCACGTGGGTTTAAGAGGTGGCCGTATAGGCTCCCGTGGATCCCTCCCTCTCTCCATCTCCACACCCTCCATCTCCTTTCCCAACAAAACTTCCACCGTCTACCCCTCCCGGATGATGAGCTTCACTCTGACATCTACCTTTCCAACCAACTCCAACCCCCTCTTCCTGCCTCCTCCTCAGGGCTCCCTCTCCCCCCCCTCCCTCCTTCTGAGCGGATTTCCCCTCCTACTCTCCCTCCATCTCTTGTGCCTTCTTTCAGTGTCTCTGCGCTCCCTCCTGCCCTGTCTTCCCTTTTCCTCTCCCGCCCCATGTGTCTCCTGCCTCTTCGTGAACCCACGGTTGCCCCTCCTCTCTTCATCCCGCCGCTTTCCCAGCTGCCCCATGCTCTCCCCTCCTTTTCCATCCTCTCTGACCTTTCCCTCGGCTGGTCTCACCTGGTAGTTTTATTCTTCGTCGTGTGTGCTCCAAGTGGGTTTTAAGTGTGTTGTTTCAGAGTGTTTTTAATACTGTGGCGAACTTTTAACCTGTGCATGCGCCTCCAGTGTCTTCTCTGTGTTTTAAGAACCGCCAACTGCGTTTTTTGACATTCTGGTGACTTTTTTAACTGTCCCCAATGAACGTCTACGTGTCAGTGTATTTTTACCTCCATTTTCTCCCCTTACTCTGTTTTATGTTCCCCTTTTTCTCTCCTTATGTATGTATTATTTTATTCTTGTTTTAGTTGTCGTGTCACTCGACTGAAGAGCGGCGGATTGTGCTGCTGACAGCCCTCCCCTGCCCATATGGGGCAGGGGAATGAAATCACAGTAAAGAAAAAAAAAGCTCTCGTGGAGAGTTGGCAGTCGGGGCATCAAGAAGCGACTTCTCTGCCGGTGCTAGAGGGACAGCACGCAGACCGCGGCATCAGCGTAAGCGACGCGACCAGCGGCTCCGTGGTATGGGGCGTTAACTGCTCGTCGCGAAAGGAGTCTTCCTGAGCGTGGGTCCGCGAAGGGCCTAATTTGCAGTTCGGCCGTATGCTGTCGACCGCGGAGGAGGTTCTGAAAATCGGCGCGCCTTCCTGCGTCCCTTGAAACGGTTGGCAGCGGGCGGCTCGGCAGAGCATTTGGAGGTGCTGCGTTGGTTCAGTCCTGGGAGTCGTAATGCACCAGAAGTTGAGTATTGATTGTTAACAGACTTTATGAAGTTTAATTGAATTCAATTTACTTATTTTTGTTAATTATACCAGCCGTATATTTTGGGGGTTTCCCACCATTCATTCTGTCTGCCCAACCGCGGGAAGGTGGTAATATTATAAAGGGTGGTCCGTTTGTCCCCTTTTGAGGACGAAAGGGGGGGGAGTCAGAGTAGTAAATCTGTGGTTCGGATTGCTTCTTTCCCCTCCCAGCTTACCTACGGGTTATTCGACTGTTAACCTCTGCCATGTCTGTGAAATTCTAAGGCACCAATGGCCGTACTGTTTAAAATGAAAGGCACTAAGAGTCCGCAGATCGTGGTCGTGCGGTAGCGTTCTCGCTTCCCGCGCCCGGGTTCCCGGGTTCGATTCCCGGCGCGGTCAGGCATTTTCTCTGCCTCGTGATGACTGGGTGTTGTGTGATGTCCTTAGGTTAATTAGGTTTAAGTAGTCCTAAGGTCTAGGGGACTGATGACCATAGCTGTTAAGTCCCATAGTGCTCAGAGCCAAGGCACTAACAAGGGAACCTCCCCATCGCACCCCCCTCCCCCTCAGATTTAGTTATAAGTTGGCACAGTGGATAGGCCTTGACAAACTGAACACAAATCAATCGAGAAAACAGGAAGAAGTAGTGTGGAACTATGAAAAAAATAAGCAAAATATACAAACTGACTAGTCCATGCGCAACATAGCCAACATCAAGGATAATGTGAGATCAGGAGCGCCGTGGTCTCGTGGTTAGCGTGATCGGCTGCGGAATGTGAGGTCCGTGCTTCAAGCCTTCCCTAGAGTAGAAGAGTCCACTTTAATTTTCTTTATTTTCGCAAAGTTATGATCTGTCCGTTCGTTCATTGACGTCTCTGTTTACTGTAATAAGTTTAGTGTCTGTGTTTTGCCACCGCACCGCAAAACAGTGCGATTAGTAGACGAAAGGACGTGCCTCTCCAATGGGAACCGAAAACATTTGATCACAATGTCATAGGTCAACCGATTCCTCCTCAGGAAAACACGTCTGGTATATTCTATACGACACTGGTGACGGCATGTGCGTCACATGACAGGAATATGTTGTCGACCCACCTAACTTGTACACTTGGTGAATGGGTAAAAAGATTCTTCTACCTTGCCCGATTTAGGTTTTCTTGTGGATGTGATAATCACTCCCAAAAAAGTAATGAAAACATAAAGAGTTTGTCAGATAAACTGCTACAAATGAATGCAACGGTTTCACAGTCGCACAGTTTTCCCTGTACTCTGTCAAAACATATGTTTCAACGTTTTCAAATTTTTTCGTTTAGGTGTAGCGTCCCCATACTACGGCGCAGTTACCTCCCATCGGATGGTTGGACGGACAGACAATAATTGTCTGAAAATAAAAAATTAAAATTTTCACTTGTAGAAAGACTTGAACCAAACACCTTTCGGTCCGCAGCTGCTCACGCTAACCACGGGACCACAGCACTCCGGAGATCACACTCTCCTTGAGTTGCATATCTTGCGCTTGGACTCCTCAGTTTGTATATTTTGCTTATTTTTTCATAGTTCCACACAATTTCTTCCTGTTTTCTCGATTGACCTGTGTTCAGTTCTTCAAGGCATATCCACTGTGCCAACTTATAACTAAATCTGAGGGAGGTGCGATGGGGAGGATCCCTTGTAAGACCTGATTCATTCTCTCGCGTGCCATAACTAGTATTACTAGACTCACGTGTAAAAGGTACTCTAAGGAAGAAGAAAAATTCCTTTTTGCGTCGTGCTAAGAACTAGTCAATTACATAACGAATTCCTGCTCATCTTGAAGCTGTAACTTACGTAAATTTGTGTTTATGTATATTTGGCTATAATCAAGAAAGGTTGTTAATGTACGTCATAGTGGATTTCTTTTATATTGTTTGTAGTCAGCAAAAAACTGTTGTGTGCTTTTTCAATTCAATACCTTTTAAGGCTTTTACTCATCATGCTTATGTGTTTTATACAGGTAGCTGGGTATTAGTGTGTTTTCTTGCCATGCAAAAGTTTTCCATTTCATTACGGGTAGAAAATGTTGCCTTGAAAGGAGAATGTTGTAAAGGTTCGCAAGTCCTACCTTGCGAGCGTGTGCGTTTGCCGTAAGTTAACTGGCAGAAATCTGTAATTTTTTTTTTTGGAGATGTTAATGTTATTAACTGTGAGTGCCCCCCCCCCCCCCCCACCCGTGTGTATGACTCATGCGTTTTGGGTTTTCCATTTTGAGAACTTTTGTAAAAAGGATTGTCTTTATATGTTGCAGACAAGTTAGATACTGCGCCATTTACTGAGCCTGAGTGAGGCTGCTGTGGGCGGCCGTAGCTATGGCTGTTGTAACCAAATGGGAAATTTGTCTGCCCAAAAGTGAAGTCATATATTCAAATTGTATTCATTTATTAATGGAGTGAAATTCACCTGTAATTTAGCTGAACTTGAAATACTATACAGCGTCGCGCTGTATACGTTAAATTGCTTTCCTGTACTTGCCTTTTACTGGCGTGAAATTTTTTATAATTTAATAATTCAAAAGTCCTTTCCTATCGTAAATTGTGACTTATTCATTAAATGATTGTTTTTTTAAATATCATAAAGTCTTGCACCAAATTTGAATAAAGAGTGTTACTGAAAATTGTGTGTAATTTCACCAGTTATTCCTTGGCACCTACTTACACTTTAGATTTCGTGTATTAATTGTGATTAATAACCTTAACGGTTCACTGGGACGTTAAGTTGTTCATCCTGAACTATCTTCCAACTAACTTCCAACCTCTCCTTGCAGACGACAACCAACTCAGCGTCCCACACAAAAGAAACCCGAAACCACTCGTAAAAACACTCATTCAATCACATTCACGCACACATAAGATGGGGTGAAGGGAAAACGTAATAAATACAGGTCATGATTTCCTACGGAACATAAAAAAAATCAAACATAATATCATTTAATAAGCTTTAGTTTGATTGCTCAGTCTGTCTGGGAGAGTTAATAAATTAAATCGCAATCAGGCGGTGGACAGAATACGATGCACAGAATCCAGTGAGACAAGTGTCTTACGAAACGACTCCACAGAGACGTTTCAACGTATACCAAATTAGACTAAGGAACTATTTCGGGTGCTATGCCTCCACAATGGTTATTACGGAGGTGGTTAGCGTAATAGGCAGTACGGCAACTTCCAGAGGATGTCGATGATAAGGACTGACTTGTCGTTAGTCGCATTTTAGCCACAGTCACAGCTCTTCTAAATCAAACATCAGCAGAGCAGAGACAGAGGGACTGCGATCTTATGGACGGACGAAGACCAAAAAGTTGTGCTTCCGGCTGACGAGGTAAATGCCACGGTCGTTCTTAATGCTACAGAGTTCCACAGCGAAGTCTCGTTGCTCTTGACGCAATATACTTATTTTTTTTAATCATCAATCATTTGATTGGCTTGATGTGACCCACCACGACTTCCTCTCCCATGTCAGCCTCTTCATCTTAAAGAAGTAATTGCACATAGACTCATCAGTTAGCCTGTGAAGTGATGACTAACACCGTCTATTGTGTGTCGGAGTTGTCATTTGTTTCACTGAGAGTGGTTTCGGTAGTCCTCTCCACCGTCATCAGGATCATAGATTCATCAAGTACAACATTGGCAACCATTATCCAAAAATGCGACATCATAGGGTCAACAGTCCTTATTATGAAACAAACTTATGTTTTTTACCGAACGAATTAATGTTATATCTGTTTCTTATACCGGCAAAATCCTAAAACCTTTAAAGAACCATAATTAGAAATAATTTTCCTCTCTAACATTCCCGTTTGCTTTTGAGAAACAAAGGGCTAAAACAATAACTGTATTGTTCGCCAATGACAGACTACCATATAAACTACCGACAGACGCCGTGTTTCTTGACTTCCGCAAGGCGTTTGATACAGTTCCCTACAGTCGTTTAATGAACAAAGTAAGAGCATATGGACTATGAGACCAACTGTGTGTCTAGATTGAAGAGTTCCTAGATAACAGAACGCAGCATGTCATTCTCAATGGAGAGAAGTCTTCCGAAGTAAGAGTGATTTCAGGTGTACCGCAGGGGAGTGTCGTAGGACCGTTGCTATTCACAATATATATAAATGACCTTGTGGATAACATCGGAAGTTCACTGAGGCTTTTTGCGGACGATGCTGTAGTATATCGAGAGGTTGTAACAATGGAAAATTGTGGTGAAGTGCAGGAGGATCTGCAACGAATTGACGCATGGTGCAGGGAATGGCAATTGAATTTCAATGTAGACAAGTGTAATGTGTTGCGAATACATAGAAAGAAAGACCCTTTATCATTTAGCTACAATATAACAGCAACTGGAAGCAGTTAATTCCATAAATTATCTGGGAGTAAGCATTAGGAATGATTTAAAATGGAATGACCATATAAAATTAATCGTCGGTAAAGCAGATGCCAGACTGAGATTCATTGGAAGAATCCTAAGGGAATTTCTTTAAATAATTTTCAGCATTTTTAGCGGTGTTGCTGGGCTGTGCCGCGACCGATCGATTTGCAGCGGCGGCACATTTAAAAAATCGTTCCGCTAAAGGAAAAAAATCAACCAAACCCGTAAATCGGGAACAGATAAAAATTAACAGTGAATTAAGAAAATGTTCTTCTTTTACAGTGATCCTGAGACTGATGAATTTTTAAA
The DNA here is from genome assembly GCF_023864275.1 of Schistocerca cancellata. Lineage (NCBI taxonomy): Eukaryota > Metazoa > Arthropoda > Insecta > Orthoptera > Acrididae > Schistocerca > Schistocerca cancellata. The sequence continues at coordinate 5,030,940 of NW_026046443.1, read as the reverse complement.
CTAATTATACGTTTGTGCATTCATAGGCGGATAGTTAATGTTAGTTAACATTGAAATTTAACAATTTTGGTTCTTTCAAATAACTTAAATGTATAGCGAAGTAGGTTTGATCAGTGATAATTAAATGTCAGCTTGGCAATAATTAACCATTTTCTGCTAATAGAGATAATCTTGTGTTCCATAGCTAACGCCGGGATAGTATTCAGTAAATATTTAACAAAAAAAAAACCCACTGCATTTAGAAAATGTGTGCCAAGGCCGAATTATGTAAAGGATTTAATTCTCAACTAAATATTCTTAATCAGTTAATACGAGTTCACGTAATTCTTAAATGTACGTAATTCTTTTGAAGGTGAATTTTTTTATTACCACACGTAAATAAGAGAGAGGTTCTACAACAAAGTTCGTACTTACAGAAGAAAGTTAAAGAGAGAGGCAATTTAAGTAACTAAAAGCAATAATAATTATTATTCTTCTTTAACGAAAATAATAGCGATTTCGTTAAAGGCTCCAGTCTATCCGTGCGCGTCAATGCTGTGGCGTAGTTGGAATACAGGCTACAGGTTTGCGTGCCCGCAGTCCCAATGCTAATAACTGGTTTACAACAGTCTGTGTTGACAAGACTGGGCTCTCATCTGTGCTGCAGTAACTGTACGATCTGCCACTGTTGCCCTTACAGTACGACGGTCCTGGCGAGCGTCTGCGTAGCGTAGAAGTCCAGAACCTCGTTTACGGGTGTTCAAGTGACCACTGATACCAGCATAGTTGCACAACTAAATCACGTCCAACTTGTGTGACAGTTCTTCAAAAGGACTAGAAGGCCACAATACGACGGCTTTCAGTCTCGATCAGTTGGGCGTAGGAAACACACAAATGCATCACCGTGATGTAGTTGCCTTCTTCCTTCACACGTTTGCACCACACTGAGTCCTCTGGCGCTAAGCTTTCCCTATTAAAGGGTAGACACAGGTTGTGCTTTAGTAGCTCTGTCACTACTGTCTGTTGGCGGACGACGTTCAGACCTTTATCAGTACATCTACAATCCTCCAGGTGGCATATGGCTTCATTAGATCACAGTCGACGTCGTGTTTCCAGGTGTACTAATTGTTTTTTTATTCCGGCAGTGTATGTTGAGTAAAGTACAAAAGTTTAACAAAAGATGTATAGTTGAGTTAGACAAGTTGAATCACATAGTTGAAATATATAAAAATGTTAGAAATAATATTTTAATGTAATATTTTAGATCTGGCTACACACAACGTTCCACCCACTTGGTCCAATGTACGCAAAAATGTGATTTGAATAAGTAATCCTGTGATTCCAAAAGCAACAGGGTACTCAGTTGGTCAGAACGCTAAGGGCTTGGGGAGTCATAGAGCTAGGTCGTCAAGTTAGTGTCATCCGCTCAATAACCATTTTATTGAAATAAACCGGCACTGAGCTCATTAAATAACAAGATTCAAATTGTTCCCAACAACAATCGAATAGGGTTGCTTTTACAATGAAGCGATAGTGGGTAGGACTCAAACCTGGCACCAAATCACAGTACTGTAAATGGAAATCAACAGGACGTTGGCCAAATAGCGCAGTCACTGGTACTTCTAAAACATAAAATATAATAAATATAACAAACACATAATAACCAGTCTCCAAAAGTGGACGGCTCTTCAGAATTTCATAGGATTACACATTCCATTACCCATATATTTGTTTAAAATAACCTTTCATAATATTAATAAGCAAGAATGAGTAAAATAGTTGTGCTTGTATTTAACGCTAATAGCTATTAACTCTTAAACAATAAACGAACAACAAGAAGCTGTGGAAAAGTTGGTACAAGCGTAATGTATCAGGTTGAAACTTGCAAGAAACAGTGATGATGGCGGAAGGCGGAATCTTATCGAAGAGAATTAATCAAAAGGTACTGAGACGCCCTGCTAAACCCACAGGACAGGACAGGTAGTTTAAGTTGTGGAAAGGGGCCAAAATAAGGGACTGTCAGTTAAACTCGAACATACAACCTTTTCTTTGATCAAACATCACAAAACCCAAGAAAAAATTAAAAAAAACACAGCTTTAGTTTTGGAACTTAATTAGCGGCTGAATGAGCCGTACAATGTCATGGCCGAGGGGCAAGACTACTTTAATTTAAAAACGGCTGAAAGCCAATAACTTAAAGCCCAACCAAAATCAGAAATTTAAAAGGGAAAGCCTTATCTTAAAACCAGTTCCTTAATTAGGCTGAAGGCCCAAAGTATGTGACACTTTAAGAGCAAACAACTTAAATTAAAAATCGGCTGAAGGCCCAACACTTAAGACTCAAAACATTAATTTTAAAAATGTCAAAGTCTTTACGTAAAACAGTTCTTAAATTAGGCTGAAGGCCCAAACCATCTGACAGCTTTAATTCAAAATCTGCTGAAGGCTGAAAGAATGTGACACTTTAAGAGCAAAACGACTTAAATTCAAATTCGACTGAAGGCCCCACACTTAACACTCAATAGCTCTAATTTTAAAAATATCAAAGGCTTTACCTAAAACAGTTCTTAAATTAGGCTAAAGGCCCAAACCATCTGATGCCTTAAGGTCGAAACAACCTTAATCACCGAGCGAGGTGGCGCAGTGGTTAGACACTGGACTCGCATTCGGGAGGACGACGGTTCAATCCCGCGTCCGGCCATCCTGATTTAGGTTTTCCGTGATTTCCCTAAATTGCTCCAGGCAAATGCCGGGATGATTCCTTTCAAAGGGCACGGCCGACTTCCTTCCCTAATCTGATGAGACCGATGACCTCGCTGTCTGGTCTCCTTCCCCCAACAAACCAACCAACCAACCAACCAACCTTAATCTAAAAATCTGCTAGAAGTCATACGAGTAGGAACAACAAGAACAAACAAGAAAAGGCAGTACACCCGAGGGCGCTCAGAAGTTCTGAGGATCAGTCTGGAATTCAAGCACTAACATTTGCTTAGGTGAGACAGCCGGTCGGCCCAACCATTGTCGATCCAGCGACAACCCAACTGACTGACAGTCAACGCACCCGACAAGCTAACCTCCTCTTCAGCCGACCAGCAAACAACAGGCAGTTCAATGCAACAACGTAGAAGGTATTCGCGCCCCCAACCAATTATACATTGGGCTGTCAAACTACACACCGTGCTGGACAGCGACAACACGATGAGGTAAATACACTGCCTGTATTTACGTCAACGGCCAGGGCAGGTAACTGGAACGTTAACGGCCGCGAGGCAGAAGATTCCGCTGGTGCACTTCAATTAAAATAACCAAGTACATTTAAATCCCACCGGAGGGTGTAGTGGGCCGCGAAATTGAAGCGTCACCCATCCACCAGTGTCAGCCCAGTTTGCAGGTGAATATAAGTTAATTTCGTGTTTTTTTCTATGTATTTTTGTAATATTTGTAATACTTGTGAATTGTCTGAAGTTTGTATTCATTTTTTATGTTTCATGTACGGAGAGGGCGGCGCAACGAACGGAGACAGCATCTTCGTTGCCGGGACCAGAGAGAAAATTGCTGGCCACTATACGTCGCGGGTCGACAGCCAAGGAGCAACAGAAGATCCTAGAACCGAGTTGTTGCGTCGTGCTTGTAAAAAATAAAATAAATGAAAATTTGTAATGTTTTGTACAACAATGATATCATAGGAAGTTTAATCTTATTGAAAATGTTAGTTTTGTCTCGTCAAGGCTCAGGTTCACGTCTATATGTAGGAAGATAATAAACTAGTGGATGCTACCAAAGTTGAAATACGTGTTCTGAGGATTTATTTATGAATAATTATGTGAATGAATTCGTAACATATTTGACAAGATTATTGAATTTTGACAGCGTTCATCGCAACTTTGAATCTCAAAGGTTTATTCAATGTGTGGTTCTAATATCGACTAAATCAAGATAACGTGTATCAATATAATTTCTGATGAGAAACAAACGAAATCTAAATTGAAAAAATTTACGCAAACCAATTGGCCCGAGTGACGTAATTCTGTCCATACGACTCAAATGATGTTTTACAGTTCCGTTCAAGAACCATTCTGAGATAATTAAAAAAGAATATAAATAATTTTGAAGTGGGTTGTAACTGACGTAGGTGACGAAGTCTGCACATGGTCATATATCAAAAGAAAACCAATTATAAAAACTTACGCCGTTACACTACAAGGGTGGCTAAAATTTGCCAACTTCAAAACACACGTTGTTGCTCATGGGAATACCCCAACAGTCGACAACGAACTCCAATGTGAACAGTTGTGACTTGCTGGTATATTAAGTCAAAACTCAACTTTCATGCCCAGGATCGGTGAGCCACGAACGTCGAAGCAATGGGAACAGCACCACACCCACTCTGACACCGCATAGAGGCTGCCAGTGGGTCCGGCCAAGCAACGCGCTGCGGAAACTTCCTCGTTGCTCCACGCCAACCGACCAACTGCCCAGGCCCGGAAACGGTACAAGAACCAAATATACGTCGCCCGATGAGACGACCAACCGAACGACCAACCAACGGTCGTCTCGCTCCAGTCTCCCTCTGTCGGGAAGTTCATGTTTGCCGCCAGCGGTCGGCGAGCACTGGCTGTCGGCGCCTCACCGGCGCTCCGTCCCCGACTTCACTGCTGCTGCGACCCGACAGCCTTGCTGGTCCGTCCTGAAGCACTGCCAGACACACGACGACCCGGAAATACTGTCGGTCGCTCCAGAGATGGTACGACAGTTCACTTACCGATACGCACTGCTGCTGCCACTCACGGGCAAGTAAGGCAGGAAGTTAGTGACGCCAGTAAATGGAACAAGAAAGCGAGGCGGCAGTACCATAACAGAGGATGACAAACAATAAATGGGATAAACACGAGCCGTGCACGGCTCAGTACAATATCGACCCGGAAAAGTTACAAAATGGACATTGCAAAAACCTCAAAAGCGGACGCACACTCTGTCAAGTTGAGACGAGCTATACCACTCACAAGGGAACCTCCCCATAAGTTATAAGTTGGTACAGTGGATAGGCCTTGAAAAACTGAACACAGATCAATCGAGAAAACAGGAAGAAGTTGTGTGGAACTATGAAAAAAATAAGAAAAATATACAAACTGAGTAGACCATCCGCAAAATAAGCAACATCAAGGAAATGGTAGGCCAAAGAGCGCCGTGGTCTCGTGGTTAGCGTGAGCAGCTGCGGAACGAGAGGTCCTTGGTTCAAGTCTTCCCTCGAGCGAAAAGTTTAATTTTTTATTTTCAGACAATTATCAAAGTTCAGGCACTCACACATAATCATCTTCGCTCTCCAATATTCCAGTACATGTTCAGATTTGCTTGGGCATATGCAGGATTTGACGGTCTACACACGGGAAAATTTGAAAACGTTAAAAACATATGTTTTGACAGAGCACAGGGAAAACTGTGCGACTGGGAAATTGTTGCATTAATTTGTTGCAGTTTATGTGACAAACTCTTATTTTTCATCACTTTTTTGGGAGTGATTATCACATACACAAGAAAACCTAAATCGGGCAAGGTAGAAGAATCTTTTTGCCCATTCGCCAAGTGTACAAGTTAGGTGGGTCAACAACATATTCCTGTCATGTGACGCACATGCCGTCACCAGTGTCGTATAGAATATATCAGACGTGTTTTCCTGTGGAGGAATCGGTTGACCTATGACCTTGCGATCAAATGTTTTCGGTTCCCATTAGAGAGGCACGCCCTTTCGTCTACTAATCGCACGATTTTGCGGTGCGGTCGCAAAACACAGACACTAAACTTATTACAGTGAACAGAGACGTCAATGAACGAACAGACAGATCATAACTTTGCGAAAATAAAGAAAGTAAAATTTTTACTCGAGGGAAGACTTGAACCAAAGACCTCTCGCTTCTCAACTGCTCACGCTAACCACGAGACCACGGCGCCCATGAGCTCGAATTATCCCTGATGTTGCTTATCTTGCGCATGGACTACTCAGTTTGTATAATTTGCTTATTTTTTCATAGTTCCACACAACTTCTTCTTGTTCCATTGATCTGTGTTCAGTTTTTCAAGGCCTATCTACTGTGCCGACTTATAACTAAATCTGAGGGGGGTGCGATGGGGAGGTTCCCTTGTCAGCATCCCGTACGCCCCGGCACTCAAAAGAATAAATGGCAAATTTCAACTTGGGGTAAATAACATTTCATTCCGACCCACGCTAACAATAACACCAAACAATGAATTTTTATAGTCTGTCGTCTAGTATCGACTGCCATCCAGTCGGCCGCACTTTAAAATACGCACACCGTCAGTTACGCCACCACGGCGTGAGAGCGCTGCCACGAACACTTATGACGCTGCCAATGATACGCAAGCATCTCCTCTCGGGAGCTCGAGCGGCGGGTGTTCTTACGTTCAAACATCGATGCACAGAGCCTTTTGTGTTTATGGTGTTGAAGACTGAATTGTAAACCTTTATAGCTGTATACTTTGTGATTCCTGACTGGAAACGGAGTAAAAAAGGTCCTATAAAAATGCATATGCATCGTTGCCGCAGTAGACGGCGCCGCTGAAGGAAAGTTTCTCTGACCACGTGGCATGAGTTCCTTGTGTGTTGCAGGCTGTGTGATTGGCATAATCGTCAGCTGTGGGCTACAGACAATCCCCGGGGAATGGTTGAGGCATCTCATCAGCATCGGTTCAGCATCAACATGGTGGCAGGGATTCTTGGCGACCACATACCTGGACCGTTTATTACTCCACAACGCCATGACGGAGAAATTTTCCTGCACTTCCTCAAGAGGACTCTGCCTGGTCTGCTTGAGAGTGTGCCTTGGCAGTACGACAGATTACTCCTTTGGCAATACGACAGATTATGTGGTTTCTCATGATGGAGCACCACCCCACTTCCGCACTGCAGTTCCCTGACACCTCAGCAACATCTTCCCCGGACGTTGGATAGGACGCGGAGGCCCTCTAGCATGGCCTGCTAGATCATCGGACTAAAACATTCTCGGAGTTTTAGCTCTGGGCGCATCTAAAAAGCGTTGTGTGTGCTGAACCACTTCCTGATGTGCAGACTCTTCAACAGCTTGTTCACGACGCAAGTGACGCTATTCGGAGAGGAGCCGAAAAGTGCGAAAGAGTGCGGCAATTCATGATGCACGCGTTCAGTCGGCTTTGATCATCAGTTGTAACGTGGATGCGATGCAATTCTGTACTGTAGTCTGGGACGATTTGCTATCGTTACAGGCACGCCATCCATTTCCGGGCACATGTTTATAGGATCTTTTTTTCCCGTCCTCATGCTGCAACGACACCTAACAAATTCATGCACTCATATTAATTCCACCATTTGATATTAGCAGTAGAATTAATATTTGAATTCTCTGTCCACAAACCGCATTTGTTCCTCGCTCCTGTATCCACTTAAGAGACACAAAGCGTGCCTATGGAGTTAAAACATGTCGCGGCCAATAAGAAACGTTCAGTAAGAAACTGGCTGCAGACCAATAGGGCGTGAAGTTTCAGCAAATAACATTAACAGACTGGATGTTAGTTAAGGGGAGGTTTACTATCTTTAACCCGAAAAAGGCATGTTTTTTGAGAATTTTTTTCTCGGGATGTGTTATAGATATCAATGTCAAATTTGGTCAAAATATTTTCCTCTACAAATTGGAATTTTTTCGAGCGGAAATGTCGAAGAGCAAAGGCGGAAGTGCCATCGAAACGAAACAAAATTTCGATGTATACCTCCACGCGCAGTATGTCAGAAGTCAGTCGGCTCGTCTGAAATCAAAATTGAGTTGACGTTAGCGAAGTATATAAGATTCTTTAGGAGTTGTACCTCGCTTAAGTTATTTGGACCATAGGAAACAAAATGGCGGCCATCGGAAGAAAAATAGGGTTTTTCTCATCGATGTTCTGACTTCGTCGGCCAAGTAAAAATATTTATAGTTGATAGATCGGAATAAAAGTGTTACAACTCCTAGACAATTTAGTTAGCTAATCATGCTAATTGGTTCAGTGGATTTGAAGTTACCATACCGCGCGAAAAAACAGTCATTTCGAGAAAAACGCGTTTGAAGTTTTGACTACATATAAATGCAATATTATGCAACTTACGTTCAATTTGCTACTCCGGGTCCATAAACTAGTCCTTCGTCTTCCTCATACAGGGCGTTCTGCTCGATGTGGGCCATCCTGCGCTGCTCCAGAGCCGGTCGTACGGCCGGTGGCAAGCGGTTTTCGGCCGCTTGAATCCGGTGGTCGTCCGAATGCTTGTCGAACTGCGTCCAATAGAATCCCAGAGTGATGTCCATCGTTGTCATGGTCTTCAGAATTGCTGAATACCCTTCGTTGAAGCTGCTCACTGCCAGGAAAGTCGCCATCTCAACAGTCTTCGCACCAGAATGCAAATGCTTAGAGGCTAACTTCTAAACACACGCGTTCAAACTTTCATTTGAATTTTGTGTGTTTCCTCCCAAGCACCGGTGCTACAATTCGTCCTCCGAAAGAAAAAAAACTGGTGAGTGAAAAAGGTCGATTTCAGGCAGGTGCGTTTTTTTGTTCAACCGCGAGCAACAAACATTTCCTTTCCATATTCGGAAAAACCGTTTCAGGGGTGGATTCTAAACACTTTTATAAATCCAAAAATGCAATTAAAAAAAAACAATTTTTTGAGGCAAAGGATAGTAAACCTCCCCTTAAAGGTTGCGCAGTGCAAGCACAGAGCAACGCCGGCCGGACACTACGGTCTGGAACCGCGCGACCGCTACGGTCGCAGGTTCGAATCCTGTGTGTGATGTCCTTAGGTTAGTTAAGACCACAACAACAACAACATGTGCATTTAGCTACATATGTAGGTACCGTCAGTGAAATTTATTGCTAACACAAATAGTAGCACGGAGTGATATACGTATTTAAACGTCAAGCATGATGCGGCAGTTTGCCACGCAGCTCATTGCTTATGACGTCCTACTCCTGAACTGTGGTAAGTAGGTGGTTCTGATGACCTCAGCAGTTACGTCCCATAGTGCTCAGAGCCATTTGAGCCACATAGCAACGGGAAATGTTCTGAAAGGCGTTCACCTCTAAGTTCAGTTCCTTTTGGTTGAACAGTGGTAACTGGTACACCAACCTCCCTTTGGCCGCACCCTGTTACCCGACGATTCTTTCGCTCGTTACACAGCCGCTCACTTCGCCTCCTGTCCGAACACTTGCACCAACACCGCCCTGGTGCCGCACACGCGGCCACGCGTTGCTATGGGGGCGACTCAGCTTCATCGTTAGGAACAGACTCCGCGCTCCTGTTGCCATCTGAACCCTTCGTTCTTGACCGCCAGACAGAGTCTCTCTTTTCCTAGAGGTCGACATGCTTGTAAGAGTTCCGGACACCACAACGCACGTCCTCTCGGGCGCCACTTAACATCGGAGGTCATCAGTCCCCTAGAACTTATAACTACTTTTTTTTTAACCAGCGCGTTAGCGCTCTTTTTTTATTTATTTTTTTACTCGAGGAAAGATTTTTTTACAGTTTTTTTAAATTTTTTTAAAGCCTAGAACCGTAGGTAGTGGGTTGGCGGAGGCAAGGTGGGCAGGGGTCGCGACCCGAGGCCTAGCCACGATGTCTCCTCCCTCCCATCCTGGGGGTATGTGGTACAAAGGATGCAGTTGGTGTATTATTGTGATTTTTTTACAGTTTATTTATTCATTTATTTATTTTTCATTTTTTTAAAAAAATTTTATTTTTTTATTTTTTGTATTTTTTTTAACAGTAAGGAACTGAAAACTAGTAAGTGCACTCGTTGGGTCGAGTTGGGGACGCACATAACTAAAACCATGCTAATAGTTGTAGAAAAAGACATAAAGAAAGAGAGCAAAGTGCGGGGCGAAGGAAACCATGAAACAAAACTGAAGGGTGAAATCCTTACCACCATTAACCAGTGCTACATCTTGCACTGGAGGGGAAAACAAAAACTGCGAAGACCTTTTCGCACCAGGGACAAAAAGAGGAAATGGGGCAAATACTGCTACAGAGTGTGAGGGTTCACAACGAAACTCTCCATCAGTTGTATCATCCAGGTATGACTTCTCGTAATGATGAAAGTAGATCCCACGTTGTACCGTGTAGTGTTCTATCATCTTCTTGTAATCTTAGCTTCTCTTACCCGTGATGTTCCAGCTACGTGGAGGGTCGTGGAACGCACTCCACAAAAAATTGGAAAAATATTGTCGATACTTTGGGTTACGGAGGATCTTGCAATGTCATTCCTGCAAATACACTCCTGGAAATTGAAATAAGAACACCGTGAATTCATTGTCCCAGGAAGGGGAAACTTTATTGACACATACCTGGGGTCAGATACATCACATGATCACACTGACAGAACCACAGGCACATAGACACAGGCAACAGAGCATGCACAATGTCGGCACTAGTACAGTGTATATCCACCTTTCGCAGCAATGCAGGCTGCTATTCTCCCATGGAGACGATCGTAGAGATGCTGGATGTAGTCCTGTGGAACGGCTTGCCATGCCATTTCCACCTGGCGCCTCAGTTGGACCAGCGTTCGTGCTGGACGTGCAGACCGCGTGAGACGACGCTTCATCCAGTCCCAAACATGCTCAATGGGGGACAGATCCGGAGATCTTTCTGGCCAGGGTAGTTGACTTACACCTTCTAGAGCACGTTGGGTGGCACGGGATACATGCGGACGTGCATTGTCCTGTTGGAACAGCAAGTTCCCTTGCCGGTCTAGGAATGGTAGAACGATGGGTTCGATGACGGTTTGGATGTACCGTGCACTATTCAGTGTCCCCTCGACGATCACCAGTGGTGTACGGCCAGTGTAGGAGATCGCTCCCCACACCATGATGCCGGGTGTTGGCCCTGTGTGCCTCGGTCGTATGCAGTCCTGATTGTGGCGCTCACCTGCACGGCGCCAAACACGCATACGACCATCATTGGCACCAAGGCAGAAGCGACTCTCATCGCTGAAGACGACACGTCTCCATTCGTCCCTCCATTCACGCCTGTCGCGACAAAACTGGAGGCGGGCTGCACGATGTTGGGGCGTGAGCGGAAGACGGCCTAACGGTGTGCGGGACCGTAGCCCAGCTTCATGGAGACGGTTGCGAATGGTCCTCGCCGATACCCCAGGAGCAACAGTGTCCCTAATTTGCTGGGAAGTGGCGGTGCGGTCCCCTACGGCACTGCGTAGGATCCTACGGTCTTGGCGAGCATCCGTGCGTCGCTGCGGTCCGGTCCCAGGTCGACGGGCACGTGCACCTTCCGCCGACCACTGGCGACAACATCCATGTACTGTGGAGGCCTCACGCCCCACGTGTTGAGCAATTCGGCGGTACGTCCACCCGGCCTCCCGCATGCCCACTATACGCCCTCGCTCAAAATCCGTCAACTGCACATACGGTTCACGTCCACGCTGTCGCGGCATGCTACCAGTGTTAAAGACTGCGATGGAGCTCCGTATGCCACGGCAAACTGGCTGACACTGACGGCGGCGGTGCACAAATGCTGCGCAGCTAGCGCCATTCGACGGCCAACACCGCGGTTCCTGGTGTGTCCGCTGTGCCGTGCGTGTGATCATTGCTTGTACAGCCCTCTCGCAGTGTCCGGAGCAAGTATGGTGGGTCTGACACACCGGTGTCAATGTGTTCTTTTTTCCATTTCCAGGAGTGTAGTTCCAAAAGTCTAAAGTGTCCTTCGTGCTGTCTTGAAACAAATAATGCACTGCATGTCCACGAAGCCACGTCATTGCATTAGCTTTAGTGCGTGGGTAACACATCTTATCCGGGAATAGGATATTCTTGGGGTCGATATGATTCGGCGTTACCCGAAGGAAGTATGCTGACATTTGCCTCACTAAGTGCCACACTGCCCTAGACTCGCCACAGCTAAGACGGTGTTCATCGTTGTCTGAACGCCGCAGCTCGTGCACGTGGGTGAGTCGACCATGTGGATCGCATGTAGCCTTGATCTGGTCACCTGCTTACCGTTGACAGTGATATACCACATCGCCGTGACGTCAGTGTCCAGTGTTACGTGGTGAATTGTCCTCCACACTACTCGCCAGTTGACGTTCGGGTGCTTCCTCTCCACGACGTTATCGGGTCTCCCACGTTGCAGGACCCTATAAACCACCTTTGCCGTCGCCAGGTGAGTCGCTGGTAAGGCAAGCCGCACGTAACTGAGTTCGAGGTAAAAGACACCGATGTAGAAGAGCGAGGAGGGGACGAGGTGCATCGGCACAGGCGGCAACAGGGAGGGCGGTGCTAGTTCTTCTATTAACAAACTGGTCAAACTGTCCGGACGGCGGTGCCATAGTTTGACTAATGTGCTCACAAATAGGGCGTCAGCTCTGTCATGAACGTGATAAAGGCCAAGCCCTCCCCGATCCGGGGGAAGGGTGAGAGTCTCATATTTGATCTTGAAAAGCATTCCTGAACTCACGAAGGACCCAAAAATATTTTATGCCAGCTGCTCTCGATCCACTAACATTATGAACAGAATCAACGAACGCTACCGCTAGACCACAGGCGTAATCTTTAAACCTAACTAACCTAAGGACATCACACACATCCATGCCACAGGCAGGATTCGAACCTGCGACCGTAGCAGTCGCGCGGTTCCGGACTGAAGCGCCTAGAACCGCTCGGCCACCACGGCCGGCGATAACAACCAAAGAGTGTAATCATACGCAATGTCGATAAGAGCCATCACGACTCTGGTACCACAAGATAACTGAAATCATTGACATCGTCTCATGACGGGAAGAGAAGTAACGTCAGAGAGTACCGTTGTTACGTAAAAGGCCAAATTATAGGACCAAATAAGGCACTATTTGCGATAGTGATTAAAGTGTAATGAAAGCACATAACTTCGATGAATAAGGTGCTATGCTGACTGTACGATAGTTTTCCCACTCATTCCCCCTTGCTGTCTTCGTGACCGAAAGTCTGATGGTGTATCTCTAGTGTCATTGATTCTATAAGCCAGCTTGAATAGTCTTCTGCTACCCACTTTTCCACATTTCAGAAATTCCGAAAGAATTTTAGAACATCATTTGCCTTATTTGGTCCCAAGTCTTCCAGAGTTCGGTTAAACTCACATCATAATACTGGATCTCCTAAAACCACTAAATCGAATCTTATTTTTTCATCACTTCAAAATACTGTTCATTCCCCTCGTAGAAGAAGCATTCAGTGTACTCTTGCCGCCTACTTACCCTCTCCCCTGTAAGTGTACAGCGGAACTCCTCCTACTCCATTAATGTTGAAGCCCGTGCTTTTAATTCCACCAAAGACTGTTTCGACATTTTCTGTATACTGAATCTGTCCTTCCGACAACAATTTCGATTTCTTCTTCTCTTTTTTTCTGCACTCATTTCGCCTTTGCTTCCTATCTACACTACTGGCCATTAAAACTGCTACACCACGAAGATGACGTGCTACAGACGCGAAATTTAACCGACAGGAAGTCGATGCTGTGCTATGTAAATGATTAGCTTTTCAGAGCATTCACACAAGGCTGGCGCCGTTGGCGACACATAGAACGTGCTGACATGAGGAAAGTTTCCAACCGATTTCTCACACACAAACAGCAGTTGACCGGCGTTGCCTGGTGAAACGTTGTTGTGATGCCTCGTGTAAGGAGGAGAAATGCATACCATCACGTTTCCGACTTTGATAAACGTCGGATTGTAGCCTATCGCGATTGCGGTTTATCGTATCGCGACATTGCTGCTCGCGTTGGTCGAGATCCAATGACTCTTAGGAGAATATGGAATCGGTGGATTCAGGAAGGTAATACGGAACGCCGTGCTGGATTTCAACGGCCTCGTATCACTAGCAGTTGAGATGACAGACATCTTATTCGCATGGCTGTATCGGATCGTGCAGCCACGTCTCGTCCCTGAATCAACAGATGGGGACGTTTGCAAGACAACAACCATCTGCATGAACAGTTCGACGACGTTTGCAGCAGCTTGGACTATCAGCTCGGAGACTATGGCTGCGGTTACCCATGACGCTGCATCACAGACAGGAGCGCCAGCGATGGTGTACTCAACGAAGAACCTGGGAGCACGAATGGCAAAACGTCATTTTTTCGGTTTTGTTTACAGTATCATGATGGTCGCAACCGTGTTTGGCGACATCGCGGTGAACGCCCATTGGAAGTGTGTAATCGTCATCGCCATACTGGTTCATCACCCGGCGTGATGGTATGGGGTGCTATTGGTTACAAGTCTCGGTCACCTCTTGTTCGCATTGACGGCACTTTGAAATGTGGACGTTACATTTGAGATGTGTTACCACCCGTAGCTCTACCCTTCATTCGATCCCTGCGAAACCCTACATTTCAGCAGGATAATGCACGACCTCATGTTTCAGGTCCTGTACGGGCCCTTCTGGATACAGAAAATGTTCGACTGCTGCCCTTGCCATCACACTCTCCAGATCTCTCACCAATTGGAAACGTCTGGTCAATGGTGGCCGAGCAACTGGCTCGTCACAATACGCCAGTTATTACTCTTGATGAACTGTGGTATCGTGTTGAAGTTGCATGGGCAGCTGTACCTGTACACGCCATCCAAGCTCTGTTTGACTTAATGCCCAGGCGTATCAAGGCCGTTATTTCTGCCAGAGGTGGTTGTTCTGGGTATTGATTTCTCAGGATCTATGCACCCAAATTGCGTGAAAATGTAATCACATGTCAGTTCTAGTATAATATATTTGTCCAATGACTACCCGTTTATCATCTGCATTTCTTCTTGGTGTAGCAATTTTAATCGCCAGTAGTGTATTTCATTCCTATATATCGCTTCCTGAAAGCTTTTGTACCTACGTTTTTCGTTGATCAATTGAATTACTTTCTTCTGTAAGCCAAGGCTTCTTCATAGTCACCTATACTTCTGTTCGTTTCTCCAACTTCATGATTACCCTCATCAGCAACGTCCACTGAACTGCCCGTTATGGTATGTATTAACGTAGTATCTACAGCCGAAGGGAACTTCAAATGCACTTCATCATTTTTCAGTACGTCAGTATCATTTTCACACAGATTCTTCCAGATTATTCACTTCATTATATTCTATATCGTTACTAAATTGTGGTCTACGTCTGTGCTCGAGGTAAGCCTTACAATGCAGTAACTGATTTCAGAATGTCTGTCTCACTAAAATGTCATTCAGCTGGTATTTTCCTGTGTCTCCGGGCTTTTTGGCAGTATATGTCCTCCTGTAGTGATTTTTGAACACTAAATTCGCTGTTTTTAGCTGAAGTTTACTGCAGAACTCTATTAGTCAGTCCTGTCTCTCATTCCTACTATGGAGCTCATATTACCCCGTAAATCCTTCAATTACTCCCTCTAGGATAGGTTAACAGTCACCAATGACTATTAGATTTTCCTCTCCTTTTACTTACAGAGTTACTCATTCAAAGCGCTCGTATCCCCTTTCTGTCTTTTTATCTTCTGCTTGCGACATCGCCAAGGGTACTTGAATTATTGTCGTCGCCGTTGGTTGGCTGTCAGTTCTTCTGAGGGTAATCCCACCATTGTATTTCCGAGGCTCACTCTCTGATCTGCCTTGCTGTTCGTAATGAATTCTACAGGGCTATTACAAATGATTGAAGCGATTTCATAAATTCACTGTAGCTCCATTCATTGACATATGGTCACGACACACTACAGATACGTAGAAAAACTCATAAAGTTTTGTTCGGCTGAAGCCGCATTTCAGGTTTCTGCCGCCAGAGCGCTCGAGAGCGCAGTGAGACAAAATGGGGACAGGAGCCGAGAAAGCGTATGTCGTGCTTGAAATGCACTCACATCAGTCAGTCATAACAGTACAACGACACTTCGGTACGAAGTTTAACAAAGATCCACCAACTGCTAACTCCATTCGGCGATGGTATGTATAGTTTAAAGCTTCTGGATGCCTCTGTAAGGGGAAATCAACGGGTCGGCCTGCAGTGAGCGAAGAAACGGTTGAACGCGTGCGAAAGTCGATGAATAAAGCAAGCAGGGAGCCAAACGTACCACAGCCGACGGTTTGGAAAAATCTTACGGAAAAGGATAAAGCAGAAGCCTTACCGTTTACAGTTGCTACAAGCCCTGACACCCGATGACAAAGTCAAACGCTTTGAACTTTGGGCGCGGTTGCAACAGCTCGTAGAAGAGGATGCGTTCGATGCGAAACTTGTTTTCAGTGATGAAGCAACATTTTTTCTTAATGGTGAAGTGAACAGACACAATGTGCGAATCTGGGCGGTAGAGAATCCTCACGCATTCGTGCAGCAAATTCGCAATTCACCAAAAGTTAACGTGTTTTGTGCAATCTCACGGTTTAAAGTTTACGGCCCCTTTTTCGTCTGCGAAAAAAACTTTACACTACACGTGTATCTGGACATTCTGGAAAATTGGCTCATGCCACAACTGGAGACCGACAGCGCCGACTTCATCTTTCGACAGGATGGTGCTCCACCGCACTTCCATCATGATGTTCGGCATTCCTTAAACAGGAGATTGGAAAACCGATGGATCGGTCGTGGTGGAGATCATGATCAGCAATTCATGTCACGGCCTCCACGCTCTCCCGACTTAACCCCATGCGATTTCTTTCTGTGGGGTTATGTGAAAGATTCAGTGTTTAAACCTCCTCTACAAAGAAACGTGCCAGAACTGCGAGCTCGCATCAACGATGCTTTCGAACTCATTGATGGGGACATGCTGCGCCGAGTGTGGGAGGAACTTGATTATCGGCTTGATGTCTGCCGAATCACTAAAGGGGCACATATCAAACATTTGTGAATGCCTAAAAAAACTTTTTGAGTTTTTGTCTGTGTGTACAAAGCATTGTGAAAATATCTCAAATAATAAAGTTATTGTAGAGCTGTGAAATCGCTTCAATCATTTGTAATAACCCTGTACTTCGGTTATACCTTTTCCTACTGCTGTAGCCCTTACGTTCTATATTCCTCTGGCCAGAAATCTTTATCTCCTTTCCATTTCATTTCACAGACACCTCCTGTATCTAGAATAAGACTTTGCGTTTCCGTTTTCAGATTTTGTAGCTTGCCTACCACAATTAGATTTCTGACACTCCGAGCTCCGACTAGTGGCATGTTGTCCCTTCATTGGTTATTCAATATTTTTCTCATGGTTCCCTCCCTCTTGGCAGTCCCCTCCCGGAAATCCTAAGGGGGGCTAATCTGGAATTTCTGACTATGCAGATGTCATCATGATACTTCTTCCATTACCGGCCAATTATCTTGTACATACAAATAGTTTCCTACGCAGTGAACCCATTACAATCAGCCATTAGGTGAAAGTGCCTCAAAGCCATGAGATAACTTCATCATTCTTTGGAGAACTCGACATGAGTTGTAAAGTGGTCACTCTAAAGCACAGATACGTACATATGTGTCGTAAGTTATACGTATATTAATAACGTGCAGGGTCAGCGTAAGGTTCTTTTTGCTTCTTCTTAGGCCATGTCTCGTACCACAATCTGACTCCAACATTTTCATTTGTAGTTTTGTTTCACCTTTCCAGAAGTCGAGTTGTTATCACATTGTTTTTCTTGGAGAAAATTCATCAGTATTTCGTCTATTCGTAATGCTGATTTGCTATCGTATTTTGGCCGTTTGTCAAGGATTTCTTCATTTCTTTGGTTAGTGTTTACTATGAGGAATTGCTGGAATTTGTATCGGGCCACAAATCCAAATGTTTCATGATTTGTTGGCGCTTCAGAAGTAAGAAACATTATTCTGACATTTTCTTCTTTTACTGTGTTAATACTATATTTTTATGAAAAATGCGATAACCATAATTATATGTTTCCCTATAAGTGACTATATGTAAATGGAAATTACGAACATAACACAAAGTCTGGTAAGCTATTGTACTGTGCAAAAATATATACTGCTTGAAGAGATCTTTAGTTATGTCTGAAACTTTCACCTGTGTCTGTGACGAACAGTATTCACGTCAAATGGTTGAACATGTTGTAAACACTCAGGAAGAGCGAAAACCCCATGAACTCCGGGAAAAGTTATTATCGCGACTGGTTCTTAATACTTTCAGTCTACCGTCGGAATTAACCGTGTGTAAAGAAATTGTGAAAGTGTTACTGGAAGTTAGGTTACGTTAATAGACAAGGTGGAGAGCTAGTTGAAGCAGAAGCCACCTCACAAACGAGTTCTTGCGGCAGGAAAAATATGTCTGCTGACACATCGACTGATACGATGATCGATAAAGTATGTACACTGCAAACGTTTGAAGCGATATGATGTTCTCAATATCGGAGGAGAAAAAGCGTCTGCTGGAAAAGAAGAAATTCATCATTACGTCTCAATATCGAAGTGGATCAAATATTGGGACAAGAGAAACGCAGGTAGAAAGTGCAGTTGCAGCGGGTGAAGAAGCACCAGAGACCCACCAACTGATGGTTCTGACGAGACGGTGACAGCTCCCAACAGTGTTTATAAAGTGAAGTGGGTCTGAGAGGCTGACAACGAAAGTCTTCAGTTGCAAGCCAAGAAAATGATGGCAGCCTCATGTAGCAAAATTCCAAAATCTGCAGTTGGACAGCATGTGAGAACTAAAGTATCGGAAGTAAACCGAAAAGAATTTGATGCAAAATCAGTAATAGCATTAGTGATTTATATTCATTACAACGAATTTTATCATCTTGGTACCAAATCTGGCAAACTAATGGTGCACTAGGAACCAATTTACAATGCGCAAGGAAGAAGTAGAAAGAGACGAAATTAGTGTACACGAAGTGGCTGTGAAACTATCATTAATTGGAGGACAAAGGATTCCGAAAATGAAATTGTTTTAAAAGGTATTCAACTTAAAAATTGCTTGTGCAAATCGTCTTCCGTGTTATGTAATTCCAAATGCCGGTCAACCTTGTTATAACAAAAATTAAAATTTGCAAGGTGACAATCTTTATACATTTTTATATAATTGTAACAAATGGTTGAAATGGCTCTGAGCACTATGCGACTTAACTGCTGTGGTCATCAGTCCCCTAGAACTTAGAACTACTTAAACCTAACTAACCTAAAGACATCACACACTGAAACGTCCCCTTAGAACAATTATACACGAGACTGTGCTTAAACTGACACACAATATTTTTTTTTTCTGCGCAACGCAATCTGACTTTCAGAAATCCCTACAAAGGAATGGCCCTGACTAACATTAACCTGTACCTTTCACAAATCACTTACCTCACCAAAAATCTTCGTTACTCGAACTACTGCAATACAGCGAGCGCCACTACTGCCAGCTAAATAAAAGATTCAAACTACGGAAGGCACTAACTACTGATAGGCATAGTTAGCAAATGAAAGATTTTAATAGAGAACAAACAATGTATTTACCTTAATAGTGTTGAAAAAGCATAATATACATGTTCATGACATCCAGTCTTACAAATTTCCGAACTCCGCCATCTCTCTCCCCACATCCACTACTGCTGGCGGCTCACCTCCAACTGCGCAACGCTACGCGCTGTTCACATCCAGCTGCCGCTGCCGAACGCTACAACGGCAGACAACAATGCAAACTAGCCACAGACTGCACACAGCACAGCCAGTGATTTTCATACAGAGCGCTACGTAACGTTGCCAATAAGAAAACATAAACAGCCTACTTACAACACATCCATGCCCGACGCAGGATTCGACCCTGCGACCGTAGCGGTCACGCGGTTCTGGACTGTAGCGCCTGGAACCGCTCGGTCACCCCGGCCGGCTAATTGTAACAGTTTTCACTAACTCTCATATGTAATATTGTTCATTACGGTCACATTGGACAATATGTATAACATTTTTATTTAATTGTAACATTTTTCATTAATACTCATATGTAATATTGTTCATTACAGTCACACTGGAATGCAAGCATATTTAATCAAGGCTCGCTAAGGCGAGTCTTTTTAATGTATATGGCTGTAACAGTTACCGAGCGAGGTGGCACAGTGGTTAGCACAGTGGACTCGCACTCGGGTAGGCCACGGTTCAAATCCGCGTCCGGCCATCCTGATTTAGTTTTTTTCATCATTTTCCTAAATCGCTTCAGGTAAATGCCGGGGAGGTTCTCGTGAAAAGGCCTGGCCGACTTCCTTCACCATCCTTCCCTAATCCGATGTGACCGATGACTTCGCTGTTTGATCCCCCCCTTCGAATCAACCAACCAACGTTTGAAGAGTTCGCATGGGTAAATCCTAAGATTTAGCAATGTTACTTGGTAAAAATTTGAAATCTCTGCATATAGTAAGAAATTTTGGACTACTACCACTCTGCGATGGTAAATGTTAGGTTTTACCGTTTAATTCTAGGATTTACCAGTCATGTAATGTAGCTTCACACCTTTGTAAAAATAATGTTTTCACAAAATGCCAGTTTGGCTTCCAGAAGGGTTTTTCAACGAAAAATGCTATATATACTTTCACTAACGAAATATTAAATGCTCTGAGTAACCGGAAGTCAGCCGTTGGGATTTTTTGTGATCTATCAAAGGCCTTTGATTGTGTAAATCATGGAATACTTCTAGATAAGCTCAAATACTGTGGTATGAATGGGAGAGTGGTCAAATGGTTTAAATCATACCTAACTGGAAGAGTGTAGAAAGCTGAAATAAGCAGTTCACATAATATGCAAAAAACTGGTGATTTCTCAAACTGGGGAGCGATCAAAAATGGGGTGCCGCAAGGTTCGGTCTTGGGTCCTCTGCTGTTCTTAATATATATATGAATGACTTGCCATTCTGCATTCAAGAAGATGCTAAGCTGGTACTTTTTGCCGATGATACAAGTATAGCTATCACACCCAACAGACAAGAATTAACTGGTGAAATTGTAAACGATGTTTTTCAGAAAATCATTAAGTGGTTCTCTGCAAATGGGCCCTCATTAAACTTTGACAAAACGCAGTATATACAGTTCCACACAGTAAATGGAATGACACCATTAATAAATATAGACTCCGATCAGAAATCTGTAGCTAAGGTAGAGTATTGAAAATTTCTAGGGACTTCGATCAGAAGTTGTGGTAGGTAAGGTAGAATATTCAAAATTTCTAGGTGTATGCATTGATGGTGGATTGAACTGGAAAAAACACACTGAGGATCTGCTGAAACCTTTGAATTCAGCTACTTATGCTGTTATGGTCATTGCAAATTTTGGCGGTATATATCTCAATAAATTAGTTTACCACGCCTATTTTCATTCTCCGCTTTCGTATGGCATCATATTTAGGGGTAACTGATCATTAAGTAAAAGAGTGTTCATTGCACAAAAGCGTGTAATCAGAATAATTGGTGGAGCTCATCCAAGATCATCCTGCAGGCACTTATTTAAAGAGTTAGAGATCTTCACTGTAGCCTCGCAATATATATATATTCACTTATGAAATTTTGTTATTAACATTCCGAACCCCCCCTTGAACCATGGACCTTGCCGTTGGTGGGGAGGCTTGCGTGCTTCAGCGATACAGATAGCCGTACCGTAGGTGCAACCACAAGGGAGGGGTATCTGTTGAGAGGGCAGACAAACGTGTGGTTCCTGAAGAGGGGCAGCAGCCTTTTCAGTAGTTGCAAGGGCAACAGTCTGGATGATTGACTGATCTGGCCTTGTAACAATAACCAAAACGGCCTTGCTGTGCTGGTACTGCGAACGGCTGAAAGCAAGGGGAAACTACGGCCGTAATTTTTCCCGAGGGCATGCAGCTTTTCTGAGAGCTGTATCAAACCAGTCTCAGGACTGAAGACCACAACAACAACAACAACAATCCGAACGAATTCAATAGTAATAGCAGTGTACATGGCTACAACACTACGAGAAAGGATGATCTTCACTACTCAAGGTTAAATCTAACTTTGGCTCAAAAGGGGGTAAATAATGCTGCCACAAAAGTCTTTGGTCACTTACCTAATAGTATCAAAAGTCTGACAGATAGCCATATAGTATTTAAAAGGAAATTAAAAGAATTTCTTAATGGCAACTCCTTCTACTTATTAGATGAACTTCTGGATATAGTAAGTGGGTAATTTCCCCAATCCCCACAAAAAATAAAAAATAATTAAAAATATTAAGTGTCATGTAATATTTTGTGTAATGTATTATCTTGTATAGACACCTTTTCTTAACCTGACACGTTCCACGTCATTACGAAGTGCCGTATTCGTGATCTATGGAACAAGAACTGTACTAATCTAATCTAATCATGTTACTTTTACTGAAAAAGAGATATGAAGGATTTGCAGGGAAGTACGAGAGAAGTGTAGTGGAAGATGGCAAATCGGTCGAGAAGAAAGACGGGAAGACAAAATTACACAGGTTGTTGGTAGTACGAAACACGAGCGACAGCGTTTGTCAGCACCGGGCCAAACACGGCGGAAGTTCCGTTGCAAGAGCAGAGCCAGTGGCGGGTCCCGCAATCTGCAGGCCTCATCAGTGGCGCGTCCTTTCACAACTCGTGATTCAGCTGGCCACACGAGCGGTCAGCGCGGCGTCCAAACTAGCCGAGGTGGGCCGACTTCCGGCATCAGCGCGCAGGGTGCCGGCCCATCTGCCAGGTGAGATACGCCTGGACGCTGGGGCTTACTGCGGACGGACGGGCGCTCTGGCGTTATCTGCAGCACGGCACGCTGCGCACGGTCTTACCGCCAGCCGCTGCCCGGAAAATCTGGGGACACCGACAGCGTCCTCTTTCTGACTCTGCACTCTGCTGTTTGTCAGGCATTGAAACGGTAAACAACTGAATTTTTTAAAAGTGTCAAACTCTCGCGTAAAAACAGCTTCAAATGTCATATTGCTTTCCAAATGGGTTTATGTGTTAAATATTTGCTTTTAACCATTCTAACAATACCATCACTTGCAAAGTCGGGATGGCCGAGTGGTTCTAGGCGCTACACTCTGGAACCGCGCGACCGATACGGTCGCAGGTTCGAATCCTGCCTCGGGCATGGATGTGTGTGATGCCCTTCGGTTAGTTAGGTTTAAGTAGTTCTAAGTTCTAGGGGACTGATGACCCGAGAAATTAAGTCCCATAGCGCTCAGAGCCATTTGAACCATTTGAACTTGCAAAGTAGGTCAGAAATCAGATTAATAATGTTGCTCACGCAGCATATGTTCGCTTTATAGGGCAACAACAAAGTTATTGACTGTGGATGGTATCATCAGAATGGAAATAATGAAGTCACTGTAAAAAAGTCATTAATTTTGACATCTAGAATGGATTCCCACGTAGATTTCGTCGAAGTTGTTATGGCTCATCTTGTTGATTCTAGGGTGATTACACTTTGACTGCTAGAAGGTCCAGATCTGTATTTTAGCAATATTTGAAGACCTAACAAACGCGTTTTTCAGGAAATTCTTAATGATCAAACAATCCCTCGTCAGAACAATGGTATGGTAGAAATAATTCTTGACTTGGTGTTCACGATCCACATTTTTATTAAACTTCTTGTAAATTCACATATACTTCTTCTTAATTGTCACATCTTCAAGAAAACAGTTTTGTATCCATCTTCATATTTTAACCAAACGCAAGACTTGACTGTTCTTTTACAAAGCGAAATAACAACTTAACTTCTGCAAAGTGAAACAAAGACAGCTCTGTGCGCCAAAACGGTTACAAGTAACTCAAAGATTATGACAGTCTCACAGAAATGAATACACACAAGAACCATATCACTGTAATACATCGATACATCGGAGTACCTATACATTAATAAAACCAAATGTAAATATTGTCACAAAACTATGTCTGTTACTTCGCAGAAAAGTAGTACGATATCACTGGTATCGAGAACTGGAGTTGGAGTGCCGTAATGGTCACGTAAATAAAGAACCATTACACCATGTAAGAGACGAAAGATTTGAAACTATGGCTAAAGTTACTTGGAAGTCTCTATTTGCTCTCACTATGAAACATTCGATAGATATAAACCTGATAATTTGTGCTGCATTATAAGCAAAGGCTAGGTTTTGACTCACTTAAATCTTTATGACTTCATATCTGCTGAACTACACAGAAGAGCCAAAGTTGGTTCAAATGGCTCTGAGCACTGTGGGACTTAACATCTGAGGTCATCAGTCCCCCAGATCTTAGAACTACTTAAACCTAACTAACCTAAGGACATGATACACATCCATACCCGAGGCAGGATTCGAAACTGCGACCGTAGCAGTCGCGCGGTTCCAGACTGGAGCGCCTAGAACCGCTCGGCCATTCTGGCCGGCGAAATGCCAAAGAAACTGGTACACTTGCCTAATATTGTGTAGGGCTCCCGCGAGCACGCAGAAGTGCCGCAACACGACGTGGCATCGACTCGACTGATGTCTGAAGTAGTGATGGAAGGAAATGACACCATGAATCCTGCAGGGCTATCCATAAATCCGCAAGAGTACGAGGTGGAGATCCCTTCTGAACAGCACGTTGCAAGGCCTCCCAGCTGTCTTCAACAATGTGCATCTTCATATTTTTGCGGCGCAAAGACTGTTCCATAAAATTTTGGGAGTGCAACCGCACAAATTCAACTTCTTCTTCTAATATTTCGGCTGAATCCCGTCCAGCCGTCTTCACCTCGGCTCACTCTGAAGATGGCTAAACGGTGTTCAGCCGAAATATTAGAAGAAGAAGTTGTATTTGTGCGGCTGCACTCCAGAAATTTTATGGAACATGCTCAATAATGTAGATCTCTGGGGAGTTAAGTGGCCAGCGGAAGTTTTTAAATTCAGAAGAGTGTTCCTGGAGCCACTCTGTAGCAATTTGGGACGTGTGGGGTGTCGTATTGTCCTGCTGGAATTGCCCAAGTCCGTCGCAATGCAATGCGAGCAATGGGAGATGAATGGATGCAGGTGCTAAGACAGGATTCTTATGTACGTGTCACCTGTCACAGTCGTATCTAGACGTATCAGGAGTCCCATGTAACTCAAACTGCACACGCCTCACACCATTACAGAGCCTCCAGCTGCTTGAACAGTCCCATGCTGACATGCAGTGTCCATGAATTCATGAGGTTTTCTCCGTACCCGTACACGTCAATCCGTTCGATTCAATTTGAAACGAGACTCGTCCGACCAGGCAACAAGTCGGCCGCGGTGGCCGAGCGGTTCTAAGCGCTTCGGTCCGGTACCGCGCGGCTGCTAAGGTCGCATGTTCGAATCCTGCCTTGGGTATGGATGTGTGTGACGTCCTTAGGTTAGTTAGGTTCAAGTAGTTCTCAGTTCTAGGGGATTGATGGCCTCAGATGTTAAATCCCATAGTGCTCAGAGCCATTTGCACCAGGCAACATGTTTCCGGTCATCAACAGTCCAATGCCGGTATTGTCGGGCCCAGGCGAGGCGTAAAGCTTTGTGTCGTGCAGTCCTCAGAGGTACACGATTGGGTCTTCGGCTCCGAAATCGCATATCGTTGAGTGGGTCGAACGCTAACACTTGGCCCAGCATTGGCATCTGCAGCAATTTGCGGAAGAGTTCCACTTCTGTCAAATTGAACGATTCTCTTCAATTGTCGTTGGTCCCGTTCTTGCAAGATCTTTTCCCGGCCTCAGCGATCGCAGATTTTGTGTTTTACTGGATTCCTGATATTCACGGGAAGATCCACACTTCACCGCTACCTCGGCGTTGCTGTGTCGCATCGCTCGTGCGTCGACTATAACACCACGTGCAAATTCACTTAAATCTTGATAACCTGCCATTGTAGCAGCGGTAACCGATCTAACGACTGCGCCTGGGACTTCAGGCGTTGCCAACCGCAGTGCCGTATTCTACGTGTTTACATATATCTGTACTTGAATACTCACCGCTATACCGGTTTTTTTGGTGCTTCAGTGTATGTTTCGTATGGTGAGACTACGTTGCAGGTACGTTCAATCGTTTGTGTGGAAAATAAATTATGAATGAATACACAGAGGTGTTTAACGGAACTGTGTTCTCAGCGTTAAAGCTATTGTGAGAAGTCCAAGACACATAATACACACACAAACACGCACTGCGAGAGAGAAGAGAGAGAGAGAGAGAGAGAGACAGAGATAGAAATAAACAAACAAAGACACGTAACCCACAGCCTAATGACATTGCAGAATTCAAAATTTCCGTCAAGTATACACAACACAAGATGGTGTAACAAGTTAACATCACAAAAAAGTGAAACACTGTGTTTTACGAAGATAAACTCAAGCACCCTGTAAAAGCAAGAAAATACGAGAGCTACAAATAATAAGCATACACCTATACATGAATAGTTCGCTTCCCCTCCTCAAATGTACATTTCACGGGGCCTAATCGCAATCAGTATACATTTCAACACAGTTTTCGAACAGTAGTATTGTAACCTGGAAAAACGATAGTCAAAGAAACAACATACTATAGTGTTAGTAGTGCAACAGGAGGAAGAAATTGAAGTAACTTTTGGCATAATATTTGACAAATTACGTAAGAAAATGCACTGAACATGGAGAATCTTCTCGAAAACATGTATCAGTATTAAAACAACAAAAATTGTTTCCAGAATGATATTTTCACTCTGCAGCGTAGTATGCGCTGATATGAAACTTCCTGACAGATAAAGACAGTATACCGCACCGGGGCTCGAACTGGAGACCTTTGACTTTCGGAGGGCAAGTGCTCTACCTGCTTTTTCTATTTATTTTTTTTACCAGCTGAGCTACCCAAGCACGACTCACAACCCACCTTCACAGCTTCAATTCTGCCAGTACCATGTCTCCCACCTTCCAAACTTCACAGAAGCTCTTCTGTGAAACTTTCAGAACTAGCACTCCTGGAAGAAAGGATATTACGAGGACATGGCTTAGCCACAGCCTGAGGGATGTTTCCAGAATGATATTTTCACTCTGCAGCGGAGTGTGCGCTGATATGAAACTTCCTGGCAGATTAAAACTGTGTGCCGGATCGAGGCTCTTTCCCGCGAAAGGCAAAGGTCCCGAGTTCGAGCCTCGGTCCGACACGGAGTTTTAATCTGTCAGGATGTTTCAACAAAATTGTGTTTGCTCAAGGCAGAACCACATTTCTTTACTACATATGTGTATGCTGCCAGCAAACTGTGTTGCGAATAGACTTAGTACTAAGGAAGTACTAAATTAAAACTTAATGCCTGACGCTGCCGTTAAACTGCATGTACGGAGGAAGTGAAGAAATCCAAAACTTTTTTTTCTTTCAGTATTTTGGGGAGAGAATCGTCTCTGCGAGGAAAAGTATGGAAAAGTCTTGAATTCATGTGTAGTAGAGTTTGTTGGAAACTGGTGGTAAGTGTTCTCATACTCAATTTTTTTTTTTTTTGCACGCCGCGTATTTCTCTCCATGCCAACCTCTTCATCTCAGAATACCACTTGCAAGCTAAGTCCTCAAATATTTGCTGGATGTATTCCAATCTCTGTGTTTTCTTCTATTGTTTTTACCCTCTACAGCTTCCTCTATTACCATGGAAGTTATTCCCTGATGCCTTAATAGATACCTTGTCACACTGTCCCTCCTTTGGAGTGTGCGGCTGGTCCCAGGGGAGGTTCGAGTCCTCCCTCGGGCATGGGTGTGTGTGTTTGTCCTTAGGATAATTTAAGTGAAGTAGTGTGTAAGCTTAGGGACTGATGACCTTAGCAGTTAAGTCCCATAAGATTTCACACACATTTTTTTATCCCTCCTTCTTGTCACTGTTTCCCACATATTCATTTCCTCTTCGATTCTGCAGAACCTCTTCATTCCTTACCTTCTCAGACTACCTAATTTTCAACATTATTCTGTAGCACCTCATCTCAAATGGTTCGATGCTCTTCTTTTCCATTATTCTGTAGCACCTCATCTCAAATGGTTCGATGCTCTTCTTTTCCTGTTTTCCCACAGACCATAAAATGCTGTGTTCCAAAGGTACATTCTCAGAGATCTCTTCCTAAAATTATGGCCTGTGTTTAATAAGTAACAGACTTCTTTTGTAGACTTATCTTGGCAGTGTCCATCTGTTTCTTATGTCACTCTTGTTTCGTTCGTCATGGGTTATTTTGCTGCCTAGGTTGCAGAATTCCGTAACTACATCTACATCGTGATCAAAACGTCATGTTAAGTTTCTCGACGTTCTCAATTCTACAATTTCTCACTACTTTCGTGTTTCTTCGATGTACTCTCCATATTCTGTACTCGTTAGACTGTTCATTGCATTCAACAGATGCCGTAATTCTTCATTAGTTATACTGAGGATAGCAATTTCATCAGCGAATCTTTTCATTGATATCTTTTCACCTCGAATACCACTGTTGAACTTTTACTTCCGTCATTGCTTCTTCGATGTATAGATTGAAAAGCACACCCTTATTATTGTTCATGGTCTTTCACTCTTATTGTTCCCTATTGGTTCTGGTACATATTCTATATTTCCCGTCTTGCACAATAGCTTACCCCTATTTTTCTGAAAACTTCAAACATCTTGCACCATTTGACATTGTCAGACGCTTTTTCCAGGTCGACAGATCCTAAGAACGTGTCTTGGTTGTTCTTGCTTTCATTATCAACCGCACCGTCAGAATTGCCTCTCTAGTGACTTTTCCTTTCCTAAAGGCAAACTGACCGTTTCCTAACGCACCCTCAATTTTCTTTTCCATTCTTCTGTATATTATTCTTGTCAGCAACTTGTATGCACGAGCCGATAATCTCACTGTGCGATAATTCTCGCGCTTGTCGGCTCTTTCAATTTTCGGAACTGTGTCGATAATGTTTATCTGAAAGTCAGATAGTATATCGCTTGATTCATACGTTCTACACACCAACGTGAATAGTTTTATCGTAAATTCTCCCAATGATTTTAGAAATTCTGATGGAATTTTATCTATCCCTACTGCCTTATTGGATCTCAACTCTTCCAAAGTTGGCCGGCCGCGGTGGTCTCGCGGTTCTAGGCGCGCAGTCCGGAACCGCGCGACTGCTACGGTCGCAGGTTCGAATCCTGCCTCGGGCATGGATGTGTGTGATGTCCTTAGGTTAGTTAGGTTTAAGTAGTTCTAAGTTCTAGGGGACTGATGACCACAGCTAAATTCAAAAATGGTTCAAATGGCTCTGAGCACTATGGGACTCAACTGCTGAGGTCATTAGTCCCCTAGAACTTAGAACTAATTAAACCTAACCAACCTAAGGACATCACAAACATCCATGCCCGAGGCAGGATTCGAACCTGCGACCGTAGCGGTCTTGCGGTTCCAGACTGCAGCGCCTTTAACCGCACGGCCACTTCGGCCGGCAGCTGTTAAGTCCCATAGTGCTCAGAGCCGTCTGAACCATCTTCCAAAGCTCTTTAAATCCTGATTCTAATACGGGATTCCCTATCTCTTCTATATCAACTCCTGTTTCTTCTCCTATCTCGTCATCAGACAAGTCTTCGGCCTCACACTAGCCTTCACTGTTAAATCCAGAGGAGAGAGTGGATGGGTTGTAAATGTGGATTATACCTCTACCACGCATTCACTCTCCCCTCTGGATTTAACCGTGGAAATCTCGTTGCACTCTTAATGTTGCCTCCATAGCTTTTAATTTCACCGAAGACTGTTTTGAATTTCCTGTGTGCTGAGTCAGTCCTTCCGACAATAATTACTTTTTCGTTTTCTTCACATTTTTCATGCAGCCTTTCCGCCTTAGCTTCCTAAGTGACTTCTACAGCGTGGGGCAAATGAAAGTGGCCCAGAGATCAGAGTTCCAGTGTACAAAGACACACAGAAGAGGAAAGGGCATACCGTCCTGACCTGACTATAGTTGATGTTGAAAGTGACCTCTTGGCACGTTTGGACCTTGGTCGGCAAATTGCTGAAGGTGGATTGCTGTAGTCTCATCCGACATGTGCTGCTGCAGTTCTTGGAGAATATGAGGGTTGTTGCGTTACACCTCAGTCTGGAGATCTCCGCACACAAAGTAATCGCACACTGTCAGATCAGATGACCATGGTCGTCATCTGGCGCCGCGACCACACTGACCTCTACTAGCAACTCTGTGAGGGGTGAAGACTGTGAAAATGTGCTCCGAGGTCAGACCGGTTGTACGTACAGTTTCTCCATCTTGTTGGAAGTAACTGTAATGCTTTTCCTCCTCGGTTAATGCTGCCATAAATGGTTTCAAAATGAACGAGCCCCACATGTACAGGGTTATTACAAATGATTGAAGCGATTTCACAGCTCTACAATAACTTTATTATTTGAGATATTTTCACAATGCTTTGCACACACATACAAAAACTCAAAAAGTTTTTTTTAGGCATTCACAAATGTTCGATATGTGCCCCTTTAGTGATTCGGCAGACATCAAGCCGATAATCAAGTTCCTCCCACACTCGGCGTAGTATGTCCCCATCAATGATCTCGAAAGCATCGTTGATTCGAGCTCGCAGTTCTGGCACGTTTCTTGGTAGAGGAGGTTTAAACACTGAATCTTTCACATAACCCCACAGAAAGAAATCGCATGGGGTTAAGTCGGGAGAGCGTGGAGGCCATGACATGAATTGCTGATCATGATCTCCACCACGACCAATCCATCGGTTTTCCAATCTCCTGTTTAAGAAATGCCGAACATCATGATGGAAGTGCGGTGGAGCACCATCCTGTTGAAAGATGAAGTCGGCGCTGTCGGTCTCCATGAGCCAATTTTCCGCGGGCTACGCGTGAAACTTGCCCGCACGCGTTCAACCGTTTCTTCGCTCACTGCAGGCCGACCCGTTGATTTCCCCTTACAGAGGCATCCAGGAGCTTTAAACTGCGCATACCATCGCCGAATGGAGTTAGCAGAAAAGAGAACATGTTGCAGGTGTCCCGCAGACAAAGTTCTGCTGCAGTGTGGATACTAAGTACAGAGCTATTACAAATGATTGAAGCGATTTCATAAATTCACTGTAGCTCCATTCATTGACATTTGGTCACGACACACTACAGATACGTAGAAAAACTCATAAAGTTTTGTTCGGCTGAAGCCGCACTTCAGGTTTCTGTCGCCAGAGCGCAGTGAGACAAAATGGCGACAGGACCAGAGAAAGCGTATGTCGTGCTTGAAATGCACTCACATCAGTCAGTCATAACAGTGCAACGACACTTCAGGACGAAGTTCAACAAAGATCCACCAACTGATAACTCCATTCGGCGACGGTATGCGCATTTTAAAGCTTCTGGATGCCTCTGTAAGGTGAAATCAACGGGTCGGCCTGCTGTGAGCGAAGAAACGGTTGAACGCGTGCGGGCAAGTTTCACGCGTAGCCCGCGGAAGTCGACGAATAAAGCAAGCAGGGAGCTAAACGTACCAAAGCCGACGGTGTGGAAAATCTTACGGAAAAGGCTAAAGCAGAAGCCTTACCGTTTACAATTGCTACAAGCCCTGACACCCGATGACAAAGTCAAACGCTTTGAATTTTGGGCGCGGTTGCAACAGCTCATGGGAGAGGATGCGCTCAGTGCGAAACTTGTTTTCAGTGATGAAGCAACATTTTTTCTTAATGGTGAAGTGAACAGACACAATGTGAGAATCTGGGCGGTACAGAATCCTCACGCATTCGTGCAGCAAATTCGCAATTCACCAAAAGTTAACGTGTTTTGTGCAATCTCACGGTTTAAAGTTTACGGCCCCTTTTTCTTCTGCGAAAAACACGTTGCAGGACACATGTATCTGGGCACATATCGAACATTTGTGAATGCCTAAAAAAACTTTTTGAGTTTTTGTATGTGTGTGCAAAGCATTGTGAAAATATCTCGAATAATAAAGTTATTGTAGAGCTGTGAAATCGCTTCAATCATTTGTAATAACCCTGTATATCACAGTATGAGAGATAGTCTAACATTGTACAAATGCAATAACATTGCAGAGTACGACACGGTCTCACTTCCTTCTGTACTGCTGCTTCTCTTTCATGTCCTTCGACCATTGTACGAAGGGACTTAACAAAAGTAAGTTATAATTTCACAAAATGCATTACACTGTGCTGTCTCTGATAATAATATAGCAGAATAAATATTATTATCACAGACAGCACAGTGTAATGCATTTTGTGAAATTGGTACATGCTGCTGACCAGCGCTTAAACAATATGTTTGAAAAAATTAGTTTACTATGGCAGGCATCATACCTTTTTTTAACGCTGCACTACACTTCAAAGTGACGCTGATATATGACTTTTTTTCAACGTAATTACCAAGTCTCTCTAAACAGCCAACCGTTCAGTTACTCAGCGATAGACATAGGCATTCCTCACGGAGCCATTGGGGAGCGCTGGCCGCTGTGACCGAGCTGTTCTAGGCTCTTCAGTCCGGAACCACGCTGCTGCTACGGTCACAGGTCCGAATCCTGCCTCGGGCATGGACGTGTGTGATGTCTTTAGGTTTAAGTAGTTCTACGTCTAGGGGACTGATGATCTCAGATGTTAGGTCCCATAGTGCTTAGAGGCGGGTCATGACCCACCTCCACGTGGTGGGACACGGGCAACGGTGCGATCAGATGTGGGAACTGGTGTGGAGGTTCAGCCACATCAGCGCCCATACACCGATCGCAGCGGCTAAGTGGTCAATAAAGACCCACCTTAAGCAATTAGGTGGTGGGTCATAAAATCATGTCGCAAGTGAAAAAAAAAATAGTGCTCAAAGCCATTTGAACTAGAGATGGGCAAAACTGTTCTTTTCAGAGATTGGATCAGAACTGTTCACTCCCTGAAATGAATTAGCTCTTTTTCATGACTCACCACTCATTTACAATAGAAAATAAATGGATGGCACATTGCCCTTTAAACTTGGTTTATTCCAGTACTATACCTGTATTTTGATCTTATTTGAGCCTATTTTGAAGTAACACAGATAATGAGTAAGAATTTTGTATTGTTTATTGAAATTTCCACGATATGACAAAGTTTTTGATTATTGATTTATTTTGCACTATCGTTTTTTGGGTGATCGGAAAATGTTGTAACTTGAGATTTACATTAACAATATATTTGGCTATAATGTATTAAAATTTCATTAACCTCATACAAATACATCGCAAGCCATATATTTTTAAAGTGAATGTTTCCTTCCGAAGACGCCTAAAATCGCAAAATCCGTACCAGAATAAGAAAAAAAAATATAAATTTGACTGTAAAACGAAAGTGCTGCATATAGCCTTACGCAGAATAAAACAAGGAAAATATTGGTGTATCACATTTTGTGATACGTTTATCGGTTCACTCGTAATTAAAGCGTAAATTCGAGTGTCCATAATAAAAATCCTATAGTAAGAGGAGTCATCAGGAACCTAATCTAATCAGTTTAAATAAATAAAAATAAAATAAAAACAATTGATGTATACATAACATAATAATGTAATATACATAGCGGTATTACTACGAAGAACAATATCCAGTAGAGACGGACTCCGATGCAGAGGCACTGCGTCAAGTAGGTCGAGCTGCGAGCTGTATTACTGCGTGAGCTGAGACCGCAGAGACCAGAGTGACACCTGAGTCGCTTTGCTCAACGCTCTGGCTAGAGTGGAGAATGGTGGGGTGAGCGTTGAGTGGGCGAGTTCCGAGGGTGGGGGGAGCGGTGAACTCACCCGCTCCGAGACAAGTCGTCCGTTCCCTTGCGAGCAGGTTTTTGCAAGTAGTTCCTATGTTATCGCTAGGTGGCTCTCTGTCCTGTTGCTCGCATCAACTGCCCAGAGGGCAGGATGTACGACTGAAACGATCGCCGACAGAGTGCGATGCGAAGTTAAGCTGCTGCACGCGGCAGACGACGCACAGAGACGGCACGGCATATGTGAAACACAAAATCCAATGGGGCACTGCACAATGCAGGCAGCCAAGGTAGAAGCAGGGCAGAGGCCGGCGCTGGCTGTGTTGTGTGGCGTGCACTGTGCTCTGACCAGCAGAGGCGCTGCTGATATGCTCCGTCTCTCTCTCTCTCTCTCTCTCTCTCTCTGCCGTGGGAAACGTTTGGAGCTACCGTTCTTTTTTTCTGAATCACTGATTGTTCACTCCTTTGAAAGATTCAACTCTATGAATTAGTTCAAGAGCGGATCCCCCATCTCTAATTTGAACCAGTGGGGAGCAACAGCGTGAACTTCCTCGTCACTGGAAAATATATTTCCTCCCAAACGGTTTTTCAGCTGCAGATGGCCTGGTCATTGTTGTCTATGTTCGATATCGATATCAATCCGCCTCCACCAGCCTCATCCACGACTGTGCAGCCTTGATCAAATTGTTGACACCATTGCACTACAGCTGAACGCGAAATTTCCATTTAGTACATAATCAACCAGAACGTCACGGTGAATTTGTGTGCAATTTCGAGTTTTTGCCCGCAGGAATAGTACTGTCGTGCGTACTTCAACTTGCAGTACATTTCCAGTTCCCTGGCTGTTTCGCTCTCACACTGTGAAGCATGTGGTATCTGTCTGCAGAAAACATGGAACCTGTCCTCTCTTCTGATACGAAGGCATTTTTTTTCTGCAACGATCATACTGTGGGGCGACTCTTGTAACTTACTTTCTGAACTCGCTAATGCATGACGGAACACCTTTATAGTTTCAGAAGGTCTGTCAAGATCTTCAGCGTATTTTCAAAATGAACTTTTATAGTGTGACCACATCCAGCCTAACTGGCATATAGTTTGGGCCAACTCTGGTTACTAGATTTTTTCAGTGAACGTACACTGATGAGCCAAAACATTATGACAACTTACTTAATAACTTGTTTATCCGTCTTTGGAACGAAATACGCGCTGACTCTGTATGTTACGGATACGACAGTTTCTTGGTGGGTTTGTGGAGATATGTGACATTACACGCCTACGCGCTGGTCAGGCAACTGGCATAAATAAGGGGCCGGTGGTCTGTGTACGTGGTAGTTCAAATGCTTCAAATGGCTCTGAGCACTATAGGACTTAACATCTGAGGTCATCAGTCCCCTAGAACTTAGAACTGCTTAAACCTAACTAACCTAAGGACATCACGTACATCGATGCCCGAGGCAGGATTCGAACGTGCGACCGTAGCGGTCGCGCAGTTCCAGACTGAAGCGCCTAGAACCGCTCGGCCACACCGGCCAGTTGCTGCGGTAGTGGCGCACGGTAGCGACCCACATGGGTCCCACAGGATTTACGTCAGCCGAATTTGTTCACACACACGTCAACGAATGTTCACTACAATGCTCCTCAAACCACTATAACACGGTTCTGGCTCTCGCAGCACGTCTTCCAGCCCCATGCAAGCGCAGGAGAATTGTCTCCCATAGCATAATACTGCTATCACCAGCCTGCGTCCGTGGGGCGCTATACATCTGGAGCCGCCGTTCACGTCGATGACGGCGTTTGCGGAAATGACCATCGACCTAGTGTAGCAAGGAAGCCAAAACGTTTCCGTTGATCGACGGTCGAATCCCGATGGTCCCATGCACACTGAAATGGTAACTGACTACGACGTCAGGTCTAGATGTGAACACGTAATGGTGGTCTGCTGCGGAGCTTCATATTCAACAATATACGAGGGCAGTTCAAT
The DNA here is from genome assembly GCF_023864275.1 of Schistocerca cancellata. Taxonomy (NCBI): domain Eukaryota; kingdom Metazoa; phylum Arthropoda; class Insecta; order Orthoptera; family Acrididae; genus Schistocerca; species Schistocerca cancellata. The sequence goes on along the minus strand of NW_026046443.1, from coordinate 4,995,418 downwards.
AAGTAACGCAACACATTTTTTTTCTCGGCCAATTTTGGTTGAAAAAACCGGAAATTTCTTGTGGAATATTTTCAAACATTCCCGCTTCGTCTCGTATAGTTTCATTGACTTCCGACAGGTGGCAGCGCTGTACCGAGCTGTTAAAATGGCGTCTGTAACGGATGTGCATTGCAAACAATGGGCAGTGATCGAGTTTCTTTTGGCGGAATACCAGGGCATCTCAGATATTCATAGGCGCTTGCAGAATGTCTACGGTGATCTGGCAGTGGACAAAAGCACGGTGAGTCGTTGGGCAAAGTGTGTGTTGGGCAAAGCAAGACTGTCTGATCTCCCGCGTGCGGGCCGGCCGTGCACAGCTGACTCCTGCAATGGCGGAGCGTGCGAACACACTCGTTCGAGATGATCGACGGATCACCATCGAACAACTCAGTGCTCAACTTGACATCTCCGTTGGTAGTGCTGTCACAATTGTTCACCAGTTGGGATATTCAAAGGTTTGTTCCCGCTGGGTCCCTCATTGTCTAACCGAACACCATAAAGAGCAAAGGAGAACCATCTGTGCGGAATTGCTTGCTCGTCATGTGGCTGAGGGTGACAATTTCTTGTCAAGATTGTTACAGGCGATGAAACATGGGTTCATCACTTCGAACCTGAAACAAAACGGCAATCAATGGAGTGGCGCCACACCCACTCGCCTACCAAGAAAAAGTTTAAAGCCATACCCTCAGCCGGTAAAGTCATGGTTACAGTCTTCTGGGACGCTGAAGGGGTTATTCTATTCGATGTCCTTCCCCATGGTCAAACGATCAACTCTGAAGTGTATTATGCTACTCTTCAGAAATTGAAGAAACGACTTCAGCGTGTTCGTAGGCACAAAAATCTGAACGAACTTCTCCTTCTTCATGACAACGCAAGACATCACACAAATCTTCGCACCCGAGAGGAGCTCACAAAACTTCAGTGGACTGTTCTTCCTCATGCACCCTACAGCCTCGATCTCGCACCGTCGGATTTCCATATGTTTGGCCCAATGAAGGACGAAATCCGTGGGAGGCACTACGCGGATGATGAAGAAGTTATTGATGCAGTACGACGTTGGCTCCGACATCGACCAGTGGAATGGTACCGTGCAGGCATACAGGCCCTCATTTCAAGGTGGCGTAAGGCCGTAGCATTGAATGGAGATTACGTTGAAAAATAGTGTTGTGTAGCTAAAAGACTGGGGAATAACCTGGTGTATTTCAATGCTGAATAAAACAACCCCTGTTTCAGAAAAAAAATGTGTTGCATTACTTATTGAACTGCCCTCGTACGATTGATGGTGTGCTCAAAACAATTGCTCATGAACCACCATTGCGCTCTTTCGGAAGAGATGCCACAGATCACCATCTGTGCTACTTTACAGAGCTGACAAGCCTCCGAATCCTATGTCGCGGACGGCCAACCATTTAGTGCCTAGTCCATCTACCTCTTTCCATAGACGCTCACGACAATAGCACGTGAACATTCGACCAGCTTCGCTGTTTTCGAGATAGTCCTTCACAGTATCTGCGTGATAATAAGCTGCCATTTGTAAAGTAGCTTATCTCAATGCATTTCCCCATTTGCAGACCGTATTTCTGGAGGGCAATTCCCAGTCTGTGTCTACTCCACTTACAAGCTTTTGTTACCGTGTCACGTGCTCGCAACGTCACCAGGCGGCATCCAACATCGCGGTGAGCAGTGGCGAAAGTGTTTTGTTTTATTAGTGTATGAAAGTTTTTAACTTGATACTCGCAGCGGCCGGCAGTGTGAGCCATTGCCCTGGCTAGCCCTTAGGTGGGAGAGCCAATAGCAGTATCGACAGATCTCGATAGAACACCTGCCTTGTGAATTTTTGCCAACTTGTACAACCTGGGAGGTCTAAAGGTTCCATCTCTCAGGTTCTTCACAATAATGTCAGATAGACAATGTCCTTCAGCAGCTCTACCGTTTTCTGCTGTAGGACAGAGTAGGATAACGTTTTAGGCATTTGCTCATACGTATTGTACAGCAGTCCAACGGAAACTGCCAATAAAAGGCCAGATAACCATCAATGATCAACGACAGGAGGAGGCAAAAAGGAACAGAAACCACAAGACATGCGGCCTGTAACCGAAAAAGTGCCATGATGATCTCTCCATTGACAAAAGATTCCGAATTAGTCCTCTATTCATATGTTTGGGAGGGGGCTGCCTAGGAGAAGTGGCTATGAAAAAGAAAAGTGAGTAATCAACGAAAGGGAAACTTTGTACGAGACAAAATGTGAAAGGTCAGAACTATGAATGTCATAAGAAAGCATGTGAACATGGAAATGTAAATCTTTTTATTAGGTCTAGAGCAGGGCTTAACAACTGGCCGGTTTTGAGCGCGAGTACTCGCGTCTGCTCAGGCACGTGCTCGCGAGCAGGTGCAAGGTCGCGGAGTATGGAGGGAGGGGAGGGAGGGGAAATGCGCGCGCACGTTTGGAAAGGGCCGCAGCGTGCCTATTGAATTCGTGCCGACTGTGTAACGTTTATTAAAGTACTACGATCAGCTCTAACAGTCACTTCGCTGGTTAAGAATCATGTCAAGTCACCGTTGTTGTAACCCCAACCATGCTTTCGCAGTTCAACCCCCATTGGGAGGAATTGTATCTGTTTACAGAAAAAGATGGTCTTGCAAAGTGTTTAGTATGTCACAAAACGCTGAATTCTTTTAGGAAATTTAATTTGCAGCGAAAGACTACGGAAGTGGAAAATGTGATGGACCAGATCGTGCACAGGAAGTTATTAAACTTAGAAGGAAGCTATCCGAAGAAGATCTGGACGACGAAGAAAAATCAACTGAGGCAGGTCTCAGAGTGAGTTACAAAATTGCTTTGCTTCTAGCAAAATCCCTGCGCCGCTTCACTGATTGCGATTTAATAAAAGAATGTTTGGTGGTTGCAGCAGAACATTTGTGTCCATCTCAAGTTGAGCAGTTTCGGATTGTGCCATTATCTAACATAACCATTACGCATCGCATACAGGACATGGCAGACGACGTGCAGAGGCAGCTTGCAAATATCTGTAAAGATTTTATGGCGTATTCTCTAGCTCTGGACGAAAGTGTTGATATCACTGGAACAGCGCAGCTTGCTATATTTATTAGAGGTGTTAATAGAGATCTTCAGGTGAGGGAGGAGCTCCTCGATGTAGTAGCCACGAAGAACACTACAGTCGGAGGTGATATTTTAAGTAGTGTTGAAGAAAGTGTTGAAAATATAGGATTGTCGTGGAATTCTTTAGTTTCAGCGTCTACAGACGATGCACCAGCGATGACAGGGAAAAAAATCAGGTTTCGTTGAGCTGTTGAAGGAGAAAATGCAAAAACTGACCGTGCCGAATCACTGTGTGATCCACCAGGAAAACTTATGTGCAAAGAGTATCACTCTAAAAAATGTGATGAGTGCTGTTGTTCGTACAACCAATTATGTAAGGAAGCATGGGCTACAACACAGACAATTTAAAAGCTTTCTTGAGGATGTAGGAAGCCAGTATGGTAGCCTGCCTTATTACAGTGAGGTCCGCTGGCTTAGTCGTGGCGAATTATTAAATCGATTTTTTTGCCTATTAGATGAGATAAATATGTTCATGGAAATAAATAACATGTGTGTTCCTGAATTGAAAGAGCCTTCATGGAAATGTGATCTCACGTTTTCAGCAGATTTAACTAGCCATCTGAATGCTTTGAACATTTCACTACAAGGTAAAGATCTGCTAATTACTCATTTCATAGATCGATACGAGCTTTTAAAATGAAATTGACACTTTGGGTGAGTCAGCTGGCAACAGGAAATCTAGCTCATTTTCCTAAATTATCATCCATGCAAGATGTTCACAAAGTCTGTGAAAGTTATTCACACAGTTTAGTTGCCCTTAAGGAAGAATTTGATCAATGCTTTCAAGATCTGACAGCACTAGACAGTGATTTTGATCTGCTCTCGTCTCCATATTCAGCGAATATTGAAGAGATTCGTCCTGAGCTGCAACTAGAAATTATTGACCTGCAGTGTAACAGAGAATACGGAGACAAATTTCAGAACAAGAAATCATTTTGGAATTCTACAGACACTTCCCTCAGGATAGATTTCCTCGTTTACACAAACTGGCGGCTACAATAATATCAATGTTCGGTTCCACGTATGTTTGTGAACAACTGTTCTCTGCAATGAAATGTAACAACTAGAGCCTGACAAATGCATTGTCTGATCGAAATTTAAACTGCACGTTGCGCCTACAATGCACAATAACAATTACTCCGAACATAGACGCAATTTTAAAGGGCAAAAGTACAAGATAACCGAGAATCCCACACTTCAGTGAAACCTTTTATTGTGTAACAGTTCACAAATTAATACAAATGTAGAGGCATACACTAAGCTAATAAAATTATGTGGCATGTGTACATTCTCCTTTATTTGTTTCATTTGTCACAGTAATAATTCGTGAGTGATATCCCTACAGGTGGCAGCGAATTTACATTGACTGGCGGCAGCTGTTGTGTGCCCCACGTGACTCTCCCCACTCTCCACTCTGGTCCGGTAGTGGGGGTAGTGTGCTCGCGCTCCTCCATGCTAGCGCCTTGCTGCTCACAGCTTGCTCCGCGAGCACGTACGTTGTGAAGCCCTGGTCTAGAGGAAGGAAACTTACAGAGCAGCCACAGTATTTTTTTTATTTTTATTTACTTATTTATTTATTTATTTTTTTTTTTTGCGTTTTGACATGTCGAAAGGCAGTTTCAACAAGTTCGAACACTGACTGAAACATGGAGCACATTAGTTTTTAATTTTGAATTTTTACATAAGCGATTTTAATGGCTTTGTGGAGACAATTTCAATGCCTTTTATAGATCACTGATTACGGCTCTATAAAACCTAGAATTAGGACCAGAGTTGTCGTCCTCACATTCATGAAGCCTCTTTGCTCTGGATGTTGGACTTGATGTCTCCTGATCCACATTCTGTGCAGTGCTAAAGGATCGATTGCACACTGACCAGCGCAGCGCCACGAAGCAGCATCAAGAAGGCGCTGTCCAAAGCGCCAATGGAAAGAGCGGACAGCGCCACACCTTAAGGAATAGAGAGTTCAGCGCTTCCTCTCATCTCTGATTTAACCAGCCGTCCCTCCAAATCCTCGAACGCCATGCACTCCGCCTCGCCTTCCGCATCTGCCTTCTGTCCCCCACAGGCATCCTCTACGACCTCATCCCCTTCCCCCCTTCCCCCACCTTCTCCTTTTCCTTGAACACATCCGCACACTGTATATTGTCCGCCACCTTGATCCCCCTCACCCCCTGGTGTCTCCCTTCCTCTCCACTCCCAACCAGTTGCCGCGCCTTTACCATTGTGTCCCTCCCTCTCTCCATCTCTACACCCTCCATCTCAACACAACTTCCACCATCTACCCCTCCCAGATGATGAGCTTCGCTCTGACATCTACCCTTCATACCAACTCTAACCCCCTCTTCCTGCCTCCTACTCAGGGCTCCCTCTCCTCCCCCTCCCTCCTTCTGAGCGGCCTCCTACTCCCCCTCCATCTCTTGTGCCTCCTTTCAGTGTCTCTGCGCTCCCTCCTTCCCTGTCTTCCCTTTTCCTCTCCCGCCCCATGTGTCTCCTGCCTCTTCGTGAACCCACGGTTGCCCCTCCTCTCTTCATCCCGCCGCTTTCCCAGCTGCCTCATGCTATCCCCTCCTTTTCCATCCTCTCTGACCTTTCCCTCGGCAGGTCCCACCTGGTAGTTTTACTCTTCGTCGTGTGTGCTCCAAGTGTGTTGTTTCAGAGTGTTTTTAATACTGTGGCCAATTTTTAACCTGTGCATGCGCATTCAGTGTCTTCTCTGTGTTCCAAGAATAGCCAACTGTGTTTTTTAACTTTCTGGTGACATTTTTAACTGTCTCCCATGAACGTCTACATGTTCATGTCTTTTTTACCTCTATTTTCTCCCCTTACTCTGTTTTATGTTCCCCTTTTTTATCTCCTTATGTATGTATCATTTTATTCTTGTTTTAGTTGTCGTGTCTCTCGGCTGAGGAGCGGGGGATTGTGCCGCTGACAGCCCTCCCCTGCCCATATGGGGCAGGGGAATGAAATCACAATAAAGAAAAAAAAAAAAAAAAACAGCCGTCCATCGCTGGTCGGCCCAGCTCGGTAGCAAACTTCGAAAGTATCAACACTGAGTAATATGAAGGTGATACTTCGCCTGCGTTCTTCGAGTAGTAGTAGCATTCAATAGTACTTGCATGTGGGAGGCACAGGGAGCACATCAGTCACATCAAGCTACTTCATAGCAAGAAGTTACGTAATGTTTCCTTCCTTTCTAGAAATAAAGTGTCCTATTAATCTGAATGTTGAGCCTTGCGCGGCTCGTGTTCCCGCCATCAAGTATTTTACACCCTGTTTTTAACGTACTTCCATCTCACTACGTTAATTTAAATTACTACTGTCACTGAGCTACTGCTTTGCCTGACGGTGAGCAGCGTTAGCATCGCGTATCGATATATTTACGCTCGTAGTATCTTTGCTCGACTGCTATTACCTCCCACTCGTTGTCTGTTGTAAGTCAGTTGGTCGCAGTTTGGGTAGTGAGTTCGGGTCGCGAGTTGCAACGCGTCTGGAGCGCAGTCCGGACCTACCAGTCGGGGAGTTGCAATGCGGCACTAGTGTAGTGGGTTGGAGCAGCAGTGAGCTCGCCCAACCATCACCTGAGCCGGGCCACGGTCGTAGTGGAACGACCAGTTTTGGCTCGCCGATCATTCATGAGTCAGCTGTGTGTGCGTGGATCGACTCCCGGTTTATCTTCGTGTGTGTTTAGTTATTGTTGGGTATCATTCAGGTCTTCGTGCAGTGTTGTGTGTGTGCTTGGCGTTATTTCCACGGACGACGATTTTAGATGTTGTCGGCATTCTGAGGCAGTCGGTCGGTTGTTGCGGACGAGGGAAGTTATTCCCGCGCGGTGCAGTCGGCTGGGGCCGCTGGCAGCCCCTGTGCAGTGTTGGAGCGTGTGTGGAGCTGTCCGATCGCTACGAGCTTCGTGGTTCGCCGACCCAGGACGCCAAAGTTTAGTAGTGGTTTCAACTACCCAAGGAACGTCTATTCAAGTTGTGGTGGTTCGCTTCGGTGGTCTGCTGTTGGGGAGGTTGGGGAGGTTTACCGGTGTGCAACACCGAGTGGTTCTACTGCTGAGATTTATCCGCCATGCGGTGCAATTAACGATTTTGATCGACTACGATTTGAGTGCACCTGTGGAATTTTCTGCCTTGTGGCCGTTAGTGTTCTGCCGTGGGCACTGACGTAAATTCAGGCAGTGTTCTTTTGAGCGAACTATTACTGTGTTTCAAATTCAAGCGTACCAGCGGAATTTTCTGCCTTCTGGCCGTTAGTGTTCCGGTTACCTTCCCTGGCCACTAACGTAATTTCAGGCAGCGTCCTTTCCTCACCTGTTGTCGCTGTCCAACATGGTGTGTAATTTTGACAGCTAATACATACTCCGTTGTCAGTTATCACGTTTGTAACATTGCCAGTTGGGGTTCTCATGTACTGATTGACTGGAAGCAACTTGTATTGTCGGTCGGTCCAGGCTCCCCCCCCCCCCCCCTCGGTTGGGTTCCGACGGATCAAGTGTAGTCGGGCTCTCCACCTGTCTCACCTAAGTGAACGATGGCAGACCAACCTCCCTGGTAGCTTTCTGAGTGCCACCGGTGTTTAACTATCTGTTGTCAGCTATTTTAAATTTTAGACTTATGGTTACTGTTGTTTCTTAAAATTTCTCAAAATTAATTTTTAAATTTAGCTCTCATGCTTAAACACTGCGGCCTTCTCCCTTTAAATACACTCCTGGAAATTGAAATAAGAACACCGTGAATTCATTGTCCCAGGAAGGGGAAACTTTATTGACACATTCCTGGGGTCAGATACATCACATGATCACACTGACAGAACCACAGGCACATAGACACAGGCAACAGAGCATGCACAATGTCGGCACTAGTACAGTGTATATCCACCTTTCACAGCAATGCAGGCTGCTATTCTCCCATGGAGACGATCGTAGAGATGCTGGATGTAGTCCTGTGGAACGGCTTGCCATGCCATTTCCACCTGGCGCCTCAGTTGGACCAGCGTTCAAGCTGGACGTGCAGACCGCGTGAGACGACGCTTCATCCAGTCCCAAACATACTCAATGGGGGACAGATCCGGAGATCTTGCTGGCCAGGGTAGTTGACTTACACCTTCTAGAGCACGTTGGGTGGCACGGGATACATGCGGACGTGTGTTGTCCTGTTGGAACAGCAAGTTCCCTTGCCGGTCTAGGAATGGTAGAACGATGGGTTCGATGACGGTTTGGATGTACCGTGCACTATTCAGTGTCCCCTCGACGATCACCAGTGGTGTACGGCCAGTGTAGGAGATCGCTCCCCACACCATGTTGGCCCTGTGTGCCTCGGTCGTATGCAGTCCTGATTGTGGCGCTCACCTGCACGGCGCCAAACACGCATACGACCATCATTGGCACCAAGGCAGAAGCGACTCTCATCGCTGAAGACGACACGTCTCCATTCGTCCCTCCATTCACGCCTGTCGCGACACCACTGGAGGCGGGCTGCACGATGTTGGGGCGTGAGCGGAAGACGGCCTAACGGTGTGCGGGACCGTAGCCCAGCTTCATGGAGACGGTTGCGAATGGTCCTCGCCGATACCCCAGGAGCAACAGTGTCCCTAATTTGCTGGGAAGTGGCGGTGCGGTCCCCTACGGCACTGCGTAGGAATCTACGGTCTTGGCGTGCATCCGTGCGTCGCTGCGGTCCGGTCCCAGGTCGACGGGCACGTGCACCTTCCGCCGACCACTGGCGACAACATCGATGTACTGTGGAGACCTCACGCCCCACGTGTTGAGCAATTCGGCGGTACGTCCACCCGGCCTCCCGCATGCCCACTATACGCCCTCGCTCAAAGTCCGTCAACTGCACATACGGTTCACGTCCACGCTGTCGCGGCATGCTACCAGTGTTAAAGACTGCGATGGAGCTCCGTATGCCACGGCAAACTGGCTGACACTGACGGCGGCGGTGCACAAATGCTGCGCAGCTAGCGCCATTCGACGGCCAACACCGCGGTTCCTGGTGTGTCCGCTGTGCCGTGAGTGTGATCATTGCTTGTACAGCCCTCTCGGAGTGTCCGGAGCAAGTATGGTGGGTCTGACACACTGGTGTCAATGTGTTCTTTTTTCCATTTCCAGGAGTGTATTATGGTAATATATTTTGAAAATTTGAAGTTTGATTGTGGCCGTCAGTCATTGGTATTGCAACTTGCATATGTTGTTTCTTTAAATTATTTTATTGCTATCTTAATTGGGTTTTTATCTTGTTGATTTTTAAGATTTCTTGTAGTTAAACATGCTGGCCTTCTGCTTTTAAAGGTCTATGGTAATACGTTCTAAAATTTTGGAAATTAATTGTGGCCCTCAGCCATTTGTATTGCACTTTACGTATGTTGTTTTTTGAATTATTTTGTTGCTATCTTAATTGGACATTTATCTTGTTAAGATTTCTTGTTGGAGGCCTTCAGCCGTGAAAAAGTTGCTAAATTACGATAAATGACAATTAGAAGTAGAAACTGGCCTCAACCCTTGGCCCTTTCCACAATCCTATTACTAGTTCTGCCAAGCGGGTTTAGCGGTGGTTTCAAATGTGTTACGTCCAGAGCATATTGGATTCCTGCCACCGGCCAGAGCAATTTCTCCCCTTTCCTGTTCGTGTCGGTGCTGACTCCCACAGTAGCCGACACAACGCATTGACATTACTGTTCATTGTATTCTCTGCGTGATTGTACAAAGAAACAACAGAGATATTACTTCTTATTTAGGCTCGCCGTCTAAAACGGAGGCAGTTGCCCGTAGTAATTTGTCAGCTCACCATTTAATTTAGGAATTTCAAAGAATAACAGACAACTTGTGACTGTAATGCACCAGCTTTACACATAAAAGCAGCCACTAAATGCCTGTTGGTGGTCCGTGGAAAATCTTCATCAAACGCAAGCCATGGATTAACCGAGGAGAGCGCTGTTTCCCACTGGAGAGTCCTTACTGCGAAAGTCTTATTGTTGATGGAGAGGGCTCGTCTCTAGACGGCTTTCTGGTCTAGGAAAACACAGTCTTCCGGTACACGTGCGCCCCTGTGAGAGAAACATAATGGGGGAGTTAGCCTTCTTGCAGGTACGTGGGCCCTCTGAATCCAGATGAAGACTCTTCGAGTTGGTAAACGTGTTTTCGACGTGCCGGGTCAAAACCGAGAGGACGGTTTCAGGATGCGTGTATGCGGAAGTCTGTCTACAAACACGGAAAGTTAGCGCCCTGGAACGATGGATCAAGAACGGGAGAACCGTTCAGGAGGAGTGGTCTGTTGGCAGGCACTAATATAAACTCAGCCAATGACGACTTCAGCCTGCTTCCTCTTGTTCCGATTCGGACTCCACTCTTCGTTGGATTTCATTGGAGTCTGATGCCGATTGTCACGAGCATTCGACTTAGTTTTATTTTCTGAAGCCAATCTCTGTCTTCCACATGATGCTGCTTTTGCAGCCTGATTCCAATACTGGTCCTGGCTTTGACTCTATTAACATCGAGTAATTCTCATAACCACCGTTTATGTAATGGAACGCCTTAGACATATTGCCCAGCGAGTGCAGAAAGGTGGAGCTTCCCTGCTCTTTTGAGGTGGCATTATGTGGGGCCGACATACGCCACTGGTGGTCATGGAAGGTGCCGTAACAGCTGTGCGATACGTGAATGCCATCCTCCGACCGATAGTTTAACCATATCGGCAGCATACTGGCGCAACATTCGTCTTCATGGACGACAATTCGTGCCCCCACGGTGGACATCTTGTGAATGACTTCCTTCATGATAACGAGATCGCTTGACTAAGAGTGGCCAGCATGTTCCCCTGACATGAACCCTATCCGAACATGCCTGGGATAAATTGACGAGGGTTGTTTATGGACGACATGACGCACCAACCAATCTCAGGGATCTACGCCGAATCACCGTTGAAGAGTGGGACATTCTGGACCAACAGTGTCTTGATGAACTTGTGGATAGTATGCCACGACGAATACAGGCATGCATCAATGCAAGAGGACGTGCTCGTGGTGTACAGCCAGTCTCTGAAGGTCGTAGTATGGTGGTACAACATGCAATTTGTGGTTTTCATGAGCAGTAAAAAGAGCGGAAATGACGTTTATGTTGATTTCTATTCCAATTTTCTGTACAGGTTCCGGAACTCTAGGAGCTGAGGTGATGCAAACTTTTTTTCATGTGTGTAGATAGGGGTGCAGAATGTTGATGAAGGAAGTGCAGCTAGGGAGAGTAGTGGTACGGAGAAATCATGTTTTGTAACAAGTGTCCGCGCTCAGTGTGGCTAGGGAGATTTTTTTATTTTTTTTTACCGAGAAGGAGCTGTAGGCAGCAGTTCCGAATCACTGAAAATAGCTTCATTATTCTACAAGGAAATGTTAGGAATAAGAATGACTTCATTGATTCATTGGTTCATGATTTAATAAAACACCTACAAAAAATAAATATCATTTACTTTCGCCATTTTAAAAACGCCCATAGCTCGTGGTCTAGTGGCTAGCGTTGGTGCTTGAGGATCACTTGGTCCCGGGTTCGATTCCTGCCCGGTTGGGGATTTTCTCTCCCCGGGACTGGGTGTTTGTGTTGTCCTCTTCATTTCATCATCATCATCATTCGTGACAGTGGCTAGATTGGAATGTGTAAAAATTGGACTGTATAAAATTTGGAACTTTGTACGGGCACTGATGACCGCGCCGTTGGGCGCCCCACTAATCAAACATCATCATCATCATTTGTAGAAAATTCTTCTTCTTTCTAACTTTTTTTAGGTGTTAATGTTGATAATGGTGAGGGGAGGAGAGCTAAGTTCTTCATGCAAAGTAAAAACACCAATGTTCCAGTTTTCGAAACGATCTGGTTCCATGAGAGGACAAGATCTACACTCCTTATAGTTCAAAGCTAGATACCGGTGTCTCTTAAACAAACAAATATATATATATATATATATATATATATGTGTGTGTGTGTTTGTGTGTGTGTGTGTATGGATATCAGCGTATGACATCGTTGGCCGGGAGGCCCCTATTCGGGAAAGTTCGGCCGCCAAGTACAAGTCTTATTTCATTCGACGCCATATTGGGCGACTTGCTCGCCAGTGATGATGCTGGAATGACGATGAGGACAACACAACACCCAGTCCGCGAGCGGAGAAAATCTCCAGCCCCGCCGGGAATCGAAGCCGGGCCCGCGTGCATCGGAGGCGAGCCCGTTACCACCCAGCTAAGCAGGCGGACGTCTGTTAAACAGTTCTGGGGGAAATAATACATACGTATATCGAACCTGTGAAATGTAGCAGTTACATTTGAACGGAGGATGTAGCCCGTCGCAATCAACTCGTATTACAAGACCACCTGTGTGGCCGGGTACCGGTACGCGCCAATAATGACGTGGCTTTGATGTCAGTGTCGAGAGGAGGCGATTCTGAATCGATATAGGTAGTCAGTATAACATCTCCAGCCGAAAAACCATTCGCACATCTCTGTTTCAGCGCTGCTATTCAGTTATGGCGGCAATCTCTGGCGCAGTATTACTGTATTCCTCCCCCCCCCCCCCCCCCCTGGCGGAGTTTCGAGTCCTCCCTCGGGCACGTGTGTGTGTCGTTCTTAGCGTAAGTTAGTTTAAGTATTGTGTAAGCTCTGAGACCGATGACCTTAGCAGTTTGGTCCCATAAGAACTTACCATAAATTTCCAACTTTATTACTGTATTCACCTCTCGTTTATACTAATGTTTTCCGCTCGTCCAGTAAGGAGCTGCCTATAGGTTTGATCGATTACTATCAACCCTAGTGCTCAGCAAACAAGGAATCAGTCTTCCCCTACATCCTCTCCAAAAATACAACATTTTGATGTACAGCGTGGGGCAACTTACGCATCCTTCTTCAACTTTGGGCATTAAAGGTATTCAACTGATATATTATCTGTGGCTTTAATGAAAATTTTGACCTTATTTTTTTTTAATTTCGCAGGAAATCTATGTAAGCATAGTTACAGAAAATAAAGTACAGATAGTTTGATTTAACACAAATAAAAATTACTACTCAATTTTAGAGAGGAAAAGTTCTACACTACTGGCCATTAAAATTGCTACACCAAGAAGGAATGCAGATGATAAACGGGTATTCATTGGACAAATATATTATACTAGAACTGACATGTGATTACATTTTCACGCAATTTGGGTGAATAGATTCTGAGAAATCAGTACCCAGAACAACCACCTCTGGCCATAATGACGGCCATAACGGCCATGATACGCCTGGGCATTGGGTCAAACAGAGCTTGGATGACGTGTACAGGTACAGCTGCCCATGCAGCTTCAACACGATACCACAGTTCATCAAGAGTACTGACTGGCGTATTGTGACGAGCCAGTTGCTCGGCCGCCATTGACCGGACGTTTTCAATTGGTGAGAGATCTGGAGAATGTGCTAGCCAGGGGAGCAGTCGAACATTTTACGTAACCAGAAAGCCCCGTACAGGTCCTGCAACATGCGGTCGTGCATTATCCTGCTGAAATGTAGGGTTTCACAGGGATCGAATGGAGGGTAGAGCCACTGGTCGTAACACCACTGAAATGTACCGTCCACTGTTCAAAGTTAAGTCAATGCGAACAAGAGGTGACCGAGACGTGTAACCAGTGGCACCCCACACCATCACGCCGGGTGATACGCCAATATGGCGATGACGAATACACGCTTCCCATGTGCGTTCATGGCGATGTCGCCAAACACGGATGCGACCATCATGATGCTGTAAACAGAACCTGGATTCATCCGAAAAAAAAGTGACGTTTTGCCACTCGTGCACCCAGGTTCGTCGTTGAGTACACCATTGCAGGCGCTCCTGTCTGTGATGCAGCGTCAAAGGTAACCGCAGCCATGGTCTCCGAGCTGATAGTCCATGCTACTGCAAACGTCGTCGAACTGTTCGTGCAGATGGTTGTTGTCTTGCAAACGTCCCCATCTGTTGATTCAGGGATCGAGACGTGGCTGCACGATCCGTTACAGCCATGCGGATAAGATGCCTGTCATCTCGACTGCTAGTGATACGAGGCCGTTGGGATCCACCAAGGCGTTTCGTATTATCCTCCTGAACCCACCGATTCCATATTCTGCTAACAGTCATTGGATCTCGACCAGCGCGAGCAGCAATGTCGCGATACGATAAACCGCAATCGCGATAGGCTACAATCCGACCTTTATCAAAGTCGGAAACGTGATGGTACGCATTTCTCCTACTTACACGAGGCATCACAACAACGTTTCACCAGGCAACGTCGGTCAACTGCTGTTTGTGTATGAGAACTCGATTGGAAACTTTCCTCATGCCAGCACGTTGTAGGTGTCGCCACCGGCTTCAACCTTGTGTGAATGCCTTGAAAAGGTAATCATTTGCATATCACAGCATCTTCTTCCTGTCGGTTAAATTTCGCGTCTGTAGGACGTCATCTTCGTGGTGTAGCGATTTTAATGGCCAGTAGTGTATTTATCTCTTAGTGTATGAGACCTCGGTTGGAAACTTTCCTCATGCCAGCACGTTGTAGATGTCGCCACCGGCGCCAACTTTGTGTGAATACCTTGAAAAGGTAATAATTTCCATATCACAGCATCTTCTTCCTGTCGGTTAAATTTCGCGTCGGTAGGACGTCATCTTCGTGGTGTAGCGATTTTAATGGCCGGTAGTGTATTTATCTCTTAACAGAAAAAGGTTTTACAGGTGATAGAGTGATAGAGGTGTTAACTAGATAATCAGGAAGTCTCCGCTGCAGTTCGCTCACTCGCTGAAGGCAGTTACCAGAAAGTTTCCGGAATTGCCATTTACAGCGCTGGCTGTGTGCAGGAGCAGTTCCCCACGTTTGTAATTGACTAGTTCGCCGAACACTCCGCCACTGTGAGTTCCGTCCCCCGCAGTGCGACAGCCATTGTGCCACGAGCGCCGTGGCGACCGTTGTTGGCGGGCGATGCCCTTGCCCCTAAGGCACTGTCCTGCCTTTTAGGCAAACCCGACACCAAAACCGAGAGTCTTCCACCGTCGTCACGTTACACCGCAGCATTCTGCTCTGCTTTCAACGGGCCGTGGAATTTAATTACTTCGCCCCGGTTCGCCTCAGACCTCCGCAGTAACCATGCCGCCTACGCTTGCTTTTATGTCGTTCTTTTTGCTGCTTTCGAAGACACAATAACTGCGGTAATCTCTCATTTGGTGGCTTCCTCTTAGGAGAATTCACGTAATAAGATGCAGCGCTGTGATATTACACCCAGAGTCGGAGGACAAATTATTTCTCCCTGTCGTCCGAAATGTACGCAAAGATCATTTGTACACGACCTTCAGAGTGTTGATGAAGGTAAAAGTAAGGAACAATAAAGTTTTATCCCCTGTACGTCGCAACGTCATTACTGACGGTGCACAGGGTCGGATAGGACACGAGGATACGGAGGGTAATCAACCATGACCCTTTCGAAGAAACGATCGACTCATTCGCCAAAAGTCATTCTAGTTTACTGTATGGTGTGTTGAGTGGTACTTAAGTAAATAAATTAGTGAAATCAAAGTTAAGTAGAAATTAGAATATAAATGAAAAACTTGGTTTAGTTACATACTGGCATTCAGCGGGCAGAACAGCAGAACAGAAGAGACAATGACCGTGAAGTCAGCAAGTTCCACATAAGCGGACGCTGTCGATTCAGCCGTCAGGGCATCGCCCGACCGGCTCACGTGTTTCTCAGTTGTCACTTGTGAGCAAAGGCCCTCGCCTACATTCCAAGAGCCAATGACCGACGTTAAGAAGATTCTTCGAGAAGCTTTTCAATGTGACAGAAGAGGCAATGACCATGAAGTCGTTCACCTCCAGTAAACTGAAGTGAATAAATACGCGAGACGCATGGGGCCCGACAGACGAGAGACGAAGAAGACGAAGGAAGAAGAGAAGTGTAGCGGTAGTTTTCAGTCAGTTTCGGTGCTGAAGACCGTCATGCAAGAAGATACTACATCATGCACAGACGCACCAAGTCCGCCGCTGTAATGGAATAGCAAGCAGCAGCCGCGGCGCCAGAAGACAGTAGTTAAAAGGTATTTGAAGTCTGATTTTTACGTACCCGGGTGACTCGTGAGGACGGGAAGGAGACGGCCTCACATCAGCAGTCACCTGTGAGCTGGGATGAAGATCTGACAGCCGAAGACTGGCAAGCGGGAATCCGTTGTTCAAGTCCGGGACACTGGCCTTCCCCCGCTGCGCCGCTCCGCTGGCCGATGCACAACACACGCGGCCGCTTAGAGAAGAGAAACACTGGGACTCCACATCCAAGGTATCACCATCCGATGCACGACTTCGCTTGCAATAATTAAACGGGCCATCTCGCGCTGCGCGTCTCCGGTCAGCTGGGCGAGACGTCGACACGAGATACACACCGCTACGCGTAATCAGACGCCGCGCCGCTGCCGCAGCAGAAGGCTTCGTAAACGACACAGCTGCCGCTCTCCGAGCCAGTACAATCCAGTAAGAAAACCGTTGTACGAAACTTGCAATAAAAGTTATCTTATGTAAAAATGCTGTTTCATTCTACCTCATACCCGAGCCAAGGAAGAACCCACCCCGCCCACATGTTGTTAAGAGTGAAAAGTTAATTTATTTAATATTTTCACCCTGACAGAATGCTTTAGAATGCTCATCCTGACAATTGACAGCATCAAAAGAGAAAACCCAGTTACATTTAGTGACAGAAGTGTTACATTTAGTATTACAACTGTTACAGGTGAGAACACATACTTGATGAAATGACAAGACTTTCAAATGAATCAATTTGGGAAAGTGACCTCTGCTTCAGAACCGACAAACTTACAACGCCAAGATTACTGAAGGATAACGAGAACGTACGGATCGTTTGTATGAAGTAATAAATTAGTTTGTTACGTACATAGCTGCTGATATTCTTAGGTGTGAAAATCTGACCAATGCCTCATGAACTACCGTTCATGAGGTGTCCTTAACGAACCCCTTACTGAATTATCGATTGGTTGAGAGTTAGGTATTCTGTGATTTCTCTAAATCGCTTAATCCGATTGCCGGGACGGTTCCTTTGAAACGACAAGGTCGATTTCCTTCCAGTCCTTTCTCAATCAGAGATTCTGCTTGTAATATAATCAAGGGCATCAAAAAAGTTTACTAAAGGTTGTCTGGACGCGAGATTTGGTATGTCACTAAATACAGAAGGGTCTGTGAATTTAATTCAATTTTGTCACAGTATAACCGGAGCAGACTGAACACACGTGGGACACTACTTTGCAGCGCCCAGAATCCACCTGTTCGTAATTTACTGCAATTGTGTGGCCTGTGCATAGACATCTGGTGTCAAATATCTCTTCAACGCTTCGAAGAACTTGTCAGAACCATTCCATACAGAATGGTTACTGTATGGAGCTCGATATGTGGACTAACGCGGTATTAAGTAGACGATCATCATCTTTTGAGCCATCATTGTATACAGTAGCAATGTTGATGGCATATGTGGAGAAACATCAAGAGGATGACTTATCCAAATGGCTGACGATTTTCATGATCTCATCACTATTACAATCTGGTGGAAATATAATAACATTTTTTTTAAATAGTTCACTGTCGTGGCTAAACCGTAATCGAACATTTATGGCTTGTACCCCACAGAAAATACCAAATGACATCCTTCCCACCCCCTCTCTCCCCCACCCATCCTTGTTTAGACAGAGTAGCAGTTCAACAATCTTTAATCCGATCCGTGGATTCAATTCATTTCGCTTTCTCGAAATTCAGAGTTTTATATACTACGCTATACTGTCTGACCCCTGTCTGACAGTGAATGTAATCCTTAACTGAAACGATGTTGAAACATAGGATGAAAAGGCAAGGCAAATACTTTCTCAGCGGCGACAGAAATGTAGTTTCTGTTAAGTCTCCACGAGGAAGTTAGCTAAATAGGCACAACACTGCCTCCGTTTCTTCAGCCTCAATAAAGCTCTCTGTATCGAACCAAACGTTATATTCGCCCTCCAGCCGTTAGCAGCGGAGGACACATTAATTTGCTGTCTACCAGAGCGGGTTTCTGGCGCACCTTGACATTTTTTGTCACTAAATAGCCGGCCCAGTTCCATAATAACTGGCCAGAGCCAAACGTTATTAAAAAAATATACAAGGACGCGAAACATGTACATTTTGAATTATTGGCTCCCTGTCTTTATATTTTCAGGCCGAATTTTTTCATGTCCTGAGCTACCGCCATGGAGAGAAGAGCTACAAACAGCGGTAACGTTTCCCTGAAGAGCCGGACGCAATAGAAATCCGTGTTAGTTGCCCCGGAAAGGACCGCGCTTAATCGACCGAAACTTCGGTATTCTAGTTGTTTTTAGTGTTCCGTAATGACGCTCCCTTATACCAAAAAGATTTTGTTAAAATATCGGAGCTCTTCATTATCACAGTCGTGAGTCATCTACGATCTCTCTTAAGATAGAGGTTGAAATAAGGCCAGCCTACATTTAAAGCATTTTTAGAGTTTTAGAAACCTTAGCCAAAACCATTGTTAAATAGAAGAAACTCATTGGAATTGTCAAGGTAGCAGAAATAAAATACTGGGAGCAATAGGTTGTCTACAACTTGTAAAGAAGAATACTGTAGGTATAAAAGTCGAACGAGATGAAGAGGAAGCAGAAGAGTGAGTAGAAGAGACTCCGATGTCAATCAGTCTGTGCTTCGAGAAAGCGGTAAAGGAAACCATAGATAAATCTGGAAGGGCAATACGTTGTGGCCGAGCGGTTCTAGGCGCTTCAGTAGGCAACCGCGCTGCTACTACGGTCGCAGGTTCCAATCCTGCCTCGGGCATGGGTGTGTGTGATGTCTTTAGGTTAGTTAGATTTAAGTAGTTCTAAGTCTAGGGTACTGTGATCGCAGATGTTAAGTCCCATAGAGCTTAGAGCCATTTGAACCATTTAAAGGGCAATAAAAATTAAGGGAGAAGAAGCTAAATTGTACATATATATACCGATGTTCATGAAAAAACAGAAGGCCTTCGACGACTAGAGATAGGACTTTAGTATTCGTATGTACACTACTATGTTCTGCAGAAATGAGCAGTATTTCAGTCACCTCGGTTCGGCATGTGTCCCGTCACCTAGTAGGCATAGGATCAGCCATGGGCCCTGATAACTTGTTCCATCGCGATGGCATCGACGCGTGAAAGGGGCGAATGATGTTCTGTGGTATAGCCATCCACGCTGCATTCACCTGGTTCCAAAGTACACCTGTGGTGGTTGGCTCTGGGTCACAACGCTGTACCTGTCGTTTCACCGTATCCCACATATTTTCGATTGGCGACAAGTCTCGTGATCTGGCGGGCCAGAGCAAAATTCTGACATCCTGTGACACGAAAAAGAACGTCACCCTGCAGCAACATGGATTGTACATTGTCTTGCTGAAAAATGGCATATGAGATGATGTGCACAAAGGATATGTGTACGGATCGCAGGATGTCTTTCACATATGTCGCATTGGTCACAGTGCTCTGGACAAGCACCAGCTGCGATTTGTGGTTATACCCAGCAGCACCTGAAACCATAGGTCCTCAAGTTGACGCCGTATCTCTTGTGCGAATGCAGTCACTGTGATCCCACTACCTCTGTCTGATGCGAAGCGTAATTCGACCATCATTTTCAAACAAGCAGCACTTGGATTCGGCCGAAAAACACTGCTGATGCCATTCCTGTCCCCCAGCGACGTTGTTCCGTACACCACTGCCGTACAGCATGTTTCCGCACATTCTTCAAAGGTAGACGACGGACACGTAACCCATGCCGTGATACACGGTGACGGACTGTCACCCCTGACAGTGTACAATGTGTTCCACTGTTGTGCCAGACCCGAGGAGGATGGTGATCTGTTCTGCAATGTCATTCGGATGTGTCGACCTTCTCGGGGAGCGGTCTTGGTGGTACGACTTGACCCATCGCGTCATGTTGCACGGCGTTCCGTGAACCATTCTGCACGCACCTGTTGCGGTACCGACACACTTCGTCCCAAACGGGCAGCAATTTCCCGGATGAATGCATCATATTCTCTCTTACCAAGAATGCGCCTGATATGACGGTACGGTTCGCGCATACGTCTGCGAGGCATCCTGCACGTTTGCTCAAGTCACACGGACCCATTACCTTCGGTTTATAGCGACAAGGGGGACCGGAGGCACATTTTACCGGTAGTGGCGTTGTGGCGTGATATTGTTGTTGGCCTTGAACCTGCGGGCCGACATGGTTCAAAGGCTAATCATTCCTGCAGAATATACTGATTTACATGTCCTGTGAATATGAACGTCCTATCTCTAGCCGTTGAAGGTGTTCTTTTTTTTCTGAACATGTGTGTAAATTTCTGAGAAAAGAGGGGGACGGCTCCTCGACGTCTGTTTAAGTGCGAATACACAAATATTGTTCGAACTCCAACTGGAATCAGAATTTGAGAGTGGAGAGTGTAATTGACTAGGAACACGGCTTTGCAGCCTGCGAGAATTTGTATATTGTGTCAGTGTGGGACAGTGCCCGGGTGGCTGAAGTGGTTAAGGGGCACCGGAAAGGCTCAAAATCATGAAAAGTTCAACTTTTACCTTTTTGCGTTTTCTGAATCTGCCGACTATTACCTTTTAATAGATATATAATTTATTCAATTCCGAAGACTGCAACTATTTTTAATTTTTTTTTTAAATGTGTTCTACATGGGCGAGACCCACTGTGGCGCTGTTAAACTGCTGTCAAATGGTGTTATTATTAACGTCCGTGTTCATCAGGTACATTTTAGTGATGTGAGATAAAGTATGTGTTGTGGTTAACCTGTGATGGTTCAATATATATCGCTTGTGTGATTGTCGATTGTTTCATGTTTATTTACTCTGTCGTTATCTCGAAAATATTCGTAATTAATTCTGTTTCTTGAGTCTCTGTTTTGTTGAAGTATAATAATGAGTAAAAGTAAAGTTATTAGAAATTAGAAATCCAAAATGCCGACGAAATGAAGAAGGCTGTTTGGGCACTTTTTTTTCATACTTCTTCAACCGATGAAAATCCCCAACATAGCTTGTGTCCCAAAGAAGAAGACAGTTGGTGTAAATATAACAAAGGATTGCTAACTGGTGAAGTGTACACTCATAAGCATAGTATGCCTCATGCAATAATGGAGGTGATAAAACCTATTTTCAGAGACTTAGCAGCACCTGAACTGTTGAAAAGGTGTATTCACGGAAAAACTCAAAACCCCAATGAAAGTGTAAATAGTGTTATATGGTCGAGAATCCCCAAGACTGTATTTGTTGGAATAGAAACACTTCACTTTGGTGTGTATGATGCTGTTACGACTTTCAATGATGGCAACATTGTAAGGTGCAAGGTATTTAGAAATATGGGAATGAAGATAGGTTCTAACATGGTACGAGCGATGCTTGCTTTAGACAAGGAACGCCTTCGGGCTGCAGACAGGGCTGTAAAGAGTCTAGAAATACAAGCAAGAGTAAACAGGAGGAGGAACAAGAGGAAGCTGGAGGAGGAGTTTGCAGACGATGAAGATAATCCATCCTATGGAGCTGGAATGCACTAAAAAGTTAATCCAATCTTTGTCGCTCGATTCCCAAAACTTTTATTTTCTCATACTAATTACATGTTTTCTAAGGACCTTCCAAACATATTTGTTTCAAACTTTCAGTAAATGTTACACAGTACCTTCTGCATAATTTAACACATCCTTTTTCCAAAAAACTGCATATTTTTTAATATATAAATAAAAAATTGCAAAAAAGTTGTGAATTTTCATTACAATTGAAAAAAATCATCTTTAATAACTGAACTAAAATTTTGTAAAATCCCTGTGTTAAGTTGTAGCCCATATTCCAATAAATAATCTGTAAAAAGTTCACCTTCCTACCTCAAATACTTTGTGAGGAAAGATGTAATTTATAAGCGTTATTTTAACATTGCAAGTATAGGGCGTTCCGGAGCCCCTTAAGGGAACCGCCCCCGCGAAACGGCAAGTCCGGGTTTGACTCCCGATCCGATGCAAATTTTCAACTTTCGCTACTACGTTACCACAATGCCCCTGGCGGCTGTCTGTCACTATTTCCCACCCATCCTGCCCTACATTCCATGTTTACACGAAGAAAAGACAATTTCTAAGGTTCTACAGATGACATGGTAAATATATTAGAAACGGCAAAAGTCTTAATCACTTGTAGGATGAGCATACTGTCTTGAAAATAGCTTATTACATGATCGTCGTACAAAAATAATACAAGGGGAATGGAATGTAGTCCAATTAAAGAAGGCAACGTTGAGGGAATTAAAGTAGGAAAAGAGCCACTTGCTTCATTTCGGCAGATTCTAAGTAATGTTATAATGCCCCCGATAGGTGATACCGATCTGTAGCCTGGACAGCCAGGTGGTTGGGCCATCACCTTTGGATGACCCAGCACACTGTTTTTCTTTCGAGGTTTCTTATTTGGTCCCTTTCACTATGGCTACTGTTCCATCTCCCTAAGCTTTGTAGGGTGTCATTTCCTACGAGTAAAAAAAATGGCTCTGAGCACTATGGGACTTAACTTCTATGGTCAGCCCGCGTCTCGTGGTCGTGCGGTAGCGTTCTCGCTTCCCACGTCCGGGTTCCCGGGTTCGATTCCCGGCGGGGTCAGGGATTTTCTCTGTCTCGTGATGGCTGGGTGTTGTGTGCTGTCCTTAGGTTAGTTAGGTTTAAGTAGTTCTAAGTTCTAGGGGACTGATGACCATAGATGTTAAGTCCCATAGTGCTCAGAGCCATTTGAACCATTTTGAACCATCTATGGTCATCAGTCCCCTAGAACTTAGAACTACTTAAACCTAACTAACCTACGGACAGCACACAACACCCAGCCATCACGAGGCAGAGAAAATCCCTGACCCCGCCGGGAATCGAACCCCTGGATCCTACGAGTAAGAGATGGGTTTTGCTGTCTGGCAAGAAACTTCCAATGCTGGAAGTAAAGACAATATAAAATGCATACGCGGAATAAAGAGGGGAAGAAAGGAACTTCGTGAGATCGGTAGTTTCTCCTAAACTTATTTAACCTCCAGTGTTGTCATGTAATGACGAGTTATGAAAGAATACTGAAGACTATGTGGGTTGATCACGAACTAATAACGAGGTGTTGCATCAAATTTGGGGAGTAAAATAAGGGTATCATCGTAAGGAATCAATGAATACTTAATGTAGGTATCGAGGGAAGCTAGAAAATAAAATTTGTAGAGGTAGACCGTGACTTAACTGCAGGAAGCTAGTTCACGTGGAGGTAGGTTGCAATACTTATTCAGGGATGAAGAGACTTGCACATGATATGCTAGCTTAGAGAACTGCGTCAAATTAGTCTTCACACTGCTCGGTGTAAAGACATAAATGCATGCTCGGTAAGGATAAAGCACAATTTCACCAGAAATGGTCGATGTGAGACTAATTATTGAAATTTATTTCGTGCTGGAGAACGAATAGGGGCAGGTGCTTCCGCAGGTTTTCACCATTAACATGGCTACATACGTAACTGCACGGCGGACAAACAGGTATAGGCAAGCATGCTTGCGCAAGTATAAACAAATTCCTCTCACCTCCACACTGCTCAAGAACACTTGTTTATCAGAAAAGTCGAGCTCAGACGATGATGCGCTGGCTCTGGCAGCATTCTTGCTTCTGTTACGAAAAATACATGAGAGGAAATGTGGCACGTGGAGTAAGGGGTGGTCAAATAAAATAAAATATTATTCCCACATTAATTATTGACAGTAGACACACTACCGCTGTTGTTCTTCACTTGTTCTCCATTAAATATTATATTCTTTGAGTTGTACTACAATAGAGTATAACATCTGTACAGAATGTAATTTAACAGGATGAAAAAAAATAAAATCACCAGCTAATGCTTGCACAAGCCTATCTGTTCTCAGTACACGCGCTTCACTTGCTCAAACATTCATAATTGAAATCAGATCAAGCATCAGGCTGCTTTACGGTCCTGATGCTTGTACAAATTTATCCAACAACGGTAATCATCCTCTCACAAGCTTGTCAAACATAAACTTACTTGTGTAGTCACCATTACACATTCTTTCGAGTCATTTGATCAACTACCATCCGAGCTGGTTGCTTGCTTCCGTAAACGCCAGTTCCTGTGTTTTGGGTGTTTTTCTTCAAACTTCGTATGTCAGGATGAGGCTTCTATTTTATGCCCCTTTCATCCCAGTACAGAAAGTAATCTGACAGACTGTCTCATTCTCAGCATGGTATGAATGGTGCCATAGTCGAGCTGGAGCAGCCGATCTTTTGATATCTATAACGAGATTCATTTCTCCTGTTGTGCCTCCTTCTATCCTTTTTGCATACGAAGGCGCCACTGTTGGTTAACTGTGATACCTTGCTCAATGAAGAGCTCGTGATCCATATTTTTAGTGTCGAAAGATCGAAGAACCGTTACTTTGGTTTTCATCAGTTTCGTCATATGTCACCACTGGCTTATATGTTGCTCGGTTTTGGGATCATGCACTGCTCACTGCCATCTCTAACGATCTCTGACAAACAATTTATATTACCACATTGTTCGGTCGTCTGTGCAACAGTAAAATCGCTCCACTCGTTAAAGAGGATTTGCGATAGCAACCCGACCTAAGATATTCCCTGACGGTTGAAGGTGATCAGCAAATTCTAAAAAAAAATTATTTCAGCAGTACCTAGCCGGTGAATGTCTCACTACCATGTCATTATCTGCAACGAAAAATTATAGCTGCTTTTGAGTGCTCCATAGTACATAAATAGCCAAAAATTGTTTCAGCATATGACCTCAACGGCATTCCACAGCTGGAGGAGTTTTAGGCGTTACTGACCTCTATGTTGGGAAAAAAAGTCAGTAAGATAACGAGATTCTGAAATGCAATGGAAGCACACAACCATATTAGCACACAATAAATTGAAACTTCATTCTGAATATAATAGATTGCTATGAACTGAGGAAAGCAAGAGGAGGCGGATGCAGTGTTGTTGAATTTTTAAAAGTTCTGCAATAAGTATGGAGAAATTCATGTTAGACGCATGTTGGAAAATGGGTACATAGGCGACTCTAAGTCAAATTGCAACTACAACTAATTAAATAATTCAAAACAAGGACGCTCTTGTAAACATACGTTCCTGAACGTAGGACACATAATTGTATCTATTTCTTTGCAGCTTTGGTAAACCGACTGCCATATATAGAGAGAAATCCAAGTGTATTATTTCCTTGCATTCTTCTATCTGGCACATCTCCAAACAGTACAAAGTCATCTGCAGATCAAGGGGTTTTTTGCTTATAACCTGTTTTGACAACTAGTTCTAGTTTCCAGAATGAATGCTCTAATGCTAAAAAAAATGTTTTGTGAGAATCGAGCTTTAAGTGTTAAATATTCACCACGCTGAGTTTCTTTTTTTAAGTTTATTTGACTTCGGTACAGTAGTCAAGCCATGGTCGCAGTAAATATACAGAATGTTACATGACTAGTTTCGGTGAAGCTCGATCACCATTATCAGATTAACAAGTATGAAATACGTCTGCTGTTAATTATGAGGGCCTGAAATATAAGTAACATCTAACCACAACACGAACATGTAACAATAATTTGTCAGGCGAAACAACACTGTCAATTTATTATGCAAAATTAACCATCCTTGCAAAGAAACAACATCAATGCAATTTATCACTGTGAAGCGTTTTTTCTAAACCGCACAGTAAAATGCACACTGGACTCACATGTTTTCCGTAGTTTCCCTAAACCGCTTCAGGCAAATCTCGGGATCGTTCCTTTGAAAGGGCACAGATGACTTCCTTCCCCATACTTCCCTAATCCTACGGAGCGATGACGTCACTGTTTGGTCCCCTCTCCAAAATCAACCAGCGAACCAACAGTAAAACCTTAACGTCGTATACGTTGGATTAGGTCCGGCGCTGTCCCGCTACTTGCATAACGAACCTCACTTGTGAAAATCTTGTCTTATTAATCATAGCAATACGATGTATTACGACTGAGTACATGATCACCTTGTAACAGAGTCCCCAAGGATCCAGGCTGCACATGTACATGAGGCCATACACATTATAACAAATGCTCTTGATGGTCACTGTTCATATAAAGGCAGGTTTCAACACGTAGGTTTTTCAATGCCTGTCTGCGTTCAAACATCCCAGCTGTGTTCTAAATGCTTTGACGACCACCCACAATGTGTTGCTGGAAGACATCGATTATCGACAGGGCTGATATACACGAAGCTTTTAAGTAGACCCACACAATAAAACCAACGAGTTCAAGTCTTGAACCCTAGGAGGTCACGGTATTGGCGCGTCACGACTGACACACTTGTTATCTCAACTCACTTTACCAGCATTTCCGGGATCCAGAAATGAAATGAGGGCAGATTATCACTTTGTAGTTCACGCCACACTTGGCGGCATTTCGAAATAAATATAGCTATAGACGTGAATAGTTTCCCAATATTAACAGTGTTGTACTTGTGCATAGAGTCCCAGATTCCGAACCTATGTTTATTAGTATTATTTACCTGTTTCATTGTCCTCAACTCCCTCCATCCATTTGTACTTGTAATAAACAACCTATATACGCTCTAACGGGTTTTCTACAAACAGCACAAAAGTCATCTGCAAATTTCAGGAGTTTCAGCTTATAACCCATTTTGAAGACCTGTTCGTCTTTCCATTCTACATTTCAGAATGAATGCTCTAAGACCAAGAAAAATTTTAGTGGGTTGGGTACTTAACTTTGAATATCTACCTTCGTTGAGTTTCAGCAGCTGAAGAGCTCATCTTCAATCAACTTTAGCACCTCATTAGAGATCCTACAAGAATTTTCTAGATAAATCCCTGTTCTTTACGCGTTTGATAGTAAATTGGTAAAAAGGTCATTTTAGATTTTTTCATTGTTTTAAAAATTATTGGCTGTCTCTTGCTTACTTCATATTGTAGACCAAATTAACACAAATGAAAGTCGTATACACTTTTTCCGCTTGGTTAATACTTTACGACTGTTTGGAAACTAGATCAACTATGTTTTTTGAGTGAATGTCACATTGACGGCAGTTGTTTTCAGAACTACCGGGAATAGCGCTCGGTGGTCGGGGGAAAACCGAAATAATTACGAAGCTGTATTTATCATTAACATGCGTCACCTAAGCAAACATGAAAGCGGCAAAAACGAGCAAGAATTACATACAGTCGCTGAAATAACATATCGTCAGTGCTCGGAGCAAGGTTGCAAGAGCAAGTCGCCACGCGGGTTGTAGAGCAAGGCCAGTGATTAACTTCGCTAGAATATGTCTATTATTATGTTTGGGTGGTTCACACTGCTTTCAGTGCACGTTTCCTATGTAGCCAGTTACATGTAAAATAATTACCACTAGGCGCA
Organism: Schistocerca cancellata; assembly: GCF_023864275.1. Lineage (NCBI taxonomy): Eukaryota > Metazoa > Arthropoda > Insecta > Orthoptera > Acrididae > Schistocerca > Schistocerca cancellata. The sequence goes on along the minus strand of NW_026046443.1, from coordinate 4,967,786 downwards.
ACTCCCTTAAAAACTTCCATCATTAGTAGAAAATATTTCTATGAGTCATGTAAATTTGCCGTGGCATTAAGTGAGTGAATGTATTCCAAATGCACTAACTTAGAAAATTCTGTTGATTAATTTGTAGATACAGTTGTGAACTATTGAAATTATTCAGCGGTTAACTATGTTGACAGATATATAGGATAGAAAAGATTAACCCAGTTGTTCTGTTAGAGTTAACTATGTGGACTGATATAAATCATAGAAAAGATTAACCCAGTTGTTCTGTCACACACTGTTACCGTTCTTGAAACATATTCTTTCACTCATAGAGTGTTAGGCTTCTGGGTTGTGGCAAGAAGTGAAATATGTACATATCTTTTAAGTGCAGTACAGCAGAATGGTTCAGTAACAAACTATCTGTTAAACCCACACTGCACAAGCTATTTCTATAATGATGATACGATCCAGCTTGAAGTGCTAATACATAATTATCTATTAATTGATTTTGTTGATTAAAAGTAACGCGGTTAAGTGTGAAAAAGTATAGGCAAGCAGACTAATTGAAAATACACTCAAGTGCAGGTTTGCAATTAATAATAATAAAAAGAACATATGCACCAATTTCAGTTGTTGTTACTTTCGTTTACACAAGAATAACAATTTTCAGAAACCATATGAATAGATGACAGTAATATATGAACATTCATTAACAAATTTTTGCACTGCAGATCAGCAAGTGAAAGTGATACTTTATTCTATTAACATTACCTAACCAGCAGATTTCTGGGATTAAATAGAACAATGGCAGCGAAACATTTGCGAGATATGTCGATGACTCGCAGCTATATGATGATCAGTGTATTGACACTCGTAGCTTGACATGACATTTGGCCTCCGCAGCTTATAGGACTCATATCTGTCGGTATGGGAATTGCATATTTGAGGCATGTAGAGCAGAAGTGCTGTAAGTCCAGAAAGATGTTTTGGAGAAAAACAGGAATTTTAAAAAATGAAAAACAAAAACTATTAATGAACTACACAGTTTTTTGCGAGACACTTGCTTACAAAACTAACAACCAAATATTTTAATATTGAAAATATTGAATTAGTTTACATTGTGTGCAGTTATTACAAAACATTACAATTTAGATGGACTTACAATACTTCTGCACTGAATATTACAATCTTACAAAACTGATCCAAAATGAGAATACAGTCGTTAGCAATTTCAGTGGCGTAAGATGGTTTAGCGTCGTGCTTCTAAATTGTTGGTGGTATGTTTCTCCTGATATGATGTTTGCGTGTGTAGGCAAGTTCTGAAGAAAGCGTGCCGACTTGTAGAAATAAAAGATATAAATCCATTATACCCTTCTTTCTTTCGTTCTGTTTCTGGTGTTCACAACGCATACATTTTCTATGGCTCAACTAATGCTAGAGAACTCAATGGACAATCCTGACTCTCTTTAAGAATTATCGAATAGAAATCGATGCCAGAGTTGTGTTACTGCTTAAATTTGGTGGTAAATGGTACCCTCTTGTCAAATTGCAGCTGCTTTATTTTCAGTCAATTTACATCCATTCTATCAATAGCCCTTTTCCTTTTAGTTACAGAGTAGATGAGAATTCTTCATGTGGCATGACAGTTACCTGCAATGACTTTATTTTAGCATTTTTTTTCTCTATCCACCCAGTCATCAAATGAAGAAATTTCTCTTTGTTAGAGTGCATTCTTCTGAATTAACCAAAATATACGAAATACTAGGAAGATAGGAATGTCCAGATTCAACAGCTGCGTCATCAATAGTTTTGATCTTATTGTTTTAGTGGCTTCAGTAGATTTAGAGCCATTTTAAAATTTCTTTTGTGCTCTCCACAATAACTTGAAAAACCCTTTCTTAGTTCTTGTCAGTTGTTTCAAGACGTTTACTACACAAGTATCCAATTCTGGCACACACCTCTTCTGTGCAGTTAAAATGAAGATTAAAGTTGGACTTTACAGGAGACCACTTATATTCGTTGCGCCATACAACATGCAGAATATATATCTCTTTAACGTTCAGCTTAGGGTCAAGCTCTTTCCTGTTAATATCCTTTCTCCTAGTAGCTCTGATAACATGGAGGTGAGGAAATGTTCCGCACTATATCGGAGTCATCAGTTTTGTTTACAGAAACACTGCGGCTTCTGGGATCACAGAAAGCATGAATTTCATCTTTACATATCGCTATAAAAGCAATAATTATTTTAAACAAGTTTTAAAAAAACTTTTTCACACCCTCATGGATGTGACTTCGGCACAGGACCCAGTAACCAGCTCCTTTCTCTCACACGATCGACGGTTTTCATTTGAATTATTCCTCTCATGTACACATTCTCCTGAGAGAAATCACCACGAGCTCAGGAAGATCTGAAATTTTTTTCTCTCTGTACACAAATAATTTTAGGTGAACACTTCAGTCTATGCTGAAAGTCTGAATTATTGAATATTTTATGAGGCTTTTCGTTTCGTTTCCATTTATGTATGGTTTGCCAGAATTGCAACACGCGTTAATAATGGTTCTTGAACATACAGCCGCGTCCCTACTTCTTTTAAGCCGTCGTGGAGTAATTCTAGAATATTCACTAGAAATAAGACTCAAAGGAAATTTTTCTAAGCGCACTTTTCTCTGTAACGCGAAGTTAAAATGTAGTTTCATAAATAACTATACTCAAACACTGTTAATTCTTAAAACGAAACCGGCCCCGTTTTAGTTTGATTTACTAACACAACTTCTACAACCTATCTAAAATTAAAGAGTCTAATTTTATACACACGTTTTACATTTTATTTAAATTTTGTTCACATTCGAATGATTTATCATGAGTTTGTGGTTTGGTTCTACCTCACCGGAATGACTTGTATCAACATCATAACTCCTTCAATATACCGTCTTCTTTGATTTAACTAAGGCGTTTGTTTGTGATGATCAAAGAATTACTACAGAAGTTGGACCATAATGGTATAAGAAGAGTTGTTCATTATTGGTTCCTCTCGTACTTGAAGAACAGACGGCAAAAGATCATTCCCCACAGTAATGAGAGCAACTATGAGGTCGGATCTGAATGGGACTGGGTTAAGTTTGGGGTGTGTCAGTGGTCAGTATTTGGGCCACTACTGTTTCTTATACAGGGTGCCTAGAAACAGTCTGGCAAACTTATAAGGAGGTTGCAGTGTAACGCTGAGAAATAACTGTTACGAAAACGATTCGATATGTTGCGCTCTTTCCAAGTTAATGAGCTTGGAAGTTTATCTATCAGGCCGTTGCGCACGAAAATTCAAGCGGACTCCCGGAGACGTTGTCACCAAACATGTTGTGCTCGGGTTCTTAAAACCGAACAAGAGAGCGATACTAAAATTGGACAAGACACAGTAGTAAGGGTCGAACCCATGCCAAAGGCTGAGGAGTCTCGTACACTATCATCTACGCTATGAGAATAACTGACATTAAATGTGTCTGGCGATTCGCTTGAATTTGGACGTGTATCTGCCTGTTTGGCTAACTTCACTACTAATTAACTCTAAAACTGCACAAAGTATCGAAAAATCTCTTAACAATTATTTCTTAGCTCCACCCACCGTTCAACACCCTTACAAACTTTTCGGTCTGTTTATAGCCACCAAGTATGTAAAAGTGATATGCCTTCTAATATAGCAAGTACTTCTAAAACATTTCTGTTTTCTGACGACACCAGCTAAGCAGTGACAGATTATAACCACAACTTACGCAGTCTATCAAATAGCACAATTAAGGCGTAAATTCATAGTCACAAGGAGACTCAGTTTTTACCGTTTCCAACACACAATTGAGCTTCAACTGTTGTTTTCGTTACACAGAATGGACGTGTGATGACTTTGCCTGAACATTTCAGATTCCTTGGTGTTCATATAGATGTAGGTTGACATAGAAGGCCCATGTTGAGGATCTCAGTGCTGTTGTATTTACCATCAGAACAGTAACTGTAACAAGTGATAGTCTAACGCGAAAACTAGTCTACTTTGTTAATTTTCATTCACTTATAACACACAGCATTATATTCTTGGGTAACCCTTCTCATTCACGAAGGAGCAGTTCTAACAACGTGCAGAAAGGCGTGCTGTATTCTACTGTATCTATTTTCAAAACCTACCACCAGAACTAAAAAATCTTAACAGTAATTCTCGCACTTTCAAATCCAAACTGAAGAATATGCTCAGGCTCACTCATATTAGTCGGAGAGTTCCTGAAAAAAAAATTTGCAAGTCCTTGTGCTATATTGTTGATTAGGCTAATATATACTCAGGAACTGTTTTTTAAAAAAGAAAATCATGAAGCTGATCACACAACAAATATAATGAAAATCTTACATACACCACCAGAATGATTTAAAATGAACGTTTTGGAAGAGATCGAAATCTATATACTTTCACAGACACACGAATATTAAACGAACAAATGGATCTAAAACATGAAATTTTTCTGAATATCTTTACTGAAATCATACAGCTCGATTCGGGCTGACCGTAATAAAATGAAAACACAAACACATAGACACTACGAAAAGATAACAAAGGCTATAATACCACCTCATAGATGATTACAATACACAGACAAATGAATAAACGAACTGCAACCATACAGCATCGCTGGATTAGCTGTCAATCATATTTGTCAAAATCACAACAGTATATACAAGTGATAAAAGAGCTAGCTTACATCTGCGAACAACAGCAATTAATAGAGATTAAGATAAACGTTTAATAACTTGGCTGCAGTTCGCAACGACCCACGCAACTGTAAAATTGTAATTCACCGACAGCACCACCACGCAATACGGCAGTAAGTATTAGCATACAGTAAAACAAAACTGTAAATAGTTATAATTGTAGTTACAACTTTTAACAAAGCTTATTTGGTTGCAGATAGCCTGAAGATGGCGATAACGCCGAAATAAGGCTATTGCTAATGTAAAATGTCTGGCAGTTAGCAATTACAGCAGCATTCTCGTACATTGCCGTCTTTTATTTTATTATGCCATTAGAGATACGTAATTACAATCACAGATCAAGTGTCATAGAATTCATTGCTCTGAACTGAAATTTGGGATCCTAGGAGGGTTGCGTATTTTGATCTGTCCAGAGTTGGAAGTCCCAGTTTTGAGCAAACAAGGCTGGCGTATATAAGCATTTTAATTATCTTTTGTCCCTCCCGACACCCACTACGCCCTGTGATGCTCTCTTGTTTTTCAACGTACCACTGGTTTTCCATGAAACGCATATTCTCTCAGTGTTTCCCAGCCCTGGTGTATGGCATGGCCACCAGACCTTAAGAACTGGAAGGAAAGAAGGAAGGAAGGCTAAGGTTTATCAACCCGTCGACATCGAGGTCATTAGAGACGGAAGAAAGGCTCGAAACGTTGCAAGGATGGGGAAGTAAATAGGCCGTGCCTTTTCAAAGGAAGTGTCCCAGCCTTTGACTGGAACAAGTAAAGGAAACCACAGAAAATCTAAGTCTAGATGGCCGTACGCGAATTGTAACTGCCGAATGCGAGACCAGTGTGCTCACCACTGCGCCGACTCGCTCAGTTTAATAAACAGAGTGCCAGACGTCAGGCTTTGTTTGTACCGAAATCTCTGTCCCTGTTTATTAGGTTTTATGACTCGTTTATTTCGATAGACGCCTTAATTATGCTGTCCAAGAAACTTTAAGTTTGCGCCAAGATACTGGTCTCATAGTCTATAATTTCGTCACTGTATTCGAGGCATTTCTCGGCAACAGATGAATTGCTTGCTTATTTTAGTCGAGTGCATCGCTGCTGATCATTGCTGCTTATCCGTAACCAAGAGATTACCTTTTTTAATGTTTAATAAATCAGTTAGAATTATTTAAAATACCTTCCACACATGAGTTCAATTCTATAACTCACCTGTTCGGTATAAATAAAGATATTAACATGGAATAAAAAAGGTTTTCGATGGAAAAAGATCTCAAAAGGTCAAAACTTGTTGATAATGAAAACGATGGTTAACTATCTAGGATGGCACGTTGCATATGAATATGAAAGAGATACAGAGCGGAAACTAGAAACATTTTCAAGTACCCCGAGACCTATTAGTGGACATTAATGTAGGGTGTGTCCAACGCTCGCCTTTATGGCGTCTAGTATTCTGCGGGAAACAATTTCAACGAGCAGTCTGAATGTCCGTGGAGGAATGGCAGCCCCTTCTTAATCAAGAGCAAAAGCCGAAGAAGGTCGGTTCAATCCCGCGTCCGGCCATCTTGATTTAGGTTGTCCGTGATTTTCCTCCATCGCTCCAGGCAAATGCCGGAATGGTTCTTTTTGAACGGGCACGGCCGACTCCCTTTCGCATCCTTCCCTAATCCGATGAGACCGATGACTTCGCTGTTTGGTGTCTTCCCCCAAACAACCCAACCCAACCAAGGTAGGTAGTATTTTCGACCCCTGGTGTCTGGAGCTTACTCAGCGTTCTGTCTCGTCCCAAAGATCTTCCTTGCGGGCCAGTCCACTTCTGCCATTGCCTCGCAAATGCTGCTTCATGACCAATATGATCACGTCCACAAAAATTTTCCAGTCCAAGTACACTAGAAACAGAAGTGTTACCGCTAACATTTGGTACGGTAAGTCAGCCATTACCACCAATAAAGGTAAAACTGTTATCTACACTGAAACGAAATGAGCTTTTGGCGTCATTGGGCGGGAGGCCCCTTACGGGGCAGGTCCGGCCGCCGTGGTGCAGGTCGTATTTGTGGTGTCACCGCCAGACACCACACTTGCTAGGTGGTAGCTTTAAATCGGCCGCGGTCCATTAGTACATGTCGGACCCGCGTGTCGCCACTTTCAGTGATCGCAGACCGAGCGCCACCACACGGCAGGTCTAGAGAGACGTACTAGGACTCGGCCCAGTTGTACGACGACTTTGCTAGCGACTACACTGACGAAGCCTTTCTCTCATTTGCCGAGAGATAGTTAGAATAGCCTTCAGCTTCATGACACAAAGGCCCCTGGTCCTGACAACATCAAACCATCCTTCCTTAAGGCTCTCCCCGATCCTGCAATCTCCCATCTCACTGCCATCCTAAATAACTGTCTTACAGCACAATATTTCCCTTCAACCTGGAAGGTTGCTAAAGTAATTTCAATCCCAAAACCAAATAAAGATCACCTATTCCCACAAAACTATCGACCAATCTCCCTGCTCAACCACCTGTCTAAGTTACTGGAAATCCTCATCCAAAACTCCCTACTACAATTCCTATCTGCCAACAATATCCTTATCCCTGAACAATTTGGTTTTCGTGCTGGGCATAGCACAACACAACAAGCCATTCGTCTGGTGGAGCACATCTGCACAGAGAAGAGCCAGGGCAATAGCACAGCTGCCATTTTCCTGGACATTGAAAAAGCGTTCGACCGGGTTTGGCATGGCGGCCTGCTATACAAACTGTCGAAGATGAACTGCCCACTTCACCTGCTCAAAATAGTCCACTCGTTCCTGGTGGAAAGGACATTTTTCAGTAGATCGAACAGACAGCGAGCTAAAACAAATAGAAGCAGGTGTCCCACAGGGATCTGTGCTTGGCCCCCTCCTATATCTACTATACACAAATGATCTGCCGAAGGAGCCGGGCGGTAACATTGTCCTATATGCAGACGACACTGCATTATACCACAGTGGCAGAAACATCAACTATCTAGCCTACCGCCTACAACGACATCTAGACAAAGTGACAAAGTGGTGCAATCTGTGGAAAATAAAGATAAACGCAGACAAATGCCAGACTATCTTATTCAGCCACAAAATCAAACGCCCCATAGTGAACATCAATCACAACAACCAGGTACTACCCTGGAAAGAAGTAGTTACCTACCTCGGACTAAAACTGGATAAGAATCTGACATTTACGCACCACATCAAAGAGGCCAGAAACAAGGGCTCTGCCCGGCTCTTTCAGCTATACCCACTCCTTAAAGGCAGGGGACTCACAGTACCTGCCAAACTCAGAATTTGGAAAACGATAATCCTACCAGCCATGCTCTACGGTTCAGAAGCGTGGAGTATGGCAGCAGACACAAATCTCAGGCAGTTGGAAATCATCCAAAACAAAGCCTTCCGAATCGTTGCAGACGCTCCGTGGTTCTCGAGCAATGAGGAGATCAGAGCAATGTTAGGACAGCCCTCATTCTATCATATCATTAAACAAAAATCATTAAACTTCTACGTATCATCAAACGCCTCACCACACCAACTCATCAACTCTCTGGGAAGGGACGAAAACCCTGATCAGAGAGCACCAATCACCACAATCCATCGCCAATTCAGGCGTTAGTCATATGAACCCATACGTAAACATACACTTACATCATCATCACCGCCGCCTCCACTAACATCATCATCGCCGCTACCTCCACTAACATCATCTACCCAGGGGAGAAACGACCCCTAGCCATTACCGTATAACCCCCGAATACGCACCAACAAGGACCATTTCGAAAGACAGAGCGTTTTCAAGGACGCTGGCTCTTCAAACACATCATGGGTATAGACCCAGCCATTTCACTTTCGCTTTAGGAAGTCAGTTCCGGCGAGATCGTGCACCAGCACCCTCACCTGAAGATGGCGGCCAGTTGGACCGCGGAAATATTGTGTCATGAAGACGTTATGAGCCGGCTGCATACCCGAGAAGAATATTATCATACATCCTAGAAACACTACACGTCCATCTAACAGAGCGGTAGACGCTACTGATTTAGCTAATATTTTATTCTTCCTGCCCCAGTGGCAGCTGCCATGAAAACATTCTCATTAGGTTTAAATAAGGTACTTCTTGCACGTCGTAGATATCTGCGTCCGTAGTGCGGCGTAGCTCATGGTTCCGTTCAGTGCTGTTATCTGTACTGCAGCTGATGAGCGAGTGATACCGGGATTGCTGCCTCTCCTGCTGGAGAGTCCCGGTGGAGAGCCGGAGGGCTGTATCACTCCGGCCCTTCATTAACTAAGCTCCTCATTGGATTACAACAGCCGCTGCGTCCCGCCGCCGACAGATTCTCTGCGCCCGCCCTGCGGTCGGCCTGTGTTAACCGCGTGACCTTGCTGTGTATAAGTTCCATGCTGTAATCGCAGACAGCCTCAAAATGGTTCAAATGGCTCTGAGCACTATGGGACTCAACTGCTGTGGTCATAAGTCCCCTAGAACTTAGAACTACTTAAACCTAACTAACCTAAGGGCATCACACATATCCATGCCCGAGGGAGGATTCGAACCTGCGACCGTAGCGGTCGTGCGGTTCCAGACTGTAGCGCCTTTAACCGCTCGGCGCCAGCCTCTAAATAAATAAACAGAGAGACAGAGCTATCGAGAATGTTTCCACGGCAACTGCGGCTTGAGACAAGGGAATAAACTGTAGTTCCTCTGCTGTACGCAGTAAATTCTGCAAAGTGTGTTCACATATTTACGTATTTAAGGCTTTTTGTGCAAAGAGACCACACCCTAAACAAGAAAAACACCTCTGTGCCGTAATACCACCTCCTCTGCACTTTGATGTTGAAACTATATATGATGGCAGGTAACTATCTCCAGGCATCCGTAAAATCTAAACCCTACGAACGGATTGCCGCAGGGTATAGCGTGATTTGTCACTCCAAGTCACTCGTTTCCAGTCTTCCACTGTCCAGCGACATCACACTTTACACCACCCTAAGTGTTGCTTGCTTTGCCTACATTAACGTGTGACTTATGACAGTTAAGACCACTGTATACAATTCGTTTTCGAACCCTACTTGGAGCTCAAGACTGATTCCTTTCGCTGATTCGTGCGAGGTTTTACAACCATCATCTTCGATATTCGACGGTCTCTATCCGTCAGTAAATGAGGTCCACCAGGTCTCGCTTTATCTGTGGTTGTTTCTACGCGCTTCCACTTCACAATCACATCACCAACAAACAATCGACGTCGGTAGTGAGCCATGGATGGCTCATGCTATGCACTGGATTAAACTTGGTTGCTATTCTATTTTTAGTGTACCGCGGTCATCGCGATTATGCTGTTATCCTCTCTTTCCACGGCTGGCAGCAGCCGTGTGTATCGATATCCGCGACTATCTTTGGCCTGGCTCATATACAGGGTGTTTCAAAAATGACCGGTATATTTGAAACCAATAAAAACTAAACGAGCAGCGATAGAAATACACCGTTTGTTGCAATATGCTTGGGACAACAGTACATTTTCAGGCAGACAAACTTTCGAAATTACAGTAGTTACAATTTTCAACAACAGATGGCGCTGCGGTCTGGGAAACTCTATAGTACGATATTTTCCACATATCCACCATGCGTAGCACTAATATGGCGTAGTCTCTGAATGAAATTACCCGAAACCTTTGACAACGTGTCTGGCGGAATGGCTTCACATGCAGATGAGATGCACTGCTTCAGCTGTTCAATTGTTTCTGGATTCTGGCGGTACACCTGGTCTTTCAAGTGTCCCCACAGAAAGAAGTCACAGGGGTTCATGTCTGGCGAATAGGAAGGCCAATCCACACCGCCTCCTGTATGTTTCGGATAGCCCAAAGCAATCACACGATCATCGAAATATTCATTCAGGAAATTAAAGACGTCGGCCGTGCGATGTGGCCGGGCACCATCTTGCATAAACCACGAGGTGTTCGCAGTGTCGTCTAAGACAGTTTGTACCGCCACAAATTCACGAAGAATGTCCAGATAGCGTGATGCAGTAATCGTTTCGGATCTGAAAAATGGGCCAATGATTCCTTTGGAAGAAATGGCGGCCCAGACCAGTACTTTTTGAAGATGCAGGGACGATGGGACTGCAACATGGGGCTTTTTGGTTCCCCATATGCGCCAGTTCTGTTTATTGACGAAGCCGTCCAGGTAAAAATAAGCTTCGTCAGTAAACCAAATGCTGCCCACATGCATATCGCCGTCATCAATCCTGTGCACTATATCGTTAGCGAATGTCTCTCGTGCAGCAATGGTAGCGGCGCTGAGGGGTTGCCGCGTTTGAATTTTGTATGGATAGAGGTGTAAGCTCTGGCGCACGAGACGATACGTGGACGTTGGCGTCATTTGGACCGCAGCTGCAACACGGCGAACGGAAACCCGAGGCCGCTGTTGGATCACCTGCTGCACTATCTGCGCGTTGCCCTCTGTGGTTGGCGTACGCGGTCGCCCTACCTTTCCAACACGTTCATCCGTCACGTTCCCAGTCCGTTGAAATTTTTCAAACAGATCCTTTATTGTATCGCTTTTCGGTCCTTTGGTTACATTAAAGCTCCGTTGGAAACTTCGTCTTGTTGCAACAACACTGTGTTCTAGGCGGTGGAATTCCAACGCCAGAAAAATCCTTTGTTCTAAGGAATAAACCATGTTGTCTACAGCACACTTGCACGTTGTGAACAGCACACGCTTACAGCAGAAAGACGACGTACAGAATGGCGCACCCACAGACTGCGTTGTCTTCTATATCTTTCACATCACTTGCAGCGCCATCTGTTGTTGAAAATTGTAACTACTGTAATTTCGGAAGTTTGTCCGCCTGAAAATGTACTGTTGTCCCAAGCATATTGCAACAAACGGTGTATTTCTATCGCTGCTCGTTTAGTTTTTATTGCCGTTTCAAATATACCGGTCATTTTTGAAACACCCTGTAGTTTCCGGCTGGGCTGCGTGCAGGCAGTTGGTCGGTTGGCGTGGAGCAGCGAGGAAATCTCCGCGGCGCGTAGTTTGGCCGTGCCCGCTGGCGGCCGCTACGCTGTGTCGGAGTGTGTGGTGCTGTTCCCATTGCTACGAGGTTAATGGCTCGCCGATTCTGGACATGGAAGTAGAGTTTTGACTTAATGTACCAGCAAGTTACG